>NW_028093985.1:21436067-22906991 GCF_014824575.4 Sturnira hondurensis | reverse complement strand
ATTTAGTAGTTAGGAAAATGATATTTGCACAAGGCAAAGACCTCCTTAAATCATCTTCAAATGGGAACCTGAACCCTTGTACAAGAAAATTAAATCAGTTTTTTTTTCTAGTGTCGGTAGAGTTTATGGTGAAGGTCCCGTGGTAGGGAAGACTTCTTTGCTATTCGGCCCATTGGTGTTCACCTGTGTTAATGGCATATCTTGGGCTTACAAAATGGTGAAGAAAATATAACTCAGACTTTGCAGACAAATAAAATGCAACCCAATTATATTTTGATTCTTGTTAGCTGAGATATCTAAAAACTCTCAACCTTATAATGGGGGTTATAACACTTGTATAAATGGCCCATCGTAAGTGAAATGGCATCTAGAATATTCAATAAATAATTGAATCAAGGCTTAAGTACTTGAATCATTTCTTCTTGCTATCTAGTATTCATTTTTGGTATATGATTTTTATAATATTACTTTAAAAAATTTCTATAACAAAGCAATTTATACAGTTTATTACCAAAATGCTCTTCCCACTATGGAAATTTTCCCCCAATAACCTCTTCAGTAAGGGTAAGAATGAAGATCAATACACCTGAAAAGGAATAGGTCAACACACAAAAATGTGTGCTATGGATAGGCAAAAAAACCTGAGTCACTTTGACTTATACCTCTTTATATAAACACAAGTAACCAGTGCTTTACAAACAAAAATAGCAATTTTAGCCAAACTTAATAAATCTTTGTGAGCTTCAGTATAACTTGTGCCTAGTGAATTAACAGTTATTTGAATTAATGACACCCATAGTATATTATTTAATGATATGTCAGGTGAATACGTGCAAATAAGTAGTTGTCAACCCAAATTTTCAAAATGTCCTATATGCCTGAAGTTAAAATTGTATGAAATTTGTCATTTTCCTTTTTAATTATTCCCTGCCCTCATTGGACATTGGTACTGAATCTATTCGGATTCTTCTGCACTAATTGTGTGCATCTTCCCTTCAGATGGACTAACTACAGCATTAACTTTGATTTTAACAACAACATATAAGTTGGCTTATTTGAGTAATATGTTGAATATACTTTTGCTTTTTTAAAATATGTAAAATTTATTTTCCCAGCATAAGGCTGCATTTCTTGAAGCAGACTGGAAATCTATTATTTCTTATAATAGATTTTAAGATTCACCTTAAGGAAACACAATGCACTCAAAGGATTTACCAATAAAGAGCACTGTAAAATATAATGGCTCCGGTGGTGTATCCAGTTGAGAAATTAAGTACTGTTTAGTGCTCTCTCATACTTCTCATGAATTATAGAAAAACTAATGGGCAGAGACCAGCCAGGGAGGCACTCAGTAATTTACATTAGGTTTTAAGATCTCATGTGGACCTAAAGGCCGATTCAGAGCAGCAGCTCTCACACACAAATAACGTATTTGAAAAGCATTTGCCAAATGCGAGGCATTAATAGTATTATTTCTATTGACTAAGAGCTCTGAAGTAGGTTATTCATAACTTTAGAAAATAACTTCCTAGTAAATTTTGTACATATATAATATTCTTTAATTTTGCTGTCTTATTTTAAATATTTAAAAATGTACATTTTCACGGTATTTTACCTGCCATCTAATCTAGAATTAACTGCTATCTGCCTACCGGGCTCCTCCAAAACTGCTACCTTGAATTTTCCATTTATTGCTTTCTTGCTTTAAAATACTTATATATAATGCAAACTAATATATTTATTATATATTATATAAACACATGCCATGTATTTATATGTTATGGTTTGTAATATATATGTCGCACACATAAATATAGAATTATATATTATAACATATATTATATAACATATATTATATAATGTTATATTACATACAATATAATATAATATATATTATAGTATATTATATTAATAATATAATTATATATTATTTAATATATATATAATTATATATAATATAATAATAAATTATATATAAATTCATTTCAAGAGTAATAGGAAGACAGTGACATGTTCCAGGCAAAGTGTTAATTAATGAGGTTGATATTTTGGAAATATCATGTATAAACATATTGCAATTAAATGATAATCTAATCTTTTCAAACATAATCTTCTGTTACAAATAAAACAGTTGTGACATCTTATTTGCTTTGAACATTTGATTACTTTTTACACTCACTGCTGTATGACTATGAATACTGTGAAATAAAAGAAAAACGTTGCATTTTTTTCCAGTTTTGATCAATGTGTATTAGACTTCCTTGGTTGGCAGAAGCATATGAAGTTTTAGTAAATAGGTGGTAAAGAGAAAGCATCACTGACAGGCACAGCCCTGCCTAGACTATCCCCAGGTCTTGGTGTTTCCGCTGCCCTGGAGCTCATGCCATTTATTATATACATGCAGCAATTTATTATATACATTATATATGTAATATAATATATATTATATTACATATATTATATATAATATATACATGGCACACACATAAATATATAATTTTACATATGAAAATATATATGTGATATAGTATAGTATTGATTATATATGATATATAAAATAACAGAAATATACTTTTCAGTATACATATATTTTGCTGTATATATTTAATAAATTTATATCATATGTAAGGTATATAAAAGTATGTGTGTTTCTATATATATATCTACAAACATAATTTAGTTTAATTTGTTTTGAATTTATAAAGAGGCCATATTGGAAATAGTTTTCTGGAACTTGATATTTTGATACGAGTCACTTATATTTGACAAAATTTTCATATATTTTTGGTATAAAATTACTACTTCTGTTATCTCTTTACCTTATTCATCTATAGTTTTACCTATTTTTAGCCATTACTCTCCATGTTGCCACTTACTTTTTATTGTCAGTTTTATATAAGGGTACATTTATACTGTACCTAAATAACTTTGGTCTTATTGATCTTTATTTATTATTGATATCAGATGTTCTTTATTTTCTCACTTTTTCCCTTATGATTTATTCTGCTGTTACATTCTTAACTTCCTATGTTAGAAACAAAAAATATATATATTATGCATATTATGTATATAATATATACATAACAATATATATATTATGTTATTATGTATATATATGTATATTTTACCCATTCTTCTTTCATAATATAAACATTCAGAGTTATAGATGTCCTTCAAATCACCTTTTTCATTATTATAGAAATTTTGATATGATTTTATCATAATTTCTAGATAGTTTAAAAAATATGCCACCAATTTATCTAAAATTTTTGTTTGTTCCAAGTTTTTATGTTAAGCTCACAAAGTTCATTGTTCAAATAAATCTTCTTTATTATAGTTTTCTCTTTTCTTTTTCTTCTCTTCTCCCTGCCTTCCTCCTTTTCTTCTCTTTCTGCTTCTCTAGTTGACCAATCAGTAACTGAGAGAGAGATATGAAAATAACACTACTATTTTGGTAGATTTGTTAATTATTCATTCTTGTTTTTAGCAATTTCTGCTTATCCTATTTATGATTTTTATGAAGTTATATCTGTATATATATGCAATACATTTAAATGTATCATTGTGTAACCATTAACATAGCCATACCAATTATTTGCTTCCAATATTTTTTACTTCAACTTTCTTTGTTCTTAAATTATATATGGTGTAGATAGGCATTGACAGAAGTACATTTTAAATGTAACCTGAGAATCTTTGTGTTTTAAAACTCTTCTCTAATCTGTTTTACCTTGTTGCTCATGAATGCCTTCTCAGCACTTTTCCTGGACATTTTACTTCAATCCATTCCTGAGGGGATTAATAAGTTAATGCTACAATATACATATAAAATAGTGTAATGTGATTTTCTATATTAATTACTATTTAAACAATGATATTGAACACCTCTCAAATATGTTCTTTCCAGCACCACAGTCATCATTACCATCATTCACAACGTTCAGTGACTTCTGTTGAGCTCCCTGCAGTACAGGTGTGCCGTGCTGCTTGTGCTATTAGAGTATAAACCACATGTCATACAGTGTCATTCAACTCTGGATCTGGGATATCTTATTCATATAACCTTTCTCATTCTCTACTTTTAAAAAATTGTATTCCCACAACCCCAATTCAGTCTCGAGAATTCAAATTAACAACAAACTGTATTCTCCCCTCAGTGAGATAAGCAGTTAGCACACTCTAAGGACGCCCTAAAAAGTACATTGAAAAATTAATTACTTATTTTATCTCTAGCCAATTTTTGTTGTGCCAGTAAAGCATGAATATATCTGTGTGGCAGCATGCTTAAAGCACCAGTGCAAGTTGTACTGTTTTGAAATCCAAGTCACATCTAGCAGGAGGGAAGATAGACTGAGGCTCACTCTGAAACTGGCAAAGCAACAGTCTCTGGTGTTAACTGGGACATGGGGTTGTTGGGTCATTTTTGTGCTTGGGAAATTGTTCACATCTTTGTCAGTTTTCACACATAATTAGGGAATGGTTTTGTTTTTTGTCTTGATCCATCATGGTCAGAGAGTGGCCTTCTCTGATGATGATATTTTATAGAATTGTTTGTGTTCGGCACAAGAAGAGCAAGTCCTGGCGTGAGCTCCAGGGCAGTGGAAACACCAAGACCTGGGGATAGTCTAGGCAGGGCTGTGCCTGTCAGTGATGCTTTCTCTTTACCACCTATTTACTAAAACTTCATATGCTTCTGCCAACCAAGGAAGTCTAATACACATTGATCAAAACTGGAAAAAAATGCAACGTTTTTCTTTTATTTCACAGTATTCATAGTCATATAGCAGTGAGTGTAAAAAGTAATCAAATGTTCAAAGCAAATAAGATGTCACAACTGTTTTATTTGTAACAGAAGATTATGTTTGAAAAGATTAGATTATCATTTAATTGCAATATGTTTATACATGATATTTCCAAAATATCAACCTCATTAATTAACACTTTGCCTGGAACATGTCACTGTCTTCCTATTACTCTTGAAATGAATTTAAAATTCCTTAATGTGGCTCAGAAGTCTCTGCATACATAAACACATGGCGTGGGGCTCAGAACCATTCTGGAAGCTATAGCCATGGTCCACGTGACAGCTGATAGTAGCTGAACTACTGGATGGCGGCCAGCAAGGAAAGGAGACACATTAAAGAATGCTTAAGAATTAAGATCGACACATTGGGAATAAATTTAATAAAAGGTTCGTCCAAATATAGGTAAAAAGACTCTGGTTTTTCTGGTTTGAGCAACTGGGCCTTCATTTACTTTGCCTATTTAGGGAAAATTGGTAATGTATCAGATTTAGGGGATGGGGAGATAATTAATTATTGCACAAAAGAGAATCTGACTTGCTTTTGAAATAATTAATCTCATGTAGGACCCTGAATACATCTAGAACTCATAAGGAAGGCCAGGGCTGGAAATATAAATTTAATGATTGACTATAAGTGAAAATTAACTCATTTTTATGTATACAGAATGCTCTATTTGTTACATTGTATGTGTATATTTGTTGTAATACTAGACTAAAAATTAAATCGATTTTCTCAAACTATTATAGAAAGATTCTGCATCCCTAAATCAAATGAAGAATATTAAATTTTACTCAACATGTTGAAATAAGGACTCTGTAATCAAGGAAGTGCTGAAAAAGATTAAAGCTGTCCCAGCACATTGTAGCTTGTATACTTAACATCAAATCAGATTCTGTGTACCTCATTGGAAAAGTTTTTCCTAGAGGCTAAGACAGATGAAAGACAATCTAAAACAAAGAATGTACATTCTTTTAATATCACTCCTTGTTTAGACCTTCTTCGCCTTGATTTTATGTATGTATGTATGTATTTAATTTAATTTTATTTTTGCTCATTACAAGTAAGATTTACTCCATGTTATTCTTAATTTAAATTTTTACTGTATTTTTTCTATTACCATTTTCTCCCTTATGCTCCCATCCCCCTCTCAATCACTTCACTGTTGGCCATGGCTTTATGATCAGTCTGCTTGGTCCCTACAAACAGAGACCCACACTTTCAAGTTTCGAATTCTCAGTAAAAACTGAATAGACTTTCACTTGTGTGTTCTCACTGACTTCTGGATATAGGAAAGTTTGTCCCATTTACTGAGATTAGTTTTATTTAGAGTGATCTCATATGAGAATGTAAAGAATATTTCTTGGTTGAAATACAGGAGGCTTTGCATACGTATCTTGATCACTGCATACCTTCCCATTTTGTTTTTGGTGATACATCTTGACTGACAAAAGATATATGCCCCTGGATATCGACTACCAATGTGATTTCTGACTTGTTTTACCCTTTCAATCAGGGACTTCGCTGGCCCAGCCTGTTCACTTCATACCTGAATTGACACATACTTGAGCATGGATTTGTCCACCTATCAATGCCTCGATTTTCAACTCCAGACTGCTTTCTTGAGCCTGACTTACTCTCTTTTCCATGATCCAACAGCTCTTATATTTCTGATGTTATAGCAATGATTTTTCCATTAAATATTGTTGTTCTCCTTTTAGGTATAAGGACTTAATTCAGGTCAATTATTATGAACATAGTAACTCAAGGTTGATCATTACGGACATGGGAATTCAAGACAGTATTATCACATCAGAGTGTTATAAGCACTGGTCTTTGAGTAAATAGGAGATGAGGATTTTTGTGTTTCATGTTTTCTTATGTTTTTTAGATTACTTGATTAGCCTTACTTGGCCTTGGTTTTAAAGTTGGAATAATAACAGAGATAACAGTAATAGTAACAATATTACTGAGGAACATAGTCATAAAAATGATAAATTAAAAAAAACAAAATATTAGAGGTAACATGAAAAGTGTACCATATTCTAGGTAAAAATTTAATTTTTGATTATAATTAAATATAGAGTTTTCCAATTACAATCTTTACACTGATTTAACCACTAACTCATCATATTTTGAAAGAAACATCACATTTGACCCAAGGAAAATATTCTTATAAATGTTTTTTTCTATTCTATACCTGATTAAAAGCAGAAAGAAACTAAGTTTTCATTGTTAATAATTGATCACTTAAACTATGCATTTTGTCACCAAAATAATACATCAATCTATTAAATTCTTCAATAATCAAAAGTGTCAACACTCATTGATTTTTTTGTTGGAAAAATGGAAGAAACTATGCATTACATGCAAATTTCTTTAAACAACTGATGCTTGCTTAAGGGCATCAGTTAGGTACAGTTCACCTATGAGACCTGCAGAATGTCTCATAGGCCTTAACTCTCTAGTTGAGCCCACAGATTTCTATTAAATTTGGGGGGCTCTACTTGGACCCATTCTTCTCACTGGTGGGCAATGGACTCTCATTTTTGCCTTCTTAGCAAGACTATACAATTGTCCAAACTTCTGCTGTGCTTTCAGTAGCTTTCTGCTGATTTGATTATGTTCTTAACATACGCAATTTTAAGAACTGGGAAAACCAGAGAGTCTTATTTCTCCATGCCTGCTCCCCCATCCCAAATAATATTGGGCCTTCAATTCAGGGCTTTCAGAGCTCTCAACTCCATTTTGTGACTCCAGCAACCTACGGCTGGCCAAAATGTCCACGGTCTCTCTGCATCTTAGTTATGACAGGCCACTTCAATTCTCAGCCCCTGGCACTGCACCTACAATAGAAGAATGCCTTGAAATAGTGGCTCCCTTCCCTTAGTTTCCCTTTTCCCAGGGATCTTAACTACTGAAGCCCCAGTTTCTGCAGAGGCACACCAATGCTTTCATTCCCAGGCCGTTTGTGTATTACCCAGCTTTCCTAACTTGTTTTCAATTGAGGGGTCAGTCATCACAGGCAACTCCACCTTACCAAGAGCAGCAGTATGGTTTTTGCTTCTTGTATGTACTCTACATCTTCTTTTTCTCCCATTTTCTAAGCGTACAATGTGCACCAAGAGCTAAAATATTACACAAGTATATAAGACATAAATAAATAATTAAAATATTTGGTAATTTGTGATGGTATCTGGATTATTTGTGACCTTAAAATATTATTGTATTTTCCCATGTCCAATCCTGATTTCCAAATGTTTTGAAATTGATAATGGTGACCTCATGGCTACAGTAAGCTTGCTGGTCCCAACCTTTCCTCCGGCATTCATGCTCCTTTTGTTCGTTTTTATATGCAAGTGTGCCTAGATAATGTGATACAAACAAGTGTGAACACATTTTTAAAATTTTTTTTTTACTCTGGAATTCATCCAAATTTAGTTAAAATCTGTTTCCCACCTTTTTCATTTTTTAATAAGAAAACTCATTATGTCTTTCTGTACTAAAATTGTATAGAAAGGCTAAGATTCAAACAAATTAAAATACTTGGTAAAAGTCCCAGGTTCCTAAAGGAGGCATATAAAGGCAATGCTGCCATGGAAATGTTGTACTCTGCACACTAAGTAAAGAATATTTGTGATTATTTTAGTATTGGTCCTGGCATATTCCATAGGAGCCAATGGAATTTGCAAAAGTATATCCAGTTTTACATGAAATATGAATAGCAAAAAACCCCTAATGCTTTGAGATAAATAGTTATGGAAATTGCTTATATAGTAATTGCTAAAATCCCCTTCATATTTGAGAGTATTATTTTATGGAATAAAAGACACAATTAAATGCTTATTTGAATTAAGTGGGGTGGGCACTGAATTTAATTGTTTATCATAGGAAAAAATACTCTTGTTTCAAATTTAGTCACAGGTAAAAATGTAATTTCTGATATTCCATGGGATTATAGATGAGACTGTTCATAGAATGGAAATTACCCAATAAATATATATAAAGTGCTTTGACTTTTCAGAGTGTAGGCAAGAATTTAAATGATCTACATATAATGTTCAAAATAGTTCAGTTAGCCATACCATATTTTTAAATCAAATTTAGTAATAAAAAACACATGTGGGATGTGACCACTGCTACCATAATTAAGGTGTCACTATAAATCATAGGATCACAATCTTTTACTACTTATAAATGCAAAATAAATTATTTAAATAAACACTACTTTCAGGAAAACAATTAATTGGCATGCATATTCATAAAGTAAAAGTGTTCCCGTGGGTTAAGAAAGGGAATGCATGTGGTTTTAAATTATTTATCAGTGTAATATTTCAAGTATTGCAGCCTCAGGTTTTTGGTTAAAAAATGTGGTGTCTAGACATAAAAGCAACTTTCTTTTGCATTTCCTATTTATCCCTTTTAAATAGCACTTATAACCAGAAACTGTGTGTAACACCCTACATTCTATTGTTCACTTTTAAGTGGTGAATTTTCTCATATAAATTACATTTCAATAAAAGATATACTCTTGTAACTAAGATACTATAATTATCCATGAGAAAAAAAATTATCTTATTTTGAAGGAAAGGCTATATAATTATCATTTGAAATATTCCTGTTTTTTATGCTTTAAAATTTTTTTTGTGCTTACCAGTTTTTGCTATTTTCTTGTTTGTTTGTTGCTTTCAGTTTTATACCATGCATATGAGTGAAATCATGTGGTTTTTAATCTTTTTGGGGGGTGGGTACAGAATGCAATATACAGATGATGTATCACAGAATTATCCACTTGAAACCTATATGATCATTAACCAATGTTACTCCAATAAATTTAGTTAAAAACAAAACTACCCAAATGAGCTACCTAAATGAAACCGAGCAAAAGATAAATGTAAACAGGTAAAAAAAAACAAACCTCCAAATGCAATATGTGACAGACTTCTGCCCATTTTTATTGCTGGCCGTAATATCATAAATTTCACCTCACACTGGTAATAATATGGAGATGAGTTCAGGAAAATCAAATTTCAAGTCAGCAATCCCATTACTTCAAAATCATTTTTTATTTAATTTGCTCTTTATTTTAATCTTACACTCCCACCACTTTTAAAACACAAAACATGCAAGCCCTGGGTGGTGTGTCTCAGTGGCTTGAGCACCAGCCTAGGAACCAAAGGGTTGCTGCTTTGGTTCCCAGTCAGGGCACATGCCTGTGTTGCAGGCCAGGTCCCCAGTAGGGGGCATGCACGAGTCAACCACACATTGGTGTTTCTTTCCCTCTCTAAAAATAAATAAATAAATAAAAATTTAAAAGAAACACCACAAAGATGTAGATTTAGAAGTGATTTTATATATCAAATAAAAATTAGAAAGGCAAAAGATATTGAAGTAAAAGGTAACATGTATGCTGGTGGTATCTTATTATACTGGTGTGTTTAATACAATTTAAATACATAATTAAAAGAAATTTTACTGTGTATGTGCCATTGTAGTTACCACCAGGACTAATATATAGAAAGTTTCCCTAAGGTAACCATCATGAGCACCATATATTAGCTTCAGCACTTATTAAATTTCATACAAATGAACTCTTACAGTATGTACATATTCTCATTCTTTTACTTGTCACTCAATCTTGTTATCTATGATATTTAAAGTTTACCTCAGTAGTTTGTTCTTTTTCATTGCTGTATAGTTTTCCTTTACATGAATGTACCATAGTTTGTTTATACTTTTAATCTTTGATGGTTATTTCCAGTTTGGTGTTATCACAAATACAGTAGCTATGAACATCTGTGAATATATCCATGGTTGAAATTACTTGTCATATGGTATAGCTTAGTTTTAATTGGTGCTGCCAAAGATGTTTCAAAGGTGATTGTGCCAAGTTATATTTTCATCACCAGTGTAACAATGTTGCAGTTGATTCATATCTCTAATACTTGTTACTCTCATTTCTATTAATTGTATCCTATTGATATGGGTGCAGTGGCATAGCAGGAATTTAAATTTTATTTCCCTAATACCTAAAGCACTTTTTCATGTTTTTATTAGCTAACTACACATCCTTTTACTAACTACTTGTTCAAACTATATTCTGTTTTTATTGTTTTTGTTGTTATATTTTGCTTATTAGCTTCTTACAAATATATTTCAGTCACAGTCAATTATTGGATATATGTATATTAAATATTCTATCCCAGCCTTTGACTTAATTTTTACTGTCTTGAAGATATCTTAGAATGGCCCTGGCTGGTGTGGCTCAATGGATTGAGTCCTGGACTCCAAACCAAAGTGTTATGGGTTCGATTCCCAGGCAGGGCACATGCCTGAGTTGTTGTCCAGGCCCCCAGTAGGGGGGACATGAGAGGCAACTACATGTTGATGTTTATTTCCCTCTCTTTCTCCCACCCTTCCTCTCTCTCTAAAAATAAATAAAATCTTTTAAAATAAGATAGAATGATTTGAACTTAGAAGTAACTGCATTGGCTTCATATACTAAAGAAAGTACTTTTAACTTAAAAAAGAATTTTTTTATATTCTTAATTTTAATGACATCTAATTGAGACTTTTTTATGATTACTGCTTACTGTGTTTTCTTAAAGACTTTCTTTGTATAAATCATGAACCTAACTTTCTATGTTTTACTGTAGAAGCTTTGCTATTTTACTTTTAGGTCTACGTGTATGTTAGACCATTGGAAATTAGTTCTATTTGTCTTAAGGATGTGAGGTAGTGTTCATCTTTTTCTGTATTGTGTTAGGCAACCTCTATGTGGCGTTCGGTTACCTCTGCCTACTGATAGCCTTTCCTTATGTAATGTTCTCCCCATGAGTGTGGATTACATGTAATATTACAGAAGAATGGGGTATTACTTCCAAGGCTGCTAGGGAATCACTGGCTTCTGTTTGTAATGCTCTCACTCTCTTTTTGAATCACCCACTCTGAGGAAAGCCAGCGGCCATGTTATCTCAGCTCTCCAGAGAGGATTTATGTGAGTGATTTTGGAAGCCAATCAGAAGCTTATCAACTGCCTAAGCTAGGAAGTCCAAACCCCCTCAGTAAGCCTTGAAGTGACTCCAACTGTGGCTGACTCTTATTGATTACACCCCGTGAGAAAACCTCCCAGAACCACCCAGTTCAAACATTGCCAGGTCATTGAATGACACAGAATGTGGGATACATAATCACTGTTTTTTAGCTGCTATTACACATACAGGTACTGAATTGATTCAGAACTACTTACTAAAAAGATACTTGTCTCCACTAAATTTCAGTGGCATTTGCCGTTTATCAGTTGTCCATAAAGGTAGTGGTCAGTTCTTCAATTCAGAATTTAGTACTGTTGGTCTAATTGTGTAGCATTCCACCACTACCATACTGTCTTTATTACTGTAGCTCTATAAATAGTCTTGGCATCTGAAATGTAAGTCCTCCAGTATTATTTTTCTATTTTAATGTTATTTTGATTATTCTAATCCCTGCTCATGTCCATGTTAATTTTTTAAAAGCAAACTTGTCAATTTTCACAAACTTATGCTAGGATTTTGACTGAGATTATATTGGATTTTTGATTGATTTAGAAGAAGTGATATTTTTCCAATGCTAAGTATTCTAAAAGATGAAGGCTAGAAAATTACCTTAATTTTAAGGTATTTTTCCAAATTTCTATTAAAATTTTAAAATTTTAATTGTTGAGGTCTTACACATCTTTCATTAGATTTGTTTCTTATTACTCATTTCATACTATTATAATATTTTTATATTATTTTGAATTTTGGTGGTATATGGATATAAAAATTTTATGTTATATTGAGCTTTCATTCAGCATCTCTGGTTGAAATACTTATTCTAAAATTTTTAAAATATTTTTGGATTTTTTACATATGCAGAAATTTTCACTTCCAGTAATAATATTTATGATTAGTAGTGGTTTTATTTATTTTTTCTTACCATCTTTTAACTTTCACTTGTTACAATGTATCTCATGATGTTACTAATATATATGCATAAAGATGTTTATAAAAGATGCATACTGAATATTGAATAATTCTAAATCTATCCCACACACCTCTTATTGGAAAGGTTGGAAAACTAAAAGTGTTATTTTGTAGACTTCAGTGCTGCTGGGGCTTTGGAAGCAATCACATGAGATCTGCCATCCCTGCTGGTGACAGCACCAGTCCTGGCAAAATCGTGGCTCGGTCTCTGCTCCCTGAGACAGAGCTTTGGGCATCAAAACTCTAACATCAGATTTACTCGCAGAGATGACAGCAGTCATCTTACTCAGTGGGTTACTGAGTTTGACACCTTTTTAATCCTGGTCTCACTAGCGGTTGCTGCCATATCGAGTCAGCTCTTCATTATTTTGGAACCAGGTCAACAATTTCAATTGATAATTTTTATGACACTTTCAGTTCTTTTGCTGGTACCTGTATATTGCAATGGTTATGATTATTATTATTACTTCAAATTGCTCATCTCACACTAATAAAGTATTTTATAAGTCTCTCAAATAAATTAATCTAAAATTAGTTATTTGGCACAATTCTGTTTAAAGTTAATGATGACCCACAAATTATTATAATTCAAATTATCCTCAAAATGTTAAGTCTACTGGGACAAAATTGTCCTAAAGTTTAACTCTTCAGGCATTTGCCTTCTGTAGTAGACTGTTATTGGAATGAGGAATGCAGAAACTGTGATGAGGGTACTATAGATTGAATTGTCCCCTCAAAATTTATATTTGTAAATCTTAACCCAAAGATGATGGTTTTAGAAGGTGAGTCCATTGGGAGGTAATTAGGTCATGGTGATGGGGACTTCATCAATGGGATCATTGCCCTTTTAAAAGGCTCCTCTCCCATTTCACTTACATGAGAGATCCCCTTACCCTTTATGCCGTGTGAGGTTACAGGGGAAAGACAGCTATTTAGGAAGTGGGTCCTCACCAAACACAATCCTCTGGAGCTGTGATTTTGGGTTTCCCAGCCCCCTGGACTGTGAAGAATGAAGAAATATTGTTTATAACTCACCCAGTCACTTCTGTTTTATTAGAGCAGCCAGACATACTAAAACATGGGATAGCTATTTCTGACTACAATGCAGAATTTAAATAAAGAAAATAAAAACACTCTGGGCTTTAAATTCTCAATGAAAGCCACAGTCAAAGAACTCATGAATTTAGTCCTACCATAAAAAAATAATACATTTTCTACCACAGGATGAGAGTAATAATAAAGTAAACAGTTTCTAAGTCAGAGAGTTGCTGACACACATTTAGCAGCAGATTGTATTTTCCAAAGGTGACTGCAAAATATCTACCATTCCCTATGCTTTTTAGAAATGTGACACTGAACATTCCATCAAGAAAAGTTTATTTCTCTAAAGTGGGACCTGAGACTTCTTTGTCCAACAAGCAGCAATGAATCTATGCCAGTTCTAAGTGTCTATAAACAAGAATTACTTTATATTGCTGTCAGTTACTACAACTTAGAGCCATACAAAGGTTCAAACACAATGAAAAGTAAAATTAAATAACATGGAATTATGTCCCCTGATAGTGCAAAGTTTTTCACTGAAGTACAAGTAAGAAGCCCAAACTACTCTGGTGATCTTATGACATGTTGGAGGAAGGAAGGAAGAAAGGGGAGGTAAGGGGTGGTGAGGAGAGGGAGGAGGAGGGAGGGGGAGGGAGGGAGGGAGAAGGGAGGGGAGAGAGAGAGGAGGGAGGAGGAGAAGGGAAGGAAAAAAGGAAGAAAGGGAGGGAGGAAGGAAGGAGGAAAGGAAGGAGGAAAGCACCTGCCCTATGGAACAGCAAAGGGACCATGTATTAAAGTGTAGGAACCAATGCGGATGTGCAGCCCAGTCAAGCAAGCCAGCTCCGGCATCAGTTGCTGAACGACTAGCACTGCATGAGAGAACCAGTGAGAACAATGCAGCTGAACCCTGTGAAGCCACAGAACCACAGACCTAATTTTTTTCTAAGCTGTGTTTTGGTGGTTTGTCCCGCAGTAATAGATAGAAAAATGGAAAGAGTTATAAGAAATAGAGCATGGCCAAACAAAAACCTAAAATATGTGGCACTGGTTTTGGAATAGTTTAAGTGGCCAGCAAGACCTCAAGGAACTGATAATACAAGCCAGAAAAATGCTGAGGAAATTGTTAGTACTGAGTCTGGATGATGAAAAGCGGCCTGTCTCACTAAGTAGTGGAAAGTAGAGTAAAACTATCACCTGTTATAACTTGGAAAACAGAAAATCTACTTAATGAACCGGTCAGTCTGGCTAAGGACAATTCCAGGAACAATGTTAAAAATGACAATTGAAATTTTATCTGTATTTGATAAGAAACACAGAAGGTTTAAAGAACGAACTATTGAGTTTTTTATCAGAATTTTTAGGAAATATAAGATATCCTGGGTGTCTTTCCATTCAAAATGTTCTCAATGGAACAAATGTCTAAAGATCAAATTCAGAGAACTTACAGGAAATTGTGGACTGAGAAACTTTAGATTAAGAATGTTGCTCTAAAATTCTCTAATACATTAGAAAAACTTAAGGTGACATTTCTTGTTATGTCAGCCACACAAAAATGACTATGAAGATCTTAAGAGCGTGCTTCGTAGACTTCCTCCACCAGGCAAATGGCTTCTAAGAAGCACTTGGCTGTTGTACAGCAGCAATTTCACACTCAGCCTACAAATCTCAAGGAGACAGACTCACATGTCTGAGAGGACTTTGTCTTGAGGAGATGAGTAGGTATGGTTGTGATTTAATGGTAAGAACACCAATAAGATTTATAGGACCATCACAAAGGTTTTAAGAGAATTGGGTCAGCAAAAGCACCATTGACTTGGACTAAAACATGCAGAGCCAGGTAAAAATTAAAAAGTCCCCAGGGCTCCCAACCTTCAAATGTCCAGAAGCAGGTTTGGAAAGCTACTGAAATGCAAATAGGAACCATTTATCAAAAAGAAGGCTGACTCAGAGTACACAGTTAAAATCCAAGAAAAATCCGTTCCCAACAGGAAGCCTGCCTTAATCAAGGAGCTTGTGAAATGTGTCTGGGCAGATTCAAGAGTTTTTATGGGGCAGAGACCCCTGTTTGATTCCATGTTCCCTATAGCTGCCTCACAAATACAGGGTGGGGCAAAAGTAGGTTTACAGTTGTTCCTATTGAAAAATAATACAATAGTTAATAAATAATACAGAAGTGAACTGTGTTTTGCATACTCACAACTGTAAACCTGCTTTTGCCCCACTCTGTATATGTTGGGTGATTATGGGAGTGGATAACTCAGCTCTTCAGTTGGCAGGTCTTCGAATATAAAGAATCTCTCCCATCTACCCATATCCTCAGCTCACTGGCGTGTTTGCCATCTAATTCATTTGACAATATTATCCACACTATTTCTTTTACTCTTTCTATGAAAGTTATAAAAAAGGTATCCATGCCTACAAACAATAATAAGAATAAACTATGATATTTAGAGTATGATTTTCACAGAATTTCTGGATATTGAATTTGATTTTTAGATGATTTTCTCTGTTAAAAATAGATTATTCATTAGTATGTAACCAGAACTTAACCCTTGAGGTTTTTTTCATACCTTATAAATTAGAACTCTATGATGTGATTTTAGAAGCATTACCTTAAATATTTATGTTCTTTCCAACATCATGTCAAAAAAATATCTTATCGCACACTTGATTTAAAATTTGACCTGAGGCCACATCATATTGGAAATGCCTTGGATTTCATTTTTACCCTGGGAACGCTTCTTATTTTGGTAAATTTTTTTCAACTGGAAATACCTTTCATAGGGCCATAAATGTAGGTTTCTAAAACATTATCTTTTTTAAATTAAATTTTATTTATGTGTCATTCAAATTTAGAAAACATAAATAGCTAAATTACAACCTCTATTATTTGGCAATTACAAGCCCCAAGACTTCAGATTTCATGTTCTTCCCTAATATCTTATATGCACTTTGATTTGGTTATTCTTAAGTGATCAAATTAAGCAAAAAACAGTATATCCCATTATAAATGACTTCTTAAATATATGAGGGAGGTAAAATTTTAATAAAAGTATACCAGAAATTCTATTTTAGGTCTACACTTTTGAGGGCTTGTCATAATATGTGTGATAGAATGAACCATACACAAAAATAAATTCAAGGTGGATAAAAGATTTAAATATAAGTCATGATACCATTAAAGTCCTACAGGAGAACATAGGCAGGAAAATCTCAGATATTTCATGCAGCAATATTTTCATTGATATGTCCCCTAGAGCAAGGGACATAAAGGAAAGAATAAATGAGATCTCATCAAAATAAAAAGCTACTGCTCAGCTGAAAAATAGTATTAAAATAAAAAGAGAACCAACCATATGAAAAAATATATTTGCCAATGATACCTCAGACAAAGGTTTAATCTCCAAAATATATAAAGAACTTACATGATTCCACTCTAAGAAGACAAGCAACCCAATTAAAAATGGGCAAAGGCCTTGAATAGACACTTCTCCAAGGAGTACATACAGAGGGCCCAGAGACATATGAAAAGATCCTCATTATTGCTAGCTGTCAGAAAGAGGCAAATTAAAACCACAATGAGAAACCACCTCACACCAGTGAGAATGGCCATCATAAACAAAGCAACAAACAACAAGTGTTGGAGAGGTTGTGGAGAAAAGAGATCCCTAGTGCACTGTTGGCGGAATTTCAGACTGGTAAAACCACTATGGAAAACAGTATGGAATTTTCTCAGAAAACTGAAAATGGAACTGCCTTTTGATCCAGCAATTCCACTGCTAGGATTATATCCTAAGAACCCTGAAACACCAATCCAGAAGAACTTATGCACACCAATGTTAATAGCAGCTCAATTGACAATAGCCAAGTGCTGGAAGCAACCTAGGTGGCCATCAGTAAATGAACAGATCAAAAATTTATGGCACATTTACACAGTGGAATTCTATGCAGCAGAAAAGAAGGAGCTCCTACCCCTTGCAACAACATGGGTAGAACTGGAAAGCATTATGCTAAGTGAAATAAGCCAGGCAGTAAAAGACAAATACCATATGATCTCACCTTTAACAGGCATCTAATCAAAACAAACAAATAAAATATAACCAAAGACACGGATATTGAGAACAGACTGACAGTGACCAGAGAGGAGAGGGGAGGGAATTTCAAGGAAGCAGGTAAGAGTTTGAAGGAACAAGTATATAGTACACATGAACAATAACAAGGGGTGGAGAGGGGAAGGTGGTGAGGAGGGCTGGGGGTAAAGGGTAGAAAACTATACTTGAACAACAATTAAAATTAAAGAAATATATTAACTTTTAAATAAGGTAAACCTAATTGTTAGATATACTACTTTGGGGAATATAATTAAGAACTTCAATCTATTACCATATTAGTATAATTAAAATACAAATGGTTTCTTTTGGAATTTTTGTTAAGATTAATAATGTAGTGTTCATAGAGTGGTGAAGAGAACTTATGGCATAAAAGAGGGTTCAACAAATTAATTTCCTTTTTTATCCTATTTCATTTTCAAAGTATTGATTATGAAAGCATCATTGTATATGCTATCTGGCTGAAAGATACATTGTACATTCCCACATTACTCTAGTCATTCAGAGATTTTTATGACACTTTAACTCTTTCATTTGCCCTAAAAAAATGATAGTTCCTTCACATACAATACTACTCACCACTTCTTGTTATTGACAGTATATTGATTTGTAGATTGTTACACTGGCTTCTGAGCCAATCAGAAGTTAAAAAATATTTCCTGGCTGGTGTAGCTCAGTGGATTGAGCACGGGCTGTGAACTAAAGGGTCACCAGTTCAATTCCCAGTCAAGGCACATGCCTGGATTGTGGGCCAAGATGCCAGTAGGGGGTGCTCGAGAGGCAACCACACACTGATGTTTCTCTCCCTTTATCCCTCCCTTCCCCTCTCTAAAAATAAATAAATAAAACCTTAAAAAAAGAAGTTAAAAAAACATCATTGTATTCTACACATAATAATTTTAATTCAGTATGTATGAGATAAGGCTAAGGTTCTGTATTTTAAAAATATTCTTCAAATGATTCTGATACATAATCAAGCTTTGGATTGAAGAAGCTAACGTGTCTGTGTTCTCTAGTCTGAATAATAGCATCACACTAGAAAAAGCTTTAATAGGAGGTGAAAAGAAAGCAATTGTGGTTCATAAATTAATAATAAGATACTATCAGCAGAACTAATATCTGAAAGATCCTGAAGCATAACTATATTTCTTAGACTAGTAGTCCAGTTTTATTTTAAGAAAAATACATCATATACTTGAAGATCTAAATATGTATTAAAAAGTATATAATATTTATATTCCATATTTTCATTTCCCCTAATCTGATATTTCCTACTATATTTGTATAATATTTAGCATCTTCTCTTTTTTTGCCTTAAATACTAGAGTAGCTAGGCAATCTAAGAAGATCTTTAGCAATTGTTGATGAAACATATTGTGCTAAAAGAATAATATTGCTAGTGGAGAGAATATATTAAGTAGATTTCCACATTTAACCTCAGTTTAAAGATTAACCTTTTAAAAGTGCCTTCCCAAGATCTTCCAGTATTTTTACAACTTTATTGGTATATTTCAAGAATAATGTTTTAGTTCATATAAAGTTTTAATTAACACAGACTTTAGTCTTTTCCTACCAAGGACCTTTTTAAAAAATACATATATGAACACTATTGGTACCTTAGTCTTTTAAGCTCTGAATATTTTGGTCAGTATTTTGTGCAAAAAAAACCCCTGTATGATTGTGTTGTTCCTCTGAGTTACTGTTCCTTCGAGTAAAATAACCTGTGCTTAGTGACAAATGCTCTTATGTTATTCCCAGAACCACAGAGTTCAGATTCAGAAACGGGAGCTTGGAAATAGCCTTAAATCAAAATAAGTAGTTATTTTGCAACACTGTCAAGCCAAGCAGCTTCTTCTGGCTGTTTTGTCAATACATTATATCAAGAATTGCTTCGCCCTGGCTGGTGTAGCTCAGTAGATCGAGCCCGGGCCTGTGAATCAGAGTATCGCGGTTCGATTCCCAGTCAGGGCACATGCCTGGGTTGCAGGCCAGGTTCCAGCAGGGGACACACAAGAGGCAACCACACATTGATATTGATATTTCTCTCCCTCTCTCCTTCCCTTCCCCTCTAAAGATAAATAAATAAAATCTTAAAAAAACTTAAAAAAATTGCTTCTAATTTTCTAATAAAAATTTAAAAGATGAATAAATTAGTAATGCATATAGAAATCACTGGAATTATTGGGATAAGTTATAAATCCATAATACTTAAAGATCCCAGTTGCCCCACTCCAGCTCATTTCATTTTTATAAAAAAGATCAGTAGACAGATAATATTATGTACAAATAAAATGTCACTATTTTTTTATCTGTAAGCTATATTAAGAAAACTGTATAACCTATAGTGGACATAAAATATGTAAACATATAACAGATCAGGATTCAGTAGTTTGTCTCAGAGAGGCACCAAGTGCCTCTCTTACTGGGCATTAATGGAAGGCTTCTAGGAGAATAAGGGATTTGTGGAAGTGACAGTCCGTAGGGTTGGGTCAGTTGTAATACCGTATGAAAGGTAGGTCTGTGGGCTTCAACAGGTCAAGTATGGTGATAATCATAATCTTGTTTAGTTCCCTTTAGTTTTCTTTATCTCAGTGATTTTTTACATAATTAATGATCTATAACATCCACTGTGTGTAGATGATCTCTATTGTTGCAACAATAAATGACATTAAAGGGTACATTAAAACTGTGATAAAATAGTGCAAGCATATTTTAGGAAAATACCTTAAAAATCACCCTGTAGTATTTAATAAGCTCTACATTTTGGACTCAGGTTAATATCTAAGTAAATTCACTGTGTGCAATTGACAATGCATACAATGATTTCCTGTGATCTAAGAGAGACAGAGTGGAACCTCTCGGAGACCCACTGCTTCTCCCACACAAGATGAAAGTCTTTCACATTTGCACTCCTCGGTACTAAATACTTTTATTTCAAAAATATTAACAAATAACATATTTAACACAATGTACTGTCAGTATATAGTTATTGAGGAAGGCAAAAAGAAATGAATTTGTGAATAATGGATTAGTTCCATGTGTAAGTATTGAAACTTTTTGAGATTTTGACAGTATCATTTGGCAAATTCTAGTGAAGATTTAACATTTTCTCCCTGATTTAGTGCAGGCTTTGAATTTCCTTCAGAACCATTGTTTTTACAGGAATGTTTAGTTTCATAATTATTTCATGAATTATGAAGAAAATACTGTGCATTTCACAGCTGTCAGGTGAAGCAACATGTGACCACAGACACGAGTAATCAGGCACAGATACGAAAAAGAGGCCTTCCCAGACTGACATCCAGGCATCGTCAGGAATCCTGTGGACTTCAGCCACATTCATTAGCAATTACTTTCCATATCTAGACGTGGCAGGTGGCAAATTGTTCTTCAAACAGTAAATACAAAAATAGTTGTAAAAATCAGTAAACAAAATAACAAAGAGGCCCTGGTTGTGTAGCTCATTTGGTTAGAGCATCATCCCAATATGCCAAGGTTTTAGGTTTGATCCCAAGTCAGGGCACATATAAGAATCAATCACTGAATGCATTAATAACTGGAACAGTAAATCAATGTTTATCTCTCACTCTCTATCATATTTCCTCTCTCTCTAAAAATCAATAAAACCAATAATAATAACAACAGTAGAAACAGCCTTTAGAAAAGTTTTCCAAGCTAAGTGACCTAGTTTTTGATGTTGAGAGTCCCTTGTTATCCAGACTAGATTAACCAGAATCAAACAAAAAATTGTCATATTGAATATTACTGTGTTGCAAGGACTCTAACTTTTAACACAGTATTTTAGTTAATTCACACAAACGGAAATCGATACCATCTTTAATTTATGTAATGTATAAATGTATTTCACTGATATGAAGACTAGTAAATTGATTAATAGCACATGACTAGAATGTAAAATTGAAGTTCAATTTCATAGGCAATATGTTGTTCTTAATAACAGTAGATCAGAAAAACATTACATCTAGAAATTATTTTTAAAGTGGTTTGAAGAGGAATCAATTATAGTCACTAGGCCCATTCTTATTTCATCTGGTTGTTTTTCACAAAACAACGTGATTTAAGATGCATGTGCTTTATTAAAATGAGTTATTTTCTACAAGTGTAACTGAAATGGAAAGATAAGAGTGAATGGATTTAAAACATTGATCCATGTTATTCTGGTGCATTATTACTACAAATATTAAAGGAAATCATTCCCATTTTGTAAACATCTCTGTGGGATTTTTATACATCACAGAACACATCCAAACATAACTTAGCCTTTATAGAGGTATATCAGATCTTGAAAGGCTAATGCTTATTGTTTATCACTAGGGAGCGAAGCAGAGGAAATAACTGCTTTAGAAGTTAGAGCAACGTCTAGAAAAATAATTTACCATAAGTTGCAATTAAATGAAATTCATCACTGAAAGTAATAATTTGAGGTGTAGTCAGAGAAGTAAACTTTTTAGAACTACATCTCAAGAATGACTCCTACTACAGGAGAATTATGTCCTTTAAGATATTGGCAAAGATAAAGAGATAGAAGGAAGGGCAGGGAGGTTAGATGTTATTTCTATGCACTGGTCCCTTAAAAATGTGCTCAGAAAGCGATTCCATGGCTGCCTAAAGATCTTGAGCAGAGGGTGATAGCGACTTAGTACTCCACCTCCCAATCGTAGAGACTTTGAGGAAGACCTCTTTGCACCATCATCAGTAACAGCAGACTGTGAATTCATATCCTTACTCGTGTCCTAAGAAGCATACTTCTGTGAGCTTTCTGTTCTTATAAACAAACTAATCTTACATACCTCATCGATCGCCTTTATGATGCTACATTTTGTTCTTGGCTGAAATCTTTCTGAATCATTCCTTTTTTGTGTATGGAATGGCTTCTGATTTCTGGCTTGGACTTTTCTTTTGTACTTTCCTATGAGTTCACATCGAATAGCATTTATTAGTTATATTATCAAAGAATGCTTCTCCCATATTTGGTTAATGCTAGATTTTTGCTATATAATTTCCACTGTACATGCAATATCTCTTTCCTTAATTTAGGAAATCTGTTTTATGTGTTGTGTGTGTGCGCGCGTATATAAGAGTTTTCCCTATTACATTACCATGAAACTGGTAATGTAACAGTTATGTTGATAACTTTTTTATTATAATCACTCTAAATTTATTTTCTAACTTTACTAATTATTTTCTTCTTTTATTATGACCACTCTAAACTTGTTTTCTAATTAGTCATAGAAACCAAGATGCTTTTATTGAAACATAATCAGGTGCTAAAAGGAGATAATGCAATGAATGCAACAATGGTTTAATTTTTAAACATGTGATGTTTAATATAGTCAACAATCAAAATTACATGTTTTTAAAAATTATTTATATATTTCTAGATAGAGGGGAAGAGAAGGAGAAATATCAATGTGTGGTTGGCTCTCACAAGCCCCTATTGGGGACCTGGCCCACAGCCCAGACAAGAGCCCTGACTGGTAATCTAACCAGGAACCCTTTGGTTCACAGGCTGGCACTCAATGCACTGAGTCACACCAGCCAGGTCTCTTATTCTTTTCCATTTTATTTCCCTTTTGGTCTACATCTTCTTTCTTCTACAATTTCTTTCAAAAAAGAAGGTATTTGGTGAAGGAAAAAACAAAGATTTTTTTCCAGGGCATCAAAATTGCAGTTTAAAAGAACAGTTGTTATTATAGCTCTTGGAAATTGGTGATTATTATTCTCATTTAATATTTTGTTCTTGTGAGATTGTAAATTTGCATTCATGATCACATTATCATCCACAGAAAATAAAGGAAAACTCCATATTGATTACAAACATTGAAAGGTCTGTGTAACATGAATGTAGAAATAGTACATGAAGAAATTTTGAGATACATTAATGGAAGCTGTCTTTGAAACGAGTAGAATAGACAACTCTTATTAAAAATATATACTTTTCATCTCTTTGCACATTTATTTTCTTTACTTTTGCCAATCTGAGTGTTATATTTCCTGTATATTACAATTGAAAAAATAAAGGAGCAACTTAGGGGAGAAAGTAATGTCATTTAGATACAACATATTAATCATCAAAATTTCTGTGTAACAGAATAGACTCTCAAAATCTGTTGTGAATGGCACATTGAAAGACAAGACTTCTCTGATTGATTAAGTCTGTTATCAGGGGAGATTACTCAATTGTTCACTTAATTGAGTGTGAAGAAAATTCTGTATAGTTCTCATAGGTAAACACAGATTTTTAATCTATGCTGTACATTTGAAGCTGCTACAAATTCATCTCAACAAATCATAATCTGTAAAAAGGATTACCAAGGAAACAGTTTAGCCAAAGAGAATATGTAGCAAATTTAAAGTTATATTGTATTGATATGTTATATACTATGTTAATACTAATATAGTAATTTTAATTATTTATACTTTAAAAACCTTCATTTAAATAATACAGCTATCTAAAATTATTGTAAATTCAAATAAACATATTATTTTCATTGAAACCTATGAGGTTTATTATGAGTATGTCAACTGCATTACTGAGGAACAACAGTGAAGATTAAGTGATTTGCTGCTCACTTAGATAATGTATTGCATCTGTCAGAGGTAAACTCAAAACACAAATCTCACTTTCTTACTCTAAATTCTATGTTCTTCCATCATGAAATGACATTGTGTAGTGAAACCTAAAACCTTCAGAGGGTCCTATGGGATCACCTTTGTTAGACTTGTGCCTTCATGCAAATCTAACCATTCATAGCTGATAGCTTCAGGAAGATATCTGTGACCTTCCTTATGCTTCATCTCCCAGTAGAAATCTCCTTTCCTTCAGTTCCTTACTTATCACTTATTCATTCACTTATCTTTGACTCTCAGTAGCTCTGAGGAACAATGAGAGAGAGTTTGTGAGCAAGCACAGATTTCTAAGTATGTATTTTCTTAATGAGTTTCATTCCCTTTATTCATTTCTCTGGGTCTATTTTAAATGATAGTCAAAATGATAGTCAAAACAATAATATTGACATGTTGTTTTTCTGATGATTGAATATTATGTTTTTCCTTTTAAAAATTATTCAAATTCTTTTTAAAATTTTTTTAGAAATATTTTATTTATTTATTTTTAGAGAGAGGGGAAGGGAAGGAGAAAGTGGGAGAGAAACATAAATGTGTGGTTGCCTCTCATGTATCCCCTACTGGGGACCTGGCCTGCAACCCAGGCATATGCCCTAACTGGGAATCGAACCAGCGACCCTTTGCTTCACAGGCCCATGCTCAATCCACTGAGCTACACTAGCCAGGGCAAATTATTTAAATTCTTGTAGCAATTTTTATCAAATATAATCTCTAGCTTGTTAATTGTTTTATATGTGGGCCTTTCTCATCATGCATAAGCATTAAGAGTTCCTTTTTAATAAAACTATCACTTATATTTTCTGTGATAAATTTATGCTTTATGGGATATTATTATTATCAAGGCTTGCCTTGTCAGATAGTCTACATATTTATTATTGGCAGTGTAATAATAAAAGAATAATACAAAATGAAATCACCATTTGCAAAAACATGGATGAACCTAGAGGGCATTATGTTGAGTGAAATAAATCAAATAGAGAAAAACAAGTATCATATAGTCTCATCTGTAAGACCATATATGGAAACTAAAAAAGAAGAAAGGAAAAAACAACAAAACAAAACAGAAACAGACTCATAGAGAACAAGCTGATGGTTGCCAAATGGGAGAGGGTGGGGAATGAATGAAAAATAAATAAATTTCACGAATCCTCAGGAGAAATTGTATTGGGTCACTGATTAACACCTGTTTATAAAAATAAAGGTATAAGTGATTTTTAAACTACCAAATATATTAAACATTTTATTTTGTTTAATGGCATCTCTGATGAATATATTTAATGAAAAAATTATAAGATTTTGCTGATATTTGAAATTTATTTTTTTATATTAGTAATATAATGATGCATAATGTATGTGCATAATAATGACAGGATTTGATTCATTATTTATTCACATAAATTTTCAGATGGTCAAAATTACATGACAGAGAGGTTACAAGACACTGAAAATATAGTGAGATGTCTGAAGGCCTGGTTGACTTCTGAGAAGAGGTAGCATTTAAAACAGAAGAGATCCTACTTAAAGAGATAAATCTTTTTTTTAAATTTAATTGTTGTTCAAGTACAGTTTTCTATCTTTTACTCCCATCCCAGCCCACCCACCCACCCATCAGTCATTGAAACAAACACACTTTCAATTGATGAAACCCAACCTATTCCAACCACATTTGGAATATATAATAAAACTATATGTGTAGATGTCATAGTGAAAATTTGTAGGTGTAAAGATTAAGATAAGCTCTTAATGGTAGCTTGGCAGAAAGGACAGCTTCAAAAATATCTTTCAAGAAATAAGGAAAATCTTTTAATTATCGATTTTTCTATACCTAGTGTGTTGTTTAACATTATTACTGCACTTCTAATAAATATCTTCTGTTTCTTCAAGATTGTAAGTGTTCTTACTTTATATTCTACAATTACTATCCTAAACATTTATTGAGTTGTTGGCTCCAATTATGAAATTTATTTATTTTTTACTGATTTTTGTCCATGGTGGTTTGTTTCTATGTCTGTGTCTGTATGAGAAAAAAAAGGGAAGGGGAAGAGAGAGGTTAGAGATTTATGTTTTCCTGCGTTTTATAGGAATATAATGAGACCTGGATTGAAGTTATTCTCACATGGGTAATTTGCATTTGTTTCCATAAAGATTGTACTTACAGAAGAAAGATCAATTTGATTAAGTCCTTAGCTTGAGGGAAGGTTTTAACATTACGAAAGTCCTATGAACTCTAGCCAAGTGCCTTCTGAAGGCTGGTTTTCTATTACAGATTCTGAGGACACCCTTTGGTATTCCCATCTTCCAGTATAGTGGCCAAAATGGCACACTTCCTCACCTGTCTCCCTTTTGGGTGGCTTTCCTTGTGTTTTACCTATTGCTAGACTCAGTTTTGTCACGGAGAGCGGGGGTGGTCCAGCTTCAAGCAGATACTCTTGGCTTTAACTTCTCATTTTGATTGGTTCCCAGTTTTGCCTCCTTTTCCCTGTATCCTGTTAGAAAAAAAATAGGCAACTGATATTTAATACATATTCCTGGGCAGCTGCCAACTACACTTGCTCAATTTCTTTCCTATTTGTGTATATTTTTTGGCCTCTGGATATTTCTTTAACTTTTTTCTTTTTGAAGAACAACAAAACCTTGATGGCATACTGCCAAAAACTGAAATTTCCATGTAATTTTACATTTAAACTACACTTAGGTGACAAGGTCAGAATTTGGTAAATAAAACAGTATAGTTATTATGGCATCTACTTCAATGTTTATGTTCACTAAATTAATAGCTGAAATTATTTTGATTTATTTCTGCTTTTTAAACACTTCGTGAAAGAATGTGCCTTATATTTTATTTTTCACATTTCAAGATAAAACGCACCAATATTATGAGAGTGAGTTAACATTTAAATGTTGGAGGTTTTTCAGGGTTTTTTTTGGTAAATCATTCAGATGCATAGTTTATCTTCAAGTAAAGTCCACCTCCCTACATATGGGAACTTGACTATTTATAACTAGCTTCTTTAGAAACTGCAATTGGCTGAGAGGTATTTGTTTGACAAGAATAACCCATGACCTTTGGCATTGTATAATACAAGTTAGTCTAAATACTTTTAAAAAAATTTAATGGCAGACTTGTACAAAGAATACAATGAAATCATTTTCATGAAAAAATAATTCACATCTTTTTATTTCTTAAAAATTGGCCTTTGAGTAAAACTAAGAATTTTTCAGGACTTATCATATACATTTCTGATATTCTTAAGGTATTTCTCATCACTCTTTCTCTCAAATACCTGGCAGATAGAATGCCACTTAAGTTTGTCTTTTTTTTTTTTTTACTACAAACAAGAACAATTACTAAAATTACAAATAACAGGATTTAGAAACCTTAAAATAAAGACTATTCAGATATCCATTGAATGACACATTTCCATGCTTTGTCTATCATGAGTTACGGTGTAATAAAAATAGGGGTACATATTTTTATGAAAAAAATTCAAATTTGGGGGTAGCTCCCAAGAGGAAGTACTGGATCATGGAGTAGCTCTATTCTTAATTTTAATTTTCCATAGTGGCTGAGCCAATTTACATTCCCACCAGAAGTGAATGAGGGCAACTTTTCTCCGTACCCTCTCCAACACTTGTTATTTCTTTTTTGATTGATAAAAGCTATTCTACCACATGTGAGGAAGTATCTCATTGTGGTTTTGACTTGTATTTCCCTTACAGCTAGTTAAGTTGAGCATCTTTTCAGTTGAGCATCTGTATTTGTTGGCCATTTGTATGTCTTTTGGAGGAAAGTGTCTTTTCAGGTTTTCTGCCCATTTTTTATCTGGATTGTTTGTCTGGAGAATTGTCATTGATATTGCTGGGTTGTATGAATTTTAATACATATATAAAATTATATATATATATATTTATACACACATATATATGTATATATTATATATATTTATATGTATATATATGTATGTATATATTAACCTCTTGTTGGAGCTGTTGTTTGCAAAACCTTCCCCCATTTTGTTGGTTGCCTTTTTTTTCTGTTGATGGATTCTTTTGCTGTACAGAAGCTTTTAAGTTTGATATAGTCCCATTCACTTGTTTTTTTAACTTCCCTTGCTCTAAGTGTCTTTTGGTGGATGACTGGATAAAGAAAATGTGGGCCCTGGTCCAGTGGCTCAGTTGTTCAGAGTGCTGTCCCAGGAAACTACAGGGTTGAGGGGTGATTCCTGGTCAGGCTACATACCTGGGTTGCGGGTTGGGTCCTCAGTTAGGGGGCATAAGGTCGGGGCATGTGTGTTCAGCAACTGATAGATGTTTCTCTCTCACATCAATGATTTTCTCTCTCTCTCTAGACTCAATAAACAGATTTTTTAAATTCTTTAAAAATTTTAAAAAGAAAATGTGTTACATATATACAACACAATACTACTCAGCCGTAAAAAAGCATGATATATTGCCATTTGTGACACCGATAGGCCTTGAGAGTGTTGCGCTAAGTGAAATAAGTCGTATAATAAAGCACAAAAGTCATACAATTTCACTCAGATGGAATATGAAACAGAAAGCAACAAATAAACAAACGCATAGACACAGACAACAGAATGGTCTCTAGAGGATAAGGGGGCTCGGGGCGGTGGGGGCGGACACCGAAACCTCACGTGGGTCAGACATATGGTGCCAGGAGACCAGACTCTGGGCAGTCTCTCTATTTGTAAAATTACTTAATATAACTGAAAAGTACCCATTAACATTCATATAATTATAATAATTTATATTTAATGTTCCAGAATTCCTATCATTTAGACGTTTATTATTATTGAATTCAGTATAAAATGAGCAAAAATAAATAGAGTTAAGTTAATCAATAATGTCAGTACAGTGTGGTGGGAAAGGCCTTTGGGATGCGAGAAATGCATGTGGAACATGTCCTTGAAAATCATACAGCATAGGAAGATTTTAATTATATACAACACACTGCACTCACTGAAATTTAAGCATGAAGAAATCATAACCTTCAATTTTCAATCTACTTAAAGTTTCTCTCCTTATATCATTTTAAAGGAAACATTTTAGTGAAAAAAGGAACAGAGCTATAACTATAGTCATTTACTTTTTGTTCACATAATGTACATCTTTTTGAACTGTTTTCTAAAATTGCAAAAATAAAAGCAGTTTTCTATTACTTGCTTAAGTTAGTTTTTAGCTCTACAGTCTTGCATCATCTTATCTTTTAAAGATATTTAAAAGTTTGAATGATTAAAAAAATACTTCTCTTAGAAGAAATGTTATATTCATTTAGGCAATGCAATGCATAATTTAATTACATGAGACCTTTTCTTCCTTCCTTTTCTATATTTAGCTTGCACATTAACATAAAGAGTCCTGAAATCATTTCCTATAATTTCCCAATCCATGTACAAATCTTTTTTCTTATGTGAGCGTATCTACCTAGTTTTTAAAAATGAAATGGCTGAGTAGTTTAATGTCTGTAGGTTTGGGTTTGCTTCGTATTTCAAAAGTGGCTCATTTTATCTAGGCCATTATCTAGCAGTGTTAGATTTCAATTCTAAATAGGATCCTAACCATACGGTGGCAATAGTTATGACTTAAAGTGAATCTTCTTACATTAGTAGAGGAAAACCAAGTAATGTAATCTCCAGACTAAAAACTGGCAGCACTAGAATATGTTATCAACTTCTTAAATTCATATCATTGGTAGTCAAAATGTTAAGTCTGATAAATGAACATATTCATTGGTTGTCTGTATAGTTGAAGGAATTTTTATCTGTTCTATTTGTAACATTTCTAATAGGAGTTATTTTAGCTATTTCATTGAATATTAGGTTACTTAAAAATGGAAGGCACTTCATTTAGAGAATGTAATAGATGTCAACTTTTTGAAACATTTAAGACAGAAACATATTTAGTAAAAGGTAGAGAAAGAAAAAAAGGAAAATACGTTATAGCTTTCCATTGTTCAATTTGTTAGGATATTTTTCTTCTTTTTATAAATAATTAATATGCATTTAATGAAGGGATTTAGACAGGATGCTTTTGGAGCTTATTATACCATCATAACACAGATGCATCATGAGACAATTATTTTTGTTCCATCCAGAGTTTCATACTGTTTCCTATATTTGACTTTTTAATAACCTACATATATCAACTTATAAAGACATTATTTATGACTTATAAACTAAAACTAATTTGAGATTTTCCAGCTGTAATATTTCTTTTATGACGAAGACGTTCCATTCATATGGTGAGCACACCTTACCAATAGTATCATGTATTACTATTACCAATAATTTATCAAAGCCACATAGGAGTTTTGCCAAAATCAAAGAGTTTTATACTAGAAAATAAATTGTAATACATTAACCATAGGTAATATGTTTTGTATGTGTGTGCATTCAAAGGAAAAAAAAACAAATTAAGCAATAAAGTTCAGACAGCTGCTCCTAAGTTTGCTATCAACACAGTCCAGTCCCGACAGTTAACACAGCTGGTGGGAGGAGGGAAGAATTTTTAAAAAATTGTGATGAGTATCTGGTGCTCATTTTGACACTAGAAAAATACTCAATAATCAAAAGGCAAATTAGGAAATGTATTTAATTTTGAAGTTAAAACCAGGTTCTTCCTGTAATAAAATTTAACAAGTTACAATATTGCTAATCGCAATATTTCAGTCAGTTTTTAAAATCTAGTTCTAAATCATATGACAAAGTAGTCATTTCCAATTCACTTTCATATCACTCATGTATTATGTGCTAATTATCATATTTAGCACTGAATTAGTTTCTTTGAAGTAGTGACCTAACAAAACCAATATTCGGACATTTCTCATCTGTTAATTAGTCTACATTTCTTGCATGCTCTTTTTCTTCATGTTTTTAAACTTTTAATCAGACAGAGTTTCGAATATAATAAACTAATTTTTTTTTACAGAATTGAAAGCATCAGATTAGAGAAATGGGAAATGACTGAATGTCCCACAAATTTTAAGGATTCTTTGGATGACAGGACAGAATATCCTGACACTGGGATAGATCAAAGGAAGAACCTTCTGTTATTTAACAGCTCCAAACCAGAGAAGGCTGCCAGACAGGGCCACACAGGGGGTGGACCCTGGGGACAGGGCAAGAGCAAGCTAGAGCTTTAGAAGGTGGCTTATATGGGATAAGAGCCAGGTGCTTCACAAGGTTTCCTGGGCTCCCTGTTACATGGCTACCTTCAATAATTTTGCAGGAGTGTAGGCAAAGAACCTGCTTGTGCTTGTCTGACACTTGGCCTTGGGACAATTGGGCTGATGAAAATGGCTCTCTGAATATGAAAACCTGAGAAGGGATGAGTTTGGGGAGGTGCACTTAGCTTCTCTAGAACAGAGACTAAGTGGCCTCTAGCCAGAGCCTCAGTACATGGGTGAAACGGCATTCAAAATATAGATATGCCTATCTGAACTGAACAGGAACAAAAGAATAATGTTGTGTGTTGAGTTTCACCCAAGCGCAGACTACTCATTCCTGAGAAAATGGGATTCTATTTGCTGGCTCTCCTTCTGCTATCAGCTAGGGGAGATCCATCTAAACTACAAGCCCTTCTAGAGAAGGTTCTGTAATAAAATATAGTCATCACCCATTAGGAAATACTGTAGTTATTAAGCCTTAAGGAATTGTGTCCATCTCTTCTATGGCTTGTCCCCAAATTGGATTGATGCCATAGGGAAGACAGTGGTGACCACAGTTTGATAAAATACCAGCTGGGTAGTGCGTGAACGAAGGGCAGAATTTCATCCTCATTCTGAATCTCACACTTTATTCTCTCTTACGGATGGTTTATTTCAGAAAGAAGGCTTCTAGAAGTTAATAGAACATGTTCCATAAAAGAGAGAGTTTGGTCCTATTACCTGTGGAGGAGAGCAGCCATCTTTGTGGCAGGGCCGCTTAGATGACGTGTGTGTTCTGCAATCATACACCGAGTTGAGTGAGTCTTTTAGAGATAACGAGTCTTCACTTGCATATTCTTGGAAGTACTCAGCACAAATAAGGAATTAGACAAGTCTGACAGAGGAAGACAGGGTAACATGCCGAGTTGCCCCTAAAGAGGCAGTAAGCAAATATCAACAGAGAAGAACAAATGAGCTGATGTCTTTATCAAGTTTAACTACAGGAAGAGGGAAGCTGAGATGGGTCGGGGTGGGTGAGCTGGGAGGGTCCAGCTGGTGCCTTTGCAGCTCTGTTTTCTCCCCGGTAGTCATGACTGCCAGGGAGTTTTAGATTTAAGTTAAAAGTTATTTTAGTGTTTGGGTTGAAATTAGGTATCTGTTTATCTTTAGTGCCAGGGTAAAAGTTATGATTAAGCTCAGAGTTAAGATCAGGGTTAAAAAATTAGACTTACTTTTACTGCTGAGAGAACCCCCCAAAAGGAATTTATTTATTAAAAATTGTATATTTATTCTTACATGTTTGAACTTCAGTCACCTTCACAGTGTTCTCCATTTGATGCAATACATGTAATTGAGACTTTTTTCTACTGTTCAAACAGCTTTTCAACTCATCAATTTTGATGACTTTTAGTGCCTCTGCCAGCTCCCCACCCCCCGCCACCTCTTCTTCAACATTGGCAATATATTTTTCATTTTGAGGGCTTTTTCATCTTGGGAAACAAAAGTTTCTTGGGGTGAGATGGAGTGAATAGGGAGAGTGGGACACAGGAATCATGCCATTTTTGGTCAAATACTGCTGAACATTCAGTGCTGTGCGCAGGTGTACTCATAAATCACCCATTATGAATTGGGCAGACACATTGGAAATGTCAGAAGCCAAACACAGCCTCTTACAACAATGTCAGCTGGTACACTGATACAGATATGTGCCTAGAATACTCACTTAGTGAGTAGGGGAAGCCTGTGCTATACTGGCCCACCCTCTGGAAAAAAATTCTGGTTGTTTTGGGAGGCCCCTGCTTGTATGATTAAGGTTGGAATAAAAGTTAGGTTTATTACTGGACATTAGAGTTATTATTAAGGTTAGAGATAATGTTTAGAATCATTGTTAGGGTTAGTGTTATGGTATGAAGTTAGGGTTAAGTATTAGGGTTTGGATGAAAAATAGTGTTAGGGTTAGTATTACAATTAGGATTAAGGTGAACGTTGCAAAGTTAGTGTAGTTTAGGGCTAGTTTTAGGATTAGGACTGTGGTTAGGTATAGTGTTAAGGTTAGGGATAGTGTTAGGGTTAGGTTAATGTTTGTGTTAGAGTTGCAGTTATGATTATTTTTTTCATATACTTCAATAAAAACATGTCAAAACAAGCTAAACACAGAAACAGGTAGAAGAATCCAGCTATTTCCTCTTACAGCTGAATCTAATATTTGAAAATATTTAAAACAGTACCTATACTTGGAATATTTCTGTTTTGAACAATGTAATCACATTTAATAAGATTTTTTAAAGATTTTATTGGCCCTGGCTGGTGTAGCTCAGTGGATTGAGCACGGGCCTGCGAACCACACGATTGCAGTTCGATTCCCAGTCAGGGCACATGCTTGGGTTGCAGGCCAGTTCCCAGCAGGGGACTCAAAAGAAGCAACCATACATTGATATTTCTCTCCTTCTATCCTTCCCTTCCTTTCTAAAGATAAATAAATAAAATAAAATCTTAAAAAAAAAACAAAAAAGATTTTATTTATTTTTAGAGAGAGAGAAAGGAAGGGAGAGAAATATCGATGTGTTTCTTGTGCACCCCCAACTGGGGACCTGGCCTAAAGCTCAGGCATGTGCCCTGACTGGGAATGGAACCAGCGACCCTTTGATTCACAGGTTGGCACTCAATCTACTGAGACACACCAGCCAGGTATATTTAATAAGATTTTATAGACAATAGACACTGTTATTGTTTTTAAGTTGGTACTTTGTAAAAGCTCTATAATTATTTCTAACCTGATAAATATCTACAGATAGAAATCAAATAAATAAATAAGTTTTTTCTTCAATACCTTTTAGTACTTGAATAAGGTCTTAAAATTTAAGAAAATTTGATAACAGCTAGTTAAATCAATAACATTTCACATTAATTATATAGTCAGTTAATTTGCTTGAGCTCTTATTAAGATAAATAGTTTTGTTTGTTTGCTTGCTGTTTTTAAGAGAAGGATGGAAAGTGGGGGAGAAACAGAGGGAGAAAAACATCAGCATAAGAGAGAAACATCCATTGGTTGCCTCTCATACTACCCAGACCAGGTACTGAACCCACAACCTAGGCATGTGCCATGACTAGGAATCACACTGGTGACCCTTCATTTTGTGGGATGATGCCCAATCAACTGAGCCAACCAGTCAGGGCAAGAATCAATAGTTTTTAAAAATAGTGTGATTGAAATTCTGGCTAAAATGAAGAATTGGTGTTGGGAGTTCCCAACATGGGATAATGAACCATATCAAGATTCCATCATATTATCAATATCAACTGATGTATTGATATCTTGATCAATAATAGAAAATTGTGTTGTAATTAGAGCAAAACGAATGTCATTGAAAAATCTGCTGTACTTATCATAGTGTCACCAACTATTGTTTTTGCTGTTGTTATTTGTAAAGAGTCTAAAATATTTCTTCCAACCATACTGTCACCAGCCTAAATACATTTGTCATACAACCAAGTTTGCTCTAACTGTATCCCAGGTAGAATCTAAATATTTTGGGTTGGCCGTGTATGTAAAGTGTGAAATTTTAAGTGCAGATTTATAACATTATTTTGGCTGCTTAAGTGTGATTCCTGTTTTCTGGTTCTAGATAAATGTGGACTATCTGGTATTAAGATATGGTCCTTGGTGATTTCTTGTTGTTGTTTTTTCTCAGTTTTATTGAGAGACGACTAGCACACAGCACTGTACTAAGTTGAGGGTGTACAGCACAATGACTTGCCTTACATCCTCATATGTTGTCAGGTGATTACCACTGTATCTTTAGTTAAAAACTACCATCTCATGTAGATTTAAAAGAAGAATACATTTTTTCTAGCTATGCAAACATTTAGTATTTACTTTTGTGTCCTTCATATATACCAGACAGCAGCGCTAACTATAGTTATCATGGTGTGCATTACAATCCTAGTACTTATAACTGGAAGTTTGTACCTTTAACCGCCTTCTTCCAATTCCCCTGCAACTTACCTCTGTACTCTGTAATCACAAAACCAATCTTTCTTTCTGAGTTTGTTACTTTTTTTCTTAAAATTATACATCTAAGTGAGGTCATACAATTTGTTTCTATGACTTATTTCACATAGAATAATGCCCTCAAGGTTCATTCATATCATTGCAAAAGGCAAAATTTCCTCCATTTTATGTGTACATTGCATTGTGCATATATAGCACATCTTCTCTATCCATTCATCCATCAATGGACACTTATTTCCACGTATTGGCTATTGTAAATAATCCTGGTATGAACATGGGGATGCATATATCTCTTGGTTCCCTTTGGATATATTGACAGAAATGGAATTGCTGGATAGTAAGATAGTTTTATTTTTAATTTTTGAGGAATTTCCAAACTGCTTTCCATAGTGGCTGAACCAATTTGCAATCCTGCCAATAGTGCTCAAAGCTTCCCTTTTCTTCATATTCCATGCCAGCATTTATCTCTTGTCTTTTTGATGGTGGCTATTCTATCAGACATGAAGTGATATTTGCTGTGGTTTTAATTTGCATCTCCCCAATGAGTAGTGATGTTGAGCATCTTTTCTTGTACCTGTTGGCCAACTGTGTATTTTCTTTGCAAAAAAAAATGTCTATTCAATTCCGGTGCTGATTTTTAAATTTAATTGTATTTTTGTATTGAGTTGTATGAGTTCTTTACATATTTTGAATGTTAACCCATTATCAGATACAGAGTTTGCAAATACTCTATCCATTCTATAGTCTTTTAATTTTGGATTTTTTTGGCCTTACAGAAGGTTTTGAGTTTGATACATTCCCACCTGTTTGTTTTTAAGTTTGTTGCTTGCACCCCAGGTGTCACAGTCTGGAGGCAGCCTTCTTAATGTTTGCAGTGGTTTCTGTTTTTCATTTGGAACCTTCTACTACATAATACAACATAGATATAATACATAATAGAAATAGAGTTGTATATGCTGGTAACAGCGTTATATAAATTCCTATTTTCACATGTTTATTTTTTTAAATATTTTATTTATTTATTTTTAGAGAGAGGGGAAGGGAAGGAGAAAGAGAGGGAGAGAAACATCAGTCTGTGGTTGCCTCACGTTTCCCCTACTGGGGACCTGGCCCGCAACCCAGGCACATGCCCTGATTGGGAATTGGACCAGAGACCCTTTGCTTCACAGGCCTGTGCTCAATCTACTGAGCTACACCAGCAAGGGCTTATTTAAAGAAATATTTATTGAAAAGTTACCGTCTACTTTGTCCATAGGAAGTAAGACTTTTTTACCAATTGTAACAATCCTCAACAGAGATAAAAAAAAATGCTGGAGTATTTAGCTGGAGTAAATGCTGGAGTCTTTTGTTTTGCATGTTGTTTTTAAAAATACTTTAATACTTCTGAAAATATTATATTTTATTTTTTGGAGAGTAAGACTAATTTGCATTTCATAAATTGTATAAAGATTTCTACGGGGGCAGCTGAACTATGCAGCACATCTTTCTGATTTAGTACAGTGGCCGGTCGGCTCTCTAACCTGACTCCAGTGCTTTGCAGCAGGTGGAGATTTACTGTTTTATAGTTACTGCTCAATCTCTACTCTCACATGTTTTCTTCGTGGCATCAACATAGGAAAAAATTCATACCCACAATCAAGTAAATACTCTGTTACTTTATAAAGAAAAGTAATCACATTCAGCTTAACTCTTAAGATGTTTTTATTAAGAGTAGAAATTGGTGTATCATTCAAATATTCTATTAACTGTAGTTTTTCGGATAAAATAATAAATTTTGAAAATAGCTTTTCAAAGACAAATATACATTCACTTAATGATAGCACACAACCACTTATAATATAGGCATTTTTATTATAATTCAGATTTTCTAATGGCAACATTTTTGAGGATTGCAGCAATGTGAAATAAAAGCTACATTTTGATGCTAATATAAATATTGCTGAAATGTTATTAAAGATAAGTTTTTAGTTAGAGGTATATGTAGGTGTGTTACCTTCTTTTATGAACACTGTATCAGTTCAAGGAATTCTTTTTTAATAAAATAGTTATACAAAATAAAATGTGCAGGATAATGAATACATAAAACAGATGGTCTTGCCTATCGTTTTATATTTTGTATTTTTGAATGGCTTCATGCACTATCAATCCATTTAAAGCACAGAGAGGGGTAATCATTAAACAGTTTTTCATTCTTCTTCACTAATGGTACTTAAAGGCATTTAATAACATTTGCTAATTGTGTAATGCCAACCCTCCAAAAATAATGCATCCGTGGGGAGTATTTCTGCTTCACTCCTTTTGTTTCCAGACAGCGTCTAATGAGCTGGAATCATCATAACTGGCAGAGTACAATGCATTGAAAACATGTTGCTAAGGGAATTCTCTAAATGTCAAAAAATTTACCTTCTGCCCAGAAAATAAAATAAGCCAATGGAACTCGTATTAAAATAGAAATTGCTAAAACGTTATGTAATCTTGCTTTTGTCAAATTGTGCCAAGAAAAATAGCTTTATCGGGAGGATAAAACTTTGTATTTCCCTATTTCACAATTGCTTGTGTTATATCTGGTGATTAAAGTGACATTTTATTAGACTAAACAACATTTTTTATTTATGAAATTTAAACCAACACAATTTCTAATACCTTAAATTTCTTTTCATAAATGCAGAGACAAATAATAAAAACAGAAAATAATCGAGTATATTGAGTTGCCTTTTAATAATCAAAAAATAAATATAATATTGACTTTAAATCATTACAGTACCTATTTTATATTTTTCTTTCCAGTTAAAAATCAGAAAACAAAATTTTAAAATACGCCATGATCAAGTAACTATCAAATCTTGGTGATAAACAATTTAAATATTTTTGTCCAAATGTGTCTAGGAGTGTGTTATTTTACATAATAAATATTGATTTAATCATGATTTGCATAGTAACATATAATGTATCGATGATGCCAAATCTCTAGACAAAAGTATAGGTTCCTATTCTTAAGCATTATTTTGTCAAATGTTAAAGAGCTTCCAGTACCTGTTACCTTATAAGACAGCACTAAGTAAGTTCCTAGCCACTTCTTGATTATCCCTCTCTTTTTATTTTAACATATCCCTCATTAACTGCTTCATTCTTCATCATTTTTTTCTGTAGAACTAGTAGTAATTATTTATCTAATGCTTCCTTGTGCAGTAATGTACTTTGAGTAGGATAGCTACATCAAATTAAAATTAAATTAACAAAAAAACATACCAAATACAGGGTGTGGCAAAAGTAGGCTTACAGTTGTGAGTTTGTAAACACAGAATTTATTCCTGTATTATTATTCTCCATATAGAAAACTGTGAACCTTCTTTTGCCCCACTCTGTGTACTTTATAGATAACCACATATTGGTTTTCCTTTATTAAGCTTAATACTTCATCTAATTTGGCACAGATTTTTTTTCATTACAAGTCAAAAATACAAGAATTGGTCAAATAATATGACTAGTTTGAGGTATTTTAATGAGAATTAGTCTTAGAGTCCTATGCCAAATGTGATATGCCATTTAATACAGACAGACATATACACACAGTCATAATCAGGTGCATTTACTTCATAGTTTGAAATCACCTTCAATGGTAGTATTTCAGCAAAATTTAATGAGGTAGATTGGTTTTTACTGCTGTGTGGGGCATTATCATGAACAATAACACCGTTGTCTTAAGAAACAACGTACACTTATTGTCTCACAGTTTTCAGGTTACTGTGTAGCTGGGCCCTCTGGTTAGGGTCAGGGGCAACAATGAAGGTGTCGGCCGGGCAGCATTCCTTCCTAAAGGCCAAGATTCTCTTTCAGACTCTCAAGCTTATTGCTGGAATGAAGTTCCTTGCAAAGGAACTTCACAAGTTGTAAAACTAAGTTTCTTATTTGTTGGAGGCTGTAAACAGAATTTGCCCTTAGTTCTAGGAGTTACTCACAATTGCGTGCCATATGGCCAACTACTTCTGGGTACTTACCTGCAATATGGCAGCTTACTCCTCCAAGCCGAGCAGGGGAATTTCTTTCAGTCTGCTAAGGGGGAGTCTCATACAGCATAACTTCATCAAGGGAGTGGCTGTCCTGTCACTTCACTATATTCTAGCTAAATGCAAATGATAGGTCATGCTTATAGCCCAGGAGAAGGTACTATACAAGCTTGTGACACATGAGAGTTCACTTTTGGTTGTTTTCTCCACATACAGTTCTAAGGGATATATTTACTATTCATAGTAAGCCCTGATTATTTAAAATAAATTATTTTATAGATGTAATTCTGAGGAGTAGTGATTTTCCTTCTACATTATTAGTGTGATGGAGCTTTTGTAAATTTTTCTTTCTCTTGACCCAGATAATTGTCAGTTTTCCTTATAAGTTAAATGTTACTCATTGAACATTTATGGCAGAGAAAAACAAACTTTTTGTTCTATAGTATTTAAAAATAATGAAGAAGTTAATAAAGACAGGGTTCACCCAAAGGCAATTAATGCCCCTGTAAAAGCTATTCTGGAGACCCCTTCCACCGTGTGAGGTTACAATGAACAGACAGCGGTTAGGGAGCAGGGTCTCACTGGACAAGAAATCTGCCCATGTAATGACCTTGGATTTCCCAGCCTCCAGAAATGTGAGAAGTAAATGTTGTTTATAAGCCACCAGTCTCTAGTTGGTTTGTTATAGCAGCCTGAGTGAACTAAGACATTGTTTGAAACCATTTGATGTATTAATATATTAATTCATGAACAGAAAAATGGTAGTTGTTTGAGATAGTAAGGTACCTGCACATAAATTCTCTGATTGTAAAGGAGGACACCATGGACTTGTCATATTGCTTTCAGGAAACTCATAGAAATAATACAAGGAAATTTTTTTTGATAAAACAGATTTAAAGTGACACTTCAACATAAGAAGTAGAAAATTATTGCCCCTAATGGATTTCGTTCTTTAATTACTTCTCTAAGATAGTGTATACCTTTTAATTGGTGGCTTTATCTTCATATATGTAATTCTAAGTTCCTATTTATTTCAAGTCATTTTTTCAATCAAAATATAATTGTAAATCATTCTCAACTTATTCATAATAAAATCCTACACACTTATTAAAAATGAATATATTTGGACATGAGAGACCTAGTTGAAATCCTTCAACCACCCATAAGCATTACATAGTCACTCTAGGACAATACATGTAGAAAAAAAATTTAATGTTTAAAGTAACAACAAATTACACTGATAAAGAGGAAAAGAAATGAAATATGTCTAATATGTGACTTATATTGACTAATATGTGACTTATACTAGCTCTTGGTAAGACGATGAGAGATATAGAATGTGATGGAAGATTATAATGTGATTTTTAGATGTTTTGGTATATATATGTGTGTATATATATATATATACACACACATCTATATATATAGAGATATATATACACACACATATATATATAGATAATGAACATATTATTAATTGATCTTTAGGGTCTTTCTGAACTTCTTCTCTAAAACCATGCTGCAGGATGCATCTGTACATATNAAAATTTAATGTTTAAAGTAACAACAAATTACACTGATAAAGAGGAAAAGAAATGAAATATGTCTAATATGTGACTTATAATAGCTCTTGGTAAGACGATGAGAGATATAGAATGTGATGGAAGATTATAATGTGATTTTTAGATGTTTTGGTATATGTATGTGTGTGTGTATATATATATATATATATATATATATATACACACACACATATATATATAGATAATGAACATATTATTAATTGATCTTTAGGGTCTTTCCGAACTTCTTCTCTAAAACCATGCTGCAGGATGCATCTGTACATATAAAATATTTAGGCTCCAAAATTTTACCTGTCTCCAAAGAAAATGTGTGGAACAAAAACTCAAAGGCATGAAGGTGATACATCACTGCACTTGTCCTGCAGGAGTATTTCCATGTTGTTCTAACAGATAATAGTGGTAATAAAAAATAAACCAGTGTAAGTTATTCTGCAGGATCTGTGAGTACTTGAAGAGTGAAATTACAAAAAAAGACGGGAGTTTCTTTAAAAATAACATTTTGAGAAGCGATCCCTTGTAATGTCTTAATTAAAGGAAATTATTCTAGCTTTTTGGAGTATATTAGCTTTTTGTTGTTGTTTTCTTATGAATAGTGAAGTTGGAGCACACAGATGCTCGCAATGCTGGAATGAGTATGCAGAGTTTGGTACAGAATGGTGTCTAGGCAAAGCAGAAGTGATGCCTCTGGGGAAACTGTCAGTGGGAGTTGTCCTGATAGATGGAATCATTACAGTGTTGGTGGAAGTACCTGAATAGTGTACCTCCTGGACTTGTTCTGTATTTACTCCCCCGTTATTCATATGGATCTTTGTGTTTTACTTTCCAAGAGTGTTCCTCAACCTTAGTTTCATTGGTTTTTTGTTTTTTTTAAGATTGCATTTATTTATCTTTAGAGGAGAAGGGAAGGAGAGGAGAGAAATATCAATGTATGGTTGCCTCTCGTGAGTCCCCTGCTGGGAACCGGCCCGCAACCCAGGCATGTGCCCTGACTGGGAATTGAACTGTGATTGTGTGGTTCGCAGGCCCGTGCTCAATCCACTGAGCTACACCAGCCAGGGCTAGTTTCATTGTTCTGTTGTTGATTTTTTTTCATTCCTACTCCATTGAATTATATTCCAAAGGTTCTTTTGGGCTGAACATATTTTACCTCATTGCTCTTTAAAAATTTGACAAAGCAAAAGCTTTGAATAATCTGTTTGTTTTCTAATGCAATATGTATATTCTGCAACTTTGTAACAAAATTTTAATTAAATTTATTGGGATGACATTAGTTAATAAGATTATATAGGTTTCAAGTGTACATTTCTATGATACATGATCTGTATATTGCACTGTGTGCCCACCACCCACAGTCAGATCATCCATCACTGTGTATTTGGCCCCTTTACCCTTTGCTACTTCCCTACCCATCTTTCCTTTGGAAACCACCACACTGTTGTCTGTGTCTATGAGTTTCAGATTAATATTCCACATATGAGTAAAATCAAATGGTTCTTAACTTTTACTGACAGATTTATTTTGCTTAATGTAATATTTTCAAGGTCCATCCATGTTGTTGCAAATGGCAGTATTTCATCTCTTCTTATGGCCGAGTAGTATTCCATTGTATATATGTACCACATCTTCTTTATCCAGTCACTAATTAAGGGACACTTCATTTTTTTCCACGTTTTGGCCACTGTGAATAATGCTGCAATGACCAGAGAAGTGTGAATAAATGTTTTCAAATTTTTCAGTTAGATAAGCAGAAAAGGGATTGCTGGGTCTTATGGTAACTCTGTTCCTAATTAAAAACAAAACAAAACAAAACGAAACAGAATGAAACAAAACTGCCATACTGTTTTTCATAGTAGCCGGACCAGCCTACATTGCCAACAGCAGTGAATGAGGGTTCCTTTTTGTCCACAATCTCTCCAACATGTGTTATTACCTGTCTTCTTGATAAGATTCTTTTTAACAACTGTGAGATTATATCTCACTGCAGTTTCGATTTGTATTTCCCTAATAGCTAATTAAGTTGAGCATCTTTTTATATATCTGTTGGCCATTTGTATATCTACTTAGGAGATGTGTCTCTCTTCTGCTCATTTTTTAATTGGATTGTTCATTTGGTATTGAGTTCTTTATATATTTTGGATATTAACCCCTTGTCAGACTCTTGCTTGGAAATATATTCTTCCACTTGGTTGGTTGCCTTCTTTTGTTGTTGGTGGTGATGATTTCTTTTATTGTGCAGAATTTTTATTTTGATCTAGTTTCATTTATTTATTTTTACCTTTATTCCTCTTGCCTTCAGGCTCAAATTAATAAAATCCTCTCTAAGACCAAGGCTTATGAGTTTAATACCTATGTTTAATTTATTGTTTCAGATCCTATGTTTAGGTCTTTGATCCATTTTGGTGTATTGGGATGATTCTCTAACCAACAGAACCACCCTATGAGAACTCTTTAATCTATTTTGAATTCTTTGTTGTCGTTTTGTTGTTCTGTCAGTTATCCCAATTTTACCCCATTTTTGCATATGGGGACAAACGACAGTTTCATTCTTTTGCATGTGACTTTCCAATTTTCCTAGCACCATTGATCGAAGAGGCTTTCTTNTTGCTTGGAAATATATTCTTCCACTTGGTTGGTTGCCTTCTTTTGTTGTTGGTGGTGATGATTTCTTTTATTGTGCAGAATTTTTATTTTGATCTAGTTTCATTTATTTATTTTTACCTTTATTCCTCTTGCCTTCAGGCTCAAATTAATAAAATCCTCTCTAAGACCAAGGCTTATGAGTTTAATACCTATGTTTAATTTATTGTTTCAGATCCTATATTTAGGTCTTTGATCCATTTTGGTGTATTGGGATGATTCTCTAACCAACAGAACTACCCTATGAGAACTCTTTAATCTATTTTGAATTCTTTGTTGTTGTTTTGTTGTTCTGTCAGTTATCCCAATTTTACCCCATTTTTGCATATGGGGACAAACAACAGTTTCATTCTTTTGCATGTGACTTTCCAATTTTCCTAGCACCATTGATCGAAGAGGCTTTCTTTTTCTCCCACTATATGTTTTTGACACTTTAGTCAAAAATTATTTTCCCATATACATTTGGTTTTATTTCTGGGCTCTCAATTTTGTTCTCTGGGTCTTTGTTTCTGTTTTTCTGCTAATTCCATGCTGTTTTGATTATCATTGCTCTGTAGTATAATTTGAAGTCAGGTAGAGTGAGAAAAAACATATATTTAAGAAGTTAACAATCAGTCACATATAAAAAATAGTAGTTTATGGAGTGGAAATCCAAACATATGAGTTTAACTCCCTTCCCTGATTTGAGTTAACTCCTCTAGTTGAAAAGTCAGTGATTGAAATCCAATATTTTTGTTCTTAATATTCATTAAGAACTTGGTTGAAGAGTGATGGAGAAAAATAGAGAAAAAAAATTCTTTTTTCATTACCCAAAAATCTTTTGCAAACCAAAAACCTACAGATGTTTAATATTTTTTACTACAGATTTTAAAATGTAATTACTTGATTTTTTTGTTTTCCCTTAGAGTTGTTTTCCTTGCCCACATTTGCTTCAGTGCTACATGGTTTGTATTAACCTGGAGGGCAGCAGAATGGAATTGTTACAGGTTTTGTAATTAGCCCTGGTTGTAAAAGTCAGACGTTCAGCAGGCAGAGCTCACTGTCTGAGTGAGGATCTGATGAAAGCACAAATGCACTTGGAGAATAAATCTGTTGCTGTAGCAACCAATCTTCATTCTCTACCCAAAAAAGAAAAAAAAACAAAACAAATGGAAAACAAGTAAAGTTTTTCATTTCAATTTAGAAAGATAACTACTCCATGTGGAATTATGGGTGAAATCTTTAAATTCAACATTTTAACTGATAATAAGTGACAACAATTGTTATATTTTTGAATCAACTCATCAGAAATAGAACATGTGAAATAACTNAGTGAGGATCTGATGAAAGCACAAATGCACTTGGAGAATAAATCTGTTGCTGTAGCAACCAATCTTCATTCTCTACCCAAAAAAGAAAAAAAAACAAAACAAATGGAAAACAAGTAAAGTTTTTCATTTCAATTTAGAAATATAACTACTCCATGTGGAATTATGGGTGAAATCTTTAAATTCAACATTTTAACTGATAATAAGTGACAACAATTGTTATATTTTTGAATCAACTATCAGAAATAGAACATGTGAAATAACTTGTAAGTTTCAAAAATATGCATTTAGGGGCAAAATAAATGTTCTTACTTTTGACAACCAATTTATTTTGTTTTCATTTCTTTAAAATGTATTGAAAAATCTCACGACGACATTTTTCTCTGAGTATATCTGTGGCTTCCCTGGAGGTTCAGAAATAATCTCCACTAATGCTATAGATTGATACATTTTCTTCTACATAAAAAGACATTACATGGGCATCTTCTTAAGTATGAAAGAGAAATGGACCTTTTTTGCATTCTAGGCAAAATTCTTGGCTTCTAGTAATCCAATATATCTAAGGAAAACCATTCATACAAACAAATAAAAGACATTAAATGAGCCAAATAAAATGTGATACAAATACAGAGGCAGTGAAATAAGCTGTAGGTCAAAGTATATTTTGGAGGGAGGACCTAAAAAGCACGTATTTAGAATGAAGTACCAGAGGAACTATTATGCGAATTTTTCCTTCAGGCATAATCAGTTTGGATATCTGGTGTCTTTCTTCTAGTTAAACCAGGAAACTTCCAGAATAATATGAAAATTTGTCTGATAAAAAAGTCATGGTCTGGTGAAAGGAAACAGGTATTTCTAAGCATGTTTCCTGCTGGCAAAGGGCCTGAAAGTGAGAAGGAAAAATTGTCTAGATGAATATTTGCTAATAGTAGAGTTGCTGGACAAGACAGGAGGGATCAGTCACAACAGTCCTTTGTCTAAAGCTCCTCAGTGAGCAATTATAAAACCACCAGCGTATCTAGTTTCTTCAGAAAAATAGCCACCTTCTTCATCTTACAAGAATCTATATATTTGCTACCTATATACAGCACTAGTAATCTGAAATCAATTTGAAAATTCACAAATCAAAAAAAGTGATTTTTAAATGGTCATATCAGAGTTTTAATAGGGAAATGTTATAATATAAACATTATTGTGATATGTGTTTATATTTAATGATAGCACTGTTTCAATATCTATTAGCTAAGCTTCCCTGACAGAATAACATTTTCAAAGATTATAATGCCTTTTTGCTTTTATAACCTAGTAACTTAAGAAAATAGGAGGGAGCTATACTGTGTACTTAGTTATGTGAAGCAAGTGGAAATTTCAAACATATCTGCTTGGATTCCTGTCATGCACATGCTTGTTATTTATTATGGTGATCACAGTCAACACCTCGTGGGATAAGTCTGTTTCTATTTATGTTAAAATATGTCCACCTTCTTTTGTGATTGGAGTTTGGATAGAAATGGAATTCTTGCCCATTTGCTTTGTAGAATCTGTGTAACATTTTTATTCATCATATTTATTGGCATGAACATCAAAAAAACCCTCATGGCTCTGAATAAAATGTGGGAATTTTTAAACACGGGATGAGCTTAGGTGTTGATTGCATAGGCTGTCTAACTTAGCCACAGGAGTGCAGCAAAAAGAGATGAAATCACGGGGTGGAAGATCACAAAATAAAACCTCTAAATTAAGGGAGCAGAGCCATTTACCAGCTGGTTCTGCTCATGTCACCTGATAATTCCCAGGCTTCTTGAAATGATTGATGAAATGATGATGGAATGATTGAGAAAACTGATGCATTTAAAATGATGTTTCAATGTAGAAGTAACTATAGCCTGCAAATAATTTTCTGAAAGCATCCTTATTTGATTTTATGTAATAAAAAATTATCCTAAGTTTCTATGAAAGTACTGGTCCATGGTTGTCCTGTTTTTGCATATTTAGCTCAGAAGAAATGTAACTGCCAAGCCATAGCTTACTCAGGGCAATAAAGAAACAAAAATGTACTGAATGAATATATTCTATACTAAATTTAGTAGTAACTGGTTGATTGCTTTCTAAATGTCTTAGGGGTAATTGCAGTGTTGTCTAATATCCAAAAACTGCTTCACATAATTTCCTTATTTTTTAAGTTTTTATTTTTTTAAGTTTTCCCTACTTTTTATTTATTTTTCATTTTTTCTCTTTTTTATTGTTGTTCAAGTACAGTTGTGTCCATCTACCCCTCACCATGGTCCACCTGCCCCACTGATCCCCTCCATACACCCTTGATCCTGTCCCACTTTGGCTTTGTCTGTGTGTCCTTTTCATACATGTTCCTTGATGACCCTTCCCGCATTCCTGTCTCACTCTCTCCTCTCCCCTCTGGTTACTGTCAGTTCTTTACTTCAGTGTCTCTGGTTATATTTTGCTTGCTTGTTTGTTTTGTTGATTAGGTTCCATCTATAGGTGACATCATATGGTATTTGTCTTTTACCACACGGCTTATTTCACTTAGTGTAATGCTCTCCAGATCCATCCATGCTGTCACAAAGGGTAGGCGCTTCTTCTTTCTTTCTGTTGCATAGTGTGACATAATTTTGTATATGTGCCAGTGCTTTATGCTTGTTGATTTGTTTATGAAGGCCATTCTGACTGGTGTGAAGTGGTATCTCCTTATGGTTTTAATTTGCATCTCTCTGATGGCTAGTGATGCTAAGCATCCTTTCATATGTCTCTGGGCCCTCTGTATGCCTTTCTTGGAGAAGTGTCTGTGCATATCTTTTGCCCATTTTTAAATTTTTTTCTTTGTCTTCCTAGAATGGAGTTGTATAATTTTTTAAAACTATATTTTGGACATCAAATGCTTGTCTGAGGTATCATTGGCAAATATATTTTCCCATATGGTTGGTTCTCTTTTCATTTTAATGCTGCCCTTTTTTTAGCTGTGCAGAAGATTTTTAATTTAATGGAGTCCCGTTTATTTATTCTTTCCTTTATGTCACTTGCTCTAGGGGACATGTTGGTGAAAATATTGCTGCATGAAATATCTGAGATATTCCTGCCTATGTTCTCCTCTAGGGCTTTAATGTTATGACTTACATTTAAGTCTTTTATCCATCTTTGGTTTATTTTTGTGTATGGTGTAAGTTGGTGGTTGAGTTTAATTTTTTGGTATATAGCTGTCCAGATCTCCCAAGTATTTGTTGAAGGAGTTATTTTTACTCCATTTTATGCTTCTGCCTGCTTTGTGGAACATTAATTGACCATAGACACAGGTTTATTTCTGGACTCTATGTTCTGTTCCATTGATTTATATGTCTGTTCTTATGCTGTTACCAGACTTTTTTGATTACCCTGATCTTGTAATATAGTTCGATACCAGGTATTGTGATCACTCCTATTTTGTTCTTTTTTCTCAGAATTGCTGCAGCTATTTGGGGTCATTTACAGTTTCATATAAATTGCTGAAATGTTTGTTCTATATCTGTGAAATATGTCATTGGTATTTTAATAGGGACTTCATTAAATCTATAAATTGCTTTGGGTAGTATGGATATTTTAATGATGTTAATTCTTCCAATCCATGAACACAGTATATGTTTCCATTTGTTTGTGTGTTCCTTAATTTCTTTCTTCAGTGTTGTGTAGTTTTCTGAGTACAGGTCTCTTACAGACTTGTAAAAGTCTGTAAAAGACTTTGGTTAGATTTATATCTAGGTACTTCATTTTTTTCTTATTGCTATGTCAATATAATTTTTAAAATTTGTTTCTGATATTTTATTGTTGATGTACAAAAATACCTTTGATTTCTGATTATTGACTTTGTATCCTACTGTTTGCCCAATTCACTTATTAGGTTGAATAGTTTTTTGGTGGAGTCTATAGGATTTTCTATGTGTACTTTGTGGTTTAGTTCTGGAAGCACTTGCACAATAGCATACAAGACATGGTGGACAGAGTGACCCTCAGTCAACCAGCTGGAGGGAAGACCAACCAAATAATAACCCAACAATACTCAAAACCCAATTGCACCCAGAAAGTGAAGATAAATGGCATAAAGGGCATCTCAAGGGCATCAAATTCAGGAGATCAAAGAGAGTGTGCCATTGAATCTCACAGGTCTCCTACCATAGATATTCACACCACAAAGTCAGGAAGTCAAAACATATCAATATAAAAAGCAAAGGCTATCAAAAAGAGTCTCACAAATAATGGGAAGACAAAGAAATAGCCTCCAATCAAGAGGAAAGGAGGAATCCTCAGAAAGAATGCTAAATGAAGTAGAGGCAAGTCAACTACTATACATTGAGTTCAAAATAATGGTTATAAGGAAACTCAATGAGCTTATTAAGAATTACCAAATACTACAGGGAAACTATGAGAAACTAACTGCAGACTATATCAGAATGAAAAAAAAAGATATAGACACTATCAACAAGAGATAAGAAGAAGTGAAGAACACAATTTCTGATTTGAAGAACTCAGTAGAAGGTATCAAAAACAGGCCAGATGAAGCAAAGGATCAAACCAGCAAGCTGGAAGACAAGGCAGAAAAAAACTCCCAGAAAAATCAAGGAAAGAAAAAAAGACTCAAAAAGAAACAAGAACGGTTAAAGGAACTGCAAGACAACATGAAATGTAATGATATCCATGTAATAGGGATACTAGAAGGAAAAAAAGAAGAGCAAGGGTTAGAAAACCTGCTTGAAAAAAGTAATGATGGAAAACTCCCCTAATTTGATGAGAGAAAAAGTCATGCAAATGCAGGAAGCACAGAGGGTCCCAATCAAGTGGAACCCAAAGAGGCCCACTTTAAGACACATCATAATTAAAATGGCAAAATTCTAAGACAAAGAGACAATGTTAAAGGTAGCAAGGGAGAAACAGGACATAACATACAAGGAAGTCCTGAAAGGGCTAGCAGCTGGTTTCTCAACAGAAACACAAGCCAGAAGAGAATGTCAAGGAATATTCCAAGTAATGAAAAGCAAAGGCCTGCAACCAAGACTATGCTACCCAGCAAGGCTCTTATTTAAAATGGAAGGCCAAATAAAGAGTTTCCCAGGCAAAAGAAACTGCACAGAATATAACTCCACTAAACCAGCACTACAAGAGATTCTAAAGAGACTGGTTTAAGAAGGGGAAGAAAAAGAGTGAGAGAGAGAGAGAGAGGAACACTGATACAAAGAGGGGGAATGAATAAGTACCTATCAATAATAACCTTAAATATAACTGGATTAAATGCTACAATCAAAAAACATAGGGTAGCTGAAAGGGTAAGAAAACATGCCCGCACATATGTTGCCTACAAGAGACCCACCTCAGAACAAAAGGCCTACACAGACTAAAAGTGGAGGGTTGGAAAAGAATATTCAAAGCAAACAGATAGGATTCAAAAGCTGGTTTAGCAATACTTGTACCAGACAAAATAGACTTCAAAACAAAGGCCATAAAAAGACATAGAAGAACACTTCTTAATACTCAAGAGGAGAAACCATCAAGAAGACATAAACATTATAAACATAAATGTGCCAACATAGGAGGACCCAAATATATACAGAAAATCTTGGAGGACTTCAAGAAAGATATTTTTTAAGTTTTTTAAGTTTTTAATTGTGGCATATATATGTATATATATACACACATATATATGCCACAATTTCTTTAATAAGTTCTAATGGATTTTATAGTCTAATGGTAGCATGTGTTCTTTTTAATATCTACCTACTAACATAAAAGACAATAAAAAGATTAAGGATTGATATGCATAGTATAGAGGTTCTTTTAAGGTCACACCAGGAAGAAAAGCACTGTTCATTTTAATAATAGTCAGCAAAATTTGAATTCTTAAACTCATCTGAGTTTTCTAAACCTCCTGAGTTTAAAAAATAAAGCTTAGCCCTGGCTGGTATAGCTCAGTGGATTGAGCACAGGCCTGCAAACCAGAGGATTGTGGTTCGATTCCCAGTCAGGGCACATGCCTGGGTTGCAGGCCAGTTCCCTGCAGGCCAACACCCAGCAGGGGATGCACGAAAGGCAACCGTACATTGATGTTTCTCTCCCTTTCTCCTTCCCCTCTAAAGATATATAAATAAATAAAATCTTAAAAATAAATAAATAAGTAAATAAAAATAAGGCTTAAACTTTGATAAATCATCCCCATATTATTAATTAACATTTATTCTCTTTTTGGGTGCACTTAAAGTAGGAAAATGTTAAAGTAACAAAAAATACATTATTGATATATATTTTTAAATTTAATTATTGTTAAAGTACAGTTTTCTGTCTTATATTCCCAGCCCTACCCAACCCCCACCCCAGTGCTCCCCACCTCCCTCCCATTTCCACCCCCCACCTTAGTTATTGCCCATGTGTCCTTTATACTAGATTCTGTGAATCATCCCCCTATTCCCCTGTGATTCTCTCCACTTTCCCCTCTAGTCCCTGTCAGTCTGTTCTCTCTTTCAGTGTCTTTGGTCATATTTTGCTTGCTTGTTTGTTTTGTTGTTTAGATTCCTGTTAAAGGTGAAATAATATGGTATTTGTCTTTCATCGCCTGGTTTATTTCACTCAGCATAATGCTTTCCAGTTCCATCCATGATGTTGCAAAGGGTAGAAGCTCCTTCTTCCTTTCTGCTGCATAGAATTCCATTGTGTAAATGTACCATAGTTTTTGGATCCATTCATTTACTGATGTGCATCTAGATTGCTTCCAACTCTTGGCTATTGTAAATTGAGCTGCTATGAACATTGGTGTGTATAGGTTCTTTTGGATTGGTGTTTCAGGGTTCTTATGAAATACTCCTAACAGTGGAATTTCTGGGTCAACAGGCACGTCCATTTTTAGTTTTCTTAGAAAATTCCATACTATTTTCCACAGTGGTTTTACCAGTCTGCAATCCCACCAACAGTGAACTAGGGTCCCCTTTTCCCTACAACCTCTGCAACATTTGTTGTTTGTTGCTTTGTTTATGATGGCCATTCTGACCGATGTAAGGTGGTATCTCATTGTGGTTTTAATTTGCATCTCTCTGATAGCTAGCAATATTGAGCATCTTTTCATGTGTCTCTGGATCCTCTGTATGTCCTCCTTGGCGAAGTGTCTGTTCAAGTCCTTTGCCCTTTTTAAAATTGGGTTGCTTGTCTTAGAGTGGAGTCGAGTGAGTTCTTTGTATATTTTGGAGATTAAACCTTTGTCTGAGGTATCATTGGCAAATATGTTTTCCCAAGCTGTTGCTTCTCTTTTTATCTTTATACTGTTTTCCTTAGCTATGCAGAAGCTTTTAATTTTGATGAGATCCCATTTGTTTATTCTTTCCTTTATGTCCCTTTCTCTAGGGACGTATCAATAAAAATATCACTGCGTGAAATATCTGAGATTTTCCTGAAAAAAAAAAGAGGACATTGATATACATTTTAATTAAAGAATTGAAAGAAAAATATTCTTAAGTTAGTATGGTTAAGCTCACCTTAAAGCACATCTAAGATGTTATTTTTGTTTGAATAGGGTTTACAAAACAAAATAAAAATTGATTTCTAATTATGACATCAAACATGCAGTTTCAGACACTAATATGAAATCCATGTTGTTGTTTTTTTTGCAAATAAATGCCAGTGAATTTAACTGAACTCACATATGCCACTTTAGGAATAAAAGATATTAATATGGAGATTCAACAACTAAGTCCCTAATCCAAGAAAACTGCAACCTGAAGTCTACCAACAAACTATTATATTTATACTTATCCAATGCCTACTATATGTCAAACTCTCAAGAAAATACATAAATAATCTGTTCTTGAATACTGCCATTAATGAATTTATAAGCTATTAAAAAGAGGTATGTATGTACACATGACATAAGAAATAATATAAGAAAAGAGAAACACAAGATTTCTCAGATACCATCATATTTGATGTTAAGACGTAACATCATCTTAAGATGAGATGGAAAGAAAAAGTGAAGTGTAAAATAAAATACTGATAACAGTGGTGAATCCAGAAGGTCTTGAATCAATGTAGGAAACAAAAAATTATTCTGGGATCAAAAATTGCATCACTTGACTTAAAAATAAAGCAAGAAAGAAGTGGACAAAAACTTCAGCTGAGAGAGGTCCACCCTCTGTAGCATCTTGAACGTTAGATGACTGTGCTTGAGATGAAATTAAATCATACCTCTGCATCTCACTACAGATATTAAGCTATTAGGAACTAGATACAAAATGACAATATTGATAAAAATACAAACTTTATTATCAGTAATCAAGACTGGGCATATAGACTGGGTGTATGGCTTAAATTGTCTTTCTTGTCACAAAGTATTATCTGTGAATGCACCTAAAAATGTGGGTCTTGGGAGCTTATGAAGAGTAGGCTGCAGGGAGAGTTACCTAGACAACTACTAAGAGGATACTCTATCGTGTGGGGGTGTTGTCAAGTATTAGGAAGAGGGAGGAGACACATAAGCATGCCCTTTGACAAATACAAACATGATATTTTGATATATATGAACATTACTTTTAACACAATCTTTAAGACATTTATTAAATAGCCTACATTGGTGAATTTTCAAGCCCTTTAGACTATTTTATAAGCCCTTTACACAAGTAAAGTAGAGTTTGTGAGACATGTGAAATAGTCTCTGAAGCTTAAGTTCATTTAGCTTTAAAGGAAATCCTTCTCTGTCACAAAATAAAATTGCAGTGATTTGATGTGGACACCGGTCTACAGTGTCCGCATCATTATGGATGAAATCAGACATTCACACGACTACCTAGTCCTGTGGAGGAAAAGGGACAGCATGGCTTTTCTCTCAAGGGGAGCAAAAGCCTCAGTTAGCTCTTGCCATGACAGGCCTCTGTTGGGTTTCTCAGCACATTACATAATGGTCCTCATTTACTTTGCATAGGTTGCCTTAGGGGGTTACCTTTTGTAGAAAACAAAGGAGCCAATGCTGCTGATCACATCACAGAAGAGGGATATTTGCAGATGAAAAGACCAAAAGTGCTTGAACTGGTTACACTGGTCCTAGGAAAGTTTGGCTTGGTTTTTAGGAAGTTATTTTGCAGTAAATGTTTGTTACAAATCCAGGTGAGGGAGTTTTTAGCAAAAAGCAAGACTGGAAGTGGCCTAGGCACACTGTGTACCTGTTTCCCCACAGGAGAACCTACCTGTGGGCATGGGCCCTGTGCATCTCCCAGTGGGAGCTGGGCTCACGCCACACAGAACGGTCTCCTACAGTGATTTGGGCAATTTTTGAGGTCCGACAATCTAGAACTCATTTGCACATTCTGTTTTAACAATGGAAAATTCTCCACATTTGGTCTAGTGAGATATTTTTCTCATTAAAAATCATCATTCCTCCTGAAAACCACCATATAGGGAAAACCAATTTCTGTATGACTTAGATTTCTGCTCTTTCTTCATCTTCCTGAACATTATTTCTAATTCCTTTACTATTATCTTTATAAGACAAAAGCCTCACTATAAATATTCACAAAATGATCTTTTTCCTGACCCAGTTGTCTTTTTATGAGTTTATTTCACTTTTCTTATTTTCCTACTGTAATTCTCCTAAATGATTTATGCTATAGGAAGCTTTATAAGCTATATAATTTACAAAAATGAGATTGAATCTTTTTTCAGTGTGATAACCTTTAGGCACGCTACCTCAGTCAATGCTTGTTACCTCCTATGAGGGGAACTGAATTCTCTGTGAGACTATCCATCCTGTGTTTCCGAGTTTTATTTTGTCCACATTCTGAAGCTTTTGGCAAATCATTTTCCCCCAATTTAACTATGATTTGAATGGGCATTCTGTGGTCATTTAGTCCATAATCAACTTTGACTTAACGCTAGATAATTTTGTAACAATTCATTTAGCACAAATTTTTACTTCACACACTATTCTGTGATATGATGATCTCATCCTTTCCTGTGCTCTGCAAGTCTTCACTTGCCAAATCATTTCTAATTGGTTTTCATTCATCATGTGTTCCTGATTTTTGAATCAGTCTGGGAACAGTTCTATACATACATAGAATAATAATTGTAGATGCAGATAATTAATATAGCATTCACCATGGCCTAGTCACATTGTTACAAGTTAATAGACTTCTAAGTAAATAGGAACTATAAGGGAGGTAATGTTATTGTTCTGGATTATTGTTACAGATAAGAAAATAGATATGTAACTGAGGGGTTACACAATTTTGATATTTCACAGTGTCATGGAGCTAGTAAGTGGCAGAACTATGATCGAAATTGGGCGCGTTTATCTTTAAAGTTTTTAACCACTGCCTCATACTACCTCTCATATGCAAAGCCTTTCTATCTTTTTTTTTTTTTTAAGATTGTATTTATTTATTTATCTTTAGAGGGGAAGGAGAGGGAGAGAAACATCAATGTATGGTTGCCTTTCATGTGTCCCCTGCTGGAAGTTGGCCTGCAGGGAACCGGCAAAGCCTTTCTAATAAAACAATTGAGTGATGGTTACTACAAACAGGAATAAATGTTCTTCTTTCTGTAGAGCCACAACTTAGTTCGTGTGTCCCAAAAGAAAGAAAAGAAAATCTGAATGTCCTTGTTCAAATACTAGAATATATCAAATAGTAATAGCAAATAGCTCAGAGAAGTACTATTAAAATACTAAAATGTAATGCATTTTCTTTTGTGAGCTCTCTAATTTGCACATTGTATTTTATTTGCTGTTTAGTGCTATTCTAAGTAAAGTGAAATTAAAATTTTAAGACATTACCATTAACTTTTATTGTTCAACACTATATTGTGCAATTATAGTTTTAATAAAGATATAAAAAATTTTAATTCATATGTGGACTCATCAAAATTACACATTTTTAGCTCATTCTACATGTATATATTTCATCATTTCTAAGGCAGTGGAACTGCACAAAATTGAATTAACATGACTTTATTTTGCGTATGATACAAGTTAGCATATTTTACCAAAACTTTACCTTTGGCCTACCAATTTATAAGGAAGGACTGAAAAGAAAAGTAACTCTGGGTAGCCCTATCTTTATCTTTCATTTGGTGTCAGCATTTCAGTCTAAGTAGTTATTTGGCTAATACAGAAAAGTAACACAATGAGAAGGAAGAATATGATATGTTCCCTTGGCTGTTTGTGTCTCTTCAAAGGCCTTTGCCTTCTTTTTGCGGTCAAAGAAAGTTATGGTTGTAATGGAAAGCAGGGCCCCTGAGGCTGTCCTTCTCTGTGCTTGTTCAGTCGAAGGTGTCACACACTTCCTTAAACTTGTTTTGAGTCTCACTGAACCCCACACATCACGTTGCACCACAACCCTGCGTCATTCTTGTAGGGCTTTGGAAACACTATATACATGAATGAGGAGGCAAGGAGTGGCCGACAAACATATAGCACATATCTCCTCTGCTTCCCCACTTGTTCCGTTTTCTCACCCGACTCCATTTTCAAAACACAAATTCAAACATAAAATTGTCAATAATTTGCCCTGGCTGGTGTAGCTCAGTGAATTGAGACAGGCCTGTGAACAACACGATTGTGGTTTGATTCCCAGTCAGGGCACATGCCTGGGTTGCAGGTCAGCTCCCAGCAGGGGACTAATGAGAAGCAACCATACATTGAAAAAAAAATTGTCAGTAATTCCAAAAGGTGACAACAGGGAATTAAACATGAGGCCTTATGAACGTAAGTTCTGTAAGAATACATGAGTCACACCCATAAAGTCACCCAGGTCCTTTGTTTACTCAATTTCATTTGACTCTCTTAGTTTTTGTACATCACAACATATTATTATGATATTTATAAATAACTTCTATTTTTATTATTTTATTTATTTATCTTTAGAGGGGAAGGAAAGGAGAGAGGAAGAGAAACATCAATGTATGGTTGCTTCTCCTGCATACCCTGCTGGGAACTGGCCCCTGCTGGGAACTGGCCTGTAACCCAGGCATGTGCCCTGACTGGGAATCAAACCGAGATCGTCTGGTTCGCAGGCCCACACTCAATCCACTGAGCTACGCCAGCCAGGGCTATAAATAACTTCTTAATCATAGTATACAGATAGACATGTACATTAAATTATTAATGGTGCTCATATTTTGAGGCGATAGAGATGTCAGGATTCCCATGTTGATATGTGTGGTCATATATGTGTGTACATGATTGTGTTTACATGTATGCATGTGTACACATGTAAACACACACAAAATATATCATAGATATATAGATTTGATCATTTGCTTTTTGTGGTTGATGAGCATGGTATAAGAACCTACTTCCAACACATGTCACTGTTTGTTCTCAAAAGCAGATTTTAAACAACACACAAGTACTGCGTCAAAGTTTCAAAATAATCTTCAAATAGAAGCTGGGTAATAATGTGTATTGACACAGGCCTACACATTTGTTACCTCTCAGCTTACATGTAGTTTCAAGGAGGTTTGTGCTGCTGTTGCTATAATTCAGGTACTTTTTTCCTGGCACAGTATTTACCTGACCATATTCAAGTATGTTATTTATGGAAAATTATAATTATTCACTTGGCTCTTTCTAACTAGGCTGTGGACTCAGTGAGGCAGGTTCTGCTTCTTATATGCAGTTCAATTGCCAGAACCTAATGGGTTTGCTACCCTAAAAGTGTGATTAGTGCATTTTAATATTAAATTAATGAGTTTGCTAAAAGTAAACCCTAATTTTTAGATTTTTCTCTTAAATACTGTGATAGATAGATCCATGTTCAACTGCATGTGGTTGGGTTTTAAAAAGTATTAACTAAGGCCCTGGCTGGTGTAGCTCAGTGGATTGAGCATGGGCCTGCGAACCACACGATCATGGTTCGATTCCCAGTCAGGGCACATGCCTGGGTTGCAGGCCAGTTCCCAGCAGGGGACTCACAAAAGGCAACCATACATTGATACTTCTCTCTTTCTCTCCTTCCCTTCCCCTCTAAAGATAAATAAATAAAATCTTTTTTAAAAAGTATTAACTAAGAATATGCCAGAAACACAGCAGCCAAGATGTACTGAGAATATTTCTGCTCTGTTAGAAATAAGCAGAGTTAGACATCTGTACCTCCTCAGGCCAATGTAAGGAAACATCTGTGAGGCACACATTAAATTCTTTTCTAGGAGAACCAACCAACAAATAAAATCTACCAGATTTTCACCCAGAGTGAGACGGTACAGAGCCAGAAGGGAAAACAAAACAAATTTACAGAAGCAGAGAATTCCAGAAGTGGAGTTGTGATTTATTGGTCTGGCCTCACTGTGGATGTCCTTGGGCTGAGTTTATCAAAGTGTTTTGTTTAACAAAATCAAGTGCAAACAGGGCTACTCAATTGGATGGCAAGATTTGCCAATTTTCATCTCAAACTTTAATTAATTAAATAGAATTTCAAACAGAAAAATTCAAAAACATATAAAAATCTACTGTGTAAAAATAGCAGCGATTCAGACAGAGGTATGAAAATTTTATTTTTTTAGCCTGTAGTCAAAACCTGGTCATCTCTCTTGTGACAAGGAGGATGACATGAGCAAAGGCAAATAGGACTCACTCCAAACAAACCCTACCCCTCCTTCAACCACCCTAACCCTCCGCGTTCAGCTTTTGTTTTAAATAAACATATAACAAACATTTTGTCTGGAATAATTTTAGATTTAAAGAACTATTGAAATAGTTGTTGAGAGAATCCCGTTATACCTTTCATCCAATTTCCCTTGATGTTAACAAAGCCATGGTACATTTATCAAAACTAAGAAAGTAATATTCATGTATTACTATTATCTAAATTACAGATGTTCCTATTTTACCAGTTTCTACTGTCATTTTTCTGTTCTAGTATCTAATATAGAATATCACTTCAGATGTAGTCATCTTCTGTAGTTTCTTTTAATCTACTATATGTGTTTTTTGTGCTGGTTATTCATGACCTTTGAGAGTTTTGAAGAGTGCTACTGGTCAGGTACTCATCTGGGGGCTTTCTGGTGTCTTTTAGTGGTTAGGCTAGAAGTACGCTTCCCGTATGGATCCCATATGGGTGAATTGTGTTTCTTATTTCTTCGTGTCAGAAGGTGCATGATATCAAGTTGACTTCTTATTGTGACATTAAGCTTTGTCGCTTTGTTAAGATCTTTCAAGTTTGTCACTAAGTTCAGACAACATGAAAAGAGAGGAATTAATCTTTATCTTCTAGAAAGAAATTTTTTCAAAAATTATTTCTAATTTTTCTGTAAGAAAGATGGGTCATGTCTGCCCTGTGTATTTACTCAATAATTTATTTATACAAGTATAAAGTTATATACCATTTATTTTATACTTCAGGTTATAATCTATATATACTATTTCGCACAAAAATTACAGCCACAGACTGAAGCAAGTTTTAGGTTCCTGGCCAAAAATTTACAAGAATTTTACCCAAGATGCTTCCATACCAGACTGATTTACATAGGCCCTCACTAATATCTGAAGCCTCACTCATGATAGGATCTAAGCCCCACCCCCAATCTGTATGCCCCTACTGATACTTACCTTTGCCAAAAGCTCCCTCTTGTTCTTATTTCCTAGGCATTTTTCCTAACTATTTTGGATGTGTCACCTATTTATCAGGGCTGTTCATTCACATTTGTTTCAAGGGACTCCACAATCAGAAATTACAGGAAGAAAATTCTTCTTTTAATGACATCATATTTTCCTGGGAAATGACCAGCTAGCATGCCTTGCACTTTTGGGTTTGTCAGGCATTACAAGATCACATGCAAAATCTCTTTTGTATTGCAAAATTTTGTTCTTAAAACTGTTAACGTTGACCCTGAAAGTAATCTGAAGGAGGCTTGAGTAGGACATTTTAGTGTCAATCACTGTGCTCTGTCGAATTCAATATTTGATCATATCTCTTCACTATAAGGAGAGCTCATTCCCCAATGTGTTTACCAGTTAATATATTATACAGAGACTCTTGTTCACCAGTAGCTTAGTGAATCACCCATAGAGAATCGTTAGTATTGAAATGGGAAGGTAATACTGAAAGAATCAAAAGTTATGTCTTCACTTAATTTTCTCATCTGAGCTTGTGGTAGCATGTTATGACTGATTTCACAAAAGAGATTCAGCCCAAGACATCAATTAAATCTTTACTATATATATACTGAAATTTATATAAAGCTGTTTGCAGAATTCTGATATACAGGACAAAAGTAGGTTTGTAGTTGTAATACAAATAACTAATACAATTAATAAATAAAAATACAAGAATGAGCTCTTCTGTGTACTTACAACTGTAAACCTACTTTTAACCACTGCTATATATTGTACATATAAACATTTCACCTTAGTCATCATAATTTAAGTAAAATTACCTAAATCTATGATATCATCTGAATACATTTAAAAATCAAAGTACAAATCTGAAGTTAAAGCTTTGTATATAAATGAAGCAATCAACTTAAATACTTCACTAATACCTATGGAAAAATAAATGGATGTAAATATCTTTGTTGTTTATAGTTCTCATGTATGGTTAACACTCTAGAAATTTTAAGTAACTTTAAAATATTGGTGAAGATATTCAACAATTACTTTATTTTCTATAATATTTTAAGTTATATTACTAATATTACCTCTAATTTAGTATTAAAAAGGGGATGTCTTCTATGCTCATGTATAAAAATTGTGTTCAGACTAAGTAGCCAAGAAGAGCAGCCTTACAAAAAGAAATAAACTTTCATAAACCTATTTTATCCTAAAATTGTCATATTTGCAGCTTATGGCATACTTGTGTTCAAAGTGGTCAAATTGTTCTTTATTAAATAATATAGATAGTTGATTATCTCTGAAGACAGTATTCTGACCATGCATTTAAGGAATAAATTTTGATAATATTTTTATAGCTACTGACGTAAAGTGTTAGTATGTTTCTTGTGTTAATATTTATTTTTATGAAACAAAGAGCAACTAACATTTTCTAATTATTTTTGTACAAGCATGGCTTGTACAAAATGGCATTGTGGCTGTGTATTTATCAACTGTATTTTCCCCCAAAACCTGTATTATTGTCATACCAATATAAAAATTAAATGAACAGGAAATTTTGGCACAAATGTTCATTTTTCAGTAGTAAATTTTATGTGATATTTTTAGTAGAACAGAGAGTCACTTTAAACATGTCCCATTAAAATTGCAGTCTCGGTGGGTGGTAAAACATAATAATAACTTTGTTGGAATAAAACAGAAATCCTTTGGATGCATTAATTATCCTGTATACCATGAATTGAAAGACTGGCTTGAAATAATGTTTCTTTTCCAATACTATCGATTTTCAGATTCATTGTTCCTGTACTTGATCATTTATAGAAAACATCAAGTTATATACATGTATTCAAAGAGTAAGTGCTATTTATTTAGGTGCAGTGTACTAATCTCAAGAGAGACCTAAATCTACTTTAAAGATTATTTGATTTTTATAGATAGCTAGGTAAGAGAAACAGGTAAATCAAGATGTGAACCCATTCGGTTTTGGTAGAAAATCAACAATGAACATAAAATATTTTGCTCATAAACTGATTTTAGGTTCAGTTATCTGCTTTGATGATCTGTCTTGGCATTTATGAGAAATGGGCTTTAACCAGCACTTTTGTACATTTTTATGATTTGAAGCAATCATAGCAAGAACCAGGATAACTATCCTTACAACGTCAACCAGAGACCATTTGACTATGTTATGTAGATGTTATTAAATTTTTAAATCATACAAAAACAATCCATTCTCAAGAAGAATAGGAAGACAGACAAGATTGACTTGGGTCATTACACATGGCATTTTAGTGTTTATACACATTGAAGCATCTATTTAGGCTCAGTCAAAACAAAGGCAATCATAATCTGTTTTCTTAGGAAAGGAAATTTGTTTTTTTATATTACTTTTAGGAATATTATTATATTTATCTAGAACAATTACCCCATTTAGTAGATTATTCAAATTTTGAGTCTCTAGGTAGATTATATAGGACTCTAAACAATGAATTTACTTAGCAATGTGCAAGGCTATAGTCAGAAAAATGTACATAAAATGTATAGAAAGCTCTCTCTATGTGGTTAGTCTAGCATATCAATAAAGAAGTACCCTAGTTAAGCCACAGAATACAAATTACCTTTGAGAAGGGAAGTGGGCTAATATAATTGGTAGAGCAATTTTAGATACAGAAAAATGCTGCTTAAGCAATGCACATTGAAGGGACAGAAATGAGAAGCCTGGCCCAAAGACATAGAAAGTGAAGTAGAATTGGATAAAATATTTGTGGGTCATGAAGCAGATGATGCTAATTACATTTCAGAAATAAATAAAATTATTTAGAAGCAGTTATTTCAAATGGAATGGCAAACAGTTATAAAAAATTTGTAAGAGATAATTAATTGGCAGCTGGCAACTACAGAGCTGTGAAATGTGCTGGACCCTAGGCCAGTCTTACAGCGATTATCTCAGTCCTCACTGGGTCTCTCTGAGTGCATGTCTGTTCCCATTTTCTTGATACGATATCGAATTCTTCTGTACCATGTTGTCATTGTGTCATAAATCATGTGATTGTGTGTGTGTGTGTGTCTGTTACTGTATTTTCTTTTGTTATCTATTCATCGAGTTGTCTACTATAGGTAATACCATGCTCCCTCAATTATTGTAGACTTGTAAGTCATATATTTGACAATGTAAGTCTTACAAATTTGATTTCTTCTCTTTTTTCATCTTTAAAATTTTTATCATTATTCTCATTCCTTTAGAATTACATATTCTGTATAAATTTAGATTCACTTTGTCATTTGAACAAAAATCTCACTGGAATTTTTACTACACTTTTACACAAATTTTGTTGTTGTTAATATACTTGGTTAGACTTGCTGTTATATATTTAAATTTTGAAGTTGTTATACATATCATTTTAAATGTATTTTTCATTTATTGCTGGTATACACATATTCAATACATTTTTTACAACTTATATGTAATTACTGTATCTAATACCAAGTCCACTTCATATGTCTAATAATTTATCTGTATATTAATTTGGATTTTGTTGGTATATATCTTTTAATGGCAAAATATAATAGTATTATATCTTTCTCATTATTTTGTATTATTTTCCTTTCCTTATTGCACAGGCTAAGACTTCTAACATGTTCTGGGAATGTATTGATAATAGGCATTCTTGTCTCATTCTACATCTCAAGGATCAATGCTTTACCATTGTCTATGATACTTACTTCAGGATACCATATATATATATATATATATATATATATATATATATATATATATATGGTATCCTACATATATATATGTGTGTGTGTGTGTGTATTGACACATCAATATATCTATCAATATATATATTGATAGATATCAATATATTATTTATTTAATCAGTAAAGAAGTTCTCTATTCTTAGATTGCAAACCTCAAGCCAAATGTTTCTGTCATCCACTCTAACTTGAAACTATTAAGGGAACAAAATCTTGCTAAACTTTATTAAGCTGTGCTAAATATATATATATATATATATACACACATATATATATATACACACTAACATGATATCTGTCTCTCCAATTATATCTAATTTCTATACAGCAGAAACAGTATTTTCTTTCGATCACTTAATCATCAGTGCATATTGTAAGGCTTCTCTCCTAGCAGACACTCAAAAATATGTAATTATTGAAACATGCAGTAGTAGTAAAAATTGATGTACATAGATATCACATATTTATAAATACAAAATCATGGTACAATTTGTTGGCATGTGTTGCATTGTATGGGCATTATATGAGCATAATACCTAGCAGATCACTAAAATGACTCTGTGATAAGTTTGTGAATATGTTTTAACTTGGTTTATACAATGTGTATTCACTTTCGAAAAGAAACAAAACATATGTTTAACTCGAAAAATGCATAGAGTATTTACCACTTAATTTTTCCCTAAGTTATTTCACCAGATCTTAAACTTCTTTATCATTAGTGTTCTGAATCTTTCAATTTTAAAACAACTTTTTCCTCATGCATTGATTCTTTAATTCGGCTTTTTTTCTGGCACACATAAGAGAGATCATATAGTATTTGTCTTTCTCTATCTGACATATTTCATTTAGCATAACGTGCTCAAGCTCCATCCATGTTATAAATGGCAAATGGCAAGATTTTCTTTTCTTCTGGAAGAATAATATTTCATTATGCATATGTCATTTTTATCCATTAATCCATTAATAGATACTTGTGTTTTTTCCATATCCTGGCTATTATAAATAATGCTTCAATAAACATGGGAGTGCATATGTCTTTTTGATATCCTACTTTTATTTCCTTTGGGTATATACTGAGATGTAAATTTGCTTGATTATATAGTAGTTCTAGTTTTAGTATTTCCAGGGCCCTCCATATTGTTTTCCATAGTGGCTATACAAATGCAGGTGTGGAAGAATTAGATTTACTATTGTTTGTATGTAAAATAGTACAATAATAATACAAAAATAAATTTTGTTTTGCATACTCAAAACTACAAACCTACTTTTTCCCATCTTATATGCATTCTAATGAACCAAGCACAAGGTTCTATCTATCTACCTATCTATCTATCTATCTATCTATCTATCTATCTATCTATGATGAGAGGGGGAGGGAGGGAGAAAGAAAGAAAGAAAAACATTGACCAGTTGCCTTTTGTATGTACCCTGACTGGGCACCGAATCTGCAATATTTGTAACCCAGGTGTGTGTTCTGACCTGGAATCTAACTGGTGAGCTTTTGCTTTATGCAAGGATGCTCAACTAACTGAGCCTCACTGGTGAGGGCCAAAGGTACCCTCTTTTCCCCATTCTCACCAACAATTGGTCTTTTTGTATGCATTTCCCTAATAGTTAGTGATATTGTGCATCTTTCCATGTATTGTGCCTGTTGGTTATTTGTAAGTCTTCTTTTGGAAAATGTTTATTCAGATCCTCTGTCCATTTCTTAATCAGTGTGTGTTTTTATGCTGTTGAGTTGCAGAATTTCTTCATACACTTTAGATATTAGCTCCTTATTAAATATCTGATTTGTAAATATTTTGTCTCATATAGTAGGTTGCTTTTTCATTTATTGATGGTTTTCAATACTGTTTAGATTTTTACTTTTTATAGTCCCACTGGCTTGTTTTTGCTTCTGTTGACCTTGCTTTTAATGTCAAATCCCCAAAATAATTACCATGACCTGTGTCAGGGAGCACCTTCCCCACATTTTCTTTTAGAAGTTTTATGGTTTCAGGTCTTATATTTAAGTCTTAAATGCATTTTGAATTAACTTTTGTGTATGGTGCTAAATAATAGTCCAGATTAATAGATTTGTATGTAGCATTCCAATTCTCTCATAACCATTTATTGAAGACTTTCCTTTTCCCATTCTGTATTCTTGCATCTTTTGTCCTAAATTGATTGAATATGTATCTATAAATTTATTTTGGGGCTCTCCATTCTATTCTTGTGATGTATTTGTCTGTTTTTATTTCAGTCACGTAGTGTTCTGATGACTATAGCTTTGTAATGTGGTTGGAAATTAGAAGTGTGGTGATGCTTCTAGCTTTATTCTTCTTTTGTAAGGTTGCCTTGGCTATTCATGGTTTTGTGGTTACACAAAAATTTTAGAATTTTTTCCAGTTCTGTGAAAGATGCCATTGGAATTTTGATATTAACTGCATGAAATCTATAAATTGCCTTGGGTAAAATGAACCTTTTAAGAACATTAATTCTTCCAGTCTGTGAGCATGGAATATCTTTCCATTTACTTGCGTCTTCAGTTTCTTTTTATCAATTATACTGCAACATACAAGTTCTTTCACCACCTTGACTAAATGTATTTCTAGGCATGTTACTGTTTTGATGTAATTATAATTGTAATTTTCCCTTAAATTGCTTTCTCATGGTTCATTCTTAGCATATAGAAAGACTAACAGATTTCTGTGCATTGATTTTGTATACCTGCACTCTATTGAATTTCTTTATCCATTCTAACAGTATTTTTGGTGAAGCCCTCATGTATTTCTATATATAATATGTTATCTGCAATAGTGGCAGCTTTACTTTTTCCTTTCTGAGTGGATGACATTTATTTATTTGTTCGTTTGTTTCTTTGTTTTTGCCTACTTTCTCTGGCTGGTGCTTCATTGTCATGTTCAATAAAAGTAGCAAGAGTGCACACCTTTGTTTTGTCCCTAACATTGGAGAAATAGCTTTCAGCTTTTCACCATTGAGTGCAATGTTAGCTCTGAGCTTCTATGGCCTTTATCATGGCCTTTATTATATTGCAGTACATTTCCTCAATAACCATTTAGTTGAAAGATTTATTTATCATAAATGGCTGTTGAATTCCACTAAATGCTTTTTCTTAAATATGAATAAATACCACTTGATCATGGTACACGATCCCTTTAATATATTATTGAATTCAATTTACTAATATTTGAGTGAGGGCTATTGTTTCTGTCTTCATCAGGGGTATCAGCCTGTTATTTATTTTTTTGTGACATCCTTGCCTGGTTTTGCTATTAAGATACTGCTGGCCTCATAAGATGAGTTTGGAAGTATTCTATTTATTCCATTTGGGGGGAACAGTTTCAGATGGATTGGTACTTATTATTTTTAAATGTTTAGTAGAATTCACTAGTGAAGTCATATAGTCTTGGACTTTTTCTTGTTGAGAGGTTTTGATTACTGATACAGCCTCCTTACTCATAATCAATCTGTTCATATTTTTCTATTTCTTCACTATTGTCGATAGCTTGTTTGTTTCTAGGAATTTATCCATTTCTTCTAGCTTGTCCAATTTGTTGACATATAATTGCTCATATTAGTCTTTTAAAACTCTTTGTGTATCTGGTCTAGTTGTAATTCTCTTTCATTTATGATTTATTTATAAATACTTGAATCCTCTCTTATTTTATTTGTAAGTGTAGCTAAAGGTTTGTACAACTCGTTTATCTTTTCAAATAACCAGCTCTTAGTTTTATTGATATTTTCTATTTTTAGTCTTTATTTCAACTCTAATCCTTATGTTTTTTTTTATTCTACAAACTTTTGTCCTAAATTAATTGAATGTATACATATAAATTTTTTCTGGGTTGTCTATTCTATTCCAGTGACTTTGAGCTTTCCTTTTTTTTTTTGCAGGGGTGGTGATTCTAGGTTTTTTTAGGTGTAAAGTTGAGCTGTTTATTTCAACTCTGATCTTTATTTTCTTCCTTCTAACATTTATCCTAAATTAACTAAATATATCAGGGGGGACCCAAAACCCCAAAATTTATTTATAACAAATTGTCTGTTTATTCTTACATGTTTAAACTTCAGTCAGCTTCAGAGTACTCTCCATTTGATGCAATGCACCCATCAAGATGTTTTTTCCCACTGATCAAAACAGTTTTTGAATTCATTGAGTTTGATTTCTTTCAGTGCTTCTGCTGTTTTCTGTTTCACCTCTTCTACATTGGCAAAACATTTTCCTTTGAGGACTTTTTTCATCCAGGAAAACTAAAAAAATGGTTGTTTGGAACAAGATCAGGTGAATAGAGAGGTGGGGAATGAGGTCAGGCTGTTTTTGGTAAAAAATTACTGAACACATCATAGTGTGGGCAAGTGCACTCATAAATCAACTGGTGTAAAATGGGCAAAAGCTTTGAAAGAATCTTTAAAAAAATCACTAAGGTTGAACACAGCCTCTCACAACAACACCAGCTGGTGCACTGATACAGATGGGTTCTTAAAACACTCACCTAGGAAGGGAAGCTTGTGGTACAAGGGGCCTGCCCTCAGAAAGTAATTCCAGTTTTTCTTTTGGGTCCCCCTACATGGATGCATGAATTTTTTTCTGGGTTCTGAGCTTTTTTCTTTTTCTAGGTTTTGATAGATCTAAAGTTAGATTTTTATTTGAGATATTTCTTATTTTTGATGTAGGCATTTATCAGTACAAAATTCCCTCTTAGAACTGATTTTACTGCATCCTATACATTTTAATGTCATATTTCCACATTCATTTGTCCCAAGGTATGTTTTAATTTCTCTTGATTTCTTCTTTGACCCACTTCTTTCTTTTATAGCATGTTGCTTAATCTCCACATATGTGTGAATTTTTTCAGTTTTCTTGTTGTATTTGATTTCTAGTTTTATTCTTTTGTAGTTATAAAAGAGGCTTGACATGATATGTCTTCTCAAATTTAGTAAGATTTGTTTCAAGGCCTAAATCATGACTTAGCAAGAAGAATGGTCCACGTGCACTTGACAAGAATGTGTATGCTATTCCTTTTTGAGGAAATGTCATGTGTATATCCGCTAAGTCCATCAATGTAACTCAATAGCCTCTCTCATCCCCAGCTTTTGCTAAGAATCATTTCCTTGTATTCTTAAGTATTTTTCAAACTAAGGAAAGCAATGACATTAAAATACTTAGCAGAGGAAAACATCTCAAAAGTCCGTAATTGTCTCCTATATTCTAAACTGTAAGTAGTTTCTAATTAACTCATATTTTTTCATTTTTACTTTCCTTGTAAAGTGTTGCATCCTGAATTAATTTTTAAAGCTCCTATCTTTTATTTTCTGTAATCTCATTTAGTTGTAGCTTAATGCAAAATAACTGAAATTTGAATTATTTTATGTATACACTTAGCTTTAGTCACAAATATCTTCAAATATCTTCAAGATGCAGACAGGCAAGCGGAGTGTGTACAGTGACTTGTATAACAGTTTGCGAAGTGAAAAGGCGGCCCTGTGGAGGTGAAGCATATGAAAGTAGAGCTTCACAGGGAAGACTCTACATGGTTTGTGGAATGAACTCCACTTACTGCGATTGAGAGTATGTTGCCTAGCCTTTCTGAATCTTATATCTTCTATGTCTGCATCTCTAAAAATAACTACAAATGTACTTACTTTACAAATTGTTATATACACTACATTTTACTTTTGTAGATGCTATTAAATCAAATGCAGTTTTGTTATTAAAATAGTAAGGCTTTGGTTTAGTAATTTTAAGTATACCCTCACTTGTGTTCTATAATGAGATGATTTCCTTTTCATTGGACTGTATCGAATCATTTTCCAGAGTTTAATGATTTAAACCCCTAAGTATATAGGTACATATTACTTCTTTTTTAATTTAATCTTTTTTTAAAATTTGTTTATTTATCTTTAGAGGGGAAGGAGAGAGGGAGAGAAACATCAATGTATGGTTGCCTTTTGTGCGTCCCCTGCTGGTAGTTAGCCTGCAAGGAACCGGCCTGCAACCCAGGCATGTGCCCTGACTGGGAATCAAACCGCGATCCTCTGGTTCGCAGGCCCTTGCTCACTCCACTGAGCTACGCCAGCCAGGGCTAATTTAATCTTTATTGTACTTTTCTATTACCATTTACTCCCTTTATATCCCCCTCCCCCAGTAATCACCACACTCTTGTCCATATCCATGAGTCCTTTCTCCTCAATCTGCGCATCCCCTGATACATTCCAACAATACATGATCTCTTGAGAAGAGAGTGTATAGAGAAAACGTGTAGAGCAGGGGTGTCAAACTCATTTTTGCCAGGGGCCACATCAGACTCGAGGTTGCTTTCACAGGGCCAAATGTAATTTTAGGGCTGTATAAATGGAACTACTCCTTAACAGTTAAGTGAGAGCTGGGAGCTGTCGCGGGGTAAAGACAAGGTGCCAGGCGAGATAAAACAAGGTGGAGGGCCAGAGTTGGGCTGCAGGCCCTGTGTTTGCCACTGGTGGCATAGGGCATTATTTCTGTCTTAAATCCATGTTATATGGTGAGAAAGAGAAAATGGAAAAAAAACCAAGAATGGGCCAAGAACTAAATTTAAAAGGCATGTAAAAGAAGAGATTAAATATCTTGATTCACAAGGTCAAAGAATCTACTAGAAAAACAAGAATTTCCTTATTTTGTAAAGTGAAAAAAAATTTTAATAAATAAAAGTAGAGTTCTAATAGACAAAGAGGTTGTCCCTGGTCTAGAAAATAAGATCAGAAAAAATGCAGAGGTATAATTTTATTAAAAACCATATTCCTAGATTAGTAAGAAAATTACACATATGGGACATGAATATCACGAAATAAGAGTGAGACAGATTTAATGTGGTTGGTAAGAACATATTTTAAAGAAATAACTTGCATGTACCATTAATTAAACAAATACTTTGCAATAGACCCAGTGTACGTTAAAAGGTTGCATGCAGCATCTCATTTAATCTACACAAACATCATTCGGAATGCCTACTACTTATCTCAGTTCTTACAAATAAAAACACCTAGACTCAGGTAATTAACGATGACATTCCTAAAATGAAACAGCTAGAGACAGAGGCTGGGAATTATACCAAGTTTCATATGATTCCAAAGATTGTGCTTTTAGCCATTGTGTGAACAAATATACTTTAAAGTGCTTTTCTTAACCTTGGATGACACCACAGAGCACCAAACTGAAATTTAGCTTAGAAAGCTAGCAAGGAGAATGAGTACTCTTAGTTTTGTGTGTGTGTGTGTGGGGGGGGGGGGGTTAGTTAAATAAAAATTTACACTACATTCTGTTATTTACCACTTATTTTATGTTGATTTGGTGATTATACCTAATTGTCATCAGTGTCAGGTTTTACAAAACAAATGGTAGGAGCACACGGATATTTTTAATAGTCCTTTTGGAAAGCTCAAATCAGCACAGAGTAAACATCCATTATTATTACCTACACTTCTATTCAGTTACACCTGATGCCTCCAATTATTTCAGTATCATCAAATTACATAAATGATGATACGATGAAAACAGAAAGACAAATTTATTTTTATCACTATGATTATGTACACTTAAATTTTTATTGTATGAAATAAGCAAAACGATTATCCATATAAATGCTACTAAACAGAATTTATGAAAAAATTTTATAAATTTTCATACCGAGTATAAACATTTAATAAATGTTTTGTGCTACTACACAGCTGTCCAGAACATGCTGGTTTTTTGGTTGGCTAATTCATTCCCTGTTGGAAAACAGCTGTCTAAACCCATAGCTGAGATAGGGAGAAGTCAACAGCATCTTTCAGTTATGCAAAGTGCACGTAAGGAGTTCTGCAGAACAACCATAACTACCCTGAGAACCTGGCAGAGTGAGGCTGTGAAAGACAGTCTCATGGAAGTAGTTACAGTGTGATTTTTGCCCTAAAAATGGGCTCTGTGCTACTAAACTCTTTAGGGGGAAAAAATATGTGTACGGAGAACTGAGATAAAATGTTCCCAAAATAGGAACTTTCTCTTTTAGCTACAGGTACTTCATTATTAATTGTGTTTGATGAATAAATCCTTCTGATTATGACTGGCTATTTGGCAAACATTGTAACCCAAGACTAAAGACTTTAAGTAGGGAAGGTTAATACAGTCACCATTTAGCACACCTCAGAACATCTCTCTTTTACTTACATATTAAGCATTTTGGGTGCACATTATTCTCTAGGAATATTTTACATAAGGGGGTTACATTTATTTGTGTTTCTTGTTAAGCATGTGATTTAATTAAGTATAGCAATACAATATATTTATCTTATTATTGAAAGAGGTCTTAACAAAGGCTAAGAGCAACAGAAGTAGCAAATAGAGAACAGAGCTTACTAAACAGCTAGTATATGGGATTCCTTATAAAACAAATAAACCCCTCCACATTGTTCTTACAATCTTTAAAACATATTGGAAATTCCTAGTTTCATTTATTTTTAAATCCCAGGGAAACTATTAATTTTAGCTAGAGTAAAAACAGAAGGTATTTTGAATTTCCTATGATTAAGAAAATGATGATTTCAACCCTGGCTGGTGTAGCTCAGTGGATAGAGCTCACGCCTGCAAACCAAAGGATCTAGGTTTGATTCCCAGTCAGGGCACATGCCTGGGTTGCAGGCCAGTTCCCAGCAGGGGACTCACGAGAAGCAACCATACATTGATATTTCTCTCCTTCTCTCCTTCCCTTCCCCTCTAAAGATAAATAAATAAAATCTTTTTAAAAAGGGAAAAAAGAAAATGATGATTTCAGTAATTCTAAATATCTCAAGACTTTCTAAAATTTATTGCAATATCAAATACTATCAAAACCCTTCTTGATATTGGTGCAAAATAATTAAAATCAAATAATCTAATAGTCATGGGAGAGCTCCTTTGATTGATACCAACAAAATTAGTATTCCTAAATAAAGATTTATATGACATGGAAAGCAAAGTAATTATAACAGAAAGATACAGGTTAATTCTTTATGAAATTTGTAGAACAAAATTCCATCTGTAATTATTCATCTGATTTTATTCAACGACCCTAATCAAGCTACACTTTAATATGGCATAAATTTAACTTTGCCACTAGCACCCTGTAAAGGCAGATTGCCTGAGAACACACAATAGTTCAAAAGAGGAAAAAGACAAAGACAACTTTTAAGTATTTCAATCCAGTTTTAAAGGGGGAAATATTGCTTTTACTGATGACCTTATGGTATAGTTATCCTTTTAATAAAGTTAGGAGTGCTTTAAACAGCTGTAAAAAGATTTATCACTGGGCCCATCTCTAAAATCAAAGATACACTAAAATTACAGAAATGCTTTATGTACTCACAGTATTTAGGTTAGAAGAAAACTCACTTTGTATTTAAAGCTAACCTATCAACAGTTACAATCAAATGACCCCTAATCATTTAAAAATGTAGTATGCCACAACTAAGTGAATACCACAAATTTGAGGGAATATTTATGTAATAGTATTTTCATCATTATAAATTGATGGCCCAAGTTTTAATGTTTGAAAGATATTGGCACATAGATGACATTTAAATGATGGCATAGATGGGATCCCATAGAAGTAGTAGATAGAGGAGAAAGAGGGTACAGGACAGACTCTGGGGACAGTTTGTATTCCTAAGTGGGGACTTAAAGGAGCTGAATGACGGTGATAATTTAGACTGGAGAAAAATAAATAGCCCCCCTCCCCACCCAGGGATGGAATGATTGTTATTTTGCCTAGTGTTGCCTGGGGAGTCATGAAGATGATCAATTCAGCACTGCCCATTTAGCAATATGGAGGTCGGGAGTGTCAGACCAGAGCGCTGTCAGGGGTAGAAAGGAGTGAGTCATACTAGAGTGGTGTGAGGTGAGGATAGGAGATAGAGCACATGTTTCAAAATAAGCCTCATAAATTGTAATAATCATCTTGATTTCTTCCTAAAAATAAATTCTAAAATAATGATTTCATCACTGGGCAATGGAAGCACTGAAATGGAAAAGACAAACTTTACAATAAGTTCTAACACTACCATTAGCCTTAGGTTGATACATATTTCTAGTAAATGGGGTAAGAAAAATAGAACACTTATGTAACTCATTAGTTAAGACTATGAAATATGAAGTATGCTTACCTTCCTCATTAATTCAAATCAGTATGGTAGATAGAATTGGTTGATTTAATGCAAAAGAGAATGTTTTTCTAACCACTCAAGTTTTTTGTTGCTTGTTTTGACTCCTGTTAGGTCTGTCTGATAAGAACGTGTCATTGGACATCCTTTCCAAGTATTATGCTGAATGTTGGTTTGTCATGGGTAGAAGAGTTCTATACTTTTTAATAGCTTCAAAGAAGGCACTGGTGGAAAACAGTGCCTTCTAACAGAAAGGAGTTAAGATAAGAAACCAAACAGAGTTGCTATTGTTTTATAGCAATGTAACTATAACTCAAGTATGTCTGAAATGCATCTTTCTCCCTTCTTTCACAGAATTTGGGCAAGTAATTGAGGTAATTCTTTATTTACTGGAATCATAATAATAACTAAAAAAGAACAGCTAGCTAAGCATCTTGCGTATATTGTCTCACATAGTTCTGTCTCTAATAGTCTGACGGCAGATTTCAGTGTTTAACGGCCGGCTCCTTTAAATCTCATCTCTCCCTTTTCCCCCTTCTGCTTCACAATTGGATCTTCTGATTCGAAAAGCGGGAGTGTTTCTTCCTTTGCTGCTGATGGCAAGTTTAAGCCATGCATTGAAACCTTCACCTTAACTCTACCTCAAATGAAACGCAACCCAGTTTCCTTTCTCTACTCTCTCACACCCGCTTCCGATCTGCCCTGTTTTCTGCAGGAAGCATCATTATACGAGTAGTAAGCGTTTTCATGACCTCTTGGTGCCTGCCTGCCTTCATTAGTCTCATATCCAAGCCAAATCTTGTGTGTGCATGAGATTTCTCTAGATCTGTGGAGTGATCACAATGATTCAGTAATTGGGTAAATGATTTACATGATTTTCATTTTACAGAACAGTAATCTGAAATACAGAACAGCTAAATTAATTGACTTTTCAGAGTCTGGACTTCAGGGTATGAATTAAGCTACAGTTGCCGGCCTGCCATAATTGTAGATCTGACATTAACATCTTATTAGTGTATTCACATAATTAATATATATTTACTTTTCTCATAAACTAAACCTTAGCTTAACTAATTCTGCAATAGCCAATTTAAAAACCAACAAGAAGTCACCATCTTTTAAAGAAAGCAACATAAAAGTCACCCTATACAAAATATCAAAAAGGTAAGTAAAAAATACTCGGTAAATTATAGTTCTGAATTTAAGCAAGACACTGTCTTTGACAGCAATATAAATAAAACCAAATATCACTACTAAGATTAATCCTCTTATGCCCAGAAATCTCAACTCTTACAAACTAGATGATGCCACATTTTATTCTACCAATAAAAATACTATATAAATAGAATTATAACTCCACAAAAATAGTAAATAGTTGAGGTGTAATGTCCCAGGTAAAAATAAAAACAGTACATTCTACAGACAAATGTATCTTCTGGTACAATGAAATTTGTAAAGTCCCTAATCCATAGAAATTATCCAAAATATAAAAGAATGTTATATGGGCATTAAAAAAGAGAAGTAGAAATACATAGATTTTTTTAAGGAATAAGAAAAATAAGTAAAAAAGAAATTCTTAGTAGATAAGCAGAATTAAATGTGCAGGGTCAAGGAAACAATAGATAAGTCATTGGCATTCATCAGTAAGATGGGCACATCTATGTCCAATGTAACAGACATAATGAATGAAGCGTTGGAGTTTAAGACTCAAATGTAGTCATAGATAGGAGGCTCTGCAGTGTTACTTAAGAGAGGTTCTGCATAAAAACAAGGGAATCACTGGGATTATAGCCTAAGAATCTTGAAATATAAATTCAAAAGAACCTACACACCCCAATGTTTATAGCAGTGCAATTTATAGTGCTAGAAGCAACCTAAGTGCTCATCAGTAACTGAAGGGATCGAAAAACTGTGGTATATTTATGCAATGGAAAACTATTCAGCAGAAAAAAGGAAGGAGCTCCTACCCTTTGCAACAGCATGGATGGACCTGCAGAGCATTATGTTAAGTGAAATAATCCAGGCAGTGAAAGACAAATACCACATGATCTCACCTGTAAATGAAACCTAATCAACAAAACAAACAAGCAGGCAACATATAACCAGAGATATTGAAATAAAGAACAGAGTGATAGTAACCAAAGGGGGTGGGGGAGGGGCATTACAAAGGAAAGAAGGGGAGGGGTCACATCAAGGAACAAGTATAAAGGACCCATTGACAACACCAAAGGTGGGTAGGATTGAGGGTGGGAGGTAGGGATGGGTGGGACTGGGGAGGGTGGTGGAGAGAAAGTGAAGAAAACTGTGTTTGAACAATAATTTAAAAAAAAACGAGATCAGTACTTACAAAGAAAGGAAGGATTTTTTAAATTTATTTTTTTAAAGATTTTATTTATCTACATTTAGAGAGAGGAAGGGAGGGAGAAAAGGAAGGAAACATCAATGTGTGTTTGCCTGTTGCATGACCCCCGAACTGGGAACCTGACTTGCGACCCAGGCATGTGCCCTGACTGGGAACTGAAACATTGACCTCTTTTTTTGCAGGCTGGCATTCAGTGCACTGAGCCACACCAGCCAGGTCGAAAGGAAAAAATTTTAATTGAAATATTTGACATATAACATGGTGTTTTATGTCAACATGTTAATTTGACACATTTATAAATTCTAACATAATTACCATTGTAACTGTAATTATCACCTCTACACATTATATAATTATCATTTCTTTTTAGTGGTTAGAATAATTAAATTATAGTCCTAGCAAGTTTGATGATTATAATCTAATATTGTTTATATTCACTATAATGTACATTTGATTTCTAGTTTTACAAATCTGTACCCTTAAATAACATCAGTCCTATCCCCTCCTCCATGGTAACCAACATTTTATTTGTTTTCTGTTTTTATGAGTTTGCTTTTTTTCAGATTCCATATACAAATACAGTAATATTATATAGTAGTTGTCTTTCTCTGTCAGACTTATCTCAATATAGTATGCTCAAGGTCCATTCATGTTATTGCAAATGGGAGGATGTCTTTATTTCTCATGACTGAATACTATTCCATCATTCATAATACATACATATATATGTATGTATATTTACATATATATATATATTTATATATTCTTCATTCATCGATGGGCACTTAGGTTGTTTCCATATTTTGGCAATTATAAATAATGTTGCAATAAACATGGAAATGTATATATCTATTTGATATCCTCTTTTCATTTTCCTTGGGTATGTCCCAGTGTGGAATTGCTGGATCATATTGTAGTTCTATTTTTAACTTTTCTTGAGTACTTTCCCAAGTTGTGTTACAGAGTGGGTGAACCAATTTACATTCCCCCCAAGAGTACAGGGTTCCCATTTCCCTCCATCCTTGTCAACACTTGTTATCTCTTGTCTTCTTGATATAGCCATTCCAGCCTGTGTAAGGTGATATCTCATTATGGTTTTAATTTGCATTTCCCTGATGCTTAAAGATGTTGAACAGTTTTTATGTACTTGTTGGCCATTTTGGATGTCTCCTTTGAAAAATGTATATTTGTTTTTCTGTTCATTTTTAATTGGATTGTTTCCTTGCTTTTGAGTTGTAAGAGTTCTTTGTGTATCAGGGATGTGAACTTCTCATTTAAAATACGGTTTGCAAATATTTTCTCACCATCTCTAGGTGGCCTTATTTTATTGTGTATTTTGTTCCACAAAAGCTTTTAAGTTTGATGTAGCCTCATTTGGTGTTTTTGTTGTTTGTGCTTTTGGTTTCATCAAAAAATTCACTGTTCAAAGCATGGACAAAGAGCTTTCTTACTTTTTGTTCTAGGGATGTTATGCTATCAAGTCTATATTAAATTATTTGATCCATTTAATTTTAAGTTAAATTTTTTAATGAGGACTGTTTTTTTTAAAGATTTTATTTATTTTTAGAGAGGGGAAGGGAGGGAGAAAGAGAGGGAGAGAAACATCAATGTGTGCTTGCCTCTTGCATGCCCCCTACTGGGGACCTGGCCCACAACCCAGGCATGTGCCCTGACTGGGAATCGAACCAGCAACCCTCTTGTTCACAGGCCAGTGCTCAATCCACTGAGCCACACCAACCAGGTCAAGTTAATTTTTTAAGTGGTGTAAAATAGCGGTCAAACTTCTGTGTCATCCATATGTTTATCCAATTTCCTCAACAACATTTGTTGTAGAGACTATCCTCTCCCCATTCGATATTGTTGGATCCATAGTTGACTGTTTATGGCAGTTTAATTCTGAGCTCTCTATAGTGTTCCATTTGTCTACATGCTATATTTATACAAGTACTATACTATTTTTATTACTATAGCTTTGTAGTATAGTTTGCAATCAGGAAATGTGACACTTCTTGCTTTTTACTTCCTCAGAATTAATTTGACTATTTGGGTCTTTTAAGGATATTCCATTTCTGTGAAAAATGTCATTGGAACTTTGATAGAAATTGTGTTGAATTTTGATGGAAATTGTGTTTGATAGAAATGGTGTTGGGTTTAGGGATCTATAATATAACTATAAAAATATTAAAATATACTTAAATCCAAGGAAATGTTGTACCAACATATTGCAGCACAAATCCCATTAGTTAGTTTAACCACTGAGAAGGAATAGGGAACAGGAAAAACCGTGCTCCCCTAAGGCCAGGAGTGAAGTGGCCAAGAATAGGAGCAGTGTAGGTATATCTTGCAATTTAACCAAAAGGATGATATCCACCCAGAGAGGAATATAGAAAAGGGAATTCACACCAGAATTCAAGAGAAAATAGTAAAAGTATTTCATAGTAATTATGTTAATACTAAAACTGCAAAGAAAAGTCTCCCAGAAGACTTGATAATAAAAAATAAAAGAATCTGTTCTTATCAATATATACACAATATTTAAATTGAAAGACATTAATTTTTTTTTCTTTATGAGCCATTAGCAAATTGCCAAAGTGAAAAAGCAAACCACTTTTTAGGGCCTGATATGTGCATTTCAAGTATGCAAGTGCCTGATAGTCCAACTTAAAATATAAAAATAAATATATACACAAACTATTAATAATATTTAATTTGAATTATGGATATTCTTAGTGCCTCCTTCATAATTCTTCTTATCATTTCAGTTGCAATAATTTACATTTTTTTATCACAAATGGATTCAGGTCATCTCTTACATTTTGAGGAAGAAGACAAGTTATATAAGGACCACTTATATAATTTGGACTACTATGATATCTTTTGGTAGTTTTTATTACAGCTCAATATTTTTACTCCTTAATCTGTCAAGTAATGTATACAATCTGTCAGAGCTTTAATAATAAAGATAGAGTGATTTTAGTCATCTATCTCATAAGAGTTCTATACTCAAGAATATAAGAAAGCATTATTAACAAATAATATTGGTACCATGATTACATATATAAGTAACATTCTGCATATATCTCTCAATATGTAGTATTTAGAAAAATGCATTTGATGGAATAATTTTCTCTCCAATTTGGATGGCTATGTATTACAGGCACTGCTCACCAATAGGAAAGGTGTTTTATGGACCTTGCTCCCAAGTTGGCCATTCCCATTGTGACTCTCACCCCACGTTGACTAGCTGTGGTCTTAGGAGTGGGAATTGTCTTCAGGAGTAGCACTGAGTGATATGAGTCCCACAGGTACTACTCCTAAATTACTCCAAGATTTTTTTTGTCTTTTTTTAAAACAATAAAATGTAAGTTCTAAAAATGTCCTTAGAAATTAACTAACCTGCAGATGTTGAAATAGGCAGATCATGTTTATATGCTTAAACAAGATATTTACAAATGAGGTTAGAGAAGTAAGTAGGCCACATGATCTTGTAGAATGGGATGAAATATTGTGTATATTCTACATGGCTGACACACATATTATATTTGGAGCAGAATGCTACTATAGAAGTATTTAAAGGAGAAATAATATAATTCATTCCATATTTTCATTTTATTTTATTTTATTTTTTGCTAAAAAGGAAAGGAACTATTTATCTAGAAGTTATACAGACTTAGAGTAATGATTTAATGTCTTCTTTAAAATCCCATCATCTCTTAAAACACCCCAAAACACACACAGTTCTTCCTTATCCACTTTGCCCAGTCTTGGGTACCATACCTCAGAAAAAGAAATAGAAACTCAGGTAGCCCCTGGTTCTTCCCAGTAATCCGTGCTAAGCTGGCAGGGCTCCTGTGGTTCCCAGCACCATCAGCTGTGTCACAGCTGCAGTCTCCAAGTTTTTTTTTATTATTTTATGTTGTTCAAATACAATTGTCTGCATTGACCTCCACCACTCCCCCTGCCACCTCAGCCATCCCCACCTCTCTGCCCTGCTTCTACCCTTGGTTTCTGCTTCCACCCTTCCACCTTTGGTTTTGTCCATGTGTTCTTTATAGTTGTTCCTATAAAGAGAACATTACAAAGAGACAATAGTGGGAGAAAGAAAAAAATATGTCTGCAATGGAAGTAATGCAGATTAGAGGAAATGGCACCTTGGACTAGATAAATAGGTAGGGAAAAGAAATGTGGAGGTAGGGAAAAGAAATGAGTTGTTGAATATGTTTCCAAGCTACAGAGGAAAAGACATACTAATGAATTTCATCTGGGTTATAATAAAAATATATCTTCAGAAACTCTATGAAACAAGAAGACATTGGAAAGACATTTATTGAGATGACTTAATTCTGGGAAAGGGGCCAATTAATGGGAGGAAAGTAATACTTTATATAGACCTTAAGATTGAGATACCCATCGACATCTAAATGATGATGAAAATAAACAGATAAATATAATAATATAGATGCAGGGGATTCTTTTGAGCTGTTAGAGTACATATGTTATTTATAACCTTGGGAGGAAGTTCACTAGGGAATGAGATTAGAAGAGAAGAGGCAAAAATATTGATATTTAATCATTCAAAACTTCATAAGAAGGGGACGTAAATAGACAAAGACTCATTAACCTATGAGGTAGGAAGAGAACTGAGAAAATGCTAGTCTGGAAGCCTAATGAAGAAAGTATTTTAGGAAGGGAGGTGTGATCAACAGTGCCAAAAATTCTATGAAGCAGAATAAAATGATAACTGAGAAGGGACAATTGATAGTTACAGAGCCTGATACATTAGTGTGGCTGGAGCTTACTGTCTAGTTCAAAATTCTCTTAGATTTTGGCTGAAAATCATACATTTCATTTTTTAAGTTATTAAATATCAAATTGTTAATCCACCATAATTTTTTTCAAGAACATTTCAGAGAACAGTTGAAAAGTTTCCTTTTTCCTTTTCCCAAGAAGAGAATTTAGGAAGCTATACTATATGCTATTTTGCTTGCACTGTTGGTATTTACCTGAAGACACACAGTAATAGTCTCTAAACTGAGAGAACCCATATGTGTATAGAAAACAATATAGTAATACAGCTTATCCATGAGGGATACATTCCAAGGCCCTCTGTGGATACCTGAAACTGTGGATAGTACTGCTTCCTATATATACTATGTTTTTTTTTGCTGTAATTTTATTTTATTTTTTTATTTAATTCTTGTTGAAGTACAGTTTTCTGTCTTATATCCTATGTTTTTTAAATACACTTGTGTACCATTAAATGATGAAGATACATTCTAAGAAATGTGTGTTAGGCAATTTCCTCAGGGTGCAAACATTGAAGAGTGTACATACACAAACCTTCATGGTACTACCTACTCTACACCTGTACCGTAGTCATAGGGGTGTCCGACCTTTTTGTGTCTCTGGGCCACACTGGAAGAAGAAGAGTTGTCTCGGGCCACACATTAAATACACAAACACTAATGAAAACTGATGAGCAAAAAAAAAGTTTTAAGTAAATTTATGTTGTGTTGATTTTGTGTTGGCCTGCATTCATAGCCATCCAGGGCCACATGTAGCCCACAGGCCACAGTGGGTTGGACACCACTCTCTAGGCTACAGGCCTGTACAACTTGTTACTGTATCAAAAAAGATGAGATTAAATCAAGTACAAGAGAAAATTATGTGATCCAGGGACATGACAAGTGTATGAGGCTCCCAGTATAAGGGGGCCAGTACCACTTTACAGCAATCAGTTTTTTTTTATTTATTTTTTAATTTTTTAAAAATATTTATTTATTTATCTTTAGAGGGGAAGGGAAGGAGAGAGGAAGAGAAACATCAATGTATGGTTGCTTCTCGTGCATCCCTTGCGGGGAACTGGCCCCTGCCGGGAACTGGCCTGCAACCCAGGCATGTGCCCTGACTGGGAATCGAACTGCGATCCCGTGGTTTGCAGGCCCGCGCTCAATCCACTGAGCTACACCAGCCAGGGCTCAGCAATCAGTTTTATTTTAAGTAGGAAGAGTGCACTTTAACAGTAAAAAGTATAGTATGGTAAATATACAATATAAGTGAGTAACATAGTCATTTATCATCATTATCAAGTACTATGTGCTTTATATAATTGTATGTGCTACACTTTCATATGACTGGCAGTACAATAGGCTTTACATGAACCTCACTACAGACATGAGTAATGGTGTTGCCTTTTGATGTTACTGTGGCTACAATGTCATCTGCCACTAGGAATTTTTCAACTACATTGTAATCCTATGGAACCACCATCATATACATGGCTTGTCCTTGACCGACACGTTTTGTGGTGCATGACTGTACATACACATGTTTTCACTTACTTTATGACTTCTCTTTGGCATATCTATACTGTCAGCATTATTACTCTTGGGTTTCGGTGCCATTAGTAAGTAAAATAAGGGACTCTTGAACACAGTACTGTGGTTACTAAAGAGTAGATGTGATAACTGGGGGGATCCTCAGTGACTAACTGGCGGGGAGTGTATGAAATGTGGAGACGCTGGACAAAGGGGTGATTCACTGCTTGTGGAGCAGACGGAGCAAGATTTCAGCCTACTACTCAGAATGGCTCACAACTTAACACACATGCATTGTTTCTTTCTGTAAACTTTTTTATGTTTTCAGATCATGGTTGACTGAGTAACAAACTGTAGAAAGCAAAACTGCAGATAAGGGGAACTACTTAATATGTACACAGCACATATAGCTAGAAAATTTTTGAAAAGTCAAAATTGACAAAACAGCATTAAAATCTGCTGCACCCACCGAGATTACTGTGACTACTCTGATCATCCCCCTGTCCTTTAATTAATCATTGCTTTGACAATAATAATAATTCTAGCCCATTCTGACAAGGAAATAAGGAAGCCATAAGTAAAATAAGTTTTCTTTTTATTAATAAACAATTGGAATGGAGTTTCTTTTTTATTCTTCATTAGTAAACTCAGATATTATAATTCAGTTTATTTTACTCATTATAATTAGTGCACTAATATATTAAATATTTTATTTTTTCACAGACTTTATAAATGTAATTCTACATTCTTCTTTCTGTTTTGTTTTTGCCAGCTTTGTTGAGATATAATTGTCTTAAAATAGTGTGCAAGCATAGGATATACAATGTGTTTGTTTGATACATTTATGTATTGAAAAATGATTACCACCATAGCATTAACTAAGACTTCATTTCATCGCATAATTACTATTTGTGTATGTATGTAGTGAGAACATTTAAGCTATATTCTCTTAGCAGCATTTAAGGACCTAACACTGCATTATTAGCTATAACCATTAGATGCCCAAAACTTAATCTTATAACAGAAGTTTGTACCCTTAGACCAGGGGTGTCAAATTCATTTTCACCAGGAACCACATCAACCTTGTGGTTGCCTTCAAAGGGCCAGATGTAATTTCAACTCCTTAACAGTTAGGGAGTAGTCTAGTCACATTTATACAGTCCTAAAATTATTTCAGCCCTTTAAAGGCAACTGTGAGGCTGATATGGCCCCCAGTGAAAAGGAGTTTGACATCCCTGCCTTAGACTAATATCTTCATTTCCTTGACCCTTCACTCACTGTTAACCACTACCCTATGCTTCTATGAGTTTGGTGTTTTTAGATTCTACATATGTCATACCATAATGTATTTATTTTTCTTTGATTTATTTCACTTAGAATAATGCCTTCATCCATCCAAGTTGGCACAAATGGCAGGATTTTCTTCCTTCTCCTGACTGAATAATACTCTATTATGTGTGTGTGTGTATACAATCATGTTGGAACAGGCCATGACTTGTTTTCTTTTGCTTTTATGCAAAAGTAATTTATACAATGATTCATACTCCCTCAAAAATAAGTAGTATAAGTAATGCTATGTTTTCCGAAGGTTACTCCTCAATTTGTTGAGTCCACTTCAGTCTTGACTTTGTTTTATGATTGGTTTACTAGTTACATGATAAGAAAATGGCAAGGCTTTTCTTAAATTATTAAGTCAAAAATAAACCACATAACTCTTTGCATGATTGCAAGGCTAAATCAACCTCACATTGATTCATTAGACCATAAAGCTAAGAATCCTTGTATGAAGAAATAAACTGAACAGCTGCTTGGTGTTGACTTACAACCTTGCTATAAATAGCTGAATAGATGTTGTCCTCTTGGGAGGTTAGTATTTAATCTTTAAAGGAATTTCAATGCATTCATCCCTCAGGATGAACACACAGCTGTAAAATATGAAAGCTAGAGTACCTCCCATGGATGAATAGTTCTGATAAAGAGCATTTCTGTTACCTGAGATGTTTATCATTTAAATGTGTTTACCAGATTATGCTGCATCAGAGTCGGCAAGAAGAAGGGAAATAAAAGTTCAAATCAGCTGAGTTATGGAGAAGGGCTGGATAAAAATTGATAGCAGCAGCCAAATGACCTGAGTTTAATCACCAGGGAAAGATGCTTAAAATAAAGCAAAGTTTCTTTCATACTCTACTAAAGGAGTACAATTTTTTCAGGGAAGAGTAATTTGTCATGGAGGATGGTCAGTGGTAGCTGTCCCTGGATGCCCATGACTGGTGGCTTGTATCTGCATACTACACAGCTAAATTTCCTGGTACCTTTAAGAAGTTTGTATCTAACAGAAAAAAAAAAAAAACAGGATAAACCAGCTAAGTCAAAATTTGGAATAATAAAGTCGGACAGAGGGAGAAAAAGACAAATAAATAGATTTGAAGAAAGAGATTTTCAATAATTGTGACATTATTTCAAAACATTTAATTTAGAAAGTTAGAATAAAAGTAATGCTATTTTAGATTACATTTCCATCACTATAAAGATATAATTACTTCTTATCACCTTGCAGTATCCTTTTGATAAGCAGTAGGTACACCTGGTTTTCACTGTTCAACTCCCCCTTTTTAAAATCCAAGTATAGAGTTTCCAAAGTTGGCAAGGAAATTTTAAAGGAAGGAGACCAGCTGCGACCCTGCAGGTACATGGAATAAAGGCCAGTTGTGTTGAAAGAGGCACGGGAAACTCTCAGTAAAAGCTGACACTGACATTTCAACCAAAAGCAAAGAAAGAGAGCTTTGGAAGAACCTGCTCATGGTTTTAGCTTCCATCACTTTTAGCTTCCATCACTTTTATTTTTCATTACTTTGGGCATAATGTAATCCTGGAAATATGTAATAGTAACATGCAAAAGTCAGATAATTGGTAAAGATATCAAAAGAAAAATTATTACCCCCAAAATATTTAATGTAATAGAAAGCAGGCTCTGGGAAGGGGTGTTGTGGGGCAGAGAAAAAAGGAAAAGGACTCATGGACAAGAACAACAGTGTGGTAACTGTGGGGGGAGGGATTGGGTGGTAAATGGTCATGGAAAAAATACTATAAAAATTAAATAAGGTTAGAACCTATCCAAATTTTAAAAATAGATAAAAAATAAAATATAATATTTTTAGTTTTATTCTCCCTGATGGACACAATAGTTGATGATATACTTCTAGGATTTTCAGTCTATAATATTTAATGTTGTTATTTTTACTTATAATTGCATGCTCTTCTAATCATCATACATCTGCTGTGTATTCAAAGACTTGATACCTGTAGCAGAACTTATAACTGCCAGTCGTCTCTTAATTATGCTAGTTGTATAAGACATACTCACATAACTATTTTTCTTGCTGTAACTGTTTTATAACATGTTATAAAATAAGATAAATGTTAAAATTTTTTTTAAATTTTATTTATTTATTTTTAGAGGGGAAGGGAAGGAGAGAGGGAGAGAAATATCAGTGTATGGTTGCCTCTGCCGGAAACACACAATGTACTGTGTGTCCCCTGCTGGGAACTGGCCTGCAACCCAGGAATGTGCCCTGACTGGGAATCGAACTGTGATCCTCTGGTTCGCAGGCCCGCGCTCAATCCACTGAGCTACACTAGCCAGGGCTTAAAATTTTTAATAATTATTTCAAGTATTATTTTGTAGACAAGAGGCCATGCACATGAAAGTAAACTGTGATCTGGCAAACAGCACCATAGTCGATGGCTAAAAATACTTGATGATCACTTGAAACAGAGATATGTCAGCAAGTGGATTAATATCTGAATTTAGCAAGTGGATTAATATCCTCAGTGCATAATGAAGGAGAAGTAATTTTCAAAGTATGGTGACATGAAGCCAAAATAACCACAGGAATCTCTAGCTCATATTCTTGGGGGAAACTTCAAAAGGTTAGAAAATGTAAAATTAAAAAGAAATCAACAATTCCACTGCTGGGCTTATATCCTAAGAATCCTGAAACACCAATTCAAAAGAACCTATGTACCTCAATGTTCATAGCAGCACAACTCACAATGGCCCAATGCTGGAAGAAACCTATGTGTCCGTTAGTAAATGAGTGAATCAAAAAAAAAAGGTACATTTACACAATGGAATTCTACATAACAGAAAGAAAGAAGGAGCCCCTACCCTTTATGATAGCATGGATGGATCTGGAGAGCATGATGCTAAGTGAAACAAGCCAGGCAGTGAAAGACACATACCATATGATCTCACCTATAAGTGGAACCTAATCAACAAAACAAGCCAGAAAAATATAACCAGAGACATTGAAATTAAGAACAAAGTGACAGTAACAAGAGGGGAGGGGGAGAGGGATAATGGGGAAAAAAGGGGAAGGAAGATCATCAAGGAACATGTATAAAGGAGACATGGACAAAGCCTAAGGGGGTAGGATTAAGGATGGGAGGTGGGGTAGGGGGAACTGTTTGGAGGGGGAGTGATTGGAGACAACTATACTTGAGCAATAATAAAAAAGAGAGAAATTGACTTAATACCTCCTACATATAACTTTTTGTATGCAGAATTATCCAATATAAAAAGTGCATCGTATTACACACACATATATGCTGAATAATCATTGCAGGGAAAAAATAATCTTGAGACATATTATATTATAATGTATGTGCACTTTCAATAATTTCTTTTGATATTCCTGGCTGATGTGGCCTGTGAACTGAAAGGCTGCTGACTCAATTCCCCAGCAGGGCCCATGGTCCCTAGTTGGAGGCACGTGAAAGGCAACAAATTGATGTGTTTTTCTCACTCTTTCTCCCTCTCTCTCTGAAAATAAATAAAACCTTTAAAAAATTCAAAAGTACAATAAAATGTTATTTAATTCTCTAAAAAGAAAATTTTTCAATAAATTCAGATTGAAAAATAAAAGCAACCTGGAAAAGTTAATTCAGGAATTCTTAACACTTACTCATCATGTCATTGGAGATGTTTAAACTTCATTATAAACAGTAAAGACTGGACTAGATTTAAAAATAGTTTTTGTGAAGCTTGAGATCTACAAGAAATATAAAGGCAAGGATATCTCAAAGAAGTGAGAGCAAGACTTATTTAAATTAACCAATAAAACAAACCAAGTACAATATGTATATAAGGATGGAAAACGAAATCCAGAGCATAGATAATTCATGAAAAAGAGTTCATAACATGGTAGACAAAAATAGTATCAAATAATATTATTCAAAATAGAAAGGAAAACCTCACAAAAATAAAATACATCTAACTCCTATAAAGAGCAACTTCAAGTTTAAATTTAATGAACAAATCTTAGCTATTGTAAATAACACTGCTATAAACATAGGGTATATTTTTTTGTGTGGTGCTTTGGGATCTTGGGGTATATTCCCAGAAGTGTAATCACTAGGTCAAAAGGCAGTTCTATTTTTAATTTTTAAAGAAAACTCTATGATTTCCCATAGTGGTTGCACCAAGTTACATTTCTACCAACAGTGCACTAGGGTTCCATTTTCTCCACATCTCCTAGCCAGCACTTGTTATTTGTTGATTTATTGACAGTAGCCATTCTGACAGGTGTAAGGTGTTATCTCACTAAAGTTTTAAATTGCAACAAAGTGCCCACCAGTAGATGAGTGGATCAAGTAAACTGTGGTACATTTATAAAGTAGAATGCTACATAGCAGTAAAAAGGAACTCACATTTTGTAATAGGATGGATGGACCTGGAAAAAATTAGGTTAAGTGAATTAAGCCAGTTAGTGAAATAAAAATACCACATGATGTCACTTCTATGTGGAATCTGATGAACACAATAAATCAACTAACAAAATAGTAACAGAAACTTAGATGCATGAAACAGACAGATAGCTGCTGGAAAGGATGTGGTGGACACAAGAAAAGATGGTGAAGGGATTGATTACAGAACATCTATGCACAACACATGATTACCAGGATAACAACATGGAAATTAATCTAGGGGAGGGAGAGGGTGGGAGGTTGGGGCTGGATGAGGGTCAGGAAAGGGGAAAAAAAGCTGGAACCTATGTAAAAGAAAAAAATTAAAATATCATTAAAAAGAATAAAGTAACAGGTATTGGCCAGAATGTGAAAAAACTGGGAAAAAATAAATTCAATGAAAAAAGAATTCCATGAAAACCCAGTAAGCAGAAAAAACTCAATGTGGTTTCCTATTTTGGCTCCACAAATCAAATACATGAAAGCAGAGACAATGTAAAAATTTTAACCTTAGTTCTTTTATGTATATAAATACACAATATTATACCTATGGATATAAAAGAAATTTAGTTCATATATATGTATGTATATATATGTATATAATGGATATATAAATAGAAGAACTAAGTTATCACATCAAAGAAAATAAAACTTTTATAGGTATATTATATATATATATATAAACTATATGAATATATTTTTCTGTAAAAATTTGAACACATAGCTGGTAAACTATAAGGCAAGTAAAGTGGAAAAATGCCTACAAATTAAAAAACATGTTTAAAAGCAATAAAATATACTTCTTTAAGAATATATAAATATAAAAACTATCAATTAAAATCTAATATATAGGTCTTAGAAATTTCAGTTAAGAAACTATGATGACTGAAAAAATAAAGCTTAGAGATAAAAATTCAACAGTGTTGAATAGCAAATGGTTATTGATACAACAAAGATAGTGAATTCCAGACTGGTTGATTAAGTTTCAACAGCAAGTGGTGGAAACAGCAAGTACGTCAAGTATTAAAATTAGGTTTGGTATCAAGGAGCTTTAGCATTGGGACGCCATTCTGGGCCTGCAGTTTTCTCTTTAACACTATATTATAGGGCTTTTAAGTAATGCTTCCTCATGTATTTTGAGCCATGATCCTCTTTAAATTCTGATGAAAATGATGAATCTAACTCACCATAAAAAATGCAAACTCATGAATAAAATACGCAAAGAATACCAGGGATTTATGAACTATTTGCAGTCAAAGTTTAACATCTGTATTATAGAAAAGATAGATTTAAACAGGTCCCTGCTGTTTCTGGAACCAAAATCACATTCACTACAGCAGAGGAGACCATTTTTATGACTGAGCAACCCCTGAATAGTGTTTGTGCAGCTTCTTGACTGAGATACTATCAAACAGGAATGACTCCACTTGAATAATGAGTAGATATTTTTCTTTAGTTTCTGTTAGGTCCCACAACAGAGGAAAAAAAACAGAGCAAGAAGATTCCAGGATGTTATGTCCTGAGACTAGAACTCTGTAGACAAATTAGGAAAGGAGAAAAGAGTTGAATTAGAGCCAGGGCAGTATACTGAAGTGTGCAGACCAAATTTAGCCTGCTACATGTTGCTCTGTGTTCCAAAAGCTGAAATGTCTTAAATATATTTAATAATTTAAAGTATTAAAAATAATGTTGTATATTATGTATGAAATTCAAATTACAGTGTTTTCAAAAATAGTTTATTGGAACACAGCCATGTCATCCATTTCCATGTTATTTCTGGTTGGTATTACTCTACAGTGGCTGAGTTGAGTAATTGTGCTAAAAAAACCATATGACTGGGAAAGCCTGGAATATTCAGTATCTTCCCCTATGCAGAAGTTTGCTGAACTCTGATTTAAATGTGTGGACAGTTGAATAATGGCAGTCGCTGAATCGGGACATGTGGCTTTCGTGCAAAGCATGCCCTTATTTTATTCCTACTCTTCCTTTAAAGCATGTGGAATGATTGCCTGGCTTCTACCCACAGACTTTAAGAAAATCAAAGTCTAATATTTTTCCTCTCATATGGAAAGATGTGATTTCTGAACTTATTATATTTTTGGACTTCAAAGGGTAATCTTAAGAAGCTCCTATGTTCCTTAGCTACTTCACTGCATACTTTATGAGCACTCTATATTGATGTATTTTATTAATTGAAGTATAAGATTTTTTATATAATAAACTTTAGTTATTTTATATTTTACATACAAAAATATAAATTATAAGTATAAAAGTCAATGATTGTTAACAATGTGAATACACTCATCTATCATGCAAACCAAAAATTTCTCTTTTGTCCAAAGTTGCTTCCACCTTCATTTCTAAAGCCATAGAAACATTTTTGTACTTTATATATTATCTTTAAAACCTTGCTTTTTCATTCTGCTTGTGTGATTTGTTTGAGCTTTATCTAGCTCTAGTTTATTTATTTGCAATGATATGTTATATCCCATTATAAGAATGTAAGTAAAATATATATTGCCATACCTATTTGACCTATATACGATTCATTAATTTTCCTTTTTATCAAGTCAAAGGTTATGCCTATTATGTAGAAGATAAACTGCTAGGCCTTATGCCTAATCATCCTTAGGAACTGCTTCTATAGAATTTTCCAAAATATTGGACACATTTAAAATGTTACCAAAAAGTTGTGAGAATTCCAGTTACTGCAGGAATTGATGATAAAAAAATCCCCAGGTATTTGTGTAGGTATGTAGAGGAACCAATTGTGATTTTAATTCTCTAATGAAGAGCGTGGTTAGAGGATTCACACTGATTTCAAATTTTATTATAAAGCTTCAGTAAGCTCACAACAATGTGGTATTGTGTAGATTAATAGATCAGACTACAGAGTCTAAAATAACCCCTCATGTGCATGGACATCTAATTTTCAATAAGTATGTATATGAAACACAATGCAAAAAAAAAGACAATCCTTTCACCAAATAGTGCTGGAGAATGTGGGAATTTATATGCAAAGAAACAAACTGTTACTTCAAGTTATATTTTAAAAAAACACAGACCTTAAACTTTAATGTAAGAATGAAAACTCTAAAAATTTAGAAGAAAACATAAGAAAAACAGCATTGTGACCTTGGGTTAGGCAAAGATTGCTTGGTAGGTTGCAAAAAACACAAAATTTAAAGGGAAAATGTATATACTGAAGTTCTTCAAAATTTGGAAAGAAGGGTAAGGGTCAAGTCAAGGAATATGTATAAAGGACTCCTGGACAAGGACAATGTGGGTAGGATCGAATGTGGGAGGTGGGGTGGGTCGGGTAAAGGAGAGTAATGGGGAAAAATAGGGACAACAGTAATTGAACAACATTGAAAAGTTTAAAAAAAATTAACATCTCTTTGGATAACACTGTTAATGAAATAAAATACAAGATACAAATTGATACAAAATATTTGAAAAACACTTATTTAATAAAGGGCTTAAGTACAAAATACATGGCATTTTCTTGGTACTTGGTAATAAGGTGATAAACCAATAAAAGAAAATGGACAACATTTTTTATCTAAAAATGAACAAATACTTCACCAAAGTACATACGTGAATGAGCTCCTGACAAGGTGCTCAACATTACTGATGAGCAAAATTCAAATTTAAATCCTAATAGATACTATAACACACCTATGGCTAGAATTAGAAAGACTGACACCACAAAGTACTAGAAACATGAGGAGAAAATTGGACATTCAAGTAAGTGAGAAGATAAGCATTAAGCTTGCCAAATGTATAGTCCTGAAAAATAGTTTGGCAGTTTCTTACAAATGTGAAATATGCTTACCTGTATTTTGCTGTGTATAATGTACAGTTTTTTGCACAACTTTTTGAGGTAAAAATAAGGATGTGCATTATACATGGGTATAATGACTACATACCATGGACATAATAATGGGTAAAATAACCCCATGTATAATGCATGCAAAAATGGGGCGTGTGTTATACATGACAAAATACGATACTATATGACTCAGGAAACTCAAGAGAAATGAGCACAAATATCCACAGTAAGGCCACATTAAAGGCTATTCTATTATTACTCCCCTACCAGGAAAACAGCATTCATCAACTATGATTAAATATTCAACTGTTGATAAGCAAAAAAGGGAACAGACTACTGATACATATATATGTATGGATATTATACATATTTTATACATATTTATATATATATATATACATATATATATATATCAAAAGCATTACAGCATGTGAAAGAAGCAAACTTGAAGCCTACACAAGCAAGAATCTATTCACATTACAGTCAGGAAAGGCAAATATTTAAGATTGGCATGGATGTTTGAGAGATGGGTTTTTTTAAAGTGGTTTGTCATTGGTGAATACTACTGCGTTATGCTGTTTTTTTCTTTTGCTGTGCACCTTTGATATACAGCATTCATACTGCTTGTATTTAGATAGCAAATGCTTCGGTAGTGAGTATTTCTTGTATTGCTGAGTTTACTTTGTATACATTCAGTAAATACATATCAACCATATCCTAAGCAATTTGCATGCACTAGCATAGGTAGAAAATAATAATTTGTATCCTGTGTATGCCTGTGGATGCTTATTTTATATTTTATGAAGGTAAGCATTTGGCTTTTCAGTTTCCACATTTTGGAGGAAACTCAGTTTGGTTTCATTTTTCTTCTAGTATCTAGCAAATGTTATTGAAAATGTTTACCTCCTTTTATAGCACCTTTTCTATATTTTTATCTACTGCTTCTGGTTCCCAGGGTTTTAGTGTGATATACATTTGTTGCTTTATACAAATTCCTAATGGACAGAAGCATTTTATAACAAAAGGCAATGCTATTGATTGCATTAGTTACATATTATAACATTACAGTAATTAAACTGGCAGATTTGGAAAGTCAATACATGGCATTTTGGCTCTAGAACACAAATTTACTGCTAATTATTTGTTTTTGTTTTTGTTTGGCGGATTATTTTTCAGGTGTCTACCTATATTTTGGTATTTAGGAATATTGGGAATAAGTTACAGCATTGTTGTACAGGAGGGAGAAATGGAAAATAGCAGTGATTTTGGCTATCATTTGCAAACATATAATGAAACTGAATGGATGGAGTAAGATGTCTGAGGAGGTGACCCTTGAAAGAATCTTTTGGTACAGTAGTATGGCGAAATTTTAAAAATTAGGCTAAGATTGGGCAATGGATCCAATGAAAGCTTTTTTTCTAAGGCTAACATTTACCACACAAGTAGTGAGCATTTTGAAAATATTCAGATGACTTTAATGTATTTACCTAATTATAAATATTAAGTAAAAGATTTCATGTTCAGTGGCGTCCTGGCCATTATTACCAGCATTTATAGGCTCAAGGAAATGCTTGTGTTTATTCCTTCCCAGCTCCTCATTTAGTAACATCACACTGGTAGTTCAAAATTTGCCCTGGTAGGAAGATTTACATCAGAGAAATTGTCAAATGCTACAAATCAGTCCCATTTCTCTCGGGAGAGCGGATTGTTAACAATTTAAGCATATGACTGCATAAAATCAAAACTTTTTTCTTAAGAAAACAGTGGTTTGGGAGTGCTGAAAATAGATTAAAGTGAATCTAAATACAAAGTATTTTTATGTAACAGTATACTATAAGTCAATTTTTTTAATAAAAACCACCTGTGAAATTAATGAATGTCCTCTACAAAACTTTTTGTAAATAATCTAATAGAATAGCAAAAGATGTAGTTTCTTCTGTGGTGAGAGAGATATCTAATAAGAAATCTCAATGGAGTTTTAGCCAGTAATCCTACAAGAAGCAAATTTATTGTAGCAAATCCATCCTTACACTTCATTATTTGGTAATCGTAGTTGGTAATTGGAAAGGTTGCCTAGAAAGAACATTTGTCTTTGTGTAAATAAAAGTATAAAATTTCTGTTCATGATAATTTGAAGAAAATAATGTATTGAATAACAAATAAAATACAGCATATCAGAATGGTAATAGAATAGAAAATTATATTTGCACAATATTAATATTGTAGTTATGACTACTGAGCTCTTAGATGTTTATTTATTTCTTAGTCACTCACTTGTGTAGCATAATTTTAGCCCTAATATTATTTACAATAGCTATCGTTTTTAAAATTGATATCTAAATATGACAATTAAGAATAATTGAAATGACACCATTGAGTAGGCTTTGCTATAATTCTCAATTACTTTAATACTGAAAGATGCTTTATTCAATAATTTCTATTTGTCAGAGGAAATAGCTGATCTTACTAAAAAATATTTGTTCAAACTGATATGTATAATTATGGATAAAATCCTGGCTGTTTAAATGAACTTAAATAAAACCATTATTGTGTGGTGATCTGCTTGTGAATTAGCCCATAAAACTTACTGAAAGAAGATTTGTTAAAATTTGTTACTTTTATGTCCCACTGTCAATGGGACAAAGGTGGATCCCATCACAACTGGAGTTAAAAGAGTAAATAATGAACAAATATTGACAATTAAGTCAATATTTGACATGTAGATGACAGTTAAGAAACTCAAGACTACAACAGACTCATTGGTATCCTTCAAATCAGAAATTAGTTACCAGTATGTTTAAATGCAATGCCAAAATTTAACATTTAATGTTGATTAAATCCTAACAAGCAGAATTTTCCTGTCTACCTTAAAGGCAGACTAGACATTCTTGATTCACTGCTTCTCAATCTGTAACCAGTTCCCAATGATGGTACTTAAAACTACCAGACTGGCATTGGTCTGCTCTCCAATGCAAAGGCAATGGAAATAAAATAACTTTCCTGCACTGAAAATGTCTTCACTGAAAACAATGTTAGTGCCTTTTTAAAATGTAGTGAAAATATTTTCATTTTCTGCTACATACTCTATATAATTCAAACACCTTTATAGGCCTATTTTATACAAGTGGTATACTACAAACAAAACTATTTATCACCACTTCCAAAAACTTACCTCATTTTTTTCAATAATTTTAACTCCTGGTATGCTATATGACTATAACTAGAGCAGAAGAGGTTAGAAAAATTGTTAATCTTTAGGATGTAAGCATATTAGATAACTTAGTTCTTAAAGACACTAAGAGTTTTAGGATCAATGCCTCTTAGGATAGGAGTAGAATTTTAAGTATAATTAGTATGTAAGCAACTGTAAATTTTATGTGTAAAGTGTGCAAAGAATGAACCCAAGCACAAAGCAGACAGATTTCAGTAGAAGCTGGGAAGAGACACTGGAACCTTAATTTCTATGAGGCTGATGCTCGTCCCTGACACTAGGTCGTAAGAGAAACTGTATTTACCTTTAACGCAACTAATGGTGAATGCTGGCTCTTACTAAATCACTTTTTGTAGAAGAATGAATAAATAGAAGTAAAACATCAAGTCTATACTCTATAAAAATAATCCAAAACAGTTGGAAAATAAAGCGTAATATAAAAATATGAGAGAAAATTATATCTGAAAAATGTTTCTTACAAGATACATTTTAGAATGTACCTACTTTGTACTTTCTAAAAGTTCAGTGAAGGAAAACACATGTTGGAAAGACATGACAAAATCATGTAGATTTGATAAAAGTATGATGACAGAACTAATGAAAGAAAGCAAAATTTTATGGTAGAATAAAAGTATTTTTTACAGTTGCTGTAAAAAAAGTTTAAACCTAGAAATGAAAATAAATATATAAGAGGTATAGACTACAAACTCATCACGTTTTATGAATGCATGAGAGAAAACATAAGAGATGAAAACTGAAAACGACCAAAAATTCTCAATAAAAATATAAGAACTGGCTTTTCCTGAAGATACCAAAAAAAAAAAAAGAACTGAAACAAGACTCAGTCAACAAAACCAATAGATAAAACCATTCTTAACTTTAAAAAGGTTCGAATTGATCATGATGTTTCAGACACAATTGATTAAAAGGGAACAAAAAGATGAAAATTTTGAGCATCTGTGTTAAGTCACAAATTACAAATTCAAAATATAATGAAGGAATCCCCTCTGCATTCAGAAAGAGTTTAATAGAGATATATTTTCAGAATAATAATGGTTTCATGCAAACTATAAATGTTGATTTTGTTACTTAAAGCAGAGAACGAATGTACTAGAAAACTAAGAGTTTCTTGATTTGATATTTTAGGAAAAGTTTTGGTTTGACATTATTCAGGTAGTAGAAAGTTTTCTTACTAGAATTGTCACTTTTTATTTGACTTCTCTTCAAAGTAAAATATCCTTTTGAATAAATAATAAAAAGTATCTCAATTGAAAGAGAAAAATAAATCAGAAAGCCTTTTTTTATTTAAGGGATTCTTAATATTTTATTGAATTACCTGAAGTAAAATATGTCTCTAACAGATGCCTCCTTAAAATAAACAAACATGAAAACAAAACACTCCTTTTTTTTCTTTTTTGCTTTTACAAAAATTTTCTACTCCCCAACAAAAGCTAAGTGCTTCTGATTAGTTTATTTAATCTCTAAAAGACCGTTAGATACATAAGGAAATTTCTGTAGTGTAGCAATGATCTGTTAATCTACAAAACCCAATGATATTGTAGTTTTATTTTTTATTTTTTTAATTTAATTATTGTTCAAGTACAGTTTTCTGTCTTTTACTCCCATCTCAGCCCACCTCCCCAGTGCTCCCCACCTCCTTCCCATTTCCCCCGCCCAGCCTTGGTTTTTGTCCATGTGTCCTTTATACCTGTTCCTGTGAATCCTTCCCCTTTTCCTCTGAAATTCTCTCCCCTCTCCCCTCTGTCAGCCTGTTCTCTATTTCAGTGTCTTTGGTTATATTTTACTCGCTTGTTTGTTTTGTTGTTTAGGTTCCTGTTAAAGATGAGATCATGTGGTATTTGTCTTTCACCACCTGGCTTATTTCACTCAGCATAATGCTTTCCAGTTCCATCCATGCTGTTGCAAAGGGTAGGAGTTCTTTCTTTCTTTCTGCTGCATAGAATTCCTTTGTGTAAATGTACCATAGTTTTGGGATCCACTCATTTACTGATGGCAACCTAGGTTGCTTCCAGCACTTGGCTATTGTAAATTGTGCTGCTATGAACATCGGGCTGCATAGGTTCTTTTGGATTGGTGTTTCAGGGTTCTTAGGATATACTCCTAACAGTGGAATTGCTGGGTCAACAGGCATATTCATTTTTAGTTTTCTGAGAAAATTCCATACTGTTTTCCATAATGGTTGTACCAGTCTGCAATCCCACCAACAGGGAACGAGGGTCCCCTTTTCCCCACAACCTCTCCAACATTTGTTGTTTCTTTCTTTGTTTATGATAGCCATTCTGACTGGTGTAAAAGTGGTATCTCATTGTGGTTTTAATTTGCAGCTCTCTGATAGCTAGCCATATTGACCATCTTTTCATGTGTCTCTGGATCTTCTGTATGTTCTCCTTGGAGAAATGTCTGTTCAAGTAGTTTTAAAATATGCACATATTATAATAGGATCCAAATGGTATTTCAATATTTTTATTTTTGGAATGATTATTTTTATATATAGTTGTTTGAAAATAATGTTATTTGTTTCCTTATGAGTTAAGGTTATAAAATTATTTACCTGGATGTTACAATTGCTAATTTTCTAAGAATCTATGTGATAATTGAATAGCCTTAGTCCAGGGCCAAATACATTCACCTGAAGTCCTTTTTATGTATAAAGATAAAGTATGGACTTTGTCTCCTCATCACCCATAAGGGGAAAAATACAATTTCCTATATCACAAGGCAATACATTTTATCTTTTAAAATTATTCTTTTGTTCCTCAATAATCTATAAATAGAATTATTCCTTATGTCAAAATGAAAAAATCTAGCACATTTTTTGTCTTTAAACAATAAATATAAATTTATTTCTAATAACATTGATTGAGATTACATCATAAGTATGATAAAAATATCACTTAGCTTCAAGAGCCTTTGCTATCTGTGACAGACACCTTCGGTTTTCACATCACATCTCCTCCATCTATATATGATTGAGTAGAGAGTTCTAGAAAGGTTCATTTGCATTCATGGCATCCTACCTCAGATGTGTGCCATTCAAATTTCTGCTTTCTGCCCCAGGATTTCTTTGGTGCTGTAACAATCTAATTTGACCACATCCATGTACAATGTGAGTGTGTGAGGTTGACAATGCCTGATAATGTGCCCCTCAAACCAATGGGGGATGCTGAAGTCACTGGACCCATGCACTAGCTTCCTTTCCTTCAGGTCAACATCCGCTAGAGAACTTCTTTACTACTTAGAGGTTCCAGCTAAGTCAGTTCCCTGTGGCATTAGTAATGCACTTTCTCACTGATTTTTCATCTTGCCTGACTTTTCCTCTTTCCACTCTCACTTCTGCTTGCTGGTACCACCTCATGATAATCTGTCTTTACCCAAGTCTTAGCTCATGCTCTGCTTTCAGTGAAATGCATGATATAGTCTCTCTGTCCTGGAAAACAGATTCAGCTTGAGTGTTTGGAACAGATCATCATTAACTTTTGTAAAAAATCCGATGTGGTGGATTGGATGTGGGAAACCTACATAAAAGTGGCATTGGGAAAGATAGTAACTCTAGCATTCGAATAATACAAACTTGAAAGTAGGGATAAGGCACATGGAGATGGCTGCTGTTTGCTAGCTGCCTTAGACGCCATGAAGAAATAATAAAAGGCTCAGGTCAGCCAACATCACAGAGCAGACTAAAAACCAAGGCCATCTTTTAAGTGAGTGTCCTGTCCTGCAGTCATAGAGTAAACACTGGTAAAACTCAGGATCAAGCTGCAGTTATAAGTGCAAAGCAGACTAAGTAATCAATTTAAGTTTTCCAATTTAACAGTAGGCCAGAACAGCTTTGGCAGGATCTTAAGGAGTGACTCAGAAAATTTAAAGATTAGGTGATTAACAATGAATTTATTATGAGAAACCAGAGAGCCCACAAGCTAAAAATAGTCCATGATAAATACCTGAGAATAATTCATTCACTAAAGCAATAAAGGAAACTCTAGTGAAGAGCCACCATCATTTTCAGAAGCTCAGTTGTGACCCTTTGCTATGGATCAGGGTTGGCAGTAGGAGATGCTGTCACACATCTGAGCTCCAGATTCTAGAGTTGATGGGAATGATCGAATTCCAGAATAGGAGAAGACAAGTTTCAGTACTAATAAAACATAGAAAGGTATGTATAATTACCACCATGGATAGCAACACCATAGGGCATACCCTATGTGACATGTAATAATGTTTAGAGACATGATTGATATTCTTTATATTTTATTTTTTATTGTTCAAGTACAGTTGTCTCCATTTTCCCATCACCACTTTTCCCTGCCCCGACTCACCCCACCTCCCACCTTCGATCCTATCCCACTTTGGCTTTGACCTTGGGTCCTTTTTACATGTTCCTTGGTGACCCTTCTTCTTTCTCCCATTGTCTCTCTCCCCTCTCCTTTCTGGTTTCTGTCAATTTGTTCTTTATTTCAATGTCTCTGGTTGTATTTTGCTTGTTTGTTTTGTTGATTAGGTTTCACTTACAGGTGAGATCATACGGTATTTGTCTTTTACTGCCTGGCTTATTTCACTTAGCATAACCTCTCCAGTGATGTTCTTAAGATATCACAAGAGCCAGTGAAAAGAAGGCTAACCTCAGCTCTACAAGAGAAAACAGTGATCCCTCACTCAGTTTCCAGATCTGTGCCATCAGGTTCAGAGCTCACTGAGGGAAGGAGAAGCTGGCTCCCATGAAGAAGACTCCGAAATGTTATTATGAGAATATACAATAAATGGTCATCTAAATCCTGATAATCTATCCTGAAAAATACTTGCATATATGAATGAAGGTGTATAGAAAGCAATATTCTTAGCTTAATTATTTATAAAAATGAAAACTTGATTGAGAAAAGCCAAGTGTCTTTTGAGAAGGTACTATTTTCAAATAATTATCTCATTTATATGTAGGAATGCTATGCAATTACTTTATTTTAATAAGAAGCAGGTTTACATGTGCTGATATTAAAAGATCTCCAAGATATGTAGCTAGTTGGAAAACATATCAAATGTCATATACTTTATGTAATAGAACAGCTAAGTTTATAAGCACATAGGTAATAGTTTAAATTCGTTTGTAATGAATGGAAGGATGTACCTCAACTGTTAGTAGTTTTTATCTAAAAGCGGTAACAGCGAAGCCACATGAAGTTTAGTGGTAAGAGGGAAGTTTAAGAGGCTTATATTTCTTTAGCCTTGAATACTTGAATCATTTTAAAGAGGTGATACATTGTCATATGTGTATATATTTTTTCAAAAAAATGTAGGAAATGAGGCACTAAATGCATCTTTAGCCCATGTGCCTGTTCTGTATCGCATTCTCTTTATTCCTCCAACCTAGAAGTAACTATAATCATAATTTTGTATATCACCCTTCTTAAAAAATAGTACAAATATATAGGTTGCACTAAACAGGCATTTTACGTATGCTATACATTGTATTAGTTCATACTGTATGTGTTGTTCTGTGATTTCCAGTTTTCCCTCACAGAGCAAGTATTAGAGAGAGTCATGTGTAGCTGTGGCTCATTTATTTGTATTTATTCTACTGTAGGACTGTAACACAATTTATATCTTAGAGACTGCTCTCTTATTTTATTTTACTTTTTAAAATATATGTCAGTAAATTTTACCCTTTCTTTTTTTCTTGTATTGGTTTTTATGCTGCAAAATCTCTCTATATACCATTTAAATTTGATCCTACTACTTTGATATGCAAATTATTTTTCCAGTTCTAAATAGCATTTTAAATTATTAATTCAATTTATTTTTCTTTGACCCAATTAGAAGTGTATTATCAATTTCTAAATGTATGGGGGATTTTTTTTTTTTTAATGATTACTTTTGTGTTAGAATCTCTGTAGGCAAAAAAAAAATAGGTTTAAACTCACCTATTCTTTAAAATTCACTGAAACATGACTTTATGGTCTGGTAAGTGGTAAGTTTAGTACCATTTTTCTGCATATTTAAAAAGAACATATATTCTCCAGGTATTTTAGGTTAATATTCCTTTAGATCAAGTTTAATTTTGTGTTGTTTAGATCTTTATAACCTTCATTTTGGAGAAAGATGTGTTAATTATTTGATAGTTTTATCAATTCATTTTAAAAATCTGTTGTTTTTTACTTTCAATTTTTAACTCTAATCACTACCCAACTTAAGTTCGGAATTTTCATATTATGGGTTGATTGAACATTTTGTTACAGTATTGTGGCTTCTTTTATTTCTAGTAATGTTCTTTGCCTTGAGTTCACTTTGCCGATATCAATGTAACTGTGACATTTTAGTATTTTATGTTACATTATAACACAGAAAAAGTAGAAGCAATATAAATATAGATCTCAATGAAATACCCCAGAGAATACATATACTCATCAGATAAAGAAACCTGATGTTGCCGGTACCTCAGAAGCCCACAGGAGGTTCTGAGTGATTACTCCCAGTCATTACTCTCCTTCCCCTCCAGGGGAAATCACTGTTCAGGCTTCTAATGCCATACTTTAGTTTTGCCTTTTTTTGAACTCTATATAAATGAAATGATACAGTATGTAATCTGTTAGGATCTTTTCTTCTTCCTTTTGCTATAGTTTTTTCAATATCTTATAGCATTTTATTTTATTTACAATTTCTTTATCCATTCTACTGATGAACACTTAAATTATATCAAGTTCAGAACCCTGACAAAGAATACTGTTATGGACATTGCTATACTTTATGTTTAGTGACGATGTGTAGTTTTTTCTGTTACATATTTACCTAATAATATGGTTGCCAGAGAAGACACCCAGTTCAATGTAAATCTCAGATAAACAACAAAAGATATTTTGGTTTATGTATGTACCCACTAATGCATGCATGCAAATATACTAAAATATTCAGTGTTTATCTAAAGGTCATATTTAACTAGGTATCAGATCTTTTTGTTTCCTAAATTTGACACTACATAGAAATAAAAATAAAATATAAAACTCTCTTTAGACAAGAAAATATCCCACTATATTTTCTTCTAAAAGTTTTTCATTAGACTTTTGACTTTAGCACATATATCTTCTGTTTATAATTTTGTTGGTATTGTAAAGTTTTGTTTGCCAATTTTAATGTTTTTTAATGAAATGACTGTCCAACTATACTAGAAAAATATGTAAAATATCCTTTTTACTCCACTATGTAGTTACACCCTGGGTTTGTTTAAAATTGAGGAAAATATATTGGGGATTTCAAATGGGAAGACATTAGATGTATACACCAATTTGGGGAGAAATGGCCGATATAATCAGTATTCAAACCCTGAACTTAGAATATCTTTCCATTCATCTAGGTATTTTTTTTAATTATTTTAATTGTTGTTCAAGTACAGTTTTCTGTCTTTTACTCCCATTCCAGCACCACCCCCCCACAGTGCTCCCCACCTCCCTCCCATTTCCACCCCCTTAGTTGTTGTCCATGTGTTCTCTATACTAGTTCCTGTAAATCCTTTCCCTTTCCCCCTGAACTTTCTCTGAAATTCCCTCCCCTCTCCCCTCTGGACACTGTCAGCCTGTTCTGTATTTCAATGTCTTAGGTTATATTTTGCTTGCTTGTTTGTTTTGTTGCTTAGGTTCCTGTTAAAGGTGAGATTATATGGTATTTGTCTTTCACCACCTGGCTTATTTCTCTTAGCATAATGCTTTTCATAATGCTTTTCATACAAGCTGTTGCAAAGAGTAGGAGCTCCTTCTTTCTTTCTGCTGCATAGAATTCCATTGTTTAAATGTACCATAGTTTCTGGATCCATTCATTTACTGACAGGCACCTAGGTTGCTTCCAGCACTTGGCTATTGTAAATTATGCTGCTATGAACATTGGAGCTTTTCTTTCTCTGAATATATTTTAGAGTCTGTGTCTAGATCTTGAACATATTTTGCTGGATTTAGTCCTAAAAACATATTTTTATGTTTCTACTTAAGTAGTTATAATTTTGTAAAAATTTGCATAATTTGTATGGCACCATTTGCCAATATTAACCACTCTTTCCATATATATTTAATAGTTGTGATTTATGTAAATGATTTATTAAAGTTATATCTTATCACCTGACTGTAAGATCTATTAAGGTAAGTATTATGCATGGTATCATTCATCATCATATGTACAGGGCCTAAGTCAGTGTATGGTAAATAGTAAGCAATCAGTAAACATTTGCTGCAGACTTTGTCAAGAATTACCTAACCCAGATGATTTTAAAATTGTTCCTCAGTTCCACCTGCATAGAATATTTGGTTGACAAGCACACTTTAGAAACACAAATACCAACATTCAATGCTTGCAGAGTGATCTAGTATAATTTCCTTATGCTAGAAATGCATGCTACTAGTTTATTTGAATTTAGGAGATGGGAAAAAGAAAGTTAGGGAATAATTATTTATATTACTAGATAGGAGAAAGTTGGTGGAACTCACACCAGGTGGCACCAGGGGAAGCCAACAGAGGCCTCAATCTGATACCAGGATCCAGAGTCTTGTCAGGACCCAAGAAAGGGTTTGAGAGCTTGACAGAGGGTTTAGCAAAGCATAGTAAATTTATTACAGTAATAGTGTGCATTTAGGAGGTGAGAGCAGCAACCTCAGAGAATGAGACATGCCAATGGGGTCTGGGTGAAAGGTTTTTATTAATTGTGGGCAAGGTGGGGTTGGGTGGTGCTAGGCTTCTGACGCTGTTGGGGTGACTGACGATGGTGCAGCTGGTCTTTCTTCCTTCCCTTCCTTCCTTCCTTCTTTCCTTCCTTCCTTCTTTCCTTCCTTCCCTCCCTTCCTTCCTTCCTTCCTTCCTTCCTTCCTTCCTTCCTTCCTTCTTTCCTCTTCTCAGTTATAGGAGATTGGGGAGGGGAAGCAGAGGATCCTGTGATCAGTGAGGGTCACAACCTAAACAGAAAAGGAGAGGGGTAGAGACTAAGAACTATGTTCTCTAATTTAACTGTCCTGCCTCAAATGATCTTTAGATTGCATTCAAAAGTAGTTAAAATATAATTCTGTATTAATACATAGAAAATGATAAATGTTTACTCTGCATTATCAGAATTCAGAATAACAGATGGATCCATTTTGCAGACTGGTCAGAACCTATGCTTCGTTTAGTTCAGCTATCCAGCTTTTTTTGAGGAACAATAGTCCAAAAACCTGTAAGAAAAGCAAGCAGGGTAGGAAACCTGTAATTATGTTTCAAAGGTTTTTTTTAATGAAATAAAAGAATATTACACTTAACATCAAGTCTCATTCGAGCTGATAAGAGCATTTGTCTCTATGGTGCCCTCTAGGAAAACAGGGGATAGAGGACAAAGAATTATTCTTAGTTAAATATATGATAAATATTCTAATAGTTACATTTGCCCCAAAATGAAAAGGACCTATCATTCTATCAGGGATGAATTGTACCCCCTTATCAGAGCATGCCTGCAACTTGTGACCATCTCTATCATCTTTCCAGTCGTCAGTCTTCTCCACTGTAAACAATTAGGAAGGCATAAAATTGTTCTGTCCTCTTAGTATTTGCTATCCTTTGAAAAACAACCAGTGAAATTAGGATAAGGCAGTCCTTGTAAAATAAGCTTGGGAGTCTCTCCTCATCTTGAATTTTTTGGAGTAGTTTGAGAATGAGAGGTGTTTTTTTTTTAAATATTTGGTATTAATTCACCTGCGAAGTCATCTGATCAGGACTTTTTTGTTGATTATAGGAGTTTTTGATTACTGCTTCAGTTTCATTAGTTGTAATTGGCCTATTTAGATTTTCTGATTCTTCCTGATTTAGCTTTAGAAGATTATATGTTCCTAGGAATTTACCTATTTTGTCCAAATTGTCCAATTTGTTGGCATATAGTTGTCTGCAATATTTTCTTGCAATCTTCTGTAATTCTTTGTTCTTTCATTTCTGATTTTATTTGGGTCTTTTCTTTCTTTCTTTTTTTGATATGTGTGGTTAAAGGTTTGCAAATATTGTCTTTTCACAAAACCATCTCTTGATTTCATTGATCTTTTATATTATTTTTAAACTCTTTGTTTTTCTCTAATCTTTATTATTTATTCTCTTCTACTCACTTTGGGCTCTGTTTGTTGCCCTTTCTCTGAAACTTTAGTGTAAAGTTATAGTTCATTTGAGATTTTTCTTTTTTCTTGATATAGACCTGTAATGCCATGAATTTCTCTCAGGATTGCTTATGTTGTATCCCATAGATTTTGGCTTCTCGTGTTCTTATTTTGACTTGTTTCAAGTTATCATTTGATTTCTTCCTTGATCTCATTAGTAACACTGTTTAGAAACATTTTATTTAGCTTCCATGTGTTTGTGTGTGTTTCAATTTTTCCTTTCTTTTCATTTATTTATTTTATATTATTGTTTAAGCTGTTACAGTTGGTCCCACTTTTCTCCCCTTACCCTCTCTCACTCCCAACCTCAAGGCAATCCCCACATTGTTGTCCATGTCCTTGGTTTGTGCATAGATATTCTGATACTCTTATGTTAATCCCTTCACCATCTTATATCCTGTCTTCCCCTCCTCCTCTTTCAGGGGAGGAAGGTGTCTGCCTGTTCAGGGCAGCTGTCTGTCTGTTCTGTGTATCTAAGCTTCTGTTACTGTCTTGTTCATTAATTTATTATGTTAAATAGGTTCCACATGTGAGACCATATGATATTTTGTCTTTCACTGACAGGCTTAATTTACTTAGCATAACTTTCTCCAGGTCCACCCATGCTGTTAAGAGTTTCTTTTTTACCACTGCATAGTGTTCCACTGTGTAAATGAACCAAAATGAGACTTTTATTCATTTATTCATTGTTCAGCACTTAGGCTATTTCCAGACCTTGGCTATTGTAAGTAGTGCTGCTGTAAACATAGGGCTGCATGTATTTTTTTTTGTATTGGTGTTTCGGGATCTTTGGGGTATATTCCCAGATGTAGAATCACTGGGTCAAAAGGGAGTTACATCTTTAATTTTTTTAAGGACACTCCATACTGTTTTCCACAGTGGTTGTACCAGTCTGCGTTCCCACCAACAGTGTACTAGGGTTCCCTTTTCTCCACATCCTAGGCAGCACTTGTTGTTTGTTGATTTATTGATGTTTGGTATCAATTCTGACATCTGTGAGGTGATATCTCATTGGGGTTTTAGTTTGCATTTCTCTTGATTCACAATGTCAATCTTTTTTGTCATATGTCAATGGGTCCTCTGTATTTCCTCTTTGGAGAAGTGTCTACTTAGATCTTTTGCCAATTATTAATTGGTTTTCTTCCTGGCACTGAGTTGTATTAGCTGTTTGTATATTTTGGAGATTAAACCCTTGTCAGATATATCACTGGCAAAAATGTAATCCCATGCAGTGGGCTGCCTGTTTGTGTTGCTGATGGTTTCTTTAGCTGTTCAAAAGTTTGTTGTTTTTTTTTTTAATGTAGACCCGTTTGTTTATTTTCTGCTTTGTTTCCAATAATTAAATTCTAGTTTCATATTATTATGGTCAGAAATGATGCTTGATATGATTTCAGTCTTCTTAAATTTATGGAGGCTTGTTTAGTGCCTATCCTAGAAAATGTTCCATGGGCACTTCAAATGAATATCTATTCTGCTGTTTTGGAGATATCAATTAAATCTATATGATTTACTGTGTCATTTAAGGCCACTGTTTTCTTGTTGATTTTCTGTCTGAATGATCTATCCATGTTAGTGGGGTGTTAAAATACTAACTATGACTACATTATTATTGATGTCACTATTTATGATAAAGATTTGCTTTATATATGTACTTGCTACTATGTTGCATGTACAAATGTTTACAAAAGTTATATCCTCTTGTATGATTGATCCTTTTATCACTATGTACTGTCTGTCTTTATCTTTTATTAGAGCCTTTGTTTTAAAGTTTATTTTGTCTGATATAAGCATTGCTGCCCCACCCTCTTTTTTCATTTCTATTTGCTTGAAATCTCTTTTTCCATCCCTGTACTTTTTGTCTGTGTGTATCTTTTGTTCTGAGATGATCTCTTGTAGGTAGCATATATATTGGCCTTTTTTTCTTGTCCATGCAGTTACCATATGTTTTTTGATTGAAGGATTTAAGTCATTTACAGTTATAGTGATTATTGATAGGTATGTATTTATTGCCATTTTATTCTTTGTAATTATGTTTCTCTGTTTTTTTTCTTCATAAAGAAGACCCTTTAACATTTCATGAAATACTAGTTTGATGGGAATGAATTTCTTTAGCTTTTTCTTGTCTGGGAAGTTCTTTATTTCTCCTTCAATTTTAAATGGTAGCTTTACTGGGTAAAGCAATCTTAGCTGTATATTCTTGTGTTTTATCACTTTGAATGTTTTACAGCAGTCCTTTTTGATTAAATGGGTTAAAGACTTAAATGTAAGAGTCAAAACCATGAAAATTCTGAAAGAAAACATAGGCAGTAAAATATCAGACATTTCTTGTAGTAATTTTTTTTTGATATATCATCTTGGGCAAAGGATGCAAAAGAAAAAAAATAAACAAATGACTCTACATCAAGCTGAAAATTTCTGCACAAGAAAGGAAACCATCAACAGAATGAAGAAACAACCAATTGAATGGAAGAACATACATACAGGGCTGAGCAAAAAAGTAGGTTTACAGTTTGTATGGCAAAAGGCATGCAGGTTATAATTATTACAATAGTTTTACTAATTCAAAAAAATGTCACCCACAACCATAAGCCTATTTTTGCACACCCCTGTATTCACCAGTGATACATCTGATAAGGGGTTAGTATCCAAAATTTATGAAGAACTTATACAACTCAACACCAAAAAAATAAAATAAAATTGGGCAAAGGACCTGAATAGACATTTTCCCAAAGATGACATACAGATAGCCTATATAGACATATGAAAAGATGTCCAGCATCACTAAACATCAGGGAAATGCAAATTAAAACCACAATGAGATATCACCTCACACATGTCAGAATGGCCATCACCAATAAAGGAACAAACAAATGTTGAAGATGTTGAGAAAGGAAACCCTGGTGCACCAGTGCACTATTAGTGGTAATAAAGATTGGTAAAGCCATTATGTGAAATGGTATGGACTTTCCTCAAAAAATTAAAAATGGAACAGCTTAATGACTCAGGGATTCCACTTCTGGGGATCAATCACAATATATCAGATTTCGAGAAATCTGAAAAACGAACTTGAAAGAATATATGCATCCTTAAGTTATTTACAGCACTATTTACAATAGCCAAGCTTTGGAAACAGCTGATATGCCAATCAGTAGATGAGTGGATAAAAACCTATGGGATATTTACACAATGAAAACTACTTGGCCATTAAGAAGAAGGAAATCGTGCCCTTTGGGACAGGGTGGATGCACCTGGAATGTATTATGCTAAGTGAAATAAGCCTGGCAGAGAAACAATTTAACTTATATGTGGAATCTCAGTGAAGAAATAAACAAAAAAGCAAAATAGTGCAGACTCAGATATAGAGAACAGACTGACAGCTGTCAGAAAAAATGGGGGTGGAGGTTGGATGAAATAGGTGCAAGGAGTAAGCAAAAAAAAGCTAACAAACAAACAAAAACTCAGACACAGACAACAGTATGGTGATTCTTAGAGGGAAGGAGGAGTGAGGGCAGGTAGAAGAAGGTAAAAGGAGATAAATGATGAGGGGAAAAGGCTCGATTTGGGGCGGGGAATGCATAATACAATACACAGATGATGTATCACAGAACTGTACACTTGAAACCCACACCATTTTATTAGCCAATGTCACCCAAATAAATTCAATACAATTTTTAAAAATACAATCAGTGAAAAAATTATTTTGTAATATAAGTTACAAATATTTGTATTCTAATATATGGCAAATACATTATACATTGTAATTCTTATATGCATCTTATTTTAGGGAGGTTCTAGTTCATTTAAAAAACAGCAGTGTAATAGTATATGAAAAAAAGAAATTAAAATGATGGCATGAAAGCTATTGTTTCTAAAAATACTTGAGAGGTTATTTATTCTCTTCCTTTATAATTTTCTTTGAATTCAGTAATGATGTGAACTAAGGTATATTTTGAAATAATTTTTAAGTTTTAAAAATAGAGAAACAAAACCACCGTTCCTGCTGTTGCCTACTTCTACTTCTTTTCACTTGCATACATAAATTTATGTGTCAGTAGCCTCATGGGTAAATGCAGATACAAGTAATGTAATGCACCACTTTAATTTAAATGCAAAATATTTATTGCTCTTACATAAAGTCAATAACACCCATACTAGTGAATAAGTGCCACTGATCCAAATCAATTTTTTAAATTACAGAAAAATTTATTATTGCTCATAACTTTATATTTCTCTAGCTAGTATGTAAATCTTTGAAAACAATTAGCAAATCCAAAACCACTTTGTATGTCTATGAATTTTTAATGCTCCTTTACATGCTATGTTTCTTCCAAGTAGAAAAAAATAATAATCCCTTGAAATGTTCCATCCCTCTTCAAATCCTTTAACTTCTAGCACTTAGGGCAGCTAGATAGAATATAAATAATATTAATTTTCATGGCCTATGAATAAGACAACTTTATGAATGAATTTTCTACTGTTTTATTTATTTTATTTTTTTTAAATTTTATTTATTTATCTGTAGAGGGGAAGGGAAGGAGAGAGGAAGAGAAACATCAATGCATGGTTGCTTCTCATGCATCCCCTGCTGGGAACTGGCCCCTGCCGGGAACTGGCCTGCAACCCAGGCATGTGCCCTGACTGGGAATCAAACTGCGATCATCTTGGTCACAGGCCCGCGCTCAATCCACTGAGCTACACCAGCCAGGGCTGAATTTTCTACTGTTTTAAAGAACTCCCAATCATATCTGACTCAGTTATAGTCATTGACTGAATATGTGGAAAACACACTTTTTTTTCTCAGAAAAAAAATGTTAACTTTTTTTATTGTTGTTCAAGTACAGTTGTCTCCATTCACCCCCACCCCATCAGCCCCACTTCCTGTCCTTGATCCTACCCACCTTTTGGTTTGCCCATGTGTCCTTTATAGATGTTCCTGAAAACCCTTCCCCTGTTTTTCCCCCAGAGGGAAGGTGGGAGGAGATAGTAGAGGAAAACACACTTTGTTGTTGGGAACTGCCCTGCCTGGTTTCAGAAGCTGTAACCCTGACATGGCTAAGGCTGAGTGAGTGACCTTCGGAGCATAAGACACTAAAGAGACAAAGCTTATCTTCCTGGCAGGAATGACGCTTCTGCTCCTTTTACTTTACCCTGCCTGGCCCCCAATGCTTGATGGGTTAGCCAATGATGGGTATGATTCCCCAAGTGGGGAACAACCTAAGACGGGCACGATCACATGGAGGCCGCAGGGAAGGACTTGAGGGGCTATAGCAAAAGGGGGTGATGGACCTTCACCCCTTGGCTTTGACATAGCCTGAGTCCTCATTCTGCTGCAAGAAGTCTCGTAATCTTTTGGTTGCCTTACTTCCCCTGCTTGACTTTAAGCCTGAAACAATACTGATGGTGGGTGCAGTCCTGTGCTGGAAAGGGTGGGTTCCCTAGGGTAATCAGACCTAAGAAAGAATATGTAAAATCCTGTAAAACCTCCTTTGTTTAGTGTGCTCTCAATTAAATGATAAGGGTCTGTGGGGACAACTTTTCCCGCAAGTCCCCCTGACCACCACAGGTGAAAGTAACACTACTAAGACATGATCTGCTTGGGGAGAAGAGGTGGCCAATCTCTCAGAGGAAAAAGGCCAGGAGCCCTTTCCTCAATGGCTTTTATTGGGTTGTAATACACAGGAATACAGGTGGCGAGGATCAAACAATAGGTAACCTATCAAAGAAATCTGAGGGCATAGTATGAGTCAGAGTCTGTCAGGAAAGGGGGTTGCAGAAACTTTGGGAGACATACTCATTTCCTTCTTGGACCCTTAACATATGAATAAAAGCACTCTTAGCAAAGCAAGTTTCATGGGACTTTTAGGAATTCTTTCTTATGACTGATTGCCCCGGATCCCGCTCTAGCAAGGCAAGGAGCTGCGCCACCTCCCCATCACAGGTTTTCAGGCTTAAGTGGATTAGAGCCAGAAAGTGCTCCTCCCAGAGGACAGGGGGACTCAGGCTATGTCAGAATAGCCTGGGGGTGAGGGTCCATCACTCCTTCTTTGTTGCAGCCCCTGAGTCCTTCCTTGGTGGCCTCCCATGTGATCATGTCTGGCTTAGGTTTCCCCTCCTCTGAGGAGTCATACCTGTCTCTGACTGTCTGACCATGCATTGGGGGCAGGGGATGAAGCAGAGGCAGCGTTTGCTACCAGAGACAAGCTTTGTCTCCTATGGCTCGCATTCCAGAAGTCACATACTCGTCCTTAGCCATGGAGGGCAGTTACAATTCCTGAAACCAAGCAGAGCAGTTCCCAACAAGGGTCCAAGCAAGAAGTGAGTTTGTTCCTTAAAGTTTTCTGACTCTTTAGCTATCTGACTCTGATTGAAAATAGGCCTAAGAGTTCTTTGTGTGTTTGATTCTCACTGCCTGATAATGATTAATGAACTTTGCCTGTATTCTTGTGTAAAACAACCCCAATAAAAGCCTGTCAAGGCAAGGGTCGCTGGCTCTCCCCTTGAGAGAGTTGCTGGGCTGCTCTGAGGTGCTCCCCACTTGAGGGAATAGCAGTGCCATCCTTTTTCTTCCACAGGACTCAATAGTCTGTGTGAATATCTTGTTTCACACCCGTAACACCTCAGACACTGAGGGCTAGTGTCTGTGTCACTTTGTAGATGACATGAAGACATATGGGTAAAGGGCATACAATCCTGAGGCTGCAGGGTTAATCACTGAACAATATGGGAGATGATTAAACACAAGGTAGAAGCAGAAAATAGTGGTGAATTAAATAAAACTACTGCTCCATATGGTTAATAATTGTCTGTATTCTTTGGATTCAAATGTATTTATAGGGAAGTGTCTTCATTAGAGCCCAGCTGTTTATCAGCAAGGATTGTTGGAATGAATTGTATTATTTCAGGGAGGGCTGTAAATGCAGATTTAACATTAGTTAAAGAAAGTGATGCATATCATCAGATAACAAATTATTCTTTAATATTCAATCATCCTCATCCTTCACGAGCCAGTTGTTCTTGTTTTCAGCAGAGGTTTTGCTTGAATCTCTCAGAAAGGACTGTGTTTACCTTTTGCTTGTGATGATAATGGAGCAAAATATTGCGAGTGCTCTAGAGGAATTAGAGTTGCTGATGATATCTGATTAATTGCTGAGCTTGAGAGGCAGGCAACACTTAGCTCTTGTATTTTGATTTTCACTTGTTGTTGGCCGAAGGAAGCACATGTGTGATTCAGTGGGGTTTTTACAGGTTAAAAATGGAAATGAATAACAGGATGATTTGACTCCCAAACGTTTTCATAAAATAGAGTTTGAATCGTATTGACAGAGAACTTACAGACCTTTTTTTCCTGAAGAACTTACGTGGCACACATTCTGAGAGTGGGTGACCCAAAACCACCCAAAGTGGGGAAAATAGACAAAGAGCTTGACTCCCAACTACAATGACACTCAGAGTGAGAGACATGTGTATCATTGATCTCCAGGTCTGGGAGCACTGAGTGACACCTGGGAATCCAAATAAGAATCCTCCTCATGAGCATACCCAGCACCTTCAGGCATTTTCTTGGAAGATACTTTGATGAAGCCTGATCGGGAAAAGAACATGGTAAGCACCTTTATACTGTTGATGTTTTTTTAATTGCATATTTTATAATAATTTTTGATGTACAGAAGACTTTCAAAGATAAGAGAGAATCCTCATATGCCCTGCATTCAGATTTTGTCAGTGTTAAAAATGTATATAATGTTGATATATATCTCAAAAGGAAAAAAACAATGTTTCTGAATTGCTGTCAATTAAACTCCAGGCTTTATTCAGATTTCCTCCAATTTTTTCTAGTGCACTGTGTCTGCTCCAGGATTCATGTAGGATGACACATTATTTCACCATCATTTGTCCTTTGTCTCTTCTAATCTGGGACTAAGTCTGGCTTTGTTTTATACGGACAATTTTGAAAAATACTTAAGAATTTAAGGATTCTTGACATTAGACAGACATATTACAAAGAAACAGAACCTTGAACCATCATCTGTCTCTCCATTTTGTCAAATACACTCTGGCTAAGAGAATAATTGGGGAAGTTGGTCAGTACTGAAAAACTTGAAGCTAGTGACCTCCTGGGTTCTGTATATGTCCACAGGACAAGAAAATCTTTTGAGATGAAAGATAAACCATGGGCAGTATGTATGGGTCTAGTTAAGTGAATATAAAAAGAGAATCATAGAAATTGTCAAAAATGAGGGGAAGGGAGAACAAAGCAAAAATGAGGTAAATAGAATGTGTACATGTGTTTTAGATTATAAATTATTTAATATGAGAATTTCTTTCAGTATAATCTTGTCATTCTAAATTTATTATGGCCCTCTCTGTGCTTTCTTTGTTTCCACATTACATTGAGAGTTTTGGCGAATTTTCTCTCCTTTACTTAATTAGGTATATTTTAAAATGTTAGCAATAAATAAAGCAGATGGTAGAGAATCAACTTTAAAGAAGTTTAAAGAAGAAAACTGAAGATTGTAGAGCAGTTTAGAAAAGGTAAGTCTTACACTTCTTTACTTCTTTATGCAATAGAAGTTTTCTCTTTTGTTTTAGAAGTAATTCTAGGCACTGTTTATTGAAATTGATATTCCGAAATAGTTCAAATTCTCATGCATACAAGGTTTTCATGTAGAATCTCATATTATCTTTTAGTCAAGTAATGATAGACAATAAAAAATGTGTTTAGGATTCATCTGTTTCTTCCCTATTGTTTTCGTTCTTTAAGTCACTTGTCTCCATTTAAATCCCATTACCTGTTCTTTTATCTGTTCAGAATTATTGATGGAGATATATGATTCTGTCAAAGACGAAATTCACCAGACAGTTAAGATGATGGTCTTATTCAGGCTGTTGCAGTAGGGAGAACAGATAACACCTGAAGGTGAACGTGTCGCAGCAGTGTTTTTGCCGTGTCTGTTTTATAGGGACGAGATAACACTAGACAGGGCACTTTACACTCAGGGTTATTTTCTAAGTAGGGAAGTCCCAGTCAGTTATTTGAATGGGAAATATTTATCTCTGTGTCTCGCTAGTTTCAGGACAAACAGTTCCAATCATAGTTAATTACCCAAGACAAAGAACATGACAGTTGGCTGGGGGCAAAAGGGTAAGAATCTGTGTCTGGCCTTGCCATCAGGTATAGAGAGGCATCGGGGAAGGTCTGTTTTGGTCTTGTCAGTACCCACCATAAAAATTTATGTTGTATTATCTTCCCCATTAAATATTTTGTCATTATCCTCACTGTGCAATACTATGTTTGAGAACGACTATATTTGATTCATTCAATCCAAATGAATGAATTTTAGAATAATGTCTGGGATGTGAAGGAAGGCTAGATTCTCAAATGTCTTCACAAATGTGACAAAGACAACTAGTTGTCCTTCAAAAGAAACAAGCCTTTCTCTTTCTACTCTAGAGAAACAAATTGCCATGGATTGCATGGTATAAAATCCATGGTATTTTAGGGCTTGCACTTTAGAATTTAGTATCATTTAAGCATAACAATTTTCTACAGATATAATACTAGTAAGTGCATCATTTCTGATATTCAGGGCATTTGCTATCTGTAGTACTATGATTATGTTATATCTTCTTGAGATTTTATTTTGTGATATTTTTCTCAAAAATTATGACTATCTAAACTTTGAACTCAGCCTATAACTCTTGACCCTTCCATTTTGCCTGTGGAAGTCACTGATAGCATCCTAGAAGGTTTGTAATTAAGAGTTTTTAAAGTAACAATTAGTGGAATCAACCATATTTTATAATGATTATATGTGTATGAGGAAGGTTTGTGTGTAAAGTGTTAAGAGTAGATAAATGCATGTCAAAACTGCCCACAGAGTGACTCCACATGCCATTACTGAACAGAGCGCTTTGGCATTTCAAGAACTACCTGGTCCTCCTGCTTTGGGTAACTAGCTTTAGTGCTGAATCCCAGAGGAGATATGCCCAAGAATAATGTGTGGTTTGTTTGTTTGTTTGTTTGTTTGTTTGCTTTTACTTTAGATATGGAATATGGGACCAAGAAAATTCTTTCTCCAAATCATCTTTCTTTTTCATTTTTTATTGTGGTAAAATATTCATAACATAAAACTTACCATTTTAACCATTTCTGAGGGTACAATTCAGCGGCATTAAGTACACTCAAGTTTTGTGCAACTATCACCACTGTCCATCTCCAGAACTTTTCCATCATCTCCACTGAAACTTTATCCGCACTAAACACTAACTCTCTGGTTCTGCCTTCCCTGAGCCCCTAGCAACCACTATTTTATTTTCTTTCTTTATGAATTGGACTATTTTAGGTATCTCATAAGTGTAATCTTTTGATATTTGTCCTTTTCTGATCCACTTTATTTCACTTAGCATAACATCTGCAAGGTTCATTCTTGTAGCTTGTGTCAGAATCATCCTCCTCTTTGAGGCTTCATAAATATTCCATTGTTTGTAAATACCATATTGTTTCTCCATTCATCTGTCAATGGATGCTTGGGTTGATCCCACCCTTTGAATATTGTGAATAGTGCTGATGTGAACATTGGTGTGAATGTTTGAGTCTCTGCTTTCATTTATCTTGGGTACATACCTACAAATGGCGCTACCAGATCATGCAGCAATTTGACATTTAAGTTTTTGAGAAACTGACACACAATTTTTTACAGCAGCTGCACCATTTTACATTTCCACCAGCGATGCATAAGGATACCAATTTATCCACATCCTGGCCAACACTAGGTATTTTCTGTTTTTTGCTTGCTTGTTTTATTTTCGTAATAGCCATGCTAATTAATGTGAAGTAGTATTGCATTATGGTTTTGATTTACATTTCCCTAATTGACCATTTTTAATGTGCTTATTGACTATCTGTATGTCTTTGGAGAAATATCCATTTAAGCCTTTTGCCTGTTTATTTTTAAATTGGGTTGTTTATTTGCTTTCATTCCTTCATAATAAAAACAAAGAATTAATGTTAAAAGCAAGATCTAACTGGCAACAAGCAAGTTGAATTTCAAAGCAGGGGCCCTTGGTAAGGCCCTGAAGTGAGTTTTTATGTGGAAGCAGAGAACTACCTCTGTAATACCACAAACTGATGAAGTCTTAGGCATTATCCAGACAAAATTAAAAAGGTATTACACCCTTATCTCAATAAAACCTATGCATTTCTTTGCAAGGTCTTTCCACTCTTCAAATATTATTTTCTTAGAATATATACGAAAAGTCATGAATTTTGCTTGTTTGTTTTCAAGCCTTCTGGGATACATTCCTGAATTGGTCCCTGAGACACAGTGTTTTCTACAGTCAAACTGTTGATTCATTCTGGGGAAAATCCAATTTTCCAAACTCCTTACCTATCTGCAGTGCTTGCTCTGCTTATCACTTGGGTATCTAAGAAGAACTTTTAACCCTCTCTAAATAGAAATGTTACACAGAGTAGCTGGTAGGAGTGGTGGCTCAAAGGGACATCAGACCTGCATTTGGGAACAACCGCCATCCTGACTCCATCTGGGGCTGAGACATAAATACACATTTTATTTCTGGGTATTACATTTCCTTAAGATCCTCTGACACCCCCTGTTTTATAGGCCCTATAGCTAAACTTCTCAGTCAACCAAAATACAGTTGAGATGGTGAAAAATAGAGCACAGACTCTAGGGCCAGACCAGCTTGGCTACTTATGAGTTTAGTCACCTTCACGAGTCCTTGAACCTCTCTGGACCTGTTTTCTCATCCGTAAAATGTACCTCATTAGGTCCTAGAAAGGATTTATTTTCATTTTATTAAAGTGTTTTTATTTTTATAGAGGTCATCATTGGTTAATAACTTTACATAAGTTTCAAGTACACATTATAATTCAACATCTGTATACAATATAATGTGCTCACCACCAAATATCTTATTTTCACCCGTCACTATATATCTGACCCCCTTTTCCCATTGCTCCTCTCTCCACTCCCTTTGGGTAACCAGTAGTCTATTGTCTGTATATATGAGTTTTTGTTTTGTTTCTTTTTTGTGTGACATTCCACAGTGGAGAAAAGAACTTGTGCTTTTTGTCCTTTATCCTCTGATTTATTTTACTTGGCACAGTAGTCTCAGGACCCACACAAGTTGTCCTAAATAACAGTATTTTATCTTTTTAAGGCTGAGTAGCATTCCACTGTTTATATAAGAAACAGCTTCTCTATCCAATCATCTATCAATGGACTTTTGTTTTCATATCTTGACTATTGTAAATAATACTAGAGTGAATGAAGAGAGGCTATATCTTTTTGAATTAGTGTTTTCATTTTGTTTGGATAAACACCAAGATGAATTGTTGGATCATGTGGTAGCTGTATTGAAAGTTTTGGAGGAATCTCCACACTGATTTTTCTAGTAGCTGTACCAATTTACAGCCCTACTAACTGTGTATGATGATTCTCTTTTCTCCACATCCTTACCAACACATGCTGTTTCTTGTCCTTTTGATAATAGTCATTAAAATACATGTTAGGTGATATCTCATTGTTTTGATTTGCATTTTTCTGACAATTAGTGATGTTGAGCATCTTCATGTACATGTTGTCCATCTATGCGTTTTCCTTAGACAAGTATACATCCAGATCTTCTACCAATTCCTTTTTAAAAATTAAAAAATATTTTTGCAGTAGATAGTAAATATTTTACGTATTTTTATAGATATGGAAACTGAAGTACTAGCAAATTTTTATAGATTTTTTACTTATTTTTATAGATAAGCAAATTTTTACTTATTTTTATAGATATGGAAACTGAAGTACTGGCAAATACTATAGCCTTATAGTACAGTTTGAAATTAGGAAGTGTGATGACTCTGGCATTGTTCATTTTTCTCAGAATTGCTTTGGCTAGGCAGGCTCTGTTGTGGTTGCATGCAAATTTTAGGATTGTTTTCCTGTGAAAGATGCCTTTGGCATTTTCATAGGATGCACCGAATCTGAAGATAGCTTTAGGTAACATGGATATTTTAGCAGTGTTCATTCTTCCAATTCAGGAACAGGGAATATCTTTCCATTTCTTTGTGTCTTCTTCAATTTCTTCCAATAATGTCTTGTACTTTTAATGAACAGGTTTCTTAACCTCCTTTCTTCAGTTTATTTCTAGGTATTTTATCTTTGCAGTTGTAAATGGGATGTTTTCTTCAGTTTTCTTCCTAGTAGTTTATTTTTAGGGTATAAAAATGCAGCAGATTTTTGTATATCAATTTTATATCATGTTATTTTACTATGTTTATTATTTCTGATGTGTTTTAGTGGAGTCTTTAATGGGTTTTCAACATATAAAATTATGTCATTTACAAATAGTGACTTTTACTTCTTTCTTTCATATTTAAAGATAATTATTAAATGAAGAGGATATCTGCATAGTGAAAGGACAGAATTAAAGACAGAGTGGAGGAGTTTGGGGTGGACAGTGAGTTGGAAGGAGTAGGTCTTGAGATGACAGGAACTTCGAGGGAAAAGCTATTCAAAGGTGACCTTTAGGACACCAGTGTTGTGTAGCAGGATGAGATTGCACTGAATTCCAATGAAATTCTAGTCTTCCTTTTCAAGTACACTACTAAAAGTAACATCACTTCAAGCCTTTTGGAGTCAACCTGTGCATATCCATAAAATGGGCTTGAAGGAGAAAATAAGACTAGAAAAAATATATTTTACAATTAAAGACATTTTGAAGAATAAGACACTTACCACCACAAGGGTTTAAACAAGTTTCTTGAATTACAGAGTCTCCTACAGCAACAGACTTTCCCCAGTGGAATTCGTATTTATGTACAGTGTAAAAGCAGTTATAATCACTTCAGTTTAAGGCCTATGAAAAATATGAATTATCCCTGACTGGGTAGCTCAGAGGATTGAGCATGAGCTGTGAACCAGAGATTCACCAGTTTAATTCCCAGTCAGGGCACATGCCTGGGTTGTGGGCCAGGTCTCCAGAATGGGACACTTGAAAGGCAACCACACACTGATATTTCTCTCCCTCTCTTTCTCCTTCTCTTCTCCTCTGTCTAAAAATAAATTAATAAAATCTTTAAAAATAATGTCAATTAAATCATTTCTTCACCTGCATCATTATCAAAAAATCTAAATTTAGATGGGCAATTTTAAATTTAAAACTGGAAAAACAAAGAAAGATGTTTTACTTCCTAATAAAGGCTAGCCCAAATCTGGTAGATTGGACTAGAGAGACTCTATTAGCATTGGGTTATACTACATTCATTAAGAATTTTTTTAAAAATCAGAAGATAAAAAATCAAAACAATTAGTGAAACAGAAGAACAAATTCAGAATAGACCAAGAGGGTACAGATTTTGCTAATAATAAAGATTAGTGGTAAAAAGATTGATTTTATTTTTTGAAAATGTGATAATAAAAATGCTTCACTCTCTGAGACAAAAATGAAGCTGGATCCCAAATTCATTCATATGGATGAACTAGTATTGGAAGAACTAATCTAAAATTTCTACTACTGTGTTGTGTTGTCCAGTATGGTAGCCACTAGCTTTGTATGGCTATTGAGAAATTAAGATATGGTTGGTGTAACAGAGCAACAAAATTTTGTATTTAATTTATAATTAAATTTATTCTTTTTCGAGTTCCTTTAAGTGTAAAGTTAGATGGTTTATTTGAGGTTTTTCTTGTTTTTTGAGATAGACCTGTAACTCTATGAATTTTCCTCTTGGGATTGCTTTCCCTTTGTCCCACAGATTTTGAATGATTGTATTCTCATTTTCATTGGTTTCAAATGTCTTTCAACTTCTTCCTCGATCCCATGTTGACTCATATTTAAATTTAAAACTAATGTTAAATTTGGTTATTGGAAAATATTTAGATAGGTATTATGGATAGACTGATGTCAATCTTTATTTTAAACTGTAAATTATATTAAATTAAAATGTAGATCAAGTGTTTCCAATGAAAATTTAGTTTCAAGCTGAGAAGCACTGTAAGTACAAAATGCACAATTAAAATAGTTGAAGCTATTAATAAATTTTAGATTGATTACATGTTAATATTGAGGTAAATAAGATGTTAAAATTTATTTTACTTATTTTTTTAAAGTAAATACTGGATAAATTTTTAATTATATATGTGGTTCATAACATACTTTTTAAAAACAATACTATAGTACATAAAAGAGGTCTTGATGTTTTTATTATTGAAATGAAGAAATCCTTTAATAAAAATTATTTTAATTAATCCTTTTAATTAAAAGCCCCAATGGAAAATAACACTTGTTTTCAAAATAATGACAGAAAGCATAGGAAGAAAAATAAAAATAGAATTAAGGAAAAATAATACTTTTGCAAACAATTAACTATCAATATACAAAAGGCTCGTTTATTATTTAAATATAGACAAATTATGAAACTATATAAGTCAGCAATTTAGAGTAAGATAACAGAGCATTGGCAATATTAATAAATATATAAACATGTAACATCATTTCCAATAAAATAAAATAATAGTATTTCTTAAGCTATCAGTATGTGGGAAATGAGACAGAAAATTAAAGAAAAAGCAGAGAGAGAGAGACTAAGTTAGAGATCAAATTCTGGGAACCCCTACCTTTCAGAAAAAAAAATTGATTATATAAATTTTAATTGCACTTATATTATGAATAATAGATTTCACATGTAGTAATTTGTCATAGGGTTCTAATATGAAATATGTTTACAAACACCAGGGTATGGTTTTCAATAGTGTATATGATGAAAAAATAAGTGTAAAAATATTAAATTAAAGAGCAGGAATTATTTAAATAAATGTTGGCAAATGTGTGTCTGTACATGTGTGCATATGTATATGCTCAGATTATAGTAATGTGCAGTGAACAAGTTAGGCCTTTTCAGCCTAATAGGAAAATACATCCAAAATATATTATAAAAAGTAAATGGAATGTTTATAATATAGTGTACTATATACTGCATTTAAAAAGCTATATTCATATCAAAAGATGTGAACTGACAGATGTTTATTACTTTGTATGAAATGCAAAAAATGTTAATACTGGGTACATTTGACTAAAAAGACAGAGAAATGGGAAAGGGAATATGAAAATTCCATTTTATATATTATTATACATTTGTATTTTAAACATGTCTACTTATATTTTCAAAATAACACAGATTATTTGAGAAGGTAGGCCATTTTTTTACCTTCATAATTTTCATCCAAAATTTGTTATAGTATAATAATTTATAAAGTTTCCTATGCTATTTTTAATAATGTTGAAATTTAATAATGTCAGTTTATTCATAACCTTGTGATTTTTTTCTCTATAAAAATACATATACCATTATTTCCTTTATGTTATAAAACAGAATCATTTTACATGGGCTTTGTGTTCTACTTATACATATTTTCTTAACATTCTTAGTAAATCCATCCCATGAGTAGGTACATGAAATTTAACAATTGTCCTCTCCTAGTACCCAAGAACAATTCTGGTCCTTTAAAAATAAGAAAAAAATCCAATGTTATCTGCTTTATGCCAGCCTATTTTTTATAGAGTTTTTAAAAATATCATCAGTCTCCTATTTTTCAAATCTAGTGATATTATACAAATTCATGTTTCTCATAAAATAAAATTAAAACTTTTTCCATAGTTTTTAAAAATTTTTTAAGTTTTCAAAATTTTTCAAAGGGTATTGCCCACTTTTAAGATAGAGATACTATAAAGAAAATGGAATTTCATAGTATTTATGAAATTCTCAAAATCAAGTTTTAAAAAAGATGTCTGGAGCTGGAAATTATTATACTAAACTAAATAAGCCAGTCAGAGAAAGACAAATACCATATGATTTCACTCATACGTGGAATCTAATGAACAAAATAAACTAATGAACAAAATAGAGCCAGAGGCATGGAAACATGAAACAGACTGACCGCTGTCAGAGGGGAGGAGGAAGGGCTGAGTGAAAGCAGGTGAAGGGATTAGCCAAAGAACATATATGCACAGCCCACAGACACACAACAGTGTGGCAACGGCCAGGGAAGGGGTTATGGGGACTGGGTAGAAGGGGTAAAAGGTAGAAAAATGAGGGACATCTGTTATAGTGTCAACAATAAAAATTTTTTTTTTAGGTAAAGAAATACTTCCAAGACTTGAATGCACCTGTTAAGTGGATTTGAAGCTATTCTAAAAAAAGTAATGCATAAAAAAATAAATAGCTGAGAACACATAAAAGTTTACAGAAATATGATATTCTCAGTTTAATTGGTAGAGTGTAGACATCAACAGATATTTCCTGAATTATTAATTTAAGTAATATGTACTGATGGCATTACTACAACCTAATGGATACAAAGTTGTTCAAAGGGTGTGTTTTAATAGTCTATAAATATAAAAGAAATAGGTATTGGAACATTAGCAGAATGAGTTCTACCAAGCAAAATATAAATGGAGTGTAAATGGAAATCTAGTTAATACTAGGATTAAAGCTCTAAGTAAATGACTGAATCATTGAAATTAAACTGAAAGGAGTAGATTGGAGGGCAGTAATATACACATAATAAGTATTAATGAAAAATAAATAATAGGATCTATTAAAAGAACAAAATCATAGATCAAGTATTATAAAATAACTTTGCAGTAATATTAGATGAAGAACTGAATTTGTTACAATATAATAGCAATATCAGTATAGGATAGAGGTAGAATTAGGCCATCCAAATATAACATGAATAGCATTATTATTGAGGCAATAATATTGAATCGTGCTACTTCTTGTTTTTATTAGCATTGATTAGGCACAAATATCTCTAATGTGTTTTGAATTCAGTAAAGTTTTATTCTTATCTAGGTTCTAAAGAAAATTGTTATGATTATAAAAGGCTTGTTTCCCAGGTTCAATCACACTTAATTTGATATTTCTCTTTCCAACTCACTTAGTAACAACTGAATCCAAACAGATTCATATGATACCTGAAACACTCAAATGATACCTCTTTATAAATCCACTCACTAAAATGCGCTGTTCTCTGCATTCACTCCAGCAAAAGCAGTATAGTCCATGCACAGCTAATGTAAAAAAGAACTGCTACTTTCATGTACATTTCTTTCTGTCTAGCCAAAAAGCCAGATCAAAGTCTTTTACATTATGTGATACTGCTGCCCTTTAGGGCAGAACAATAAACTCTTTGAAACTTCATCTCTGCTGAGTTAGTGATATAAATGTCAATTTACTTTGGCTAAAGCAGGCTTTTGAAATCAATGACTAGCAAGAATTACTGTCAGAAGAAAGTATATCTTGCTAGTTCCTGCAAGTAAGTAAGTGGTCAGCTGTAAAAATGTTAAGTGAGCTGAATGCATCATTCTCAAAATGTCAGTAAAATTTTGTGATTTTCTATTGACTGCTTTTTAGCTGGTATTGCTGATATTAAATTATAGAATATAGAGTCTTTTCAAGCTCATAGTACTTTTCATGACCCTCAACACAGAACCTCAATTTCTCCAGTTTGAATGTTTTCATTTACTTGTAGCCATCCTAAGTGGAGAAAAAAATAAAATAAAATACTCATAACAGAAATGATTTAGGAGTCATGCCATCAAAATATTTCCATGAATGTATATGACTGTCAATCTCTGAATTTTGCAGTGCAGGTTGAACAAAATTTTCTATCAAACATTTTATTTATTTTTATTTTTTAATTACAGTTTGCATTCAATATTAATCTATATTAGCTCCAGGTGAACAGCATAGTAGTTAGACACTTACCATATTTTTTGAACTATAAAATGCATTTTCCCCCCAAATTTGGGAGGAATAACAGTTGAGTTCTGCTACTGTTGAGTTTTGTTTACATTTACATTGGTGAAACATTATGTTATTTATGTTATTAAATATTTTGCCACATTTTTTTGCTTCAAATTTTTTTTCTATTTTTCTCCTCTAAAAACTAGGTGTGTCTTATGGTCTAAAAAATACAGTATATATTTTACAAAGTAGTCTCCTCCATAAGTCTAGTATCTACCTGGCACCATGCATAATTATTATAATATCATTAACTATATTTCCTATATTTCATGGGATATTCTTTACATCCCATGACTGTTTTGCAACAAGTAATTGGTACTTCTTAATCCCTTCACCTTTTTCACTGAGCCCCTGAAATCCCTCCCCATCTGGCAACCATTAGTTTATTCTATCTATGCGTCTGTTTCTGTTTTGTTTGTTCTGGTCAAGAACAGATTTGACCTAGGCAAATATTTGATTGAACAATTATCCAACATTAAATGCTAAATAGATACAGAAAACCTATAATCTATTTGCAGTCCTCCAGGAATTGTAATCAACATCAACCTAGATTCAGTCAGGAAAAATGAAGCCATTCTCTGTAAATATAGAATTAAGTCTTTTCATGACTTCATAATTTCCTGCCCATAAGTGGTGCGATGTTCAACTTTTTCTTTAGTGGGCTGGCTATAAGAAATTCTTCAGGAGGTAATGCATGTGACTGAAAAAGATACCTATATATTAGAAGCAGGTGCTATGAGAATTTGACCTACTTACTAATATAACTTAGTTATTTCCTGTGAAGTTCCCTGAGCTTGATCCCATATATCACATTTTCATTTGATTATAAAATATTACTGTGAACATCCAAAGTTATGACTCTGTGGGTCAGAAAACACCCATTTCAGAATGGGATTCTTAGATAACTTGATAGCTCATAGTCAACCACATTTGATCATTTTCTAGGGCATAGTATTAAGCCAAAAGTGTTTCTCAAAGGGAAGTGTTTCTTAAAAGTTTTTCATACACAGAAAATATACAAGGCTTAGCTATAAAATCATAAGTATTAGCTCTGTGATTACCAAAATGCCTTCATTATACTTGTCTGCTGCAGACACCGCAAACACCATGGATCTACCACATTCCAACAACACCCATGTTGGCCCCACCTTTACTTCTTATACCTGTTCATGTTAGTTTGTTTTAATGCAATCACTGTCTGTAAGAAAATAATACTGGTAAATGATAAACAGTAGATGAGTGCTCTTTGCAATAGTTTTAATAGTGAAGAAAAAGAATATTATAAATTTGGTGGTAGAAAAGCTTTTCAAAGTAATGAAAGCTTGAATTAAATTATGAAATGGGTATAATTTAATTAGCTTAAGAGGAGGGGAAGAATTCCAAGCAGGGCAAATAATAAAAATAATGACTTGAGAAAATGAGTGGAGGATTTCTATAAATATTATAAGTATTGATAATGCCCTGGCTGGTGTAGCTCAGTAAATTGAGAGTGGGCCTGCGAACCACATGATCTTGGTTTGATTCCCAGTCAGGGCACAGGCCTGGGTTGCAGGCCAGTTCCCAACAGGGGACTCAGGAGAGGCAACCATACATTGATATTTCTCTCCTTCTCTCCTTCCCTTTTCCTCTAAAGATAAATAAATAAAATCTTTAAAAAAAGAGTTTATTATTCTAAAAAAATATTATAAGTATTGATAATGGTCTGCAAATTGTAGCCACATATTATAGGGGATTATATTTGAGGTCAATAATTTGTACTCTTTAAAACTTTTAATTTTAATACTGACTTTGCAAATGAAGTCAATATTTATTTCCATGAACAATAAAACAGAACTATTACTAGACAAACCTGAGAATCTGAGGAAGCAGAGCAATGAGAATCCCTTCATCTTCACTAGGGACACCCACAGCCCTTACAGCAAGGCAGTTTATTAAATCAATGCCTGTTATTTCTTTGGAAATCACAGAAAAATTACTGAGGCTATGGAGTAGGAAAATGCTTTTTTGTAATTTTTATCAGCTATTTCTTATGTTTTTCAGTAAAGGTCTATAAAAATAGAAGCAACTTATGTTATCCACCTGCAACCTGGAAAGAAATAAGATCTGGGATTTTATACAGAGTTTTTCGTGTGTTTGTGTATTTGTTTGTTTCTTCAGCTTGTGGTCAGCAATCCATAATAGGTGTTCAGGTAATCTTGTTATCTTTCTATCTAGGAGAAGTCAGTCCTCTGCTACCTAAGAACAGTTTTGCTCCATTTCAGTATCAGCCAGACAATGAGCTTGCTTTCTGTTTACCCCAATTACTGAGTGGTGTTTATTTAGTACATTTCTGGCACTGAGCATTTTCTTTGGGGTTTATGCCTTTTTCTGAATGCTCAGAAACAAAATGAAGCCCACAGCACAACTGTCACATTTCTGAAGAGCATTGTTTTATTTTGTTGAATCTAACTTTAAAAAAAAATTCTGCCTCTTTACTGCATCAAATGCTTTTTGAGGTAGGGATGAGAGAAAGAAATTTAAGTGCATATATTATAGCATCTTCTTTATACTAGTCTTTTACATTTATAACACTATCCTGCTTAGAGTTACTTTAACATTATTAATGCAGGAAAAATTATCAGAAATATTTTTATATAAATTGATCATTTCTCCTCCAAATATAAACATTTCTCCTCCAAATATAAACGTGTGTAGAAATCTTTTTATTTTAATCTGGATAAATATAAAACATCTTTTTAAAAACAGTAATACAAAGAAAAAGAATGCTTCCACAAGATTATCAGATACAGTTGTCAGACCAGATGGGTCACAGTTGCAGCCTTAACCAATAGGTTGTGGATGGTAAACTCCCAAAACTAAGGTCATCCGATTGTGGAGTCAGCACCATTATCTCAGCCAATGATTCCAGTAATTATAGCTTCATCGATTAGATAAATCCTATTGTAGACCTAAACAAATCATATTCTCTCGGAACTAATGCTATTGTACATTTTTTGATTCTAATAAATAACCTTCTGATTATGATTTGGCATTCCATGTAGGTCTGCCTGTTTGTGTAGTCAGGTTCATACACTATGGCAAAGTATAGTTAGTATTCTGCCTTCGTACACTAATCTTAAAATTTCTTCCTATAAGTATTCCTTTGTTAGAACATCCATTCTTGTTGTGATGAAATTGAGTTTCTGACTCTTCGACATGGGGACTATAGCTTGAATTGTTGTTATACCATAAAATCACCAGGGCCAATATGTCTTAGATGAGAGCCTTTTATTACTTTCTGCTTCTCTATCCAAAACCAGTATGCACCACCCTCTCCAATTAACTCTCTCCACTTTCAGGATCAATGTGTCTTGGTAACTCCATCTATGTAGAAGAGCCCTCTTAAGGGAAAGATTACATTCCTTTAAGATGATTTATGTAAACTGCATTCACATGCTATTCTGTTTAAATGTTACTTAGAAACAAATCTCCTAAAGTGGTTGCAATATTCTTCCAATTCAGTCAGAGGTATCCTTGGATACAGCATATAAACTATATGTCCACAGGCTCTCTAGGCAACAGTAGCCAGTCCTGTACTTGTAGCAATCATTAGAGGCTTTGAACAAACAGCCAAGGTTTTGGCTATATAAGCTACAACTTACTTGTACAGCTTCAATTTATTTGCAATCAGAATCTGACAGGGTGACAAATGCTTGGCAAGTTTTCAAAAATCAGAGCCAAATTCTGTGACAGTAAGTTTTATTGCCAAAAGAACTGATATATCTAATATATACCTGTGTCCTGTTATACCTTCTGTAAACCTCTGTCATCTGTGAAGTATTTTATGAAATAATTTTTTATCTATTAAAATCCATATTCTTGAGTAAAAGCAGCGATGTTCTAGTAAATATTTAATAAACAGTTGGGGTATATTAAAAGAGGAAAGAAATAGGGATCCAATGTGTAATATTTGACAATTTTTGCTGAACAAATACTCCTACTAGAGCTAAATTCAAGTCACTAACAGTTGTTACCGAATGTGGAATTAGGAAGAGATGTGCACAAAACACTCCAAAACCAGAGGCATCTGACTCCAGCACATAAGTGAAGAGACGTTTAACATGGGACTAGGTGTATTTTTTATTAGGAAAAAATAAAAAAGGATCTAGGCTCTACATGCCATAGAGAGATTATTAAGAACAAGATATAGGGGTATTAGATTTATTTTAATTAATTTTAAATAAAACTATTTGCATCAGAAGTAACAGAATATTTAGCCCTGGCTCATTTATTGTTCTGCTGAAGAAACAAAGTTTGAGGTACATCAAAACTGGTCTCAAATATAGGGTTGGTTAGTTGATAAAGCTTGAACTATATTTAATTATCTACATGTGCTGAGTGAAAAAGGGGCCTGAAAAAATATATAAAGATTCAAGATATTGGGTTAAAGAGATTTTTTAGAATGTGTTTTTCTGAAGTTCCAAATTCAGTGATTTTTTTTTATGATGAATGATTTTAGTTTTTGAGGGAATAAAATGTACTAAATTATAAATAAGGTGAGGGTTTAGTTCCATGTAATTTCAAGTAAGCACCATGTCCCATCTCTCCCACTGAATGCAGCTATAAAACCTGGACAGAATGCACGGGGCAGCTACCCAAGGTCTCTGAAATGTAAATAGTCCCAAGTACATTGAGGAATATGACTGGAATTCAAAGTATCACCGAAATAGGGGTGAGTTTGTCATCTTTTCCTGTGCAGTACACTCTGACCTGGACTGCACACAGCCCCAGGAAGCAGGCCTGGTCCCCTGACCAAGTGCACTCACAAATAAGCCCTCTCATCCTGGCTTACGGAGAGGAAAAGGGGTCTCTTAACATTCAGAGACAGAGTGAAAGGAATCCTCAATTGTTTATCTATTCTCCTTCTCTTATATTTTACCACACAAATAAGTGTGTACAGTAGCTATAGTAATAGCAGTGAAAATAGGCAGCTGCATTATCAAAGGTCTAAGGTACAGAAACTTCGTCTGATCAGAAAACCATAAGAGAACAATTTTCTGTTGTTTTGGGTATTGTTCCTCTCTCTCTCCTCTTGTCTCTGTCGTCACAGGCACAGATGTAGGAAGTGCATGGAAGAGCCATGTAAATAAAGGCCCAGACTTCTGGCCAAAGGATGGAGAAAAGATGCTCCAGGGTACTGCAAAATAGGGAGGAGAGTGTGGAGAGATTAATTTGGGAAAGCAACCTCATAGTTGTTTACGAACTCCTGAGCTCACCTCTGAGGTATGCATGTGAGAAGCTGATCTAAACAGCATGCACAGACATTGGAAACTGAACCATGAACTAAACCACTGCCAACGTCCCAGATTAGGTGTGATTGCAGCCCAGATAAGACAGCTCTAAATAGCCCTGCAAAGATTTGAAAACAACACTTACACTGAAGCCATGACCCACAGAACTTACAGTCTTAACCAAGTAGGTTGATTTTCTGTCAAAACAAGAAAAATACCAACATGCTCTATAGGATTTAAACAGGACACAGTCTCCTAACAGACATTTCAAAATGAGAGCAGACAATACAATTTTTGCATAGAAACAATCAGAAATATAGCAACTTACATAGGAAAAGACCACTAACAGACATCAAATTTGAGACAACAAAGAGGTTACATATATTTGAGAGAAACTTTAAAGAAGCACTTTGTAAACATTGTCCAACCAATAAAAAAATCCTTGAATTAAATAAAGAGAAATTCTCAGGAAAAATAAATAATAGAAAGAATGGAAAAAATTTATAAAGTCAAAAGAAAATTTTAGGACTAGAACAAACCAACAAAAATTCCTCCCTCACTGCTTTCGATTCAGAAGTAGAAAGGAGATGACAAAGGTAAGAGCCGGGGAGCTTGAAGATAAATCTATAGAAAGTATTCAAACTGACCAAAAAATATACTGAAAAAATGAATAATAGATCAGATTTCTTTGAGAGATACCCTCATAGAAGTTGAGAGAGATTCCAGTAGAAACATACAAAACAAAAGTAAAAAGTAAAAAGAAAAAGGCTGAAAAATCCCCAAATTTGACAAAGCACATCACTCTATAGATTCAAGACATTTGCTGAACACCAAACAGTCAGTGGGCAAAGAAATGGACACTAAGATAGATTGTAAACAAACTACTGACAATTAAAGACAAAGAAAAACTACTTAAAGCAGCTAGAGAAAAATTATAAACTACTTACAGGTTAATATCNAATAAAGAGAAATTCTCAGGAAAAATAAATAATAGAAAGAATGGAAAAAATTTATAAAGTCAAAAGAAAATTTTAGGACTAGAACAAACCAACAAAAATTCCTCCCTCACTGCTTTCGATTCAGAAGTAGAAAGGAGATGACAAAGGTAAGAGCCAGGGAGCTTGAAGATAAATCTATAGAAAGTATTCAAACTGACCAAAAAATATACTGAAAAAATGAATAATAGATCAGATTTCTTTGAGAGATACCCTCATAGAAGTTGAGAGAGATTCCAGTAGAAACATATAAAACAAAAGTAAAAAGAAAAAAGAAAAAGGCTGGAAAATCCCCAAATTTGACAAAGTACATCACTCTATAGATTCAAGACATTTGCTGAACATCAAACAGTCTGTAGGCAAAGAAATTGACACTAAGATAGATCGTAAACAAACTACTGACAATTAAAGACAAAGAAAAACTACTTAAAGCAGCTAGAGAAAAATGATAAACTACTTACAAGTTAATATCAATTTAAATGACAATATATTTCTCATTAAAGACTAGAGAATCCAGAAAGAAGTAGCAAAACATGTTTAAAGAAGTGAAATAAATAGACTATTAACCCAAAAATCTATATCCAATGAACATATCTTTCAAGAATAAGTGAAATAAATACATTCTCAGATTAAAGAAAACTATGGGAGTCCATTGCAAGAAAACTAGTTTTTTTTTTTTTTTTGCTTGTTTGTTTTTAAATTGCTATACAAAGTTCTTCAGGTGGAATTAAAAAGGTATCAAATGACTGACTTTAAATAAAAAATATTATCAAGAATAAGAGGGACTATTATGTGATAAAAAAAGTCAATTCACTAAAAGAGACACAATAATATAAAATGTGCATGTACCTAACAAAAGTACCTCAGAATACAGGAAATAAATACGGACTTACAAGAAAGGGAGACAGATCCACTATTATAACAGGAAATTTCAACACTTTCCTTGCAGTAATTGACAGGACTAATAGAGAAAGAATGGATAATACAGACCTGACACCATAAATCAACTGCATCTAATAGACATTTGTGGGATAGTTCAGCCAAAAACAGTGGGAATCCTTTTCTAGTGCGAATGGAACACCCACCAAAATAGACCATATACGCAGTCAGAAAATAAAGCTACAAATAAAGCCAAAAGAATGTGAAACACATGATGATTTTAAGTAGATATTTTACTTAGTGCTACCAATTTCATCTCCCTTTCTACCTCCTATCAAACAATTACATTCATTTTTTAAAATAGTTTTATATTTAACATGGTTTTTATACTACTTAGTTGTTTGGCCCTAAGATTTGGGAAAACTTTTTTTAATTGCTCCTTATGAGTTCTCTATTTGTTTACCACAGCTTCCTTATTTCTGGTTATTTCATTTGGGCTTATTTTATTATTAGTTGAAGTCTAGTCAAGGCCCTTTACTAAGATTCTCTTATGCATACCTTCTTTGGAAATATTGCATCTTTGTTTCATCACTATTGTTTTAATAGGTTTACAACAATTTAACTGATGATTTGTCAAAATCTTATAAAATTCTTCCTAAAAAATATATAGACATTGTCATCTGTCATTTTCTATTTTATGTGGAAAAGACTATCCGATTTGCTCTCTTATAGGGGACTTGCTTTTTTAACTGTCTTACACCATTTTCTCATGCTAAAATCAACATGAGAGCATAGTAACTCTGATATCCTGTTTTCATTTCCTTTGGAGATATACCTGGATATGGGATTGCTAGATCATATGGTAGTTCTGTTTTTAATTTCCAAAGCACCTCCTTACTATTTTCCATCATGGCCACACTAGTTTGCATTCCCACCAAAGGGTTCTCACTTGCATTCCCACCAACATTCCCAGCAAAGGGTTAACATTTCCCTTTCTCTTTATTTGTTCGTCCATCAATGGTTACTTAGGTTGTTCCATATCTTTGTTATTGTAAGTAATGCTGCCAATGAACATACCAGTGGAGATACCTTTTTTTTAAAGATTTTATTTATTTATCTTTAGAAGGGAAGGGAAGGAGAGAAGCAGAGAAATATCAATGTATGGTTGCCTCTCATGAGTCCCCTGCTGGGAACTGGCCTGCAACCCAGGTCTGTGCCCTGACTGGGAATCGAACCAAGATCCTGTGGTTCGCAGGCCTATGCTCAATCCACTGAGCTATACCAGCCAGGGCGAGATACCTTTTTATTTATTTTTTAAATTATTTTATTTTTCAGTTATGGTTGTATGCATTTTCCCCACCATCACTCCCACCCAACCCAGCCAAACCCACCTCCCTCCCTTGTTTCCACCCTCCCCCTTGGTTTTGTCCATGCATCCTTTATAGTGGTTCTTGAAAACCCTTCCTCCTATTGTCCCCCCCCCCACCTCCCCCTCTGGCTATTGTTAGATTGTTCTTAGTTTCAGTGTCTCTGGTTATATTTTGTTTGCTTTTTTCTTTTGTTGATTATGTTCCAGTTAAAGTGGAGATACCTTTTTTATTAAATTTAATTATTGTTCAAGTACAGTTTTCTGTCCCCCACTCCCATCCCAGTCCACCCCACTGTGCTCCGCACCTCCCTCCCATTTCCACCCCCCTTAGTTGTTCTCCATGTGTCCTTTATACTAGATTCTGTGAATCCTTCCCCTTTTCCCCTGAAATTCTTTCCCTTCTTCCCTCTGGTCCCTGTCAGCATGCTGTGATTTCAGTGTCTTTGGTCATATTTTTAATGAGCACCTACATTTTCTTTGGATAAATACCCAGAAGTAGAATAGCTGGATCATATGGCAGTCCTCTTATTAATTTTTAAGGGATCTCCAAATTATTTTCATAGTGATTGCACCAGTTTACATATCTCCCTACAGTGTATACAAGGGTGGCCATTTTTTTACACCTTTTTCACATTTGTAATTTCTCATTTTTTTTCACAATAGCCACCCAAACTGGGACGAGGAGATACCTCATTGTGGTTTTGATTTGCATTTCCCTGATGATGGGTGATGTTGCACATTTTATCCTGTGCTTATTGGCCATATGTAGATTTTCCTTGGTAAAATGTCCATTTAGATCTGCCCATTTTTAAAAATATATAACTTTTATTGTAGTTTTCCACTACCATTTATTCCCCTTATAGTTTCCTCCCTGCAGTAGTAACCATACTGTTGTCCATGTCCATGAGTCCTTTTTCCTCAATCTCTCCATTTTTAAAATTTTGTTCTTCAGTTACAGTTTACATTTAATAGTATTTTGTATTAGCTTCAGGTGTATGGCATATTAGTTAGGCAGTCATATGTAAAGTCATATACTTTACAATGTGGTCCCCCCAATATTTCAAGTACCCACCTGGCTCCATACATAATATTACAATGTTAATGACTTTGTTCCCTATGCTGTACTTTACATTTCTGGGACTATTTTGTGACTATCAATGTGTAGTTCTTAATTCCTTTGCCTTTTTCACCCAGGCCCCAACACCTTTTTTCTCTGACAACCATCTGTCTATTCTCTGTATCTAAGACTATCTTTCTATTTTGTTTGCTTATTTTGCTCTTTAGATTACACATATAAGTGAAATCATATGGTATTCGTCTCTGACTTATTTCACTTAGTATAATACCCTCTAAGTTCATCCATGCCGTAGCATATGGGGAGATTTCATTCTTTTTTTGGCAGAGTAATATTTTATTGTATATACGTACTACAACTTTTTATCTATTCACTGTTGATGTCTTTTGGCCATTTTTAGTTGGGTTTTTAGTTTTACATAGTTGAGTTGTGTGAGTTGTTTATCTATATTAATATTAACACCTCATCAGATGTATGATTTGCAAATATCCTCTCCCATTCAGTAGGCTACCTTTTTGTTTTTCTAATGATTTCCCACCTGTGCAGAAGATTTTTAGTTAAATGTAGTTTCATTGGTTCATTTTTGCTTTTGTTTCCCTTGCCTTATATATCCTGTCTTACCCCCCCCAAAAAAAAAATAAGTGCCACCTATATTTTTCCCTAGGAATTTTATGGCTTCAAATCTTAAAATCAAGTCTTTAATTCATTTTGAGTTAATTTGTGTGGATTGTTTAAGTAAGTCTAATTTCATTCTTTTGCGTGTGACTGCTTGATTTCCCAGAACCATTGCTGAGGATACTGTCCTTTTCCCATTGCATATTCTTGACTCCATTGTTGTAAATTAGTTGGCTACTTTGTCATAAGTTAATTGACTATATATGTATAATTTATTTCTGGGCTTTGTTATCTGTTCCATTGATCTCTGTGTATGTTTTCATGTCAATACCATATTGTTTTAATTCCTATAGGTTTGTAGTATACTTCGAAATCAAAGAGTGTGATGCCTCCAGCTTTGTTCTTTTCCATATTGCTTTGGCTATTTGAGATCTTTTGCAGTTTCATCCAAGTTTAGAATTATTTGTTGTAGATCTGTGAACAATGCAATGAAATTTTGATAGAGATTGCATTGAATTTGTAGATCATTTTGGGTAGTATGGATGTTTCCACAGTATTCTTTCATTCATGAATTCAGAATATCTTTTCATTTCTTGTTTAATTCCTTTCATCAATATCTTACAGTTCTCAGTGTTTTTTTACCTTCTTGTTTAAATTTATTCCTAGATATTTTATTCTATTTTTTGATGCAATTGTAATTGAAATTGTTTTTTTCTTTTTTAATATATTTTATTGATTATGCTATTATAAGTGTCCCATTTTCTCCCCATTATTCCCCTCCACCCTGTGCACCCCCTCCCACCCACATTCCCCCCTTTAGTTGATGTCCATGGGTCATATATATAAGTTCTTTGATTCTGCATTTCCCATACTATTTTTAACTTCCCCTTGTCTATCTTCTTCCTACTATTTATGCTACTTATTCTCTGTACCTTTTCCCACTCTCTCCTCAACCACTCTCCCGTTGATAACCCTCCATGTGATCTCCATTTCTGTGACTCTGTTCCTGTTCTAATTGTTTGCTTAGTTTGTTTTCATTTTTGGTTTGGTTAATAACTGTGAGTTTGTTGTCATGTTACTGTTCATATTTTTTATCTTCTTTTTCTTAGATAAGTCTCTTTAACATTTTATATAAGAGCTTGGTGATGATGAACTTCTTTAACTTGACCTTATCTGGGAAGCACATTATCTGCTCTCACATTCTAAATAATAGCTTTGCTGGATAGAGTAATCTTGGATGTAGGTCCTTGCCTTTCATGACTTCAAATACTTTTTTCCAGTCCCTTCTTGCCTGCAAGGTTTCTTTTGAGGAATAAGCTGACAGTCTTATGGGCACTCCTTTGTAGGTAACTGTGTTCTTTTCTCTTGCTGCTTTTAAGATTTTCTCCTTATCTTTAATCTTGGGTAATATAATTATGATGTGCTTTGGTGTGTGCTTTGTTAGGTCCAACTTCTTTGGGACTCTCTAAGCTTCCTGGATTTCCTAAAAGTCTATCTTCTTTGCCAGACTGGGGAAGTTCTCCTTTATTATTTGTTCAAATAAGTTTTCAATTTCTTGGTCTTCCCCTTGTCCTTCCAGCACCCCTATGATTCGGATGTTGGAACATTTAAAGATGTCCTGGAGTTTCCTAAACCTCTCCTTATTTTTTTTGAATTCTTGTTTCTTCATTTTGTTCTGGTTGAATGTTTATTTCTTCCTTGTGCTCCAAACTATTGATTTGAGTCCTGGTTTCCTTCCTGTCACTGTTGATTCCCTGTACATTTTCCTTTGTTTCTCTTAGCATAGCCTTCATTTTTTCATCTAATTTGAAACCACACTGAACCAATTCTGTGAGCATCCTGATTACCAACACGTTGAACTATGTATTTGATAGGCTGGCTATTTCTTCATCACTTAGTTGTATTATTTCTGGTGCTTTGATTTGTTCTTTCATTTGGGCCATCTTTTTTTTTTTTTTGTCTCAGTGCACCTGTTACATAGTAAGGGGCGGAGCCTTAAGTGTTCACTAGGGTGGGACAACCAGGTCACTGAGTTATGATGCTATATGTGGGGGAGGGATCTGAAAGGGAGCACCATTACTTGCTCCATTCTCTGCCAGTTTTCAGTCACTTCCCCCTCTACCACAATGAAGTTGGGCCCTTCTGGTGATGATTCCCAGGTGTGTGGGTTTGTGTACATTCTAGGACCCTGTGGTCTCTCCAGTGAACACTCCTGTGAGGTTAGGAGTGTCTCCTGCTGCTGCCTCAACCCCCACAGGTGTTTTCAATTAGAGGTTTGAGACTTTATTTCCCCACACTGGGACCCTGGGTTGTGAGGTCTGTCTCTCTCTTCAGTTGTTCCTCCTGGCTTATCTGTACTCTAGTGTGGGATCGCCCACTCCATCAGTGGCCACGTCACCAGTCCTCCAGCCACTGCCTTGCCATGAGTCCTCTCCACCTGGCTGCCTGTTTCTCACTGGTCTGGATGGATGTTTCTTCTTTAACTCCTTGGTTGTTGGACCTCCATACATTTTGATTTTCTGCCAGTTCTGGCTGGTTTTTTTTTTAATTTGTTGCTGTCCTTCTTTTGATTGTGTGAGGAGGTACAGTATGTCTACCTACACCTCCATCTTGGCCATAAGTGAATTGTTTTCTTAATTTCTTTTTCTTATAGTTCATTAATAGTGTATAGAGATGTCAGTTTTATGTGTCCTGGAATTTTAGTGACTTCATTTGTTAGTTCAAACAGTTTTGGAGTGGAGTGTTTAGTTTTCTGTATGTAATATCATGTTAGGTGTAAATAGTGATGATTTAACTTCTTGCTTTACAATATAGATGCCTTTTATTTCTTCTCTTGCTTAATTGCTGTGGCTGTTTCCAATGCTGTCAAATAAAGTGTCAGGAGTAGGCATCCTTGTCTGGTTCTTCTTAAAGGGCAAGTTTTCATCTTTTCATTCTTAGTCATAATGTTAACTGTGAGCTTGTCACATACAGTCTTCATTAAGTTGAGGTGTGTTTCCTCAATACCCACTTTGTTGATAGTTTTAACTGTAAATGAATGTTGAAGTTTGTGAAATGCATTTCCTACATCTGTTGAGATCATATCATTTTTACTCTTCATTATGTTAATATGATGTATCACATCGATTGATTTTTAAATATGGAACCATCTTAACATCCCTGGAATAAATCCCATTTGATCATAGTACATAATCCTTTTATTATATTGTTGAATTCCATTTACTAATATTGAGCTGAGAAATTTTGCATCTGTTTTCATTAGGGCAATTGGCTTGTCATTTTTTTTCTTTTTGCTGTCTCCTTGTCTGGTTTTAGCCTCAGGGTAATGATGGCCACATTAATCAATTTGAAAGTGTTCCCTCCTCTTTAGTTTTTTTAAAGAGTTTGAGAATCATAGATATTAAATCATCTTTAAATGTTTAATAAAATTCCCAGAATCTACCTGATCTAGAATGTTTTCTTTTGAGGTTTTTTTTTTTAAGATTTTATTTATTTATCTTTAGAAGGGAAGGGAAGGAGAGAAGGAGAGAAATATCAATGTATGGTTGCTTCTTGTTGGTCCCCTGCTGGGAACTGGCCTGCAACCCAGGCATGTGCCCTGACTGGGAATTGAACTGCGATCTTGTGGTTCGCAGGCCAGTGCTTGAGTTTTTAAATTATTAGTATCAATGATTATATCTCCTTACTAGTAAATGATCAAATTTTCTATTTCTTCATGGTTCACCCTTGGAATATAGTACACTTCTCGGAATTCATCCATTAATTTTAGGTTGCCATATGTGTTGTTGTATAATTCTTCATAGGAATCACTTACAATCTTTTATATTCAGCGTTATCAGTTTTAAGTTATCTTTTGTTTCTTATTTATTTGAACGCTCACTTTTTCTCTTAGTGAGTCTAAATACTTTTATTCAATCCATTATTAAAAACTCTTTTTATAGAGCCAATTCTTTGTTGATTTTCTCTATTGTTTTTTTCTTGCGGGGAAGGGGGCGGTCTCTATTTCATTTCCACTCCTATTTTCATTATTTCTTTTACACAGTCTGGGCTTGTTTTTCTTTTAATTTTTTTTGTTGTTATTCCTTTAGGTGTAATGCCAGATTGTTTATTTCAGATATATTTTGTTTCATGAGGTAGGCCTGTATTGGTATAAACTTCTGTCTTATAGTTGCTTTGTCAGCATCACATATATTTTAAAGTGTTCTCTTTTATTTTCATTTGCTTAGTGTATCTTTTAAATTTTTCCCTTTGAATCCTTTTTAGCCCATTGATTGTCTAGTAGCATGTTGTTTAATCTTCATGTATTAGTGATTTTTTACCATTTTTATTTGTGATTGATTTCCAGATTTATACCATTGTGATCTCAGAAGATACTTGGCATATTTATTTTTTAAATTTATTGTGACTTGTTTTTTGAGATCATATATGATCTATTATGAAGAATGTTCCATCTGCACTTCAGAAAATTATATATTCTGTTTTTCAGAATGTTCTGTATGTATCTGTTGGGTTGGGCAAAAAAATTTTGGTTTTTTTTCTGTAAAATGGCTCTGGTAGCACTTAGTTGTCTTTAACTTCATTCAAAACAATTTTATTAGACTGTTTTGTGACAGGTGTTATATCAGCATTCATTTAAAGGAACATCAGAAATAGGGGAGGGATTTAGAGGAACAAATATAAAAGATACATGGACAACAATTAAGAAGGGTAGAAATGGGAGGGGGGAGTACAGGGGGTGGGATGGGATGGGGGTAATAGACAGGAAGCTGTACTTGAAAAATAATTAAATAAATTTAAAAAAACAATGATGGAAATTTAAAAATAATAATATAAAAGAACAACAGAATTGGTGAATTTTTTGTGTAGGCATTTTAATATTGAAAATGGAAGAAAATAGGCAATTTTTTAGCATATTATCCTTCATTTCAAGGAAGGTAAAAACACAACTGAAATCCAAAAATACATATATGTATTTGTACAGTGTGTGGAGAAGGTGCTGTGACTGACTGAACATGCCAAAAGTGATTTGTGAAGTTTCATGCTGGGCAATGCTTCACAGTTGGAGAGACCAGTTGAAATTGATAGTGATTAAATTGAGAACAATCAATGTTATATCATGTGGGGACATAGCCGACATACTCAAAATATCCAAAATAATAAAGTTATTGGTGAAAAATCTATGTTTTTGGTCCTGTATTTGGGTGAGTTTCAGTGCCTTGCTTTTCAGGTCACTGGTGCTCTTTTTCTGCCTTCTCCCATCTGATGTGTTAAACCCCTCTAGTTTATTTTAAGTTCAGTTATTGTACTCTTCAGGTCCATGACTTGTGTTTTCAACTTTCTTATATTTTCTGACTCTGTTAAATTTCTCTATGTATTCATCTATCCCTTTTCCAAGATTATCAGACTTTTCTAACCAACGTTACAGATTCTTTATCGAGTACATTATTTTATTTTCATTACTTTTTCTGGGGATTTATCTTATTTTTTTTCTTGAGTCTCTTTGAAAAGTTTAAGTTTTAAGAAAAACTTTAGAAACATTACAGTTACTACAGATACAGGGATGTGGTGTATCAGGACTTAAGGTGAAAAAATTATAATTGGTGTTTTGCAACAACCCATCTCCAATCCTAATAATGAGAACAATTTCAGATGTCACATTTGGCAAAAAATCTGAACTTGGGTTTAGAAATTTATAACTTTGAAATCAAGTCATCATGTCTAATTCAATGTTTCCTCTTCAAGAAGCAGTTTTGTGACGGGCAGGGACTTTACATGGTCTAGTAGTATATATTTGTCATTTGTAACTTCACAATCTAATGATGATTTTCAAGATTTTGTATCTTGCTGTTTCATTACAACAGCCATAAAATATCTTTGCTGGGTAAAATAGCCTTGATTTTAGAGAAAGAGGAAGAGAGGGAGGGGAAAAGAGAGAGAGAAAGAGAAAAAGTATCGATATGAGGGAAAAACACTGATGTGAAAGAGAAACATTGATTGGTCGTCTCCCATACATACCCCAATGAAGGATTGAATGCACAACCTAGATATGTGTCCTGACTGGGGATTAAACTCCTAATCTTTTGGTGTATGGGATGATGCTCCCACCAACTCAGCCACACTGATGAGTGCGAGACTTACCTATTTCCAAGTTGCAGGTTGGTGTCCTAGGTTTTATCGGTCAGATACACCTGAGCAAGGCTTAGTCTGGGAGGCAATCAGTGTGATAATGAAGACTTGATTCTTTAGAAACTGTAGTGGCAAAAATGCTGGCACCTAGATGCACATATCTTGTTAGATGGTATGTTGGGGAGCTGTTTCTACCCCCTGGTCCAGTCCAAATATCTGTGAATGACCTAACCTATTTTAATAATCTATGAAGAATGGATTTTGTATTTGTCATCCATGATTGATATTGTTCTAAAATATTTTTTCAATTTATTTCAAGTTATATAAAAACCAATATAAGATACAAATATACATGTATATAAGCTACTCCCTTTCTTATTCCCACTACATGCCTTTTCTATAATTCTAAAATGATAACAAAAATATAATAGAATTGGATTTAAATATAACAAAAAGCCAAATTTATTTTCAATTTAACTTCAAGGACATAATTTTTTAATCCTCATCTGAGAACATACTCATTGATTTTATTTTATTTTTTATTTATTTTTAAATGTATTTTATTGATTATACCATTACAGTTGTCCCATTTATCCCCCTTCATTCCCCTCCCCCCTACACACCCCTCCCCCTCCAGTTTATGTCCATATGTCCATGTGTCACAAGTTCTTTAGATTCTTTATTTCCCATAGTATTCCTGCCCTACCCCCTGTCTATTTTCTACCTACCATCTATGCTACTTATTCTCTGTACCTTCTCTCCCCTTCTCCTCCTCCCATTCCCCTCTTGCTAACCCTCCATGTGATCTTCATTTCTATGGTTCTGCTGATCTAGCTGTCCTCTTAGTTTGCTTTTGTTTTAGGTGTGGTTGTTAACAACTGTGAGTTTGCTGTCCTTTCACTGTTCATCTTTTTTATCTTCTTTTTCTAAGATAAGTTCCTTTAACATTTCATATAATAAGGGCTTGGTGATGATGAACTCCTTGAATTTGACCTTATCTGAGAAGCACTTTATCTGTCCTTCCATTCTAAATGAAAGCTTTGCTGGATAGAGCAATCTTGGCTGTAGGTCTTTGGATTTCATGACTTGGAATACTTCTTTCCAGTCCCTTCTTGTGGCCATACCACCCTGAATGCACCCGGTCTCATCTGGTTTTATTTATTTATTTTTTGCTTTTAGTAATTTTTTTATTGTAGTTCAAGAACAGTTGTCTGCATTTTCCCCCACCACTCCCCCCACAACCCCAGCCATCCCCACCTCCCTCCCCTGATCCCACCCCCTCTTGGTCTTGTACATGTGTCCTTTATAGTTGTTCCTGAAAACCCTTCCCCCTTTCCCCCCTTCCCCCCTCCCACCTCCCCTCTGGTTACTGTCAGTGTGTTCTTAATTTCAATGTCTCTGGCTACATTTTGCTTGCTTGTTTGTTTTGTTGGTTAGGATCCACTTAAAGGTGAGATCATATGGTATTTGATTTTAGAGATAGGGGGAGAGAAAAAGGGAGAGAAACACTGAGGTGAAAGAGAAACATCAGTTGGTTACCTGTCACATGCACCCCAACTTGAGACCAAACTCTCAACCTAGGCATAAACCCTAACCAGGAAATGAATCTATGACCATTCAGTTTATGGGACAATGCCTAACCAACTGAGCCACACTTGCCAGGGCTCAAGGGCATAATATTAAAAGTTCTTTTATTTCTATCAAGCATCTGGAATTTACGTCAACAGTGTTTGTAATAGTCTTTTGTTCATCTTTAGTTATTTTTGAATTATGGCTTCATAGAAGTAAAGATTACAGTTATTATGAGTCTGTTTACACATTTTTGTTTGCATTCACTTGTCTTTTATTTTCTTTAGACTTTTATTGCAGATGTTTGCTACAATCTTGTTTAAGTGATTTGCTGTGTTCATGTTCTTTTCCTTGATGTCTGCATTAAAAAAAGAATCTGTGGCCATAAAACCTGTTGATACAGATATTCAAATGCCACCCAACACTGTGCTGATAAGATTTTACTTGGCTGCGTGAAAACACATTCTTAGGACTCTTTCTATACAATCTATCTCCTAAATTATAGTATACCTTGGAAATCATAGAGTGAGATAAAGTGATCTCATATTTTGCTTCTGCTGCCTAGCAGAGAAAATCAGAATGAATAAAATAATACATTGTGTTTTTGCAATTTAATACTTAAAAATGTTAAAACTCTTTAAGTAAAAATACAAAAAGTTTTCATTCATCATACTTCATTTTTTTTACCTACCCTCCTATTCTATTTTTTTTTTTACTTTCAGTCTTTTCTGTACATATAATAGGAAATTCTAGGTATAATTTAACCAATAGTGTCATGAATAATGCTGAAAGAAATAATAATTCTAAATATCTTTTCTACAAAATAAAATATCTATCATCTCTCTGTTTATCTATTATTTATATGGTAGTCTGACATTTCCTGTAACCATGTGGAGAGCTATGTGAACTTCAAAATGAAACAAATCTCACTATATTTCAAGAAATTAAAAATGCTAGTTTTATCGATGTCTGAATCATACGATCTAGGCTATTTGGGGCAAGAGCATCACCGCAGTGATCTCTGAGAGAGGCCCATGCCTGTGCTGGCAGAGCTTCAGGGGCTGGGTCACACCCAGGTCCTAGGGACCCAAACTGCAAACGGAGCCTCTGCACACTGACCAAGGGTATATTTAGTTCTATTTCAGGGAATTTAAAGATGTGTGACATTTTCATACATTAATTTGGGGGATATTTGTCAGGACCAATTTTATATGTGTATAGTACCAAGGTGTCTGAAATACTTTGCCTGGTAGAGGGGAGCTTTGTTGTAAATACCTACTAATAAACCAGTCACGTATTCTAAGTCACCTGATAAGGCCCTACTCTGTCTTAGTCAGTCTGCCAAATTAGTGATTGAGGGAGACAAAGCAGACATGGTCCAGGCCTTGGTTATGCTTGTATTTTAATATGACAACAAACAGAAAAGTAAAGCAATTTTATATAGTGATATATAATCTGAAAGATATAAAACAGGGTGATCAAGTAGGGAGTGACTTTATGTGGTTGGCTAGGGAAAGTCCCATACTTTAGGAAGTACATTTAAGCTGAGTCTTAAATTACTAGATTATACCAATTATAAAAATGTCTAGAAAGAGTGTTTCAGGCAAAGTAAAAAACAAAGTCAATATCTGGGGGAAGGGACAAAGGACATTGTTTTCTTATTTCAGATATAAAGTCAGTATGTTTGAAATACAATGATTAAGAGGTATATTAAGAGGCAGAATGCTACAGATTGGCATTGTTTCCTATATAAAAAATGTTATTATATATTAATTTTAACTAGATGTTTTGGAAAGCACAGGAAATTTTTCTTGAAAAACATAGAGAAAGGCTCTGTCATTCTTGCAAGAATGGGCATGGGATGGACTTTTGCCCCAAAGCCATTTGACTATAGGTGAGTTAGCAGTCAAATAATTATTTGGTGTATAAATTATGCCCACCAACCAATCAGTCCTTATGTCTTGAAGAGATTTGTATCAAATGTGTAGAGACGTAGTAGAGACATTTGCAAGATCAAAAGCTGAACAACACAAATTGAGGACACAGGCACACACAAAAACACTACAATGCAATTAAACTCAAGGATACCAAGTTATGTAAAACTACTGTGAAAGAAGCAATAAAGGAGCCGTGTCCACATTGCTGTACTGTGTCCTAAGTGATCATACACGTCCTGAGCAGTGATAAAGCCTCTGTGAGATCTGACCAAGCTGTCCCAAGACTGCTCTGTTCAATGAAGTCCTCATGTATTCTTTTAATACCCTATCACTAGTTCAGTGTATATGCATGTAGTGTTGTTCTGCCATGTGATTTGACAAAACTTTAAGAACACATATGCTATTTCATCCTATGCAAAATCATTTGATAAGTGTAAAAAGGTTTTATACTAAAATATGATGTTCCCCCACTTAGGAAGTAGAAGATGTGGGATTGAAATGGAACCATATCTGACATTAAAGTTATATTCGAGGACAAAGTGAATTTTAGCCAACTCATTTACATAACACTTGTTCATGTGTTTCTCCAGTTTGTACAGCTTTAATGAAAGTCAGGATCGACAAGACATGGGAGCAGTCCAAGTGTCCATCAATAAATGAGTGAATAAAACAACTATGGGATATTTACACATTAGAATTCTATTTGGCTATAAAAAAGAAAATTTTACCCTTTGCGACAGCATATATGGACCTGGAGAATATCGTGCTAAGTGAAATAAGCCAGTCAGAGAAAGACAAATACCATATGATTTCACTCATATGTGGAATCTAATGAACAAACTGAACTAACAAGCAAAACAGAGACAGACTCATAGATGGAGACCAGATGACAGCTGGTGAGGGGGGTGGGGTTAAGAGGTGGAGAGATTGAGAAAAAGGAAAAAGGGTCCATGGACATGGACAACTATGTGGTGATTGCTGGGGGTTACAGGGGTATAAGGGGGCTAAATGGTAATGGGAAAATACAATAGAGATTAAATGTAAAAATAAAATATTAAAAAAATTTAAAAATAGATACAAGATTTCTGAAAGAGAAGTTCTTCTCTAGCTAAAGACTTCTATCTCACAAGAAAGTTGTTTTTTGTTTTGTTTAAATTTGTGGTTAAAGGGAAGCCTATATAAATAGCACAAAAGCCCATTTATTTGTGTGTTAGCTTTTCCAGTTCAACTATACAAACTTTTTATTTTAATGATTTGGAAGTATTCCTGGAAAAGTCACAATTACACATCTAATTTCACATACTACCACAAATAGCAATTTAGAACATAATATTGATCATTATACAATGCACTTATTAAAATTTGTAACTTATTTAGTTCTTAATTTAATTCTTAGTAATAAATATATGATTTAATGATAGCCATTATAGATCATACTTCAAAATATCACAATTCTTTTAAAAGATAATGTTATAAGTTTGTGGTTTAGAAACTGTTCTTGAATGGAACATTTAAATTCTAATTAGTGACTAATTACAGTAAATACATTCTTTCCTCAGAGATATTGTTTTCTACTGGGAGCATCTCTATATGGAACAGAGATGCTTTCATCTCTGGATGAGATGTAAAAATCCATATGAAAGCTTTCATGAGATTTAAAGAGAATAGATGCTACTGACTTTATATAAAGTATATTTTAACTTGTATCTACCCCACTTATTAACTATAGTGAAAGATAAATTTATTCCTGGTAGAGTATATTCATTTAAGACTTCTCTATAAAGTGGTCTGGGGTCATGTTTATAGTGATTACCTGAAAAGTTATGAAAACTAGTCTCAATATTAACAAAATATTATTTCAAATTTTGATTCTAAAATATATACATATTTTAAATTTTTATCATACAAAATTCTATATTTTAACATGGTGCATATATTCATAATTCCCTTGGGTTATGATTATAGATCTTTATTTCCCTGTTATGTAAAATCATAAGGATCTAGAAATGTGCCAGCTTTGTCTTTCTATTACAAAGATAAGTGTTTTAAGAATTCCCAGTGAAATGGGGAATATTTTTCCATTCCCTCTTGGAATTCTATAAATGTATGCTTATATTCATATTACTATATATCAAATATACCGAAATTTGAATATTATGCTTTACCCACATGTTTATCGACTTCTTACCTCATTATTTCTCCCTGTATCTGTGATTCACTTTGTATGATTATTTCCTTTTCCTGAAGGTCGGATTTATTTAATGTATAGGTATTGCTTGAGGTCTTTATTGAAGGTGTTTGCTTCTGACAGGTAGATTGACTACCACCATTCTGAGAACTAATTCTTAGTTTCTTAGCATGAAATTTTAATTGTTCAAGTACAGTTTTCTGCCTTTTGCCCCCAATCCCAGCCAACCCTCCTGCCCTCCCCACCTCCTTCCCATTTCCACCCCACCCTTGTTATTGTCCATGTGTCCTTTATATTTATTCCTGCAAACCCTTCCCCTTTTTCCCTGAAATTCCCTCCCCTTTCCCCTCTGGTCACTGTCAGCCTAGTCTCAATTTCAGTGTCTTTGGTTCTATTTTGCTTGCTTGTTTGTTTTGTTGATTAGGTTCCTCTTAAAGGTGAGATCATATGGTATTTGTCTTTTACTGCCTGGCTTACTTTTTACCCACAACAAATTTAAGCCAAACCAGATATTTTTACTTCTTTTTTTCTTTTTACTCTTGTCGGGAACACATGATTTTATAATCTGACATTTAATTAAGGGCAATGTTGCTAAAAATATAAGGCTTTAAGGAGGCCTTTAAGGTCCAACTATAAATATTTTGTGTGCTCAGCATCTATGTGACCCTCAGAGCTGAGGATTTTGCAGACTAGATTCTCCAGGGCAGCCATGACTCAAAGAATTGCTCACACACTTGTTTTCAGTACTCTCTAAGAATTTTTTTGCCCTTGATAAAGCAGTAATTTTTTTTAAACTCGAAACTTGAGTACAAGTCTTTCTTATTTAAGTATAATTGATATACTGTATTATGATTGTTATATTAGTTTCAGGTATACAATATAACAATTCAACATTTTTATATCTTTCTGTTATTACCCCAATGATTCTAGTAATCATCTAATCATCATACAAACTTATTATAATATTATTGACTATATTCTCCTTTACCTTTTTCACCCATTCTTCTACCCCCTCCCTTTTAATAATTATCGCTTTGTTATCTGTTTTTATGAGTCAATTTTTGTTTTGTATTAATTGTCCAATTGTTTTTTCTTTTTTAAAATTGTACTTATAAGTGAAACCATATGGTATCTGTCTTTCTCTGTATCATTATTTCACTTAACATGATACCCACTAAGTTCATCCATATTGTCTCAAACAGCAAAAATTTATTCGTTTTTATTGCTGCTTAATATTCCATTGTGTATGTGTATCACTTCTTTTGCCATTAATTTATCAATGGAAACCTAGGTTGCTCTCATATCTTGGCTATTGTAAATAATGTTTCAGTGAAGATGGGAGTGCATGTATCTTTTTTGAATTAGTGTTTTTGTTTTTCTCAGTTGAATAATCAGAAGTGGAATTGTTGGGTCATATGATAGATCTAGTTTTAGTTTTTTGAGGAACTTCCATAGCAGTTTCCATAATGACTGCGACAATTTGTAGTCCCATCAACAGTGTACAACAGAGCTTGCCTTTTCTCCACATCTTTACCAACACATGTTACTTGTTAACTTTTTTATAATAACCATTGTAACTGGTATGAGGTGATATCTCAGGGTGGCTTTGATTTGCAATTCCTTGAGATCAGTGAGGTTGAGCATGTTTTGACATCTGTCAGCCATCTCTCTGTTGTCTTTGGAGAAATATCTTTTCATGTCTTCTGACCACTTTTTGATTGCATTGTTTGTTTTTGTTATTGAATTTTATGGGTTTCTTATATATTTTGGATATCAACCTATTACTGGATATATTATTTGTGATTATATTCTACCATTCAGTGAGTTTTATTTTTGTTTTGTTGATGATTTCCTTTGCCGTGTAAAAGCTTCTTAGTTTGATGAAATCCATTTGTTTATTTTTTGCCTTTGTTTCCCTTGCTTGAAAGGATGTGTCCAAAACCATATTATTCAGACTGATGTTAAATACTTTACTACCTATATATTCTTCTAGAAGTTTTATGTTTCATGACTTATATCTAAGTCTATAACTCACTTTATTTATATATATATATATGGTATAAGAGCATGGTCCAGTTTCATGTTTTTACATGTATCTGTCCAGTTTTCCCCACACCACTTGTTGAAGAGACTGTCATTACTCCATTGTATATTCTTATTTCCTTTGTTATATGTACATTAGTTGATCATATAAGTGATGGTTTAATTCTGGGCTCTGTGTTCCATTGAACTGTATGTCTGTTTGGGGGCCAGTACCATGCCATTTAAATTATTATAATCTTAGTAGTGTGGTTTTGTAGTATAGTTTGAAATCAGGGTACAAACTAGCTCCAATTTTGTTCTTCTTTCTCAAGATTGTCTTCGCTATTCATGATCTTTGTTGCTCCATATAAATTTTAGAATTACTTGTTGTAGTTATGAGAATCATATAATTTATATTTTGACAGGAATTTCATTGAATCTGTATATTGTTTTAGGGAATGTGGTCATTTTAATATTAATCTTTCTAATCCATGACAACAGTATATTATTTTATTTATTTGTGTTCTCTTCAATTTATTTCTTTATTATCTTGTAGTTTTAAAAGTAAAGGTTTTCACTTTCTTGGTTAAACTTATTAGGTATTTTATTCTTTTGGTGCAATTATAAATGGGATTGTTTTCTTAATTTATCTTTCTTATCGTTTGTTATTAATGTTTAGGAACATGATGGATTTCTGTATATTCATTTTATATTCTGCTATTTTATTGAATTATTTTATTCTATGTTTTTGGTGGATTCTTTAGGGTTTTCTATATGTGGTGTCATGTCATCTGCAAATAATGACAGTTTTATTTCTTCCTTTCCAACTTGATTCTGTTTTACTTCGTTTTCTTTTCTGATTGCTGTGGGTAGGATCTCTAGTACTGTATTGCATAGTGGTGAAAATGGGCATTCTTGTCTTGTTCCTGATCCTAGAGAAAAAGTTTTCAGCTTCCTATCAAGTTGATGTACATTCCTTCTATACCCACTTTGTTGAGAATTTTATTATACAACAGATGTTAAATTTTGTCAAATGCATTTTCTGCATCTATTGAGACAGTCATCTGATTTTTATCCTTGGTTTTGTTGATGTGATGAATCATATTAATTGTATTGAAAATGTTGAACCATCTATGGATCCCTGGTATAAATCCCAGTTGACACGGCAAATTATCCTCTTAACATACTGTTGAATTCAGGTTGGTAGTATTTTGGTGAGAATTTCAGTATTTTTGTCCATCAAGTATATTGGCCAGTAATTTTTATCTTTTGTTATTGTCTCTCTTTGGTATGGAGGTAATTCTGGCCTTATAGAATGAGTTTGGAAGTATTTCTTTCTCTTCAATTTTGAAAGATTTTTGAGAAGGATAGATATTAATTTTTTTTAATTTTGGTAGAATTTACCTGTGAATCTATCTGGCCCCTAGCTTTTGTTGGTTGACTACTGCTTCAATTTCATTGCTGGTGATTAGTCTGTTCAGATTCCCTGTTTCTTCCTGGTTGAGCCTTCGAATGTTGTAATCTAGAAATTTATCCATTTTTTTTAGATAGTCAAATTTGTTGGTATGTAATTTTTCATAGTATTCATTAATGATCCTTTGTATTGCTATGGTGTCAGTTGTAATCTTTTTTCTGATTTTATTTATGTTCTCTCTCTTTTTTGCATAATGAGTCTTATAAGAAGCTTGCCAATTTTATTTTTTCAAAGAACCAGCTCTTACCTTCATTAATCTTATCTATTGTTTTTCTATTTATTATTTTATTTATTAGCACTCTGATCTTTATTATTTTTCTCTCTCTTCTAACTTTGGGTTTTGTTTCTTCTTTTTCTAGCCTTTTTAGATTAAATTTATACTGTTTATTTTGGATTTTTTTCTGTTCCTTGAGGTAGGCTGGTATAGCTATAAACTTTCCTCTTAAAACTGCTTTTGCTGCATCCTATCAATTTTGTAGGGTTGTGTTTTCATGGTCATTTGTCTCAAGATAGTGTTTGATATATTCATTATTTAGAAGCATGTTGTTTCATCTCCATGTTTTCTTCTATAGTTAATTTCTAGTTTTATGTTATTGTATTCAGAAAGTGCACAATATACATGGAAAATTATCCATGTACAGTGGAGAAAACTATGTAATCTTCAGTTTTTGGATGAAATTCTCTATAAGTATCTCTATCAAGTCAAATTGGTCTAATATGGCATTTAAGGCCTTTATTTTCTGTCTGAATGATATATCCATTTTGGTAAATAGAGTATCAAAGTCCCAAACTATTATAGTATTGCAATTTATTTCTGCATTTATGACTATTAACATTTGCCCTGTGAGCATGCCCTGTTGCTTTAAATATTCTGTCAGACCTGGGTATGGTTGGGGCATCTCTGTATGCTTGTGTTTCAGTGCATTATTAGCTGTGCCCTTTCTTCAGCCTGAGCAACCTTGTAGGTGCACACAGCCACACTTTGCTATTTCTGCACCCTCTATGAGCAGACCAGCACCTCTTGCATCCGGCCATGCTCTACCTACCCCACCTGGGCATCCCTGCCTGCAAGTCCTGTTGCTTTAATTACCTGCCATCAAAGTAGAGTCTGTGTAGGACCACTCTACATGCCAGTGCCTCAAAGCCACATATTTCTCCCCTTTTTCTTAGTGGAGCAGTGCTGCACATGTGCATAGCAGCATCCAACTCACTGAGCAGGGGGCAGCCCTGCTGTGTGGGCACTGCAAAGTTTTGTAAGCTCCTTACTTTATTCAGGTGGGGCAGCTCCATGTGCATGTGCAGCAGTGCCCCAATATCTCTGCACTTTCTCTGGACTTGGAAGTCCTACATGCAAGTATCACAGTGTTTACTAGCTCCATGCTTTCTCTCAAGTGGCAGCCCCACATGAGCCCACAGTCAGTGGCTGTGCATGTAAAGCAACACCCGGTTGTACTCACTGGATCAGTCTCCAGGTGCAGGGTCCCCTTATATGTATGTTATGGTGCCCTCTTGCTTCTGCTGGATCTATCTTTAGGAGGAGTGGCTGGGAATGTGTTTGTGTGCCTTGGTAGTCAGCCAGAGAACCTGGTTGGAGCTCCTGCCTGCTGATCACATTCAGGAAAAACATAAACAAGAGGCTCATCCATTCCTTCAGTCCTGGGTTATTCCTTCAGCTCCAGAAAATGCTCTAGTGGTTCCTCAACTTTCTCTTTGCAATTATTCCCTCTCAATCATTGTGAAGAAGTTGTTAATCAACCCAGAGTTGTCTCTCAGGAGAAATTGCTCTAAATATTGGTAAGCATTCCATGTGTTTTTAGGAGGGCATGAGCTCAGCATCCATCTATGTGGCCGTCTCTGACCCACTTCCAATACTATCCAAGTTTTGAATTACTGGTAAATTGTCTTCCTTTGCAGTAAGTTCAACCTTTTATTTAAAAGTATTGAATTATCTGGAATTTTTGCACATGTATTATCTGGAAATTCTGCACATGAATGTGAATTTTTCTGTCATATTATTATCAATATTGCTATTTTGTTTTCCTTTAAGAGGCTTGTTGTTTGAGAACAAGCTTATATTATTGCCAGGAAATAGAGAATGAATTCACAGACACAGTCATACCACCTCCACTGAGCAGGATAGCATTCAATCTTTTATTATTAAGTATGCTTTTACTTAGAGACACCAACAAGATGGTAGAATATCAAATCCTACAACCCCAGCTCACCAGCCCCCACAGAAACACTGATTTAAAAATGAGGTAGGGATTGTTTGTAAATCCATAATCCTGGTAAGAATTTGAGTTCCCTAGACAAGCACAAAACCAAGAAAGATACATTGAAATGGGTAAAAAGAGGGATTCTGCTTTAGTAACTTCAGCCTTCCCCCAAGCCAGCACAAATCAGCACTGAGAGAGCTCACCCTAGCCTGGGGTACCTGTTTCTGTCTTGCCCCACAGGGAACACTGTTTCAGTGTTTGTGGGCAGCTGAGAACAAGGCATGAAAAAATGAGGGAAAGAGGACAGTCAAAGGAACAAAAATCTTCAATAACTTTGTATACAGAAATGGATATCTGTGAGTTGCCTGAAAAATAATTGAAAATAATCATCTCCAAGAATCCCAATGAGTTATGAGAATATCAATAGACAAATAAACAAAATGAGAATATCAACAAAGATGTAGAACCATAAATAAAAACAAATGGAAATTTTGAAGCTAAAAAAATACAACAGACCTAAAAATTCAATAGATTCAATAACAAACTTGACTGAACAGAAGATTCAGTAAATTTTAAAACTAGTCATTTTATATTATCCATTAAAAATATGCATATACAAAAACATTCTATTATTCAATTTATGAACTATTTCAGGCTTCAGTTAAAAAAATTAGTAGCTATACTGCTCAAGGTTTTGAAGAATTGACATTGTTAAAATGCCCTTACTATGCAAATAGCCTACAGATACAATGCAATCTCTTAAAATTCCAGTCACATTTTTCATAAAAAATAGAACAAACAACCTTAAAATATGTATGGAATCACAAAAGACCTTACATAGCCAAATCAGTCTTCAGAATGAACAAAACAGGAGGCATCATACTTTCTGAATTTAAGCTATATCACAAAGTTAACATACTGAAAACAACGATAGTAGCATAAAAACAGATACATAAATTAGNACTTGACTGAACAGAAGATTCAGTAAATTTTAAAACTAGTCATTTTATATTATCCATTAAAAATATGCATATACAAAAACATTCTATTATTCAATTTATGAACTATTTCAGGCTTCAGTTAAAAAAATTAGTAGCTATACTGCTCAAGGTTTTGAAGAATTGACATTGTTAAAATGCCCTTACTATGCAAATAGCCTACAGATACAATGCAATCTCTTAAAATTCCAGTCACGTTTTTCATAAAAAATAGAACAAACAACCTTAAAATATGTATGGAATCACAAAAGACCTTACATAGCCAAACCAGTCTTCAGAATGAACAAAACAGGAGGCATCATACTTTCTGAATTTAAGCTATATCACAAAGTTAACATACTGAAAACAATGATAGTAGCATAAAAACAGATACATAAATTAGTAGAACAGAATAGAGAGTAATAAATAATAAGCTCCAGAAATAAACCCATATATATATATATAGTTGACCGATCTAAAAGAAGTAAAAGAAGAAGTCAAGAGTATTTAATGTTGTCTACAAACTGGATAACCACATGCAAAGAAATGAAAGTGGCTCACTTTCACACACTGTGTACAGAATTGAACTCAAGTAAATTAAAGAATTTTTAATGCCAGATTTTATACTTTTTCTGGTTTATTTTCTATTTTTTAAAGATATTTTATTGGTATCCTATTATAGTCATCTCAATACTTCCCCATTCATCCTCCTCTACCCATCCCAAACCCCGACTCCCACAGTCAATTTCCACACTGTTGTCCATGCCTGTGGGTCATTCACGCACACCTTCTAGTCCCTTCCTCTTCTTTCGACCAATTTCCTTCTTTCCCCAGCCCTCTGGTCACTGTCAGTCTGCTCCATGTTTCCATGCCTGTGGTTCTATTTTGTTCACTAGTTTATTTTGTTCATTAGATTCCACTTACAGGTGAGATCATATGGCATTTGTCTTTTACCAATTGTCTTTTTTCACTTAGCGTAATATTCTCCAATTCTATCAACACTGTCAAAAGACAGGAGTTCCTTCTTTCTTTCTGCTATATAATATTCTATTGTGTGAATGTACCACAATTTTTTGATCCACTCATCTACACATGGGCATTTAGGGTGTTCCCAGCCTATTGTAAATAGTACTACACTTAGCTATTATACTATAAACATTGGGGTGCACAGGTTCTTTTGAATTGGTTCTTTTGCATTTGGGATTCTTAGAGTATATTCCCAATAGCAAAATGCTAGGTCAAAAGGCAGTTCCACTTTTAGTTTTTTTGAGGAAATTCCATACTATTTTCCACATTGGTTGCAACAGTCTGCATTCCCATCAACAGTGCACTAGGGTTCCCCTTTTTTCTGCATTATCACCAGCACTTGTTGTAGTTTTATTAATGATGACCATTCTGACTGGTGTGAGGTGATTGTGTCATTGTGGTTTTAATTTGCATCTTCCTAATGGCTAGTGATGTTGAGCATCTTTTCATATGTCTGTGGGCCATTTGTATGTCCTTATTGGAGAAGTGTCTGTTCAGATCCTTTGCCCATTTAACTAGATTGTTTGTCATCCTGATGTTGAGTTGTATGATTTTATATATTTTGGAGATTAATCCCTTGCCTGATGTGTCATGGCAAATATATTCTCCTGTACAGTTGGTTTGCTTTTTATTTTGATGATGATTTCTTCTACGTGCAGAAGCTTTTTAATTTGATATAGTCCCTTTTTAAATTTTTTCTTTAGTAAATAAATTATTAACATCTGCTCTTTATTGATCACAAAGTGATAAAATTCCAGTTGCTTTTTATTTGCTTAGATTGTATATTTTATTTTTTCCTTTTAACATAATTTTTATTTTTTTCAATTACAGTTTAATTCAATATTATTTTTATTAGTTTCAGGGTACAACATAGTAGTTAGACAATCATATACTTTACAAAGTGTTCCCCATGATACTTCCAGTACTAAACTGGCATCATACATAGTTATTACAATATTATTGACTATATTTCCTATGCTGTATTTTACATCCCCATGACTATTTTGTGACTACCAGTCTCTATTTATCAATCCCTTCACCTTTTTCAAAAAATTAAAAATAGAACTATCATATGATCTAGTAATTCCACTACTGGATATATATCCAAAAATTGAGATCAAGATATCAAAAAGATATATGCATTTCCATATACATTGAAACATTATCCACAATATATAACATATGGAAAACAAGATGAGAAAACAATCTCAAAAAAGGTTTAGAATAAATGAATTGATGACAAATATTTACTATATACAAACAATAGACTATTAGTCTAAAAAAATTAAGGAAATCTTGCCAATATGTGACAACATGTATAAACTCTAAGGATATTATTTTAAGTGAAATTAGCTAGTCTAAGTGAAAATTAGAAGTATGAAAGCTTCATGATTCTATGACATACCTTAAAAACTCTAACTCAGAAACAATCAAATGGCAGTTGCCAGGGACTTGGGGATTGAAATGTGGGAAATTGCTGCTGAATGGGTATATAGCTGCAGTTATGCAAGATGAATAGTTCTACAAATCTTCCATACAATATTGTGACTATAGTTAATAATATTGTACACTTAGAAAGTGTTAAGAAGGTAGATCTAATATTGTGTTCTTATTACAATAAAAATTAAATTTCAAAGACAAAGTAGTCGAGCCATACGAAAGAATATAATGAACACCATTGCATAATAATTCTAAACATGTGTACTCTTCATTTCAGAAATTTGATTTTCTTAGGTTTCTTTTTAATTAAAAAAATTTAATAAGACTTTTCAAGTTTTCAAAGCCAAGTATGTATCTCAGAAATCAGATTTAAGGCATCCTTAGAGAACATTCACTTAGTGCTCATTTAAAATCATTTTACAGAATATTCCATTTGGTTTAAGTAATTTTATTAGAGAAATTCTGTACTTTCATACAAGCTCTACCATGTCTGAAGCTACCAGAATTAATCTACTTTATGAAGATACTAGATATTATATTTAATTTATTTCGATATATAATTTACATTTTATTGTTAATATTATTTTCTGCCAATCTTTATTATTTATAAAGTAAAACAGCTGAAGGCTAGTAAACTTATTATAGAGAATTAGGGAATTCTGATTAATTATGTCTATAAAACAATGAAATAAGTATTGTGCAAACTAGATTATACTTACATTTTTGTAGTCTGATAAAACTAGAACAAAATTATATAATAAAAATAGTCCAAATGATTCATTTTGCTTGAAAAATTATATAAAATTTTTCCTTTTATATTTGTAAAATAATATTAACACAAAATACCTAAAAACATGAAAAAGCTTTATAATCAAGTAAACATAAAGATCTTTTATTAGAATTGCTGCCTAAACAACATTTTTTATAAAAACTCAGCATTACTCTAGAAATATGTAAGTATTCAAAAGTGTTTATAAACCAATTTATATTGGGAGTCCTACAGAATTTGACTGTATACTCCAATGCATTAATTTATACTAATTGTGTTGCATCATACAATATTGATTAGAAAGTCCTAGTAGGGGTGTCCAATCCACAGCCCATGTGCTGCATGCCACCCTGAATGTCTATGAATGCAGCCCAACACAAAATCGTAAATTTGCTTAAAACATTATGAGATTCTTTTGTGATTGCATGTCACAGTGTGACCCAAGAGAACTCTGTGGGTTGAACTCTTGGGTCACACTGTGGCCCAAGACAACTCTTCTTCTTGTAGTGTGGCCTAGAGATGCCAAAATGTTGGACACCGCTGGAGTACACACATAAGGAACATTCTATAAGCAACTGAAAAGGCTAACCAGTGTCAAATTAAAATAATTTCTATTGAGGAAAGAAGGCATAACTTTAATTTTTCACAGTACCATGCTTCGCATAGAAGAGACACAAAAAGTTGTTCTTACAAGGGAAGGAAACCCATGAGAGTGAGAAAAGTGAATAGTTTGCTGAGAGAGAGTTAGGAACTTTTAAGTGCAAGTAAAGGGCAGTCATCTTGGTTATGCTAAAGGTTAGAAAAATGAACCTTCTAATTAGGCCTTCATTCAGCTCATTAAAATAACTTTCATTGCTCATTCTTTAGGAAACAGTCTTTATAGTGGTCAAGTAAGGGTCCAGTGTAATGGAGTCTCTCAAGGTTGATGGTCCTTGTACTCCTTTCTTTCTTAGAGTCAATTGTAAGAAAAATAATTATATTCATTTGGTATGTGTTAGGCAAGTACCACATTGAGTATAAGATGTTCCTCTTTGAATCAGAAAAAAAACCCTGCAACTAATGAGCTATATTATTTCAATAAATGATGTTCTTTCCACTGGAAAGTTTTGTATGAACTCTTTCAATTAGTCTTCACCCGAGAAATGGAAAAGTTATAATAACAATACCTTTTATTTTTGGTACTCTAAAAAGTAGATAGGAAACTTTGCAGTCAAGTTTAAAGTGAACAGTATCTTAGATAGCTCCTAGTCCAAGACCTAGTTTTATGTTTAAACACTCCATGGTGCAAGAAATGTGTCACTTGCCAAATGTTAGGCTGTGCATTAATGGGAGAATGACTGGAGAGTCCATGTTGCTACATGCCAGGTGATCGATTTTCCGTTGCACTCACTGACTAGCTTAGTTTATGTGATTCTGTAGGATATTTATATGTTTAGAAGTAACAAAGAATATTGAATTTTCAAAGATAAAAGTTTAATCTATTTATTAGTTTGGCTAGTTTAAACAACTATGCCATAGGCATATTTATAAAATAAAAGGAAAACTTCAGTTTTCTATCAAAAAAGAAGAGTATTTCTTGTGCATCTGTATTTTTTCTTTTTCTTTCCTTAAGTGAAATTAAGACTGCAAGACATTTTAGGCTTATTATCCATAGCATTCACTGTTTCTGCCCTCATTAACATTTCTGTTTGCTCTTCTACACTGGCAGTAAAATCCGTTCAAAGACTGTTTTTTAGCCCTCTAGCTATATCCCTATATCTACAGTTGCTCAACCACTACTATAATTCAATGTGACCTTTTCTGGAACTGCTTCAGTAGAAAAATAGGAAAATTTAACTGTACAATGACAACCTGAGTTAATGAAATAGTAAGTTTGTGGGAGGGTTGATTCCATCCAACTTTCAAACTGAATTTCTGCAAACCTCCATTAAATATTCAAAATGTCATGCCAACATTTATAGAATATAATCTTTCTGTACACAAGCCTCCATTAAAGGCTTTTCAAAATTGAAATTCTAGAAATGAAAATGTGAATTTTTAGAGACAGGGACTCATTAAAAGAGAGCAGAGGATAAAATATGTTACTAACCTTTCCAAACATGAGAATTTTTTTAGGTGACAATGTAATTATCTAATGTTCTTAATTAAATATGTAGAATAAGGAAAACCCAAGATACATCTCTGCTAATGTACTAACATTTTACTTAAAAAAATAATTTGGTCCAACTGATGTAACATTCAAACATGATAGAAACATTTTTTTAAACATTGGGACTGCTCTAAATAAATGCCAAGTTAGGAAAAAATTAATCTTTTAGCACATTAAAGTTGATAGGTAATTTTTTCTACAGTGATTCTTTTATGTGGCTGTAAAATCCTGTCAAGTAATATGTTCTGAGTTTGTTTGTGGATGATCAACCAATTTGGAAATGTCTCCTTTTGTAAAAACAACAGGAGCCCTAAATACTGTCACTCAGGGTCTCCCTCAGGCTTTAATGATTATGAGGTTTTAGAGCTTGTCACTTCTGTGTCATTTGAGTTGAAGTTTAATTCATTGCTACGTGGAATACAGGATAAGAAGTCTTCACATATGTGAAAGGGTATCTGGGAGTCTTCACATATGTGTAAGGGTATCTTATGCAAGTAATTAATTATGCAATTAATTACTTACTGAATATATTAAGATAGTTTGATTTTAAAGGGATTGAAAAATAATTCCATTTAGATCCCTATATACTTTATCTCTTTAAAAAATATTCAGTCAAACCTAGTTATTTCATTTAACTTCAAAATTATAACAAGAAGATGGTATAAAAAGGATGAGTTCAAATCAGTATATACATATTATTATGTTATGATTGACATATAAATTATATTAGTTTCAGCTATATAAACTAATGATTTGATATTTGTATATACTGAGAAATAATTACCACAATAAATCTAGGTAATATCTTAATATCTATCATTACAGTGTTACATACTTTTTATAATAAAGACTTTTTAGATCTACTCTCCTATCAACTTTCAATTCTATAAAACAGTATTACAGAGAAAGAAGAGAAAAAAGGGAAAAGTTGGTCAAGGAACATGTATAAAGGACCCAAGGACAAAGCCGAACGAGGGTAGGATTAAGGGTGGGAGGTAAGGGTGAGTGGGGCTGAGGAAAGTGGTGGTGGAAAAATGGAGACAATTGTATTCAAACAAAAATAAAAAAATAATTAAAAAATAAAACAGTATTATTAACTACACTCAACATGCTATATATATCTTATGATTTATTTATTTATTAACTGGAAATTTATATTTTTTTGACTTTTTCTATGAAATTCACCTATTCCCCAATCTCCACTTTGGGCAATCACCTCGTGTAGGGGTTAAGATACTTGTTTTTCTCTGCTTTACCTATTTAATTCAGCAGAAAGCCCTCAAGGTCCATTCATATTGTCAGAAATGGCAAGATTTCCTCCTTTTGATAGATAAATAATAATTCACTTTACAGCCACTAAAATATATAAATATGTAAATATATAATTATAAATTATATAATTTGTATATGAAATACTTAAAATATAGATATATAATAACATTTTCTTTATCCTCATTTGTTTATAACACATTTCCATGTCTTGGCTTTTGTGAATAATGCTTCAGTGAACATGGGATGCATATATCTTTTTGAGTTAGCCTTTTCATTTCCTTTAGATAAGTACCCAGAAGTAGAATTACTGGATCATATGGTAATTCTATATTTAATTTCTTGAGAAAACTTAGTTCTGTTTTCTTTATAGGCTGTAATAGTTTACATTTCTAACAACACTGCACAAGGGTATTCTTTTCTCTACATCTTCACCAACATTTGTTTATAGCCATTCCAGTAAGTGTGAGGTGATATCTCATTGGTTTTTATATATATATATTTCCTGATGATAAGTGACATTCAGCATCTTTTCATGAGTCTGTTGGCCAATTTATGGGTTCAGAAAAATGTCTGTTAATTTATTCTGCCCCCTTTTAATTGGATTATGGTTTTTTACTATTGATTTGTAATAGCTCTGTATATATTTTAGATTAGCCCCTTATAATATATATGATCTCCAAATATTCTCACCCATTTAATAGGTTGCCTTTTCATTTTGTTGAGTTTGCTTTGCTGTGCAGAAGCTCTTTACTTTGATATAGTCCCACCTGTTTATTTTTGCTTTTTGTTTTGCCTTTGCTATTCATGACATGTTCAAAATATCATCACCGAAACTAATACCAAGGTGCTTACAGCCTGTCTTCTTCTAGAAAGGTATGGTTTCAGGTCTTATGTTCAAGTATCTAATCCATTTTGAGTTGATTTGGGTATAATGTAAGATAGTGGTCCAAATTTCTCAAAACTGTGGAGACTGTCCTTTACCCATTGCTATTCTTGAGTCCTGAGTAGTAAATTAATTGACCATACAACTGTGGGTTTACTATTGGTATTTCTATCCCATTCCATTGATCTGTGTTTATTTTTATGCCAATACCATACTATTTTTATTACTATAGCTTTGTGGATTTATTCTGAGGCTCTCTGTTCTGTTTTCTTGATCTGTGTCTCTACCATTATGCTAATACTATACAGTTTTGATTACTCTAGTTTGAAATCAAGAGGCATGATGCTTCCAACTTTGTTTTGCTTTCTCAAGATTGCTCTTGCTATTAGACGTTTTTGTGGTTTCATACAAATTCTTGGATTGATTGTTCCATTTCTGTGAAAAATGCAATTAAAGTCGTGATAGGGAATGCATTGTATGAGTAGGTTGATTTGAGTAGTATGGATATTTTTTAAATATTAATTTTCTAATCAATGAGCACAGAACATGCTTTTATTTATTTCTATATTTTGAGTTATTTCATCAATGTCTTATAGTTTATTTTTAAATATTGATATTATTATTGTTGTTCAAGTACAGTTGTGTCCATTTCCCTGTCACCACTTTCTCTTGCCCCACCCACTCCCACCCCCAGTCCTTCTTCCCTTTGGCATTGTCCATGCATCCTTTACACATGTTTCTTGACAACTCTTCCCCTATTTTCCCTCATTATCCCTCTCCTGCCTCCTCTCTGATTACTGTCAGTTCTTTATTAAAATATCTTTGGTTTCATTTTGTTTTGTTAATTAGGTTCCACTCGCAGGTGAGATCATATGGCATTTGTCTTCTACTGCCTGGCTTATTTCACTTAGCATGATGCTCTCCAGTTCCATGCACACTGTCATGAAGGGTAGGAGCTCCTTCTTTCTTTCTGCTGCATAGTATTCCATTATGTAAATGTACCACTGTTTATTGGCCCACTCATTTACTGATGGCCACTTAGGCAGTTTCTAGTACTTTGCTATTGTAAATATGCTTATATGAATACCGGGTGCATAGTTTTTTTTTTAATTGATGTTTCAGGATTCTTAGAGTATAATCCTAGCAGTGGAATTGCAGGATCAAAAGACAGTTCCATTTTTAGTTTTCTGGGGAAACACCACACAAAAAAATAAACTCAAGGTAGATAAAAGACTTAAATATAAGTTACCACACCATACAAGTCCTAGAGGAGAACAGGGGCAGGAAAATCTCAGATATTCCATAGCAATATTTTCAATGATATATCCCCTAGAGCAAGGGATATAAAGGAAAGAATAAACAAATGGGACTTTATCACAATAAAAAGCTTCTGCACGGCTAAAGAAAACATCAGCAAAATGAAAAGGGAACCAACTGTATGGGAAAATATATTTGCAAATGATACCTCAATGTCTTCTACCTCTTAATGTACAGGTAATTCCCCTCCTTGGTTAACTTTTTAAAAAATAAGATTTATTTTTTTAAGATTCCCTTAATGTAGAATATTTTTAGTTCACATTACTGGATATTTTCATTATTTTTGAGCATATGTTAGTTTTCTTATGCATTAAAATATACATTTGATATCTTTATATTTTACAAATGTCTCCATTTCTCCTCTTGCTGAAATTTTCCATGTAATGTCATTTTATTTTTTATAGCCCTAAATGATATTTTCAGTTATATGAATTATATATGCTATATATAGGTCACTTCTCAAAAACTGTCAGTTCTCTAACCCAAATTTTCAGTAACTTTACCTGTGGTTCATGCAATTATATATATATCAGTTTTTCTTGACATTTAAAAATGTATTAATGTATTGGCATTAATGTATTTCTTTATAATCTAAATTATCAATTGAATGAATAATCATTAAAATATGCACATGTTTATAAGAAGCACATAAGTATTGGTTCTTTTTTTTGGTTGATCAAAGAATTACAGTATTTTATGGTGTTTCTCTCAACATCAGAACTGTAGAACATCTGAACATACATACACCTGGACAGTACATCTGAACATATATTGATTTATGGGATTTATCAAATGTTTCTGCTGTTTTCAAGTGTCTCTAATTATGAATTTAAATGATCTGTTAATGATGACACCACTAATAGCACTCCAATATATCTCTGGAGAATGATTTAATAAAATCATTTATTTTAGAAAAGTAAAATACTAAGAAAAATTTTAACTTATACCAGCAAAAATTTAATCTTAATTTGAACACGAATACTTTTATAATTTAAAACAAACATATTTATTTTTGCCATGATCTTCTTTCCTCACAAAAACCTAAAGTGCCCAATTTATGATTTTTGCAATATGTTGTTGATAAATAATATTACAGTTCTATTACTTTGTTTAATGACATTGTCTGACTACTGAAATTAGTAATCAGAGCTTTTTTGTTCAATTGTTTTTTTTTTGTTTTTGTTTTTAGTACTCTAATAGGAATATTCTGAGAGTGAAGATATCATGGAAAGCTGGCATTATAATGTCTAAAGTGAGGTTATTCACTTCTGGGCCATTTTGATTAGTAAAAATTAAAGAACTATAATGAAGTTTAACTTAGTTCCAAACAGGTACTAGATCCAACACAGCATAGATTTCTTGATTCTAAAACTTGAATGAGAACTGTCAAGATGAAATTATTTGTAGCTGTCATATAAACCTTAGCTTACTACATTCAAAATAATCTAATTTTTCCCAAAACATAACAGGAAACTCTAACTTAGTTGCATTTTCAAATGCATCCTAGACATGACTTAATACCTAGGGAAAACATGTGCTCACTGTATTTCACTACTTTCTTTCTTTTTTTAAAGATTTTATTTTTATTTTTAGAAAGGGGAAGAGGGGGGAGAAAAACATCAATGTGTGGTTGCCTCCCAAATGCCCACTACTGGGGTCTTGACCCACAACCCAGGTATGTGCCCTGACTGGGAATCAAACTGGCACCCCTTTGATTCCCAGGCTGACACTCAACCACTGAGCCACACTAGCCACAGCTACATCCCATGTTTCAAAACATAATTTCAAGTTATTTTTTTTCCTGGTGTAATATCTCCTTATGTATTCTTCACATTTCCTGATAATTTATTTTTTGACTTTTGGACTAATAGTATATACTGAGATACATTTGTAAACTGTCTCTTTCCAAGAAGGATCAGAGAGAGTTACAAGGAAAACCAATTGAATAAATAAATGAGATCAACCAATAATGTTTAATATAATTGCTTTTTGGCAGTCAGCAAACTTGGGTTAACATGGTAATTTTGAGTGATATATAATTACCTCAGGAAAATATTTCTTTTTCATACAATTCTTAGTAAATAATATGACTGACTGACCATCACATCAAGAGATGTGATGCTTTAGTATTTGCCTACTTTTTTTTTTTACTTATTTCCTTTCTTTGAAAACTTTCCTTTGTTAATTCTGTAACATCCTGGTGGGACTGTACATGGTAGGAACCACTGCCTTTCAAACCTTAGTGATGCTGGACTTGGGGCCAAGGCTAAACTAGTCAGGTACTCCCTCTCAGGAATTTGTGTCATGAGCAGAGACCCAGCACTGAGGATTTCTTAACCTGAGATATCCATGGCCCTTGAAGGAGAGAGGAGCCTTTAAGCTTCTAGTGAGACTTTAGAGATGCCTCACGTCCTCTCACAATACTTGGCTATTCTGTTTCTTATAGGATTCTCTGTTTATTCCTTTTGTAATTGCTTAGGCCCTAAGCTCAAAAATCAATAACACTAAATGATTTAACTTCATTTGAACAATTTAGACAAGATATTTTGGAGTGCTACGCTGTTGTCAACATCAACATTTCTAGCAAAGAAGTCTGCATAAGACTGGTGGCCTGTTATAATTAAAGAGGAAGAGGAGATAGATAGCCATATCCCCTAGTCTCCCCAGATCCTTCTGCTCTGATATTTCACAGTGAGAAACAAAACCTTGGTCCTACAGTTGTACTGGAAGAAACCCATCAGTTCTGTTGATGTAAAATTATATTTGGAGATATTTTTATATCAACACAAATGAAGGGATACATTCTTAACTGGTGTCACAATATTAATTTTTACAAATAAATTACATATTTAAAAACATTTTTCTCTTGATTATTTAGATCACTTTTAAATTTTAGCTACAACAAAATAATTCTATGAATACATTTCAATGTTTTTCTGTTTATGTGTGAATATACAGGGTAAGTTTTTTAGGAGTTATTTTGCTTGGTCTAAAATAATATACATGTTTATATTTTTATTGATATTTCAAATTAATACTAATGACTACCAAAGACACAATATTAAATACTGAATACTGAATGTATAATATGCAACATAAAAACACATTGCACTTATGATATATTTTACAAGTGACCTATAATTACATATCATTGACACACAAGGAAGATGAGAAACATCCTTTTTTCCCTAAAAAATAACTAGTCGTGGTGTAAATATTGGTTGAAAATTACATATTTTTGTCACTAATTTAAAATTCAAGTTTAATCATGTATTAAACTCTAGCATCATTAGGCTTAATTCTCTTCTGTTGATTTTATTCTATTTGATTCCTATTTCTTTTTCAGTCTCAAATAGTTTATTTTTCTTTAAAACTGCAAGATTAGAAAATTATCATACTCAAAATATTTCCCTACCTTCTTTCTGCTTTAATCTTGCAATTATTGATTATTGTTTCCTCCTCTACCATTAACATACCTTTTTAGCTTTAACCTTTATTATTATTTGAAATAAGGTATTAAAATTTCCCCTGAAATTATCAGCTTTGACTATGTAATTTATCACATCATTAAGAAAAATGCAGAAATTGACATACTTTAGTTCCTGTCACTTCTTTTCTCTGAACTTTTAAAAATATTTTTGCTTTGTATCTATAACATTTATTGTATACTATGAAACCGATCATTTTAGATGAAAAAGTTTTTAATCATTTATCCTGTCAATGGGCTACTCAAAATTCTCACAGCTCTTTAATACTGAGTATATCTAAATACAGACCTAATGCTAAAGATGCAGTGTTTTTACTATAGATTTTTAATTTTATATTATTGCCCTTATTGCAAAAGGCTTAATGTAATCTTTCCTGAGCTACTATTTCATTCATAAACATTGTTATTTCTATCATACTACCCTAAGAATATTGATATATATATTATTGCATAAAATTTTGCCTGTGGGTATATTTATTAAAATGTAATTTAAATATATAAAATTCACCATATAAATTGAACCATTAAGTAGTTTTTAGTATATTCCCAGGGCTGTGCAACAGCCCAGATGTCATACAACATGTGGCCTTTTGTGTTTGGCTTTTTGTTTCCAAGATTCATTTTTGTTGCCGCATGCATCAGTTCTTAATTCTACTTTATGGGTAAATAATATTCATATACAGTGTATATATTTTTACTTCCATTGATGACACTTGGGTTAACTTCATCTTTTGGCTATAGTGAATACTGTTATAAACGTCCATAAGTTTTTGGTTGAGCTTTATTTCTAATTTTTAAAGTTCTTATATAACTCCTATGTACCAAAAAGTGGAATCATTAGGTGATGCAGTAGTTTTTGTTTAAATTTTTGAAAAACTGCCAAACTGTTTCCTGTAGTAGCTGTAATAATTTTATATTCCCACCAATGATGTATGAGAGTTCCAATTCCTCCACATCTATAGTAATGCTTATTGTTTTTTATATTATTATACAATTTTGTGTATGTGAAAGTAGTAAAACATTGTTGTTTTGATTTGCATTTCTCAATGAAAAAACATTGAGTACCATTGCATATACTTATTGGCCATTTGTATATATTCTTTGAAGAAATATTCAAATACTTTTTCCATTTTAATTGGATAATTTATCTTTTGTGTTCCATATATATTTTGTATAATAGACTTTTATCATACATATGACTTGCAAGTATTTTCCTTCATACTAAGGATTATCTTTTTTTTAATTGTTCAGTGACAATTGTTCCACTTTTTTCTCCATTGCTCTCCCCACCCTATCCCACCCATTCCCACAGTCAATCTTGCCCCATTGTCCATGTCCATGAGTTATCCATTTATGTTTCTTTGCTTGTCCCTTCCCCTAGCAGAAAACAATGAACAAAATGCTAAATGTAATCTAACCACATAAATAACCAATTTAATGCCATTTATCTGAATCCACTAGTTAAAATATAATCTGGCATTGGATTAAATATAATGATACAACTATATATTGTCAATAAAAAATCCATTACAAATATAAAGCATTGATAGGTTAGGGTAAAGAATGAAGAAAGTTGCAATCATTAACCAAAAGAAATCTAGGGTAACTATATTAATTTCAGACAAATTGACCTCAAAACAAGAAACTTTATCAGAGATAAAGTGGAATATTACATAATGATAAAGGGGTACATTTTCCAAAAATATTAAGAAGACTAAATATGTACACATGTAGCAATAGAGTGTCAAAACATATGAGGTAATAATGGATAGACTTGAAAGGAGAAATAGAGAAATTTGCAATTATAGTTAGAGATAATAGTATTCCTCTCTCAGTAATTGATAGAAGAAGTAGCAAGAAAATCAATTAGGCAGTCTGAAAAACACAATTAATCAATGAAATCTGAGAGTTATGAAACATCTAACAAGAACAGAATACACATTCTTCTCAAGCGCACATGGAATATGCATCCAGGTATACTTCATGCAGGGATGTAAAACCTCACCAAATTTTAAAAGATAGAAATTATACAAATTTGGACCATAATATTGAATAGAAGTCAATAATAGAAAGATATCTTGAAAATCTTCAATTATTTAAAAAAATAAAGACAAACATATCTAATCCATGAATCAGAGAAAATCTAAGGGGCAAATATTTTAAATTAGCTGCCTTTCTTTTCTGCTCTCCTTTTAGCTTTAACAAATAGTGGTGAATAGAGGAGTAACAAATTGAATGGTAAAGTTCTATATAGGGTGGGCAAAGTAGGTTTACAGTTATAAATAATTCAATAATCAATAAATAATAATACAAGAATAAACTGAGTTCTGTGTGCTTTTCCCCACCCCTGTAATTATGCTAGATGAGTATTCAGCCTCTTTTCTATAGACTTCCTGCTTACCTTCTCAAAATGGGTCTTCCACAAAGTCAGTTTTGGGTGGTAATAAGGGTGAATGTCAGATGCTGACCATTCACTTTTCTTTCCCTTTAATATTGGAAGAAGCACAGTTAGATGTAGATGGAGTTTAAGTGGTATTTTTTTAATGTGCTTTCTTTCTGGAATCCATTTAAGATATAATGGCATGTGTTGGATTTCTGCTAGTGTCTTTCTATGTTGTTCTTACTTGGTTCAGTAGAATTTTACTAAAGGACATTTTGTCATTCAGTTTCTACCTACACTTTTACTCCAATTTTTCCCCAAGTGTTTGTAGTTCTACTTATTATGCCATATTTTCTTTGTAATGAGAGGTTTTTCATTCACCAATGTGTTTATGACAAGTGGTTTTGTAACTGGTTTCAACTTAACCAACTTGATTAATGATTTTACGGATCACATTTGAAGATGAATTGTCAATTTCAGTTGTAACTTAGTTGAGAAAAGAACATGGTATGAAATGAGAAGTCATATTCAGAGTGAGTGATTTCTAAGCCTGCAGTGCACTTCTGCTGATGTAATGAAAGAAAAAAAAATTCTAAGGTATTAATCACTCAGCCTCTCCTTTGCAGAAAGAAGATGGATTTTAAAAAGCACTACACTATGAGTGACATCTGGTATTAAAAGCAATAACCTAATTTGGTCAATTAGATTTTCCTGTTATTGCATTCCATCTTATTTCTTTAGAACTTTTTAAAGAATGTTCTATCTTGCAAGGTGCCTTTGATGATAGAGCTTTTGATATACCTTTTAGTGGGTGTTCTTCTTGTATGCATACATACCCACTTAAAATCACCAATGTTACTCACATTACCTTTCATCCTTATTCTCTCCTAAAATCCCTAATATATTTTATGGTTTCATTTGGAAGAGATCTAAAAAGTATTTTTCATTACGTTATTCCTTTTTATTGCTGTCTCTTTGGAGTCTTTGAAGGCCTTTTTTTCCTCTCCTTTTTTTTGCTTTTCCTAAGGTGAATTCAAATTATTAAGCATCAAGTGTAATATAAATCTTTTAACATATTTAGCATTTCAAATATACTAAATACTTAATAATTACAAATTAGAATTTAAAACTATGCTGATTTATCTTGGAATATTAACCTCTGGGTTTATTTAGAGACTATTATATATTGTTAAAAAAGAAATTATGTTCATAATTTATAACATGATACAGATTATATATACTATAAAGCATGTGATCTAATTAATAATAGATTCTATATAATTAATAATATATAGGGAGAGAATAGTAACATTCATGGTAGTAGCTAATGGATCAAAATATAATTTAGACCTATTAGATATACTGATTGAAAAATATATACTTATTCACATAGGTATTTTTCAGTATATATATATATATAGAGAGAGAGAGAGAGATTTTGCATGTATGGAAGACAGTAATAGTTCTGATTTACTAGGCCTTTCTTTGGTTGGGTGTAGGTATTCGTGAAATTTGCTTTAAATATCTTCCACTGATGGTCTAATGACATGAACAAATTAAACAAGGGAATATTCTTTCTAGGATCCTCCTTAGGCTGCTGGTAGTCAGATATCTATTATCCCTGTATTTTTTTGAAATAACAAATTAAATATAAATAAATAACTTAAGATCTGCAGTAAGTGGCAAAGATTTACAGAACAACACAGCATAGCTGCCAGTTGGGCCCTTGTCATTTTTTAGGAGGTTCCCATATGCTCCCTCAGAACCATCCTTTCAAGCAGATATCATTGCCACTTAACAGATTTTTTTAAGTGAGTCTCTGCTTGACAAGACTAGAATTAAATCTTCATCCACCCAACTCCAAACCATTCACTCCTTTATTACATCATTCCTCATGACCTCACTCCTTTTTAAAGAATAGAGTAGTATATTCAGAAGAATACTAGTTCAGGGTTTAGACACCAGAAGTCTAATACAGTTTTGCAGCTAACAAGCTTTGTGACTTCAGGCATGTAATTGAACTTCTCTGGGCCTTAACTTCTTCATCTTTGGCAGAAAGGAATTGAAGTAGCTGAATTTTAAAGCTCCACCAGCTTCTAAAGTTTCATGATTATTTTGGATGCATTCATTCTTCCTATGCTCATGAGCATTAGACTTTTGCCAGAGGCATGTAAAAGTTTTGTGGAACCTAATGGTATTAATTAAATCTGAGGGGTCAATTTTAATGATCAGAACAGAACAGTTGTACTATTGCATATTATCAAAATATATGTCACTGAGAACACATCAGTGAAGCCTTTCCTAGAGCCTTTGAAGAGAGGCCCTAGCTTCGCTGTCAATTTGTTATTAGTGACACCACTCAGAATGGGTTTTGCGGCATGTTTTTTGTTGGTGGGGTACTTAAGAGGAAAGAGATGATAGAATGTTTAATGGTGTTACCCAGAAACTCTCCTGATCTTCTCTCCTGTCCAGTGTGTTGGGGGCTGGAGAGACAGCCCATTTTCTGTGGAGACTAAGAAAAAAGAAGGTTCTTGTTCTATGGGAAGATTCAAAAGGCCTCTTTGTCCTGGCTGGTGTGGCTCAGTGGATTGGGCACAGACTGCAAAGCAAAGGGTAGCTAGTTCGATTCCCTGTCAGGGCAGGCCAGGTTCCCCAGTGCAGGGTGTGTGCAAAGCAACCACACATTGATGTTTCTCTCCCTCCCTTCCCCTCTGCCTAAAAATAAATAAATAAAATCTTTTTTTTAAAAAGCCTCTTCTAGAACCATGCTAGAGATACATGGTTATAAAGACAAAGAAACAAAGTATAAAGCATCTCTACTTTTATTTCCAAATTAGGTGGTCAACAGTGCTCCTTGTATACTGGAGGCAGAAAGGACTCTCAAAAGCTATTGCAAAAAATACACCACCTAAAGGCAATGTGGTTATCAAAGACTAATGTAATTAGTGACATGCCACATGCTAAGTGAATTTAACAACATAAAAATTGTACATGATGTTTACATGTAAATGTAAAAATAAATATGCTAAGTGTGGAGAAATCAAACTTAGGGTTAGACTACCCTACCTACACCTCATAGACCCCACTATACATATTTTATTTCACAAAATCCCATTTCATGAAAACAGAAACTAGCCTATCTTGTGATCTGAAATATTCTACACACTAAAATAACTCATGGTTTTGGTTGATTCACATCTGCCTAAGGTAACATTATTTCTTAAGGAAAATACAGCTTTCAAGTAATGATGAGGACATTTATTCACTGACATCTCTCCAAGACAAATTAGCAAACCATTTAAGACATAGGAAGATGGAGGTCATTATTCCCCACATATTGGTCAAGGTCACTGAGGGGAAAATTATAAAAAGTTAATGTTGCAAGAAATAGCATCAAAAATGAAATAATATCTGAGATCGAAGAGATATATTATCCTCATAGCTCTGCCAAACTCAGTGTCTACACAAATTATTATCTCTCTTTTAAGTGTTAGTAAGTCCCAGTTATGTAAGTTACAGTTCTCTAAGGATAGCTTAACTGTTTTCTGCTACTGAAAGTTTCCTCTTTTACCTCTTTCACTCAAAGTAACTTCACTTCTTATGAGTGTTATTTCCTTTTATTTCAGAATAAAATTTTGTGCCATGATGTAGAGTTTTCAACTGAATATATAGTAGTTCCCCCTGCCATCCACAGTTTTTCTTTCCCTAAGTTTCAGTTACCCACAGTCAAACACAGTCTGAAAATATTAAAGGGAAAATTCCAAAAGCAGTTCCTAAGTTTTACATTGGTCACCATTCTGAGAAGTGTGATGAAGTTTCACACCATCCTGCTCCATCCCACCCAGGACACGAAAAATCCCTCTGCCCAGCATCTCCACACAGTGTGTGCTCCCTGCTCTGAGGTCACCCAGTAGCCTTCTAGGTCATTAACTATCCTGGTATTGCAGTCCTTGTGTTCAAGAAGCCCTTAATTTACTTAATTATGGCCCTAAAGTGCAAGATAGTGATGCTGGCATTTTGGATATGCCTAGGGGAAGCTGTGAAATGCTTTCTGTAAGTGAAAAGGTGAAAATTTTCAACTTAATAAGGAAAGAAAAAAATCATATGCTGAGGTTGCTGAGATCTCTTGTCAGAATGAATCTATCTGTGAAATCATCTAATGTATAAATTAGACATTGTCATAGGCATGTACAGGGGAAAAACGAAGCACACACACATATATGTACATGTATAGCATGCAGGTGTGTGTATATACACATATAATGTACACACATCCATATATAAGTGTGTGTGTTGTATATACACATATGGCACACCCACACACCCATATATGGTACATGTGTACATATGTGCACGCACGCGTGTACATGCTATACACATATGTACATGTGTGTGCACATATATAGCTTGTAGGTGTGTATATGCTATATGTGTATATATATATAATATATACACATATATATACAGTTTGGTATTACCTGTACTTTTAAGCATACACTGAGGGAGCAGGGGTTGGACTATAACCCAGTGGATAAGGGGGAACTACTGTACCTACTCACTTTGCCTCTACAAAATATACATACCCAATGAATAGCTTTTGTTTAACTTGCTAAAATAGAGGATGTTACACTTCAATTACTTATTGAAACTGTAATCTGTACAGATTTGTACAGATGGTCCCAATTTACAATGGTTCAAATTACAATTTCTCAACACTATGATGGTGTCAAAGTAATAAGCATTCACTAGAAACTAAACTTTGAATTTTGATCTTTTCCCAGGCTAGTGTTGTTCAATATGATACCATCTTGTGATGATGCTAGGCCAAAGTAGCTCCCAGTCAGCCACATGAGCATGAGAATAAACAACCAATACTCTACAGTGTACTTACTGTGTTGCCAGCATTTTTTGGATATTATTTTGTGTTTTTGCAGTACATCATGTCTATTTGTATCTTCTACTTCTCGTAGAAAGAAAAGGAAGGCTATTACTGTTCTGGGCACATTTGAGGTAGGTCAGGCCAAACCATGGTGTTTGGTAGATTAGCTGTATTAAGTGCACTTTTGACAATATTTTGAAGTTACATTGATTTGTCAGGATGTAGCCTCACACTAAGTGAAGAAGCATCTGTACTAAAATTTTAGTACATACATTCACTTCTATAAATATCAAAATTTGCTGAATGCAAGAAAAGTTTTCTGTGCCATTGATAATGTTAACAAGTAATAACTCATGGATTAACTCTATGGAGAGCTTTTATTCCTAAAAGAAATGTTACAATTCCTCTTCTATTAATTATAATTATACTATTAGCAATCTGTGTATTGCTTTATACATAAAGTTAGTCAATTAATTGTGGTAAAATTACTGATATATTAAAATTATACTATCAACTTTTCTGAACCCAGTTTCTCTTTGTTTTGCTTATATTTGTGCTTAGAACTTTTGAGAATACATATTTCTACTACGTTCTTTAAAATTACTGAAAACCCAAGAAAGGTATTTACCTTCATATGTTTAGAACTGTCTTTTATATACATAAAATATCTAATAAAGACTAGACCTTCATCTGTAAACATTCAGTTGTTGGAATTTGGGGAATATGTGTTGGCATACATTTTGATTTTTCCAAATTTTTCTTTCAGAAGAAGCTTACTGGTATGAATCACATATCCTTTATCCACTATTAGTCTTAAGGCCACAAGTGAGTAGAAATGCCAAGATAGCTGTTTGAAAAGATAAAAGTCCAGATTTTGTAATTTAGTTTATCTTATTCTGAGCTAGAACACTGAAATTGGCTATAGAGCAACCATCTTGTGACTGTGAAATAAAAAGTGATTGAAGACTAAAGAGAATTATACATAAGTGAAAAGGAAACATTATAAAATATAAATAGCTGTATTTTATTTTGATAAAGCTAAATAAGAAATGCCAATCTTGAGAATTTCAAAAAACATAGTTTTTGAAATAAGAAATACAATTAATGGAGAATTAAATTTAAACTAGACAAATGAAATGAAAAATCTCAAATACATATACCCAGAAATATATAATTTTGCAAAGAAATTAAAAGATTCAAATGTAAAATGGAATTTTAAGTACAGAGGATAAATGAAGTTCTATTAGATTCCTAATAATCAATTTAGAAATTTAGAGACAATTAAAAAACATATAACAATATCAATAATTTTTTCAGAACTGATTTAAAATATGTTATCCAGCTAACCAAGAACAAAACCATAATATATCTCAGACAGGATAAGCAAGAGCTAACTCATACTAAGACACATAGTATTAAAATTACTGATTTAGCAAATAAAAAACTTATCTCCAAGATGTTGGCAAAATAAATAAATTACCTATGAAGGAGCAATGTATGATCATAGAGAGCAACAATGGGTCCAGAAGATACTGAAATAAGATATTGAAAGTGCTGAGGGGAAATTACTATGAATATAATTTATTACCAGACACATTAATATTAAAGAATTTATGGGTAGACTTGTGGCCAAGATGCAGCCATTAGGTACATGCACTATACCTCCTCACACAACTAAAAGAAGGACAACAACAAAGTTAAAAACAAAATAATCAGAATTGTCAGAAAACCAGACTGTATTGAGTCTGACAACCAAGGAGTTAAAGAAGAAACATTCATCCAAACAGGTAGGAGGGGTGGAGATGGGCCACTGGGGCCAAGGGGATTCGTGGCAAGGCGTCAGCTCATAGACCTGATAATCTCACATTTGCATATAGATAAACCAGGGGGAACAACTGGGGAGCAAGACAGACTGAGAAGCCCAGGGTTCCAGCATGGGAAAATAAAGCCTCAAAACCTCTGACTGAAAAAACCTGTGAGGGTTGTGGCATCAGGGAAAGCTCCTAGCCTCACAGGGGTTCATTAGAGAGACCCACAAGGTCCTAGAATGTACACAAACTCACCCACATGGGAATTACCACCAGAGGGGCCAAATTTGCTTGTGGGTAGTAAGGGAAGTGACTAAAAGACAGCAGAGAGTGGAGCAAGTGGCATTGTTTCCTCTTGAACCCCTCCCCTGCAACACAGTTATGTGGGTTGCATTGCCCTGCTCTGCCAAATACCTAAGGCTCCACCCTTACTGCATAACAGGTGCACCAAAGCGAAAAAATGGCCCAAACGAAAGAGCAGATCAAAGCTTCAGAAAAATATATCTTAGCGATGAAGAGATGGCAAACCTATCAGGTGCAGAGTTCAAAACACTGGTAATCAGGATGTTCACAGAAATGGTTGAATATGGTCACAAAACAAAGGAAAAAGTGAAAGCTATGCAAAGTGAAATAAAGGAACAGGGAACCAACAGTGACAGGAAGGAAACCAGGACTCAAATCGATGATCTGGACCAGAAGGAAGAAATAAACATTCAACCAGAACAAAATGAAGAAATAAGAATTCGAAATAATGAGGAGAGGCTTAGGAAACTCCAGGACAACTTTAAATGTTCCAACATCCAAATCATAGGGTTGCCAGAAGGAGAAGAGGGAAGAGTAAGAAATTGAAAACTTATTTGAAAACATAATGAAGGAGAACTTTCCCAATCTGGCAAAGGAAATAGACTCCAGGAAGTCCAGGAAGCTCAGAGAGTCCCACAGAAGTTGGACCAAATGAAGCACACACCAAGGCGCATCGTAATTATACTACCCAACATTAAAAATAAGGAGAGAATCTTAAAAGCAGCAAGAGAAAAGAACACAATTACCCTACCAAGGAGTTCCCATAAGACTGTCAGCTGATTTCTCGAAAGAAATCTTCTAGGCAAAATTGAACTCTAAAGAAATATACAAAGTCATGAAAAGCAATAACCTACATCCAAGATTACTCTATCCAGCAGATAAAAGCTATCATTTAGAATGTAAGGGCAGATAAAGTGCTTTCCAGATAAGGTCAAGTTAAAGGAGTTCATGATCACCAAGCCCTTATTATAGGAAATGTTATTAGTACTTATCTAAGAAAAAGATTAAAAATACAAACAGTAAAATAACAACAAACTCCCAACTATTAACATCCAAACCTAAAAAAAACTCCAAAAACGACCTAAACAAACAAGTACAACAGGAAAAGAATCACAGAAATGGAGATCACATGGAGGGTTATCAGTTGGGAGTGGGATGGGGGAGAATAGGGTGAAAGGTACAGGGAATAAGAAGCATAAATGGTAAGTACAAAATAGACCAGGGGCGGTTAAGAATAGTATAGGAAATGGAGAAGCCAAAGAACTTATATGTACGACCCAGGGACATGAACTAAGGTGGAGTAATGATGCTGGGAGGGGGAATGCAGGGTGGAGGGGGAAAAGGGGGGGTAGGGAAAATTGTGCTATCTGTAATAGCACAATCAATAAAATATATTTAAGAAAAATATTTTGTATTCATCTGAGGAAAAGCAAAATAGGTGAGAAAAGAAAGCTATTACATTAAAAATAATACACTCTTGAATTGTGATATTTGCTCTGGGACAAAACACCTAGAAAGTGTGTTGCTCCCTGTCTTTATGGGGAAGATTTAAAAAGCCAGACAAAGTACAAATTAACAACATTCCTTGAGTCTGCTTAAGGACTGAGGTTGCAATGCATCAAACTCAAAAGATGTGGACATGGAAAGCCTGAACATGAGCAGTGGCTTATGAGGCAGTGGGATACTGGGAAGAGTACAGTTAGCACAACTTGAGGATTATGGGGCATGGGGAGCACATTGGAGCAGGTATGTGAAGCCCCAGGGGGCCACAGAAATTGGGGCATTCATACTCTCTCCAGTGATTTCACCTTGAATCCCACTGAATGCTCATGGACAGTATTGGATAAAGTTGTAAAAAAATTTCCTCTGTGTTGTCAACAAGAGAAGGAGAAAGGCAGCTGTGATGGGGATAGGGTAAAAGCCACATGTTTCTCCAGTCTCTCCCATGTGGAATAAAAGTCTCATGTGTGGATGTAAAAGCAACAACCACTGTCATCACTGGGTGCTGAAGTACTAAGTGTACTTTGCTGGGAGGACAGGAACAGGAAAAATTTTTTTAAAAAAACTGTCCCTGGAGGAGAGGTAGAAATGTCAAGTGGACTCAAAAATAAAAGCAGGGAGGGGCAGGGGCACCAAAAAGAGTGATAGCTGAGACTCAGGGATTTGGTGCTTGTCTAAGACTAAGGCAAAATTACACAGAGAAAGCACATGTTCCCCTCAACACCAGGCTAACAAGAGTTGAATACTGTATTAGTCAGGATTCTCCAGAGAAACAGAACCAATGGAGTGTGTACACAGTGCCTCAATATTACAGAATTTTCTGATTAAGTTTTTAGCCACAGAACAGCTGCTTTCTGCTTTGTTTCCCTGCTTCTTGTACTCTACAGTAGCCTTTTGGGGCTTATCCTATGCTTTATGGGCATATTGCTTATAAAATAATAGTTTCGTGCATGTTTTTATAGTACTTTCTTACATTTTCTTCATGATTATAATGCCTCACATCCTGGCAGCTTGGTAGTGCTAAAACTGTGTTTATTTTATTCCTGGCTCAGCGAGCACTCAGGAGGATCTAGATTACTACTTTTTCTTCAGACTCTAAGTATTTTCCAGGAGTCAGCAAATGGTCAAAGTGTTCAAGGAGTAACAGCATTGGTGACTCTGAGACTTCTGCATTGTCCTTATCTGTTCTCTACAATCTCACCCCCTTGATTTCTGGCTGGTGGTGATGTTTTCTAATGACTTCAAACAGCAGTTCGTTTTTCATTTTCTAACCTAGGTTTTATAAATATTAATGGCAGAGGTTTAGTTTTACTTTTTGCCGAGGTCATTGATAATGTTTATTCCAAGGCCATTTTCTTTCTGTTTTCTCTACTAAGTCTTTGTTTTGTGGTATGGCATGGTTTGTTAGTTGTTTGCTTTGTTATTGCTATATCATGCTGTTCCCTGTTCTTAAATTTTGGTGATTCTCAGGTGTGTGCACATCTTATAGAGTTTATTTAACCTGATGATAGATGCTTAATGGTTTATAGTATTAGTTTTCCTTTACTAGTTATTATTGGGGCTAGTATATTCATACATGAAGGGCTGAAATGGAACTATAGCTGAAGATGTTCTAATCCATTTTACCTCCCATGACTGTGAGTTCACTGCTGAAAAGTGTGCTTCATTATTAGGCCACTTAGGATCTTAATCTTATCCTGCCTACTGGACGTACCCAAACTGTGAACCTGTCCTTGTCTCTCATAACTACAAACCTGAAATTGTTTCTCATGACTTAAAAAATAAACATTCTATCATTATATCCAGTTCTGAGGAGAGTTTGGAAGTAGGAAAGGATTTATAATTTTGTGTGAATAGTCCTAATACAGTACCATTAGTCACTGTAGGGGGCTGGATAGTGGCCCCCTAAAAATGTATCTAACTCATAATCCCTGGAATCTGTGAATATTATCTTATTTGGTAAAATATGTTTAAAGATGTAATTAAGGTAAATCTGAAATGAGGAGATCATTCTAAATCAGTGATCTCCAATGAGTGCGCTGCAAGCATTTTTAAATCATGCCTGAATGTTTAGTCAGAAGCACTGACCTCTTTTCCTTTAACTTGTCAAATAAGGAAAAGACAGTAGCCAATCAACAATAGCCGTTCACTGTGAATGAGTCAAAATTATATCTATTTTTTTGTCAGATTGGCAAAATATATATATTTTTGGTGTGCCACAAAATTTGAGTAATTTTATGTGCCATGAGATGAAAATGGTTGAAAGCCGCTGTTTTAAATGATTTGAGGGGGCACAAAATCTGATGACAAGTGTCTTTGTAAGGGAGAGACAGGAGGGAAGACCTAGTTGCCCTGAGAAGGGAATGTGAAGACCAAGAGGCAGCAACTCAGAGTGATGTGAGACACCCACGCAAGGTCACCAGAAGGTAGAAGAGACACAAAATGGAATCTCCCCTGGAGCCTTCGTAGGGAATACAGCCCTGCCAATGCTTTGATTTTGGATTTCTGGAATCCAGAACTATGAGAGAATAAATTTCTGTAGTTTAAACCCCTAAGATTAGGGTAATTCATTACGCCATTCCTAGAAAATAGTCACTTTCCTCTTTGTGGAAGACATAACTTCTAATTTTTGAATATCTGAAATTAGTCACACTTTTTTTCAGTATACTTGCCCTATACATTTTTGATACTTGGTTAACTTCTTCAGTATTATCCAAAGCACTTGACACTTTCCAAGTTGCCTCATGAAATTTGGGTCATTGTGTGCTTTTACATCTTGGAGAGAGAAGAGAAGGCTGCCTACCACAATACTCAATCCAATAACTTGAACCAATCTTCATCAGATCCTAATCTATTTAATTAACACAGTTACTATATCAAAACAAAATTATTTAGAAGGAATTGTATTTTCATTATTTTTCAATTGTATATTCCTTATGGTTCATTTTCACTTTACTTAAATTTCTTGAATCAGAAAATGGATTATTTAAAACATGGACTGAACACTACAACTAGTTTCTGTTCTAGTGTATCTTCGTTAGCAAATTTTACAAAGTTTACTTGAGTAACTTTATTTGCTGATACAAAAGCAAGGGATAAAAATTAAAGAAGTAAATAATTTTCACAAGTTCCAGGGGGATTTGCATTATCTAGACCTTTGTTAAATTTCTATTTCACACACTGGAGATTTGAGGGCTTTGATTTTTAAGCACAGGATATATTCAGCCTTGGAAGACTGTGTTTTGACACTATAAATTAGTCATATTGCACACACTGAGATTCATCATCATTTACAGGAATTTCACACTCCTTTTAGAGGTTTGAAGCCTGGTTATTAACACTTCTATTACAGACTTTGAAGAAGCCCCTAGGGTTCATCAGTCAGTTTAGCAAGTTGAGATCATAAATAACTAACTCATTGGCTGGGACAGAAAAGACAGGTTATTTCTGGAGAGTTTAACAGTCAACATAAAATTATTGGTCTCATGATAGAAATTCAAGTCTTATAATTAAGCTGTGACCTTGAATACTGATTGTCCAATTGATGTAGAAAGCTGCTGCTGAGTCTTAAGTTTCAGTAAATAAATGATCTATATATAGCTGTTCTAGATAGTTATATGTGCAAAAAGAAAGAATTTTAGTAAGGAAAATGATTGTGATTAAACTATTCTTTGAGCCTATTTCTTAACCCACGGGGATTGCCAGAAAAAGCTGAAGTGATATTGTTTAGTGCTACTTTACAATCTCTTTAGTAGAGAATGAGACTCCATTAGCCCTATTTCAAAAAAGGCTTTTTGTGACAATCATAAAATCATTAAACAAACAAACACTTGGCAATCTGACATAAACACTTTAGTTGCTCTGGAAGAACATGTTTACAGACCATTTTTCTAGAACCCTGAAGGTTGTCCTATATGAGTATAGTGGAAAAAGAGCCAATAAATGAATCACTTGGGAAACGAATAAATAACAGTTGCTAAAAGTTGAACATGAAAGTCTCTATATACAGGTCATCAAATTTTACATATATTTGATTACAAAAATAAGTGACTTAAAAATGCTTACTTGAGGAATATTATAGTGACTGAAAAATTAATTCCAAAAACAACTCTAGCTTTAGCAATGATCAGGCCTTAAACTGACACATCCCACACAGGATTTTGCCCCAGTTTCCTTGCTGGTTGAAGGTGATACAGTTTAGCAGCTTAACTCTGGCCTAAATCCATAACGAGGCTAGTAATGAGTTCCCAGTGGATGAGCCAGCCTGGCTCTCACGTGCCTGGCCAACCATGCAGATCGAAATTAGTGTATCACTGTGCCCAGTGTTTCTCTCAGCCTGCTGATTCAGCCGCTACAAATATAAGGGGGTCACCACGGAAGCTACACCTCCCTGTTCCCCAAGCTGACTGTTGCTCGTATGAGTACTTTATTCTGAAACATTCTGCAGTTCTGGTCAAGCTCAGATGTGGGAATATTGCCAAGTAAGTCCTAACTTCAAGTTTTTATATTGTTTCTCAAATATAAGAGAGCTATTCACAGACTCACTATATACACTATTGACCCACATGTCAAAAATATATACTAGTTCTATATCATGAACAGCAGTGAGTGTTGTTAAATGATTTTGCCATAATTATTATTATTTTTATTATTCCATGCTGGCTGAGGTGTATTTAGAGATTTAATATTTAAAAATATTTGCCTATTACTTAATGACATTTTTATAAATTAAGTGTTAATAGAAATTTCTGATAAAATAATAAGTATTTATCATTTATTATATACCCACATTTTGCCATGTATAATACACATCCATGTTTTTGTGTGCATTATACATGGGATTATTATGCCCATGATATGTAATTATTATACCCATATAGAATGCACATTCTTGTTTTTCCCACAAAATTTTGGTCAAAAAAGGGTGCATTATCCCCAGCAAAATACAATACTCTAAAATTTATAAATCACTTTTCATTAACATTTTATATTTAGTAACATTAGAAAAGTTCATTTTACCCATAATTAGTAAAGATAATGATATTTCTGCCCTGGATGGTGTGACTCGGTTGATTGAGTGCTGACCTGTGAACCAAAGGGTTGTAGGTTCAATTCCCAGTCATGGCACATGCCTGGGTTGCAGGCCAGATTCACGCATGAGAGACAACCGTACACTGATGTTTCTCTCCTTCTTTCCCCCTCCCTTGCCCTCTCCCTAAAAATAAATAAATAAAATATTTTTAAAAAATACTTAAAAAATTATATTTATTTTAATAACAAAAGTGTTGCTTTAAAAAACTGATAAAAATAATATGTGTCCCAGCTACACTTTCCATCATTCTTTATTAAAGGAGTTCAGTGTAGATTTTACTATTTTTGGTTTTATTTGTTCCCCTGTAACAATTCCCCAAATAATCTCTTTGAAACCTCACTTAACAATTTACTAACTGTAGCTATTTCTTTAATTTCTTAACTTAATATCTTCAGTTATTCAATTGCTTCAATTCTTTAATTGTTCACTTGATTTAATGTTTTAGGTTTTTTACTATTTTAAGTATCAATTAATTAATTTGAAAACCTATGTCATCAAAACAAAGTTCAGAAAACTCAACCAAATAATTAAAAAAACAGAATTATATTATTAAATCTACAATTGATTGCTGGGTGGAAAACTGCACAAAAGAAACTGACATGAGACCAAAACTTTGAATGGCATATAAACCACAAACAAATGGACAAACATATCACAAAGTCATATTTGAAATTACACAGCAGAGATTTTCATTCATACATCACATTGGAGATCATTTTTCACACTGATTTCCAGGGCTTCTTACATCCTTTTCTGTTTTTTTCTTTCCCTCAACAATACACATACTCTGAAAGAATCTTTTTAAACTCTAGTCTCATCCAGAACTCTAGGTTAACTTAGAGTAAAGTGGAACAAAGAGTGCAGCCAAGCAACTCGGTGTTTACTCCCTAAGTCGTGTTTTAAAGTCCACCCAAGAGCGAGCTGTTACGTATTATATTAGACAGGTTTTGCTTCAGAGGCTGATTGCTTTTATTGATTAACACTAGAGCTGATTTACTAACGTTTGCCTGCCTAGAGAATGCCTGATTATTTTAGGAATAAGTTGAAGCTTGTGGAAAAACATTGGGTAAACTGTGTCCATCAAAGCGTAACAGAGAGGAAGTGCTTCTCTTTGAGTTCAGTAAACCTGAATGAGTCATCCTAGAAACAAATAAAATATTTTGCTCTGGAAATACTGAATACAAGCAAAAGTTTAAACGCTGTAATTATAAAAGAAAAGGCTGTGGCAATGATGCTTGTAGAATCTTCCCCCACCCCAAAATTAGCATTTAAAATATGCTGGAAATAATCACATGGATAAATTGCAGGGGTTTGGTTTGGTTTTTTACATTTTCAGTCTGTATATTTAGAACCGTATGTGAAGATGATGGCATCTGAGGAATTCTGTTTTGTTTTAATGCATAACTCAAATATTCAACTAGGTAATTACTATAAAAGAAACTAGATGTCACTCTTTAAAATAATTTCATAGGTGGATGTAAATTGAGTTTCAGATGTATGGTAGTGATGTAGACAAGATTATAAAGTCAACAAGAACCATGGACAGAACTCTGATACCACAGTAGTTCTACATCCAACTCAATGGGTTGTCATTATAAGATGTGTTAATATCAATATCCAACACTATCACTAGAGAGGAGACTAAAAATTATACTTTTTGTATTTCATAAGGTAGTGATTGTCACTGCACTTAGGAAAATCATAACCTTAAAAAAATTCTAACAGTACAAAAAACACAACAGCAATTAACTATTCAAGTACAAATGAGAAAATTAAAAGTGTTTAGTGTGATTCAACAGATAAATGAAGATGACTCCTTAGATTTACAATGAAAGGACTGAATGAGGCCTCCAACCCAAAATCATTTGAAAGGTGAAACCTGGATAAAGAATAATTGGTAAGAATGTAGAAAGAAGTCAGATATCGAAATCTCCCTCAGCAATAATTAAATATGACTTTAAAATATTAGGGAAAGAACCCTTGAAAAGAAACTAACATACATACTAATAAATGTATCTTTTTTCTTCTTGATACTGTGTATGTATGGATGTAAATAATTGTAATAAATAAAAAGTGAGACATACAAATGGGTTTTATGCAGTAATAGTTAAAGAGACAAAGGTTAAAGTTTATGGCCATTTAGGAATTGAATTCACAAGATACCAGAAAACATCATAAGCTTTGAAGAGATTTTTATTATTGCCTGTGTTTCAAAAATAACCTGTGTCTTCTGTATATTAAGAAGAATGAAAATTATAACTACCTGCTTGGGGATTTTTAGATTTGTACTTCTCTTGTTACCCAAATGATTTTTTCATACAAGATTTTCTTTAACTTTCTGTTGGAAGAAACTTTATTTTTATTATGTTTTATTTTATTGATGATTTTCAGTTTAATTGCTTTGTGATTGTAGAATGATGGGATTTTTATTTCACAAAAATTATTTTACCATACAATCATTTTTTAAAATTGCTATGCATTTGGAAAGCTGATATATTCTCTTTACCAGTATATCAATCTGATACATATCTGTAAATCTATATCTTTGATAATATTTAATTTTTCTGTGTCCTTTGTTTCACACCATAATTCCATTTTTACCTCATCTATTGCAGAACTAACAAGTACTGTTCAATTGGAGAATTTCCTCTTCCATCCATGTTTTATAATTTTACTACACATTTCTGGGTTTAATAAACAGATTTAGCCCTTCCTGTTGTGGCTCAGTAGACTGAGTGCTAGCCTGCAAACCAAAGGGTTGCTGGGTTCATTTCTAGTCTAGGTCATGTGCCTGGGTTGTGTGTCAGGTCCTCAGTAGGGGGCATTTGAGAGGCAACCACACATTGATATCTCTCTCCCTTTCTTTCTCCCTCCCTACCCCTCTCTATAAATAAATAAATATTTTAAAAATAGATTTATTTTCTTGATAATAGAAAGCATTTACTGAGGTTCTACTGTATACCAAAATGTGCTCAAAGATTACATATATTATATCCTTTCATTTGTCAACAATCCCTTGAGATGGGTATTGATTAAGTCAAATGATATAAATGTGTAACTATGATGTTCCAGATACTTTTAAATTCTGGCAATATAACACTTTTTTTAAAGTACAAAGTCTATACCCTCATGGGTCTTACATGCTGGTGGGAGGGGGAGAGCAGAGAGTCAGAAAATAAACATAACACATTATTAAAACACAAAATGTTATATGGAGAGAGATGTTACTTTTAAAATGCAGGGAAAGGTAATAGAAAGGGTGAGGTTGGGGGAAGTGTGATTATAGATAGGATAGTTAGAACAAGTCTCCCTTAGAAAACTATGTTTAAATAAAAATCTAAAGTAAACAATAGATTGAGCAATGCAAGTATCTGGAGAAGACTATCTAAGATACAAGGAACGAAAGGAACAACAGGACACATCTCTTGGGGAAAGAATGAATGGCATGTTTGGGAGGAGTTAGAAAGATAGTGTGGCCTAAGGGAAGGAATTGTAGGGAAGAGTTTAAATGATGAAGAGAGAATGGCAAAAAATGTATTAGATCCCCAAATATCTGAGCTATTTGTAAGGACTCTGGTTGTCACTCTGAGGGAGATGAAGGGTCTCTAAAGTGATTTCAGGAGAAAATAAACGTACATCTACTGAAATACACTTTGGCTCCTCAACGAGAATGACTGAAGAGAGAGAAGAAGCAGGGAGATCAGATAGGAAGCCATTATCATAACTCATTTGAGGACGGATGATGGTTTGGACCAGAGGCCTTATGACTGTAGGGCTGATGAGAGTGTTGAGAAGTGGTCTTACTGGGAAAAAGGCAGAGTCAGTAAGATTCTGCTGATGGTTTGGGTATCAGATGTGAAGGAAGAAGCAGAGTTGAAGCATTTAACCTGAGCACCTGGAAGGAGGGAGCTATAATTTATTGAGATGGGAAACACTGAAGTGAGACTATCAAAAGTTTATTTTTTTGATGTGTTAAGTTTGAGATACCAATTAAGTAACCTGTAAGTAATAGCGAGTAAGCAACTACAGACATAAGCCTGGATTTCAGGGGAGGTCAAGGTTTAAGATAGAAATTTGGGAGTTGTTAGTAAATAGGTGATACTTTATGAATTATGAGACTGGATGAGAGCAAAAGGGAAAAGGGTCCAAGGATTGAGACCTGGCCACTCAGTGTTTGGAGGACACAAAGATAAAGAGGAGTCAGCAAAATACTCATCAAAGGTAGCCAGTGGAAAAACCAGAGGTTGCAGAATAAAGAATGCTCGTGAATAAATATTTCAAGAAGAAAAAAATTGACCAAGGGAATTTAGCAAAGCAAAGGTTATTGCTGACTTTAAAAAATCAATTTCGGTCAAGAAGCTTACCAAATAAGAGATGATTTACAGAGACAGGAACTATAGAAAATTCTGTTAAGAAGAAAAGGGAAGGAAACAGGGACCTAACTGGAGGGTCACAGTGGGTGAGGAGAGGCTTTGATTAAGGCGGAAGCCTCTGTGTTTACTGATGGAAACATTCCAGTGGAGAGGGAGGAAATAAACACATGATTGTGCAAGAAAGAAGGGAGAAATCTAGAACAACATCCTTGAATGAGGAGACAGAATGGATGTAATACACACATTAAGCAGTTGGCCTCTTTTAAGAGCAGAGCACTCGTAAATATTTAGAGGAAAGAAGGCAGAGTACCGACCCGGAGCACAGATACAAACAAGTGGGGGCATAAGTGATGGTGGGAGCTTGCTCAAATGTTCTTCTCATGTTTTCTTTCTTGGCAAAGTGGGATGCAGATCAACAATTGAGTTTGTGAATAAGGAGAGGTGGTGGGTGTTTGATGAAAGAAATAGAAAAAGTAAATAGTCATCTAGAAGAGCACAAAACTGAATGAGTCAGACAAATATAGCATTACTGGTAGGCAGAATTCAAAAACTGGTAGAGATTAATTATCTTCTTTATAAAGTGAGACCCATCATAATTATGCTCATTTTGCAAATGAGAGAACTTAGGCGGCAAAAATAGTAGCATGTCAAATGTCACAGAGCTAGTAAATACCAGAATTAAAACATGCAGCTCTTCTGAACATAAAGATGGTTAATTAATCACCTTATCTTAATTAATTTGTATAACTTTATCAACATTCCCCATGGCTACCAGAAGGTAGGGTGCTATCAAAATTTGAAGAAATTATTCTCCATTCCCTTATGAAAAGACACTACATCCACAGGTGGAGTTTCAGAGACAGCAGCTTTGAAAGCTAAAACAGAACTAAAGAAAGCATATATCCCTAACTTTACAGCAACTCACAGCCAGAAGCAAATATGAAATAGTAACACCTACTTGTATTTGCAGTAAGACTGCAGTAATGATAAGGAAAAAGTGCACATGATTTTTAAAAACTGTAGAAACACCAAGCCACTTGTTTGCTTAATATTCTTCATTTGATACCTGCTGACAGAGAATCATAGGGGAAAAGGGGATGGACTCACATGAGCAAGTATAAAGGACACATGGACAATAACTAAGGGTGGGGGGCAGAAAGGGGAGGGAGGTGGGGAGCATGGGGCAGGGGGCGGGCAGGGTTGGGAATATAAGACAGAAACCTGTACGTGAACAAGAATTAAATAAAAAAAGTATTTAAAAAATAATCATGATCAGTAATTCTTTAAAAATATCGTGTTTATGCTTAAAATAATTTAAATGGCAACTTTTACGATAAAATAAAATAATATGGATTATAAAATGATATTGTGGGCATTCATCCTCTCTAAAAAATATGAATTTTGACAGGTAATTGAGTTGTAAAGTATAGTTTGATAAACATAATACAAAAACAAAAGGAGAATAATTTATTGGGTATGGGCAATGCAAATTTCTTTATATTGTCAAGTTAGGAAGAAATGAACATCTATCAAATAAGCTCAATTTTTATCTCAGAATTTCTAGAGCAGGTGGTATCAGGAGAAATAATAAAGAGGGTAAAACACTTAATTAGGAATAGAGAGAAAGGAGGAGGAGAGCATGAGGTGAGTTGACCCTGTCCATATATCTATATGAAAGATTTCTCCTTGGACCACTGATATTATACCCTCTGAACTGTTGACACCCTCAGCTACACTATCTCCACACTGATGCATAGTTAATGAAAATGAACTAAGATAAGCAAAGATTCAATATTTTCCAGGCAGAAATATTAGCCATAATATATGGAGTATGGAGACTTGGTAGGATGGCTTCAAAGTAAACAGGACTGACGGAAAGGGGACTACGAAAGGAAGGAAAGTCATTCAGAGCCAACGAAAGGCAAGGAGCTGGTGCTCATTAGTCAAAATGTTAGTGTTATTTTTCTCAATTGTAGTTGTAACATGAAATGTTAAGTAAGAATAATTTGGACAGTCTTATATTTCAGAGTTGCAAATATTCTTGTCCCTCATAACACACTCCACACCAGATGCATCTTTGTGTATGTACATCCTTGCTTTTGGACCCCTATGATCAGTTTCAAAAAAAATCTCATTCAGAAAGTTTACAATTTTTACATTGCATTTAAATCATAAAAATGTAAAACATCAGTGTTTTCTTTCATTCTCTTTTCATTGAAATTTTGTTGTAAAATGAGAAATGAAAACTGCAAATTAAATAGAAGCTGGCCATTACCTGATCTCTTCCTGAAACAATCATTATTTGTAATCACATTTTGCTCCCATAATGATGCTTATTAAATTGACTCAACCAGAATGAGAACCTACCAAATAATTGTAGACAACCTTACTTTTACTACAACATCTCCAGAAACATAATTATTTCATAACAGCAGGAAGCACTTTCTACCAATTGCCTTTTAGGGATGAGACAGTGCATGGAACCTGGTTTTCAAAGATCAAAAACATTTTGCAGGTTTTTTTTTTTCAGTTATACTATGAAACAAGAAAAATTTTAAAAGCAGTATTAAAGCAATCAAGTTAGGAAGTTACACTATAGAAAATAGGATTTGTTATTCTACTTTAAACCTTAAATAGGAAAGCACTAGTTTCCAGTTGCTTTGTTACAGCAAAAGCATGGATTTATTTAATCAGTAAAGTGTGTTTTTTAGACCATGTAAGCTGACCTGCCTGATGCACATTTTTCTGTGCACTTACTCCATTGTCCCCAATTTAAACCTGGGACAAGTAGAGGGTGGGTACTGTGGAAATCTCTTCCTACACAGAAAAGTTTGTAAAACTCAAGTCACTGCAATAGTTCAGAAACTATCAGGTCTTTTTTAGGGCATTCAGATTTCAGTCTCTATCTCTTCAAGTGTATTATCATTGTACCCCAGAAAAATCTAAATTCCTGCCAAACAAGTTTCTACCTTCTATGTTTTAATTGCGTGGTTTCTTCTAAAACAAATTCTCCTTTAGGCCCTTCCCCTATTTTCTCAAATGAAAATGTATTCTATGCTTATCTTTTCAGTTGTCTTAACCCCTCCAAAAAATCCATCTTTGAGCCATGAAATATTTTACTCTGAGTGAAAACACACACTGTCAACAATGGAAACTTACAGGACTTTTGGTGCCTCTTATGATATTACACACTTCTAGTGTTTTATGAGAGTTATGTGTGCCTGTCTACTTTTACATAAGCACATGCTTTTGTACAAGAATCAGTATTACGTATCATGATAGTAGGGCTTCCACCAAAAAAGTACTTAAATCTTGCAGAATATTCAATATTAAATTACCACGAGAATACCTAATACCATATAGATTTAACAGACACTTGACAGTAAATATAGACTCTTCGACTGCCATGCCTTCCTGATGAAATCTGAATGATGGAAAGGATAGAGAGGGCAATGTAAAATATGGTTACATAAATTTTCTAGGCCCAGACCGAGCTACAGAGTAAATAAAAAGAATGAGCCTCAATTTCTCAATTCAAGGATATTTTTTAGACATCATTGCCAATAAATAAAACAGGAAAGACAATGTATGTATGCAATTATATCTACATTAACTTGATGAGAATATATTGGGGGAAAAAGAATAGATTCTCAAAATCCTGAAGTGCTCACAATATAATTACTCAAGATAATTCATGTATTCCTTAAAGTGATTTCTATAGGGCCTCACCAATTTATCTTTATCCTAACAGTTTCCCAAATTTTCTTTAGAGCTTGCAGAGATAGATGAAAAATTTTTATGATAATTCACTCTGGTTAATTCATTTACATTTCATTGATGAGCAGGAGGGCAATGATCAGGGTACATAGCATGTTCAATATTTATTTACGCCTTAGTTCTAGCACTGCAGTAGTTAAACACCTATTCCTCCATTGACTCCTCTCACTTCCTTGATCTAAAACATGCAAATGATTTCATAATTCTATTGATTTTATCATGTTTTATCACTCTTGTGATTTCCAGTGATCTTTATATGTTTAATTTCAAATATATTCAAATTGATATATTTATAAAATTTATTTTATTTCCTCCTCATAAAGCAGATATCCACCTCTTAAAATCCAGCAACCCAAACAACAAATAACTAATTTATCTATACAATGTTAAAGGTAGTTATTTTGAATATTTATTATAACTTTTATTATGCTTCTATATATGTCTTGCCTAAGTAAGGAGAGAATGAATATACAAATATACAACATTCAACCCATATATAAAAATGGAGCTGACACAAATTCTGTAGCCACCAATCCAATAAGCCCAACCACACACTGTTCAGAAAGTGGCCTAACAGTCAGGACTTAGTCAATAACTAACAGCTTTCCTAATTTTAGCCCTTACTTCCAACTGAGGATGACTGAAGAAAGCCAAGTGTCTTTCCCTAATCAATACAAAGCTTAAAGCTTTCAAATTCCCAAGTGCTTCCTATCAATTAGCAAGCAAATCATCCTGTACCTTAGACCAGAATTTTTAAGTATATTAGCATTTATTTGCTAGTCTTTTCTAATCTTGTATACTGCCTATATTTATATTTAATACTTTATACTAATTAATATGTTGTATATGTTTTATATCTTTTATTACTTTCCAAGATCTATCATTTATAAGTATAAATATTGGTTAAGTAATAATCTATATATTGTCTCATTAATCAGTTATTTTGTGCAACTATTATAGTTATGGTAATATCCTAATAAAATCTAATTGCAAGCTATCACTGCTATATCAAAGAACATTTTTAAATGATTTAATTTTTTAAATTGGAAGAGATCTATTCCACTGATTTTACTGAGGAAGATGATCTGTAAGTTATCTTATTAAATACATAAACTAAGCCATTTCCTATGATGAATTAACCACTTACCCGTTTATTTGATAGGATGGTTAGTACAACAAGGGTCACCCTCAATTTTAACCTTAATTCTATTTCTTTTACTTTTCAAATACCTCCAGGTATGTACTTTTGGTTCGTTTGGAGCTTTTTGCTAATTTTTTTTTGCGTTTTTTTTACAAGATCGGTGCTCTAACCCCTGAGCTAAGGAGCTCTCACCTTGTTTTATTAAATTTTGTTTTCCAATGTCTTGAATATCTCTTTGTGCTTATAAGTTCAAATGATTTGAATTGTGTCTTTAAAATATCTATGTATATAATAATTTGTACTAATAAAAATTGTTACGCTTATTGATATGACCTACTGGGTCTTTTGTAAAGATGGCTTTCAATGTGCACTTTTTAAAGTCTCCTTGTTATAAATAAAGCCCTTAGAAGTGATTAGCTTTTGCATTATCATTTAAATACATATAAAAGGTAAAAAATATGAGAAAGACTAAAATTAAAAAAATTAAAGTACAGTTTTTGTTTGGCATAAGGTAAGACTAACATAAACTTTAAACTTTTACTTTATATTGAAATCTTTCACTTTTATTTTTTATTTTAATGCTGGTATTCCCTCTTAGAAGTTTAAAATAAGTCTTTTGGAAAGCCTTAGTTTTTAATGAAATTCTAAGAATATAGTATAGTTAGTTTATAACCAATAATTTCATTGAGAACAAACACATGCTGCTAATGATGACATGAAGCTGGGACAGCTTCATGCTTTTTGGAACAGACAAGAAAAAAATCTTAAATTACAGAGTATACAATGCCTAGTATTTTTTTCTCCAGACTTCTTCAATACAGTATATTCACTTATTTTATAGAAATAAGATTGTCCTTGTAGTGAAAACAAAACTCTCATTTGCTGTGTATCAGCACTTTTTAAAAATTCTCCTTCAGGAGACCTTTCTTTCTTATTTCATGATAAGATTAGAAATAGAATGAGCTCAAGGGTATTATTTAATTACATGCTTTCTCAGCTAGACATCAAATAAGTCACTTTTCTTTGAATAAAACCTTAATGATATATGAAAAAGGCATTAGAAACTGTAGTAGAATAATGCTACTAAAAAGCAGATACTGATATGGGATAAATCAAGATATTTGTCTTCACTAATAGTGACCAGTTGTAGGTAACTTATGACTGCCTAGCAAAGCCAGTTTTTTCCCATCAAATCCATGCCTTTCCCTGGGCCTCACAAAGGCAGACCTCCAGTGGAGGTGTCCACACGGTGGGCCCCACACCCACACCACAAGTATCTGCACAAGAAATTCTGACCTAACCCAGTACCATCAGAATTCATACTCCAGGATTTGAAATTAGTAATAGGTAATTGGTTTCTAAGAGTTTAAATTTTAATATGTGCTAGTCTTTTTAAAAAGGGGGGGTGGTAAAAACTTGGACACTGAAGTATTATTTGACTCCAGTATTTGGACAAATTTGCTGGCAAAACAAACAAAAATAACTCCTACAAATAAAGAACAACAACAACAATACCAAAGAATGATAAACAAGTAGATAAAAAGAACCATAAATGAAGATATTTTGAGTTCCTAATGTATTTCTATCTTCTCTTTCAGTTGTTTCCCTAGTCCTGGGGATAGTTGGACCTTTTGTTTTGAATCCTCAAAATCAAGTGTTCCTTTTTCTTAAACTTGAGTTGGTTTCTGTTATGTACAGATGATGTTAATGGAGAATTAATATCACATATGCCAGCATAGTCTTGGACAGAGATGAACTGCCTTTTCAAATTTGTTTGAATTTATATTTTTCTAGATCACATAGTATGATATCCTAAAATACATTGAACCCACACATTCTCGTGGTCATAAATTTACAGAAGAAAAATAATTCCAGATTGTATAAGAAAATAAAAAATGTGAATTTTAAGTCAGAAACTTCTAGGATCCTTTTCAATAGACAAATATTCTCCAGAATTTGTTTTCCCTAATTACACTTCTTTATCTAGATATTTTTTTCAACTAAGATTATACTGTCTCTTCCTAATTGTATAAATTGTCTGGATTATCAGCAGAGGGAGGAATAAAATTATCAGTGGTGATCCCAAACCAGGGGGCATCATTCTAAGCAGCCTTGGTGGTCAAACTCTTAGCATGGGATCCATGCTGAAACTGCCTCTACAGTACTTTGGGGTCCCCTGTTTAGCCCTATTGTTCTTTCAAAGTTGTCAGACATCTTACATTGTGACTGGCTAACAAGAGAACATATCAATGTGTAAAGGCAGAAGCTGTATTTCTGGTAAAAAGCAACCTTAGCAGTTTATACAAGGTCACGTCAGCATATTCTATTGATCCACTTAGGTCACAAGGCCAGTCCAGTTTCAAAAGGATAGAAAAATAGATTATTTTTTTCCCGTTAAAAGTGGCAAAGGTTTTCATCCAAATTTAATTCATCACCCTAACAGTCTGGCGTGGGTCCCAAATCTTCAAGACTCAAAATGAGGCTATCAACTTTAAAAATGACAATAGTCAAATAAGGTCCTCCGTGGTTCACAATCTGCTATAAAATACTGGGTTGACCAAAAAGTCCATTATATTTTTTCTGTAAAATAAAAGATACATTTATCATTTTTACCAATAACTTTATTGATTTGGATACCTTGAGTATGTCAGCTATCTCCCACTATTATCTTCTAGTGGGGAGAGGCCAGGGGTGCTGCTAAACATCTTCCAATGCGTAAGACAGCCCTGCAGCAAATAATGATTTGGCCAAAATGTCAATAGTACCAAGAAACTCCACAAACCAATTTTGAGATGTTCATTCAGTCACAGCACCTTCTCCATACACTGCACAAATCCTTTTTGTGTTTCAGTTGTGTTTCTACCTTTCTTAAAATAATAAAGCACAATACACCAAAATGTTGCATTGTATATTTTCTTCCATCTTCAATATTAAAATGGCTACACAAAAATTCACCAATTTTGATAAGTTTTTTTTTAATGCATGATGATTTGACAGCTGTCACAATACAATCTAACAAAATTGTTTGGAATGAAGTTAAAGACAACTAAGTACTACTAGAGCCATTGTACAGAAAAAAAAATGCAATGGACTTTTTGGCCAATCCAGTAGTTTTAATCTGATTTTGATTCCTTGAGCAAGATAAAGCTTTTGGATATAAAAGCTCTGGAATATATCTGGTATCACTGATATTTAATATTAATAACTGTTCAACTTATAAGACAAAGAAATGTCAAATAGCACTAGTTTGTTCTCTTAGCATTTTAATTTCATACATTCTAAATCTAAAAGAGATAGATATATTACATTATATACTTACCTATACACTATATTAGGTACTTATACTATAAGTGAATTGTACATCTACTCCTCCTCTAAGAATTGAGTAAATATACGATAGAGTATTTATAGCAAGAAATGAAACAAGAGGTTAAATCCTTGTCCCTGTGATAAAGTATCATGAGTAAACAATGAGGTACTTATGAAAATTTCTTCTTAATAGTCAATGAAAAACCACATAAAATATATGAATGATATGTGATTTTGAGACAAGTGTTTGAGAAAGAAAACAAGTTCTGGTCACAAGAGGAGTTGTTACTGCAAACAGAAATTCAAAAAAAATCTGCAGATATTCCAGTGTTTGGCATTTATTTCGCAGGGATGGTTATGAATTTGTGAACTATAGCATAAGCTACTCAGGAGGCTGAAATGGGGAAGAGGTTTTGAAATCTAGCCTTTGGCCAGGAAAACTAGATTTTCCTTTAAAAAGGATTTAATATTATAGAAAACTTCACTGGTAATTACTAATTGAGCCTTACTTTCAAAATTTCATGGAAGCCTCAAAGGTCAACTGTAAAGTCTTTGTCCCTTGTTTTCAATCTCCCTGGAATCTAGTTTCTAAAATAACTAAACAGCTACACTGGGATGTTCCATTTTCATCTCAAATTTGGCACTTTGAAAAGTCAATTCATAATTTCCCTGGGTGGGGCAACATTTCAGGCTTACATGAAATATCTAGTTTTTAGTTTCTATGTTACTTCTCTCAACCATTCCTTTATTTATATTCTTATAAAAACACTCTACATTATGGGCCCATGTGTACCATCCAGAACACTAAAAGGATGGATTCTTTTTTTTTCTTCTGGTTTCCAAATTGGTTATTAGGATTCATTTGCATACTACCTACTTTTATTATGTGAGTTTCATACAACCTACCTGCTATACACAGACTGCTGGACTTTAATATATAAAACACTCAGATTCAGAGTCCAAACTTTTAATCTGGTTTTACATACTATTATATATACACAACCATTACTATTAAGCAAAAATGGCCTCACCATAATTTCTCACACATTTCATTTTCTTTCCTGTTCCATGCATTTTGCATACACTTTCTATGTAGCTTTAAAACACTTTACCCGTTATGAGCAACCTCCTTATATTTTAGCTCCTCAAACTGCCAATATGGACCTTTAAAGTTCAGTTGTATCTATCCTTTTTCTCTTATTCCAACTCTACTCTCGCTTCCAAGTTCTCCATGGGCATCTGATCTTCTCTGTAACTGCTGGCATTTGTTTCCATGTTTCTTGATTCACTTTGCCATGTTTTGTCCTCTGCCTATTTCTTTGTTGATTCTTTTTATTTGTACTTTATCACCTTCTGTAGATTGTAAGAACGCCTAAAGCAAGAAAACATGTTTTTACTGATCTGTGGGCCACATGGTGCTCAGAGTGTTTGGTTTTTTAAAAATGATTCCTATAATTCACTGAGATAATAGTATCACTTTGGTGTTAAAAAGTAATATTTATCGACTATGAAATTAGTTTCCTACCAGATACAGACCTAACTCTGAGCATCACAATAACATAAAATGTGGGTAGTTTATAGTAAAATTTGATGCCAAACAGAGAACTATGGTATAAAAATACGAACATAGAATAATCAGTGTCATTGGTGACCGACTGAAAGACTTTAACAAAACGATAGGAGAATACTCACTAGTTATAGATCATACACTAAGAAAACCACCCCAACTCCTTTTAAAACATAGCAATCTACACACAACAGCAAACAAGCAGGAAAGCTTAGAACATGTCGTGTTAAAGGGCAGAGGAGGGGAACATGATGCCCAAGAAACACTCTTTATAACAGTAAAAACACATGGAGAGGACTCAAGTCTCTTGCCCTATTTTGTCGACAGTGTTTTTTAATCTAATGTGACACACAGTGGTGGGAAAAGAGTCAAAATACCTTTCCTAAGGTTTCTGTGTTTCTATACATTCTACTCTTGTATTAAAAACCCTAAGTTATATTATTCCCTTTGCAGTGTGATAGGATACCAAGGACCTTCCCTAAACCAACAGTATAGATGAAATTAAAACAAAACATAAACAAAATAAGGCAAAAATTGAAAATGGAATTTTATGTCTAAACAGTTAGAGATCATTATCTGTCATAGATCTACTCTGCCTAAAAGAGATAGGCCATAGACAAGGTTGCCCATATGGTTACAGAGGTTGATTACCACAGCAGAATGTTAAAACAAAGCAACTCAATTAGAGAAATATTGAGTGAAGTATCACTTACTCGTATTTACTTGTTTATCAGACAGTGAATGGTAATTCCCTTCTTAGTATCAGCCAGCTCATCTGGGACTTACTGAAAAGCATTCTGACAGAAATGGCAGCCTTTCCAAAAAAAAACCACAAGCATAATTTGAAAGATCAACTATAAAATTGTATTCGTTTCAGTCAGTTGTGGTTTCTGTCACATACCACAAGTGATGTGGTGTCTGAGTCCCAGAGATAAAGTGCAATGAACCCATGTCAGAGATGACAGAGGATGGCTGACAGAGAAGGGACACTTGGACCCTTGTAAAGTACCACACGCTGCCTTTGGGAGGCCCCTGTGGGATGCCTTCCAAGTGCCAGTTGAAGTGAGTCCACGCTGTCCAAACTGTCAAGAGTAGCTTTGTGACGTGTACTTCCACAGAGTCCTGAAAACTGTGGATAGGGGAGATGTCCTGTGCTCAGAGAATTCTGGTCTCAGTTATTCTGTTTCAACCCAGCTTTTACAAGTTTCTTTACGTACTCACACAAAATAGAAAGCATAATTCCCCCAATTATATGCCCATAATTCTGACATCCTTTATGGATTTTTAGCCTTCCATGATTTTATGATTTTCACAATGTAACTTTTGTAAGCCAAACATATTTTTGTGTTTAATTTGTGAGAAGACATGATTAAACATTAAGTGATATGTGTGATATTTTGAATATGTGATAAAATGGGCTAAAATTAGGTGTGAAAAATATATGAAAGTTATAGATGATACTAATATGAAAAATATAAAACATAAGTGGGCTCCAAAAATCAATCCAAATAAATCATTTAAAATAAAAAGAATAATATACCTTTCAAAGAATTTTTGAAACAAGAAAATACTAAAAGCTTATTTTGAAGAATGAAAAAGAATGACATGAGGATGTCAAATATTATCAGTTATTAGTTATATAATTATCTAATTTGGAAACATGTAAAGAAAAAAAATACCTGTCTAAACCCATCCAAATATCATATAAATGAAAATGATTTTTAACAAATTTTCAAAGATTACAAAACATCCAAAACCTATTTATATAATTTTTTAACACAAGAAATACATTGAAAGCAAGGCAAAACAAGTTACTGAAGGTAATAAAGAAAAAAATAGTGGAGCTAAGTCTATAGTCTTGGTTTTTAGTTTTGGATGTTGTTGTTCCTTTATGTTCCATGAACTTCCAAAGACATAAGTACACATGTAATAAGAGATTTTATCTTTTATCAGAAACTAGTGGGACTAATGGTACATATGAAAATGATGCTGTTGGTGGGGTTGTAGACTGTGCAACCATTGTGGAAAACAGTATGGAATTTTCTCAGAAAACTAAAAATGGACCTGACTTTTGACCCAGCAATTCCACTGCTGGGACTATATCCTAAGAATCCTGAAACACCAATCCAAAAGAACCTATGCACCCCAATGTTCATAGCAGCACAATTTACAATAGCCAAGAGTTGCAAGCAACCTAGGTGCCCATCAGTAAATGACTGGATCAAAAAACTGTGGTACAGATACACAATGGAATTCTAGGCTGCAGAAAGAAAGAAGGATCTATTACCCTTTGCAACAGTATGAATGGAACTGGAAAGCATTATGCTGAGTGAAATAAGCCAGGTGTTAAAAGACAAATACCATATGATCTCATGTTTAACAGGAACCTAAACAACAAAACAAACAAGGAAGCAAAATAAAACCAAAGACACTGAAATAGAGAACAGGGGGACAGTGACCCGAGGGAGGCGGGAGGGGAATTTCAAGGAAAGAAGGGGAAGGATTTACAGGAACTAGTATAGAGGACACATGGACAACAACTAAGGGGGTGGAAATGGGAGGGAGGTGGGGAGTACTGGGCAGGGGGGGGTCGGCTGGGGTGGGAGTAAAAGACAGAAAAGTGTACTTGAACAATAATTTTATATATGTATATATCCATAAAAAAAGAAAATGATGCATGATAAAGTTTCACACAGGATATTGGTTGCTGGACTAGCCTTAAAAAAAGTTGCAGTTACATTCACTCTAAACTTGTATGTTGAAAATGCTGAAGATTTCAGAATGAAGAGTACCTCTGCAATGGCAAAGCAGGACCAAATGGGTTAGGCTGATGTTTGGGTAAAATTCCAAATCGATAGGCTGTTGTAAGATGTGGAGAGCAGAAACATGGAAATATATCATCTGAATTAGACACTAACCCAGCCTCTTTGGAAAACATTGAGATTAATTTCTTCTTTACTGTTTAATCCACTGAGTTCATCTTTCATTTTATCATAACTCTAACCATAGAAAGTTCATATTTTTGACATATAAAAATCACTTGCACTTAGAAAATCGATTTCTGAAGAAACAGTTTTAAAGTAGTTTAAGAAAAATAAATGTGGTTATTTTCTCTGAGATGAAAGAAATTTTGAATCAATATATACACTTTTAAATCACTAGAAAATGTGTTATTTTTGGATGATATTGGCCATGATGGCACTTGTGTCTGTTGCTTAAAATTCTCCGGGTCAATCTGTTCAAGTCCATGATGTCATTAGGGTTATGAGAAATTGTTTCTACTGGCAAAGGATGCTCTGATCCAGGGGTCAATTAGTCAGAAATGTGAATAATCAACTGGGGAAAAAATAGGTTTCCATTTTTTATGATAATGGACTTCAGAAAGTAAATTATATTTACTGGTATTAAGAGTATATTGTAAATATTTTGGAAAGTCAAATAAGCATTATACTAAATTAAAGCTATAATAAATAAAGTACTGTTGCTGTTATATTTTAATTACCAAGTACTATCATTTTAATATTTATGTATAGACTCATGTAGTTACATAAGATTTCTATATAGTGACTAATATGTAGCATAAAATTTAAATTTAATGTATTATTAAATAATTTACAAGTAGCATATTTCATCACAAATAGTATACAACTCTATATTTGTTAAATAAATTCAGATAATACGTCATTGCTGTTAAAATTAACTGAGTCTTTTTGCCCTGGCTGGCGTAGCTCAGTCGATTGAGCACGGGCCTGCGAAACCACACGATTGCGGTTCAATTCCCAGTCAGGGCACATGCCTGGATTGCAGGCCAGTTCCCAGTAGGGGACTCATGAGAGGCAACCATACACTGATGCTTCTCTCCTTCTCTCCTTCTCTTCCCCTCTAAAGATAAATAAATAAAATCTTTAAAAAATTAACTGAGTCTTTTAAAAATGCATTTTTTATGATTCATTATCCTACAGTAGATTGAGCATCTATTTTTAGAAATAGTGAAAGTAGTGTATATCTGTTTAACTTCACTCTATTCTTTAAAAATTAGATATTTATTTTTGAAGGAAAAGGAATAGGGCTCATAAGTAACTTTTATCAAAGATATAGTTTGAAAGAGGACACAATCACTTGTTTCTAACAGAATTAGGAGAATAGAAAAGTAACAATAAATGTTAAAATAATATTTAACTTATCATAAAATAAATAAACTTTAACATAAAATAATAATGTAAAAATCTCTTCTGAAGAGTATTGTCAAATAAATTGGTAGAGTGTTTTATTCCAAATGGGCAAATATTTACCAAACAGTGTGGTTGTATAGATTATTTCTGTCTTAGCTACCATTGTATCCCAGCACCTGTAAGAGTATCTGATCATATATATATGATCATATATATATAGATAGATAGATAGATTAATAGGTATTTGCTAAATTAATTGATGAATATATGTCTTAGCCTTTGCTGAATTACAAGTTTATTCATCTTCACTTATAGATAGAATTTACTTGATTGAGGTTTGGAAGATTATTTATAGATTTGTAGGACCATCTAAAATAGTGAAATCAAAAAGAGTTCACATTCTATAATGTGGGGTTTTGATGAGGGGAAAGGGGGGAAGAGCTTATAAATATAACTGCTCTGCATAACAATTCATATTAGAAAAATTATCAACTGGAAGAATATATAGTAGGTTAAAAACTCTCTATATACTTATAATAGAACTTGGCATACTTTCAACTCTCTATATACTTATAATAGAACTTGGAACACTTTCTAACCACATCTTTGATATTTTTTGTGTTTTTCTCCTTGTAGTTTATCAGGACTCCATACAGTCTCTATGATGCAACTCACACGGAAATATTTGTCCTACTGTCTACAATATCTTTATATAGTGTGTTTGTCTCTGCTACTGGTTACGGGATAGTCCTTAATGATTAGAGAGAGCCCAGAAAGCAATCATCATTGGAATGTGCAAGAAGGGGTTCTAATCCCTTGGTCACACAGGTCGGTGAGTAACTGGGAATAGAGAAGTGATTCTGAAGGCAAGTAAGTGGCAATTTCAAATCCGCCACCAGTTAAAAAAGATTGAGGACTCTAATATTTGAGTAACTGAGAGAACACTTCTAGACACAAGAATACATCTCACTTCTTTTCTTGTAGCCTACCCATTGCATTCCATAATCTCCTTAGAAAGAGAGAGAGAAAAAGATATGAGAGGTTGATAAATATATTCTTGGGATATGTAATTACCCAATGTCAGAGGAGGGCAGAGAACAACCTTGACTGATAGACATTCAGACACTCAACAAATATTTAATAATTGCCTATTCTGTTTTGAGCCCTCTTCAAATATTTGAATAAGTACTTGAAGAAAGTAAGGAAGCAACTCATGAATATATCAGCGTGAAGTGTTTTTAGACAGAAGGAACAAACGTGCAAATGCCCAGTGTGACTGAAGTGAAGGGAGAGTAGGTGGTACAGTAGGGGGTGAGCTCAAAGAAATACAGACGGCGGGATTATGCCAGTCCCAGCAGGAACTTTGATTTTTATTGTAAGATGGGAGGGGGGGATGAAGAATTTTGAGAAGTAATAGGGGTTAACCTTACTTTTTAGTAAAATCACGTTGGCTGTTCTGTTGAGAATAGATTGTAGAGGGCTACGCTGGGGTAGCAGGGAGGTCCGTTAGAGGCCCTTGAAATGATTTAGGGCAGAGGCAATGGTAGCTATGGAGATACGGAAGTGGCCAACTGTAAATTATTTAAACATTAGGCCAACCGGATTTGCTTATGGATTGAATATAGGAGATCAAGAAATTAGGCCACAACTGCAAACAAAAGGGAAAAGATATTTTTCCAAAATAAAGCAGGGGTGCTTCTATCAGAAGAATGGCACTTAGTAGACCAAAGATCATTGTTTCCACAATGGCTACCATGAAAAAAATAGAAAAATAAAGGGGTCCAGTTATCAGGACTGCAGCACAAGGTTAGAGACAGATCATCAGTGGGAACAGTTTGTTGCTGAGATCCAGTTTTGCACAATTCCTTAAATTACTCCTACTCAAGATCTAGGTTGATTATACCCGCTGGGACATGGCTAACTCTACAAGTTTTGGCCAAGTGGTTATTTCTTTTGGTAAAATAAGAACTAAGAGGCTAGAAACTAGTAAAGGGAAAAATGTAGAATGTACATCTTTTAGCATTGAAAAGAAAATAGGAAATTAATGACTAGGCTAATGTTGCTTTTATCATATGGTCAATACACACTTGATGCTGGTGACTGACTCCTATGTAACAAAAGACTCCATTATGATTTGACCCATCAGCACAAAGATGTAAGAACCCCACTAGGTATTTTTCTAGTTATACGAAGGAAAAAGAACTCAGCAGAAGCACTGCTTCCATTCTCTCCTAGCCTCGAGCAGAGAGTGCTTCAGTTAAGATGTACTCAGAGGAACTAAAATGAATGCAATAAATGTGAACTGACTTTTCAGGATAGTATCATTATGTGAGTTAAAGTAATGAAACATTTTAACACATACGTATTTGAACTCATAAAGTACTTTATAAAATAGAATAAAAAGTATTTTCTAAGTATGTGGATCAAAATAGTTTCAAATGAAATATGTTTGGATAAAATATTTTTCTTCTTGGTCAATTGGGAACTTTAACAAATTAAGATAACATTAGTTATCTAAATTAAATGTTACAAATGAAATTTCAATTACAGAATAATGTCAATAATTTTGCCTCTATCTTAAATCCAGTAACATGAGAAGACAGTAATTGGAAAAATGTGATCTGTAGCATAAGCTTTGGCAAGCAAAACACTACTGGATACAAAGTGTACAATTAATATTGATTGATTGACACCAAGCATAGTTTGGTTATGCTCATTCTTTTCTAGAATTATTTTCTATTTTAATTCCTTATTTTCAATCACAAAAGGCAAAAGGTGCCTTTTATGATAGTCTTGCTTTTGTTATACTAATAATTCACTCAAATTCCTGTAACTGACCCCACCCTTCATTCTCTGTAGGCATCTCTGATATAATATGTTTAAATGAAAGAGTGGATATATATGATATAGTTAGTGCTGAGCCAATCCTAATTTAGTAAAACTCTGAAGGAACAATTAGGTAAAAAATGCATTTTTCAGACACTTAGTCATCAAATAGGTAAATTTCCTCATTATATATATATATATATATATATATATATATATATAAATATTTTATTTATTTATTTTTAGAGGGGAAGGGAAGGAGAGAGGGAGAGAAATATCAATATATGGTTGCCTCTCTTAGTTGGTCCGAAGGTTGTGGGTTATTGTTAAGCTGGTTGCCTCTCGTGAGTCCCCTTCTGGGAACTGACCTGCAGCCCAGGCATGTGCCCTGACTGGGAATGGAACCACGATCATCTGGTTCCTAGGCCCACGCTCAATCCACTGAGCTACACCAGCCAGGGCCACATATATATATATATATATATATATATATATTTAAGATATATATATATATATCTTAAAAGTGAGTTAAGTGTGCCCTGGCTGGTGTGGGTCAGTGAACTGAGTGCCAGCCTGCAAACAGATTCTATTCCCAGTCAGGGCACATGCTCGGGTTGCTGGCCAGATGCTTGGAAGGGGGGCACGTGAGGGGCAACCACACATTGATGTTTTCCTCTCTTCTTCCCTTTCCCTCTCTCTAAAAACAAATAAAATCTTTAAAAAATGAGATAAATGAATATCAAACTAATTCACACAGTTTATAGGGTGCATCAGATTAAATTCTAGAAGCATAAAAATGTTACTCTATTTATCTTCTTAAAGCAATAAACTAAGATGTGATCAATGGATTCAGATTCCTAATAATGAACTAATAAAATTCTAGCATCAGCAATATTTGTAAAAAGATTCTCTGTGACTCTGCTCATAGGAAGTGTATAATCTATAGACTTGGAATTGATGTGTTCCAGACGATAAATTTTTTAAATTGCTTATCTATTTACACTCACTTAGAAAGTGTGTGTGTCTGTGTAAAATGGTTAATGTGTAAAACAATTCTATAAAACAAGAATATGAGGAAGAGTAAGCAAAGAAAGACAGTATAAAACCATGCTGCTTAGAATATGCATATGGAAGGCATGTATCATTTGATTCTTCCCAGAATTTTGTGTGTCCCCTGACACATCCCTTTTGTTTCTTGTTAGGTATTGTCAGCTGCTGGGTTGGTAAGGCCAACTCCAACTGCCAACAAAGCTTCAGGCATGAACAAAGCATGAGACAAAGGAATGTTGGAAGAATGAAAAGATTTCAAAAATCTGGGCACACACATGACTATAATTAGCTACTGGACACTCACCATTCTTTGGTGTAAATACAGTACTTAATGCATAGAATTAATCCTCAATTCCTTTATAAGATATGGAACCTGAACATTTTTATCATAGAATTCTGAAATATATTTATATTTTTGTAGCATTTATCCACTATTTAATCTGAATCATTAACCTCCTTCTGGACTTGCCTGCTTCTACTCCGTTGGCTTCTGATTGTTCTTTCTTATCTGATCTTCTACCTGTTCCCTTAACTTCCTTCAAGATACAGCTTAAATGAATGCCATCTATTCTTTCCTAACCCATTAGCCCTTCCCCATCCTTATTAGACTTTTGCCAAATTTATCTTCAGTAATTCTATATAATCTATGGGATATAGCCCATGTGTTCTATGCAGCACAGGGAACTATTGATCTAATGTCATATTTGACGATTTTATGATCAATTTCCTAGTGTTAACCAAAGTTTATTATTAAAAGTTTTTTATAATCTAGTATGGATTATTTAGAATTCCAAGTTTCATGGCTCTATTAATAAACAGTATATCTACTTTGGTTTCATTTGCATATATCTGAATGTGGAAGAGTTTGAGATTTTCTCCTTGTTTGTTAGCCCTCTGATTTTCTCTAAATTGCTCATATCCCTTGCCAAGTTCTTTTGTGATATTTATACTTTTCATGTTAAACTATATAATTTGGGGGGAGGATATTCTCTATTATTCTCATCATCTGTTTTAGACATTATAAATATCTTTCTTTCTTTTTATACAGTTTATATATATTCATTATAACAAAATTCAAATAATAGACCAATGTGAGTTATGTAAGTAATTGACTCCCCTGAATACTTATGCAAAAAATAGGGTTATTTCTTGTTGGTAGTTCAATCTCCAGGCATAAAATATGTAATCCCTACTATACCCATTTTGCATATATTAACAGAAAGTAAAAGCACAATCACTTCTAGAGGCAGGTAAGAGTTTCATACCCAGGGCTCTGTGTTATAGGTTGGGGTCCCCAACCACCAGGCCAAAGACCACTACTGGTCTATAGCCTGTTAGGAACTAGGCCACAAAGCAGGAGGTGACCTTGTGCTTGAATCATCCTGAAACTACCCTCCCTACCCCTGGTCCATGGAAAATTTTTCTTCCATGAATCCAGTCCCTGGTGCCAAAAAGGTCGGAGACTGCTGCTCTAGGGGACTCAATATTGTTCTCTTTCAGCTAAATCCTTTATCACATAGGTGAGGGATCCATGTGATAAAAATTAGCTGCTGGACTTGAGCCTGAGATTTCCCTTCTAGATCATACAGTGTGACCCCTATGTTTCCTGTACAAGGTCTCTTTCCTGGAACATACTGTAGATAGACTGAACCACAGATGAGGACACATCTATTTTTAAGACACATACATAAAGGATGAGGGATGTAGATTAAGCTTGAATGTGAGGTCCTCATAGTGAAAAAGGAGCTGGAACATAAAGAAAAGAGTATAAGCCTAGGTTTGCCACTGTGGAGACTACAGTGTTGTTTGCAGGAACATCAAGGTTTGGGGAGACTTTCCAGGAAAAAAAGAAGAAAGTAGTGCATAGCCCCTCATCTTGCATTTTCCCTTTGATACCATCAAACAGAGTTTAACACAGACATGGTAGGCAAAGGAGAAATGTGTAATAGGTTGCAGAATCCAATCTCCAACATCACAAAAAGGAAAGAGAAAGGTCAGTTTTAATTGAAAGGCAAGAACTTAATACCTGACACCACATTCTGAGTAACCAAAATGGCCACAAAAATGTTGAGGAAAAAATTCAGTTGGAGGAGTTAAGAAAACTTATGAAAAGATGTATTATAAACCTATACAATCAAGAAGACATGGTGTTGCACTAAAATATTATACATCATGATTGAGTGATATTTATTCCTGGGATGCAAGTTTGGTTCAATATCCACAAATCAATTAACGTAAACAAAATAAAGGATGAAAATCATATGATCTTATCATAAATGCTGTAAAAGCACTTAACAAAATCCAAAATTCATTTATGATAAAAGCCCTCAGCAAAGTGGGGAGAGAAGGAACATACCTCAACATAATAAAGGCTATATATGACAAACCCATAGCTAATATCATACTAAGCAGTAAAAACCTGAAATTTTTTTTCAAGATCAGGAACAAGTAATGATATACACTCTCACAACTTTTATCCAACATAGTATTGGAAGTCCCAGCCACAGAAATCAGACAAGAAAAAGAAACAAAACACAACTGAATTAGAAAGAAGGAAGTAGAAATATCATTATTTTAAGATGACATGATACTAAATATAGAAAACCCTAAAGACTCCACCAAAAAGTCTATTAAAATAAATGAAGTTAATAAAGTAGCAGAATTTAAAATTAATACTCAGAGATTGGTTACATTTTTATACCTCAATAACAAACCATCGGAGATAAGTTTTAAGAAAACAATTCCATTTACAAATTGATCAAAAATAATATAATACCTAGGAAAAAATTAAAGATGTAAAAATGCCTGCATTCGGCCTAGACACTGGAGAAAGAAACTGAAAAAAATACAAACAAGTAGAAGTATATACTGTGCTAATGAATAGGAATAATTAACATCATTAAAATGTTTACCCAAAGCAATCTACAGATTCAATGCAATTCCTATCAGACTATCAATGGCATTTAGTTCATGAAACTAGAACAAATAATTTGAAAATGTACATGGAAATATAAAAGACAAAAAAAAGACAAAGCAATCTTAAGAAGAAGAACAAATTTTAAGATGTCATGCTACCTGATATCAAACTATATTTCAAGGCTATAGTAATCAAAACAGCATGATACCGGCACAAAAACAAATACATACATCAATGGAACAGAACAGAGAGCCCAGTAACAAAGCTGTAACTACATGGTCAACTAATCTATGACAAAGGAGGCAAGAATATATAATGTGATGATGACATATTTTTTATTAAATGGTGTTGGGAAAACTGTACAGATATGTGAAAAAATGAAACTGGATCATTTTCTTATATGATGTATAAGAATAAGCCCAAAATGAATTGAAGGCTTAAATGTAGGACCCCAAAAAGCATAGAAATTCTGGAAGAAAACATAGGAAATAAACTCTTTTAAATACCTCTTAATAATATGCTTCTGGATATCTCTCTCTGGGTAAGAGTAACCAAAGAAAAACAAATGGGACTACATTGAACTAAAAAAAAATTACACCGCAAACAAAATAATCAATAAAATAAAGAGACAATATACTGAATGGGAGATTATATTTTCCAATAATACAATATATCTGATGTGGAAGTGATATTTAAAATTTATAAGGAACTCATACAACTTAACACCAATAAACAAGCAAAAAAATCAATCTGATTAGAAAATGGGCAGAAGATCTGAACAGATATTTCTTCAAAGAGGACAGACAGATGGACAATCAACATATGAAAAGATGCCCAACACCACGAATCATCAGAGAAATGCCATTAAAACCACAGTGAGATATCACCTTACACCTGTCAGAATGGCCATCATCAATCAGTCAACAAAGTGTTGGTGAGAATGCCGATTAAAGAGAAACCTTGTGTACTGTTGGTGGGAAGAGATTTCAATAACTATTGAAAACAATATGGCTATTCCTCAAAAAATTAAAAATAGAACTATTATATGACCTATGACTTGCATTTATCCAATGAAATTCGAAATATTAACTTAAAAAGATTTATGCACCCCTATGTCCATTTCAACATTGTTTACAATAGCCAAGGTATGGAAGCAGCTTAGATGTCCACTGATAGACAGAAGGATACAGAAAAAGTGGTGCATATAACAAGGGAAAAATACTTCAGCATAAAACAAATACAATTTTGCCATTTGTGACAACATGGATGGACCAAGAGAGTATTATTCTAAGTGAAATAAGTCAGAAAAATAAAAGTATCATAATTTCACTTATATGAGGAATCTAAAAAAGTAAATAAATGAACTAACAAACAGAAACCAACTCATAGTTACAGAGGACAAACTGATAGTTGCCAGATGAAATGGGGGCTGTTTATTGGTGGAAAAGTTGAAAGGATTAAGAAATACAAATATCCAGTTATAAAAATAGTCACAGGGACATGAAGGATAGAATAGGGAATATAGTCAATAATGTTGTAATAACTATGAATGGTGTTGGGAGGGTACTAGACTTGTTGGTGTGATCCCTTTTTTTTTACTTTAAACAACTTTTTTTAAAAGATTTTATTTATTTATCTTTAGAGGGGAAGGGAAGGAGATTGGGAGGGAATATCAATGTATGGTTGCCTCTCATCTGTCCCCTGCTGGGAACTGGTCTGCAACCTAGGCATGTGCCATGACTGGGAATTGAACCATGAACCTTTGGTTCACAGGCTCACGCTCAATCCACTGAGCTACACCAGCCAGGGTGGTGTGATCACTTTATAAGTTACATAAATGTCTAACCACTATGTTATACACCTGAAACTAATATAGCATTATATGTGAACTATAGTTGAAAAATAAAAATAAAGTAAAAAGAAAGTGGGATCTGGTGTAAGTCTATATATTTAAAAAAAACTGAACAATAGAGTCCAGAAAAAATTTTAAAAACTATGTATGGCATACTTTTTAGATAAATATATGAAAAAATTTAATTTCAGTCCCTACCATGCCTTATACCAAAAGTAACTTAAGTGGGATTATACAGGTGAACTTAAGAGCTAAAAATAAGTAATAAAGTCTCTAGAAGAATATATAATAGACTATAAACAAGAGCTTGGAATAAGCAAATATTTTTAAGAGAGGTTTTTAAAAAGCAATAATTATAAAATATATACTGGACTTCTTCAAATTTACAACTTCTACTCATCAAAAGGCCCTGCTTAGAAAATGAAAGGCATAGCACAGACTGGGAAAATGTTTGCAGTACATGTGTGTAACAGTGGATTATTATTCAGAATATATAATGATATGACAACTAAACAAACAACCAACAAAGAAAACAACCAGTTTTAAAAATGGAAAAATACTAAAAAAGATCATCAAAACAAAAAATGCAGCAGTGACCGATAAACACATGAAATGGTTCTCATGCTTAACATGATCAGCAATATGAAAAATGTTAATGAAAATCTCAACAAGATATCATTTCATACTCATTCAATGGGCTAATATCAATAAGTCAGAGAATTTGAGGCAGTACACCCAGCTACTTGTTCTTTCTTTCTATCCAGGCTAATAGGACTATCTGTGCTGCATCTAAAAAAGATTTTCTTATTGCTGATAACCCCACTTAAAAGCAACTGGATGCTATGAAATGGCAATTACACAGTAAGATATCTTAATATTCTATTATCTAAAAATCTGTGATGAATAAAGTTTTTAAAATGTGAGTGATGTGAACATTTGAGTTACTTATTGTACTGTTTTTATTTCAATTTCATCAAGCTTTATCCTGAGATTGAGATCTGAGAATCCTGTAACAGGGTAAGAAGACAGTGTGGACTCACAAAAGCAGCAAGGAGCAACTCTCTTAAGAAAACAGGAATGTGGCGTATCTAAATCTCCCAGCAGTTATTTCCTCGGGATGAGTTTGGGTCTATGAAGATGATTTTCTCTCATGGAAAATGAAACCTCCTCCGATGCATCCCTACTTCTGCACGGCATTAAGCTCATCTAGTGATCAGGAACAAAACGCATAGACCCCTACTATATATTTATAAAAGTGGAATGGATTTGACAAGTTAAAAAAGACAACTTAGTCCCTTTCTCTATCTTATTTCTTTTTTCATGTAACACTGAGCAGACCCTAAGCTGTAGAAAGATTAAAGTGTGGAAAACATTCCCTTGATTGAGAATCCCAGTCAAGTTCAATAATTTATATCACAATTGGTTTGTGATATAAAACCCCCATAATACTTAAAAGCATCTATTACACAGAAAAACTCTAGTGGTGTATCCATGTGAAAGGACATGCAAAAGTTTAACAGGAAATGGATGTATTAATAAAGTGGCAATCACCATGCATGCGGATGTGTAGAGACTAACAACTTGTAGTTGACCTACGAGCACATAATAATGACACTGTGTCCCCACTGAAGGCTGGAGGCAAGTTATAGTCCATGGGAATTTACTCTGGTGTAATCTATGAAAACTTCAGTATTTCCTGAAATAATTCAATTATTTTTAAGAGACTTAGAATTTTTTAAGATCTTAAAAATGGGAAAAGAGATAGAACCAAAGCAAACGCATGCATATCTGTGGGTAGGAAGGGGGCGTGACAAAAGGTAACAGTGTTGAAAGGTATAGTGATCATAATTTACTGAAGTTAAATTACTTTTGCTAACTTATCAAAAAAGCACATGTGAGATTTTTCCCTAGAGGTTACGCTTTTCATAATGCGTTACATTGCTCATAAGTTACACTTCCCATACACTTCTGCATCTTTGAAGAGTCCCATGCAAATGAGAAATCTCTATGAAAAATTATTATGATGAATCTCTTCAATGGATAATTATCTTCTGATTTCATTTCATTGAATACTTCATATTGCCTCAAGCAAAAAAATGTTGCAAGAAGGGAAATATACAGTATGTGAAGTCACTTAAGGCATTTGTATATATGCTAAAAATAAACTAAAAGGGGCATGTACAAATATTTGTCAATGCTAAGATAAGAGGAAAATACATTTAAAATTTGGCAAATAAGTTAAGGGTATTTTAGATTGGATCTTCATTGTCAGTGTGAATTAACCAAAACAACATATGTTTAATGATGAGTAAACAACAGATTGTATTACATTTATAAGCAATGAATATTTTTTTCTGAAAAACTTAAATCTTAAGTCTTCTATTCACCAGCAATAATTATGCTTTAGGTAAACCTCATAATCTGTGGCAATAATGTTGTATCAAAATGTCTGAGTCATTTATGTGAAAGTGGTTTTAAAAAAACATCTTTTTTAGAATAATGTACACATTTATTGGCTCTGACTATTAAATAGAGGAATATTCTCTATTATAGTGGTACTAAATGGACATTTAAATCATGTTCACATATACTGTATACTTATATAGTGGCGAACATGAAGAACATAACTTTATATATGTTGATTATTTGTTATTTTAGCAATTTTAACATCTTAAGACTGTGGCACAATAAAACATTTACTAGTGGAAAACGTTTGCCTATCCTTTTAGATGAGAAAATCTAACCAATAAACACAGAGTTAGGTCTAGGTACAGATATTCTGGACCCTCTTTTAGGTCTCTGTTTCTCAATAGAAAGGAGGTTGTGGTGCATCTGCTCACCAGAGGGTATGCTTTTCCTTTTGTAGCTGACAGTTGTCACTAGGCAATGCTCACCAGCTGGGGAACATGTTCTGAAGCCCTTTTAACATTTGGATGGGTCTTTATGAATAATTCTCTAAGGAAACCATGATTGTAAATGAGATTTTGTAATTTCTAGGGAAAACTTATGAGAAGTGTAACCGCTAGGGAAAGATGGTAAAGAAATGGAAATACCTGACTCCTCTTTTTCCCCCAAGGGCTAGCTGGAGTCAGGGGAATCCAAAGCTTTGACCGAGATCCAGAGGCAAAGATTCTTTGTCCTCATATCATCAACTGGAATAAAGCCACAAATGAAACAAACATGTACATGGGTCCATTACCTGAATAAATATTTTAAAATGACAACTTGATGAAATGTGATCCTTTATTTGTGGCAGCAGCTGGAATTACTCAAATAAGATGAGATTAGTTAACTGGACTAGATAAGTTCTAAAGTCCTTTTCTCAAAAAGATATTGGTTTTCAGTTAAAGTAATGTAATACTATATATTAATGATAAACTATTTTCAGTGATCCATTTATACAACCATTTTGCAGAGAAGTTTATGTGTTAAAGGTCTTTTTTTGTACAGAAATTTTTTAAAGAAATTTTTGCCTCTAAATCACATATTTTAAAAATATGCTTTTATACATAACTGAAATGTACATATTCTAGAGCCAATGACATACATTTTGTAACATTTTCCTAAATTTCTAAAGCAGTGTTATTAATGGGCACTTATTCTATAACCATTTTATTGGTAATGAACTAAAGCTCAGAGTTTAAGAAAGTTGCTGAAGTCCAAGAAGTACAGAGAATCCCAAACAAGATAAATCCAAAGAAGTCTACATCAAGTGACTCCGGCGATTCCATCCCCAGACACATTTCTTGCGGGGTCAGTGCACCAATGGCAAATAATGACTTTTCACAGACAAGTTAAATTGACATTCAAGAGCAAGCCTCCTGTTTTCAGTTCCAGATGGCAGAGTAGGAAGATCCTGAGCTCACCTCCTCTCATTGACCCCCAAACTGCAATTTCATGTAGAACAGCTATCTCTTAGAACCACCTGAAGATTAGCAGAACAGATTTTCTACTACTACAGGTACAAAGTAAAAGCCACACCGAAATGTGTAGGAGGGACAGAGACTAAGCCTAGTCAGGAACTACCCTATGCCCCATTCCATACAGTGACTCACAAGTGAGAGGGTTATCACAACCACGGAGGTTGTCCTGAAAGGGGAAGAATCTGACCCCCAGCCTGGCTGACTTAACTAGGAAGTGGAGCCCTCACAACATCTGGCTTTGAAAACCAGTGAGGCTTACATCTGGGAGAGGCAAAGGGCGGCACAAAACCCAGGTTGCACTCTTTCTGAGTTCTGCAACAGAGGTAGCAGGTTGAAAAGCACTGAGGTTATGCATGAAGGTGATACACTGGCTAATTCTAGGGTATGTGCTGGAGGGACGTGAATCTGCTGTAACTTGATCAAGTGTCAGAGGTGCTGGTGGGCACCATTTTTCCCTTTCTTTAACCTAGCTTGTCTGAAACTGGCGGGCACCATATCTGACATTGTCCGTTAAGCTTGCTAACACTGTTCACTCCACCCTAGCATTTCCCTGAGGACCTACCCAGGGTAGCACCCCTCCAAAGCACCCCTTGCCCTGCCACACCCCATGGGCCATATCCCTCAGCATCAGCACACAGCAGTGTGCCTGTAACAACAAGGGTGGGCTCTGCAGCCAGTTGCGTCCAAGGCTTGCCCTGCACACCATTGAGCCTGTGACAGTTGTGGCCAGGCCTCACAGCCAGCAGGCCAAAAACCAACCTTGCCTATCAGTGTGTCCAGCCACAACGGACGGCCATACTAGTCGACCCACTAGAGCACCAGGCTCTGGTGACAAGGGAGACATCTCCTAAATAAGAGCCCCAGGACACTTTCTAAATAAGGCCAGTTTTTCAAAACCAAGAGATTTAGCTGACCTACCTGATACAATACATAGAAACAAACAGGCAAAATGAGGATAGAGAAGAATATGTTCCAAACAAACAAACAAACAAACAAAAAAAAAACAGGACAAAACCCCAGAAAAAGAATTAAATGAAACTGAGGTAAGCTGTCTGCTAGTTGCAGAGTTCAAAGTACAAGTCATAAAGATACTCATTCAACTCTCCAACTCTTAACCATTAGAAGAATGCATCACAGCCTAGACCATATGGGGTTATGGTGACACTTAGAAAATGCTCCCAAGGAATTTTCAAGACAAGATATGAGAAAACAGCCCTGGCTGGTGTGGCTCAGTGGATTGAGTGATGGCCTTCAAACCAAAGGGTCACTGGTTTGATTCCCAGTCAGGGCACATGCCTGAGTTGCAGGTCAGTTCCCCAACAAGGGGTGCATGAGAGGCAACCACACATTGATGTTTCTCTCCCTCTCTTTCCCCCTCCTTTCCCCTATCTAAAATAAATAATTAAGTCTTTAAAAAAATAAATAAATAAAATCTTTCAAAAAGACACTAGAAAATATAATAGTCATTAACTGATTGTTAAGTTATCTTCAGAAAGATTTCAGCCATTCTTAACATACCTCTTTTGTTGGGAACCTTGTGTACAAACCAAATACTTTTTTTCCCTCCTGGGTATAAAACATGGGAGAAAGGAATTATGCTCATATAGTTATCCATAGTTGGCAGCAATTTTCAGGCTCAACAAAGTCCTATTTCTAAGAAAAAATTGTGAGGGCTTTATTTTTTTCTCATGTTTATTTCTAGAGTATTCATGTAGGCACTCTCCTTCCAAATAGTTCAAGTAAATATAAACGTAACCAGTAGGCAGACCTATATAAATAAAAGCAGAAAAGCTCATATCATAGAAAGATGTGCACACAGAAAGCATAATTTTTATGGTGCTTCCATGTAAGAGTAGAAGGATGGGACTTGTGACATTATAGTATGTTAATCAAAAAAGAATATAGATCTGTTAATAAAATAAAATATAATTTGAAAAGCTTTGCTTTAAATTTATATCAACTATAAATGTAAGAAGATTTTAGGTTTTTTTCCCTACTAGTTTTTATCTTTTAAAAAATATTTTATTTATTTAACTTTAGAGAGAGGGGAAGGGAGGGAGAAAGAAGGAGAGAAACATCAATGTGCAAGAGACACATCAATTATTTGCCTCTCACACACCCCAACTGGGAGCACAACCTGGCCCACAACCCAGGCATGTGCCCTGACCAGGAATCGAACCAGTGACCTTTCTGTTCACAGGCCAGCACTCAATCCACTGAGCCACACCAGCCAGGGCAAAGATTTTAGGTTTTAAAAATTAAATTGTGAAATGAAGCATAATGCGAGATTCAGAGCTTCATATTCAGAAATCATTCAGCCAATTCAAATTCCAAAGTATTGTGTATATGTTTTATTGTACATGCTCAACGACTGCTGCAAGTAAAATTAAATATCATGGGTATGTTGAATCCACAGAAGAGCAATACTTGCCAAACAAAATCATAAGTAAACTTGGAACTAGTTCTCTGTTGCTATGGTAAAAGAAAACCTGCAATATAAACAAGCACACTTAGGTTAACTTACTATATGACCTTGAATCACCACACACTTTCTCTGTCATTCTTTCCTGTGGGTAAATGTAGGGATCGGGACTTGAGTGATTTTCAAACATCAGCCTGCCTCAGAATCACCAAGAGAGCTTGTTAGGAACTGGATTGTTGGTCCCTAGACCAGGACCTCTAATTCAGCAGGACTGGAATGGGACCCAGAAATTCACATTTCAAACAAGCACTTGGGTGTTGCTGATGCTGTGAATCTAGGACCACACTTTGAAAATTATGTGAATAAAGTAATAATAGTTTTTTTGAGCAGCTGGTAAAGCATATCAGATCTACTATATATACATTCTCCTCCCCATTCTTTCATTTTCTTTTTTCTAAGTGATTCTTGTAGTCTTTCATACCTTGCTAAGAATCAGTGGATTATGTAATAATTTTAACCCAGTAATTTCTTTACATCTATGTCCTTAATGAAATCATATGTAAAAATATGTTTAAAAGAAATAAAAAGAAATGGGGGGAGAGGGAGGAATTCCATTTGCACTGAGTTATTACCTGTGCCTTGAACTATGATAGGCAGCAGAAAAATGCAAGAATTATAAAGATCCTGCTGTGAAAAAATTTAGTAATATGTGACTAAATGCCATAAGAAGAGCAAATGTAAGGTTAGTAGAAAAGAAATAGAAGAAACCAGATCTTAGGGTAATTTAAAAAGCTAGTTCATTCTCTCTAAAAAATAAAGCGATGTGATAAGCAAGGGTTATGTACTGAACTCTGGAAGTTTCAAAATGAAACTATAAATGAATTCAGAAGAATACATATAGCATCTTAGAAATGACTGAAATTGCACTGTATAAATGGTAATAATCGACAAGATATGAACACTGCAAATGACGCACACAGAATCCTCACAAAGCCTTATCCTGGTTTTAAAAGACATGGTTTCCATGACAGCTTCTAGACAATGGTGCATGTGCAGTGCATTAGCCCTGTGAGGTGAGAGTCGCCATGGAGCACACACAGAATGGTCTGCGGAGTGACTAGCATGTGCCACTGCCTTGCCTTCTGTAAAGCATCTGGTGTTTATGAGAGCACCAACAATCCTGATCTTCTACAGTTTGTAAATGTCAGAAATATCAAAATATGTTTCCAATTAATGAGGTGAGCATGGGAAAAACTATTGCATTCCTTGGATGTCACAATTCTTGGGTTTCTCACCCTTTGTAGGTGATAAGAAATAATGACAAGGTGTGAAACAAGATGATCTCAATATGATAATGCAGCCCTAATGAATTTTCCAAGTAAGACTGTATATTTCTGAGGATTTTCATGGCAGCTCCTCATTACTGCATTTCTGTGGTTACCAAGTAATTCCAATAACAAAACACCTTGCTGAGGAAGCAAGCTAAGGAAATGAAGGCATGTGAATTTCTTCATTTCTGAATTACAAATTTGAAAAATTTATTTGGGTAGGCCCTGTAAAGGAGGGGCTATGTTGTATATCTTAGGCAGTTTTCCACACACGTGAAGACCACTGCATATTTTCTACAATTTCCTCCAACCACATCTGCATCCCTGCCTACCATAGTTCTGTGAAAAACATGCTGCTTCTCGAATTTTGAATGATCTGGATAAAAGAGGCATATTGTCCTCTTTTGGACATTAAATGTCCAAAGGGAGATTAAACCTTTGTCTGAGGTATCATTGGCAAATGTGTTTTCCCATACAGTTGGTTCTCTTTTTATTTTAATACTGTTTTCTTTAGCTGCACAGAAGCTTTTTATTTTGATGAGATCCCATTTGTTTATTCTTCCCTTCATATCTCTTGCTCTAGGGCACATATCAGTAAAAATGTTGCTGTGTGAAATACCTGAGATTTTCCTGCCAATGTTCTCCTCTAAGACTTTAATAGTGTCATGGCTTATATTTAAGTCTTTTATCAACCTTGAATTTATTTTGGTGTATGGTGTAAGTTGGTACTCAAGTTTCATTTTTTTGCACGTAGCTTTCCAGTTCTCCCAACACCATTTGTTGAAGAGGCTATTTTTTACTCCATTTATGTTACTGCCACCTTTGTCAAATATTAATTGCCCATAGAAACTTGAGTTTATCTCTGGGCTCTCTGTTCTGTTCCACTGGTCTATGTGCCTGTTTTTATGCCAGTACCAGGCTGTTTTGATTACAGTGGCCTTGTAATACAGTTTGATATCAGGTATTGTGATCCCTCCTACTTTGTTCTTCTTTCTCAAAATTGCAGCTGCTATTCAGGGTCATTTATGGTTCCATATAAATTTTTGAAGTGTTTTTTCTATGTCTGTGAAATATGCCATTGGTACTTTAATAGGTATTGCATTGAATCTGTAAATTGCTTTGGGTAGTATGGACATTTTGATGATGTTAATTCTTCCTATCCCATGAACACGATATATGTTTCCATTTGTTTGTGTTTAACCTCCAAAATATACAAAGAACTTACATGACTCTACTCTAAGAAGACAAGCAACCCAATTAAAAAATGGCCAAAGGACTTGAACAGACACTTCTCCAAGGAGGACATACAGAGGATCCAGAGACACATGAAAAGATACTCAATATCGCTAGCTATCAGAGAGATGCAAATTAAAACCACAATGAGATACTACTTTACACTGGTCAGAATGGCCATCATAAACAAAGCAACAAATAACAAATGTTGAAGAGGTTGTGGGGAAAAGGGGACCCTAGTTCACTGTTGGTGGGATTGCAGACTGGTACAACCATTGTGGAAAACAGTATGGAATTTTTCTCAGAAAACTACAAATGGATCTGCTTTTTGACCCATCAATTCCACTGCTACAATTATACCCTATGAACCCTGAAACACCAATCCAAAAGAACCTATGCACCCCAATGTTCATAGCAGCACAATTTACAATAGCCAAGAGTTGGAAGCAACCTAGGTGCCCATCAGTAAACGAATGGATCAAAAAACTATGGTACATATACACAATGGAATTCTATGCAGCAGAAAGAAAGAAGGAGCTTCTACCCTTTGCAACAGCATGGATAGAACTGGAAAGCACTATGCTGAGTGAAATAAGCCAGGTGGTCAAAGACAAATACCATATAATCTCACTTTTAATAGACACCTAAACAACAAAACAAACAAGCAAGCAAAATATAACCAAAAACACTGAAATAGAGAACAGGCAGACAGGGACCAGAGGGAAGATGGGAGGGAATTTCAGAGGAAAAGGGGAAGGATTCACAGGAACAAGTATAAAGGACACATGGATAAAAACTAAGGCCGGGGTGAATGGGAGGGAGGTGGGGAGCAGTGCGGGGGGTGGGAGTAAAAGGCAGAAAACTGTACTTGAACAATAATTAAATTTAAAAAAAATAATGTCCAAAGGGGGAAAGAAGGAAATGGTCCCATGGAAATGAAGTGAAAAAATTTATGAAAATTTTCTGTTTTAATAATTGTCTACAGTTGTCTAATGATCACCTACATATAAAAAATGTAACACTTAAGATAACAAGAAGTCACTTGGAAGTGAGTGATTGGAAACAAACACACACAGGCTTGTTTTAGATCGTATAAGACATAGTGTCATTTATTGTCTTCCAATAGTGATAAAAGATATGTGAATGGAGCACACCATAAAAGCTGACTTAAATCCTCCTGTGAGGGAGACAAAAGATCTTGTGTACCTAGCAAAATTTATAATCAGAGTAGAGTAACATAAAAACTTAATTTTGGTGGTTAACTATTTTTGTAACTCCATTAAAACTCTCCTTTGCTTTTTTGGGAATTTAACAAGGGTTAGATCAAGCACAGGAAAAACATATTCATGTTTTCCACTCTGGACATCTTAATGATGTCTGCAAGACACTTACTCTCATAAGGCGTATTACTATGCCACTGATCTTATTGCTTATTGTCCTCAGGAAAAATGTTCCTTTCCCTCCAAAACTTCTACCTACAGATATATAAATAAATGTATACTACATACACCTGTGGAGAGACTTTGCATATTCGATGTAATAGGTGGTAGTTTTCCAGCAAGTAGTGATAAATTATTTTATTCGTATGAATCCAATACACTATTTTAATTTTCTGACAGAGGAGATTAAAATGTCCTTTGAAAGTGGGGGGTTTATTTAATTTAACACAAGTTCAATAGAAGTCAAAGATAGTTCTTTTCCTTCCTAGGATATTTTCTAAATAGAAACCTTTAATTGCTAACTGAAATGTTATGTGGAATATTTAATGCAATAAATTATCATACAGCATTTACCATTTCAGGAATTCCCATGATAATAAAAATTCAAGCACATTTCCAACTATTAGAGATATGTCAATATGCTTTAAGATTAATATTTTTACATCATTTAAATAAGCTATATGACTTGGGAAAGTCACCATAGTTTGCCAAGTCACAAATAGAAAAAGATATGCTAATTTCCAAATTTATAACACATCCAATTCAGACTATCTAAAGATCAGTGGGTTATATACACAAACATATTTCCTGATGCATATATGCAGTAGTTGGATATGTGAAGGATTTTTTTTATATGTGAATGATTTAATTAGGAGAAAAACTGCATTCATAGGGAAAGAAGTGACACAAAGGTTTTTATTTTTAAAAATGTAATTTAATGAGCCTTCAATCTCTCTACACCTTGGTATGAAATTGGATGGGAAAGTAGTTCATACTACTATAATTCAAAAATCAGAAATCAGATTGATATATGAAAAAGAAAGAAATCATACAATAGAAAATACTTTTCCAATTGAATTTAGGATGGACAGCCTGGTAAAATCACAGAGACATTTAAAACAAGAAGCTACAAGGTGAGGTAGATAATGAGAAAAGAAATCAGGAAATCTAGATGAGCTTCTCAACCAGACAGCTGTATGCTGTCCACTGGAAACCCTCATGGTGACCCATATGACACCAACACACACCTCCCCACACACCCAGAGCTAGTGTTTCAGGGAATCTTATTTGCCATGTCTTTTTGTGCACTTATCTTCTCAACTACTCTGACTTCCCTCTCTTTGTTAGTAAAATAGAGAAACAGCCTAGAAACTTCTAAAATCTTTATATTAGTATAGATTGTCCATGATCTCATTTTTAAAAATATTTTATTTATTTATCTTCAGAGCGGTAGGGAAGGAGAGAGGGAGAGAAATATCAATGTATGGTTGCCTCTCATGCGTCCCCTGCTGGGAACTGGCCTGCAACCCAGGCATGTGCCCTGACTGGGAATCGAACTGCGATACTCTGGTTCACAGGCCTGCGCTCAATCCACTGAGCTACACCAGCCAGGGCTATGATCTCATTTTTAAAAGGAGGCACTTTTTAAATGTTTCTGTGATATTTAAATGCTTAAATTTAGAATTCATATTCTATAATAACAGTAATCACTCAGTATGTATAAAAAAGAACAAATCTCTATGTGGCTTTGGGAAGTCATTTTACTTCTCTGGCTACAAATCCCTTATCAATAAAATGAGATATTCTATGTGCTCTCTAAAAAAGATACCTTTTAGCTATCTAAAAGGTAGCTATGGACTGCTAACATATTAAAATTGATTCAATGGGTCAAGAACTCTAGAGGTGAGCAGGTCTGTCCAACTATGAAATGTTTGGTATTATGTGTTTGGTACCTGAGTTTTTACTTTTAATAATGTTGTTGACAAGAAACACCAATCAGAAATACTGTTGTTTACTGCTTCTCTTTTTATTTAACTTTTATGGCAAGTTGAGAACAGGCTTTCAAAGTAAATTAAACATGATTTAATTTCTACATATCTTTTTATTTTAGTCATCTAAAGGGGACATTTTCAATGACTTTTTTCTTCCTAGTATATGTTACAGCAATTGGGAACTCTGTGTTGTGTATTGGTAAAACATTTTATGAGTTCTGACGGAATAAAACAGAGATACTATAAAGTAAGTGACAAAATATGGACCCAATGGAGGTAAATCCACAGAATGGCATAGTTAGTGCTCTGTGGAAGGCACCTGTCCAGTATATATATGCTGGTGGATGCAAAGCAGTAATACAATTCTCCTTGCTATCTCTTCAAAACACGCATCAAACTCCTAGCACACAAGCTGCAGGCAGAAAATACCACAGATGTAGTTGGTCCACCATGTCATAAAAATGTTGTATTAGTTGCAAACACTGAACAATTTGAATATTTCAAATACAGATCTGGATTTTTGCTTTATTTTTATTCTTTCATAAGAATGAGAAGGAGGAAAAAAGGAAGAGAAGGCTTTCTGGTGCATTTGAAAACATCCTATTTGTAAATGGGCAACAATGGCCAAGGGCCACTTATAAGTTGCTGTTTATCATGATGATTTTGTTGTCTCTCTCCCACCCACTCAGTATCACTTACATTATCTGCCTGCCCCAGTTGGCATCAGCGCTTATAACTCCCATATTAATATCATCACATAGGGATTAGTGAAAAGATTAGTGAAACAGAAAGCATAAATAAAGCTAATTTTGATTAATTTATATTCACTTTATAATCTTCTGTTTCTTTACCTTAAAATTGTGACAATATCAGTCTCAAAGGGGTTATTGTGAGGATTGACTGAAAACATGTTTCTAGAAAAATCAGTAAAACCTCGAGAAATATTTATTACAAGTATCTCTAACTAAGATATGAGGACAACAAAGAAGTAAATGGTTCAACCGATACTAGGAGTAGATATTCCTCCATCAGCCATGCAGATAAATTAAGATATCTTTATACACCTCATAAAAAAGCAAGCCAAATTGGAATCCAAATCAGCTGTGTAAGATAAACATTCTTAAAATAGCATTATTTGGTAATCTCAAATAACACAAAAATACCTAAATTTGTATTTGTATTTAATTTTAGGAAGACAACTCAAGATGATATTAGAAAAAAGTCCCATAATATTCAATTCTTAAGAATTACAGTAATGTCTTTCCAAACCCCAAACATACCTCTTAGTTACCCCTCCTCCATGCAATCTCTTTCTTATCAGAAACATGGACAGCAACATAGCTAGTTCTGCACTTTTAATTTTAGGAGAAGGCATAGAACACCTTGGAATAGGACTGCCACTTGGAGATAACCCAGTAAACTTGGATCTGAGGAAACTGGTATTAAGGAAGGTAATTGATCTGAGGTATCATAGGTTAACAAAAGATCAATTACTTTAATCTAGAAATTCTAACTCCAAGCTTAGCATTTTCCAAAAATAGTATGAAAAGAGTATGCTAGTTCAACCCACATTTAATTATAAATATATATGTAGTTCTTCATCTAAATATGTAATCATATATGCTATCAAACATTGTCCTCCTAATTAAAATTGTAATAGATCTCTATATATTCTTAAGAGTAGAGTAATAAAGATAAGTCATTTAATCCTGAAATTATTACAGAATATTATTGCAAGCAGAATGACTGAGAGAAAGTAAGTTGAGAATATTTACATCACTGTGACTAACAAATAGGAAGGACATGGCTTGTTCAACTTTGCCCCTCTGTTTTTTTCAATTAAGCCCTATTTCCAAAGGGATACATTTGAGAGCATCAGAGAGAGAACAAAAAAGGTAAAAATATAAGCACCAAGCCCTGGCTGGTGTAGCTCAGTGGATTGAGTGCGGGCCTGTGAACCAGAGAATCACGGTTCGATTCCCAGTCAGGGCACATGCCTGGGTTGCAGGCTGGTTCCCTGCAGGCCAACTCCCAGCAGGGGATGCATGAAAGGCAACCATACACTGATGTTTCTCTCCTTCCCCTCTAAAGATAAATAAATAAATAAAAATTAGAAAAATATATAAGCACCAGACTGGAAAATATATTTTTAAAATATCTAATAAGGATGTCATAAAGTGTTCATACAAAATAAACAAAAAATTCTTAAAACTCAATAGCAAGAAAACAAATGATCTAATTGTAAGTGTGGAAAGATCTATATAGATACTTCTTGGGTGAAGTATCCCAAGAAGATATAGATACTTCACCCAAGAAGTATCTATATAGATCTATGAAAACAAGCTTTTTATATAAATATAAAATAAGCTTATAAAAAGATGCTCATCATTTGTCATTAGACAAATGCAAATTAAAACAATAATGTGATATTACTATGCATATATTAAAATACATACAAATAAAATGAAAAACTGAGAATACAATTTGCTGGAGAGAATGTAGACAAACTACAAATCTTGTTCATAGCTGTTTTGGAAGATTATAAAAAAAAACCTAAACATACTTTACCATATAATCCAGCAACCCTACTCCTCAGTATTTACCTAAGGTATTTAAAATTGATGTTCACACATGTACTTGCTTACCAATGTTTATACAGATTTTATCCATTATCTCCCAAAACTGAAGGAAATCAAGATGGATTTTTAGATAAACAAACTGCTGCAGACCCATACAATGGCATATCATCCAGTTATAGGAAGGTATCAACTGTCAAATTATGAAAAAGCATGAATAAATCACGAATGCTTATTTATAAGTGAAAAAAGTCTGAAAATATGATTGTGTTTTTCAATTTCATATTAGTTTCTGGAAAACGCAAAACTATAGAGACCAACGCATTGGAGACTGATGGGGGTTAGGCGGAGAGAGGGCTGAGTACATGAAGAACAGGAGATACACAAGGGGGTAAAATTATTTACTGCCCTAATGTAGTGGTTGGTACCTGTGACTATATGTTTGTCAAAAATCATAGAGCTTTGCAGGACTAAAAAAAATCTTATTTTAAAAAATATTTTAGGAAGTTGGGGTGGTCTTGGCATAGAATGCAAACTTTAACAACAACAAAAAAAGACCTAACTATATTACAAATGTGTAAAACCTCCTCAGTCAAATGGATGAGAAAAAAGTCAGGGATGTACGACATTTAGGAAATAAGTGAAGACTATGAGACTAAAGGCAAAGGGAACTGAACATAAGTACCACATTGTAATTGACAAAGTTATTTTCCCTTGTGGTTATTGCCTAAGAGTTTGATAACTGCTATATAGTAGTAAGTCCTCACTTAATATCATTGATAGGTTTCTAAGACTTTAAGCAAAACAACATATAATGAAACCAATTTTACCATAGGTTAATTGGTCTGAACAAGAGTCAATTTCTTATAGTGTTTTATGGCCTTGATAATGAAATTACGCTGAAGACCTGCTGTATATGCATACTGTAATTGGAAAATTAAGCAGGTGAATCACTAAGGAGAAACCAGGAGAAACCAGGTTTCTCACTGTTAGAGTGGGAGACTAGAGACAACCAATGGGACGAGGCCACAAAGATCCCTCTAGTACTAGGTTATGTATCAATATGAACTTGTGTTTACTTTAATGTAGATACAGGTGGATACACACAGAAATATTTATAGACCTGTATATATGCCTGAGTTAGCAGACATGCATGTATTTCTTTGCTCTGACTTCTGAGAGAGCTGGGCAGCAACAACACCCACCAGCAATGATCACAGCTACCACCCAGATCTTGGTTTCCAAAACCATTCTCCAAAAAAGGAACTGGACATTTATGAGAAATGATCAATTCTAGGACTGAAAGGAATGGAATACACAAAGTGCATGTTGAGTGTCTTATAAATCCAGAAAGCAAAGAAGTGTTGAAAAAAAGAGAGAAAGCATGTCTAAGGACACCAAAGCCAACTATAAGAGCTCCAATGGCCAAGGCTGGACAAAATTAAGCAACAAATTTTTTTTAAAAGGATTTGATTATAACCCACCCAAAATATAAATATATATCTACTAATCCACAATGATATAAAGATTAAATAATTTTTAAAAGTTAAACACAATAGAGAACTTTTCTATCCTGAAGAATTACAAATAACCTATGCTAATAGTCCACCCTCAAGGAGCTAGATCAACAATTTTCAACAGGTGCACCACAAGAATTTTTAAAACATGCAATATCTGACTATTTAGTCAGAGGCACTTGACCTCCTTTCTCTTAGATTGTTAAATTTAAAAAAAGATAACATCCAACATAATAATAGCTGTTCAGTGTGAATTTTCTGTCTTGAACCATATATATATATATAATTGGCCATGTCACATAATAAGATTGTGTCAGATTGGTTAATTCTTGTACCAGAAATCCTTATGTACAAGTATGGGCATCTGATTTTTTTTTAAAGCCACTTTGGAGCAAAAAAGCATCAAAACTGTACTTATTTTTATCAGATTGGCAAAAATCATGTCTTTGGGTGTGCTGCAGAATTTCAGCAATTAGTTCATGTGTGGCATGAGATAAAAAAGGTTGAAACTCACTGAGGTAAAGTGTAACTCTCTCTCTCCCCAAGTATGGGCTATGATAGTGACCTCCTTCCGAACAGCATGTATAGGAATGGAGCAAGCAGAGCAAATTTAGAATGAGAAACATGGCAAACACAACCTTGGTTTTATGATCACAGAAACCTTATCTGTGATGTCATACAGATAGCATCTACCCTAGATATGATTTTAGGAGAATAGCAATTTATCCTACTGTCTTCCTACCAAAAACCCATAACCCCAACATATTCATGAGAAAACTTCAGACAAATACACGTCAGGGACATTATATAAACTACCCGATACTCCTCAAGCCTGTCATGGTCATCCAAATCCAGGGAAGTCTGAGGAGCTGCCATGACCAGAGGAACCTAATTTGATATGACAACTAAGTATAATAGGGTATCCTGATTGAGATGTTAAAACAGAAAAAAAGGAGATTAGGGTAAAAAGCTAATATAAGCTAAATAAAGCATGTGTCAATATCAATTTGTTAACTGTGACAAATGTACCATACTAATACAAAATGTTAATAATAAGGAATACTAGGTATAAGGCCAACAGAAACCCTTGGTATTATTTTACAACTTTTCTGTAAATCTAAATCAAGTCTACAATTAAATGTTTATTTAAAACAACAACGATGACGACAAACAGCCTTGGCTGGTGTGGCTCAGTGGATTGAACTCCAGCCTGCAACCAAAGGGTCACCAGTTTGATTCCCAGTCAGGGCACAAGCCTGGGTTGCAGGCCAGGTCCCCAGTAGGGGATGCGCAAGAGGCAACCACACATTGATATTTCTCTCCCCCTCTTTCTATGTCCCTTCTACTCAGATTATATAAATAAATATAATCTTTAAAAATAAACTAAATTAAATTTTAAAAAAACAACAAATAATAGAAATCACCAGTGACTTTGGAAGTACAAAACAGACTTCTTTGCACTGAAAATACATGTGTTGTTTAATGTCTGATTATCGTGGTTTAAAACCTGGATTCGGTTGGATTAGACTGTGGATTAGAATTACTGTAAGTGGAGAAGAAACTATGTAAAGGGAATAAGTGATGACCTAATAATAAACCTCTTCTCTACAAATATTGTATAATCTGGTAAGAAATCATTACAAGAAGTAAAAATACTGAGGGCGTATCTGGAATCATATGATATGTTAAAAAACAGCAAGAATTCTAGACTAAGTCCATAAATATCAATTTTTAAAAACTTGAAATTATCTCAGTGCAACATGTATACTCTGTCCTAGACTAGCGCAAAGCTTCTTATTTATGATGGTTCAGTTAGCATGACATACTAGAAAGCATGTGAGAATTTTACCTAGAGAATCTGTTTCATATGTGTGTAGTGACCAACCTCCAAAGGACTTTGAAGGAAGCAATGTGACTGGTGCTGAACAAAATGCAAAACTGTTATCTACATAGTGACTTGTGGTCAGAGGTAACAGCAGACATGTTTGTGCTTTATGCAATTTTGCACAGTTAATATAGCCTAGTAACCGAAATTGAATTGTGATGTTGGGGGAATAGTGTTATTTAACTAACCTGTGGTCACTAAAACCTGTGTGTATAATTGGCATGCAAAAGCTAGAATTCCCTATGTAAGAAAAGGGGATTATTTTAATTAATATATACACACATATATATATAAGTATAGGAGGTCTGTCTGGAAAAAGTGTCCAGCCATTGTTAATATAATGAGAACGGTTTACAAGACATTGATGCAACCTGGCAGCCAAGGAGAGTGGACTAGGATGCGCATGAGTGAATAATGACATCTTTACTGTACTAGTCAGTGGGGCCAGCAGACGCTGTGGAGTGAGCATGTATACTGTGTGGCCATTGCATTCAAAATGACTGAGCAAGTAGAACAACAAATATGCATCAAATTTTGTGGTAAGTTTGAACATTCCTCCTCAGAAATTATTCAAATGATTCAGAAGGCCACAGCTATGTGCAACTGGTGATTGGCAGCTTCATCACAAGAGGTACCCGCTCATGAATCACTCCTCACACAGATATTTTTGGCAAAACATCGAATCATGCAGGTGACTCTGTCCACCTACAGCCCAGATTTGGCTCCCTGTGACTTCTGGCTTCTCTCAAAACTAAAATCCCCTCGGAAAGGGAAGAGATTTCAGACTGTCGATGAGATTCAGGAACTTATGACAGGGCAGCTGATGGTGATCAGGACAACTGTGTGAGGTCCCAAGGTGCCTACCTTTAAGGGGACTGAAGCATGATTGTCCTATGTACAATGTTTCTTGTATCTTGTGTCTTCTTCAGTAAATGACTCCATTTTTCATATTACAAGGCCGGATACTTCCTGGACAGTCCTCGTTTATAATGTTTACAGTAAAACTGTTTCAGTTTCTGAGGAAATGGCTACATATTAGAATACTCATATTTTTTCAATCATTAAAGGAATATTAAGTGCTTGTAATGTACCTTTTAGGAGAAGAAATGAAAGAAAGGCAATTTCTGCCTTGATAGTACTTTTAGTGTAATGGAGGAAAGAGGCAATAAATAAGATAAATAAGTTATGAAAACTTAAATAATGATAAAAACAAAGGAGAAAATAAGACTGAGAAGTATAACAGTGTCAGGGAGGTGGTTACAATTTAAGTAGGGTGGTCAGGAAAGAGTTTCACTGAAAACCCAATTTTGTAGTAAAGACCTAAAAGAAATATAGGTTGAGCTTATGTACATCTACGGAGGGGCGTTCCCAGCAAAGGGACTGGCAAATGTGAAGTCTCTAAGTTGAGAGCAGCCCTGTTATGTGTAGAGGAGTAGAGAGGAAGCCAACACTGCTGAGTCAATGTAAGAAAAAGTGGAAGAAGTGTTGGGGGAGCTGGATCATGCAGACCTTCAAATATCACATTCACGGCTTGTTTTTCTCTGAGATTAGAAGTCACGGTAAGGCTTGGGAAAAAGACTGACATGAACTCACTTATATTTTCACAATGTCACTCTGGCTTAATTTTTAAAAACAAACAGAAAAACAATCAGGGCAGAATCAGAGAGATAGTTACAATTCTGTTATCACAATAGAATTAGATTCTATTATCATAGTAGATTGCCTTAACAGACAATAAATTATGGGGCTATAGCTAGCATGGAGTCTTACAATGATGAAAGATTGTTGAATTCTGCATGTATTTCAAAACCAGAGGAATAAAAAATTTCAATATGGCAAAGGTGCTTGAGCAGTCCTCTAGAGTTACGTAAAAGCAAATTTGCGATATCATTTCCCTGGAAGGAAGAGGTAGAGCTCAAACATTAAACTTCTGTAACGAAATATATAACCAACCATGAAAGCTCTTCTGCCAACATTTTCCCTGACACACACACACACACAAAAAAAAGAAAAGAAAAGATGAGACTTTAAGTATAAAGTTAGAATAAGATGAAAAATATTTGACCAGAACTTTTCAAGGTTAAGTTTAGGGATCCCTTCTTCCCAGTATGGGCTGTCAATTTTAGTTCAAAAATATCCAAAGGCAGGAAAAGAATTCTAAGACACAGGACAAGAAGCAGCATGATAGCCTCCAGGGAGAGCTAACCTATCTTCCACAATAAAAGTCAAAGAAAATCACAAGGCCCTCAGGGGCTTTCCTACAAACAACTTTCTGCTCAACAACTTGAAGACAGAAGAGCTTAATGCAAAAACAAAAGCAAAAGCATGAGCTCTTAAGAGTCCCCTCCTAGAGGTATGCTTGAACATAAGAATTTGTATATCCATCTCTCAACTAATTCTGGTATCCAGAGGGAAATCTTCTCAACTTTGAGTATTTCCATTTCAACATGGAGTGGAGAATACAACTGTTTGCCAATTGCTCATAAAGAAGGTGATTTACACATATGTTTTTCATAAATCTCTGAGTGGCTCATAATGTGTATTTAACGAACTGTTAAATGTTCTAAGTTACACATGCTATCTTTGTTTAGCCAATTCCTTGTACTAGCTATTGTAGCTATTGTAGTGTGAGTACCCTTTATTTTCCCTTGTTGATACCCATCCTTTTCAGGATGGGTACAGCACCTTGCAGCTAATGCTGCATTAGTTCGTTTTAACACATTCTGTCTTCTAAAGCAAACAAATGAGTACTGATTTTTGTCAACCCCAGGTCTCATCTTTTGTAATTTGTCATGCTAGATTGTATCAGCCACTTCTCACTGGCTTTATGGAAAAGCACAACAAAATCCAATTGATTCAACACCAAACGATTTATCACAACATGACACATTTTAAATGATATAGTTCCAGGATAGATAGAGTAAAACACATCGCACTATTTAAAAACTCTCGTGAGAAAAAGGGAAACAAACACTTTCTTGGTTATTCAATGTTCACAAGCATGTTGCAAGACATTTTCATCATTTTAATAAGAAATGATATTAAGAGTAACCTCCTTGATTATATATGTAGTGTATGTATGTAATATACATCATATATATATATATGTATACAGGTATACACACACAAATACACATACACACACACACACACACACACACACACACACATATATATATATATATATCCTTTCTTATATATATATATATATATATATATATCCTTTCTTGCAGACTCAAAAACTGGCTAGCTTAGTTGACAACAATGTACCAGGTACAGCACACTCCATGTTTACTCATCAAGTTTACCTTTATTTTCCAAAGATTCAATTCCAGCCTTTGAGCACCTGCTGATTATGAGAAATTCAACTTCTAAGTTCACCTGAATAAAATCTGGGAGTGCCTCCAAAACCAGCACATCATCAAGAAAAGTAGCACATCACTCATTATCCAAAAATCTGTGATTGCAATGTCAAATGAAGCTTGTATGTTTTTTATTACATCATGCTTTTTCCTGGGCAGTCTACCAGCAGACAGATTTTTTTTTCAGATAGCACCCAATGGGCTTTCTGTAAAGCCCACATGTCAATTACCCTACATATTTCATATAGGAATAAAGTGAATTATCCTCATATACATTTAAAAAGACACCGTTCAATGCACAGGCAACTTCTTTAGATAGTTATTTTCCTAATTTACACACATTTAAGCATAACCCAGAGTTATACATGTTTATTATATGGCTAACATGGTATTAAGTATAAAATTTACAACTTACAGTGATAGGGTATGGTTAAATGTCATTCATTCAACACACTGGAATTAATAATGGCACTGTACTAAGTTTATGATTCATATCTATCCAAGGAATACATTATATCTTTATTTTAATGGTAAGAAAACTAAAGTACTATTTATTGGGATTCAAGCAGACAAAACCTAACCTGAGATTTATGAGGACACACAATTTAAAAATGAAGTATAATTAAGTATAATGAATGTTAAAAATGGAGGGGCTGGATAATAAAGAACACTGGTCAACCTCAGAGGATCAAGGAGAATTCCAAGAGATAAGGAATTTTATAGTAAGAATTAAATCCGTGTACTTGTGGTGTTACCAGTTAAAAGTAATGAGAAGGATGAGAAGGAAGATGCAGAAAAGGTTTTAGCATATGACATGCGTTAGATATGGAAGAGCATATGTAATTGAAAGTTTAGTATGTTTGAAAACAAATCTACTGGTATACAGAAAAGATGAATCACAAGAGAAAGACGTTGCCAAATTGTGAAAGACTTTGTACTCTGTGACAAGGAGTTCAGTTGTAAGGCTAAGGGCAGGTGTTAGGCATGGAAACATTTTAATCTCAATAGTTTTGCATTTTAGAAGGCTGCTTTGGCTCCAAATGGGAAAGAATGAAAAGATGAACTGCTTTGAATTCACAGAAACGAAGTAGAAAATTACTGCCATAACATATTTAGTTAAAATTAAATTTAACCTGAAATGGGAGGGTAAGAATAAACAATAAAGGTAGAGAAAACATGTATAGGAATCAAAATCAAGAGCGGTGCCTTTCAAACATTAGAATGTGCTAGAATTGCTTGAAAGGCTTGGTATCACACGAATTGCTGGGTCCACTCCCGGAATTTCCAATCCAGAAGATATGGAATGGGGCCAAAGAATTTCTATTTCTAACAAGTTCCCTAGGCAATGTGATGCTGATGCTTCTGGTTAACAGCTCCCTTTGAAAACCATAGGTCAAAAGAAGAAAAATAGGAAGGGAGCCAAACATTCAATGTCCTGCCATCACGCCCTCTCCTCATGCTGTTGTTGAATGCAGGGAGAGGAGCTCTTCGAGGAATTAGTTTGAAATAAACCCAAATCATTCTATTTCCATTAGGACTCAGGATTCTGCCTTTCCTGAGACCACATTTCCTACAAACTCTGTTGATACAGAACCTAATCACACTTTAACAGCATAAGCCAAGAGAGAGTTTTAGGTAAAAAAAGTAAATTGGGTCTCAGAGTCATTTTTGGTTTATTTTTAGATTATACATGTGCAGAAATGCATTAATCATCACGCTTGTTTCATAACAGAAGCACTGGTCAAAGTATGGCCCACTTTTAAGGACTGTTAGTTATTTTAAATAATCAAATAAGTACTCACAAACCTATCACCTGAAACTAAAGTAAGGCTATTGACAAAACAAAGCAAAACAAAACAACCACCAAAAAACCCCTAGATTTGACCATATAGTAACCCCTCAATCCATGTACTTGTGGTGTTTCCCAGTCTGATTGAACTACCTCTTAAAGTTTAATCTCTTGTGTTCCTTTCATGTAACTTTATGACTATACTATGTAAAAGAACATTTTTAAAATTAGGATTTTTAGCTTTATGGAAGTTATAGTATGCCTTATGTCTGGAACATACTTTTATAGCTAGTATAATATTGATAATTATCTGTAATTCCCTGTGTCACTATAGACCAGTTATGGCTACTATACAATATTTCCTTACACGGATATACCAGTTTTCATTTTGTGAAAAGCATCACAGTAGCCATGTTTAGTCATTCATCATCCTTTAAACTGCTGTGAATTTTTCATCTTGACTTCAAAGCAAGAATAGAGAAACACTTTAAAGAGACACTTTTTTTTCCCATTCCAGAATTGGTGAGCATAATCATATTTTGCTTTCTTTACATTTACAGTCATGAACTCTTAAGCTGACAGCTACAACCAAGAACCAAAAAATGGTGTACTTCTCAACTTCTTGTAATTCATCTCTGCTAATAAATGATAAGAAACAAGGATAATTAATTAGAGAAAATGTTTCATCTGGGTGATTTCCATAAACAAGGCACTGTAATTCTTCTTCATTACTTTTCATCTTTGCAGTTTCTTTAAGCAGTCCAGAGTGCCACAAAATTCTTTTAAGGTGTTTCATATAAGAATTGTTTTAAAACTGTTATTATTAGAGTAGTTGTAGATATATTTCAAATATAACTAGTGATTTTTATTTTTTTAGGTCATACATTTTTTATTGTTGTTCAAGTACAGTTGTCTCCATTTTCCTCCTACCACTCCCCCCACCCTAGCCATCCCCACCCTTGATCCTACCCCCTTTTGCTTTTGTCCATGTGTTCTTTACAGATATTCCTGAAAACCCTTCCCCTTTTTTCCCTTCATTATCCTCTCCCACTGTGATTTTTAAGAGCCTGAGTACTGACCTAAGAAGCAATTGTATGAATTCTACTCTAGAGGTAAGGAATGATCTCAATGGAGGTTGTATGACTTTTACATCTCTGTGCCACCAAATAGAGCTAAAAAGATTGATTGTGCAATTCTGCTGTTTAATGGCAACTAGTGGCCTCCTTGGCCTGACCTGGAAGGGCTGATATTTTAATTTGCCTATTTTATTGTAAAATTAATCCACTCTAGTTTTTAAAAATTTGGTTGAATGTTTTTTTTTAAATGTTAAAAAACTGGAAGTTCTTTGCTTAGTTATAAAAAAAAAAACTCTAGTACATGTCTGGCACTTCAACATTGGATATAATCAAATAGATTTTTTTTAAATTTGATTTCAAATGAAACTAAAATTGCATTTTATGGTGTTTTCAATTTACCTTTTTCCTTCTTGATCACTAATAATTCTCAGCACCTCTTTTTGTGTTTTTTAAATATAAGTGTTTCTTCTTGTACAGTTACTCCTTTTTTCTAACTATTTTATTGTCTGGCTTTTCTTGTTAATTTATACTTCTGTAGATAATCATATTTCTATTTTCAGTTTCACATATTAACAATATAATCCTGAAAGGTGTAGCTGTCTCTTCAAATGCTTTAAGTATCTTGATAATCAAAAGTTCTTGTTTTTATTAAAAATATATACTTTTTTACTTTCATAATTATTTTAGTTTTATCTTGAGAAATCATTCAAGAAATAAAAGGTATTCATTCACCTCTATTTTTATATATTTTGGTTTTTGACATAATCTATTGTTAGTTATTTTATAAAGAGATAAAATTTAATCTATTTTATATGGACAACTTAATAAATACTAAGAGAATAGTATACAAAAATGATAGAATCCACCAAATTTGGATTTATCTAAGAAACTAAGATTGGTTAGAAAAAAACAAATATGATTTACTACCTTAAAAATTAAAATGGAAACTGTATTATAATCTCAAAGTGTTTGGTAGAGCTCACTACCAAGTCATTATTTTTGTTTCATTTCTTAAAGAGGCCCTAAGTAATTTAAGAAGGGACATTTCTTAGCCTTGTAAACAAATACCTACAAAATCAAACAAACTGAAAAACCTGAGCTAACTGTACTCTAAATATATAAACTTTATAAACTTTACCTTTAAAGTCAGGAACAGGAAACACTAACTGTACTGTTGAGAGTTTAGCTAAACTTCATGTCACTGGCAGTGCATCCAGTGGTCCGAATGGGCCTGTCACTGACACCCACCCCTCTCTAGCCCCTGTCCTAGACAACGTCCCACACAGTCACAGGCAAAGGTGAATTCCTGGTATGACTCCCAAAAAGGCCCTCGTAAGCAGTCTTTCCCCCTCTCCTTGGGCCTCCTGCTTGTGTATCCCTTAGATAAGACTCCCACAAAACTGAACAAAACCCTGTTGGTTTGCTTTGTAGTTTGAATGAACCAATCTTTGGGTGGGTTTTTTTGTTTGGATTTTGTTTGAATTAACAATCTGGCTTTAGCTCTGGAACCCCAAAGTGCTTCAGCTGAGGATCCTAATAAAGGCACAGGACCCAGGTCCGGCCACTGCCCTGCTTGCCTGCACCGTGCCTTGACTTCTTCCCCTGGACTTTCTACCCACACCCTCTATTTCCTTCAGGACGAGTAATAAACTCCTTCCTTTCAGTTTCACTGTCGGTCTTTTTATTGAATTCAGGCTCACCATCTGACACTCCAGGGCTCTACCTAACAAATGTTAATTTTAAAAAGTCACAATGTATATCAATTTTATTTAATATTGTAGACTTTAGTCAATAGTATAAAACCAAAATAAGAATTTAGAAGCATAAGCATTAGGAAGGAGAAAACATAACTTCATTTTTTGTTTTACAGATTATATAACCATTCACATAGAAAATTCAAATCAATCTACAAGTTTTTAAAAATAATAATAGAATTTAATCATTTAGTTGAATGCAAATTGATATATTGGTTCTGATATCCTCTTCTCTTAGAATTAGTGCTTCCCCCAAACTTTACATTGGCCCACAATGAAATAGACTCTCAGTTAAATCACCGTTCCTTCATGTACACACACACTTGAACATCATTTCTAAATTACAAAGTTTAACACAATTTACTGTCAACCTGAAATCTCTCTCTCTCACTCTCACCCACAAACACACATACACAGTTAAAATATAATAATGATGTTTTAGGGAATATAATTTTTTATTCTAGAAAAAAGAAACACTATTATTAAGATATTATATAGAGAAGTACAATATGAATGAGGATTCATATTGATGATTAACATTAATTATTTGATGAATAATGTTTTATGCACTTTGATGAATTATAATATCTCTTGAATATATAAAAGCTCTATGTGAAAAAAATTTTTAAATTAAGGGGACAGGGCACAATTGATATAACTAGTTATCCTATGGACATTATAAACTTTTCTTTGTTATTTTCACAAGCATATGCAGAGAAGGTCAACAATATTTAAAAAATTGGAAATGACATAATACAGGGAGCACAAATAATGCATCTTTTTATTGGGCATCTTTAATGCTTGAATAAAGATAAGTGACACTGGTTAAAATTTTGAGGAAGAAAGATAAGTAGAAAATCTATTTTAAAGAGCAACATGCTGCTATATTTTCAACATAGGCAATGCATTTACAGGGAACTGAAGTGATTAAATAACTTAATGTTTTAATCAAGAAAGTCCTTTGGATAGGTATGGGGGAATGAGTTTCTAGTTCTGGGTAAGAAGCAAAATCACATTATTTTAAAATAACAGTGGTAATTTTAATCAAGATTTTTTGCCTAAATTTGTGAGCTAAGTGAATAACTGATTACATAATAATCAAAAAACTAATCTTGTGAGAAGATGATGCCCAAATTTTTGTGTCTAAAAATAGTCACTCATGTTTTCTCTCCAATTAGATCCCAATGTATTTGTGAAAATGGGGGCAGATGTTTTCTTTAAGAGTAATTTTATTAGTAGAATTTACTAATGAAAATATGGATCCTGTTGCATAATTGACCTAAAAATATTTTAATTTTTTTAAAAAATTGCTCAATTATTAAAGGATTTTTAATATTTTAATATTATTTAAACACTCAGGTAGTAATATATTTGTCTAAAGTTTCCTATTTCCCTTCAATAATCAAAGTTTATCGAGCATTTACTATGTTTTAAGCACTGTCCTAACTTTTGAAGAAACATTAGTGAATGAATCATATAAAATTTCCTTTCCTCATTGCAGTTTAAATTATAGTGGAGGAAAATAATTTACAATATAATTAAAATATATAGTAAATATTAAAAAAAAACAAAGGAGAAAATTAGAGCCTGAAGTAAGTTAGCTCAACATGAAAGGGTTCTGGAATCTGGCCAGGCATTCAGGGATGTATACTGAAGGTGGTCTATACAGCTCAGATCCTATGGTCCTATAGGACCCACCTAACCCTGAGTTCTGTCTGCCCCACTTTCTAGCTGCTATGGCAGTAAGGCTGGTTTGCCCAATCTGCAAGAGTCCTCAGTCATACATATGCAGACATTCCCACTGTTGCTTCATCTCTTAATCCCGCTGACTATTTGGACTGTCTCAGGAATGAGGGTAGGCCTTCCATATGCCCAAAACAGACTGAGCCTCAACAGCCCTAGTGCTCTGGGCCAGCTTAATTGACTGATGGAGGTTCTGTCTTCACCACTGATAGCCTGGAAGAACTGTGTATCACAGACTGTAAGTGTATGGGAATTTATGTGGTAAACCTTGATGAGTGAGAAATACAAGATTGCCAACAGACTATATAAATTGCTTGCTCTTCCCTTTCCTGATGGTTGGTTCCAAAAAGTAATGGAAATGTCTTGAGTAATGCAAAAAAAAAAAAAAAAAAAGGAATATCTCTTGTGAGGCCACCATCAGCTCTATAGGACCAGCTTAGAGTACTAACTTCTTCCATGTTTTTGCATAATCTCACCTAAACTTTGTCTCAAACCCTGCTTGCTAGGAAACACAGAGATAGTAGTTAACCCCTGTTGTATAAAAAATTCCCCCCAAATTTGATGGATTAAAAGAATAACCATTTGCTGTTTCATGAATCCATGGAACACCAGGGTAGTTCTAGTAATCTTGGCTGGTCTTGGCTGCTCTCAGCTAGTCTCACTTCTATCTGTGGTGGGTAGACTGGAGGCTATTAGTCTAGGGTAACTTCAGCTGGAATGATTTTGCTGTAATGCACAAGGTCTTTCATCCTCTTGTTCCAAGCTTGTGTTCTTGGTGGTGACAGGGCTCCAATATGTAAGCATAAGTGTGCAAATTCTCTTAAGACTTACACTTAGGATTGGAATGTATCACTTCCACAGCAGACTATTTTCTAAAGCAAATCAAAGGTCATCCCAGAGTCACAGGGTGAAAACCTTCTAATCTCTGCCATCATACAAAGTCATATTGCCAGGGATATTGGGAGAGAGAGAGAGAGAGAGAGAGAGAATTGTGGCCATTTTTTTGCAATCAATCTATGATGCTAGAATAAAACCAGAAGGCCTCACTAAAAAAGCTGACACTGGAGTAAAAATATGAAGTAGGAAAGAGCTATAAAGTAATCTTGGGAAAGATCATCTCCAATCATAGAGAACATCAGGGCAAAGTCTCAAAGGCAAGAGCATGCTTGGATTACTAAAAGAAAAACAGGAGGCCCCTGGCTGGCTTAGCTCAGTCGATTGAGTGTGGGCCTGCGAACCACAGGATCGCGGTTCAATTCCCAGTCAGGGCACATGCCTGGGTTGCAGGCCCGTTCCCAGCAGGGGACTCACGAGAGGCAACCATACATTGATATTTCTCTCCTTCTCTCCTTCTCTTCCTCTCTAAAAATAAATAAATAAAATATTTTTTAAAAAAAGAAAGACAGGAGGTGAGCGCAGTTAGAGCAGAGGGAGCGGGGCAGAGGGCCCTAGGACATACACCTCTGAGGCCTGGACGTCTGGAGGAAAAGTGACTGAGTGATTTCAAAGTTTAGGGCACCAACTTCGTGACAAAAAATTCACTTTGACCCTCTGGCTCTCAATTCCTCATCTCTAAATAGAAAGAGTAGTGAAAGGCAGTGTATTTCAGCCTGTTTTAAGCAACTGAGATGATTTCTTCCAGTGAAATATTTTATGGAATTGCCACAGATAAAAAGTAAGCTTGGACCTGGTCTCTGTGAGTGACAGTAGGAGGGGCCGTGCTCAGCCTCTCACTTACCCCCGTTTGTAACAGTTGGCAGCCTCTTTCTCAGAAACACTTTTTAATAACTAGAGAGGTGACCATTAAAATCCTGTCTGTGTGTATGATTCTATAGATAATAAACGTCTCCATACACGGCCTGATATATCAGAAACTGATCAATTAACTGGCCATCATTCCTAGAACCTCCCTCAACCATCACTGAGACCTGTCATGCACACACACACACAAACAGCAAAACAAAAAACAGCCTTGGAAGATATTTTTGTCACTAAATTAAAATCCTAGCCACATATTTAAATTATATATATTAGGCTTATTTCAGAATTTCTCCTAATTGCTGTTTTGTGAATTAATTCAAGGTAATATTTCCTAGAACCAGTTTCTGAACCTCAAAAAACACGATCAGTTTCTGCTTATTTATGATTCCTAAGATGCCTAAAAGGAAAAAATATTACTAATGTGAAAAATTGATTTTTTATGTAATTTTATAGTAGGTTTGTGATTCTAATTTAGGTGTCGGGTAAGCTCAGATTTTATTTTTGAGCCCATGGTAAAAGTGCACAAATGCTCGGGGAACACGTTGCTTGACTACATCCAGTGAAGTCAGCGGGGGAGCACGAAGGGGTGGTGGGGTCTTCTTTTTTGTATCTGACCATGAGATTCCATTCTGTCCAAAAACTAGCAAAAGTAAAAATAAATATTAATGAAGTATATAAAACATTGTAAAGCCTTTAAGCAGGGATTCCTCACACTGAGGGCACCTTGTACTATGTCAGTGCATCTTATATAGTATTTATAGTTCCAGTAACTCTGCTTGTGTGGTGTCTCATGTTTAAACTATATAGCAAAAACATGGAAAGACCATGTGTCCTGTAAGCAAACATTTGATTATAAAATATAATTTTTTAGCTGTAAATTAAGGCCCCTGTAATATAAATTAGTGTTAGACACATTTTTAAGGTAAATCAGTATTTGCTTAAAATGAGTGGTTCTCACTGGCATTTTCATTAATCTCAAATAATTTTCATTTCATTATGATATTTAAAATAAACTTTAGTAGAATTGCCACAGTAGGTATTCAGCAATTTAATAGCTTGTCGTTATAATCTTTTCAATGATACCATTTTTCTGGTCGCTTTGATCCATATGACCTGGTTTTAAATTCTCACTGCCTACATGATTTATGTCTTGATAGGTACTTTTCTCTTTTCTTCTGATCCCAGAAGTGCTGCTTTTAATTCTGAAAGCCATTTGCAAAATACAGCCACTATAGATAGTTCCAGAAACGTAGAGTCAGGAAATATCAAAGACCATTTCTTCCCATCCGTAGTAACAGTTCATGACATCTTAGAAAATTTGTCAGTGGAATACTGAAAATAAATAATTTCCTTTGCATTCCAGTAGAAAGTAACACAATAATGGCCCTTTGACCTAAAGTGATGATTATTAACCTATACATGAAATTCACCACAACATTCATCCTAACATTTTAAGTCATCCAGAACTTTTCATGTTAGACTCAAAAATATAAATACATTAATTCTATAATTCTTATAAGACTCCTATAGCTAAGTAATTACTTTTATTTCTTTTTTATTGATGAAGAAAGCAAAGCATTTAAGTTGCCCGAAAGTTATGCTGAGAGTTAAATTTGACTATGAAAGTGAGAGTTATCTTTTAATTTCTAGCTTTCTACTACAAAGTTGAAATTTTTATGCAAAACATTTTAGCATTTTTCCCCAAAACATATTTTATCTAATATATAGGAGACATAAAAACATTTCTTCTTTGGTAAAACAACCAGAAATAAAACTCACTCCTAAATATTACCTTAAGATTTTTCGAAATGTGAACTATGAATAGTTGTATTGAAGAAACCCTTTGAATATTTACTGCAAGGAAGGGATGTGTGGAAGGCAGGATCTTAGGGTATGTGTACATTAGCAATGTAAGATCAATTTTCATTATGTACATAATATTCTATTAAATTATTTAGTGCAGACAAAAAGTGATGGAGAAAGAAGTGCTAAAGGTCGAAGTGTTGCTGCTGACATCGCTGTGAAAACGGCTACAGTGAAATACGCCGTTGAGAGTTACAGATACTGCAAGAACAGTCCCCACTGCAAGTACAGACACAGGAACATTTTCATAGTCACACTTCATTTACAATAATACGTCTGAGGAGTCATCGTTCATCTCTCAGCCAATGTCAAAGTCAGTACACTCCTGAAGTACCATGTCATTCTCACAGCAGTGAGCAAGCTGGGCTTTTACCTTTGTTTGCAGAGCTGCTTCATCATCATTCTCTTTTGCCATACTGCATGAGGGTGGGCATCACCATTCCCAGTACTTAGTACCATATCTCTCATATGTTCTATATGAAAGTATTAATGAAATAAAGCATTTTGAATAGAATATCTGACTAAATTGTGTTTCAGATAGATATTTTTATATTATGTATAAGGACATACATTTATGGTGAAACATCTCACCTATTTACTCATATAGCATAAAGGGGTGATAAGTGTAATAATGTATCAAACATTTTGTGGCCTTAGAATGACTTTTGAAAATGAACCAAATAATCTATCTAGAATGATGTTAGTTCATAAATGTAACTTATTCTGAGTTTCTCATACTTGTATTAAAATAAAGTGTTATAAATTTAATTGATTTAGTAGATCCCTTGAATAAAACTCAAGGAATTTGGGTGAAATACTTTTTGTTCTCAGAACTGTGCGAGAACTGTAACTTTTGTTACACCACTTTACCAAGTTCCTTTTAAATCTCTAGAGCACATTATGTGTGGGACAAAGAATGAATTCCCGGTATGAAATTCAATAAACCTACTTAGTATATTCTTTAGAACTGCCCAGAATTTCTCAAATTCTAGAAACTTTATTATTTCAATAAACAACATTTGTGAGATCAAGTGAATTTTAAAACAGACAAGAGTATTATGTTGTCTAATATTATGTTGTATTACCTAACTTAAAAGAGTTTACACTGCACTAACTTGCTTAAAGTAAACAAGTTTTTAAATGCTTGGTGCAAAAAGCAAAATTAAACACATCGCATAGTACCACATTGTAGAAGAAAATGCTTAAACACGGTACACATGACTTGAATTATTATAACAATCACTTGATGACAATAAATTTGCTATTTAAGAATGTCCTTAATCAATATCAGCATTTGTACATCAGTGAGTGTATACAATTGAGAACATGGCACAGCTCAAGAAAGGCCAATGTCGAATTAAAGGATCAATTGTTTAGTGTCACACTGGGACGCACACCAGTCTTGGCCTGGTCAGGGGAGGAGCAGGAGCCTTGGAGGCTGCGGCCAGAGCTCCTCCCACCTGCTCTCATTAGGAGGCCCATGCTGCAGGATGGCTCCCCGGCTCCCACACCGTGTATGATCCTTCCAACACTTGGCTCAGTGTCTAACTTCTGTATTGGAGGTAGGAGCATTATTTTTATTTGTGATATAATTTACTGAAATGCCTTAAATTTATAAGCAAATAATAAACGTCTCAATGTCTATTCATCATGGCATTTCTGGTATTCAATTAAATAGTGTAAGGTTTATGTGTATGGTTTAGCAACTCATGCTAATTTCAGAAATATAGTTTGCTTAATATAGAGTCATTTGAAACAGAAATCTCTATTTTTTATACTTTAATGTTTTTTCCTTTTTAATTGAATTTATTGGAGTGATGTCAGTTAAGAAAATTATATAGATTTCGGGCATACTGTTCTACAATACATCATCTTCATATTGTATTGTGTGTTCGCCATCCCAAGTCAAGTCTCCTTCCATCACCATTTATCCCCCTGTACCCTCTTCTACCGCTCTCCAACCCCCTTTCCCACTCGCAATCACCATACTCTTATCTGTGTCCTTGAGCCCTTTTTTCTATTTGCTAAATCCCTTTAGTCTTCTCATCTAGCCTGTGAGAAGAAACTGTAGGGTTCCCAAGAGACTCCTCTTAAAAGGCCTATGGCAAACTTAGTACTCACACAGACACATCCACTCTGGGATTCAGCAGCAGGGCAACAGCTGGAAGGACACCAGTGGCACATGGGAAGAAAGTGAAGTGCCAGTACTGGGAGACAGGTTCCTTCTGGGCAAAACTCTAGAGACTAGGCAGCAGCATTGTCCCTTCTGTGAGCCCTGCCCCACACAGCAACAGAACAGTGACATGGATTACCCTGTTCTGGTGATTACCTAAGGTTCTATCCCATGCAACTTAACAAGTGTACTTTTCTACAATAGGCTACACTACTAAGACTGGGAGTCGAATAGCTCTAATACACAGAAACAAACACAGGGAGGCTGCCAAATTGAGGAGACAAAGAAATACAGCCCAAAGGAAAGAGCAGAACAAAACTCCAGGAAAAGAACTAAATGAAATAGAGATAAGCAATGTGTCAGATGCAGAGTTCAAAATACTGGTTATCAGGATGATCCAGGAACTCACTGGATACCTCAACCACATAAAAAGACCCAGGAAGAAATGAAAGTTGCATTAAGTGAAATGAAGAAAGATGTATAGTGAACCAACAGTGGAGGGGATGAAGCTGAGAATCAAATCAATGATTTTGAACACAAGGAAGGAGAAAGCATTCAATCAGAACATCAGGAAGAAAAAGAATTCAAAAAAGTGAGGACAGGCTTAGGAAACTCCTGGAAATCTTTGACTGTACCAACATCCAAATCATAGGGGCATCAGAAGAAGAAGAGTATGAAAATAATGAAATAATGAAATAAAATAATAAAAATAATGAAATAATTTCATTATTTTTTCAAATAAGATTTCAGTTCCCTGTTCTTCAACAGGGAACTGAAATCTTATTTGAAAAAATAATGAAAGACAACTTCCCTAATTTGGTGAAGGAAATAGACATACAAGTCCCCAAAACACAGAGTCCCAAGCAAGATGGATACAAAGAGGACCACACCAAGACACATCATAATTAAAAAGCCAAAGGTTAAAGATAAAAAGAATCTTAAAAGTAGCAAGAGAAAAACAGAGAGTTGCCTACAAAGGAGTTCCTATAAGGCTGTCAGCTGATTTATCAAAAAAACTTTTCAGGCTAGAAGGGGCAGGCCAGAAGTATTCAAAGTGATGAAAAGCAAGGGCCTATAACCTAGATTACTCTATCCAGCAAAGGTATCATTTAACATTGAAGGCCATTTCTTCCCAGACAAGGAAAAACTAAAGGAGTTCATCATCACCAAGTCATTCTTATACGAAATGCTAAAGGAAATTATATAAGAAAAATAAGGAGATCAAAAGGATGAACATTACAATGGCAGTAAATTTACAACTATCAATCATTGAATCCAAATATCAAATTAAGCAAACAAGCAGAACAGGAACAGAGTCATAGATACAGAGATTATTTGAAGGGTTATCAGTGTGGAGGGGGAAGAGAGGTGATGGGAGAAAGTTTCAAGAATTAAGACAAATTAATAGGTACAAAATAGGCGGGGGAATGTCAAGAACAGTATGGTAAATAGAGTAGCCAAAAATCTTATGTGCACAACCCATGGACATGGATTAAGTGCAGGAATTGTTGGAGGGAATGGGGGTACTGGGTGGAGGAGGACACAAGGGGAAAAACTGGGACAACTGTCAGAGCATAATAAATAAAATATATTTAAAAAATAAAAATAAACCTTTATCAGATGTATCAGTGAATATGTCCTTCCTTTCAGTGGGGTGTCTTCATTTTGTTGGTTTCCTTTGCTGTACAAAACTCTTTAGTTTGATATAGTCCTACTCCTTTATTTCTTCTTTTGTTTCCTTCTCCTGAGGCAATGTTGGAATGAATGTTGATGATAAAGCCATATAAGATCAGATACGCACATGGTTAGAAATCATAGAAATTTACATGTAAATTTCTCTTTTCTGATCTTGGTCAATTTCAAATATTGCTACTGAGCATATTTTATATTTAATCAGAATATGTGCATAAGGAAAAAGGAGCTTGATATAAAATCCTGTCAGTAAAATTAGTAAAACCTGGAAAGCAATTTCCATTTTAGTATGTGGATCAGGAGATAAGACGCAATATTAGTTCATTTTCACTACGGCAAAAGAAAGTGTGATTTTCAGTCCTCTCCCAACTTCTATTATCCACATGGGAGCTGTTAGTATCTGCATAATGTACTGAGGCATGGCAATTAGGCTTACTGTTCAGATTAGTTTCCCTTGGTTTCAAGTCACTTTTGCCTGAAATGATAAAATTAAATTAGCAGTCTTACCCTGGTCAATGTAAAGTTTTTCCCCAATGGATTTTGCAAGCAATAGCAATAGTTGCTCTGTTAGTTTCATATAACATTGGGAGCATTTGAAATACAGATGTTTCTGCCCCATTTGTAGGAATTTTTAATAAAAAAGGGCAATATATACTTTTCTTTCATTCAAGTTCTTTCATTTAGTTCTTGTACAAGAGTTAAAATAGTAATAGAATGCTTTGCTTTGGGGTTAATTGTATACTTTTCTTTTGGTGTTTCAGGCTATGTGATGAGGGTATATTAAAAATTCAAATATATTGGCATGATAAAATAATAGAGTCCCATCTGTAATAAAATTGTATTTTATATTTAAAAGAGGAGGCAGAAGAACTATATTACATCTAGGAAAGAACTAGTCTCTTGCTTGCTTTCATTTTCTCATTCTTTATATTCTTTTATTTCTCTTCTCTTTGACATATAATTATCAAGTGTAATGAGTCTTATTTGTATTTGTTTCTTTGGTTTGTTTGTTTGTTCATTTGTTTGTTTGGTCTTCTCAGAATGTAGGGGGTCCAGAGAGGAGTTTCTTTAAAAATGGTAAAGAAACTCCAATAGCTAGTGCAGATACCTAAATAGTAGTATTCGTGTTCAAACTATACTTATTTATAGCTGATAAAGGAGGGGGAAATCAAATGTGGAATTGCCAAAACTCTGAACATCCTCGACAGTAGAGGTAGCTACATTTGCCCTCCTTATGTAAAACAAGAAATAAATTTTGATCTTAGGCTTCTTTCACAAGGAATTGTCCTTAGATCCTCAATTACTCCTGTCCCTTCAGTCTTCCCTCTACTCGGAAAGGCTTTGTCTCATTCATTGCTTTCCTTGTTTTTACTCTCCTTCAAGCCACAGTTCTGTCACTTTTGGAAATGCTTCCTTAATAAACTGAGATAAGTGCACGTCTTTGGAATGTTGCAGCACCATGCTCTTACCTGTGCATGGTAACTATGCATTGTTTAGCTGATCTTTAAGGTAGGAACACAAAATTTAAGAAATGAATAAGGCATGAACTGCCCTATTCATTTCTAGGTCTTCAGATTTTTACACTCATTTTTTGACAGAGTAGAAACTGGATAATTATTTGTGGAAAGACTGACTGACAATAAATACATGAATTACTAAATGATAGGTTAGGTTTGTTGTTTTTTAGAGAAGTAGAAAAAAGTGGAATTGACAAGCAAAATGTGTAAGACAACCTAAGTTGTCATATCCTTTCATAATTGGTCTGTCACTATACTACATACAGTATATACATATATATGTATATATATATATATATGTATATATATATGTTCTGACTCAGAAATAACATCAGGCTGTGTGCCTGAGAAAGACAGACAGACAGACAGGTGGGCAGGCAGACTATGAATACCTTTAGGCAAAGTATCCCATTTTCAATTCACATTCTCTACCACTCCCTTTTGTGAATATATGAGCACCTCATCCCTTTCTGGTACTGGAGTCACCCTAGAAAGTAAGCATTTGAATTTGGAACCCTTGTTATAAACATACTTTGGAAATAACAGTGCTCCAATAACAATGGGAAATTAGAAGTTTCCTTTAACTTGGGAAGTTTTCTTTACAATGGATTGACCTTTATATTACTTTGAAAATCTAATATTGACACATTTATTATGTTTTATTAGATTCTCAATTTAAATATAAACTTAGAGAAACACTCCTGGGTACAAAATTCCTATCCAGTATTCCTAACATCAAAACTTTCTGAAAATTCAATATTAGTCCACAATTGATCTGATACCTCACTACAACTCATATAATGGTAATTGTGGTCTTTGTTCTGCCTAGCGTGAATATTTATACATTTTGCTGCAGAAATATTGATGTAGTTGATGATGAGATAGTGTTGATATTTGAAATCCCTAAAATACAACTAAAAGTAATCTAAATTTTAGAACTCACCTATTCCCAAGGATTTCATTTAAGGTAGTAAAGACCCAGATATACTACATGTAAGTATAAAACAACTTCAAATGTAAACATACCTAGACTAGAAATTCAAGAAAATGAAGAAGAATAAAAAAGAAACATCCCCTGCAGCCAACAGACAAAGCTTGCTTTATTTAGTAGTCCTGCACAGGTATTCAAAATTTTCCCAAAAGGAAAGTTATTTTTAACTTGAATCTAAGAATAAACATAATTAATGAATCTAGTTACTATAAAAATTTTCCCAGGATAGAAATTCTCATCATCCATTATTTTAAACAATACTTTTGTCAATTTGTGTCTGATAAACCTTAGAAGCTAGACTGTTTATTTTGATCAGTCTTAAAAATATATCACAATAATATTTAAGTTTAAAGTTACCTCTAATGATGCTACCTTAATTGAATAGTTTTGCGTCTTATTCTGTTTATACATGCTACTTCACATGTTATTTTCTTTGATGTTAACTACATACTCAAAAGGGTTATAAAAGATCAAGAGTTAATACTGTAAATAAATAATATTCACTAAAGATAGAGTTGTCCCAGACACACTTAACAAAAATGATGTTTTACCCAAGGCACCTTACAGGCAAAAGCTGCTGGATAGCGAAGGTGGGGACAGTGCCCATGAAAAGGAGATGTCCTCGATCCTTCTTCTGTTTATACCATGGTTGAAGTTGTTGCTCTAGGTTTCAAAACATTTCTAATTGCAAATTAAGATTTTCATTGAGAAAAGACTCAAAATTTAAAAATTCTTGCCTCCAGACATTTGGTTTTGGTTTTGATCATATATATTGCAAAGGAGACAATCCTTCTTTGTAGCCAAACAGAGATGCCTCTCATTATTTTTATCGGAATCCTACCTGCTTGAATTCAGAAAAATCAGACTTTTAATTAAGGGATTTTTGTAAAACATAATGCTAACTAGGAAAACTTAGCATAGTATCCAGGCTCTATAGAGAAAAATTTGATATAATTTAAATTCAGAATTAATAGACATATGCGTGTGGACAAACTTACCCTGCTGTAGTGAATAGGAATTAATTTTAAAGGTCAGAATGATGGTCTAATCACTAAAATTGTATAAAATTTAAATAAAAGTTTCATAATCTACCTGTTATATTTTGCTTAACATTATTTTTTGCAACTGACTGACATAAAGTGTAGTTTAGGTCCACTAACTTACAGTGTCACAACTGCTGTACTTAGTGGGTCCTAAAAATTTAATAGGCAATTATTACAAACATAAGTTTACTGAAAAGGCTAAAATACCTTACATGTTTTAAAAGTACACAAACAAAAAAAAGGACCATCAATAGTTAGACTAGTTGAAGATGAACGTAGTGTCTTATATAATGAATGAATAGAAACTACACATTTTCTTCTCAGCAAACATGTCAGGATGGTTTAATTCAGACTTGTTTGTTAATGTGTTAATGTAAAGGGTATTATCTTGTTTTCCCAAACACCTTTCTAAACCAATATCTTTGTGAATGCTGCTGAACTTTAACAGAGAAAAGGTGCTTTCTATGCAGAAGATAAAAACTGCCCATGGCAGCAGAAAATAAGCCAAATAACAGTGAAGTCAAATTATCTCAGTAGGATAGGGACCCTACTATTTGTGAATCTGTAACGCCCAATTCTGCCTCACAGCAATACATTTGTTCTGTATACACTGATGTAATAGTGTGAATATCCTGAAAATCGAATGATAAAGTTCATGCAAATTAAAGGAAACTATAATAAATAGAGCTAGAATATTTTTTCTACCTCTATTATTCATTCCAGTAAGTATTTTAGTAATCAAGGCATTTTAGAGTTTAAAATTTGTTCATAATGTGATTCATTTTAAATTATGTAGTGATATAATGTATATAATTATATTTATCGTAACTACTTACTATCTATACATTTTAATTTGAAATTGCTAAAATTGGCTGTTTCTACTGATAAAAATGGTAATTCTGTATAATTTTAGTTAAAATCTATATTATATTGAATATTAGCATCATATCCTTTATCATTTATATATTAATATATTGTCTCATTAATATATTGTCATCATTTAAACATAATCTTATTTTTACTTCCCTCAGTATTCTTTGCATGAATGATTCTACAACTTTATTTTTTAGTATTTTAGTTATTTCAATTGCTAAATTCCTATGAACAGCCCTGTTCCGAATTTTTCAAATAGGTCTCTAGATATCACCTCTGGACAGATTGTTTCAGTTATCAGACATTCTATCTTCAAGCATCTCAATTCACATAGACAAATTTCTTCTGGAAATGTCATACCAATGCAGGTTTCTGGAGTAGTCTACGGAAATCCATCTCACCTCCCTCTCAGCAATAGCAATACAATTCACACAGTGAATTGTTTTGTTTGTGTAACAGGTGAAAAGTGGTTTTGAATGTGATGAAATAGAGGGATACACACGCTATTGTTAAAACATAAGATTAAGCACATCAAGGTGAGCATCTGAGTTCCTTTTCTGTCCTATTAAAACCTCAATGAAATGACATGAAAGAAAAATTTTCTAAGTGCATAAGCCTAAAGCACAAGGAAAATGGAAAGGAAATTCTTGCCATGTTCTCAACAGTCGAGAGATTTCAGCAAATTTCTCAAAAGATGGACAACTGAGAGGACAGTGTTAACTAGTTACATGAATTCAATGAATGCACTGTCAGTGGAGAGCAGGAGAATTAATGTCAGAGAGAGGCATTAATTGAGGAGTTATATAGAAAAAGTCAGCCTTCCCCACACACTTTCTCTGTTCTCTCTGCAAAAGAGTCACCACACATAAATGTGTCAATCTTAAGTAAATATATATTTTAAAACATTTTTTAAAGAGATGCAATATGAAGCTTGGTATAGAATATGTTGAGAAGAATCCAGGGTAGAATGTAACAAGTATTCTGGTTTCTAAAATTAAAGCTCTAAATATCTTAACATTTCAGAGTTGAGAATACTGTTCCTTAAAATAGAGCTTATCCCTGGGACATGCCTAACCCATGTACACAGAGCTTCTGAGTTATTTCTGTCTTTTTTTTTTTTTAGATACCAGGGAAAACCAAGGGTCCCCCCAAATTTGAGGAAAATTGCAGCAGGAAAGAGAAAAATCTAAGATGATAAAATGCAGTCTGATTTTAGGCTAATTAGAGATAATCCAGAGAACAAAACAAAACCTTTAAAGCTCAAGACTAATTTAGCAATCTCAGGTTAATTATAGAAGCTATTATAATGATAAAATAAGAATAAAAGACATTATGAAGTAGGAGTTATCTATTGGAAATTAGAAAAGATTTCTTGGAAATTAAAAATATAACTGCAGAAATAATAATGCAACAAAAAAATGACAAACCAAAATGGAAACAGTGTCCAAGAGTGTTGGGTAAAAGACAAGTAGAAAATATGGAATACCTAGAAAATCAGTTCAGAATGTCCATGAGTTTCCAGTATAGACTGGTGTTGATTACTAAAATATTTACATAAATTTCCTGAATTTTAAGAGAGACAGTTTTTTTTTTATTTTTTAATTGTCTTTCACTCTGAAGAAGTACATATAAACACATTGTAGTGAAATTTCAGAACACTAAAGGATTTTAAAATTTCTATAGACTGGAAAGGAAAAAAATGAAACAAAACAAAACAAAACAACAAACTGATGTGAACCAGATTAGCATTAAAGTAGCTGCTAGAAGGAAACATTCTGAAGGAAAATCATTTTAATTATAAATTTTACACAACAAAATTGTCACATGCAGAGCAAATAAAGGCAACCTTTTGACATGAAAATATCCAGAAATTTTACCTCCCACATATCATATATTAGGAAGTAATCTGAGGATTGCTTCAGGAAAAAAAATGGTTAATTTAAGATTAAAACAAACAAAATTCACAAACAGAAGGTGAGAAAGGGAAGTTAGGGGATGACATGTGTGCAGAAGACCTGGAAAATTATTTAGCCTCAATGGTGAGGCCAGATAAAGGAAGTAGGAGGGGAGGGCATGAATCAATAAATCAACAGATAAACTTGAGACCCTGGCACAGCTGAAGTGTATGTTATAAATAATAAAAGAAAAATACAGGTGATAAGTGACTTTGGAGATGGGGAGACTGTGTTGACTGTGGCATAAGTATATATATATATATATATATATGTATATATACATGTGTATGTGTGTGTGTGTGTGTGTATCATGCCACATCCTTTGGTTGTGCAAAGGATATCATGGCACATCCTTTGGTTGTAATTTGTCATTACAAGGTAAATCCTATTAGTTTTATATTTGACTCAAACTGGCTCTGGCAACTTTCATACCATTAACAAGAATAATAGAGGAAAAAGACACAAGGAAACAATATGATAGTCTAAATCGAATTATTTGGACCAAAGAATGAACTTAGATATATATTTAGAATATACTGTAAATAAACAACCACACTTTAAGGAACCTGATGAGAAATATGACCTTATATTTTTTATCTGAGTAAATTCTATAGACATACGTAACTTCAGTAGAAAAGGCTAAAAGTGAACTGAAGCTTTGCCTTAGCAAAGCCCAATAGGATATATTTATTACCCATAGCAAGTTCAAAAACCAAAGGTAATCAGGTTCTAAATGCGTAATTTCTACATGAGTTTTTTCTGATATTATTTCCTTCACATTTCTTCGCTAGAATAGGATGTAGATGGTGAGAAATGAAGCCAGTATAATTACCTGTCTTTGGGTGAAAAATGAAGCCAGGCGTATTTTTAGGTCCCTAGTTAAACAACTTTGAGACCAAATAAATAAAAATAACCTAGCACTTGCCCTAGGATATGTTTTCTCTCAGAAAACAAGCCTGTAACCCAACAAATTAGCCTACCTGTCAAAACTAAAAGCAAGATCATCAAGACTCATTTTAAGACTATTGCCTTGTTGTGTCCAGCAAACCAAAGCTATTATATCATAAACTCTGCTTAATTCCAGTCAGTTCTTTACCTTTCAGAATCCACCAAAATCTCCAAATCCAGGCCCTAAATCTCTCTAAATAATATTCCCCACAAATAATATTCCCCACCTTCAATCTTTTGAGAAACAAATAAGGCTATCCCATTGTCATATTTTCCCTTGCTACGGCAAGTTTAATACATTCATTTTTCTAGACCAACAGATTTCCCTTATGAGTCTGTGGTGGAGTGGAGTGGAGAGCCCAACCATTCTGGAGACCCCATCAGGACCCCACAGGAACTACCTTGCTGCCATGGCTTAAGACTGTTTCCTCAGGACCAGAGGGCTCCCCTAGGGTCTCTAGAACCCTGTTTCTCCACTGGTAAGCTACATCTGGGGTCGAGTACAGACTCCTATTCACTGAAATCTCAAACACTGAGTTGATTGTGTATTTTAGGAATTTATATCCATGTTTTAAGAGTCCTTTTTCTTTTAGGTAGTTTTTTTTGTTTTTTTTTTTTAAAGAACCTTTTTTTTAAAGATTTTATTTATTTATCTTTAAAGGGGAAGGGAAGGAGAGAGGGAGAGAAATATCAATGTATGGTTGCCTCTCATGCATTCACTGGTGGGAACTGGCCTGCAACCCAGGTATGTGCCCTGGCTGGGAATCGAACCGCGATCGTCTTGTTTGCAGGCCTGTGAGCTACACCAGCCAAGGCAAGAGTCCTTTAATAGACTGATCAATTTTTAAGATACACATTCTTTGAAAAAAGCCAAATTCTTACTAACGTCACCCTGCATCCATCTGCCTTCATCCCTTTTTTTGTTATTCTGTAAAAGGGAGTTCACAGAACAAAGGACAAATATAGGTCCACTAGGTTTGTCTTTCAAGACAGCTACAAGGAATAACAAGTGACAGGATGCAGTAGACTAATGGCCTTATAGACCATTCTTTCCTCTGAGTCATCTCTCAAACAATGGGAACACTTTCCTCAGTGTCATCATTTTTTCCACAGGAGCCTGGATCTAGCAAAGACTTGCTGGCAATACCTTCCACTACTAGAGGCTGCATTTTGTCCATTTTCCAATTGGAAAGGACCACAATTAGTTTGAGATCCTGAGATACACTGTAGTCAAGCAGCATATTTGATCAAACATATTTACATGAGTTTGTATCAACCTATGTACACATCTCTTTTGGACCAGACTTTGGCCTCTTATATGACTCTTATTATAGCACCAATTTTGTACTTTTATTTCTAAATAGCAAAATACAGTAAAGTATAAATAATTTACCAGAAAACGGTCACTTTGGGCAAGTTTCAGTATATTAAAAAAAGTTAATTTAGGAAGTTCCTACAGAAAGGGGAATTGGGAACAGCAATTGGAGGAGTTCGGACACATCCCTCCCCAGTGTCATACCCACTTAACTGCAAAAAAAAAATAAAAATAAAAATGCACTAAGTTTCCAGAAATTTTCCTAAGGTTATACTGTAAAAGGAATAACTTTATTCAAGAAAATTTACTAAATCTCAATAAAACAAGTGGGACTCTGAGTTGGCTTGTTTCCACCCCACCCAGATGCGAGTGTTTTCAGAGCTCTACTCTGGGTACACGGACTTGAAAGGCCACATGTCCTCCAATTACATTTATATGAAATTTCCAGAACAGACAAATCTGTAGAGGAAGAAAACAAATTAGCAGTTGCCGATAGCTGGGAAGGACAGGAGGAATGGAAAATGTCTGCTAATGGGTACAGGGCTTCTTTCTGGAGTGACAAAATGTGCTAAAATTGTATTTTGCTTCTGGTTTCACAACTCTGAGTACACTAAAAAAGCATCAGACCATTTTAAGTGGAGAAATGGTATGGTATGTGCAGTGTATCTCAGTAAGGCTATATATTGTTTGAGGGTGCTATCCATATGCCCAAATCAAGTAAGTTTATACAGCACTCTCGTGTGACATTTCTAGTTCCCTTTTACTGGAATAGTACCATTATCTGTCTATGGTATTAGTTACAGACATAAGGATATACTTTAGCAGTGAAGTAGAAAGGGACTTAAGGTCGATTAAGTTTCTCCAGAACTGCTATGTGGTCCATAGTACCGGACTTGAATGCTATGAGTAAATAATTCAGCTGGGGATAATCCTGATAGGAAAAGTATCAACCCATACATGGAAATCTCAGCCATGGTCAATATTTAGAAGAAACAAAAGGATTCTTAGAAAAATAAACAAGTCAAATCTTCAAATATTCAATGGTCTGCATTTCTAATTGGAATGAGGAAGACTGCCAAAAAAGAGCTCAGATTCCAAATCTGCCTCCTTAAAGATTGCTTGATCAAGACAAATAAATAATATGGAAAATTTAAACCTATGTTGAATTTAGATCACTCTAAATTATAACTTGGGCCTATCTTTATCCTATATTCTCTTTTATACCTTTACAGTTCCCTCCTTGCCTCCTTCTTTCTGGCTTTCTTCCTTCTGCTCAGGTCAAACATAAACTCTTACAGCTCAGCTGGCCCTTAATAGTAAACCTTTGCTAAAGGAAGAAATCCCTCATGGTTTATTATAAGTTGCAGCCTCCATGAGAATTAAGAGTTACTGAGAAGACTTTCTCAAGCTTAGATAAGACAGATGAAAAAATTACACAGGAGTTTTCAGATACTTCATGGGATGGACACCATGAGGTACTGCCCAGATACTCTTCCTCCAGGAATGTGAGTCTTAACTGGCTGACGGTCACACCACCTTTCTGGGGCAGACTAGGCCCAATGTCATATATTAATCTTTTTCTAATTTATTTAAATTTCTGAAACTCAGGTTACATATTCAGACCATTTTCCTTTTAAGCATGAGTATTTAGAACTATACATTCTTCCTTCTTGATTGTTATTTGGCTATAATCCCATCCATTTCATTATGAGGTTTTTAAAATAATAATACAATGCTCAGTATTTTTAAGTTTCATAATGATTTCTTCTTTGATCCTTGAGTTCCTTGGAAATATATTTTCTTTTATTTTTAACTTGCCTTTGTACACAGCTGATATGGTGTGTATGTGTTTTATTATTTGGGATTTGTTGAAGTTTGCTTTATGAACTAGCATATGTTCAATTTTTGCAAATGTTCCAATAGACCTGAGGCTGTGGACCTCCAAGGACCCTGCACACCAGGGCCCCGCAGCTCCAGTGCTTACCGACCTTTCTGGTTTTCTACTTTCTGACTGTTATGGACTATGGAAATTTTTCTCAGTTAAGCATCCAGTTCAACAATGCATTAAAAATACATTTCAAAAATATTTTATCCACCAGTGGTTACTTAGAGCCAAGGATTTTGATGAAAATGCTCTATGTCGTAATTGTGGTTTGGTGTCAGATAAATATATGAATATAAACAATATAGAGATATATAGAGAAATGTAAAAAACTAAATTGTACAATTAATGTGAGAGCATTTTTTATTATGTAAGTTATAGATCAATAAATATGATTTAAAAATTACTTTGCCTAGTATTTTTAGTAGCTATACTGAAAATAATTGTGTTGATCTTTTAATTAGCCACATTGCCTGTAAAATTGCCACCAAATGCTACACAGGTAAACTGACGAGTTTCAGGCAGCATGTAGAATGTCTAAACTGATTGAAAGACTGAAGAATGTAGACATGAGAAACAAGACAAGTTACAAGACTACTAAAATCAAGCAGGACAGATGTAAACTAAGTTACAGATGTAAACTTAGTTACAGATATAAACTAAGGCATCAATGCTAAAAATAGAAAGGGACTGAGATGTGATGTGAAAGATGAATGTGTTGGAGTCCATTTCTGATAAGGTATGGAGGAAAATCCTCTTTACCAAGGGCATAATAAGATCACCACATTGTGGAAAAACTTACTACACCAGATAAATACGTTTACATTAAATAATTCACATTAGATGAGCAGCCGAGTACAATGTAAGTATATAATTTTTCAAAGGAACAAGGAAACAGATGAAAAATATCTCCAAGGAAGGTAGGCGGCCCCTGCGGTCCTTGTCTCTATGTCTCTGGAAATGAGATGCCAGGAGTACAAGGATGTACACAGAAACAGATGGTAATAGAGAAGACATGGCCTTTGTGTGAAAGCACAGGTGAATGTACTTAATCTCACTAAACTTTACACTTAAAAAGGGTCAAATTGATATGCCTGTTTTCACACACACACACTAAACTAACTCAGTTCCTTGCTTCAACTTCTACAGTATTAAAATCATCTCAACTCTTTAAACTCCTTTTTAAAAAAGATTTTATTTTATTTCCTTTTAGAGAGAGGGGAAGGGAGGGTGAGAAGAAAAAACACCAATATGTGAAAGAAACAACAGTGATTAGCTGCTTACCCTCCCACACCACACCAGGGACCTGGCTCACACCCCAGGCATGTGCCCTGACTGGGAACTGAACCAGTAACCATTCCCTATGAAGAACAATGCCCAATCCACTGAGCCACAGTAGCCAGGGCTCACTCTTAAAACTCTTAATAATTATCTCATGCAAATTTAGTTGGGTTTGAGGAATAAGGGGATTCCTGTTTATCATTTAAAATTACGGTATCAATTCTGGAACTCCAATGTGTATAACATATTCTAACCACATGAAAAAAATGAGTAATATCCATGTAAATACTATGAACATAGTCAAATCCAATCTTCCATTTGGCCTTTGGCATTAAAATAAACATTTTGTGGGGAAGTAGCTACATTTTCATCTTCGATTGTAAAGTGATCTTTGAATTTGGAACACTTCATTGACACATTACTTTCTTTAACATGTATATTTCCCTAAATGTTAGGGACCACAGAGTACTCTAAAATCATTTACATGCTCAACATGTAATCATAATATTTCACTGTCATAAAAAGTTTAGGCTCCTTTGTTGTTGCCATTTTTGAATTTAAGTCACAATTGATTTATAATTGTGTACTAATATTTTCTGCACGAAGCTGTTATATTGTACCTAAGGCACATGCAACCATTTAAATATAGTCAAATATTACTTTAAAACCCTCTAAGAGTTTAGTATTAAGTGAATACCTGTAGCTGAGGTGTTGGGAAGAACTAACATATTTTCTTTACATAGAAGGTTATTAAATGTAATTTATGTGAGAGTAAACAAACCTAAGGATAAATTAGAGTGTGTGCTTATCTGCAAGGCTCACTGGTGAGGATGAGATTTGTTTCCACTCCTGGATGTAATGAATGTGTTGTGCATTTATAAACATATCCCCCCAAGGAAGGCATTAACCAAAGGCAGAGCATCGGGGGAAGAAAAAGAGCTTTGAAACATTATTATCAGAAGCAGTTTACTAATTTCCAAGCATAATCACATCCCTGATTCACTTGGGAGTTAAATATCTGTCTACCTGGGTAAACTCATAGAGGTAACTACTCGCACACACTTTGTCTTAATTATAATTAAGTAGATTTCATAGTGAGTCTCTCCTTGGGGGCTTGTTTACAGATTTGACTAGCAAAATGGAACAATGCAAATCCAGGTGTTTAAACTGTTACATTTCTAGAAATCAACCAGTGTCTGAAATGTTAACCACTGAGAAATGGGAAATGTCTACCGGCAAGGCGTGTCTGAGGAACATGATGCAAGCAGGTTTTCCCTAAATATAAGAAAAATCTATCTTCTAAATTTAAGAGCTGTTGATATTGTGGTTTTGGGTTTGTTGTTCTCAAGGGCTTTATAGTACATTCTACTCAGAATAGATTTCTATTAAAAAAAGGGTAAAGGTACAAATTTACTTATTTTAAGTGTAGTTTTTTTCTAGTTAGTGTAAGTTTGAAATGCACAAAGGGTGGGTATTAACTTTTGAATTTTTTACCCTATCCTAGACTAGAACCTTTTAGAAACTGAAGAAATATCACTAACAAAATATCTCATATTTACTTGGTGCTTACTCATATGGCAAATATTACAGCAAGTTTTTCTACATTATTATCTTATTTAATTTCAAATTATTTTTCTTATTAATTTTACAAACTCCCCCAGAAAGTATGTATTATTATTTATTATACAAATAAACACAGTGAAACATGCACAGAGAAGGGAACTTGCTTAAGATGTCATGGTCGGTGGTTCCCAGAACTAAGTCTTTAGCCCCCGTTCTTAAACACGAGCATGTACATATGTTTTTCACAGTTGGAGCGCAAATGTACAGATGAGAGGCAGAGAACTGAATGACTCATGTGATAATGCATTAAAGTTAGAGACATTAGTATATTCATGGTTAGTTTAATATATATACAAATGCTTGCATATATAAATATTTACACAGATATATATGTGTGTGTGTCAGTATAATCACACATTCCTTTGCCCTGACGGTTAAAGGGCACAGGAGCAATGACACCCTAGTAATAGGTGCACCTAGCACCCAGACCTAGGCGTCTGATACTATTAGAAATTCAAGGAAACCATTCTCAGAAGTAAAGATGTGGTTTTAGCAGAAAAAAAAAATACCCCCTCTTGATAGAGTTATAACAAAGGAACACAGAATCCAACTGAAAATGCTCTGAAAAGTCAAAGTTTGGTATATTTGAACAACAAAATAAATAAGTAGTATCAGATTATAATCTGTTATAAAACAAATATTTATGAGTTCATAATGAAATAAATAAGTGGCTGAATGGATAAACAAATGGGAGGAAAGAAATATGTCTTACAGAGAATTCTAAATATTGTATGTAGATACTCTATCCTATAGGAGGAAGGGCATAAATCACCCCTGTGGATGTGTGAGCTGTGCATTGTGACTTCTTGCAAAGAGCACATTATGAAGAGGGGTAAAAACAGTAATTGCAGGGCAGAAACCTGACAAACACTCTCTCAGCCATGTGAGCAAAGGCACTAGCGATAGGGATGAATCATGTTGATTTTCTGTACCCTTGATATGATGTGACGGCTTTTGGCTTTGTGGTATTATTCCTGCCAAAAAAGAAACAGAAATACCTCTATCTAGTCATAAGAAGAACAAGCAAATTTTAGTAGAAAGGCATTCTAAAAATTGGGTTGACCAAAAAGTGCATTTGTTTCTTTCCTTAAGATGGCTCTAATAGTGCTTAGTTGTCTTTAACTTCATTTGAAACAATTTTGTTATAGTGTTTTGTGACAGCTGTCATATCAACATGTATTTTAAAAAAGGGTCAACCTTGGTGAATTTTTGTGTAGGCATTTTTACATTGAAGGTGGAAGAAAATAAACAGCATTTCTAGAAAATTATGCTTTATTATTTCAAGAAAGGAAAAAATGCAACTGGAATGTAAAACAATAGATTTGTGCAGTGTGTGGAGGAGGTGCTGTGACCAGTGAAACATGTCAAAAGTGGTTTGCAACGTTTCATGCTGGAGAGTTTTTACTGGACAATGCTCCACTGGTTAGTAGACCAGTTTAAGTTGTAGTGATCAAATTGAGACATTAACTGCGAACAATCCACGTTATACCACACAGAAGAGAGCTGACATACTCGAAATATCCAAATCAATAAAGTTATCAGTGAAAATGAAAAATGTGTCATTTGTTTTATGGAAAAAAACATACAGCTTTTTGGCCAACCCTGTACATTTGACCAACACTCCTCAAAACTGCCAGAGGCTTTAAAAACAAGGAAAATCTGAAAACTGTTAACAGCCAATAAGATCTTAAGGAGACATGAAAAATGTAATGTGGTATCCTGGATGTGGTAACCAGAACAGAGAGAGGATATTAGATAAAAAGTACTTAGGCCAAAGCAACTGAGCAATGGATCATTACATTTATATGCTATAAAGTAATAAAATTCCTTTATGTTAATGTATCTGAGATTTTTAAAGTGGGTGTAGTTTTATACTTATATCATACTATGACAATCAAATCTTCACAAGAGATATGAGCATACCATATGCTAATAGTATTTCAATGCTTTGCAAAGATACCTGTTGGCTGAAATTTAAAAAATTACTTACGAAGAAATATTTGTTTTGCAAGATGTGGGCTAATTTCCTGTTATTGTAGTTTCCAAAAAGGTAGTACAAATATAGCTCATAATTTTCAAATAATATTCATTTTTTAAACTTTTATCAATGTTTGAAGTTGCATTTATGAATATCATAACATTACTCAAGAAACAAAGATTTCCCAGAGTTCCAAATAATGCTCTTTAGACTGCTATCTAGAAAAGCCCCATTCATGTTCCATTCCTGACTAAGCCTGATTTTCATGCAAATTATGTGACACATGTAATATGTGCTGTGCATGTATCATTTTCTTTCTACATATAGAGCTAGTCACTTAATGTGAGAGGGTTAAGGCTGATTGGGAAATAAATAAACAAACAAACAAAATAACTCAGGGCTTTTCCAGTTTAAGAAATAAAATGCTTTGTCATTTCTAAAAGGGAAAATCAGTAACCTTTAGAACTGGCTGTTTTCATAAAAACGAAGCTGCACCCTGCCTGCCATGCAAACACCGTGTATTATGAGCTCTGATTCACAAGGACCTGCTAGCCAGACTCTGCCTCTGCCAGGGTTATAGAATATTTTCAAAAGCATGACTTTTCTTCAGCTGTTTTAATACCTTTTTTCCTAATTTTATTGATGACATTTTAATGCTGATGCTTTTCCCATTGTGAGTCATGGTGCATAACTCCAAGGTGACACTTCACAACTCCTTTAGGGTCTGTAATGTAAATAGTACTATCGTCCAACTGCCCTTTCTATTGCTCCAAATTCTGAATCTATGCCTGTATCTAAGGAAAAGCAATGTTACCTTGGGAATTGGTTCCCCATGTGTCACTGGCTTAGCCCTGACAAAATGGTTTCTATTTTAATATAGGTTAAAGAAGAACACAACCAAACACTCTCAAAAGCAAAGGGCACCATGACTTATGTCTCAAGGGAGTCATTCTTTCTGAACTGAACTGATCAGAAATTAAAGCCCTGTTCTGGAGAAAAAGGCAATGATCTAGAAATCCTCACAGGGCCTCTCCTTTTCCTGACCTTGTGTCGAAAACACAGCATTAAAAGTCTATTGAATCAAAAGCAAGTAACTGCTCCAGGGCAACATGCCCTGTTTGTGTCTGGGTGGTAAATCAGCCAGAGGGTGCACTGAAAGTATTACTAACTCATGTCTAAATCATTTACCGTTGCTGGAAGCACGGAATCATCATTACTGAAGACGTTATGGCAAGGTCTGCTAGTGAGAGGTTTGTAAAGTCACTTTTTAGACATTAAATCAAGAGTGGAGTTGTTCCCCTCCCTTTAGGAGAGATGTTTTGCAGTCATTGCTTTTCTCTATACCATAATTTATATGTCAGTCTTTATGTGCTGAAATTATATATTCCTACTATATTGCCAGAGATTGAATTATATTTGAATAGGGGTATATTGCTAGAGATTGAATTATTTCATCTCTAAATTTATATATTGAATCCCTAATTACCAATGTTATTAAGTAGGGCCTATAAGAAAGTGATTAATGTCAGATAAGGTTGTAAGGGTGGGAACCCCTCATCCAATAGGATTAGGGTTCTTATATGTAGAGACATCAGAGAGCTCGCTCTCTTCACTCCTTGCTTTAGTACAGAGGAAAGGCTGTGTAAGGAGTTCGGGAGAAGACAGCTACCTGCAAGACGGGAAGAGTCCTCCCCAGAAACCAAACAGACCAACACACAGACCTTGGGTTTCCAGCCTCCAGAACAAATTTTGGTTATTTAAGCCACCTGGTTTGTGGTTTTGTTATATCAACCTGAAGTGATTAATACAAAAATTTACTGAAAATATACCCAATCACTGTACCTCACTGGTTTAAGTTTCGCAAACTCTTTCATTTAAATATTTACTGAGCATTTTTTACCACCATGAATGGAATCTTTGTTGTTTTTTCTGTATGATTGAGTGGTTAGAGCCAGTATAAGAACACACAGTTAGTTATCATTCTGTACACCTCCTTTTTACTAGAAGAGACCCGAAATTATTCTAGTGTTTGCTCTCCTAAAACATAACTCTGATAAAAGTGTGTTCATTTTAAACCCACTCCTCCCCTTACTCCTAGTGTTTTGTTGATGGGCATGTAAGGCATTCTGATCAATGCAATGAAATGATAAATGTGCTAGACAGAAAAACACTTCATTACAAGGTTTCTTTTTGTTGAAGGGGGAAATGTGAATGAGTAGCCTAGATATTATTGTCTGTGGATATGAAGTCTGGAACTGCTTTAGCTTCTTGCAATCATGTGATGCACTCGTTAGGTAGAAACTGATATACTGAGATAACATGGCAGAAAGATGAAAATAACCTAGATGTCTGAGAATAATACTGAAACCAATTAAGTAACGTAGCATGGGGTTTCTTATGTCCAGGCTTCTTGCCAGACAAGATAATAAATCTTTTCTTGTTTAAGAAGCATTAAGGTGAATGTTGATAATTACATTATGATAGTTGCATTTTCATTTACAGATACAGTCAGAAATTAAAATCCCTTGACTTACACTTTCTCAGGTTGTCTTGAACATAATACTTTTGAAAGTAATTATAATTGCTTATCTATTCAATAAATCCCTTCCACACTACAAATAGGTACTTTGAATTAATGATACTTTTATATTACTGTAAAATCAATGCATAAAAGTGCCTGTCATAAAACCTCTGGAAATATACAAGAAATAAAGAATAGGCCTGGCTGGTGTAGCTCAGTGGATTGAGTGCGGGCCTGCAAACCACACGATCATGGTTCGATTCCCAGTCAGGGCACATGCCTGGGTTGCAGGCCAGTTCCCAGCAGGGGACACATGAGAGGCAACCATACATTGATATTTCTCTCCCTTTCTCCTTCCCTTCCCCTCTAAAGATAAATAAATAAAATAAAATAAAAAGATTTTTTAAAAAGAAATAAAGAATACTATAAAGGATATCGTGGACTAGTAGTGAGTGTCAGAGGTAGAATGGAAACTTTTCATTTTATGCAATTTTATATTTTGTGTTTTTAGAAACTTGTAAATGTAATAGTTATTAAAATTAAATAATTTTAAATGTTTTAAGTCTGAGAAGGCTATTAAAATCAGATTTTAAGGGAAATAAAAAATGAAAATGTTACTGAAATGATAATGCCTTGATCTTATAGAGAGAGGGCTAGTGTAATGAATGCCAATACAGGGGCATCATTAAAACTGGCTCAGCAGTTTTTCTCTTCAGTTCATACCTGCTTTAAAATTTCTAATGTGATAACTAATAAATTTCTCTTACATTTTTCTGAATTTCTTTATTGCTTATTGTTCTTCCTAAATATCTTTATACAGAAATTTACATTCAATATATCCAAGAATCACAGTGTATAAACACAGGAAAACTTATTTTCAGTGCTTATTTAATATTGTACACTCAAAGTGGAAGGATACTAACATAACAATAATTAAGTCATCAGATTCCATCTATGCTGACAATTTTAATTCCAAGCAGTCATGCTGAGGATTCTTCTGGCACCCAATTTGGTAACTAATCTAACTGGACTTTTTAAAGGGTTGATAGTCATCTAGTTTTCTCATATGTTTGAAAAATCAGTTATCTCAGTAATTCCATTAAACCATGACAAGAATTATGTTGCATTAAATTAATAAAATTAAGCATAGTGCCTAGTGCTTCCTGACCATAGTGAAATTAACATGATCAAATTTCACTGATGGCAGTAATTTAGACGTTGTATCTAAATATACAATTACAAATAAATGTGTTGTTAAGCCATTAAAATCATCCTTCTTGTGGAAACTCATACAATGGTAATAATCCAGAAAAAATACATGGAAATTAAGAAGGTTTTAAGATATTCTCAATTATATAATATAAAAAAATAATAATTTAAGTGTAAAAACACAGAGTGTTTTAGGAAATAACATAATGACAGTATTATACAATATACTTATAGCAACTGACCATATGATGACACAGAGAAGTGTTCATAACATGAAGAAATAGCTCGAAATTATATTCCTTCTGTGACTGTATACATAACTAGATACACACAGAGATGTACACATTTACATGTAGGATGGGAGAGGAAAGAAATGGAACAAGGAAAAATCTGGTGACATATTTAAATTTTTATTATAATGTTATCTATATAAGAAACCAATTATATATTGCTATATTTTTTCATACTGATACTTTTATTCGTAACAAATAAATTTTAGCTAAATCTTCTAGTGAAGCGTGTTGTTTTATGGTGTTGACATTAAGTAGATTCAAATGACCAACCCTTGGAAAGTATGGAATGAGAGAGACCCATGCAGGTAGTGGATGTTCATCAACCCACCAGCCTTCCACTCAATCTTGTTATAATAAATACCTGACATTTCAATGAATAACTTCTCTATATTCTGCTTTCTTCTTTCTTTAGAAGAATTGTTTTTGCATCCCCCATTGTCTTATCACTTATTGAAATCTCTTGTGTGTTTATGGTAAGAATCAGCAACAGTTTCCAAATCAAAAATTTTAGTGGTATTGTGTTTTCTGAGACCTATTCCATTGAATTATCTTGTTGCAGACCATTTATCATCTTGGGAAGATGTATAAGTTATTTTAAAAAATAACCATTTCAGGGAAGGTTTCAGGGTCCAAGAACTAGAAAAGAGGTACAGACATTCTTCTAGATGCACATACTGATTCTAAAGTTGTACGTGGGCAGAGGGACTGATGAGCTAATTTGCCTGTGAGAGTAACATGAACTTTCAGTCACCTGAAGTTTCTGGGGACAGATACTTTCTTCTGGGGTACATGTAGGCCTATAAACTAGGATTGTGGGGAAACCAAATAGAGCAGCTCTCAATAATACTTAAAGCTAGTTGTAAATTAGCTCGGTCTCTGAATTTTAGGCACGAGAGCTCCATATTGTTGGGCAGAAAAGAGGTAAATTCCCTCTGTGAGAAAATAACATTATCCTGAGTCTGCATTACCTAAAATTTTCATTTTCATAAGAAATGTCCAAGATGAAAAAATAATTTACCAGCCATACTAGAAAACAGAAACATAATACAAACAACAACAGAGAAAAATAGAAACAGTTCCACTAAAAATCTGGGTGTTGGCATCATCCGACAGATATTTTAGATTATTAAAATTATAATATTTAATACATTAGACTGTATTATGAAAAATTCCAGGTGTCATTTGAAAGCTTTGGAAAATCAAGTTAAAATCTAGAACTAAAAAAATATAGTAAAGTTAAGAATTAAACAGATGAATAAAATATATTAAGTGCACAAAAGAGAACTCAAAGGTTAGAAAACAAAGTCATTAAAATAAATTAAACTGAAGCAAAAAGAAAGAATACAGAAAATATCATAGAGGTCATACAGTGCATGGTGAAAATAATGAACATTTGTTTAGTAAGTAATGGCAAAATTGTCCAGAAATTGAAAGATTTCAAACCACAAATTCAATAAGTGCTAGAAATACTTGCAGGGTTAATATGAATACAAAGAATACCACCCCATGGCCCATAATTGTGAAATCATTGAAAACTACACAGAAAATCATAAATTCAAGAGGCATGAAAATAATTACATTTATTCAACCTTTAAGACAGCTGACTCTCTAATAGAAATAAGATCAAGCAAGAGACAATGGAATAATAAATAGAAAGTATGAAAAGGAAATGTTATTCATAGGCAAATGATTGTATATGTTGAAAATAAAAAAAAATTCTCAGGTAATCTATAATAATTGATAAGTGAATTCAACTAGGTACTTATATAAAAATAAACAATATATCTAAATACCATCAACAATAATTACAAAATGAAATGTTAAAAAATAATGCAACTGAAATAATTCCAGTTTTCACATTTACATATAGGAATCTTGAAAGTCACCACTCCATCCCAACAAGAAGTAAAAAGCTAAACAGACGGAAAAATCAATAACTATTCTAGAACCCGTGCATAGTGAGGACACAGGGTAAATTATTGTCCCCCAATCAGAGACACACATGAATGGAAGGGTCATGGCCTAGTGGATCAGAGACTCATGAATGGCAACCACTCCGGGAACCAGTGCCAGAAGCTGAGATGTCATTGATGGACTGCTAGATGCTGAGAATCAACAAGCTTGAGATTTAAAATCTTCAGGGCACAGAGTCCAGAGGGGAGAGGGGAGAGGGGAGAGAATCATAGGGGAAAGGGGGATGGACTCATATGAACAATAAAGGACACATGGATAATAAGTAAGGTGGGGGGCAGAATTGGGAGGGATGTGGGGAGCACTGGGGGGGGGACAGGGCTGGGAATATAAGGCAGAAAACTGTACTTGAACAAGAACTAAATAAAAATAAAATTTAAAAAATCTTCAGGGGTCTAGGTCACAGTGGGGCCCCACAATTTTATGAGATTTACCTCCAGAGACTTGACCAGATTCTTTCAATAAAATATTGAGAAAAAAGCCCCTGTGTTTCCATCAGGCAAAAGGCAAAGGAACAGTTTTGAAATATGCCAGAACACCCTGCTCTTGTTAACAAGGCCTGCCCTCAGGAGAAACTATTAAAACAGAACTAACTTGCTGGGATATTATCAAAGCCTATCCTAACTGGGAAAAGGGAACTACCCAACTCCACCAGCTCTAACCGTCCACATGGAAGAAAGGAAAGAGCCAAGTCCAGGCCATTCTAAGTATCTTCTCCCTCTTAGACGGGTAAAAGAATAGAAAAATGCCCCTAAAGTTCATGGTGTAGAGGCATGGGCTCACTAAAAGACTGAAACCTAATCACAGAATGATAGAATATTTCCCCTCCTCCACACCAAACCACCATATCACTAAAGGCCTATATACAAAGCAATTCTTTTTACCCAGTACATCTGACTACCAAGAAGAAAATTACAATGTAAAGCAAAAAACATACTTTGAAGAGACAGAACAAGCATCAGAACCAGACATGGCAGGGATGTTGCAATTATTAGACTAGGAATTTGAAACAACTATGTTAGTATACTGTGGGCTCTAAAAGATAAGCAGAGAGCAAGCAAGAACAGATGAGCAATGCAAGCAGAGAGACGGAAATCCTAAGAACCAAAAAGAAATACTAGAGATCAAAACACCATAACAGAGACAGAGTGCTTAGGTGTCCTTACAACTTTGACTGGGCATGTCTATAGATCGACTTTCTGAGGCTCAAGCTATCTCAATAGAAAGTTTCAAACTGAAAAACAAAGAGAATAAAGACCAGAAAAACAAACCAAAACAAAGTATCAGAGAACTATGTGTCAACTACAAAATGTGAGACGTGTGTAATGGGAATTGCCAGAGGAAGAAGAGATTGAGAAAGGAAGAAAAGAAATATTTGAAACAATAATGATGGAGAATTTCTGCAAAGTAATGTTGAACACCAAACCTCAGATCCAGGCAACTTAGGCAACAGTGAGCAAGACATATTTTTTTAATAAATTAATTTAAAATAATTAAAAATTAAAATAAATCAACCTAGGCATATCTTTTCAAACTACAGAAATTAAAGATAAAGGAAAAGGATCTTTGGATAGAAATTAGAGAAAAAACACACCTTACATATAGAAAAAAAAATTGGTAAGAATTACATTTGACTTCTTCTCAGAAACCATGCAAGCAAGAACAGAATAGACGTAAACACTTAGATGTTGAGAGAAAAAAAATCACCAATCTATAATTTTGGAACTTTAGAAATTATCCTTCAAAGCAAAGGAGAAATACTTTCTCAAGCAAAATTTGAGAGAAGAGAAATTTGTTCTCAGTAGACATGACTTGAAAAAAAGTTAAAAAGTTATTTAGAGAAAAGGAAAAGAACAGGTCAGAAACTTGGATCTACAGAAAGAAAGGAAGGGCACCAAAGAAGAAATCAGTGAAACTTCCACCCACAGATGTGCTGTTCTGTGACTCAGGATCCCACGGCAAAAAGCATGAGCTGTGACTCATCTCTTTCAAGTGTATGTCCCAATGCCACTGCTGCTGTCACTCTGGTCTTTTGCTGCCACACAAAATTATTGAAAGGAAACAAAAGCAGAGATGTTTCATGCAGATTCTAAAGAAAACTTCTCACAGGACAGAAACCAAAGGGAAACTCCTAATTTTAGATTCTAATTTTAGACTAAACGCTACAATTTACTCAAGTGTCAAAACTGAATAAGCCCTTTTGAATAAAACTTAAATACAGTTCCCCAAATTTAATGCCTTTTCAAGCATTGAAAATGTCAAAACTTTACAAATATCTGAAAGATGGCTTTTTATCACAGATACATAAGGCATGATGTTGCATAAAGTGTCATCAATGAAAGTGCTCTAGTTAGAAATACAAAGGGTCAAATTTATTCTTTTTAATTTAGCTGTGTATCTTCTATGAGGTGGGCCAGCTGTCATTGAAACACCTGCATTGAAAGCCAAAGCCATTTCCTGTATCCAGAAGAAATACTGTCTAGTTTGATAATTAGAAAACAAATGCTAATGAAAACATAACTTTAAGGCTTAGTTTCTTTTTATTCTTAGATAAAATTATAGACACCCATCTAAATGTGAGGGGGACTCCTCCAAAATAGAATAACCTTCTGGAGGGTGAGCCCCTTGTAGTACAGGCCTCCCCCCACTAGATGAGTGTTCTAGGAACCCATCTATAGCAGTGTTCCAGCTGGTCTTGTGAGAGGCTGCATTTGGCTTCAGTGAATTTTCTGAAGACCCTTTAACTCATTTGCCCATTTCTTAAAGTGTGATTTAAGAGTGTACCAGCTCACACGGTGCTGGGTGTTCAGCAGTTTTTGACCAAAAAACAGCATGACCCCTGTGCCCCACCCTCCCTATTCACTTGATCTCACCCCAAGCAACTTTTTATTTGGTTCTCCTCCCCCCCCCCAAAAAAAAGTCCTCAAAGGAAAATGTTTTATTGATGTGGAAGAGGTGAAACAAAAAACAGCAGAAGCACTAAAAGGCCTTAAAATCGATGAGTTCAAAAAGTGTTTTGAGCAGAGGAAAAAATGTCTCAATAAGTGTATTGTATCAAATAGCGAGTACTTTGAAGGTGACTTAAGTTTAAACATATAAGAATACACATTTTAAATAAATAAGTTCAGGGGGTTTGCGGTTCCCAATATTATCATCTTTATATTTGAAAAGGATCTCATTTTTTCAATCCTCACTTCAGTATATGTTTGTTGATTTTAGAGAGAGAGGAAACTGGGGGAGAGAGAGAGAAAGCAAGACAGGAGGAGAGAGAGAAAAATATCATTGTGAGAGAGAAACATTGATCAATTTCTTCCCATACATAACCTGACTGGGGATTGAACCTGCTACCTGGGCATGTGTCCTGACCCAAACGGAACCCATGACCTTTTGGTTAACAGGATAACAATCCCAGCAGATGAAACCAGCTGACCAGGACTCATTTTTTTTTATTTTCCAGAAATAAATATTGCGGTAAAAGTTAAACATACACAGTGACCCGATGATTGGGGGGGAACTTAAGGGGAAAAGAGGATGGATTTACAGGAACATGTATAAAGGACACATGGACAAAAACTAGGAGAGAGGCGGGGTGGGCTGGGGGTTGGGCTGGGGTGGGAATAAAAGACAAAACAATTAAAATAAAATAAAATTTTTAAAAAGTTAAACATATAATTAAAATAAATAATTTTACTTTTAGGTTTTCTCTCTTCTCCCCTCTCAAAATCTTTTGTTCAATATGTATTTTGTTTATGAATATATTGGTGCCTTTGCCAGTTTCCTAATGTAATGCCTTTGTTTTTAGTACATGTAATGTGGAGTTACATAAACTAGTCAATTTGCGTGAAAGCCAGCTCTTACTGCCATACTTATTTTGCAAAAGACAATATTTAAAAAGTAGTAGCATGATGAGGACAAAAATATGAATGTTACTTAAAAAACTGAGCCTTTCTGTGTGTTAAAGGAATTGGTCACAGGAAAATAGTCCTAGACTGAGATCAAGTGGCGAGTATTAAGGTACAGAAGCTATAATAAAAAATTTACTCAATTCAAATTCCCATTTGTACCTATCAACCACACTATTTTTGCAACTCAGTTTCTGGGTTCTTAAAAGACCCAAAATATAATTTACTGTTAAAAATTCACAGATGTTGTCTTCTTCATGCTCTAAGGAAGTCATACTGGTCATTCCATGTATTTTGTTCCTGAAGTCCTAGTAGAAAGTATGAAACTCTAAAAATTTACCAAAAAAATGTTTATTAAAATATTTTAAGGCCACCTGAAAAATCTATGGATGTAATTCCTTCATTTCATTAAATTCATGCACAACTTTAATACTGTTAACACTGAAGATATAACTCAGCCACCCAGGGTCAAAAACACGGAATAGTTTAATACAAAAGTAAACAGTTTACACTGGGTTCAAGAAAAAAAAAATGAGAGGAGTACTTTTTGGACCGTAGAGCCACAATTGAGAATGCCAGCCCTTAAGCTTGAATATGATATCTTGAGTATGTATTAATCTTAAAGCAATTATTTAAAAGATTAGAACACCAGAAATAAAAGCTGGTGACCTGAGATGTTTGCATAGCATTTTCATTTCTTTAAATTGTGTACTTTGTTTCTCCTGTGACCTTAAATGTAAAATAAAGATGTGCTTCTAATTATGCATTTCTAAACTTTTTTGGACCACTGATCCTTTTGAGAATACATAGGGAAAAATGCACATGTAAGCATATCTACAAAATTTTGCATACAATTGAAGGAGTTTATATATATGTACCCCACCAGAGGCTACCTGGACTCTATGAGGTTTCATGTACACAAGCTAAGGACCCCTGGCCTAAAACAATATATGTTCAGCTTCAAGGGTTTTCTAAACCTCCTGCCATCATAGTCAAAGGCCTTTTGGAATAAGAAGTGCCCAGTAGGTGCTCATCAAATGTGAGTGGTTGATGATAACAAACATCTGTTTCTTCCACTTACATATGTAATAACTTGAAATTATTTATCTAATGAGTGCTCTTCCTGAACTATTCAGTATGCATTTCCTATTTCCTGTGATATTAAGAGCAAAGTAATATTAGAGGTTAAGTCAAACTTTCAGTGAGTAAGAATTAACAAGGTCTAAAGTAGATCCAAATTCACGGCAAAAGCAGGATGTCCCAGTTCTACAGAACTTAGTTCTACAGTCTCAAAGGCTCAGAAGACCAATTAGGAAGCAGAAAGCAAAAATCATCCGCAGTTACATTGGGATCTGTTCATAATTACAAAGGATGCCTTCTGGGTGTGGTGGCAGTGACCAACTGTTCCCATTATCCACGTCCCCCCTCCTTCTAGACAGAAGACAAACATCTCCAACCTGCTTACAATTAGGGTAATGCAACTAGTTCCGGTGGATAGAATACAAACAAAAGCCACGGGTGTCACTTGGCTAAGGCATTGAAAAGCCCATGATCCACTACCCTGCTTTCTCAAACCGTGACAGCAAACCTGGAAACTGCATGTTTATACTGCAAAACCACATGAAAGGATCTTTTAAAAATCACTTGGAAGGGAGCTCCCCTGGAGAAAGTAACTTAGGCCATTAATATTTCAGGGCTTATTTGATAGCTAAGAATGGCTTCCCCTAATCTAACAACTCAGGCCAGATGACATTTTTGATCCCTTTAAAGTGTAATGGGAAACAGAAATGCAAAATCAAGTGACAGAAATTGGTCAAAGGATTTTGAACAATTTTTTGACAGCCCCACAGTTCACAAAGTATATTTAGATACACTGACATTGCTTTCAGCACTCTGGGAAACATTAGGTAATATTCTTTCAGAGTGAACATGAAACCCAAGGTGGCCCTTCACTGCTCATGTCTGGGGATATTATGGGAACTGGGTGTGGAGTTTGCTTACCAACAATCACGGCTGAACATTTACCACAAATTTTAAGACCCAGACATGGGTCTAACTCATAAACTGTAACAATGAACTCTAATATGACTGGTAAGATGTTATGTGTGGTTGCTGACAAAATCTCCATAGACAAGGAAAAGTTTAATGACTTTTAAATACAGGGAAAAGCTGTTCTCTAAGTAGACTATAAAGATGTACACATCACAGGAAGAGAGAGTGCATTCCTAAGCAAAAGAATATAAATTACTTACCCTTATTTGGTGCTAATAGACAAACATCCTACAGAACAAATCTGCAGCTACCTCTGGCAAATGTTCCTTAAAATAAACAATTGCATTTACATGACTACTATTTTTATTAGTAGGAAACATTGGTAATCGCAAATGCCAGAAGATTTATACCCCAAATTGTAAGATGTATAGATTTTTCCAGAATCCTTCCTAAAATCAATCACTTAGTTGTCACAGCTAACTTGAAGCCAAAGCAACTTTTAAATCAATGCTCAGCATACCTTCTATTATACTGTGTTACGCACATCCAGCAAGAAGAAAGCATAGCACTCTTTCTAAGCCGGATAATAAAGGCTGTAATTGCTAATAGAACACTTGCAATGACCTAATGTTGAGCTCATAAACACCTACACATGGATTGTCTCAATTGCTCGTAGATGAATCTCAGAGTGTGGCGGACCATTTTTTAGTGCAAACTGGCATTCAATTATGGTCTTCATTTAATTAACTACAGTATTCACAAGGTCAGTTTTTTCTCTGTACACAAGCTATTCCATCTTCTTTATCCAAAGGAGACTATGCAGGGTCCCTGCCTTTCTGTCACTAGAGAATGAAATCAGATTAGCATCTCGTGTTAACGACCCATATAGATAAAGGGGCATTGTTCAGCTAAATGGGGATATGGAGCAATATTTTAATCACAGAGCAATATACTTTGAAAGCTAGAATACCATTTGAGAGGAATTCATTCATCTCCATGGTATATTGAGGAAAGAAGTAGACGGCAATTCTTCTTCCACTCAATAAGGAAGCAAAGGCACAAAGATCCGTGGACCCAGATGACAGAACAAATGAGCACAAGCCTCACACAGCTTCTATGGTTGTCACGATCACTCCATTTTGACCCCAATAAAACAAGCCCTTCTAGGTTTAGGTTTAAGGTAATCCCGAAATTTTTCAAATGTTATAAAAGCACATAAACTCATATAAAATACTGTGACTTTGCACACACACACATACACACACTTAACACTCAACGCATTGATGAACAGTATGAAAAATTCACTGGACTGGAATCCCTTTTCTTTCTTCAAAATTATTTCTAAGAGCAGATGCTCATATCTCTTCTTTTCTTTCCTCTTCCTCCTGTGTCTCAAAAATCTCTCCTATATCATCTAGACTATTACTCTTTCCTCCCATTCCATCCCAATGCCTGTGTCTGATGCCTTCCCCCAACTTAAGTTCTTTTCTTTCAGATGTTTCCATTTGTTTCTGGGCCCACTACCCATCATGGTTTTCCTAATTCCATATCTACACTCACACCATTAACTAAATGAAATCTAGTTAGGGAAATAAATAATTTGTTTAGAAGTTAGCTGTACGTGTGGAATTGGCTAAGAGAGGGACAAAATAAATATGTGAAACTATATACTGTAACATAGATTTCATTGTCACATCAGCATAAATGCACACATACAGTGCCTTTATTTCACAACATTTACAACTGAAGATCAAGTTCTCATGAGGTGGTTACACTTGAGTTAACATTTTTCTCTTGAGACACTAATTTTACCTCTCCTTTTACTTCTAAATACTTTGTGTCTTGAAAAGTGTAGTCAAATCCATTCTGCTGGAACTTTTCTATTTCAAATATCTCCAAATCCTAAAGCACCAGCCCACAAAAATCTCAAAAGTATAATCAAGTAAGGTAATATTTGTGTAATTGAGAGAGGACTTGAACAGGAATAAGCTAAACCTGTCCACAGAAAATGTCTACCACTTGTTAAAGTCAGGCCTCCTTTACATATTATTAGTCATTTATAAAATGGAGAAGACAATAACCGTTCTATAACTGTAAAGGTTATAATATAACAGTAACTGTAAAAAGTTACAATAACTGTAACTGTAAAAGTTACAACTAAATGTAATCCCTTTTTATGTAATTTATAACATAAATAAAATCTCTTAAGAAATACAAAATTTCCAACCCAATAAAAGTTCTTTATATTGCCCTTTATCACTCAGCCAGATAATATTAAATGAAATTTCTTGGAAACAGGTCCTTCCATTGTTTTCCAGGTGTCCTTTTATGCATATTTTTGGTATTTTCTCAAACATTCATGATAATTTAAACTAATGAATACAGAATTAAAAGAAAATAATCTTGGGTTAGGCTAAGCTCAAATTTTGGGTTCTACTACTTAGTACCCATAAGACTAAGGCGATGTCATTTAACCTCTTAAAGCCTCCGAAACTGCATGTATAAAATGAAGATAAAACTAGTATCCAACTTAAGTTGTTTCTGTGATAATTTCACATGTTCAAATATGTAGTATAATCCTGGTGGCACATTAAAATTTTATTAAAAGCATTTGAAAGAATAAACAGAATATTTTCACCACCTGGTATTCTATGTTAAAAGCCTGTAAAAAAAGTCAAAAGCTTCATATCACTAAAAATATTACTTAAAATTACTAATTTAAACTTCATGTATTTGCAAATAAGACAATATCTCCTTATAATTTTTAATATTAATTATACTTCACTATATATTATGAGTACCATTTAGTGAAAGGAACTCAGTGTGTGGGACAGATAGACTGGGGTTTAAGTTAGTTTACATTTAAACAAGTTACCTAATATCTCTAAATTTTATTTTTCAGCACTTGCAAAATAATAATAGTTCTTAGTATTTTTGTGAGGTTAAATATGAATCTCTTCATACTGTAGCTGACAAATAGGTTATAAGAAACAGAGCATAGTAGGTACCTTCTCCTTTTGATGAGGTGTGTCTGTGTTCTTTCTAATCATGTTCATTACATGTCAAGTCCCTAGGGATTTCAGACTCACCTTCTCAATTTCAACTGAGAAACCAGTGTCAAGCCTTAAGAAATTCATATTCTTAAGAAATAATACTTTAAAGAAGTAGTTTATAAAATGTGGCTCTGGACCCCTATGGGTCCAGCATTATTTCTTTAAAACCATGCATATAGTAATCCTGGTCTGCTGATTAGATAAATCAGTATTAATCATTTTATAAATGATGAAAAACACTCAAGTATCAACAGCATACAGAATCATTTAAAAACATGTCTTTTCCTTAAAAGCCTAGACACCACTAGTCAAAGGACACTCAAGCTAAAGCATTTTAAAGTTATTTTAAATTGCTGATTCAAAGCAGGGCTCTTATTTTAACTGTCCATTTTCCCTCACACCCTGGTTATTTTTATAGTTTCCTCTTCATGCTGTTTTATAGTGTGATTGCTCATGCATATTTGTTCCAGGGCTCTATTTCTAATACGCATAGAATCATGCACTCTCAGAGTTGAAAAGGACCTTAAAGTCATCCAGCTCAGACATCCATCAAATGCATGAATTATCCCTACTTATGTCTACTACCACTCTCATGGCTCCTTAAATATACCCTGGACATTAGCCCCATAGCCAAACATTAACTCTGACTCTAAGTGGAATTCTTAATTCATCAGCACTTTTAAAACTTTCCACTTGTAACAAAAATCTCAATTAAAGTGTATTTAAGCGTTACTTTCACAAGATGACTGATTCTCCATAATATATATTGAGCTAGCTCATCATCAGTACCCAAGACATTCTCATGTACTAAATTAGATGCTCAGGGAGCCATATTAACTCTTTTAGACCACTAGGGCATTCAGTGCACTAAGTGCAGAAACTGTAGTAAAGCATCATGCACCAGATAGAGGCATGAATAGGAGATAGCTTCGTGAGAAGTAAAATACATACAGCCAGAAATAAGCGACCTTTATAAAAATGGTGCTCTTTAGTACATGTTAGATACAAAATGAGACATTACTAAGTACTGTGAGCCACCATTTAAATGATTTCATCAGAAATTTTAAACTATGTAGGCATTCGCTCTTCGAAGTATCACGTTAAGAAAGAGTTGCATTGCCTGTTAGAGAAAGATTGTAAGAATGACAGTCATTAAAATAACTGTCTAGTCAGACACAAAATGATAGGCATTAAATTTGTGTTGATTAATTGTTAACTTCCTTTTTAAGTTTTTTTACCTCTTAATAATCACTCTATTTTTTTAAATTTAATTCTTGTTCAAGTACAGTTTTCTGTCTTATATTCCTAGCCCTGCCCACCCCCAGTGCTCCCCACCTCCCTCCCATTTCCGCCCCCCACCTTATTTATTGTCCATGTGTCCTTTATACTTCTTCATGTGAGTCCTTCCCCTTTTCCCCTGTGATTCTCTCCCTTCTCCTCTCTGGATCCTGTCAGCCCATTCTGTATTTCAGTGTCTTTGGTCACATTTTGCTTGCTTGTTTGTTTTGTTGTTTAGATTCCTGTTAATGGAGATATCATATGGTATTTGTCTTTCACCACCTGGCTTATTTCACTCAGCATAATGCTTTCCAGTTCCATCCATGATGTTGCAAAAGGTAGGAGCTCCTTCTTCCTTTTTAAGTTTTACAGAGATACAAAATGAAAAGTACTGAATGCAAATTTTTTCCTACTTCCTTTTCTCTTTCTTCTTTTTTTCCTCTTTAAGAATCATATAATGATGAGGGGGAAAAAGGAAGGGTCATCAAGGAGCAGGTATAAAGGACACATGGACAAAGACAATGGGAGTGGGGATTGCATGTGGGAGGTGGGGATTGCATGTGGGAGATGGGGATGAGTAGGGCAGGGGAGATTAATGGGGGAAAACAGGGACAACTGTAATTGCACAACAATAAAAAATTAAAATTAAAAAAGAATCATATGCTATTCATGCAGCTTTACAAGTGGCATTAAAGTAATGCATCATTAAAGTATTCATACTTATATAGAATAGACCTTTATCAATAATTTTGGATATAAAAATAAGGAACATTATTTTTCACAAAACATTTTTCTTCTCCTTTAATATTCGTTACTCTTAGAAATTGAGTGGATTCTATATATGATGCTGATAGGCACCAAAAATTAATTGCAATATAGTATTTATATGAAAACTGCATAAATTTGACTATCCTTATTTCTGAGAAACAAACTGATTTCTACCTTCTTTAAATACCCCACATAGCATTCACTTATTCAGATAAGTTCAGTATCATGATAGAGGAGGTAAGAGAATTATAGTAGCTCTATGAAATGCAACAGATGTACAAGTTCTCACAAAATTTATTAGTAAGATATTCTGTATTAATTTTCTTCTTTTGCTATTACAAATTCTTACGGAGTTTGGGTTTTAACAGCCCTCACCAAGAAGCTCCAGACACTGGCAAATGTTTAAAAAAAAGACTTGTCACATGTTTCATAACTCTCAAGCCCAATAGGCTCACTCCAAAGAACAACAACAAAAAATACAACTGTGGCCCAGTGTCCTAGGGAAAAACCAAGACTCTCAGCTTCTTGATGGCATCTAGAATAAGGAATGTCCTAGCAAGAAAAGTGGCTTTGTATTATCAAATCAAAGCTCTGTGGCTCTAGACACTCTTGAATCTGAAACCTCCTCATTCATCTTACTTCAGCAGCATTATACTCTTTTCTAAGTTTTTTATGTGTTTTTGTTTTTTTTTTAATTTACTTTGGTAGGAACATCTGTCTATTATGAATATCTTTAAAGGGGAAATTTGTATGTTTTAATTTTTGTAAATAATTTTGTACCATTGATCTAGGTTTATTTCTCACCATTTTCCCCATAGGATTTTTTAAAGATTTATTAATGATGCCTCAGGTTTTGTTTTTTTTTTTTAATACTCTGGACTACTGTATACTAGTTCATATATGCATCTATCCTTTATCATATCTCTTTATGAATCAATTTTAGAGATGTTCTGTGTCTTAAGCCAAGAGTCAAATTGCTGGTTTATTAACAGGATTTCTAAGCATACTCTTATTGTCATTATTTTTTAAGACCATTATTGACCTTTATATTGCTATTATATCTAGCAAACTTGCTGCAAATTTGTATTAGCTCTATTTTTTTTTCTGATACAGTGGCTATTCTATGTGGAAGCTCATTTTACCCATAGACATTAAAAAGTATTGCTTTTTCCTTTCATATCTCATACACTTATTGGTTATTTTATTTATCTGGTAAATTGGGACCTTCAACTACTTTCATTTATGAACTAGAAGTAATACCAAGTATTCCTTTTTGTTGCCAAATTAATTAGCATATTTCCCTTAAAGTTTGATAGTTAATATTAGCTAATAATTTCAGATAGGCTTTATTAAACCAAGGGATTGTTCTACTTCTAATACTATGAGAGTTTTACCATGACTACAAGTTTGTCTTCTCTACATTACTTAACACAAACATTTGATTTTGTTTCTCTTTCAGCCCATCATTAATCTAGATTTATCGACAGACTGATATTAAAACATCCTCAATTCTACTTGATCATTATTATTCTCATGGCACTGTTGTTTATAGCCATTTATATTTATTTAAGATTTCTAAAGGAAACAAAATAATTTTGTATGTGAAATGGCCCTATAACTGTTGTACTGCCTTCCTCTGGTTTTAAAAGCTAGTTAATCAGATTCAAGTTGACTTAGGAGCATATTCTGACATCTCTACACTCTGAAATTGCATATATTAAATAGAAGTTATCTTGAATGTTGATAGTTTTGTAGAATGTACTGTCAGCCTATAAGAATTTGAGGGAATTTGGTTGGAGATATTTTTATTATTTCAATTTCTTATAGAATTTTTTAAAATTTTTATTCATTTAATATTTTTCTTAAAGCTTAATAGAAACTACTTGGCTAGGTTTTCCTTGGTCATCTTTCTCACAGTATATAAATTAAATTTTTACCTCAAAAACTTTTAGCTTAGAACTAGAAAATATTTTGTACTCTATTTGTTTTTCCTTGAGACACCTAAAACATCACAAAAGATTCCTTTAACTAAAACTAGTAAGAGCTAACTCTTGAATATTTGTTTTTTTGAAGATTTTTAAAATTTTTTTATTTATATTTAGAGAGAGAGGAAGTAAAGGAGAGAAACATCAATGTGTGGTTGCCTCTTTTGTGCCCCTAAGTGGGGACTTGGCCTGCAACCCAGGCATGTGCCCTAACTGGGAATCGAACCAGTGACACTTTGCTTTGCAGCCTGCACTCAATGCACTGAGCTACGCCAGCTGGGACAATATTTTTGTTTTTCCTTTGTTCTGTTTCCTTAACACTGACAAGTAAGTTTTTATTTTCTTTCCTTTGTCACAACTTTCATTTCTTCAACACAGAGTCAGTCTGTTTCTCAAGAACTGGGAAGGATAGCCTGGAAGCAAGTGCTGCAGCCTGTGCTCTGGAATGCTGATACCGAACCAAAGAAAGCAAAAAGGCTCCTCTAATTCTTGTGCTCTGGGACAAGGAGGGAGCCTGTGTGCTCGAAGCTTCCCCGCCTACCACTGACAGCACTCATCTGGCCACACTGAAATTCTGTCCACTTCTATCAGAACTGTCACAGAGCAAAATGAGTCACTTCAAGAAGATTTTGTTTCATTTGTTTGTTTCTTTGCTTGTCTAGGCATTTTGTTTGCTTTGTTAGTGGTTGATTTCCACCTCAGGCAGGGGGGCAAGTTATGTCCTACTGGTGATTGGCTGCTTTTATCTTGGCTCTCACCAGGCATCAAGGAGCCGAAATTCTTAAATCCGGAGAGTTGATGAAATCCAATAGCTGCATCCCCCAGAATCTGCAATTTGCCTGTCCTGGCTTTTAATTTTTTCTCCAGGTGCTGTAGGCAGTTATATGGACATGAGCAGAGTGAGAACAATGGGCCAGGTATGGACAGTCATCAAGGCAGCAAGCCCTGGCTGGCAAGAGACTGGCAAAACTGGGAAAACAGGACCCAATCTCCGAGGGTAACCTTTCATCCCCTAGCATATCAGTTGTAACATTGTTTAGATTCCCTGAACTTTCATATGGATGGTAATGCTTTTAGACGCCATGACCTCTCCTATTGCTGGTCATGGGGTTAGGACCCTTCCCTGACCTCTGTTCCCCTGGCTTATTACTAATCATGAGCATTAGACCCCCTTAGAAGGGGGAAAATAAAAAGGGGGTAGCCAACAGCCCTTAAGCATTAAGCCCCCAAGGCAACTAGGTTCTGACCCATATCAAACACTACTAGGCCTCAGTTGTGTTTCAGCTCCAGGCCCAGAAAAAGCAACAAAAAACAGGTAAGTGAAGCCGTGGCTGACATCAGGACCAGCTGCATTGACTAATGACCCTGCTCCAGTGCCCACCAATCAGTAGAGATTATGACCCTGCAAAGACACCTGAAAAGCTGATGAACAGTCTGTTGGGATCCTCCCTTGAGATTCCCAATAAATTCCCTCAGACTGAAGGACTAAAAGATGTGGGAGTGCATTCCCCCAGATGTGCACCCCTCATCTCTGTCCTTCTCCTGAGCTCCAAGGGCTCTTCTTTGCTTTGTAACTTGTTTCCTGAGCCCATTTCTTCTACCTTTGTGACTTCCTAAATAACCTGTCTCTTATAGTTTGAGTCTTGGCTCTGAATTCTTTCTTAGCCAGCACTCGAGAACTCAGGTTGCTGAGCCAAGGTCCAGTCTGACCCCACTGGCCTAATACCTAGGACTGTTACTGCCACCAACATGGGGAAATTGAAAAAAGAGAGAATCAACTGTGACCAAGATACTGCTGTTTTAAATATTTTAAATTTGTTTTTTTTAATAGTTACTATAATCTTAGGTAAAGTCAAATGACACAATGAAATCACAAAAGATCATGAAAAACAATCCACAAAATGAAGTTTTGCTTCTATACATGTTCCTCACCCTCCAGATCACCTTCACCATATACTGATGCTGTTAGTAGTTGTGTAATTCCAGAGACAGTCTATGTATACAATTTGACTCACAACTCTTAGTATATAATTCTCAGTTATCTGACCCTTGCCTTTTTTCTATTTGCTGCATCAGGTTACCACTCATATCTATAAAACTGATTCACTTTTTCATAATTTTTTAGTCCTTACTCAAGGATATATTTATTAGTTTTATAGAAAGAGGAAGGGGGAGAGAGAAACATTGATGTGAGAGAGAAATATCGATCATTTGCCTCCAGTATATGCCCTCACTAGGGATCGAACCTGCAATCTATGCGCCTTGACTGGGAATTAAACCCACAGGCTTTTGTTGTACAGGATGCTGCTCCAAACAGCTGAGCCACCCAGTCAGGGGTGACACATTTGTTACCAGGCACATGGTATGTATCTAATTACCTGAATGTTTCATAATTTATTTAACCAGTATTTTACCAATGGACATTTGTTTCAAACTTACGAATATAATGCAATTAATATTATTGTGTAAACTATTTGTGCATATATAAAATTGTATTTCTAGTATAGATTCTCTGGAGAAGATTTGAGGGATCAAGTGGTGTATAAATTATGATAGTTAATAGCCAAGTTTTTCCACATGAGTATTTTTCACTTTGCACTTCCCCAACTGAGTATCTCTGAGAGCACTGCTCTTCCCAAGCACTTGCAGTAAACAAGGGCAGTATCACCTAATGCACGGATATCTGCCAGTTTGGTAAAAAATAATTTAATTTCTATTTTTCTTAATTCGATGAAAAATGTTTTACAGATTTATTAAGGTACAATTTGCAATGCACACTTTCGGTTGTGTGATACTGTTCTATGGTTCCCACATATGTATAAGGCTGTACAATCACCACTGCTATCAAGATATGAAACATTTTGATTACTCCAAAAAGTTTCTGTGTGCACTTTGCAGTCACTTCCCTCCCCATCACCGGTCCCTGGAAAACAGGGATCTGATTTTGGTACCTATAATTTTGTCTCTTCCAGAATGCCATAAATTGAACCATATGATAGGTAGCCTTTAGCGCTGGTGTCTTTCAGTTAGCATGATTGTTTTAAGGTACCTGTGCTGTTGCATGCATCAGTTGATTTGTTCTTTTTTTACTGTATAATGAACCACAATTTTTATCCATTTCATAAACAGGTGATAGACATTTAGATGTTTTGTTTATATATATTTGGTTAGACATAGCCATTTTCCTTTGGCTGAATACCCAATAGAGTGATTGTTGGGTTTAATGATAATGTATGGTTAATTTTCAAAGAAAATGCCGAAATGTTTTACGTGGCCCTAGTATTTTTTATGCCCATCAGCAATTAAAACTCCATTTGCTACTAATTGTTGCCAACACTTGGTACAGTCAATTTTACTTTCTAAAGTTTTTCTAATAGGTGTAATGGCATCTCCAGTGGTTTCAATATTTATTACGCTAATGACATAATGACAAATGATATTGTGCATGTTTTCATGTTTATTTACCATCTCTCTGTTTTCATGAATTGTGTGCTCAAATCATTAACCATTTTTCTATTCATTAGGTTATTTGTTTCTTAGTATTCAGGTGATATTTGTTTTTTTAAGATTTTCCAGATATAAGTCTTATATCAGTTATATATTCTTCAACTATTTTATGTCTTATCCTCTTCTGCAGAATATAGAATTGAATACATTCAAAATTAGTTTTACTTTTTATGTCTTTTATATTTTTATTTTTTTGTCTATTTAAATTGTACATTGAGAGAATTGAATCAAATTCTTTTAATATTAATTAGCAAGTTATATTATATATTATTAACTGTATTGTTTCTTCTAATATGTAATTTCCATTTTTATAATCTACCATGTTCTTCTGGTCATAATATATTACTATTTTTCTATGTTCATAATAGCAAATGTTTAAAAATGTTTCATGAATATCAGATGATCCTTTAAGAGATAATATTTTCAACTTGACCCTCACAAAACTATAGTGTTATTAGATTTGGAAGAAACATCAGTCCAACTGCCTTTCTAGTGAAAGAATTACTTCTACATCATCCTTGACAAATACACACACGGCCTTTGACTGAATGCCCACCCCCTCTAGTACAAATGACTCACCATTATGAGACAGCCCATTTTTAATGTTGGGGAGTTCTAACATTGATCCTCTATTTTAATCTATTAAGACAAATTCTGCTTCCAAGTAATTTTCAGCCTCATGTCCTAGTTCTTATTCCTATCATGTGTTCAAATAACTAGTTCTGATATTCCCACTTTCTTTAATTCTTCACAAATATTGACAGCCAGATCTTAACTGTTCCAAAAATCAGCTTCTTTATAGTCTAATTTATCAATGTTCTTTTTACATATAACACTCAACAAATTCAATGTTGCAAATATATCATCCCCAGTAAAGAACAATGTGGTAATCATTACATCAGCTAATATACACTTCATGTGTGCTAGTACAATCTAAAAAAATCTTTGTGGTATTTTAGTGAATAGATTTTTAAAGACGTTTCCAATCTTTTCAAACATATCAGAAAAAGTGAAACCTATAAATAACTATAAAACTACCATGTTTTGCTGTCTATAAAACTTTGACACAAACAGGAAACAACTTTAATCCACTTTCTATAACTTGGACATTTCATTAATTCATTCATTTAGTCAATCATTCATAACTATTTTTTGAGAGTGCACTGTATGGCAAGCTCTATTTCTTCCTTTCTGAGATTTGATCTTGTCAAACTTGCAGTTAAATAGGAGATTCAAACTTTAAGTCAATGAGAGGGTTCCTGGCAAGGGTTGACATTTTGTTTAAAAATATAGTTTTGTATTATTACAAAGCTTCTACAAATTTATTGTAGAAAAATTTGTTCAGTATGGAGAAATAAACAAGAAAAAGAGTTGCCCATAATTTTACCACCCAAAGATGGCCATTTTAAGCATTTATTTTTATTCATGTATATATGCATTTATATACATGAATAAAAACGTCGTAAAAAGCATGTATGTGGTATTACATACACACTTTTATACTCCTTTTTAAAATCAGAATAACAAAAGTACAAGATCTGTGGTCAAAGTGTTGAGGTTCCAGTGCTGTCTCTGTCCTGTTCTATTGAGCATTTGGCAGTAAGTGAGTCTGACTTGAGGGCCACCTCCCCACCACTGTATCTGGAAGGCAGCAGTAATTTAATACTTTCCATTGACCTGCAGTCAGCTCTTCTATTCAAGAGAGGGTAATTATGAAAACTAACTGGAAAATTGCTTAGGACACACCAGCAACCCACACTCATCACTTTCATTCTTATTTATATATAAACAAATAAGAGGTATGTCCATGCTGCTTTCCACGGTGTCTGCACAAATCTGCATGCCCACAAACAGTGAAAAAGGGCCCCCCTTTCTTCACATCCTCATGAGCACTTTTTCGCTATAGATTTAATGATGATAGCCAACTCACATTCAGATGTGAGTTGAAACAGTATAGAGGTTGTATTTGGCCATGTAAATGTGCACTTTTTGCCCAAATTTTTGAGGAAAAAATAAGGATGCACATTATACACGGGTAGTACTAATTCTGTATATACAAATGTTTCTAATTCTTTTATTTATGCTTATACATTAAAAGCATAACTCTAGAAAGCAGTAACAATATCTGCATGCAAAATAATATCCTGGAATATGATAATAGGTTTTGTTTCTAAATATAAATAAATAAAAATTGAATTAAAAAATTAAAACAAAATATTTTTTTCCTAAAAGTTTGGGCCAAAGACATGGGTGTGCATTATACATGGCAGAATACAGGTATGTTAATTCACTTTCTTCTTACCTAACAATTTTTGAGGAAGATAACTACTGCATTAAGTAGAATAGATGGCATAGACAGACTTACTGAAAGATAAAGTTCCGATAGGACCAGATGGAGAGAAGAAATGCTCTCCGTTCCAGCAGAGCCCAGAAAGTCTACAAGCACAGAGAGTCCCTACCTAAGGGAAAGTAATGACTTGGGTAAACTCAGGAACTTGGGAGAATTTAAGCACTTTGGAACTTTTCCACTCTCCCACAAGAAGTTTCAGGAAATAATCCCAGCTGCCATTTACCGGAGATGAGTATTAATGGATGCACTGTCACGGTGTGTTCATAAGATCGTCACTGAGAAAGGCTAAGACCCAACATTCCTCTAACAAGTTACAGTCCCCCCAAAAGAAAAGGAAACTTACGGAGAAAGGCCATTTTTCTGTTGTCAAATATGTGAACATATTGAATCTACATAATGAGAGCCTCCTGGCATTAGTAAAGGACACATTCAGATGAAAATCACAATTGACAAAACACAACCAAGAAATAGGCAGCAAACTGATTATTGAATACTGCAAAATTCAAATTATTTATTTGGAGAGTTGGCTGAAAATAATATGCCAGAACTTGAAGAAAAACTTTGATGAGGGGGAGTAAGATGACAAGCAAATTTATATGAATAGATATCATTAAAATGTAATTTAAGCCCTTTGCTCTTAGATCTGTAATGTCTGAACATTTCAGCAGTTTTTAATTTCTTAATCATATAAAATTACAACAGGTTTTAGATGGGTCCTAATATCTATATATTTTAAATTGATTATTTAAGGTTATATTTCAGAATATTTTCATCTATCTTTATCTATCTATCTATCACCTATCTATTTTTCTACCTTAAACTCATAGATATTCTGTGAACAAAGGAGGTAGCTATAAGAAGGAAGAAGTTATAGAAGCAGAAACATTTATAATGAATCGATTCTTTTGAGATAGCTGGTTAATAATTCTGGAGGCACATATTTGAAATATACCAAGTAATTTGAGATGGTTGTTTTAGTATGTTTGGATGGCTATAACAAAATACTACACATTAAGTAGCATATAAACAACAGAAATTAAATTATCATTTAACCTTTGGAGGGACTACAAACGTCCAAACTATAGCAGTAGCATAGATACTGTTACTTAGGTTGCTAATAGTTTTGTGTCTAATAGATCACTATTGCCCAACCATGAAACAGCTGGTACACATGTAGGAATTTAGCCATCAAATATTTTCCGTGTCCACAACTGGGTGCCCCATATACCATCTACGAGGTCAAGATTGCTAATAACCTGTGTAGCCAAATGTTGTCAGAGAATATCATAAAAGTGGGCATTATATAATTAATGTCATTATAAATTAAAATTTATTTAATGAACTCTGTACCAGAGTCTCATTTCTCTGAATTTACCTCCTTCTTACTTTCTGCTATTAACGTTGCTTTTCACATATTTGAGAAAGTATAAACTTCTGGAGCAGTGCTCATTCATTTCCCTATGACATCTGTAAACCTGTCAATGTACACCTTTAGCTTCCATTTCTTCCCTTCCAATTAACCAAATGCTTTGTTTTGTTTTGCTGTTTGCTTATTTGTTTTATCACAGGAAAATCTTTTCCTCCATAGAACTTAAAGGGTTCTTTTTCCCTTGGTCTTTTTATTTCTCTTGGTTTATCAATAACTTCCTATTAGAGTGCTCTCTCCAGCAGAGAACTCCTACTCTCTTGTTTCCCAGGTTCAGTAGTTGCAGCCTCCTTTGCTTTCACAGTCCAAACCAGAAAAACTTTCTCCATAAACTTCTCCAGAAAATTGCTTACATTCCTCACCTGCACTGTCTGACATCACATCACTCCTCACACCACTGCAGCCTGACTTTTGCTCACCCCAATCCACACATCCCATCAATGAATCTACTTCAGCAGCGGTAACTAATATTTATTTCTATACAAATACAATATAATTTCATATATTTATTTCATTTAACAACATAGCACCATCGAAACAGGCTACCCTCTGCCTTATAAACTGATTTTCTCTCAGGTTTTATGACAACACAATTTTAATTTCTCATCTAATTCTCTGCTTTCTATATACTTGGCTCTGAAAATTTCTCTATGTTAAACAGACATCAAAATGTCATTTCTTGGGACTTGGTTCTTACCTCACCTTTTCTCTATGTACTGTCTCTGAAGATGATTTCATTCTCATGACCTTAAAAACTGTTGGCTTACTGATGAATGTCAGATTTTTCCAATTTCTACTCTGAAAAAATATACAAGGTCTGTCCCAGCAAAAAGCTGGCCATTGTTAACATACGAGAATGGTTTGTGAGACACTGATGTAACCTGGCAGCCAAGGAGAGTGGACTGGAATGTGCATGTGTGAAAAATGACAACTTCATTATGCTAATCAGTGGAGGTGGTAGAAGCCATTGAGTGTCCATGTGCATTGTGTGGCTGTCACATTCAAAATAACGGAGGAGAGCAACAAATCTGCATGAAATTTTGCTTTAAGCTTGAACATTCCTCTGTAGAAACTACTCAGATGACTCAGAAGGCTTTCAGAGCCAATGCAATGAGTGCAGCACAAATAAAAGTGTGGCACAAATGCTTCAGAGATGGACAAGCATCTGTTGAAAATGATCCATATTCTGAAAGGCCTGCCCGCAAGCAGAGCACCTGAGAAGGTTGAATGTGTACAGGCTGCAATCAGCAAAGGTCTGCAACTGACAGTGTGACAACTAGAAGCTGGTCTGGGGATTCCAAAAACTACTGTGTCTGAGATTTTAATATAGGATTTTTGGCAAGAAATATGTCATGGCAAAATTAATTCCACAGTTTCTGGTACCAGAGCAAAATGAAAATCATGCTGCAGCTGCTAATGGCCTGATTCAAACTTCTACCAATAAACCAGATTTCCTCAAGGTCATAACCAGACATGAATGGTGGGTGCACAACTATGATCCAGAAATGAAGGTCCAGTCATCCCAACAGAAGTCACCTGGTTCTCCGTGCCTGGAGAAGGCATGGTAAAGTTGCAGCAAGATCAAGACCATGTTAACTGTGTGTTTTGATTGGGAAGGCATTGTCATCACAAATATGCCCCTCCAGGCCAAACAATGAATAAGGAGCACTACTTCAATGTTCTTTATCAGTTGAGAGATGCAAACAATGAAAACAGGCATAGCTATGGGCAACTAGAGATTGGCAGGTTCACATGACAATGCCCCTGCTCATGCATCACATCTTGTGCAAAGATTTCTAGTGAAACATCAAATCACCCAGGTGACTCAGTCCCTCTACAGACCAGACTTGGTGCCCCATGACTCCTGGCTTTTCTGAAAACTAAAATCACCTTTGAAAGGGAAGAGATTTCAGACCATCAATAAGATTGAGGAAAATACAACAGGGAAGTTGATGGAAATTCTAACAATGGATTTTGCAGAGTGTTTTGAACAGTGCAAAAGGTACTGGGAGAACTATGTGAAGTCCCACAGTGCCTATTTTGAAGGGGACTGAGGCATCATTGTCTTATGAACAATGTTTCTTGTATCTTATTCAATAAATGTATCTATTTTTCATAGTGCATGGCTGGATACATTCTGGACAGACCTTGCACACCTGCATACCTGAGCTCAACATGCTCAAATCTAAACTGTTCACTTTACCCTACCCCAAACTTTACCCTTCTAAGCTTTCATTTCCTCAAGTGAAAAACATCCAAGTTACTGTCATCAGAGCATCATGCATTGGTTGTCAAGGGAGTAGCCTACCGTGCAAGAGTTCCCAATTTTAGAGGAAGACTCTAAACACTTCTGCCCCTGAATCTTGGTGTAGGAGTTGCCAAGCAAAACACAACATGGTCGAGCACTGGGTGGAACAACCCTTTGCTCATGTAGAGAGGAGACAGAGCAAAATCATCTTCAGTAGCAGGTATTGGTCTCACATTGTCCAGCAGGTGTTTCCAGGCAGCCATAATGGTACAATTGCCCATATGTACACCCCTTGTGCTGCAGTAGAAAGAACTCTGTCTCCTCTCCTTAGAGGATAGAACAGTGGGGCTATCCAGGTACCATATGACACATACTTTAAGCACAGATTATCTAAGAGGATTCATTAAGCCTGAAACAAGGAAAGATATCCCACATAAGGTGTTAGCCTGTCACAAGCTCTGTGGGCTCTTCGTTAAAGGTAAGGAAATGTTCCAAGTCCAAGGCCCATATTTATGAGGCTAAGTGAAAGCAGAAAGACTGCATACATGAGACTGCTTTTCCCAACAGTTATCTTATCTTTTCTACCCCCAAATTCCATCAAGTCATGTATAGCACAGATATATAATCAGAGTTAGTTCACTTTTTTCTACACCCACTGCCACAACCTTATACCAAGCCACTGTGAGCTCTCAAAGAAAACTAAACAATGAGGACATAGCTAACCTATCTGATGGAGAATTTAAAGCACTGGTAATCAAAAATGCTCACAGATCTGATTGAGCATGGCTGAAAATGAAAAAAATGAATGAAAGATACCCAAAATGAAATAAAGCAAAATATTCAGGGAATCAACAGTGACAGGAAGGAAACCAGGAGTCAAAGCAATGATTTGGAACAAACGAAAAAAGTAAACATCCAACAGGAACAGAATGAAGAAACAAGAATTCAAAAAAGTGAAGAGAGCCTTACAAACCTCTGGGACAACCTGAAACGCTCCAATATCTGAATTATAGGGGTGCCAGAAGGAGAAGAACAACAGCAAGAGATTGAAAACTTATTTGAAAAAATAATGAAGAAAAACTTCCCCAATCTGACAAAGGAAATAGACTTCCAGGAAGTCTAGGAAGCCCAGAAAATCCCAAAGAAGTTGGACCCACACAGGAACACACAAAGGTATATCATCGTTAAGTTAGCCAAGATTAAATATAAATACAAAATCCTAAAAGATGCAAGGGGAAAGGAGATAGTTACCTACAAAGGAGTTCCCATTAGACACTCAGCCCATTTCACAAAAGAAACTTTGTAGTCAAGAAGGGACTGGAAAGAAGTACCCAAAGTCATGAAAGGCAAGGACCTCCATCCACGATTACTCTATCCAGCAAAGCTTTCATTTAGAATAAGAGGGCAGATAAAGTGCTTCCCAGATAAGGTCAAGTTAAAGGAGTTCATCATCACTGAGCCATTATTATATGAAATGTTAAAGGGACTTATCTAAGAAAAAGAAGATAAAAAATATGAACAGTAAAATGAAAACAAACACAACTATCAATAAATGAACCAAAAAGAAAAACAATAAAAACAAAAACTAAGCAAACAACTAGAATGGGACCAGAATCAGAGAAATGGACATCACGCAGAGGGAGTTCAGTTGGGAGGAGGAAGGGAGGAATAGAGGGGGGAAAGGTACAAGGAAGGAGAAGCACAATTACTAGGCATAAAATAGATGGAGAGAGATAAAAATGGCATAGGAAACAAAGGACTCGAGAACTTATATGTACAACCATGGACATGAACTAAGAGGAAGGTAATGCTGGAAGGTTGGGGGACAGGGTGGAGGAGGGATAAAGAGAAAAAGTGGAAAAACTTAATAGCATAATAAATAAAAGTATTTTAAAATGGAAAAACAAAATATAAATAAAATAATTTTCAGAAAAAAAAGACAGTGGTATCATTCTAATTGGTCTTCTCACTTCCTCTTTTACTTTCACTCAATTTATTCTCTACCCAGACTATAATTACACATGCACATTTTAAAAATCAGATTATATGTGTCCCTTGTTTAAAATAATTTAGTTGTTCTTCATATATAATACAACATATTACAATTGTCAACAGGTCTCTGTGGACTCTACTATTTTACACAATCTCACCCAACATGCCTACCGTCTCACTTATTGGGCTAGCCACCCTAATTTTCATTTATTTACTTGAATCTGAAGAATGTTTTTCTCTCTCACGGTCTTTGAACTGTTGATTCCTTGGCCTGACATATTTTTTGTTTAAACATAGACACACCTGACTTCTTATTGTGCAGACTTCACTTTAAATCCCAACTTCTCAGAAAGACCTTCCTGGCCCTCATAAGAGGTTCCCATCACTACTGTCCACCATTATCCACATTTACAGCATCCTGCAATTTCTGAAAATTTGTACTTCATTTTAAAAATTTGACTTGTAATTATCCTCTCCTCAATTTATGCTTAATATAACCTGTAATTTATTGCGAAGGAAAAGAACTGTACCATAATCACTATTTCTCACACAATCCATTACATGCAGCAGGCATCCCAAAACATCTATGCCATTACCTGATTTGTGTCAGAAATAAAAACTGGAAAATTAAAATAGTTGGCTATTTAGGACTAAAATAATCAAATAATATAACAAACAAAAGTAATCCCCAAATCCTCTTATAAACTATATAGACAAGTATTTGGATAGTCTGTAATTCTTTGGTATGTATGTTTCTCTCTGATATAAACATTTAAAAATTATTTTCAACCTTAAAATGATTAGGATATCTTTGCAAAATTTGTATGCTTGTGGTATTTATGTGACCTCCTAAATACTAGGCCCACTGTTTGGATTTAATCAAATAATAACAAAGTATTATTTCTATTATGACATTTAATTAAATTAATTTATGCAGTATTTTGATAATTTTAGAAAGCTTTTATATAGCTTGAAATTGTAGTATCTGATAAAGAATACTCTGTCAGTGCTTAGAGAAAGCATATAAAAGAGTAGAGATTGATTATGTAATGTTCTGTGTGTGGGAAAGGGCTTTGTCCTAACAATTTAGTATTTATACTATGGATCATAAAAGATGGGATCATTTTCCTTTGAAGAGTGTTATTTCAGTTCTGTGTGAATATGGAATTAGAATTGATTCTGACTATTTGATGGTATAACTGGCTATTTCATGAAGTCCTTGAGTCAAATTTTCTCCTAAATGTGAACAATGACTCACAGGATATCTTTGACAATAACAAATATACAACAGAAGAATTACTAAAAGGTAAAACAAAAGCCTGTCAGAGTCATAAGAGAGATGCACTTTTAAAAATTCTTGTTTTTTTTCCATTTTCAACTTATTTAATTGATAGACCTGATCTTTCTCTACCATTATTTTTCTTATAAATGTGTGTTTTAAAGATCATTTGTCTACACCAAATGTGCACTAGGGGAAAAAAATTAAGAAACCTGAAGTCGGCTTTTTTGATATTATTTATTAATGTTTATATTCTCCTCATCTGTCTGTAATCAACAAGTTTAAAAAATTATTGTTTTTATGGGATGTCAAAAGTTATTTTCTATATTATTTCTAAATTGAATACTTCATTGTTCTTTTCTAAATTTTCAATCATAGGTCAGATGAATAAAACCCAAGGGGTAGGAGATAGTGCACTCCTGTTCAGAAATATTTTTGAGTCTAATGTAAGCTAAACTCTGATACAGATCCTGAGGATACAGTAATGAATATGGCTCAAAAGATCCTTGCTTCATGGAGCTTAATTGTGGCAAGGGAAGACAGATTGCAATTAAAAAGTAATTGTCTAACATGATTTCCATTTAAGACTCAGGTTTTAAAGAAAAAGCCCAACATACAATGAAAATTACTTTAGATGGACCATCAGGGAGGCCTCTCTGAGGAAGACACATATAATCTTAGGATCTGAATGTTGAAAAGAAGATTGTTTCAAAGAAAACAACTTCATAGGATGGGATAGGACGTAGCATTTCAAAGAAACACAAAGAAATCTAATGTGGCTGGAGCACACAGGAGAGAAAATGGTTGTTAGGTGAAATCAGAGAAGTATATGAGAGCTTCCTAAGGTAGGACATTGTGAGATATTCAAAGTAGATTCTGAATTTTACTCTCAGGACAATGGAATCAAGGGGGTTTTGGGCGGGGGGTTGGGGGGAGTGGTCGTGTTTGTTTTTGTATTTTTACAAAGAACTGCACATATTCATTGTATAAAATTTGGTAAATTTGGACATATGCAGATACCCATAATAACATAACTACAGTTGAGGTAATAGACATATCTAACCTCCCAGTTCTCTGGGTCCCTTAGTTTTGGGTTTGTTCTTTTTTGGTTTTTGTTCGTGAAAGAGGGGGAAAAATGGGTCTAAGTGCCAAGAAAAGTGTGCCTCAAAAGATGTGGGGGATATTCTAAAAAGCAAGGTCACAAAGGTCATTGCATTAGGAAGGGTGAGAGGTAATTGTGGCATGGAGATGAAGAAAAGTACCGTATTCACTGTTAGAGTGCACACCTACATTTTTGGCCCAAACTTTCAAGGAAAAAAATCTTTCATTTTAGTTTTTCAATTTCATTTTTTAAAGATTTTATTTATTTCTCTTTAGAGGGGAAGGGAAGGAGAAAGGGAGAGGAATATCAATGTATGGTTGCCTCTCATGCATCCCCTGCTGGGAACTGGCCTGCAACCCAGGCATGTGCCCTGACTGGGAATCGAACTGCGATCGTGTGGTTCCAGGCCCGCGCTCAATCCACTGAGCTACTCCAGCCAGGGCTTTCAATTCCATTTTTTATTTGTTTATATTTATAAGCAAAACTGGTTACTGTATTCCATGTTATTATTTTTCATATGGATACTTGTTACTGCTTTCTAGAGTTCTACTTTTAACACAAAAGCATAAATAAAAGAATTTAAAACATTTATATAGATATGGAATTGGCACTATCCATGTATAATGTGCACCCGTATTTATCCCTCAAAATTTTGAGCAAAAAAAGTGTGCATTATACGTGGCAAAATACGGTAAATAGGTTTGCAGTATATTTTAGAGGTTGGGCATTTACAATTAAACACTGTTTCTATCCTGATTAAAAATCTGTATTTTGTATATGGTTACAAAAGAAAAAAATTGAATGGCCATCTATCTTTCATGTTTATTTGTATAATGTTTTTATTTTAGTAATTTTAAGATATTTACAATTTATTTTTCCACTAAGCATGTCAAAACTTTTAGATGAGACATTTCATTGCAACATGGGAACACATTTTGATTCAGGAAGATACATTCTGATGAGAAAATTGCCCCTTTTACTTCTCTCCTTATATTATGCTATTTCTTAAATTGAAGTTCCTCAGACTTGGATATTTAGCTAGGGTTAATTATACAGTGACACATAGTTTTTAAGTCATTATTAAGCTTCACAAACAGTCACTGAATTTTAAGAAATATTCTGAGATGTGTCAAATGAAAAACACCATGAGGGTGAGTGCTACAAATTAGGGACTGTGTGACAAGAAAAATAAGTGGTGATGAACTCCTAAAAATAATTATAAATTAAGTTAATAAGTGCTTATGTAAACTTTATCCATTTCAGTTATATAGCACATTAAGACAGAATAACCTGCAATTTCATTCTGAGAAATTAATGATAAATCTAGTATTCATTGTATTTCCTGTCTGATACATTTGAAGGTCTATGCTAAACCCATATTTTTAGATGCATTCAATGTTTTCTAAAATTAATTTTAATTTAGGCCTTCAGTTTAAATGTATGTGTCATAATCAGGGAGTACAATTTTCAAATACAAGAATTAAACAATTATCAGATAAAGATGATGTTTTCTAAATGTCATAAAGTATCACCATGGGTTGCATAATCAGACATTTAAATTATATGTTCAGTAACATTTAAATTCAGGATCCAGGAATAAATGAAAGTCAACAGCAAGTGACAATAGGCTGAAGTAGTGATCATCACTAATTAAGAAAGAAAAAGCAAAAGGGGAAAAATGACTTATTTAGAGTATTTCCTAAATCTTTACTTCCAACACAATGTATCTTAAAGTCTCATTTGATCTGGTAGGGCTACCTTTAGGATCTGGGTATTTGAATCAATGATATTTTACTTACCTACTTCAAATTTAACCTGAGGAAATAATCACACTAAAGACATATAATTAACTGCAAAATCATTCATTGCTATGTTGCTTATAAAGGCCCATAGTTTAACATTTAAATAATAAATATGTATAGATATTTGTTAGATGAATTGTATTGCATTAATTCAATAGAACAGTCTATAACTATTTTAGTAGTGCTTTAGAAAGAGTAGACTTGGGTCTCTAAGCAGGCAGACATCTCGTCTGTTGCTGTTGTCCCTGTTTTACCCTCACCAAGCATAATATGGCTCATTATAAATAACAAATACATGATAGACAAACAAATAAAATAATAAGTACCATGTGACTTTAATTGTAACTCATACAGAATGTTTATCAAACTCCTTTAATCTTGCATAACTTATTAGTACTGGCAGTACAAAAACAAACGAAAGACCCCATCCTCCTGGGCTTTTCATGATGATATAAAAGTCAGCCAATTAAAAATTCAGAAATAATATGTCAGTGGATAATAAGTGAAATGAATAAAGATGTACCAAGTTATTGGGTGAGACAGACAAGATGGGTAGAGATTACCATATTTTATGTAGGGTGACCAACACAGTCCTCTTTGAGAAAGCAAAATTTGAATAGTGCCCTAAAGAAATTGAAAAAAAAGTGACCACAGATATCTATATTAGGGCAACATTATTTTTTTATTCATTTATATTTTCTAAGTATTTTATCATGGATAATTTTTTTTTACATTTTAATTGAAGTTTCTATTGTCACAACTATAGATTTACATGCAGGTATAAATAAGTAATACCAAGACTTCCTGTGTGTACTTTATCTAGTTCTACCAATGAGGTTGGCAAAACTATAGTATAATATCACAAAGAAGGTATTGACATTTGTACATTCCACAAACTGTATTCAGGTTTTCACAGTTTTACACGTACTACTCTGGGGGCTGTGTGTGTGTGTGTGTGTGTGTGTGTGTGTGTTGAGTTTTATTGCTACCTCCACATCAGCATCTATTTGGTGTGGACAACTGGCCTGCTGGGGCCCTGAGCTGACACTAGCCTCTGCATGACTCCAAGTCCTGGGTAACAGCCTACAGAATCACTAACAGATGTAAGTTCCTGAATTGACTTTCTCAGCAGGCAACGTGAGCAAGTCTCTCATGCCTCCCAGATCTTACGCTCCATAAATATGACCCAAAAGCCTTGTCAAAGCTCTGTCCTTTTAAGTTTGAAGTGACCAATAAGGCCTTCGCTCAGGAACACTGAAGCACTCCACCCACAGGACTGGATAAAGGCATGCACCCCAGGTACCGCCACTCGCTCCTGTCTGCACTCTCCCTGCAAATCCCTGTGTGACCCCTTGAGGTTTGCAGTGCACCTCCTAAGGATCTGTAACAAAATTCTCTAATTGACTTGCACTTTTTTGTGTAAATACTAAAAGTGACATAAAATGAGTGAATTTCCTAGCAAATCTGTGTTCCATCAAATACTTTAGAAATATGTATATATATTTATATATAATATATAAAAGTTTATATATATATATGTGTATATATATATATATATATATATATATATATAAAGGAGTTCTCCAATAAAAAAGAAATCCTGAAATATCTGATTTTTGAGTTTTTTATTATAGTTTATCAAGTCTCTATTTTAAAATGTTGTAGTATCTAATTATATTTTTAACTGTAGTTATGGATCCAGGGTTATGTACAGATTATTTGAAGCATAAGCATGGACAATTAAATTAAACAAACAAATGAGAAAATTTTGGAAACTTGGAAGTTGTAGCGAGCATGGCATATTCTACAATGATTCTTAAAATATGTTCAACATAGAAGATAATTATGTTATACTCTATTCAAACTAGAAATCAGTTATAAGCAGCAAAAGCCAACCTAAAATTCAAAGAAATATCTGGAAGTTTAAATAAGATGAATCTTGATATTGTAATGGAGTCCATGCTGGGGTTGTTCTTCTGCAAAAAATTCCAGAGCAGTGATTATACAGAACCACCTCATATGAAGAGGCCTTAGTAACTCATCATTGCCACAGTAGCATTTTTTGCAATAAAAAACACTATTTTTAAATATTAGACTCATAATGGAAAACAATAAATTCTGCATTTAAAAAAATTGACATCTGATTTCCTCTCTCCATCATATTCCCTGCTTCAGCCTCATGTCACCATTGGTTGGCTGCTGTCTGTGGCTCTTTCCCTCTCCCACCAACAAGGACCACTCCATAGTGGGCTGTGCCCGTCACACAAGTGGCAATTCCCCCTTTGTGCCTGAAATATGATGTCTGCAACAGAAAATAAGCTGTATGGCAATAAAGGAAATATTCTGCTTAGTTTGTCAACCATGCATAAAACTCACAATTACGAAGTTTCAAATAATCCTTCTTTCCATGCAACAAAGCATGAAGAGTTCCCAAGAGTCTTTACTGATCAAACATGTAAAACACATAGGGAATGAAATCACTGAGTAGCAAAATCAAATTTTAAAAACTATAAAACTAACAATGTTAGGTAGCTGCCACACCAGATGTGGAATGGGGATGTAGATAAAAGACGATTACCCCTAGCCCTGGCTGGGTGGCTCCATTGGTTGGAATATCCTCCCATATACACCAAAAAGTTGTGAGTTTGATCCCTGATCAGGGCACATACCTAGGTTGCAGGTTGAATCCCTGGTTGGTGTGCACATGGAAGACAATCGATCAATGTTTTTCTCTCACAATGATGTCTGTCTATCTTGTCTGTCTCTGTCCCTCTCTGTCTCTCCTTCCATCCTCCCTTTCCTCCATCTCTCTAAAATCAATAAAACTTATCCTCAAGCAGAGATTTAAAAAAAGATTATTCATAAACAGTGAATCCCACTAGTAGGACCACATACTGTCCACTAAGCTCACTTCTTCATTTCAGGGCTCGTTTAGAAGAATACAGAACAAAGAGGCAAATATCTGAAATGCACTGAATTAGAGAATCCCATCAAAATTTAAAAGCCAAATAGAAGATAACTGATTTTAACAATGTTTGGCTTGTTGGTCGAAGGGTGCTGCTCGTCCTCCATTAGTATGTATGTTACATTAAAAATTCAGCTTTCCAGTATACTGTATAATTTCAACATTTCTATGTATCTTATCACACCAAGTCAAAAATGTTCTGCATGGCATTCAAGAACTTCTGTTTTTTATTTCACGGAGCAATTGAAAAAAATAACTTTTTATTACTATTTTACATTTCTCCCCACAAATAGTTGTCACCAGCCTGATAATGCGCCTTCTTCACTGGGTTTGCCTTATAATGACTTCTTCTTTGTTCAGTAAGTTCACCAAAATGTGATGAGTTGGTATTAGTGTAGATGGTTCAAACCTGCTCTGATGTTATCAGAGTCTCCAGGCTTTTTAAAGATGGGATCTCACATATTTGGAGCAGGGGTAGTTAATAGTGTGTTATAGAATTCTAGATTGTAAGGACACTGCAAGATCTTGACACATAAATAGCCTATAAAAAATAAGCAATGTTGATTCCTTTCAGAAAGAATTCAATTTTTTGACACTTCACCATAAAAAAAGGCCTGCTTCTTTGACAAGAAAAATAATCTTTTAAACCATGTAGTTCAAATTTAGTCTGATTTAGAAGAACATTCAAAGCAGTCAGATGAAAGGGGCAGCAATTCCGGAGCATCTGTTAAGTTTATGTTGTCATTTTAAAGACTTACAAACATTCCGATTGTACTCTCAAGTTCAGATGACTACAAAATAGCCCTCGTTTAGCCTGTGGAAAATCTGTGTCTTAAGTGTATGCTTATGTTAGCATGCTACAAGATAATGCAATATTTAATTTTAGCTAGACTGTGAAAAATACAAGAGAATGAAGCAAAAAATGAATGAAATTATGAATAATACACTGTTAGGAATAAACTTTTTGTCATTTCATAGTTAGAATTTAACCTTTTACGTACATCTCAGTTATAAAGAGCAAGCAGAACCTGGTTCAAGTAGAATCTTAAAAAGTTGTTTGTGTGAATGAATAAACAGACAGGTCTTCTCAGGGGGAAAGAGATAATCTTAATCTATATTACTCTTGCACTTACTTTTTTTTGAGTTTCTGTTTAAAAGGTTATAATATAGGTTTGCTATTATTCAGAATCTCATAATCTATTCAATACTTGAAAAAAAGAGCAAAAAGCTGAGAAAACAATCTGGTTTCAGAAGAATAAAAAAGCTAACTCTCTTCGTCATTTAGATAACCAAAATCTCACATACTGGGCGGCTGATACAACAAACATCTCTTTATTGAAATTCTAAGGACTGGGAAGTCCAACATAAAGCCACCAGCAGAGCCAGTGTCTAGTGCGAGCCCACTTCCTGGTTCCCAGATTGTCACCTTCTAGATGCATCCTCACATGGCCAAGAGTGCAATGTTTACTCTCTTTCTGTTTTTGTCTGGGCACTAATCCCATCATGAAGGGCTCTACCTTCACGACCTCACCTAACCCTAATCACCTCCTATAGGCTCCATGTCCAATGCAACCACATTGTGGGTTAAGGTTTCAGCAGATGAATTTGGGGGAGAAACAATATGCAGTCCGTAACACTGACTACTGGTAAGGGGGTTAAAATCCGTACTTTCTTAGGACCAATCACTTAATAATTTAGCAAAAATATATTAAATTTACCCCTTTGGGTCTAAAAGAGTCAATAAATTTCACAATTTTAACAATCTCTAAATTCTAGGGATTTAGACATGGGAAAGGACTTTAAATATATAGCAGTAGCAATACTGAAATTTCATTTATTTAGTCCTTTGTTGGGTAAGAATTTAACACCACGCCTAAACTAAATCTTATGAATGTCATCGCTGGATAAGGGTATGCCTGTCTACCATTCCAGTGAAAGTATATTCTATTAGATAAAGTAGTCTTCACTGAGTATAATTTGTGCAAAAATTAATGACTTGGAAAGCTGATCGATGTAAAAAAGGTCTTCAAAAGAGGGGTTGTTAACTAGACTTGAAAGAGCTAATGAATCATTCACTTGAAAACTTCACTTGAATAGGAAGTAGTACAACCCTATTTGGATATTACCCTTTCAATTTAAATGCAGGAATTAATTATACAGTGAATCTTACCCATTTTCATTAAATTGTAAAGAAGTGTGGTATAATGCAGTTTGCTGATAGTTAAGACAAGCAAAAAAACAATTTTCACACCTCATTGCTACACATAAATAAGAGATAAAATGAAATTTCGACATATAATAGGAGGCCTTTGAGCTCTTTGCTCACTCATTATGTGATTTATCCCCTCCAACATCACATTAGCTTTCCTGCTTTAAACATCAGAACTAAAAATGACTCAGATCAGAGGTAAATGTTGCAGGTGATATTAGAATTCTGGTACAAACTCCTACAGTTCAAGTGATTGAAACAGACCCTAATTTTTCATTTATACAATCTTCACCAAATCATATTTTCCCAAACTTGTACATCTCATTAACAGTGATAGAATCAATGTATACATAATTGCAGATGATTCGAGCACTTCATTAATCAATATATTTATTATAATTTTTAAAAGTAACAGCTGAAGTTTTTCTAAATAGGTATCTTGAATTTTTAAAAAATGAATAAATAAAACATTCTGTCAGGGCATGTTTTTCTATATGTTTGTATATAGGCATATATGTATGTAGATATATATACACACTCATGTATATATGGCTGATAGATAACAAATCCTGCTTTGTGCTAATGAAGTATAAATTACTTGTGTAATTTGGTAAAATTACTTAGTATAAATTTAGTTTTTTAGAAAATATTTTTAAAACATCCTGACATTACTATGAAGTGTCTGAATCACAACTGTCAGAGAAAACTATTGTATTCAGAGTTTCAGAGTCAGTAAGGGTGTGTGCTTTTGCCCTCATATAAAACAGGCATGAGATCCCACTTGCACACTTAACTCTATTTTTCAGCCATGTACTAACCTCATGAAGCCTCAGTTTCCTCATATAGAGTGGAAATATCACTAGTAACACTAGTGATATTTCCTAGTGTTTAGATGAGGTCATGCAAACAAAGCACTTTAGCAGTGCCTGACTGGGGGTCAATAATGGGACCCTTCTTTTCATTACTTATATTTAAATATATGGTCATACTAATAAGACAATTGACCCAAAGCACCCTTATAGTGGTTTAAAACTCTTTTCTTTAAATAATGACTAAATAAAGAGAGCATGAATGAACAGAAGTATTCTAATACTATTATTAGAGGCAGAACTGAAGAAACAGGTATCATTTCCTGATACATTAACTCTTACTGTTGTATCTAGTATAATACTGTATGCCTAATTAAAATTGGGATAATGATAATATGTTAATAAGAGATTGACTATCTAATAAATTGTCTAATTAATTAATTGCCCATGTAGCTACATTCAGTTACTATTGTTATACTTCATTAATTTTTATATTGACTCTAAAATTGTTCATTGAAATACAAAAATATTTTTCTAAATACTTTCAAAATATTTTTCTGTCATAGACTGGTTAAGTATCAATTGTGAAAAGATTAAAACTAGGCAACCCAATGAATGTAAATTCTGTACCCTTCCATGTCAGCTCAGGGTCCTGAGTTTCTGTATAAGGAACCCCCCACTCCTTATACACTGCCCCACTGCAAACCTTGCTCCCTGTGAACAAATTCACTACTGCAGTTTTTGTCTCAAATTTAATGATCAGCGAATTCTAAAAAAACTGTAGCACTGACAAAAAATCCTTTTCTGGGTTGCCTCATGAACAGAAAGGCTGAAAAACATTCACAAAAGAAAGAATTGGAATATAAACTCAGATACGTTTTTAACTCATAGATTTTTTTCATGTATTATAATCAAATGCTAAAACGGAGATACCAGATGAGCCACATTCATTCAAAAGTAATTTGTATTGTAAGGTGCAAAAATCTCTCTAAGAGAAGGTAAGTTAGAGGATAACAGTTCTAAAAACCTCTCACACTCAAAGGGCAACGGACGGGTGAGGAGAATGGAATCTGAGAGATTATTTTTAAAGAGTATTTCTTTAGAGAGAACTTAACTATGAGCCTGGGGATTGTAGGGAAAGGGAAGGGAGTGCTGCCTCCTACTGAGAATTCAAGAGAAATGAGCTTTAATCCTATTGCTTGGAGGACTCAATATGTCTACCTTCCAATTTGGAGAGAAGTAGGTCTGAGTCACACCAGAAGAGTCTAAAGAGCAAAGGGCTGCCTAAAGCATTCCCAGAGCTGACAGAAACGACGATGCTTGAGCATTTCCTGTGAATCAGATGCCTGCTACACAGGAGAAAATTAATACAGGGTTATCTTGTATGTTGCGTACCAAAGCTTCCTAGACAGGTAAGGGGTTTGATAGGCTAAAAGGTGGAGGATCATCATTGTATGCTCAAGGCTCTGAATGAACTCTAGAGCAACCAGCCAAAAGAGAGATATATTTGCCATGAGTAACCATGAACTCACCAGCATGGGCCACCTCCAAAACACTAGGAAATCATTTAAAAAATCATCTTTAAAATCCTGCCATATTCCAGAGAGCATTAGACAAATTGTTTGTTTTCTCCTTTTTTTACTCCTGGAAGCATCAAAAAGCAAATCTAGTAATATAGTAAAGGAAACTTAGAAGTTTGCAAAAACCAGAAAAAGCCAGTTTTCTTAGAGAATTAAAGTAAAACTGAGATAGGCCTTGGCTCTCAAAGACTACACCCTGTGAACGTGGAGCTGAGTAAGATGGGTGAAAGACTCAGAGAAGACAAGAGAAGTGAGGGCCTGGAGAAAGAGGCAGGCAGCTTTGTGGGAGAGAAGGTCATATAAGACAAAGACTGAAAAGAGCCCGACTTTGTGAGGATGATTTTCACAGAGTGGTGTAAGTGGAAGTAATTTCAAACTGGAAAATGCATTCATTTTCCCCAGTGGAGACATTTCTACAGGGATGTTCTGGATGTTCTGAGAACTGCTGAAAGTTAGAACAGCCACTTCCATCTCTACCGCTCCTAGGCTGCATAACTGAAAGTCACTTATTTGTCTCCTCTTGTTTCCTTATGTGTAAAAAAATTTACCTCAGAATTATGTTTGAGTTGATAAAAGATAATTTTGCAAGTGGCTAACAGTTTAGTTTAAGGATCTTCAAATGAATGTTTCTTTATTCAAATGAGTGTTTCCATATGGATTACTTACATAAACATTTATACATGGTTACTAAAAGTTAAATAGTTAAACTATTTTGGGTGCTATTCAATAACATTCAAAATGATTGATGGTGTTACTGGAAACATCTCAATTTTCTTAAAGAAATATTTTGGAAAAAATGACAATTCTAAAATTGGCCATCAGTTTTTAGTTAATGCAGTTTCACTATAATCGTTATTCTTAAATGTACAAATATACAAATAAGTAAAATTCTAACTCACAGTACATTTATATACAAATAGTAAACTTATTACTATATTTTCACAAGGGGAGATTAGAACTCAGTAACACTAATGTCACCTTTATTGCCATCAAACGGTCCTCACACTGAGGGGAGAGAAAGGCAGGGCGTGAAAACTGACCCAAGAGTACATTTCAGCGATGGCTCTCTCCCAGTCTCACCAAATTCAAGGAAAGGTAAGACAGGACTTGTGTGTGTGATGAACGCTAAAAAATACCTAACATACCTAAGATTTAAGCCATAATTTCCTGCTAGATTTTAAAGAAAGATTTAAATTGTTGCTATATGATAGTTTGTGACCCAAAAAGGCATCCTCAGACTGATTCCATGCAAAAGAAAAACTCTCATTAAGATACTTTTTTAATGCCATTTGTGTAAACTATCTAAAATTTAGAGAATGTTTGTTATTGGCACTTTATAACTAATTAAAATGTTCAAAATGCAATGATATAAAAGCATAAGCTAGTCAACTCAGATATATGCTGTCTTGAAATTAATTTGTCTTACCCTCCAATTCAACAAAATTGCACAAAATCATGCCTCAAACATTGTGTTTATCTTCATGAGGTTTTTAAAATAAGAGGAACTATTAAACAGGTAATTGTTGAACAGGGCCTGCAAATCACACAGGTCTGATTATCCATGTTGAATATCCTTTAACAATAATTGTTTGATTTAATAGGAGAGGATTATCACTTAAAAACTGACCACATATTAAAATATGTTATTTGCAATAATATTATGATAATTTTATGCATGTTGGAGAAAATTAAAGGCAACATTTATCACTTTAACCTACTCAAAAATAATATTTTTAAAGAATGCCTAATTATAAGAAATATAAAATGTATACAGCAACAACAACCCTTTTCTTTTTTTAGAATAAAAAAAAACAGAAAAATACATAATGAAAACAAGCTGAATAGTAGATAATACACACACAAACATATACACATATATTTATTATATATACCAATAAAATGCTCATACATTCCATTTACACTTAACATTACAACATATCCTTAAATTCTGTCTATAGAAAGACAAATTGAATGAAAATATAGAAACTTTAGAAAGACTGAAATAAATGTATTTTGTTTTAAATATCTCATTTTTGATTGTGGCAGTTAACCTCAAAATGGCTCCCAATGACTTCCTCTTCTCAAGTTCACATCTTCTTTCACATTGTGTTATGGTGGGCCTGTGTGTGTCACCAGTATAAAATGGCGAAAATGATGGTTTGTCTCTTCTGAATTAGGTTATACAAGACACTGCAGTTTCCTTTTTATGTGTTCTTTCGCACCCACGTCCTTCCTCTGTCCACTTGAAAAAGGCCAGGTGCCACATTATACTAGGAGAGGCCTAGGTGGTGAGGAGCCAAGACATCTGACAGTAACCACATGAATCAGCTGAAGAGTGGACCCACCGTCTCCGGTTGGACCTTCGGATGACTGCAGCCTGACCAACATCTTGACTATGAGTCTGTAAGAGATCCTGAGCTAGACCAACCAGCTAAGCCATTCTCAAATTTCTAACTCACAGGAAGTATGAGATAATGGATGTTTGTTGTTTAAAATATTAAATCTTGCCCTGGCTGGTATAGCTCAGTGGATTGAGTGCGGGCCCGTGAACCACACAATCGCAGTTTGATTCCTAGTCAGGGCACATGCCTGGGTTGCAGGCCAATTCCCAGAGGGGGACTCACAAGAGGCAACCATACATTGATGTTTCTCTCCTTCTCTCCTTCCTTTTCTCTCTAAAGATAAATAAATAAAATCTTTAAAAAAAGAATTACATTTAAAAAATATATTAAGTCTTGCCCTGGGGTTTGGCTCAGCAGATTGAGTGCCAGCCTGTGAACCAAAGGTTCATTGGTTCCATTCCCAGTCAGGGCACATGCCTGGGTTTCGAGGCCGGTGCCCAGTAGGGGGACACATGAGAGGCAACTACACTTTGATGTTCCTCTCCCTCTCTTCCTCTCTCTCTTTTTCCTTCCCTCTCTTTCTCTGAAAGTAAATAAATAAAATCTTTAAAAAAATACTAAGTTTTGGGGCAATGTGTTAAACAACATTATAAAGATATTCATGATTTGAAGACAGTAGAAATAAATGAAGACACAACTTTTGTTTTCTTTAAACTTAATAGTATATTTTCAGACCAAAACTTTTACATATATCCCATACACTGGCTTTCTGCCATCTACCTTTATTTGCTTATTCAGAGGTCAAGCTTTCATAAAGTATTTTAGTGGTTCAAAAATCTAGATATTAAGGCCCATTTTATCTACTTAGTTTTGTAACTAATGTTTGTTCTGACATCTATCTGTCTATTGATAAATGATGGTCACTATTTTTCTCCCTTTTGTGAAAGTTGAGATATGTGAAATATGTCTACCCAGACTTTTGGGCAGATTCTACCCTTGAGAAGCAAGAATTACTACTCATGTGCATTGTAGTAACTATACGCAGGAAGATTCTGCTCTCATCTTTCTTGTCCTATCAAGGGTTTTACAAACACTGCACTTCATTTCCAAAAAAAGAAACAACAACCCACGAAATGATGAACACAAGGATCAGGAAGAAACAATCATTAAGCTTTGTTTTTATTCTTTCTGCCATCAGGAATCATTCAGAAATTGTAACCATACATACTCATCTAGTTTCCTTTATCCTTTATTTTTGCCTTGCATTTGTATTGCTACACTTCCCTAAATGCACCAGCTTCTGCAATATGCTCCTATTTTGCTCTTAAAAGGTATTTAGTGAAACAGTAGAAGCAAAAGGACTAAAGTGACTGCTAAGCTAAAGGTCAGATGTGACGATGCTTGAAAATAAGAAATGTCCAAACAACAGAAAATCAACCTATGAGACAAGTGACCTTTTTTAAAATGATGACAAAATGTGCTTTCTTTTGTACCTAAAACTGAAATGCACAAGGCCAGCTGATTAAATGTTATATTCAAACTAGATTTTGTTACATTCTAACAAAAAGAAAGAGCTACATTTAAAGTTGGTGTGGAATAAAATCTTTCAAATGGATTATATGTATTCTGTAGGATTTTACAAATTAAGGAAACTTTTTGTTCTCCTGAAGATATCCCAGCCCAGTCACCACACCAATAAGGAAAGAAACCATTTTGCAAATCAAATTACCTAATTAAACATTCAGATTACTTCAGTTCCACCCAACTTTTATCTGAAGCACTCAAGACTCCCAGTGAAACAGCTCAGCTGAACCTCGTCAAAACACAAAATCGTGAGTGATGCTTATATATTTTTCCTTTGTATATTACATTTTAGAACAATTTGTTAAATGGAAATAGGTAACCAGGAATATACTTTTGTTTGGCTAACAAAATTTGGAAAGAGAAATACGTTGACCAGCAACAGATGAAGTACACAGCAGAAAATTAAATGATATATGAAAGACTTTTAATGCAAAAACATTGTTATGTAGTGGATAAAATGGAAATTTTATATTTACTTGGCCCAAGCCCAAATCACCAGTCTGCCACCAGCCAGCTATGCAACATTGAATGAGAAATAGAATATATTAACATCTAGCTTTCCACCCATGCATTCTGCCAATATACCCGAGTTCATCCAAAGTTAAACCCCATCCTGAACTGTAACAATATAAATGTGCTTTGTCTCTTTCTAAATTTTATTTACACAGAAATCATACAATCTGTATTATTTTATTCCAGACTTCCCTCACTATTATGAGATTTATCTATTTTGTCCCATAGAGTTGTAGTTGTCATTACTCAATGTTTTATTGAATTCAGTTACAGTCTGTACAAAATGTATTTATCCCCATTCTGCTGTAGGTGGGAACCTTCCTTGCTTCCAGGTTTGAACTGTTGTGAATAATGCTGTGAAGATCCTTCCTGAATACAATGGCTTGTGCATGTGTGCGTGAGCTTCTGTGAGAATAAAACTGCTGAGTCAGAGGATATGTTGATATTAAACTTTAAATATCAGAAGTAGATTTCTTAAGTGTTTGTACAAATTTAAAACTTCATAGACTTACCAACAAAAAAATCCCCATTCTAAATTTTAAGTAGCAGATATCTTAATTGCAGATTCTAATTTCCAGTAAGAACACTGCCCTGAGAGTTAGGTGGTATGTGATGTTTCTGTTGTTTTGTTCCCTAATTTCTGAACATTAGTGACAGTGAAGTGTAAACCTTCCTCTGAGGAAATATACCCACATAGACCAAAATTATCAATTGTTTGTTTCTAAGCTTCCCTTGTATTCTCCGAAATTGCTTACTTTTCAGAATAAGCAAAGCCTAGGATAATATAGTAATATTTCCAGCCAATAACCATTTTAGCCCTAAATAAATAGATCTCAGTTCTGCCTATTTTGCAGATTTACCTGAATTTTACCTTGTTTTCACCAGAATTTTACCATCTGTAGGATATATCGTGGCCAATCTCCTATTGTGATTCAAGTCCAGATTTTGGAATTCCCACCTAAACAAACTACATCTTGGCATCAATGCATACAGCAACAGGTAACAGGCAGATGGAGAGGTAGGGAGGTCCACCAAGAGATCTATCATTGACCTTGGAAGGAGTCAAATAAGATGTTCATGTATGTGGTCCCACCTCCTGAATTTCTCCTTATCATATGTTGTGGAATAAAATATGTCCATTTTGTGAGTGAATTCTGCTGAACTACTTTTTCTCCACCCTTCTCTGACATTACCCAAGACATGAAAGTTCCATTCCTGGTCCCAGGACTATCTGCTGTCATTCATTGTTAGGGTCACTTTTCACCCATGCCCCCAGTAACAAGTTGGCAATAGTCTGAAAAGGTATAAAAACTGCCTCTCCATCTTCTGAGATGCTCTGCAGCTTGCAACTCCAAATCCTAGTGATCTCTATCAAGTACAATATTCAGTTTCCCCCAAAGGCTCCAGTCAGCACATCTTACTTGCAGACACTGTTAAGCCAGCCTGCAATCTGGTTAGAAGGTTCAAGTTGGTGTTTTAGTGTTTGGTCTTACACAGGCCTCCATTCAAATTCTGTTTCTCTTTTTCAGGTGTCTTTGTGAAGTAGGACTAACAAAATTCTTTAGTAGGGAATGTGATTTCACAGAAAACCACCTGTCTTTAGGCTTCCTGTTCAGCAGCAGGGTCAGTAAAGACAGCCATTTATTTCCCACAGTTTGAGGGGCATCTCTGTTTTCTCCAGGCAATATAATTCCTCAAAACTTCACACACTGGAGAAACCATCTAGTTCATGTATGTTCCTCAGCCAGCTACTACATGTCAATATGAAAGACAAATTCTGCTTCCTTCATCCAAAAAGGCAACTATTATGATATCATCAAAGCAAGGAACCAACTATTCCCAATAGTTATCAAATTCACATGCCACTACACTAAATTATGATGTATGTCCATGTACTTAAATATCCCTATGGAAAAACTACAAATATAGATTGAAAATTATTTCACAACAAAATGCAAACTGTCTCACACTGGATCCTAGATATGTATGAGAAACAAGGCATGAGCCAAGTCTTTTATGGCATAGTGATCAGCTTTGACACTCCTTGTATAGTCTGGACTAGGTTGGTGATGTTTCGGCAATAAAGAGAATCACCTTGTTATGTGCTCAAAAGCTCTGGGCACATTCCAGAAGTGAGTGGGACTTAACGCCACACTTCAATAATTTCCTTAATGAGAACAATGGTCTCATACTTTCAGAACTCTATACTGTTTAATTTTCCTACAGAAAAGTGTTTGGACAATACAAAGGTTCCCGTCCAGCATGCCCAGTGAAAACTAGGCAGCATCCCTTTCTCACACGTGATTAGAATTCTGATTTCACATTCAGATTAGGACGACAGAGCCTCGGCTATGTTCTCCAGGCTTATTTTCCAATCTGCAGCTCAGTTAGAGGCACCCTCCACCCTCTGTCTGCATTCTAGGTTTCTCTCCCTTTCCTGTGGGATCACTGCCAACTAGGAGTCCCAAGAAATTTCCACACTCTTCCCAGACCATCTTACTCACGCACTTGTGAATGGCTTTGCATCCCAGCTGGAGGTTAGGTGAACAGATCATAACATTTTTGTCAGTCATTTTTACATTCTATCTCTTTATCTGGCAGAGTAAATTCGATACCATGTTCTAGTATTTTCTGTGCTAAATTGCAACTCTTATAACAGGATTTAAATTTATGTAAGCTTGGCTATATAAAGTTAATTTAAAGGTCTAGTTTAAGAAGTGTGTGTCATTTGGGGGTGAATGGGTAGACTATTATGGATTGAATATTTGTATCCTTTTCCCATTCATATGTTCAAACCCTAATTCCCAGTATGATATTTGGAGATGGGGCCTTTGCAAGGTAATTAGATCACGAGAGCAGAGCCCTCCTGATGAGATTAGTGCTCATGCTCTTTTAAGAAGACCCAAAAGCGGAGCCTCCTCTCTCGTTCCACAGTGACAGGGTTCAGCAAGAAGACAAACAGCCCCAAACCAGGAACCTTGATCTTGGACTTTCCAGCCACCAGAATAGGAAAAACAAATCTTTCTTGTCTAAGCCACCCAGTCTGTAGTAATTTGTTATAGCTGCCAGACCTAAGTCAGCTGGACTGAAAAGAAGCATTTCTCCATGTTTTGATAATGTATTTTCTACTGGCAATACAATGAGTATTTTTCCATTGTTAATGTATTTTTAAATAGTTATCTAATATCTCCAGTGGCTAAACAGTAACCACTCCCATCACCTGCTACCACTTTTTTCTCAGAGAAATTAAACTAGAAAATTAATCATTACCTCTTAAATACCTTTGGCACTTATTAGCAAGCTTATACAAAAATCCCAAAATTGGTGTAGAAGCAGGTAGCTGGCTGTATCAACCACATCTATCATGGTCAAGGTCGGCAACATTAATGAGATGTGTCACCTTACCATCACACACCCAATTTAGTGTCGGGGTACCTGTGATGCTTCTACTTCATCCGTAAGTGGATTCTACTTAACCGTCACAGAGGGTACAGGACAGTTTCTTCTCCCAGGGTAAGCATGAAACACTCCTTTATCTGTACTCATCAGGACAGATTCGTGGGTTTTTTTTAAAGTTTTTATAAATATATTTTATTATTTTTATTTATTTTATTTTTTAAATTACTTTATTATTATTCAATTACTGTTGTGTGCATTTCCCCCCACCATTTTCCCCACCCCAGCCAAACCCACCTCCCTCCCTTGCTTTCACCCTCCCCTTTGGTTTTGTCCTTGTGTCCTTTATAGTAGTTCCTGAAAACCCTTCTTTCCACTGTCCCCTGCCCTCTCCCTTCTGGCTATGGTTAGATTGCTCTTAATTTCAATGTCTCTGGTTATATGTTGTTTGCTTTTTTCTTTTGTTGATTATCTTCCAGTTAAGGGTGAGGTGATAATTTGTTTTAATACTATTCACAATGCTTACAAAAGCTGGCAGCCACTTAGGATCAGTTTGCAACCCAAGTAATTCCTTTAAGCCATCTTTATCCAGTATTAGTGATGTGACTCTGGATATTTATTGTGGGAAAAAAAATTTAACTACAAATTGAATTGTTCCCATTGTGGGATAACCTATTTCTCCTTGACTGAATTTTGGAAATTTTTAGACATTCAAAGAATGTATTAATTTTACCAAAGTTGTCAAAATAATCGGCATAATTTTCTTTTGTGTATTTCTTTATCATCCTTTTACTGTGTCCAGAATTAGCAGTGATGTCACTGGTCTTATTGAGATACTGCAGGCTGATTAATTTTATTGATAGTCTCAAAAAGCCAGTTTTTAGAATGTCAAATGATTAAATATCTCATTTTTTCAGTTTTCTGTTTTAGTAATTTTCACTTTGATTTTTACTGTTTCCTTTATTTACTTTAGGTTTATTTGATTTCTTTTCCTATTTCTTCATTTGTAAGTTCAGGTAATTAACTTGAAAAGTTTCTTCTTTTCTAATGTAGGAGATCAGTGTTATAAATTTTATTTTTAAGTACCGTTTAGCTCTATTTCATAATTTATGATTTATTGCATTTACATTTTCATTTACTTTTGGTCATGTTCTCATAATTCTTCATTTACTTCTTAACTTTCCCTTAACTTCAAGCAGCTTTTCACAAATATTTTGTCTAGTTTTTCAAATTGATATCAACAGGAGTTTTGGTTCAAATTGTTTATAATTTACTATTATCAGAAGTGACCCTCTTTGCTTCTCTTTTCATCTTATATCTTCTATTTTGTAGGTGATCTCATTCAGTCCTATTTAAATATATGCTGATAGTTCCAAAATTTGTAACCATAGTGTTTAATTTTTACTTTTCTCCAACTGCCTATTGACATAATCCCTTGGATTTTTAAAATGTATCTTAAATGGACCACACTTAATATAGTAAAGGTCATATATAACAAACCCACAGCTAACATTATACTCAATGGTGAAAAAAATGAAAGCTTTCCTTTGAAGATTAGAAAAAAGCAAGGATGCTCAATCTCACCACTTCTATTCAACACAGTACCGGAAGTGCCAAAGCACTTAAACAAGAAAACAGATATGAAAAGTATCAAAATTTGAAAGGAAGAAGTAAATCCCTATTTATTGATAACATGAGCTTACAAATAGAAAAATAAGAACTAAATGAATAAACTCTTAGAACTATAAACAAATTCAGTAAATTTGCAGGATACAAAAATCAGTTGTGTTTCTATACACTACAATGAACTATATGAAAAAGAAATTTGGTAGAAAATACTATTTTCTACCTAAAAGCACCAAAAAGAGTAAAATCATAGGGGAAAAGGGGATGGACTCACATGAACAAGTATAAAGGACACATGGACAATAACTAAGGGTGGGGGGCGGAAATGGGAGGGAGGCGGGGAGCACGGGGCGGGGGCATGGGGAGGGTTGGGAATATAAGACAGAAAGCTGTACTCGAACAAGAATTAAATAAAAAAATTATTTAAAAAAAGAAAAAAGAAAAAAAAAGAATAAAATATTAGTAATTTAGCTAAGAAAGAGGGAGACTTGTATATTGAAAACTATAAAACATTTATAAAAGAAATTAAGACACAAACAAATATAAAGATAAACTACATTTATGAATTGGAAGAGTTAATATTGTTAAATGTTCATATTACTCAAAACAATCTACATATTCAAGGTGATCTCTATCAAAAAACTCAATGAAATTTTACAGAAATAAAAATATAATTCTGTCATTCCTATGGAACCACATAAAACCATGAATAGCTAAATCAACCTTGAGAAAGGAAAGGAAAGCCCAAGACATCATACTTTCTGATTTCAAAACATATGTACAGAATATATGGTATGACCATAAAGACCAGACATATAGCCTAATGGAACAGAATAGGAAGCCTAGAAATAAACCACATATATATGTAGTCAACTGATCTTCAACAGGGTGCCAAGAATATACAATGAGGAATGGACAATCTCTTTCACAAATGTTGCTAGGGAAACTGGTTATTCACATGCAGAAGAATAAAATAACACCTATTTTACACCATTCACTAAAGTCAACTAAATACAAATTAGAACTTCAGCACATGACTTTAAACTGTAAAATTTCTAAAAGAAAACATAGGGAAAAGCTTCAGGACATTGGCCTTACCAGTGATTTTATGAATATAACATCAAAAGTGCAGATAACTGGCGGGGGGTGGGGGGGGCTGGGAGTAAAAAACCAGAAAACTGTACTTGAACAACAATTAAATAAATATATTTTTTAAAAGTGCAGATAAAAAAAGCAAAGTTAGACAAATGGGACTACATCAAACTTAATAATCTCTGCCTATAAAAAACAATTAACAAAATGAAAATACAACTTACAGACTATAAGAAAAGAACTGTAAACCATATCTTAGATAAGGGGTTAATATACAAAATACATAAATAATTCATATATCTCGATAACAAAAAATTAAAAATGGGCAGAGAAACTAAAAGATGTTATTAAAAAAAAACATCCAAAGGGCTAATGTGTAAATAAAAAGATACTCACTATTCATTATCAGGGAAATGTAAATCAAAAGTAGAAATAGATATCATCTCATAACTATAAAAGTGGCTATTATCAACATGATGAGGTATTAGTGAGAATGTGGAGAAAACACTTGTACACTGTTGGTGGGAATGTAAATTGGTTCAGCTGCTTAGAGAATAATGAAGATTCTCTGAAAAATTAAAAATAGATCAAGATGGAAGAGAGTATAAGGGAGATAAATGGTGAACCTTGACCACATTTTGCTAAGTGAGATAAGTCAGAGAAAGATGAGTAATGTATGATGTGTATGTGTGATACCTAAAAAAAAGCCAAACTTGTAAAAGTAGACAGTAAAATAGCTGTCACCAGGGGATAAGGGGTAGGAGACAGGACAAATGGTGTTTACGGGTGTGAACAACAAGGGGTAAATAATTTTTAGCAGTCTGATGCACAGTATAGTGAATACAGACAACAGGATTGCATCATAATCATCAAACTTGCTAAGAGACTAGAACTTAGTTATGTCAGCCACTAAAAATAAATGATTATTATGTAAGGTGATAGAGGTGCTAATTATGATAAAGCTGCTAATCTAAAATGGCAATAACATTACAACACATAAATGTATCAAATTAACATACTGTATACCCCAAACAAGTCTGCCACAGCTCAAATCCAAAGATGTTACTCTCAATTTCCCCTTCCCGTTATCCTCCACATCCAGTAAATTACTGAGTCATCCATCCTCACCTGTTTATCTTTACTGATGTAATTTCTTTCTTACGATTGTATCAGCCTACTTCAGTCCATCAGTGATTCCCATTAGCCTCAAAATGTAGTCTAAGCTCCTTAACAAATGTTTCACAGCCCTTAATTTTCCTGACATATCCTATTATCTTCTCATTTAGCTATACTCAAGTAACTCTAATTTTCTCCAATATGCCTTTTACATCTGTAACATTTCACATATTGTTTTTCATGTTTCTAAAGTTTTCTTTTCCTCAAATTATCCTATGTCTCTAAAAAAATAATCTTTTGGGCCTCAGCTAATGAATCATTTTCTCTGGAATATAACCTGTAATCCTCCCCTTCCCAGATATCCCAATATGTAATAGGTATTCTTCCTCTGTACTCCTAGAGATTTATGGACATTATGAATTTTGTTTATTATTATACCCCCATCTCTGAACCAAATTCCTGTTAAACAGTAGCCCATCAATAAAGGCTGTGGAATGAATGATTGACTAAATAAATAAATCCATTGTTACAAAATAAAAACCCATTAACAGTCATATTGGCATTGCAATTTTCTTTAGATTTATTCTTAGATATTTTGAATTGTTGTTTGGTCTAATTTTAAAGACTTTAACTCACCTGAAATGTTATTGTTCTGTGTGGTACAGCAAATACATTTATTTTTCTCCCTAATGCTATTTAACATTTTATTGTTAATTAATCCATTAGTCACAATGTATTTGTGACATACTAAATGATCACATAGGCTTTGTTAAGTTTTGAGAATTTGAGACTTAACTAATTTATTTTAAAATCTAGTTGTCATGCAATTTCAATTTTTTTTTCATATTTTAAGTTTGGTGGAATGTATGTCCTATCTATTGTGACTCACTTCTACTATATTTTTTTGCTTGCTATTTTCTTATATCATGTATATTAACTTGTTCGCACACACTGTCATTAAATTTTCAAACTTTATATTTCAACTAGCATAATACTAAGCATATAATAGTGCATAAATATTAAATAAAAATTCTGCATTACACACAAGGTACATCTTCCTCCTGAGTGTATTAGCCACACACCCTCTCCCATGAGAATGTATGACTTAATTTTTTTAGGAAATTCTTTTATTTTGACTTTAGCCTTTTATATCATTTCAGTTTATGTTTTCTATTTCTCTTGTTAGGCTGAGTAACAGAACTTAATTGTTGTTTATATTTTGAATGAGTGTTTTTTTATATGTACATATGTATGAAATCCTTTGTTGCTTATATTTAATTTTTCATTACACATAAAAATGCATATCAAATTTGTCTTTCTTCCCCATAATCTGAAACTCTTTAATAAGATAACAGACTAATATTTCTGAAATAGGCTTTAACTCATTCTAACCTGCACGGATCTGGTACTGTTCCCCATTACTCTTTCTGATTTTAATCTCCAAAATACACCTTGTTTCCAGGTACCAAATATTCTCCTTCTTTAGATTTTTTTCCTTCTCAGTTCCCTTTCTACAAAGTCATCCTACTTCTGTGTCCTTAATGTTCTCTCTTCCTTTTTCATACAATTCTGTGTAATTTCATAGTAAATGTTGTTTTAACGTCATCTTTCTGATTATGGTCTCTGAGGCCTTAAATTTTGTTCAGGAATCATTCATAATTTCTAGACATTCTTGCCTTCAGGATACCTCTATCTAAATTTTCTAAAAATACAATGACAATACCTTTAAAACTGAGATAGTTATGTTCCTTACTCCATCCCCTGAACAGAGTAGATTAAAAAAATTATTCTCTTCCATCTCCTAGTTTTTATGAGTGCCACTCAGGCAATAAACCTTGTTACTGAGACCCCTCTCTGTACATCACTGTGTTTGAACATAGCCAAGTACTGCCAAATCCTTTTCTACCTCTAAAAGATTTTGCACTTTCCCAACTGTGTCTTCACCCAAGTTCAGCTTTTCAGCATCATTTTGTAACTGTATTATTGTCACGACTTCTTCACTTACGTTATATGCCAATACTTTTAGTTTATTCACCATAGTTCTGTAAGATAAGTCTGTCTAAAAAAATAAAATATATTTAATGGATGAAGTAATTTCTCTTGCTCCCAAATGCGCTTTTTAAGTTGCCCAAATATTCAACTGTTGATGAAAGCAAAAATTTCATCAACACCATCTGTCTGACTTCTGTTTTCAGTCAATAAAACCTTGACTGCTTTCTGCAATAGTAGGTAGGTGTGACTCGTTTGATCCTCCTTTCACCACATGTGCAGACTGTTCATTATAAGCCAGGAATCATGCCAGACACGGATGATACAAGATTAATGTTATTTCTACCTTGGTCTGCACAAGAGAGACCCAGGAATATAAACACAAAAATGGCAACACAAATAATTTTTGCAGTCTCTGGATATGAATATAATCTCATGGCAACATAAGATGTTGAAAGCCAACAAAAACCTCTGCCTTTGGAGGCATGATTGAACTGATTCAGGAAGAATGACTGTGAATATAATATAAAGAAATAGGAAGGCTTTGGGGGCACAGGAAAATTATATTTATCAGAGTACCAGTCAAAAACTGAATGTAACAGAGAAACAATGAAAATTCAATATTCTAGGGGTATGATGCATATAATAAGAGAGTATGGTGAGTTAGAATCTCAGAAAGAAGCAAAAGAGCTGGGAGGGTATCTCTATTTCACTGAGAATTTCTTTCATGTATTTCATAAGCACATAATATTACAACTTTGATTACAAACAGTAGATATAGAAAATCATATTAAGTTTGCCTTTAGCATGCAAATATTCCAAATTACTTGGAAACCTGAATATATCATTTTTCTAAAAAATCTAAGTAAATGTATGTGGTAGGTAAAATTATAGGAGATTGAAAATTCAGTGAGGATTTATTGTATTGTTTTAATAGTTACAAAATTTTAAATAAAATTACTGCTTCTAGAATTAGACACAATATAAATCTGAAATATCAGAACAAAAATCTGGGTAGTTAACGGTGCTGCTTTGAATTGAGAGGTATATTTTGGAGATTATAGTCAGAAAACATGAAACTTACTGCAGCAGTTAGAATTATCAACCTATTCCAAGAAATTTTCTTTGTCACTGTTGCCGTTTTTTATACAGTATCGTAACTCCCTCTCATCTTTGGGATGTGTTCTTTCTGCTGTGAAATAGTTTAGGTTTCGCGGGTAGTGTTTGTCTGATAACTGAACTCCACTATCTTTCTGCCTAAAACACTCCTTGTTCTCCATGAAGCTCTTCCGTACTGCTCCAGCTGAAAGAACTGTGAAATCTTTTCATTTGCTTGAAATGACATTTCATCTTTTCTGCTCCAACTGGAATATTTTACTACTTAATATTTTCTGTCACATCTTTTTAATGTGTGCATAATTCTGGGCAAACAGCCAAGTAAATTTCAGACCCATAGAAGTGAGGGAAGTTTTTTTTTTTCTTTTCTTCTTCAATGTAGTTAAAGAACAAAATACAGAGTCTCTGAAAGTTAAGAGAACATAAAATTCTCATCCTTTGTGACAGAACTCATTTTGTCTGCCAAAAAATAAAAACTATCAAGCTACTTTTCCAAGTCCCATTACAGAGTTCCCCACTGCAACACAGGTGCCACCAGCATCATCTCAGAAACTGAACATAGTAGTAGATGGTCATTTTTTTTATTTCAATAGTTTTGGGTTTATGTTAAGTTAGTGTTTACTAAAAAAGTTTAAGCCTGCAATATATGCTTTCCCAAACATTATTGCTTAAGGTGAGGTAGTAATTACTTAAGTATAAAAATAACTAATACATTACTTTTAAAAAAGCAAATAAACAAGACATGGTGGAAGCTCCAAGAAGTAAATAAAAGGGGATATGTGGATAAGGACAAGGTTACAGTATTGTATAAAGATGATAATTTTTTTTTGCAAAATGAAACAAAAAGAAATCTATTTCCTCAAAGACGTTTTAGGATTGACAAAGTACACCTCCTACAGCACAGGGCTCAGTGACTGTTGATTATCATCATTATTATTGGCCTTGTGAAGAAAACCCAGGTAACTGAGAGAAAGGCATATTTACCCAAGGAACATCTAACTGCACAGGTTAAATTTATTGTAGTGGATGATCACACTACTTTTATATTTGCTCCCTCAAAATTCCAAGTTTTGTGATACTCAGAGTCAATGTTTTTTTTTGTTTGTGATTTAGAAGTCATAGAAAGTAAGTGGATATAAGAACTTCCAACTAAAGTTAAATATACTTATTTTTAAAGAACACAAAAATTATGTGGGGGAGGCAAGAAAAGAAAAAGAAGATATTCTCTCTATTTTGTTTTAACATTCATAAATAGAATAAAATAGAAGCTCTAAACCCTCAAGTGTTTGTTTTACACCTTGAGTGAAAATGAGGTGATCCAGTATCTCCTTCATTCCACAAGCACAAAAATGGAGCTCCAGAGGCAAAAGTCATAGGTCATTGTGACAAACTAGCCCCCAAACACCCCCCAGGTGTCACAACAACTAACCCCCCAACCCCTTTGCCCCAATATTTTAGGTGACTGGAAAGGAGATTAAAACAATCTTTCTAAAGTAAACATAATTATTAGGAGTACAGAATAAAGTACTTTTAAATGTGTAGCCCTGGCTGGTGTGGCTCAGTGGATTGAGCACAGGCCTGAGAACCACATGATCATGGTTCGATTCCCAGTCAGGGCACATGCCTGGGTTGCAGGCCAGTTCCCGGCAGGGGACTCACAGGAGGCAGCCATACATTGATATTTCTCTCCCTCTCTCCTTCCCTTCCCCTCTAAAGATAAATAAATAAAATCTTTTTTAAAATGTGTAAATAATTGCAAGTATTAGTTTGAACATGGATTATTTATTTATAGCAGTAAAGGTAATGCAAGGCAGATGGAGACAGGAGCTTGATCTTTAAATCCAGTTATTTCACTCTTTAGATCCAATTATAGGTTTGATAAGAAGTCTTAACTTAGTAAATCAGACCAGATGACAAGCTTAGATGCATTTCTTTGGGTAAATTGGCATAATATATAACAAAAAGCAACAAACATTATTTTCTACGTCATTATGAATCACCAATCTGAAGTAGAAACATTTGAAAATGAAACGAACGGGTTCTGAGGAACTGTCCTGCAAGAGTTGCAACTCTGGAGGAGGCCTTTTGTTTGTTTTTTCCACTAGCCAGTCCTGCACATCGCCCCCCACCCCTACAGACACAGTCGGGAACAAGAAAGTGTTTGCTGGACACATTCCCTGAATCCCTTGTTCACTCTGCTTTAAAGTTGGAGGCATATGTGTACGTCGTTTCAAACAGATCTTTGATTTATGATAAGAAAAAAAATTAAAATATTATTTTTGATGACAGTTTTTCTTGGGTTTACTCACTAGTTTGTATATTTTATTTATTTTTTTTAAATTTTATTTATTTATCTTTAGAGGGGAAGGGAAGGAGAGAAGGAGAGAAATATCAATGTCTGGTTGCTTCTCGAGAGTCCCCTGCTGGGAACTGGCCTGCAACCCATGCGTGTGCCCTGACTGGGAATCGAACCGCGATCGAGTGGTTCGCAGGCCCGTGCTCAATCCACTGAGCTACACCAGCCAGGGCGACTAGTTTGTATATTTTAAATATACCTTAGTAGTATATAATTATTAGGGGTTTGCAGGTTATTTGATATTTACAGGCAGATTAAACTTTCCCTATAGTAATGCCACTTTAATGCAACAAAAATTTGATAGGGAAACCATATTTACTTTCTTTATCCTTTGCCTACTATTCTTATAAAGTTTCAACAAACTTCTATTCATGTCTCTTCACAATAAGAAGTGACTTAACACTGTTTTTGTTCTCCTTCTACAAGGAAGTGATCATTATATTAAATACTATGTTACTTAAAATGAGTGGCCTGTAAAAACATATTTGCTTTTCACAAAGAAAATCATAATGCTTCAGAAGTCAAGCAAAACAGCAACCTGAGGTGCTTTTTTTCTTTAAAAATTCTTGAATCATAGCATGCAGCACATGAGCACTTTGTGATGAGTCTTTCAATTACAAGAAATCAGAAAGAGAGCTAGGATGTCACAAATGAAATGGAGAGAAACTTGCACCTGAATATGAATCAGGAAAAAGAAAATATTTCTCAAGACTTATCATTTCTTGGAGCTAATGGTCTCTTGTAAGAGCAGCCTCCCAGCACCTGCTTCTCTCCCAGTGTGACTTCTCTGGTGCACAAAGAGAAATGGATTCTATAAAGGCAAATTGAGATCTATTTTCAGTGGTTCTTTTGGCTTCTGTGAGCATTAAGTATATTTTGCTTTTCATTGAGCATGAAATGATTTCCACCAGCTAATAGCTACATTTATGAAAATTCAGGAAAAAGAACCTTGTGATATTAAAGACTGCAATGAGAGCATTGCATTTGGTCTGTTAGACCAAATCATTTACATTAGTCACTGTAATGAAAACCTTTATATGATATACATACAAATATAACATTTCGAAAAAGAACAACTACAAAACTGATCAAAAAAAGAAAAAGCAATAAAGATCCATGGTCTGGTTTTTTTCCCCTTAATTTGAAGAACATTTTAAGGCCTTCATTTTGAAAACACTGCTTTAAAATTGAGATAACTCTTGTTTAACAACCATGAATTTCTAGGTTATTTTTTACATGTATATACACATTCATGCACACATATACACATATGTGCATGCACATACACAAACACTTTGTGTGTACATGATGTATATGTACTAGTGTTCATTATATATTATGCATTTCCCACTACATACATGTACCTACATCCACACATACACATGAATACATTTTTTCACTTCTGTTTGGATTCATATTTTAATAGTGTTCTATAAACCTGAATAGCAGATCACAGAAATTCTAACCAAATATTTTCATCTTGTCAGAAGAAACTCAACCCTTAGGCCACTTTTATTTTCTTTCTTTGTCAGTAAATTAAATGAAGCAGGGGGACACGTGTAAGAGGCTGAAATCACCTCAACACTGAGAAAGATGCTTCCAAAAAGATAAGATGACAACAGTTCAAACAGAGACTTGTAAATAGGGAGTTATTTATTCAGGCTTACCTCCATTTTCTTTCTATAAAGCTATGTGTTTCTAAAATCTTACATCTCCATCTCCTAATGAATACTTTTGTGAAATTCACAATATTCCCATAGAAATCAGAACCAAAAAGTGAGACAATGTAGGTGGACAGGGACACATGGTCTCTATTCAGTAAATAGCACTGTTTCTGAGCCTTAGAGAGATTCAGTATTTCGCCGTCCTCCAAATGAAATGCCTACCAATTGGTAAGGTATAAAATATTTTCAGTTTTTCTCAAAAAGAAACAAAAATTTCATAGTTTTAGACAATTGTTAAATCACTCTGAGCCACCAAGAAACTGCCTTTAGGTCCTAGTGATTATTATATTTTCGTGCACTAAAATTAAAATAATGTTCACTAAAATTATATGGAAAATTAATGTAAAAACACATACAAAGTATATAGGACAGTGCCTAGCACACAGTAGATAGTCAATAAATAATAGCAACTTTTATTGAAAATAGCATTAATTAATAAGGGCTATGATAGAATTTGATTTTTTGCTGTATAATTATAGAGAAAGTTCAGCCAACCTAGACTTAAATATATTGGGTTGGGTCTCTTGATACCTTCTCAAAGTAAGATCACCCACTTCAGTTGAATCTTGAAGGCAGAACAGGGTTTAGTTACATGGAGGAGTGATTCAGGCGTAGGGAATGGCATGAGCAAAAAGCAAAGGTTCAGGAATCACTAAATAGCTCAAAATGTACCAGACTCAGTACTTAACATATATAGACATAACATATAAGAATATTCTTGTGCAACATTGTGATTTATTTGTTGCAGTTTGGTTTCCTTTAGTGGATTGTGATATCACTGATAGTAGGGCTTTGTCTTGAGTGTCTCGGTGTATCCCAGTGGTTTTCTAGTACAATGAACATCTGACGAATGAATAAAAAAAAAAAACTAGAGTAAGATGTGGTCTTCATTCTTCAGGATGCTCATGCCAGAGAGGAGGAAAATAAGTGGCTTCAGACAGGAAGACTAATTTCAATGCAGGGAGATAAAAGAAATACGAATGAAGTACTACAGAAGCAAGAAGAAAAAGTGATCATTTGTGTGAGAAGAAATAGAAGGCTATTGGGCAGCCAAAGTAGCACTTGAAACACACAGTGATGGTTTCTGTGAGGCATGCTATTTGCTTATGTTCTCTCAAGGAGCTGATGACTAAGGAAAGCTGTAAGTAGAGCATGTCCATTTGAGGCAGAAATCTGTGAAAGAAAGACCAAGCAATAAAGTCCAGGCTGGCAGGAGTTAAAACTCATCATGCCCAACAGGCTGCTGTAACCCAACTGATGCCAATTTCTCAATCAGAAAAGTCATTATTTATCCACAAAAACAAGTAAAAGAAGACTTTAAGATAATGATATAAGCCTTGTCACCAGTACTTCTAAGAGAGGGCAGAAATAGTGGGAGTTCCTAGTTTATTGGTACAAGCATTAAGAAAATGAAAGATCCAATGAACATCAGTTTGCTTTTTACTTACTAGAATCTCCCACAGTTAATTGGTTCCACATGCAGAGTCAACAGGACCTACAGCAAATACCTCACAGCATAATTAAACACATAAAATGACATTTTCCTTGTTTCAAAAATGTTCGCTTTTTCTCTCCAATAGATTATGATATCAATGGATACTATCAATGAATACAGTACATTAGAAAGAGATCTCCCTTCTCTTTCTAGGGTAAATGCACTTATCCCTCTAGGGTAAATGCATCCAGTATTCCTAGCAGCTGAGGGCTTATACTGTATGCCCTTCATGGGGAATTACCACTGACCACGGGGAACACCCTTACATGAAAACTATGGCCTTGCACAGGGTTCAGTGTGAAGGCAATGACTGGCCAATGCAGGGCTACAAATTCCAGCTCCTTTGTCTCAATTCAGGACATTCTGAAAGACCATCCAGCTCCAGAGCTCCCCATAAAATTGGTTGAAGCCTCACTTTCATTCACATTGTGAGGTAGATAGGTTTTTTCTCTTATTGTGTCTTCCTCCGTTTCTTACAGGTATATCCCTCAAGAACATTCTTCAAAAATTCTTTATACAACTCTCTATCTCAGAGTTTATTTCCAGAGAACACAGCTTAAGACACCCACTATTAAGGGTAGTTCTAGAAAGCACACTCTAATATGGAATTTTGGGAATAGATTGCCTATTGGCTCACCTGCACTGAGAAGCCATAATTGGCAGTAGATGGAGTATGAATAGCCTTTGGCATGTTACAACAATGCAAATGTTAAAAACTCCCCCAAAGGTTAATTGGAATGGGACATCACTGAAAGAGTGTCTGGCTGGTACAATATCTTTGTTACTGGAGAAGTATGACAGAGTGGTTCATTATAAATGCCATGGAATTAAGTGCTGCTGACTTCCATTGATTTGTAGAAGATAGGTAATGACAGCGTTAAGATGACTAATCGCCAATTCAAGGCACAATGTGAAAGCCCAGTGTCTCCTTGGCAACATTATGGAAACCCTAATCAGTTTATCTATCGAGAGGCAGACAGAGCTGAGGACCAGGTTTAGAATTTAACTCTAACAGAGAAATTTTGGAAAATGTTGAATTCTCAGTCCCAGAAGGTCTCTAAGTCAAAGTCAAGGCCATAATAAGAAAATACTGGGACCCTCATGCTGAGATGAGGAATCTGGTTAAGTATAGTTATGAAACTTCAAATCCTACATTCCCCTGAACCCATGTGTTTACTGATGTGGTTCTTTGTTCTTTGGTGTTGGAAGATTACAACTCCTCATACCTGAAGACAATGCCAATGTCTCACTTGAGACAGACACAATAAAAGAATTCCTTCCAGACAATCTAACAAATAATGAGAGTTTAATTCCTTTCAACTCAGCTCAGTTTCACAGTAAAAACAAAAAAAAAAACAAAAAAAAAACTATATATTTGAAAAGCTGCAAGACCTAGACAACATATGCTGGCAAGAATTGAGAGAATGTGTCTAAGACTGGAATCTGAGAATATAAAATATAAAATTCATAAACTAGCCCTGGTTGGTGTGGCTCAGGGAATTAAGCACCAGCCTGAGAACCAAAAGGTCACTGGTTCGATTCCCAGTCAGGGTGCATGCCTAGGTTTCGGGCCAGGCCCCCAGTAGGGGAGGTGCAAAAGGCAATCACACATTGATGTCTCCCTTTCTCTCCCTCTATTTATTTGTTTTAAATAAATAAAATCTTTTTAAAAATTCATAAGCTAGAGTTTATCAATATGGAGTAGTCTCATGATAAAGCTTTAATAGTCTCGTTACAGACTGTAAACCCAAGACACAGAGCAAAAACACTGTTGGATGGCTGCTGGAAACTTAAAAAAATTAAAAAAATATGACTCAAAATAGAAAAATAGATACATTAGAACTGTGTTTAATTCGTTCTGCTCATCCATTTTAAAAATGTAACTAGAGCATTTGTGTAAAAACTGAATCATGCAGCTGCGATGTGTTAAGTGTCTTTATATTGCCAATATTTCCTGTGGTCCCCCCAAAAAATAGTGTCTCAGGATTTCTTGAAGGAATAGCTAAGAAAATCAAAATTAAATCCTGTTAAAATCTCTGCTTATACATATTTCCCATTTTATCTCTGCTTTTGTATTTTCAAAACATATATTATTTTCACATAAATCATTGTATGTCAATAAAATGATAAGATGCCTTATGAAAAATGCAATGAATCACATTGTATTAAGTTTCTGGGCATATTTAACTTAATAATTTTTTAAAATACTGAGTTTAGTGTTTATAGTCTACTTTATTTCAAATGATTGATACTGGATGTGATTGAAAAACTAGAATGGCATTTAATATATGAAATGTTGTAGGTATAACATTAATCTTCCTCAAATAGAGAAATATTTTTGATTTAGCTTTATTTTATTACTTTTTAAATTGTATTGCAATTTTAAATTTTACTACATTTTTAACAGAGTGGCAGCTCTTTAAATTTATCTCAACTTATTCATTTATTTTTTTATGCTAAATTCTTTATTTTAGTAAGAAGGAAGTTAAATCTAAAGAGAATTATATGCAAGAAGCAATAATAAGCAAATATATTAGAAAATGCATTGAAAATGCTAAATAAGCCTTGATTTTAAACTATGTGTGATCTCTGATCAAGAGGGAGGCGTGGGCAGATATGCTTGCCTCCTTGTACAGCCATAAGGAGGATTGTAACTAACTTGAAAACAAAAAGGCACCCAGAAAACTGAACTGCATGAAAGGCTGACACCAAGGCGTTAAAGAAAATATGTTCATCCAGATGGGCAGGAGAGGCAGAGACGGGTAGCTGGGGCAGACGGGACATTGTGTGGTGGCAGCAAAGGGGGAGCAAGCTTTGAGTTGCAACAGTGGCAGCGGCAGCAGCCAGTGGTACGGGCGGTCCTATATTGGAGATACCTGGGAGCGAGCCCCAGGCCAAACCATGCTGCCCAGGGTTCCAGTGCCAGGGAAATAAAGCCTCATAACTTCTGGCTGTAAAAACCAGTTGGGGTTGGGCCAGTGGAAGAAACTGTGGGTCTCTCAGGAGAGTCCATTTAAAGGGCTTATAGGATCCTAGAATGTATGAAAACCCACCCACTCTTGGAATCACTACCAGGGCAACAACTAGAGGAGTTTCAGTTGCATAGTGACTAGAAGTGGGGGGAGTGTCCAACAAGCCCCCAGCAGTCAGGTACCAGCACTGCTCCCCTCTCTGACCCCTCCCCCACATACAAAGCCACAAAGTACTGATGTGAGCTGCCAGGTGTGACCATTATCTCAGGCCCCATCTGGTACAATGTAACAAATTCAACAAGACAAGGAGTCAATGCAGCTCTACATAATACATGGAAACAAATATAGGGAGGCTGCAAAATTGAGGAAAGATAGAACTATGGCTCAAATAAAATAATAGAACAAAACTCCAGTAAAAGAGCTAAGTGGAACAGAAATAGCCAACCTATCAGATGTAACATTTAAAACACTGGTATTAAGGATGCTTAGAGAACTCACTGAGTATAGCTAAAGCAGAAAGGAAGAAATGAAGGCTACACTAAGTGAAATAAAGCAAAACCCATAGGGAAGTAACAATGAAGGGAAGGGAGCTTGGGTTCAAAACAAAGAATTGTAACATAAGAAAGAAAGAAACAGTCAATCAGAACAGAATGAAGAAATAAGAATTCAAGAAAATGGGGAGACAATAAGATTCTGGGACATCTCCAAATGTGCCAATGTCTGAATCATACAGAGCCAGAAGGAGAAGAGGAAGAACAAGAAACTGAAATTTTATTTGAAAAAATAATGAAAGAAAACTTCCCTAATCTGGTTAAAGAAATAAACATACAAGTCCAGGAATCACAGAGAGTCCCAAACAAGCTAGACCCAAAGAGGACCACACCAAAACACATTATAATTAAATTGCCAACTGTTAACAATAAGGAGAGAATCTGGCCTGGGCTGGTGTGGCTTAGTGAACTGAGTGCCAGCCTGTGAACCAAAAGGTAGCTGGTTAAATTCTCAGTCAGTGTACATGCCTATGTTGTAGGCCAGGTCCCCAGTTGGGGTCGTGCAAAAGGCAACTGATTGATGTATCTCTCACACATCAATCTAAATATTAATAAGTAAAACCTTAAAAGAGAGAGAGAGAGAGAGAATCTTAAAAGAAATAAGAGAAAAGCAGAGAGCAACCTTAACCTACAAAGGAGTTCCCATAAGACTGTCAGCTTATTTCTCAAAAGAAACTTTGCAGGCAAGAAGGGAATGTCCAAAGAAGTATTTGAAGTGATGAAAAGCAAGGACCTACAACCAAGATTGCTCTATCCAGCAAAGCTTTCATTTAGAATGGAAGGGCAGATAAAGTCCTTCTCAGAGAAGGTACAGCTAAGGGAGTTCATCATCACAAAGCCCTATTATACAAAATGTTCAAGGGACTTATTTAAGAAAAAGAAGATCAAAACTATGAACAATAAAATGACAACAAACTCACAACTATCAACAACTGAATCTAAAAAATAACAACAAACTAGGCAAACAATTGGAACAAAAACAGAATCATAGATATGGAGATGATTTGGAGGGTTATCAGAATGAAGGAGAAAGGTGGAGAATGTGGGAAAAGATATAGGGAATAGGAAGCATAAATGGAAGGTACAAAATAGACAGGGGCAAGTTAAGAGCAGTATAGGAAATGGAGAAGCCAAAGAACATATATGCATGACCCTCAGACATAAACTAAGGAGGGGGATTACTGGAAGGAAGGAGGGTACCTGGTGGAGGGGGCTAAAGGGGAAAATTGGGACAACTGTAATAACATAATCAATAAAATATACCCAAAACCTGCACCTAAATATATGATAATAGGCACAACAGAGGGGAACAGAGGGTTGCAGTACGTTCCCCAGATCTGGGAGGGAGAGACCAAAGAATCAGGGCGTGGGAAAGATTGCTCCAGTCTGAGAAGAGGTCTGAGTGTCAGACACAGTGTAGGACTTTAGGGGAAGTGCAAACAATGGCACAACGGCCTTACTCAATTACACAGTAGCCACATTTTCCAACAGGTAAACAAACAGTAATTCAAAAGTCCAGAGCTTTTTTTTAAAAAAATATTTTATTTATTTATCTTTAGAGGCGAAGGGAAGGAGAGAGGAAGAGAAACATCAATGTATGGTTGCTTCTCATGCATCCCCTGCTGGGAATTTGCCCCTGCCAGGAACTAGCCTGCAACCCAGGCATGTGCCCTGACTGGGAATCGAACCTCGATCGTCTGGTTCGCAGGCTCATGCTCAATCCACTGAGCTACACTAGCCAGGCTCTTTTATTTTCTTAAAGACAAAAAGGAAACACCTGCTAGTTACTGGGGTGACAGAATTTTCTTAGGGCCTTCTCACAGTTTATTTCTGGAAAATCTTTGTTTATTCTGGTAGCCTGAAATTCTGCCTTTTCTTAGGTAATAAAATTTGGAAAAACTCTTTTCTATTTTTTATTTTTGGTTTCTAGAAAACTTAAAGTCACACTTTATATTCAGTTGCCTTCTAACCTCTGTCCTTGTTTTGCACAAGGATTATCTTTCATTGGATATGTCTTCATACTTTACCTTTTTTCTGATGATTTATTATATGAACCCTTTACACATTTTGGTAGGTTATGAATAATTACAAAGGAAAAGGATCCAATTACTTTTTGTTTCCTCTGGGCAATTATCTTTACTACAAATGATAAAATAAGAAATGGATTAGTAAAACTGCATCATGCAGCAAATATGATATTCAGAGTTCTAAATTTATTTATTCAAGTGAATTCTAAACTGGTTAATGACAAGTAGGAAAAAGCAATTAGGAAATACATGAATGAAGTTACCATTAACAAGCTAAATCTTGCTTTCTCTTCATCAATGACCTTGGATGAAGGTCAGTTGTATAGTACAAATCATACTATATAATTATTCAATGAGCATACTTGGTTTCAATGGTACCATTTCGTCACTACCAGTACTGTTGTATCATTTGCCTTGAGAACCCACAGTGCACGTTTCAATTATTTAACCCGACTTCTGAGTCAGAATTCTGTTTTGGAGTTGGTTGGTACAGCTTGCAGCATGCCGTCCTTCCCTTAGGTGCGTCAACCTTCAGGTCAATTTTGTGGCCCCTCCTCCACTCAGTAGGGTACAATAGGAAGAAATCAGCTTCTGTAGTTATGTAGATGCCAAAGGATGTATTATAGAAAATCAGATGCTTACACAAGTTCTTGTTTAAGATTTTACTTATTTCTCTTTAGAGGGGAAGGGAAGGAGAGAGGGAGAGAAATATCAATGTGTGGTTGCCCCTCACGTGTCCCCTGCTGGGAGCTGGCCTGCAACCCAGGCATGTGCCCTGACTGGGAATCGAACCGGGATCCTTTGGTTTGCAGACCCGCACTCAATCCACTGAGTTACACCAGCCAGGCCCACAAGTTTTAGAAATATTGAAAAGTGAGCCTTAGGTTAAATTTCCAGGCAAAGCTTCCAGAATGGACTGCATGTAAAGTCATTTAGAGAAATTACCAATGTCACAAATAGAAAGATGAAAAACAGGACTTCAGTTTGTAAGAACACCTGATAGAGCTTTGGTCTAGGGATCAGAAAACAGACACAATGGGAATCGGAAAATAGGCATAATTACTTCACTAATTTGAAAAAAACCTATGCGTCCCTATGTTCATCGCAGCATTATTTACAATAGCCAAGATTTGGTAAAAGCCCAAGTGTCCATTAGAAGATGACTGGATAAAAAAAAATCTATAGAATACTACACAATGGAATACTACGTGGGCATAAAAAAGGAAACCTTAATTTTTGCAACACCATGGATTAGTGATGGAGACACCGGCCTGCGGTGTCCATCTCATTGTGGATGAAATGAGGCATTGACACAGACTACCGAGTCTGGTGGAGGAAAACAGACAGCATGGCTTTTCACTCAAGGGGAGCAAAAGCTGCAGCCTCCTCCATGACAGGCCTTTATTGGGTTTCTCTGCACATTACAGGATGGTCCTCATTTACTATGCACAGGTTGCTTTAGGTGGTTACCTTTTACAGAAAACAAAGGAGCCAAGGCCTCTAATCACATCACAGAAGAGGGATATTTGCGAATGAAAAGGGAAAAGTGGTTGAACCAGTTACACTCATCCTTGGAAGGTTTAGCATGGATTTTGGGAAGTTACTTTGCTGTAAATGTTTGCCAGTAGGTACTTGGCCCACACCATGCATAATGGTCTCCTATGGATTAAGGTGGAGATTCTTATGCTAAGTAAAATAAGCCAGTCAGAGAAAGACAAATAGCATATTACCTCACTTATATGTGGAATCTAATGAATAAAATAAGCTAACAAACAAAATAGAAACAAAGGCATGGACATATGGAACAGACTGAGAGCTGTCAGAGGGGAGCAAAGTTGGAGGACTAGATGAAAAAATGTAAAAGAATTAAGCGGTAAAACATATATACAAAACACATAGACACAGACAACAGTGTGGTGATGGCTAGAATGAAAGGGGGGGAGGTAGGTGGAAATGGGAAAAATGGGGATGGAAAGAGGCTTTGCTTGTGGCAATGGGTGCACGATTCATTGTGCAGATGACATTTTATTGAGTAGTACACTTAAAACCTATACGTTTTGTGAACAAATGTCACCCCGATAAATTCAATTTAAAAAAACATAATTACTTATCAATACCTCAAATCAAGACAGAATGCTGAGCACTGCTATAGATGTGAGTTTCCACACACTGGAAATTGAGAACAGAAGTAGCTAACCCTGTGGGAAGATGTCGTCTGTCTTTCAGTCATTCTGTTCCTTGATCTGGGCACTGCTCAAATGAGGGCATTCCATTTGAGATGTTTTATGTTAACAAACAAATAAATGAAATAAATAGCTAATTAACATGTAGAATCCTAATTATAAGGGAGACTAGAAAAAAGGTTGTTTTTATTTAGTTTCTACATTTTCAGCCTCAGAACAGGAAGGTAGGCAAGGAGGACTGAGCAGATGCCCACTGCCTATCCATCATCCCCTCCACCTGCTACAGACCTGCCCGTGCGGGAGCTGAAATCCGTCTGTCTAATAGTCGGTTACTAAACAGTGCACTCTCCTCTCTGACAATGAAGGCCCATCTTTGAAAATTACAGTGGAGATAAATTGGTTTTAAGCCACACATATTTATAATAAAAGAAATAAAGAAAGGTCTGAGAGAATACGTATATAAAATGGAAAGCATTGTCTGCTGGGAAGAAAAGATAAAGTTAAGACAGGGCCAGTGGGGAAAGGACAGTATTTTCAATAAATGGTGCTGGGTCAGTTATATATATCTACAATGAAAATGAAATTATAGTTTGACCCCTGCTCATACCAGATACAAAAATCAATTCCAGATGAATTGAAGATCCAAATGTGTTACAGATGAAACAATAAAGCTTTTGGGAGAAAATAAAGAAGAATGACCTTGAGCTTGCCACAGCTTTCTTAAACAAAACACACACAAAAAAGTGTTAACCATAAAAATGAAAGAAATGAATTGAATATATTAAAACTGTGGACTTTTCATTTATCAAAAGATGACATTAAAATATTGAAAAGACCATCAACAGAGATAAGGTGTTTGCAGTACATATAAATGAGGAAAGATTCACATCCAGAATGTATTTTTTAAATAAAGGAGTTGGCAAGAGTGGAACAAACACTTAACAAAAAATTAGGCATAAGGTTTCAATAAATGTGTAAAATATGAGCAACTTAGTCATCAGAGAAGTACATGTTAAAACCATAATTTCATAACACTAATCTTCAGAGTTATTAAAATAAAAACATAAAATACAAAGCACTGTTGAAGATTGAAAGCAATAAAATTTCATGAGCTGCCTTTGAGACTGAAAATTTTTTTTTAATTATATCACTCTTTTTTTTTTTACTTATTCATCTTTAGAGGGGAAGGGAAGGAGAGAAAGAGAGAAATATCAATGTATGGTTGCCTCTCGTGAGTCCCCTGCTTGGAACTGGCCTACAACCCAGGCATGTGCCCTGACTGGGAATCAAACCGCGATCATGTGTGAAAATTTCTATAGTCACTGTTAAACCTGAATATACACATGCTTTGTGGAGAGAAGGAAGTCAGGGGCAGGGAGCTGAGTACCATATAATTGCATTTATCCAGAACACCCAAACAAGTAAAACAAGTCTACACTGTAAGATATCTGGATACTGGTTACTCTTGTAAGGGTTAGGCATGGTAGTGACTAGTAAGTAGCAAGGGGAGGAGGAGTCCAGGGTGCTGGTATCATTGTGTTTCTTAATCTGGGCATTGGTTAAATGAGGGTGTTCCATCTGTGATATTGTATATTAACAAACAAGTAAATAAATGAAACATCTATTGGAAAAAGTCAGAGTGTTTTAGTGTATCCTCGAGTTTGTGTGTGTGTGTGTGTGTGTGTGTGTGCGTGCACGCGTGTGCGTGCTGGAACTAAGTTATCAGGGATAGAACTAAGCCTCTGTGATTATATGTATGAGAAGATAGCTTCAACATCATTTCTTGGTTAAAATGATTTGAGCAACTGTTCAAGTTTCTGAACATTGCTGTTTAGCTATGAAGATATTCTGAATTCCATGATTTCTGAGATCAAAGTAAAAAGTTTCAAGCCATAAAATCAAAACTAAATTCATGAGGACTATGCATAGGGGGGTTAAAGCCTCCTAGTATGCATATTATTTAAGGCAAAACATATTCTGAAGCATCTTATTAATACTGTGGAGCACAGATATCTTAAGAGATTATAACTGAAAATTAATTGATTTTGTTTTATTTTAATACAGGGTTTTAAAATTCACTTATGACCTTAAGCATTTTACTTTTCTCATAAAGCTTTTTATGTTCTTCAAGTGGTATTTTTGGTAAAAATCCAGTTTTCAGGAACATAAATCTAAAAGTTTAGGGAGATGAATTGAATTTTTAATAGTCATGTCAGATAATTCAGTAAGAAGTTGCCAAAGAGGTTATATAAGACATACAATAATCAATGGATTATATCTAGAAATTGAATTTTGAAAAAAATCCTACAGATATAATAGTAATTATTTGAAGAAGAGAAAAGTGAAGTATTAATTTTTCAAACAGTTATTGAACATCTATAATGAACCAAGCACTATTCTTTGGAAATCTGATGAACCTATTTACAATAATATCAGCAAATATCTTGAGAAAGTCAAACACATAAATTCAAGGCGACAGAGAAACATCCCCTTCCCCGACTGATCCCTATTGTATATTCACAGATTCCTGTATCCGGAACACCGTGCAAAAGTATCACTGAATACATATCACAAACTGCACAGGCTCAGTGGGCAAACAAGGCCTCAGCACTGTTATTGTCCCTTGGATGATTTCATCGCCTTACCAATGGAATCATATGCTAAAAGTAACCCAGTCTTTTCTTTGTATTAATTTTGTAATCATTTTCATTACTTCTAGGTTTCCTATTCATTTGGGGGACAATTTTAGTCCCACTTGTCTTCTTTTGATTTTCACTATGAGAAAAATTTGTGCTAGGAAAAGAACTTGAGATTTTCATTTGTTAGAAAATAAAACTACACTACAATCCATTGTATATTCTTTTTCCTGATCTTCTAGAGAGCACACATTTTATTGTATCACTTAATGAAAAGACTTCATTTCAAGTTGTTTTAAATATAAAATGAATTACCTTCTTTATCCTAGAAAGTTTCTGAAATTTAAAATATCTAATTGTTATACTAGGTCTATCGGAAGGTATCCAGCCATGCAATATGAAAAATAGAGGCATGCATTGAAGAAGACACAAGATACAAGATACACTGCACATAGGACAATGATGCCTCAGTCCCTTCAAAGCAGGTACGTTAGGACCTCACACAGTTCTCCCAATAGTCTGAAATCTCTTCCTTTTCAAATGTGATTTTAGTTTTGAGAAAAGCCAGAAATCAAAGGGCATTAAATCTTGGCTGTAGGGGGGCTGAGTCACCTGAGTGATTTGACATTTGACCAAAAAACTCTGCATGAGACATGATGCATGAGGCACATTGTCATGATGAAGCTGCCAATCACCAGCTGTCCACAGCTGTGGCCTTCTGAATTGTCCAAATAGTTTCTAAAGAAAACTTAATAAGAATGCTCAGGCTTAACACAAAATCTGATGTAGATTCATTGCTCTACTCAGTCACTTTGAATGTGACAGCCACACAGTACACATGCTCACTCAATGGTATCTTCTGCCCCCACTGACTACTACAGTGAAGTCGTCATTGTTTAAGCATGTACATTCCAGTCCATTCCTCTTGGCTGCCAAGTTACATCCATGTTATGCAAACCATTCTCACTATATTAACACTGGTTAGACTTCTTCCAGACAGACATCATATACCTGTTAACATGTAAGGTGCCTCGATTTTTTTTAGTAAGTCTTTATAATTTATAAGTGCAAATAGATAATAACAGACAAATAGGGTAAAGAACATAGGTTTTAGAATTAGATCCTTGATTTGAAGGCTGGGCTATTTTTGAGAATGCCATTGGCCAAATTGCCCAACTTTTTTGAATGCCAATTTTATTATTGTATCCCTTATAAGTTGTATGTGAAAATAAACTGTGATAATTTATTATCAAGTATATATTCATGATGTGCTAGACACTTTGCTGGACTCTGTGTTTGAAAGAAGACGTTTCCAGCTACAAAGACTTTAGTGTCCAAGGGACAGTGCATACACACAATTACAGAGCACAAACCTAGTACAGAAAAAAGAGCTTCCTGTCCCAGGTCCCTTCTCATTTTCTATCCTCTATTCAAAAGAATCTAAATCTTCAAATTGAAATTGCTGCCAACAAAATATACCAGTCTTATGCTTCATCCAGACCATCAGAAATGGCACCTGGCTGATATTAGTACAGGCTAGACCAGGAAAGACAGAGAACTAAGCTAAACTTTCTAAGTACGGAAGCAAATCCAATATGGTATAGATCTTTATCAAACAAAAATCTGTCAGCCAGTTCAGGAAACAAAGCTAGACGTCCCATATATATAGATCTGCAAAGTCTAGCATTGCACTAGTCACAGGAAATGAAGTTCAGAGGTTGTACTCTGGTCTCCACGGAGAAGTCCATCAACAAATTCCACAAACAAAAGAACACCCTCTGTTAAAGACCCAGGAACCAAGCAGAAAACAAGATAAGGACCAATATGTGACATCTTAAGATAGGAGTCTTGTTTCTAGAACTAAGATAAAAGTCAAAGGTTGGCCACAACCCAAAATAAGACAAAATCCCTACCTCTTGAGCATTTATGTGGGCATTTACCTTGAGCATTTAATAATTATCTGGGGTGGGGGGGGAAACTCTCTTAAAGGATTTCCCACGTCACCCAGGGATATTCATCTTCAGCTTTGCTTTAGAGAAAGCTGTTCTCAGTTACATACAGACTGGACAATGGAGTTCTCGAATTCTGACGTTCATCAAAATTTCTTGGGGAATGTTTATATGCCCATTCTCATTAGAACTGGGCAACAAACTGGCTACAAACCCAGAAAACACATGTTGATTTTCGGAAGTATAGCATTTCTTGGGTATGAAAGGATAAATAACTGTTACCAAGTGACTTGGCAGACTCCTTTGGCAGCCCAACCAGGGGAAACACATTACTCAGGCATCTGCTCTGACTGCAGGGCCCTTAGAAGCACGGTGCTGGCAGCTGAAGTCTGTGGGGTATGCCCAAGAGATCTGGGGAGGAAGGTCAGCAGGTACTGTAACTCATAGTGTAGTACCTCAGCTTGTTCAGATGCTTTGGTTGCAATATTAAGAAAAAAACACACACAGGCACATTTAACAACGACCGTATCTTGTGAGAAGATAGATTATTGAGACATATATTTGTCCATGCCTTTCTTATTTAGAGTGTCTGGTGTCCCTTTGGTAAAGAGCTAAAGGAGGTGACATTCTTTCTGTTTGAATAAGAAATGGTCCACATAAAAATGAGGTGCCCTGAAAATCGTGCTATTAATAAGTCACTGATTTGGGAGGACTGAGACTGACGGAAAAAGAGATGATGCAGACTGCATTTCTCGGTGATGGGGTGGGGGTGGTGTGGGTAGCTAGGTTCATTCACATGAGGAGTAGAGAAATTTATAGTGTTCCAGGAGTGACATAATGCTGGGATACATTCCCACATAGTATCCCTGTACTGGAAGGACTTTAGATGAGATTTCTGTGGAAAATCTGGCGCTAAGTTCCTGTGCCATTTAAGCAAGGACTACTGTAGCATGACGTCCTTTGAATGGAGCACGGGCAATTCCTTTTTAGTGGATGGTAGGCAGGTCACTTCTGCCCTCTGCCATGGATATACTCATTGATTTTTCCTGCTTGATTGACTAAAGACTCATTGTGATGTCTGTTTTACCAATGTTTCTTGCTTACAGTATCCTGTTTCTTTCAGCTTCCTGTTGCAGCCATCAGGTGGGATGAATGCTTTCAAAACAAAAATGCTTTGCTTTTTATAAATCGTGGAGTTCAATACATCCACAGCGATTCATGTATGAAGTTGAGAGGATTGGTGCAGATAGGATACAAAGTTAGGAATCTCCTGATTTTTCCATTTTAAATATGCTCTTCACATAAAATTACTCTTGAAGGGGAGGTTTTACACTTTAAACCCATCTGAAATATTTTCTCTATGACACTGAAGTCACTAAAATGACATTTCTTTATAACACTAAAAGTCAGCTCTCTATTCATAATGTACATATTTCTAATATAAATTAATGAATTAAACATTAAAATTCATTTTACATGAAAGGAACAGACAATGAAATACTATCAGTGGAAAAATTATAAACACCACCTTCCTACATAAAAATATGGAGCCAGAAAGTCAGTGAAACTCTAATTCTGCCCCATCTCTTTCGCATGGATTAAGTTAGCACAGCATTTTCCTCAGTAAGTTTCAGAGGCCTAAGAACCATACTTTCAGCTGATGTAAAGGTCAAGAAATGACCTTCCCTCCTACCTCCCCCTCCATCTCACACTTTTTTTCAAAAACAAGTCGTTCTGCCGAGTCCTAAGGAAAGCCAAATGAAATAATTTCCTTAATACTGCAGTCAAAAAGCATAGGGCTCTAAGAGTATAAAAATTATGCACATATTCACTCTCCTTAAAANATATGCTCTTCACATAAAATTACTCTTGAAGGGGAGGTTTTACACTTTAAACCCATCTGAAATATTTTCTCTATGACACTGAAGTCACTAAAATGACATTTCTTTATAACACTAAAAGTCAGCTCTCTATTCATAATGTACATATTTCTAATATAAATTAATGAATTAAACATTAAAATTCATTTTACATGAAAGGAACAGACAATGAAATACTATCAGTGGAAAAATTATAAACACCGCCTTCCTACATAAAAATATGGAGCCAGAAAGTCAGTGAAACTCTAATTCTGCCCCATCTCTTTCGCATGGATTAAGTTAGCACAGCATTTTCCTCAGTAAGTATCAGAGGCCTAAGAACCATACTTTCAGCTGATGTAAAGGTCAAGAAATGACCTTCCCTCCTACCTCCCCCTCCATCTCACACTTTTTCAAAAACAAGTCGTTCTGCCGAGTCCCGAGGAAAGCCAAATAAAATAATTTCCCTAATATTGCAGTCAAAAAGCATAGGGCTCTAAGAGTATAAAAATTAGGCACACATTCACTCTCCTTAAAAATTTTCAAATGAGTAGTCATTAAAACATTTTATTTTGTAGGATAACTACCAGACTTGCAGTAAAAGAAATTCAGAGATAACATTTTTATAATAAAACAACATGAACTATATTAGTGTCATATTAGGTTGAATTTTTACTGAAGTTATGAAACGCTAACATTAATATTTTTATGAATTAAATAAAATTTGATTTTTATGGGCTGCTTCTGTAGCCCTATGAACTGTACTTTGCATAAATGTTTCTGAAACTGGGCTGCCTGTCACTACCAAAGCCAATAAGCAATGACAGCAATTGAATCTTTATGGGCACTTTATTCCTATGGCCAGTGATCTGAGAAGATGGCGGGATCATACCCTAACAGACCAACTTGTCTTTTCTTTCCAGGCCACACCTTTTATAGCAGGGAATAAACAAGGTGCGGTGAGGGGTTCTGAAATTCAGGGAGGGTCAGGTAAAAGAAACTGCAACATTCCTGTCCTGGGTGGGTTAGCTGTTCCCAGGGGCAGGTGTTTGTTTGTCCCTGAAACACAATGGCCTGGATGCCCCCACATGTCCCCAGAGAGTAATCTTTATCAGTGCCCCATAAGATCAGCTGTTTTCTCAGGAGCCAGGATGGGCCTTATCTGTAATTTCTGAAACAAAAGCTTTAACAAACACATTACTTGCTAGGCTTATAACTATTTACCTTAAACAAAAATTTTCCAAGTCTTGAGTCCCCTATCATTTCTTACCAGCTAAATAATGAGCTCATGGATATCTAGGAGCCAATTGGACACATCTTCATTTCCAACACCTGTCCTCCAGCCTTAACCCTAAGTCGATACTATTAAATAAATATTAGTTGAATTAATATATGAAAGAATATGTAAGTAAATAAATAAATATATGCAGTTAGTGGGCACACAACTTTATACAATCTATCTTAAGTGTTGGTGAGGATGCGAAGAAAAGGGAACTCTTGTATACCATTGGTGAGAATGTAACCTGGTGCCACCACTGTGGAAAACAGGATGTTTCTCAAAAAACTAAAAACGGAACTTCCTTATGACCCAGTAATTCCACTTCTGGGAACTCATCCAAAGAAATCCAAATCCAGTATGGTCCATTTACCAAGACACTAGTCAATTAAGCCTTTAATGATTGAGAAGATCTGTATAAAAGATAAGTCAGTCTTGCAATTAATCAAGGACTGGTAAATAGTCACTTCAACTTCAAGATAAAAGTTCAGCCATTGGAACACAAGGTGTTTCTCTTTCTCTCTCGTTGTGAAGAAGGAAGTTAATATGTTAATGAAGTTTGTATTGCCTCATGTAATATGTGAAAAATATATATCAGTAACTGAATTCAAGTAATAAGTCAACAAGGAGGGCTGGCGTATATGAAAAATATGAGTATTCTCTCCCAGATAATCAGCTTTTCTTTTTTTAAATGAATGGAATTATGAAGAAATAAAGACAGTGATTCATTTATCTACCTCTGGCTATCTCACTAAGGTTATCCAATTCTAAAGATACTAAGTGAGGGGCTACCGGAGAGTAGGTGGTGGTGCGGGGGGCGGGGGGGGAATTTTTGTATATTTCCCAGGAGTCACAAGCCACTGGATTTTCTATACTTCCCATGGAGAGTCCCAAATATCTCAGCAATGGTTTCCTGATGACCACAATTGGACATTGAAAGGACAAAGCCAGCCTCGTTTACTATTGTGGCACCATCTGCCTAGCAGGCCTATGACCTTGTTAAACATGACTGCCATTTTACTCTTCCGAGTTTGTCCCCAGGACTGGAAATTATGGGAAGTAAGAACAGAGCTAACCACTCCCTACAGCCACAGGCAGGAGACCACATTGGAACAAACGGCAGCCTTGAGTTACATGCTCAAACTGCTCAGGGGCCACACAACAGCAACCCCCATCCTTTTTCAGTCCAATTACAATCCAATAAAAGCTCAAAGCCTCCACCCCTCAACACTGATATATCTCTCCACACTATGCCTGTCTTGTCTACTTTCTTGAAGAGTAAATAAAGACTATTCTCCACACTTTCTTCTCTCTGTGAACTCTTTCGTAACCTGCATCACTGACCACCCTAACACAAATGCTTTTAAATTATTTAGTATCCAATTTGGAGAAGAATTTTTGTTTAATATCTAATTTTAAATACATTTCCTAATTAGTGATTAAAGCTAGAATTATATTTATCAAGTAACTGCCATTATCTGAAATGAAAATTTTTCATAACTTCTGTATACACAAAATAAACTTTAGTCTGCCTCTTGGAATTTTTTGACAATTATTCCAGAAATTATCTCCTTATTTTAAAGAAATCAAGTCCTTCATGCTATACACTATTATTTTATCAAAGCCTAATATATATGTGTTGAACACAAACAAGATGGAATATGTTGGCATCTGTAATATACTGTAACTTCGGTTGATATCAGAAGGCACATTTTTATTCTCATTGATATTTTATATTCAACAAATAAAGTAATCAAATACTTCAAGTTAGTTATTTTAAGCATGTTTTGTATGCAATAGTTGGACTTAGGCAGACTCAGTGAAGTGAAATTATATCTTCTGATTTTACTGTTTCCTCTGAATTAAGTCATACTGTTACTGGATGCTTCCCTGGTAGGCACTGACCCTGCCCTGGCAGGTTCCAGGACCTGATGCAATGCATGTCAGCTGACCTCCAGATTCTTGACTTGTGCAGGAAAAGTGTCAAGATATGAGTCCAGGTGAATGTGAAAGCAAGTTTAGTAAATCCTGGGATGGTGAGGCAAAGGAAGTGTCCCTGGAGACAGGGTCCAGGGTAAGCCCAAGTCCAGCTGTCACTGCCCACTGCTCCCGACTGCAAGTCTTGTTAGGGCCCTTGGGACTTAGGGCAGAAAACGCAAAGACACACCTGAGATAAGGGGGGCACCAGCATTCTCAAAGAAGAGCCTAGCTGGGGTTCTTTGTCCTGAGGGTTTTATCTGTTTTCTGCATCTGGAATTTTAGGGAAGGTCCCAGGGGAGAATCTCAATAGGATATTCATTAGATTTCCAGGTGTGTTGTTTAGTATGCTTGTAAAAGCAAGCAGCCAAGAGGGTGGTCCCAAATAGGGATTTGGAATGGGGTCCAGAACTGAAGGTGTCTAGGAAATATTAGAAAGATATACAAGATGTCTTCATCCCTTCCCCCCACAGGTGTGAGTCAGGGGAAGCAACACACGGAACAAGAACATGCAGAGCTGTTTTGTACAGCCATAGCTTTGCAGCTAATCCATGGCATGGTCGTTTAACATGCCTATAACCTGTAACTGGCTGCAGAGATATATTAAATACCTGTGGCCATGCTTTGAACCAAGGGGATGGAAGTGATTTCCACCCAAGATATAACTGGGAGGCAACTCCCCCTGGTTACAGAACCTGGGTGAGAGCTTGGAGGTGACTGGTTCCATGCCATGGGGCCACGCCTGCCCAGACTCACTATGGCAGCCCAGTAAAGTTAGAAGAATACAGGAATGCTGGCAGGTATAACTGATTGTAGGAGGAATTGGAAATTGGGATGTAGAGGAAGGTTGGTCCGGGTATTTAAACCCAGACTTGGCAGCCATGCAAGGAGAGAACCATGCAACTTTGGCAGAATGGGGACCACCTGGCTTTGGGGAGCTCCCTTTTGCCATGTGACTTAGGAAGCAGGAGAGACTTTGCCTGGGAAAAAAGGCGTGAAAGGACTCTTGCTGGTGGTCCATGAGAAGGTGCCTCATAGCTTTGGATTAACTGAAGATCCTGAGGGCAACACAGCTGATCACGACTTCTCCTTTCCTGAGATACGGTACCCCAGATTAGGACAGAGGGAGAAGGAAGAACTGTGTGCATCTGTGGGTACCATAAAGGACTATAACATTTTAATAAAGACATTGGGTCACTACTTAAAGTCCGTATACTTTTAAATACATTATTTCCTTTCCCTTTCACAAGTCTCTGGCATTGAGAGACATCTTTCCTCTGGCGGTGGGCATAGCAAACCTAGTGGTGGTGGGGGGGGGGGTCAGTAATAGTATANTGTGTGCATCTGTGGGTACCATAAAGGACTATAACATTTTAATAAAGACATTGGGTCACTACTTAAAGTCCGTATACTTTTAAATACATTATTTCCTTTCCCTTTCACAAGTCTCTGGCATTGAGAGACATCTTTCCTCTGGCGGTGGGCATAGCAAACCTAGTGGTGGTGGTGGGGGGGGGTCAGTAATAGTATATTGTACACCCCCCTTGGCCCTGTCCTGTAACATGCTGATAAATTAAAATCAGCATATAATGAAGTCTGGGGTCATTCTCTAGTTAGTTTTATCTCAATCTCAGATTAGTCTGACTATAATTGGTGTTTTGTTATCTATCTATCTCCCTGACTAAGGTGATTTAAACTACCTGCTCTTAGATATCTTTGGTTATCGAGGATAGAGTCTTGTGATTCATCAGCTGGCTATTCATTGCTCAGCCCTTCCTGCCATTTGTTCAACCATTTGTCTACGTTTCCTCCTTCCACTTGCCTGGGAACTTTCGTACCAACCTGCCTCAATATTAGTTTCCAAAGTGCTTACAAAAGATGATTTAATTGAACACAACTGAACAGCAGGGGTAGATATTCCAATCCAAATTAAATCTGCTATTGGAAGGAAAAACATTCCAAAGGATAGTTTTTTGGCTTGGATGGACAGAAAGCAGGATTCTTGTTCATTGCTCCCCTGGAATATAGGGGTAAGAGCAGAACTTTCACCCTTCGCAGGCACCAGCGAGGGTCCAGGGTAGGTGGGAAGTCCTGGGTGCTTCAAAATGGCCACAGAGACGATGGCATGTGGCTATGCGGTCATGGAGCACGGCATACTGGTCTGATACAGCTGGCCATTTCTTTTACAGTTTTGTTCTATTTTGTTTTGTTATCCTCACTTCCCAGAGCTTCTTAAAATTGGGTTAAATTTGAATTGTATATATATTTTTATTATGCTGCCCCTGGAGGGATTTTTATTGAAATACAAAGTGCATAGAAAAAAATTGAGAAATCCTAAATTATAACTTGATCAATTTTTAGCAAGTCAACATGTCCCAGTTACCTTCTCACAGAACAACTATGCATTCACTCAGCAGATACCTGAGTGCCTACTAGGTACCTGACACTATGTGCAGTACTAAAGATAACACTAGTGTGATAAAGAAGACAGACAACCCAGGTTTTGACTTTGTGGCATTTGTATTTGAGTTAAAGAGACCATCCAAAATATGTGAACATGTTATTAATGATGATAATAAGTAAGCAACAATCAAGATACTTGATAAAAGATTAAAAGGCAAGATTTACTTCAGACATTATGTGTGATCAGGAAAGACAAAACCTGCCCAAGAGGAGGATGGAAGGACAGAAAAGTGCACGCACAGGTGTTCTCAGTCCCTAGCCCCCCACCCCCCATAACCACTGCGTGTCAACCACGCTGGCCCCTTGCTACTTAATTGCAAACCTAAGCAAGCTCCTGTTTCAGGAACTTTCATTTGCTCTTCTCTGCTGCTGAGAATGCTCTATTCCCAGGGACACGCACAGTTCAAGTCATACATTTTCTTAGGGCTTTTAATAATATTTGTATACATAAGAGAGGAATATTTTATCTTTATTTATCTAAATAAAGATATCTTTATCTAAAATTCCTTTTTGATAAATTCTAGATTTTTCTTTTACCTTCTATACAATACTGGCTTAATTATTCCACAGCTATAAATATGGTCACAACTCAGTAAAACTCATGATTTCATGCTTAAAAGGCCACAATTCACCTACTCTGGATTCATAAATGTTGGATAATAAATGTTCATCAAAATCAGTATAATATTATTTTAAATATGGAGGACTAAACCTACCCCCATGGATCCATAGCTGTTTTTATTTCTTAGAGTTTTCTGAAATACTTCTGAAAGATAGATTAGCTCCTGCACATAATTGTTTAGCACATAAAATATGATTAATTGTTGCTGAAAACCACTCTAATCACCTGAAAGAGTTAATTTTGATGAACTCATAATAAGAGGTACAGAGTACCTTTTATTCGAGCATTTTTAAAAAATGTTAAGAGTACAAAAGATAAAAAAGAAAGAGTTGCCATTTTCTCCAGGAAATGTAGTATTTAAACTTCAAGGGAAAAAGTTTGACTTTAATTTCTTCATAAACTCAAACTGATAATTTTTTTCATAATATTTTAAGTTCAGAAGACAATTTTGTAAGTCCCAGCTCTCATGAAGAAAAGCCCCATATGTGTTCTCTAGCTAATTATATACTAAATTGTATATTCTTAACTTAGAAATAAAAAAAACAGTTGGAAGAAATTCAATAAAAATTACTACTAATTAATAGTACCTTCAGCCAATCTAGTGAATTATAGCATATATATTAAATTATTTCATTCCACACTGAAATACCGGCCTTCAAAATGCAACATATTGTTATTACTGGGAGCTTGATTCTGGCTAATTTCATCAGCTGTATTTAGTGTTTAAAAAAAGATGCTGGGATTAGCTATTAACAGGAAAAGGGAATAAAAGGGGTGACTCCAGCTTTTACTGAATTCTTACCGTGGGCCAAAAATACACCAGGCAGTTTAAATATGCAACCACATTTAATCCTGGGGGCGGGGGGGAAAGGAAAGAATCTCCTGGGTCTTCTTTTAACTCCACTTTCAATACTCGATTTTTGCTGGTCAGATGTGTAGGGCAGACACCACACCAAACCAACCCCATCTCCAGCACCGGCTGGGTGTCCAACGATTTCATTCCACTCTGATGAAGAGCTCAGGGCCATAAAACTGCTTCCCTCCCCCACTTCAGACGCTGACCACCAGTCCAGATTGTCACCTATATTTCTGGCTAGCTGACCGTAAGTCGGAGACTACCATGACCACTCCTCAGGTTTGATAATTTGCTAGAACAGCTCACACAATTCAGGAAGAGTTTACTAACTATATTACTGAGTTATTATAAAAGGACAGGGAGGAATGGCTAGTTAGAAAGGCATAGGTCAAAGGCACAGGCTCCCTATGTGGGAAGGGGCGCTGAGCCTCCATGTCCTCTCCAGGTGTACCACCCTCCCAGGGCTTCTAGGTGTTGATCAACCCAGGAGCTCTCTGAACCTGGATTTTTATGGAGATGATTGATTCAACCTCCAGGTCCTCTTCCCTCTCTGGAGGTCAGGGGGTAGAAGAGAAAAGTCAACCCTCTAATTACAGGCTGGTTTTCCTGGTAACCAGCCCTCATCTGCTGGTTATTTAGAAGCTTTCTAAAAATTACAGCATTAACATAAACTTGGTTGTGGCTGAGTTTATTGTGAATAATATGACATTTCTTCGTCTTTACCACTGAGGGACTGAGGACAAAAGACCAAATATCTTAATAAAAAATGCTCTCATCACTTAGAAAATTACAAGAGTTTTTGGAACTGTGTGCCAGTAATGGGACAGATACCAAAAATGCATTTCTCATTATAAACCACAATATCATAATCTCAATCATATCAAGATGAGGTATATGACACTAAGTACATTATGCAGGTGAGAAAACTGACTGGACTGAAGTTAAGTAACATGTCTAAGGTTACATGAACGAGAACTCAAAAAATTGCTCCTTTTAAAAAAATGCTTCCACTAGGAGGCATGGATGCATAACCACACATTTACTCTCATATAAATAAATTTTGATTTACTTAATTTTCTATTATGTGCTGAGTCTATTTAAATTTAATATTTTGTTGAATCAATGTTGCTTAGAAATTGGGAAATTAGTTTGAACAGCAGAATAAACTTCCTTCTAAAAGCTACATTTTTACATTAAAATGATATTTAATATGACTTCTAAAATATTTTTTAATGAAACAGTGTGTTAGGTAAAACAAAAATTATTATGAGTACCTAATAACAAAAGAAGGCTCTTTCCTGAAGCACATGCAAGTTGCACAAAAAATTGGAACTGTGATATAGACAAGTTTTGTTTCTGGAACCTGTGGCCATGCAGTGTCCCCTTGTGGTCCCTATCCTACTGCCTGGCAAGTATCTGTGTCTCTGGTCTTTCAGATAAATTCCCAGAACCTCAAATGTGCCCTGTGCTCTCTGTGTAGGAACCTTTGTCCTGGGTTGTGTCAAAGAACAATTGCACCAGATAAAGACACACAGGCAAGGAAGACTCTATTCTGGGCTATAGCAGTTGAGGGGAACTCAGCTCTGAATACAGAGAGGGAACTGGGGATTTATAGCCAGCAGGCAGAGGAAGAGAGTCAGTGGATGGGAAATCACTAAGAAAAACATGGGTAGCTATCAAAGGTGAGGGGATTCCTGCCAAACTGGGCTCATCATGCCAGTGGCAGGCCTATTTGAAAAGAGAGCTCAGAGAAGCCCAGCTGAAATTTGGGCAAGGAGGGCTATCCTTATGAATTATCTTTTCCCCTCATTACACCTTGAGAAACAAAGTGAAATGCAGCTTGGGCTTTCCTATTTATTAGCTACTATGATGAAGCTCATGTCACTAACTTCAACATTTGCTTTCTTGATTTGCAAAAGAGGGGTAATAATACCCCAAAGGAATAAAATACTTTATGTGAAAGTGCTTTAAACGCAATACAGTGCTTTAAAATGCAAAGTGTTGCTAGCCAATAAGTTCAACTGATTAGTTAATGTCACGAGTTCCAGAAAACATATGCATGTAAAAGGTGATTTTAATGCCTTTACACAAAATACAGACACAGTTTTGTCATTTTAGGCCCCCTGAGACAGTGGGATAGAAACATACAGCATTTCAAAATAAAAAGTGAAATGTATCTTTTTGGTATACAGTGAAATGTATTTGTGATTTTCAAAATAACAGAGAAGAAAGGTGGAAATTAAACTCTAAAAGAATTTATAATCAAATTATTAAATCTATAGTATTTGAAAAATAATTAAAATAATACCTTAAAGAAAAACAAAATTGTAAAAATTGGTCCTATATATTTACTAAGACATTTGTTTCAGATTATTTCTTTTTACTTTTTTAAAAAACATGGACAGAATGAGTAGCACCTCATTTAATATCATTTTATATGATAGGATGTTTATTTAACTGTAAGTAAAACCCAACAATGTTATGTGTGTCTGTATTCACTTGTGAATCTGTTCATGAGTAAGACCACACAAATATAACTAAAGGAGAAATATAAGGTCCAGATTTCGTCTTTTCTATGTATGGGTACCCCACAACCGACTGGGCTCCCCCCAGGGTGGCCTACATCCTGATCGCTGGCCATGGCTAGTGTTCTCCCACTTCTTCCTCTTTGCATTGGTTGTTCCTTCTGTTTAAAATGGTCTTCCCTCAATTACCTGTGTGGCAGAGGTCCTCATCTCTGCCAAGTCTTTATTCAAGTTTGCCTTTAGAAAGGAGACTAACGGCACATCCATTTAAACTGCTGTGATCTACGCCATTATGTTCTAAATTTCCTTAACATTATTGTTTCACCACATTTTTCACTTCCTAAAATTTTATATTGCTTTTTAAAAATTTTGTTTTCTTCTCCAACTATTATGTAAATTCTATTAGAGAGGGAATGTTTTATCTTTTGTTTTTCATTAATTTCTCTCCAGAACCTGTGCCTTGTCTGCAATACAGTAAGTGTTCAATAAATATTTTGAATGAATGAACAAATGAATGCACCACAGAGTTTTCTGTATCCATGATTTAAGATGCTGCTTCACACCTCTATGAGTATTTTCTGATATTCTTGTAGGCAATACTTAAACTACTGAAGACACAGTTTCTTTTTCTTTGGGTACAGAGTCTCTTTCAGTTGGGTTATAATAAACATCTATGAGATGTGAAATGTTTGCAAATAACATCGGCACAGAACAAATAGTCAAATCAATTGTGGTTCACTCAGGTAGAAAGTATTCTCACACTCTTCCCCTCGTATACTGCAGTTTCTTCTGTCTGATTCCTGTAGAGGCTGCTTAATACTAACTAATGCCCTTTATATAAGGCCCTACTATGCACAAGAGACCATGTTATATTTAGTTCCTGAATTTCTTATACATAAAATAAGTCTGGATGACTTGCACTGATACAAAGTCGAATTTATGCTTTTCTTTTTTTCCGTTATCTAGTAAGCTACTGAAAGTTATGCCCAATATCTAATCATAGTTACCTTGGCGTCCAGTAGCCTTCACCCCCTGACTGCTTCAGATTAAGTATTGTTATATATCAATAATTGTCTCATTCTCCACTTCGTTTAAAACTACACATTAACTAAAATATCCTGTAACCTATGTGGGTGTTGTTCCATAATTAATGACTTATTACCACTTAATCTGTCATTATTTTTAAATAATAATTCTGAAGTTTTTCTAATTGCAGTATTTTTCTCCATTGTGCATCATACACAATAATGATACACAAATAAAAAAACAAGTGCTGTTGTCACCTCCTTGAACTGGGGAGGGGAAACAACTATGAGCTAAAGAGAGCATAACTGAATTAAATGATTTTAAGAAACAGTCTAATTATCTTAAAAGCCAAAGCAGATCCAGTAAAGATGGTTTCCTTCCGTGAGAAGTATCTCTCAGACTATCATAGAGCTCTGGAAAAATCATTCATTAGAGTTAGTGGAGTTTCTTAAAGCAATTCTTTCCTCACCCCTATTTTTTACTTGATATGTAATATTTTTATTATAAAACTATATTTAGATGATAGAAATTTTTAGAAATGTGTATTTTTACTTGTTAGAGGATAAGTTCTACCCTTTGCATTAACAGAGCAATCACTGCTGAGTATATCTGAAACATTTATTGATGGCTGGTGTAAGATATATATCTTCGCTAATGAAAGCCATTAATCTACTACCACAGATGGGTTCATACTAAGTACCTTTCCTGCTCAGACAGCACCTTCTTCTTTCTGGCCACATTTAAATCTTCATGACCTCGTTTTTCACCCAGCGATGGTAATTCGTTAGCGACTCACTGTCTTAAGAACCAATCTACCATCCGCCCTCTCTATTAGGATTTATGTGTGAAGTCTCCTCACTGCACACAAGACTGGTGCACAAACTGAAGAGCTTGTCAGGGCTGCCCAACAAATGGTGACATCACTGACTCTGCATCAACATTTCAGAGGGGCTGGACTAATAACCTAATTCTTTGCCCCTCTGAACATCATCAGGCCAAGGGGAAAGTGACTTCCCTAGCTTGGTGCATGTGAACTTTCTAATTAAAGAAACTTCTCTAATCTTTTTCCTCAAACTAATAGAGCTTGACTCTTCCAAGGAAAATTGCCACTGATTTCTTGGGAGATGGCAACTTTACACATCTTTTTCCCTGCTGGGCTTTATGTCTCCAGTAATACCAATTCTGATTCACAGTTTTTATGCCCAAGCTATGAGCTGACTGAACTCAACACTCAGGGAAGTATATGGGGCAAAGTGAAGTCAGAGGTTTTTTCAAATGAGAAATAAAATGTCAGAGTGCACTGCATGTGCATGCTCCATGCACGCAACACACAGAAACCAGTCCTCAATAACATTTTAACAACTGAGAAAGTTGCCATTTCATTATTATATTTAAAGTCCTTAGCATTTTAACAAGTACTATCAATTACCAAGTGTGGAAAATAAGCAACGCGAAAGTGTTAAGACAACAATTGAGGTTTAATTTTAAAAACGAATAAATCGAAAGTTTCTTATTCAATGACATAGAACATACATATTATCTTGGTTAAATATCATGGTATTAAAAGATTCATGCTTAAGAAGATGGGCTCTCAAAAGAATAATTGGGATCAAATTCTGGCTTTGTGATTATTTACTAGTTGTGTGCTCATGGACAAGTTAATTTATCGTCTTGTGCCCTATTATACTCAGATCTCAGATTGGTATGGTAGAGGACAGTTGAAAACTCTCCATGTTCCAGCGGGGGAAAACTACCTTGGAAAAGCACGTTTGTTTACCCCGAGCCACAGCATTGACATCTAGCACGACAGAAGCCGTATTTTGAGGTGACTAGGAATGCTTAGTACATACACTGTGTGGGGATGGATAATAAGGCTGATAGGTGAATGAAATGCTTTCAAGTTGTGCTTAACTGCAGAATCAAGGCAGAAGAGACCACCAAATACTTGCATCAAGAAATGGGCAAAAGATGTTTGCCTGATTATTTAGTAAAACTTAAAATACATGTTGTCAGACCATGAAGCCTATCGCCCATCTTACTAAGAGATAAAGATGCTCCCCATCATAACTAAAAGGCAAAGAGAGATGGAACAGGTTTTAAAAAATTGATTGTAAGTTTTGTTTTTAAAAAGCAAGATATGTTGTTGCTATTGATTACTATGTGAGGTAACCATAAAATTGGCCAGGATCCCAGGAGTTCCCCCTGGCAGTCCATACACTAAAAACATGGTTCCCAGAATAAGAATCATATTCTCTTTCTCTTATAACTCTTATAATTCTCTTATAATCTAAGACATTATAAATGATATTTTCCTTACACTCACTAAAACGGGGTATCTATAATAAGCTGCATTCTGATGCAGCAGGCATACAAAAATGAAAAAAAGTATTCATATTAGAGTAAATAAGGTACAGTATCTGAAAAGCTTTTCCTACTGAAATAATTTTGATATCTAATATCTATTTTGATGAAAAGAATATAATTTATTTTAAAAATACTTTTTAACTATAAATATGGCTTATTTACAGAAAATGATCAGACCTACTAGAATCCCACCAATATTATTAACATATTGTAGAGAGTGTGAACACCTTTATTTTTAATATCACCTCTGGTGTTGGCAAATTTACTTTGAAAAGAGAGACACTTTAAGAGAGAAGAGTCCAGAGAAAGACAAGTACCATGCGATTTCACTCATATGTGGTATCTAATGAACAAAATAAACTAACAAACAAAATAGAAACAGAGTCATGTTCATAGAACAGACTGACAGCTGTCAGAGGGGAGAGGGGTTGAGAGTCTGGGTGCAGAAGGTAAAGTGAGTAAGCAAAAAGGTCAAGACAAAACAAAACAAAACTCGAAGACACATAGAGTATAGTGATAGCCAGAGGGAAAGGGGGTGGGGAAGGAAGAAGAGAGGGTGGAGGGGGATAAATGGTAATGGAAGGAGATATGACTTTGGGTGGTGAGCACACAATTCAATACATACGTGATGTACTACAGAACTGTACATCAGAAACCTAGTAATTTTATTAACCAATATCAGTCCAATAAAAAACAAAAACTTTAAAAGGGAATATATTCAATAAACATTGATTAAAGTTTTCTTCACTTTGACTGTCAGGGTTCTTGAGTTGGCATAAAAGGGGATTAAAGATTTAACTATTAGCTGACAGAAATGGCAGCTATGACTGAAAATCCTAAATTATGATATGTGATACATAGCTGAGAAAGATTTAAAAAATACATTATACAGAATGAAAGTGGGCATTTATTATTATTACACATTCTTTAAAATTAAATCTATATATGTTATGACCTTACATGTACATATTGGTTAAAATGTAGTTAAATTTTTAATTTTTACTTTATTCAGAGCTAGAAAACATCTAAAACAATTATTTAAAGGGGGCTAGGGTGGGTGGAGGAGTGCAAAGGGGGAAAATTGACACAACTCTAATAGAATAACAATAAAAATGATTAAATAAAATAAAATAATCAATTCAAAAAAAAAAACAGAGAAACTCTCCTACCAACATTCAAGAACATACTCAATTTTTTTCAGAGACAGTGTAAGATTTTTTTATGTCTACAAAATGTTATTAAATGAAATTTTATTAGGAGACAAAGACAGTTCCCTTCATTTTTATCTTTCAATCTTCATGGATTGATTTTTTAAAGAGTAAGTTTTTTTTAGCTTGCTAAAAATTCTGACAGATGCTTTAGAAGCAGATTCTGTGTCTCTACATTCCCTCTAATTCTCACAACAGCTCTGGGAAGCAAAACCCCTTCTTCACTATATTCACCATGAGTTCGCAGTACTTCATTTCCAGAAGCAGCACCAAACACTGATCTTAGGTTAAGCAGAGACTGTGCTCCATATTTGAGTAATAAACTGATTTTCTCTTTATGGCACTGCGTTAATATGTTTAGGTACGCTGATAGAAGATCATGCTATTTAATACAAACAGGTTTTCAAGAAAATCACTATGCCAACATACACTAGAAGGACTTCATCTACATACAGCAGCAACTTGAACCTGCATTAGAGATGATATCATTGAGTGTTATGTAGCCCTTCATACATCCCAGCCTCAGAAAGAGATAACCTGTGAAAGCCAGGAGAGCCTGATTTCTGCTGTGACAGTTCTCAGCAGAGGACTAGAGTCGGGTATATCTGTTTACATGTATGTACAGTGGCTATGGAATTCTGAGTTTATTATTTTTTAATCAAAAAGTGGATGTAATAATTAGATGAAGTGAATTGGCTACTTTGGACTAACAGGAGCTTGTTTTATTTATTAAGATAAAGAACATTTCTGGAATTCTTTGTTCTCTGAGTAACCTTGTATTCTGCGTGCATGTTTGTTTTTGTTTTTTTAATTTGAATACTCACAAAAACTAACAAACCTCATCTCTTAAAGAACTCTCTCTTTTTGTCAGTACTTGAAGATTTCTGCTCCAGAATCTTTCTTGATCTGCCTGAGCATCATGGTTAATAACTGAAGGTCAAAACATCCACTTTGTAGTATGTGTTTCAGAAATTCTTCAGGTAACTTCACCTGCTAACACGGGCTGCCCTTTGTGGATTTCTTTCAGTCAGTTCCAATAATCAACTCCTCTCGAATGGGCTTAAGTAACACTTCAGCACCATGGAGAGATCTGGGCAGCACTAGAAGGCACGGGGCTGGGACCCCACGTTGTGAGCAACCTGGTGGTGTAAGGTTTACAAACACACCCGTAACCTACTTTAGGTGTTTCATATTTTTATATATGGAGAGAGGAAACTCCAGAGTCTAGCTAAGCCAGGATAAATTTAAGCCATAGAAAGTCATGCCCTTCATTGCATTTTAAATTCCGGATTAAACATTTAAAATATTACATTAGAAACTGTTAATATATTAATTTGAAAAATCACTTTCTCATGGCATATGTTGATACGTGAGGGTTTGGTGCTTTGAATTTTGAGAATCTGAGTTTTTGGTTTAAGTCTCTACAAAGTAATTGCCTTGCAGTTGGACAAAACAATTGCTTTAGAAATAGCATTTTTATATACACACTTAATAGTTTGAAATGTAAACAAAAAAGTCATAGTACATTTATATAATGGAACTACTCAGCCATTAAAAATAAGAAAATCTTTCCTTTTGTGACAGCACAGATGGATGTGGAGAGTATTGTGCTAAGTTAAATAAAGTCAGAGAAAGACAAATACCACATGATTTAACTTGTATGTAGAATCTAATATCAAAATAAACTAACAAACAAAACAGAAAGAGACTCATAGATACAGAGAGCAGACGGACAGCTGTCAGAGAAAAGGGGTGTTGGGAAGCTGGATGAGAAAAGCAAAGAGATTAAGCAAAAAAAAAAGTTATAGACACAGACAACAATGTGGGGATTACCAGAGGGGAAGGGTGGTAGGAGGAGTAGGAGGAGGTAGAAGAGAGTAAAGGGGGATAAATGGTGATGGAAGGAGACTTGACTTTGAGTGGTGAACACACCACACAATATATCAGTGATGCATCATAGAATCGTCTACCTGAAATTTTATAATTTTATGAATCAGTGTCACCCAATAAATTCAGTAAAGAAGTGAAAAAACAAATAGAATAAAAGAAATATAAAATCCAAAGAGAGAGAAGCATTTATCTGTGAAGTAAATCTGTAACATTACATATTGTGATTCATCATGTCTAGATATGGGGATAAAAAGAAGCAATAAATTTAGTTCATAAACAAAAAACAAAGGAAAGATAAGCAAGGAAAAGAATACCTTGAATATGAAGTGGGAATAACAATCTCTAATATTTATGAAGTACTTCCTGCCAAATCAGGGAAAAAACATCTATAAATAAATGTGTCAGTGCTGGCTGGGACTTGACAGTCTGCGATGCAATGATGGAGGATTGGCTACTTTTAAGGAAGCCAATTCTTTTATCATTGGTTCAAAGGGTCCTCTATTAATTTGAGCAAGGAATAATTGTGTTAATGCCCTAGTGCCCTGTGGGTGGTATTCCTCTACACATCAGAGGTATGTGGTACCTTACCAGGACTTCTTTCTATAAGCACATTGACAAAGGAACAGCAGTTAGAGTTAAGGAACCCTGTAGTGAGAAAATTTCCGACACATTAAGGAAAATTAAGCCTTTTCTGTGAAGTCTCTCAGCTGAATAAAAGCAAACATTTTCAGTCTTGCAAACTGGATTTTTGAAGATTGTAATTGCCCTGTTAGTTCCAGGACAAAAGAAACATAAAAACTAGGAGTTCGTCTTTCAAGCACCAACTAATCATGCTCTCACCTGAAGAGGCTCTGCATGCAACCACTGTGTTTCTAAAGAGTGTAACACATGGAAACACAGCCAAACACACACTTTCCTTCAGGTTTTTAAAGTTTTCTCCTTCAAAGCTATTGACTGATGTTTTACTTAATTTTCCCTCCACATCTTTGTAATTTTAAAAAATTTAAATGCCGATGTGACTCATACTCACAACGTTTAAGAGTTCTCCTTTGATCTACATCCTCACTGAAGTCAGTGTTTGGTTTTGTCAGACTTAATTTTTGCCAGTCATGAAAAATTGAGATTTAATATTTAGTTACAGAAATAGGTTCTAAGTCAAAGTGAGTAGTACATGAGAAACTATGGTTTGTGTCAGTGATAACTCAAAGGTAAGTTATTTTATGAAGAGTTTTTATATCTTGCCAGAGTCCCCCCTATCCTTTACTAAATATTATGCCTTAATGTGTCCAAGTTAAAAAAAAAGAATGTAAAGAAACAGCTCAGTGAGAATATGTTCAGGCTAATATACAAGTGACAGAAAATATTAGATTGCCCAATATGACATGACATAGGGCTATACTGAAACAAGATTACCTAATTAGAAATGACCTCAGGTCCAATTAATAAGCTCTGTTGAAAAGAAAAATGACAAATAAACAAATGCAAAAAGGAACATGGATTCATTTCCTCAGGTTCTTTTCCTACTTTCCTCACTCTGTCCCTATTGTACATTGTCAGTCTCTTATGCTTTTTTTCTTTTTAATATTTAATATCTCCACACTCTTAATGTTCGTCCTTTTTTTTTCGCTTTTGCAATTCTGTTTGCAGCACTTTTTTGTTTCACTCCGCATTTCACCTTGGCCATTTTATCCATGCTGGAAGTTTCCTGTGTATTTTACCTCCAAAATAACTTTTAATTTTAAATTATCTTCCTGCCCACTGCTACTGTCTAAATATATACCCTCATCATCACATGCATGGACTATTGCTTCCTGACTCCAAGCTTTCTCTCCCCATCCACCCCAGGTCTGCCATTAAAGTGATTTTGCCACAACATAAATATAAAGATACCATCACCCTGCTTCAAACCAATTAGTGGGCTCCCATTAATTATGGGATGAAGTCCAACTTCCTGAGCAAGGCAGAAAGCACCCTTTACAAGCCAGCAACTTCTGACCTCTCCAGCCTTAGCTCCCAACATTTTTTTTCCTCAACATTCTGAATTCACCTTACAGAATTCCTCTGAGTTGCCCATAGGTACAAATGGACTGCAGGGGCAGTACGCACTGGCAGAATGTGTTTCCTTCCTTGTCTATTTGGCAAACTCCTAGTCTTTCTTTGAAACTCTGTTCACATCATGCCTCTAGAATGTCTTCCATTCCTTCTTCTAGATGCACAATACAACATCACTCTTTTCTTCTTACTAGTTCTACAACATGTATCTAGCTTTCTATTATTGTATATTTAACACTTAGATATAACTGTGTATTTTCCTGTTACAGATTAAAGAAAAATATTACATATTTCATCTCTATGCCTTTAACCTAGAGCTGAGTGCTTAGAACACAATGCCCAAAAATTCATTTACATATAGAATAGAGGAAGTGATATATGCATTTTCAAAAATGGATTTGAAATTAACAGCAATTTTCCAATGTAAAAAGCATTCTTGAGAACAGGTTCAAAGTTTATTTCTTTACATTTTGAAGTCTTGGAAAGAAATATTGCAAATGTATTACTAGCTGAACCCCTCATTTTAAAAAAAGGTCAAGTTTTTATCGAATGGAAAAATACCCTCAAGAATAACTAACTTTCTTTACTGTGGAATATAGTGCGCTAGTTCCAACCCACTAATCAGCATCAATAGAGTAAAGGGATGTCAGCACTTGTAATGAGGCAGCTGCTCGTAAATAGTTACAATGTGATTATATTAGCTCACATTGGAAAATGTTCAAAAGATCTATGCAGTGGGAATCAGCCAGTAGTAACACACAGCACAGCATTAGATTAAGCATATGTGTGCATATTAAACACAGTTTGGATATCTACACATACATTGATTTTTGCTTTTCTAGATACAGGATGTGATTAGACTAAAGCAGTCCCGCTGCAATAATTGCTCTTGTACTTTTGCAGCCCATAACCTCTTGAAGGTAAAGAGAGATGGCACAAAACATCCTACAAATGACAGCACCCCCCCCCCCCGCCCCCAGCACAAATGCATGCCCAGACGAAGATTTACAGGATGGCCTGTGTTTGGAATGATCACCATAGTCCTTGCCTGACCTTCAGCTTTTATGGTCCAACATTTCAATTTGATATCCATACTCACTTCACTAAGCTCTCAGATGTTAAATTGAGCTAATCAAATTGACCAAAGAACAGTAATATAACCAAGAATATAAATTTATTGCTATTTATCTCCCTAATAGTTTGAGTTTCCTTTTTTTTTTCTTTTCAGGACATGGCCTTTCTGAGCCACATACTTGGAATGTTCAGTTAAAAATCTGAAATTTCTTTGGAAAACTCTTCCCCCCTCCCTTCTTTTGTATCATAGCAAAGAGAAGGTACCAAAACAAAACAAAACTCTGAAGTTGTATTCTCCTTGCTCTAAAAAATAAATGGTGCATTCTGTCCCCCACACTCTACTTCAATTTCCTTTCTTGTTAATCCCCATATGTCTCTCCCCTCCATCCTTACATCCTCCCTCTCTGCAAGGCCCTATTATCTCAGTGTGTTTCCAGCGGCATCACTCAGTGTCCTTCAGACAGGCAGGTAGTCCACGAGCGGAAGTTTGCCTGAAGCTAACCCTCGACAATGATCTTCCCCACACCTGTCCAACATTGAACACCCTCCTCTTGCCAGTAACAGTCTGCCTTCCTTGTCTGGGAATAGCTAATGTGAGACAGAGTCTGGGTTAAGAGATAAGAAGTGTGCAAATTATGTAAAAGTTTTATGACATTTTCTGTTGAAAGCAAAGTAGTATACAAATCGGTGTTAATACAAATGTCTCTGAAAGCCAGTGTTTTTGCCCCTCCAATTTCATCAGATTTCTTATTCTAAGCCCTTTCTTTTGTTTTGCTTAAGACTCCGCAGACTACTCTGGAGACTATCTCCCTTCTCTTATTAAGCTTTCCATTCTGCTAGACTACAATATAATTTACTTTTCTTTGATCAAAGACAACTACTTTTGGGTCCTGGTTCCTCAAGACTTAGATTTTAATCTCCTTAATTACATAGAGGACTTTCTTTTTTTTTCAACTTCATATTTAAAATTACTTCTTCCCACCACAGGGACTAATCTTATCTATGTCCTGTCCTTTTTTCTTCTTGGCAAATGTCTCCATGTAGGGAAAAGGAAGACTGGGGTGCTGGGCCTGGGCTGGGACAGTGTTCTGAGCCATTTGGCACAACACTGAACGTCTATGAGCAGCTTTTAATACTGTGTGGGAAAGGGGGGATCTGGTGAGGGAGTGAAATCATAAAGCTAGCAGACTATCCAACTATAGCATGAATTCAAAAATAGAAGAAAAGGAGGAGAAACCAGTTTTGATTCAGCAAATAGAAGCAGAAAAAATTATATGGAAGGAGAGGTCTGAGGTTTCCTGGAGTAATGCTCCAGAATTGGAAAAAACATATAGGCTAGGGCAAAACTGGGTTGACCGTTGCTCAGATGGAAAATAATACAATAATTAATAAATATATTCAATACAAGAATATACCCCGTGTTTCACATACCTACTACTATAAACCTATTTTGCTCTACCTTGTATACAAATGTATACAGTCTATACTTTATTTCCTTTAGAAAGGGAGGTAAAGGCAAATATTAACATTCAGAGTTTAGAATTCACTGTTTGGCTTGAGAATATCAAAGTTTATTTTCTAGCAGGCACCACTACGAGTCAAATGTTTTGAAATTTGAACTCTTTTTTCAAAAGAGTTGGTTATGCCCTTCAATAGGCCCATGTCTCTTCAGGAAACACCTATTTTTGTTGTTGTGTATCTCTGGGTGTTTCCACGACGGGACACAGGAGGACACATGAAACCAAGCAATAATCCTGGGCCTGACTACTGTGCGAAACCTTCTTCATCACTTCATCCTGGACTATAATGCTCTTTTACAGGAGGCCCAAAATGAAGGACTGCTAAGAAAAAAATTAAATGATCAATACTATTCCTATTTTTTCAATGTTGCAACTGAATAATCAACGTTATTTTTGTTTTTAAGGACATGTTATTAAAAATACATAATTTTTTGAAAAGTTTTACTATTGGCACATTTTCCCAATGTCTTTGTTCATTTAGATGCTGAACAATTTTCTTGGGGGAAAAAAACAGAGACTAGCTATATCAACTAGCAAACGTGGTAAAACATTAATTAGCGTTATATGGATATTCAATATGCTATTTTTGGAACTTTTCTGTATGTTAAAGACTTCTTTAACTTTTTACAAGAACTGTGGTATTTCAAAAATACAGTAATATTTGTTATGGAATCAGAGAAAGGTTCTCCAAATGAGTTATAACATCAATGGTTAGTATACCGCTTGCAGCACCAGTGGAAGGAATAAGAATCCTATGTTTTTTGTTTTCTAGCGCAGTGGGGCATAAATGACTCCACCAAAAAGGTGTGAGCTTCAGGTCTCAAAGTGAAGTGGAGAAGTGAAGAATAGTTTGTGCCTTTCTGTTTCTTGGCGTTCTTCCAGTTAACAAAGACATTCCTGCTTCCTCAGCAGAGCAGTCTTTACAGGGACAGAGCACTTCCTTCAAGAAATTCTCTAGGGACTTTCAATTCTTAACTACTTACCTATTTTTTCTCTTGGCATTTTTGTTTATTTAAGCATATATGTATGAACTACCATACCCTTGCTGAACATCAGGTGCAATGCTGGATGCCACTGGGCAGCAAGACACACATGCTGCTTGTCGGTAGGTAATTCAGGGCTTGCTGCACTCGGTCGGGCTCGCCCGGTGTCTCAGGAGGCTGCTAAATGCAGATGGTGGGGCTACATCTTCAGAGCTTCTGATTTAGTAGGTCTACAGCCCCCAAATCTGTATTTCTAACAACTTGCTAGGGTATTTATGCTAGTTTTTAGTTTAAATCTTATACTTCATTAGTTTCAGTAATCTTTCCCCCCATTATTTAAATAATGTTTTGAAATATTTTTCTCTTTCTTAAACTCAGTGTTTATTTCTGTTTTTAAATTTCTCTCATCAGAAGTATTTTCTCATTCTAAAGCAATGTTTTTTAGTTTAGTTGCCTTTGTATATGAGAACTGTTATCTTCTAAATCACCTTAATATCCTTCATTGTATACTAATTTCTACTTTCGAACTTGCCAAACACCCACCCACGGTCTTTTGTTCCACACAGTTTTTAATACCTACTTTTACAACAATCTGCAAGTGTGAGGGACCTCAGGGGCATAGAGAGGCTCTCTCCTGGCTGTTTATCCACTCCCTTCCCACCACAACACCAACACCTGCCCTGGGCTTCCAGTCCTATTAGAGATGGCTCTCAAAACGTGGGCTTGAAGAGTGAGTCATGTGGTACCTCCATGACCTAAACCTCTCCACACAAAAGAACCATTTAATTTGCTGGATCCATATTACTTTATATTTTATACTGTTTCAACATCCAATGAAGTGCGTGTCTCAGTATCTATTACCTTCAAAATAGGCAATAATAGAAACAAAAGACACAAACTCTAGGATGTGGCTCAAAGCAAACTGCTCATGGGAGCTCTAGCCAGGGGGTTAGTGTAATATCTTAATTCCAGAGAGAAATACCTTGATGTTAAAATGTGTGGGAGACGGTAACATAAATTTTTATTTTTTGTATTAAGTATATTTTGTTGACTATGCATTACAGCTGTCCCACTTTTTTTCTCCTTTGCCCCCCTCCACCTGGTACCCCCATTCTCTCCAGCAATTCCCCCCCATAGGTCATGTCCATGAGTCATACATATAAGTTCTTTGGCTTTTTCTAAGTGCTTTGAACTGTTCTTACGAGATGCTTCTCACCAACAAAACAATATTTATATTAACAATATTTATAACAAAAGAAGCTATAAATGTAAATGTAATACATTATTAGATCATCACTTTGCTTTCTGCTGCTAAGCTGAGCAGTATTCACCTTTGGGAAAGTGCAGATGTTGCTAGTGAGTTTGCCCTCACTATTCCAACTCCCCTAGGCCAACCACAGAGTAACCATTTCCTGTTGAATGTCAAGGAAAAACTCAGGCTCACATGGTGTTTACAAAGTGGTGGGCAATCACTTTACTTAATTGAACACTTTAAAGTCTATACTGTAGAATAGCCCAACTCCAAGCAATTCTAACTATTTTTATGCTGGCTATCTCTTTTTATAGTTGGCTAATTAAAACCTTCTACTGGAGATGGCTTTGACCTACTTCTGGAAATATTTTTCTGAGCTCAAAACAGAAAAGGGTATCTAAACAAAAGCCCTAACTTGCTCATTCTTTAAAGTCAATATATACCTGCTTTGTATCAACCATTCTGCCCTATTTTTTCCTTGTCATATCTGATTAGTTAATGTTTTGTTCTATGTTTTTATATGCTGGTTTGACAAAATTATAATCTAATCTAATTTAACACAATAAATAATTTTCAAAAATTTAATCCAAATCTTTTTCTTGGCCCATGACCTGGACTGAAAGATATTTTTTAAAAAGACCTCAATTTTAATTCACCCTCTCTATTCCTCTCTTACCTCTTTTCCTTTCTCCCAGAATAAGTTTGCAAGAGTCTCAGAAAAAATATTTAAGCTCAAAATCATAAAATTTAAATATCAACTCAATATATTTGTATCTACTCTTGCCCCATGCACTGAGTCAAGATCTTCATTTTTTCCAATTGTGGTAAAGAAAATAAAATAAACTCATATAACATAAAATTTTCCACCTTAGCTATTTTTAAGTGTGCAGTTCAGTACTGTTAACTATATTCACATTGTTGTGAAACAGATCTCTAGTCCTTCTCATCCTGCCAAAATGAAACTCTATGCCCAATGAGAAACAACTCCCCAGTTCTCCCTTCCCCCAGCCCCTGGTAACAACCATTTCTCTTGGATCCTACGGTCATCTCTATGAGCTCCTCAGAATGCCAACAATATAGCACCATATAAAGCGCCATATGCTATTAGAGTTGTCCCATTGTTTCTCCTCTTTATTCCCCCCTCCCTTCACCCCGTCTCCTACCAGCTTCCCCTAGCCCTTAATCTATGTCCATGGGTCAAACATATAAGTTCTTTGGCTTCTCCATTTCCTATAATATTTTTAACATTCCTCTATCTATCTTGTACCTACCATTTATGCTTCTTATTTCCTGTACCTTTTCCCTCACTCTCCCCACTGATAACCCTCCAGGTGATCTCCATTTCTATGAATCTGTTCCTGTTCTAGTTGTTTGCTTAGTTCGTTTTTGTTTTTGTATTCTTTTTAGGTTTGGTTGTATATAGTTGTGAGTTTGTTGTCATTTTATCGTTCATAGTTTTTTTTCTTCTTTTTCTTAGATATGTCCCTTTAACATTAAATATAATAAGGGCTTGGTAATGATGAACTCCTTTAACTTGACCTTATCTGGGAAGCACTTTATCTGCCCTTCCATTTTAAATGAAAGCTTTGCTAAATAGAGCAATCTTGGATGTAGGTCCTTGTGTTTCATGACTTCAAAACTCCTTTCCAGCCCCTTCCTGCCTGCAAGGTTTCTTTTGAGAAATTAGCTGATAGTCATATAGGAACTCCTTCGTAGATAACTGTCTCCTTTTCTCTTGCTGCTTTTAAGATTCTCTCCTTGCTTTTAATCTTGGGTAATGTAATTATGAAGTGTTTTGGTGTGTGCTTTGTTGAGTCCAACTTTTTTAGGACTCTCTGAGTTTCCTTGACTTCCTGCAGTCTATTTCCTTTGCCGGATTGGGGCAGTTCTCATTCATTATTTGTTCAAATAAGTTTTCAATTTCTTGCTCTTCCTTTTCTTCTTCTGGCACCCCTATGATTCGGATGTTGGAGCGTTTAAAGTTGTCCTGATGGTTCCTAAGCCTCTCCTCATTTTTTTGAATTCTTTAAAACAACCTTTTTAAGACAGAATCTTCACATATTCGGAACAGTGCAGAGTCCTCTTTTAATCTGAATTTTTACTCACAAATATTATATGTATATACACACACACATATATATATATATGTATATATATAAACATATTTCTTCATGAGAATTTACTCTAAATATAAAAGCAGCAATGACACAGAGACAAAATTAACAACATGAAATGTGTTACTGATAAAGAAAAAGTTATTTACACAAAATTTCTGGCTGCTTTTGAAAAAAAATGATCTCTGATTTATTTTCTCATAGCAAACTGGCTTAATTTTACTACAAACAGAAAGTCACCAGAGCTGTGACCTCAGGAACTGTGTTAACTCAGAAACTGTGGCACAGAAATTCAAATTTAGAATAAGCGTGATAGCAGTTTTATTCAATTAGTTCTTAAAGGCAGAAAATTATCCCCTAAAAATTATCTGTTTGGCATAAGTAAACTCATATCATCTCTCATTTACAAATGCATGCAGGTCAGATTTTACATGACAATTAAATTACTTTATAAATGCCTTCAGCCAAATGTTATTGAGTTTTCATCAAACTAAAGTCTATACTCAGAGTAACTTTTCAAGCTGCCTATGTATAGCATTAATCACAGTCTCTACCAAAACCAAAACGGACTTGGAAGAGGCTGGAGAAGTAATTGTCAAAGGTCCTTAGATTTCTGCCAAGTTTGGTTCTCCTCCTTGAGCTTTGAAGATTGGAAGCAATTTGAGTTCTAAAGGAAAAGCTTTTTTTACCAGATTATTCTTCTTGACTTGGCCTGGTTTAAGAAAAGGGATTATCACTACCCTGAAGATAAAAACTTTTGCAACTGCCAACACTGGCTTGTTACAACCTTTTAGTAACAAAGTAACAAAGCAACAAATCAGCTATAGAATTAGGGAGAAGAAATGGCCTTTCCTGATTAGCTTTTGCAAAATTATTGAGCGACACCTGGTAACAACTGATTTGATAAGAGAGGATTGCTTTTTATACATGTACACAGATAATTTTAAATGTTTCAGAAAGGGGGAGGCAACTCTATTTTTATTTACTGACACCTAAATTATTCAATTAGAAAATTCTGTTCAGATAACCCAGAGTATTTTAGGGATGAGGGGAATGCAACATCATGTCCCAAGAATTTGTATATATTTACATAATTTTGGTATTGTAATAGTCATTAAAAATAGGTTTTTGGAGTGGGGTGGGATGGGAGACATTCACCATATTATACCATGAATTAGTGGCTGAACCAAGATTTAAACTCAGTTTTATATAGTGCTGAAAATATGCTCTTTCACTCTACCAGTGATCATGATTTGACAGGTTAAGGGCCAAATATGGTCCACAAATTGTTTTATTTGGCCTCCATAATGATTTGAAATGATTTAGAATTATTTGCCAAACTTCAAACATCAGAAGATTTTTATATAAAAGCAAAGAGCTGGCATTCCTCCCTGTCAACAACTGACTATGTGGATATCTCTTTAGTTGGGGCATGGCTCCCTCTTGCAGCCTTCTCACTAATGGAATAGGCTTGCAATGCTTTTTAAAAATTTATTAATCTATTTTTATTTTTATTTTCTTAATGAATCTTTAATTTTTTTTAATTTTAATTGTCCAGGTACAATTTTCTGCCTTTTACCCCCATCCCAACCCACCCACCCAGCCCTCCCCACCTCCCTATCATTTCCAACCCTGCTCCTTATTCTTGTCCATGTGTTCTTTACACTATTCCTTCAAACCCTTCTTCCCCTTTTCCCCTGAAATTCCCTCTCCTCTCCCCTCTGGTGAGTGTCAGCCTGTTCTCTATTTCAGTGTCTTTGGTTATATTTTGCTTGCTCATTTATTTTGTTGATTAGGTTCCTGTTAAAGGTGAGATCATATGGTATTTGTCTTTCACCACCTGGCTTATTTTGCTTAGTGTAATGCTCTCCAGTTCCATCCATGCTGTCACAAAGGGTAGGAGCTCCTTCTTTCTTTCTGCTGCATAGAATTTCATTCTATAAATGTACCATAGTTTGTGACACCATTAAAGTCCTAGAGGAGAACATAGGCATGAAAATCTCAGATATTTCACACAGCAACATTTTCACCAATATGTCCCCTAGAGCAAGGGACATAAAGGAAAGAATAAACAAATGGGATCTAATCAAAATAAAAATCTTCTGCATGGCTAAAGAAAACAATATTAAAATAAAAAGAGAATCAGCTGTATGGGAAAACATACTTGTCAATGATATCTCAGACAAAGGTTTAATCTCCAAAATATATAAACAACTCACACGACTCCACTCTAAGAGAAACAACCCAATTAAAAAGTGGACAAAGGACTTGAACAGACACTTCTCCAAGGAGGGCATACAGAGGATCCAGATACACATGAAAAGATGCTCAATATCTCTAGCCATCAGAGAGATGCAAATTAAAACCACAATGAGATACCACTTCACACCAGTGAGAATAGCCATCATAAACAAAGAAACAAGCAACAAGTGTTGGACAGAATGTGGAGAAAAAGGAACCCTAGTGAACTGTTGGTGAGAATATAGACTGGTTCAGTCACTGTGGAAAACAGTAAGGAATTTTTTCAGAAAACTAAAAATGGAACTGCCTTCTGACCCAGCAGTGCCACTGCTAGAATTATATCCTAAGAACCCTGAAACACCAGTCCAAAAGAGCCTATGCACCCCAATATTCATAGCAGCACAGGTTATAATAGCCAAGTGTTGGAAGCAACCTAGGTGCCCATCAGTAATGAATGGCTTGAACTGCTTCTTAACTGACTGTTAAGGGCTGAATTGTGCTCCCTCACAAAGTCATGTGCTGAGTCCCTAATCTCCAGTGTGACTGTACAATTTAGTGATGGGGAATCTCATAGTGATGGGGAGACAATCGGATAAATATGTTGTTAGGTGATTTCATCACTGTGCAAACATTTAAGGGCCATTGTGATTTAATTGGGCACCATAGAAAATGAGTTGATCAAGAGAAAGAGTAAATGTGAGATGTACAATGCTATTGCCGGTATAACGTGGCAGTGTTATACAGAAAACTTTTTTTATAAGTGGAAAGAGTACATTTTAAAATAACTGTAAAAGTATAGTAAACACATGAACCAGTAACAGTCATCTGTCATCATTATCAAGTATTATGTCCTGCACATAATTAATTGCATGTGCTATACTTTTAACATAGACTGGCAGCACAGTGGGTTTGTTTATAACAGAAATTACCACAAGCAATGAATAATGTGTTTCATCTAGAAAGTTACCACAGCTACTTCACTAGGTGATGAGAATTTTTCAGCTTTATTATAATCTTATGGAAGCACTGTCATATATGTGGTCCATAGGTGACCAAACTGTTATGAGGCGGTGCTTGACTATATTTGGCGATTGGGCCTTTAAGGAGGTTTTTTAAATTAAATGAGGTCATAGGGTGGGGCCCTAATCTGAAGGATCACTGTCCATTTAAGAACAGGAAGAGACAGCAGAGATCTCTCTGTGCACTACACAGAGAGGCCAGGTGAGGACCAGCAAGAAGAAAGCCATCTGCAAGCCAGAAAGAAAAGTCTCACCAGAAACCAAATTCTACTGGCACCTTGACCTTGAACTTTGAGCCTCTACAACTGTGAAGAAATAAATGTTCCTTGCTGAAGCTAACCAATCTGTGGGGTGCTGTTAGGACAGCCCTACCAAACGAATCCACTCACACCAGCTCTCTTCACTGACTTCATTGCTGTTACTTGCCTGATACCTTTGCCTTGGTTTGTTTACAATGTTTCCTCAGCATGCTATGGAGAAGGTGCCCTGAGATATACTAATTTTAATATTCCCATTTTAACCTGCAGTTCATCAGATTATAATAAAACTTAGAAGGTTAAGATATAGATTTATTAGAAAATAATAGTGTATGAGATTTGTATTTAAATCTTAAGCAATATATTTAAAGAGTTATTCCCTGAGAAAAACATTGACAAANGTGTTGGACAGAATGTGGAAAAAAAGGAACCCTAGTGAACTGTTGGTGGGAATATAGACTGGTTCAGTCACTGTGGAAAACGGTAAGGAATTTTTTCAGAAAACTAAAAATGGAACTGCCTTCTGACCCAGCAATGCCACTGCTAGAATTATATCCTAAGAACCCTGAAACACCAGTCCAAAAGAACCTATGCACCCCAATATTCATAACAGCACAGGTTATAATAGCCAAGTGTTGGAAGCAACCTAGGTGCCCATCAGTAATGAATGGCTTGAACTGCTTCTTAGCTGACTGTTAAGGGCTGAATTGTGCTCCCTGGCAAAGTCATGTGCTGAGTCCCTAATCTCCAGTGTGACTGTAAAATTTAGTGATGGGGAATCTCCTAGTGATGGGGAGACAATTGGATAAATATGTTGTTAGGTGATTTCATCACTGTGCAAACATTTAAGGACCATTGTGATTTAATTGGGCACCATAGAAAATGAGGTGATCAAGAGACAGAGTAAATGTGAGATGTACAATGCTATTGCCGGTATAACGTGGCAGTGTTATACAGAAAACTTTTTTTTTTATAAGTGGAAAGAGTACATTTTAAAATAACTATAAAAGTATAGTAAACACATGAACCAGTTAGTCATCTGTCACCATTATTAAGTATTATGTATTGCACATAATTAATTGCATGTGCTATACTTTTAACATAGACTGGCAGCACAGTGGGTTTGTTTATAACAGCATTACCACAAACAGTGAATAATGTGTTTCATCTAGAAAGGTACTACAGCTACTTCACTAGGTGATGAGAATTTTTCAACTTTATTATAATCTTTTTTTCCCAAGACAGTAAGTCATTTTTATTTAATTCTTATTCAAGTACAGTTTTCTGTCTTATATTCCCAGCCCTGCCCCCCCCCCAGTGCTCCCCACCTCCTTCCCATTTGGCAATTTCTTAAAAGTTAAACATACACCTAGAAATTCCACTTCTAGGTATTTCCCCAAGAGAAATGTGTACATGTGCCCAGGAAAGACATTTGAAAGAATATTCAAACCAGCAGTATTCATAATAACCTCAAACTAGAAACAACTCAAATTTCTATCAAAGACGAATGAATAAACAAATTTCACTATATACATATAATGGAACACTGCACAACAATGAGAAAATTTAGAACAATTGGTACACAAAACCATATAAATGAATTTCAAAAACATTATCTTGAGCAACAGAAGTCAAGCACAAAAGCATGCTTACTGTTTGACCCCATTTATGTGAAATTCTAGAACAAGCAAAACTAACTATGGTGATAGAAAGCAGAAAAGTGATTTCCTGGAACCAGATGCCAGTGATGGATTTTCTGACAAGAGCTGTGAGGGACCCCTTTGCAGTATCAGCTTTATTATAATCTTATGGAAGCACTGTCATATATGTGGTCCATAGTTGACCAAACTGTTATGAGGCAGTGCTTGACTAAATTTGGCGATTGGGCCTTTAAGGAGGTTTTTTAAATTAAATGAGGTCATAGGGTGGGGCCCTAATCTGAAGGATCACTGTCCATTTAAGAACAGGAAGAGACAGCAGAGATCTCTCTGTGCACTACACAGAGAGGCCAGGTGAGGACCAGCAAGAAGAAAGCCATCTGCAAGCCAGAAAGAAAAGTCTCACCAGAAACCAAATTCTACTGGCACCTTGACCTTGAACTTTGAGCCTCTACAACTGTGAAGAAATAAATGTTCCTTGCTGAAGCTAACCAATCTGTGGGGTGCTGTTAGGACAGCCCTACCAAACGAATCCACTCACACCAGCTCTCTTCACTGACTTCATTGCTGTTACTTGCCTGATACCTTTGCCTTGGTTTGTTTACAATGTTTCCTCAGCATGCTATGGAGAAGGTGCCCTGAGATATACTAATTTTAATATTCCCATTTTAACCTGCAGTTCATCAGATTATAATAAAACTTAGAAGGTTAAGATATAGATTTATTAGAAAATAATAGTGTATGAGATTTGTATTTAAATCTTAAGCAATATATTTAAAGAGTTATTCCCTGAGAAAAACATTGACAAAATAGTATTTTCATATTTATGGAAAATTGGTCCTACAAGTACATGAAATATCTGGGAGGATGTTCTTCACAGTAATTAAGCCAGAAATAGTGGCTTAAACTTTTCTTAAAAATTTGAATTACCAAAAGCAAGCACTATCTTTATATCATCAATATTTTCTAATATATGATACATATAGAAAGAATAAAAATGAAAAATAGATCAAATATCATATTTCCAATTAAAGTTTCATACTTATGAGAGCACAAGTGATTTTATGACCTGTTTACCACTGTATTCCCAGGGCCTTCACATTGTAGATAGTCAACAAATACTTGTGAAGAGAACAAATGCGTCCCTTAAGACCTCAGGACAGGTATGAATTTAAACATTTGTGCATGATCCTGTTCTAACAAATAGCAGACCTGAGCTCTCCCTGGTGGGAAACAGTCCTCTGAGCAAGGGCACTGACTTACTCTATCACTGTCCTCTAAATGTATGCAGTGGCCAGAGTGAAAATGTACCAATATGGGCACATACGATATGGGTTTGTATAAAGGAAACAAATGTCCTGACATATCAGTAAAAAACAACTTTTGGTGTGATATCATTGTAAAAATCTTTAAGAAGTTTTGCCTATTACTAGATATCTAAGGAAAACTTACAATTAAATGAACATGTTGTTACCAGGCTCTGATTTTGAGATATTTGAGAACATGATTAAAAGTTATTTTTTAATACTGGAGCACATTGATAAAGAGTGCAGTTGTAGAAGCCCCAGATTTACTGTCTGGGAGCAGTTTATATACTAGAGCAATCAAACTTGTTTAAATAGTTTCTCAACAATTAATAATATTATATCAAATTAATTACAGTGATATGTTTTTACATAGTAAGTTAATGTATTCACCATGGCTTTGAATCCTACAGTTACATAGAAATCACCCACCTTCCTTTATTTATATCGGGTCCTTTCTTTTCCTACTCTCCTTGAAAGAAATATTTTTCAAAACAACAAATAATTATATGAAATAACTAAATATGCTAGTAACCATATTTAATATTTATTTATTTATTTATTTTAGAGAGAGGAGACAGGAAGGAGAAAGAGTGGGAGAGAAACATCAATGTGTGGTTGCCTCTCATGGGTCCCCCACTGGGGACCTGGCCTGCAACCCAGGCGTGTGCCCTGACTGGGAATCAAACCAGTGACCCTTTGCTTCACAGCCTGTGCTCAATCCACTGAGCTACACCAGCCAGGGCATGCTAGTAGTCATGTTTAAGAAGAGAAATAAAAGAAAAGCTCATTCACTTCATTAACCTCTTAGACATTCAAAAAAATTTGTACTGTAGAAAGAAATGTTTAACAGGAAATGGGACCATCAAAATTTACAAGTCAGAAGATGCTGGAAACGTTTTTTTAAGAATGCAAAACACAGACATCTCTAAATGTGTAATTCTATCCAAAATATTCAATCACATTTCATATTAACATCATGTAAATTACATGTGACGTATGGGCTCTTCTGAATCTGAAAATAACTTAAACTATGTATTTTAATCATAATTGTTTGGAAGTAGGCCATTTGCTTCTCTCTACCAACAAATACCACACGTACCCAACCCACTTCACTATTTTACTGGACAACCAGAAGAGGGTTCAAGTAGAACTGGCAGCTGGATATTGAGAGAAGACCTGTGGGTCCCTTTGTTTACATGTGTCTTTCCACAAACCAGTATGTGCAAGCTGGTATCATGTTGCACTGCAAATGTGGGCATTATTTTTTCTCATTATTTGCAATATTCATTAGTCTTCCTCTCCTAGAATTATTGTCAGTAAAAGTCAAACAATAAATATTCAATGAATTTTTATTCAGCACCTATTATGTACTGGAGAATTTCTGCTGGACACTCAAAATTCATTATCAAATCAGAAAGACCAGATCCCTGCCCTGTGAAACTTACCGACTAGTGGGGAAAGACAAACAACAAATAAGTTATTACCAGCATGATGCATATTAAAAATAAACAAATGAGAATGGGTGCAATGGGAATGCTCTTTAATGTCAGGGGTGAGGGGACCTAAAGAAAGAAAATGTTTAAGATGAAGTTTGTAGAGTGAGTAACATTTAACCAGACAATGAGGGCAAAAGGGCATTTTGGTCAGAGTGCACAGCAGCAAAAAAGAGCAAGGTATATCTGGAGCTCTGCAAGAAGTCCAGGCAGTAGAGTACAAAAGGAAAGGACAAATCCAGAGATGATGCTGAGACAAAGACATGAGGACCTCGAGCAAATGAGACCCAGAAACACAGGGGAAGGGTAAGAGAACATTTGCAATGTGCAAGGATAAGAGAATACCTTCCAAAAATTAATTTATGATCTATTTATGAGACCACATCACAGATGCAAAGCATGAAAAGTATTTTTGTAGGTCAAGATAATAAGAAATACAATTAATAGAACTGTATACTACAACACTGCATATAACTTGCTATAAAGATTTAGTTTTGATATCTATTTCAAAGTCTTGACAATAACAAAGTTGTCTTTAATGACTAGCCTTATCTGCTTTATTTTAACCACTAAAAAAACAGAAAGTATATTAAGTAAAAGTCTTATGAAGAACTTGAAAAATAAAGAAAATTGTGACAGAAAAATTACAGTAAAACTATATTATAAACACCTGTAAAATAGCAGTTAGCATAAAAAAGACTAAAGACTTGTTTGAAGATCTTAATTTTTCAAATAAATTATTCAAGAAATAATTCAAAGATTACTTATGCTCACTGAGACAGTAGGTCAAGAGCCAGTTTAGCTCATGTGTAGTCATCTGAGAATGGAACATGTTATATTTATCTACAAATTTTTTCTTCTTAATGGCAAGAAATCAAATTAATGTAACACATTATTAATGTAACTGTTAGAGTGTGGAATGTAATACATGTTCTTGTTTTCTTGCCCGAGTTGCTCAGCTCTAAGTTAACTTGATCTTATCACCTGCCTTGCCAAAAAACAGAACAACAACAATAAATAAAACACCTCATAATCACATCAAATTCCACTGTAATAAGATTCTGTGCTACATTGTGAGTTTATAGCCACTTGCCTAATGGAGGGACCATTGGATATTCTGAAATAGTTGAGCAATTCAGAGTCCTTCCTAATCAGAGATAAAACAAAGAAGGCAATGGGTCCCGTGGAGGGTTATCAAAATGCAAATCCCTGGAGGACGCCTCACTCTAGCCCAGTTATCAATCAGACCCTTCTCTTTTCCATATTGCTAAGGAATCACAGATGGTAGGAGCTTGGATTTTTTCCCAGAAATGACTCTTTTGCAAAGGCAAAAGAAGCAACTGCGGTTTTGTTCTACTTAAGCATGACCCCCTCTCAATTTTCAGAAATACTGAAGGCCTGAGCCAAATCAGAAAATCCTGTGCTATTTTAAGTTTGACTGATAGCTCACAAATGCCTGATGGATGATTTTTCTTACTAAAACTGGCTACTGTCCATAACACAGAGGAAATTGTTGGAGAGGCTGTGCTTCCCTTCTGAGCCTAACAACAATTGTTGCAAAGATAAGGAGAGTTTTGGACATGTTTTGATGTGGCAAGAAAGCCACCTAGGCAGTGTACTGCATCTCTGAAGATGGCTTTTCCCTAGTTAAAACCAAATCTTTCCATCTTTTAGTTGTAGCAATAGGACTATAAAATTTTGAAAAACAGAGCGGCCATTTATTTACAAGTACTCCCAAATACTGCATGAATATTGATTCTAAGGTTAGAATCATTAACAATGGTGGACCATTTAGGCCTCGTTTTCTTGACCATACTTCAATAAAACCCTTTTATGTCTAGTCCGTTAGTATAGGTCATCACCTGCACGTTGTGGCTGGGATGTCTCAAAGCATATTGTGAAAGGGATAGCACAAGGCATCACACTAAAAGAGCAACCTTTCTAGTGCCTTTTCCCTTGGAAAAAGGCTCTTGGACATGACTATGCAGTAAATAACATAGCCAGAAAGTATCTTAATAAGCCAGTGAGATTGATTTTAGGATGAATATTTATTGAAAACATGTTTAAATTTTATCTACTAATTTTAAAAGATACCAAGTTTTTATTCACATGGGAGAAAACATAGAACTTAGATGCATAATAAAAATGTTTTGGTATATATCCCATGAAGCAAATGCTATTGGTATCCTCCTCATAGCTTCTCACCTACCCCCAAATGTCACGAAGAAACAACTTCTGTTCTCTGGATTCAGTGGCATTTCTGTCCATGAAACAGGCCAGGCATAGCCAAAAATTATGCTCCAAAATAAGGAGGCACCGTATTGTTTAGACTATAAGATGCACCCCCCCAAATTTGGGAGGGAAATGGGGGTGTGTCTTATGGTCCAAATGTAGCTTACCTGACTAGTAAATGTAGTTTACATTGGAGAAATGTTATGTTATTTATGTCATTAAGAATTTTACCACATTTTTGTTTCAATTTTTTTCCTATTTTCCACCTCTAAAATGTTAGGTGCATCTTATGGCCCAGTGCATCTTATAGCCCTGAAAATACAGTAAGTCTTGACTATAAATTAGCCATCCTTCACTGTGACAAGAAGACTGACCTCAGCTAACTACTCAGTACCACACTCTGTATTAGCCCTGCTGTGTCTGTCTCCTGGTGCTTCCTAAGAGCTCTGAGCTCCTCCCACTGAATGACTCACATCCACATTGCTCCACCAGTTTCTGACTTGGGGAACCCATACCAATACACCACCTAGACTGTTAAGCATGGCTGATAATCTCTTAGTATTTCCAAAGTAATATTCTGGGGCAGTATTACTAAAATTGAGAAATCTGTGGGAATTTTCCTTTTGAAATCTTAACTGTTCAGAAAAATCTAACTTGAGACACACACTGGCATCTTCTTTGGCCCTAGTTTAACTAAAGATAAGGTTTACCTGAAAAGTAAAGCTTTGTGTTTGAGGACAACATTTAACAGCCCATCATTTCCTCTTGTAATTCCCAATCTTGCTTTAAAAATATTTTTTTGTCCTAGGTGTTTCTCTAATTTCACCTTTACGTATCAACAGAAAAGGACAACTAAGAAATAGTAGGAATGTGAGTCTAAACAGACAGGGAAAGTCTAATGAGTATTGAAAAAATATGAGTAATATATTATCACTAACAGTGAAGATGTTAGGTATTAAAGATTAACATTGTAAGTACCCTAATTCATAGGAGAAAAAAGGAAACGCAATACAAGGGGCATGTGTTCAGATACAACAAAAATAGTAGGTAATGAGGAAGAAAGCACTGGAGAATCATCAGCACGAATTTCCTTAAATTCTAATTCCATGTGATAGAATCTGTTTAGGCCCCCATGATTCAATTCCATAATTATATTATATAACATAACAGTTTAACATTATAGGGATTTTGCTAAAATTTAAAATGTGAGTGAAGATCAGTAATTTAAGGATGCAGAAATTAGACCAAATCCTAAAAGGACTGTTTATCTCTCCGTATCGGTTAAGCAAATATCATATGGTATCCAGCACAACAGAATAACAGCATTAGCAACCAAAACTTGGTCTCATCACCTGCCTTGCCAAATATCTTTGTATTTCTTGCATTTCTAGAAAACCAATTGGCAGAGAAGGAATGGAGGATTGAATCATAAAATGCAAAAGCAACATTTTTAAACCTAAAACAGAAAATGTCTGATAATCCCTAAATTAATACCCAACTTTGCAAAATTCTAATTTCCTGACATATTACACTGAACACATACATCCTCATCAGAGTAATTAAGTTGCAAGGCACCTGCTAATGCTGTACTTGCTGTAACCTGCCCAGGAAGAAAAAAACTGTCCAGAGAAGCAGTGCTTGTAGTAGTTGTAGTAGTTGTTGAACCATCTGTGCCTGCAAATGGTATAAAAATCCAGATCTGTTCACTACACAGATGGTTGCTTCCTTTTAGGAGAAGTGGTTTCTTAATGGATATTTTTAAACGTTTTTTATTTATTTTTAGAGAGAGAGGAAAGGAGGGATAAAGAGAGGGAGAGAAACATCAATATGTGATTGCCTCTCAAGCACCCCCTCCTGGATGCCTGGCCCACTACCCTGGCATGTGCCTTGACTGGGACTCAAACCAGTGTCCCTTTGGTTCACAGGCTGGCACTCAATTCACTGGGCACACCAGCCAGGGCTCTTGATGGGTATTCTTGATCTCTACTTCCACCTATTGGAAATGCTTAAAAACCCTAATAATAATAAAACTGAAAATTAAAAATTATAAGGGACACTATTTTAAAAAACAATACAGCCCTTTTAATACTATTTCAAATTTTCTCACATATCAAACATCCACTGAGAGAGCTGAGGATTTTGCTCCTTCATAAAGGGAGTTGCAGTGATTGAGACACCTTGGAAGGGATACCTCTCACTCTGTGTTCTCACAGGCACATACACTTAGTATAGGTTCTCTAGCAGCTTCTGCAAGGTATCTTGCAAAATATTCAGGGTTGTTAAGGTTGGAGAATGTAGACTTTCAACTTATGCCTGATTTCTGAGATTTTTGCAGTCCTCCCTCTGTGAATAAAATCCTTCTTCAGTACCTTATACACTGCGAGGTCCCAAGACATTGAACCTCTATAGTACTTCATTCAAATTTAGAATAAGCTAAGTTGTATCTTACATAATAGATGATTCTGATGACACATCATTCTGATCTAACAAGTGCAATTATCATATTTACTACTTAAGATTTTCATCTGTGGTCCTTTCTGATGAGAGAAGAAGTGAGATTGGATAATGGTCAAGAAATAGAAGTTGGAAGTATCTGGAATATTTTATTATTGCATGTGAAAATTTATTCATACATTATTTATGCAAGCTTAAAAATAAAATATTGATAGGGATGTGTGCATTCAGGCCTACAAATCTGGTAAGGGAATACTTGAAAAAATCATAAATTGGAACTGACACAGTAATAACTATTTATGTTTGCTTTTCTGTCAGAATATATGAGATTTATAGATTATGACCCTTGCTTTTAATCAAAAGAAGTCAAAATCAGTGTACCATTGTATTTTAAGATTGAATACATATTACAATAGAAAAAATGCATAACAAACATAAAGCTCAAGAATAAAATTCTACTTTCCAGAAATCTGACTGTAAAGTTAGTCAGCCTCCCTAAACTTTTTTGAAGGATATTTCTTCCTTGTTTCTTGTCAATTGGACTCTGCCACTGTGAGAATTTACTGGATTTAGACCATCAGGAGGTTGTGAGTAGAGACTCTTTTTAGCCACTACCTTTACTCCAGAGAAAGTTTATAATACAAGCCCAGAACACTTCCATCATTTGCCAAATCATTCGATTGTTCTCACAAGTACATGGTCCACAGAAAAAACCTTTGTCTCTACTCCACTACCAACCAAGTTAGTCCAGGAGACACAGATTTGGGCCAGGAGTAGATGAGCATACCTAATTAAAGACTTCTTTACAAAGCCAAGTTACAGAAAGGGGCTGAAGGAGGTCCATTAGTTTGGGGGTCCATTTTCATGCAGGCAGCCACAAACTCAAATTTTTCCTGAAGGAAGGCATCCCCAATTTATACACAGAGAATTCCCACAGATTAAGAAAAAACAGAGTAAATCAAGATCAATACTTATATCAACAAAACAAACAAACAAGCAAGCAAAATAGCACCGGAGACATGGAAATAAAGAACAAACTGACAATAACTAGAGGGGAAGGGGGAATAACTAGAGGGGACAGTGGAGAAAGAAGGGGAAGGGTTGAATCAAGGAACGTGCATAAAGGACCTGTGAGCAAAGACAATAGGGGTGGGGATTGAATGTGGGAGGTGGGTGGGCAAGACAGGAGAGAGCAATGGGGGAAAAATGGGAATAACTGTAATTAAACAATAAAAAAATTAAAGATTAAAAATACAGATGCTATATATATAACTTAATGTTATTCCTACTATACAGAGATCATTTATTCCTCTATTTGGTGTTTATTCCTTTACTATTTTTCTATCATTATGTACATGTATATTTTTTTACTTACAAATGTGAAAATATGCTTACTAAATTTTTATCTATTTTATACAATAATAAATAATTAAGATACATTTTCCACAAAAACATTTTAAGTTTAGTCTTTTTAAAAAATTGAGATGAAATTGCCCTGACTGGTGTAGCTCAGTGGATTGAGCACGGGCCTGCGAACCAGACGATCGCGGTTCGATTCCCAGCCAGGGCACATGCCTGGGTTGCAGGCTGGTTCCCTGCAGGCCAACTCCCAGCAGGGGACACACGAAAAAGGCAACCATACATTGATGTTTCTCTCCCTCTCCTTCCCCTCTGAAGATAAATAAATAATAAAGTCTTTTTAAAAAAAATAAAATAAAATAAAATAAAATAAAAAATTGAGATGAAATTTATACACACTATAACACACAAAGCTTGTGTTAGGTTTCGTGACTTCCTCAGGGTAAGATATATAAGATTTCCATCTCCACAGCAAGTTCCTTCATACCATTCCCCATTCAATCCCAACCTAACCAGAGGCAACCCCTCTCTGATTGCTACTATTAGGTTAATACTGCTTATAATTGGACTTCAAATTAAATGAGATTATACAGTGTGTTTTTTTTTCTTCAACATAAGTTTTTGAGATTCATGTATGTTTCTTTAGTGTCTTAGTAGCACATATCTCTTTCATTTAGAATATTTCATTAATTATAATATATAATTTTCTCATTCATTTCCTTTTAGTGGATATTTTTATGACCTCCAATATTGAAAATTTATGAATAAAGCCTATATAAATATTCTTATATATGTCATTTTGTGAACTCAAATTTTCATATCTTTTATGTAATTACCTAGAGGTGGAATTTCTGGATCATAGGATAGATACACAATTAACTTTATAAGAAACAAAAAGTTTACCAAATGGACTGTACCATTTTATATTTCTATCAACCATATTGGAGAATTCTCAGTTGCTCCAAGATATTTCCGAGTATTTGGTATTGTCAATGAATAATCTGTGTTATCATCAAAGTGATTTACACTCTACTGGTTATAAAGTTATATCTTATTAGAGTTTTAATTTGCATTATTTTGAGGACTAAAAATGTTGAGCTCATTATGTCACTTATTGACTATTCTTGTATTTTCTTTTGTTGTGTCCAAAGATTTTTACACATTACCTAATGGTCCATTTTTCTTTTATTTTGATTTGTAGACCATTAGAATATAATGGTGAAATATTTATATTTTGTGAAACATAGTGTCAAAACAAGTCCTAGAATAGGGCTTGCTTATGAATTTTTTAATGGTTTCCTTTAATGAGAAGAATTTTAAGTAAATAATGTAAAAACTAGGAACTGTTCCTAGTTTTTAATGATGTAAAAACATGGAACTGTTATTCCTACTATACAGAGATCATTTATTCCTCTGTTTGGTGTTTATTCCTTTACTATTTTTCCATGTTGCCCATGTTGTCTAGTTCCATGCTGTCTTCTAGAAGTTTTGTGGTTCTAGCTTTAATTTTTGTTGATGTTGTTGGCTTATTTTTTTGTACTATATAGACAAAAGTTTCTGTACTATTTAGTTGTCCCATCATAATTTTCAAAAAGATTTTTCCCACTGAATTAACTTGGCACCTTTGTCAAAAATCATTTTACAATATTGTTTGTCAAGATTTTTTACTATATTCTATTGATTTATTCATCAGTATTTACAACAATTTCATATTGCCCTGATTACTTCAGATTTGTCCTATGTCTCAATATCAAATAATATAAATTCTAATTTTCCCATCTTATTTATCTTAATTTGGGCTGCTACAATAGCATACCATTCCAGAGGCTGGTGTCTGAGATCAAGGCGCCAGTTTTGTCAAGTTCTTGGTCAGGGGTCTCTTCCTAGCTGACAGAGACCTGCTTTCTCACTGTGCCCTCACAGGGCAGAGAACAAATAGAACAAAGAGAGATGCCATGTTTCTTCTTCTTCCTTCTTTTCTTTTTGCAATGACATTACTCCCCTTATGAGGGCCTGACCCTAATTCCCTTCCCAGTACCTCACCTCCAAATGTCATCACACTGGGGTCTAGGATTTTACACATGAATTTTGGGGAGAGGGAGGGGGTCACAAACATTGAGTCTGATAGTATTCAAGAATTTTTGGACTCCTCTAAGTCTTTTGAATTTTCACGCAACTTTCAGAACCAGCTTATTAATTTCTTCAAAAGCATATTCATTAGGATAAGAATTAAAAATTAGGATTTTTGGTCAAATCTATATATTAATTTAGAAAGAGCTGACCTCAAGGTAATATTGATTCTTTCCTTTAATAAAAATGGTATATTTTTTCATTTATATTTTTAATTTCTTTCCTCATGGTTTTGTCATTTTCAATGTATATGTTTTGACAAATCTCATTAGATATATTATTATTTGATATACTAATATTCTGATGCTTTGATAAAGGTATTTTTTCAATTTTAATGTCTAATACCTCATTGATAGTACAGAAAAATATAATTTATTCTGCATACTGACCTTTTATTCTGCAACCTTGCTCAATTGACCTATTCATTTTAGTAGCAGTTTCTAGATATACAACAATTTCATGTACAGATAGGTTTTACTTCTTCCTTCATAAACATTTTGGATTTATTCTTATTATATATATATATGATTATATATATATGCATATATATATGCATATATATATAATCATATATATATATATGAGAGAGTAGAAAAGAAAAAAGAAACATATAGAGAGACAAAACAGAGACACATATCTAGTCAATATATATCAATATCTATATCCATCTATGCTATTTGGTTATTTATTTATTCATTCATTCATTCATTCATTCATTTATTTATTTATTTATTTTTAGAGAACAGAAGGGAGGGAGAAAGAGAAGAAAAGAAACACCAATGTGTGGTTGCCTCTCATGCACCACCCCCACTGGAGACCTGGCCCACAACCCAGGCATGTGCCCTGACTGGGAATCAAACCAGCAACCATTCCGGCTGTAGGCCAGTGCTAAACCCACTGAGCCACACCTGCCAGGGCATTATTTGTTTTTTTAATGCTTATTCATTTTAAATTCTTATTCTATTGATACTAATAATCCCTTAGAAAAACTAATGAAAAGAAGCTGTAGGGGATGAGGCAACACATAGTTTTGCTACAAGGACTCAGCCAAGGTTGACTTCTGGAGGGGAAGCAGAAGGAAATAATGTATACCTGTGGGGAAGGTATAGAGACACTACTCATGTCCTAGACACTAGCAATACCACCTTGATGCTGGGATAGATTGTGGGATAGACCAAGAAGATTTCTTGCCCTGATAGAGGGTTAGGAAAGCATCCTGGGCATAGGATCCTATATTGCAAGTAGCAATTTATAACCTCAGAGCTAGAGTTAATAAATTCCCTCCTGCCCAAGACATAAGGAAGAATGGCAACTTCCTAAGAAGGCCTAGTCCTCTGCCCATGAGCCCAAGGTTTGTCCACGATTTATGTGCTCAAGGGCAACAAAGATCTGCCCCTGCCTTTACCACAAACCAACAGTGACCAGTCTACTGTTGAGGGAGCAAGAGGTGCATGGACAAGACCCACTCTGTAGAACAAGTGAGGTGGGATAACAAAGTTGAGGAAGGAATAAAAATGCTGAGAAAAACCTCTAACTCCCAGGTTCTATATGAAAGCACAAGGCACCTAGAGGAATATGGAGAACACAGTGTCAAGAAGATGATACCGTCAGTAACAAAATCCAAACACAGGTCAACTCCTGAATAGATGGACTCAGTCATCTATATTTGGGCCTGAGAGGAAAAGAGGCATGAGCATTTCCTAAGAAAAGCAGAATTTATCTCAGTCCCTACTGTTATTCCACACAAAGTTGCTGTTATTCAGTTACAAGTTTCAAGATGCACAACAAAAGAGGGGAAGCTGTGAGCCCCCTCCCCCAGGGTTGGGGAGGACCTTTTTTAAAGAGATAAAGCAATAAGCAGAACCAGGGACAGAAGTGATCCAGATACTGTAGCCATGAAACAGAAAAATGAAAACCAGCTATAATTAACATAGGAAAGATTTGAATGGAAAAGTCTGATTAACATATATTAACAGACAGGGAATTTTAGTGAGGAGATGTATCTATAAGAAAGAATTGGGAATGTTAGAAGTAAAATATCAGTAATACTTCTTTTGGTAAACTCAGCAGCCAGTAAAATTCCTCCAAACTCAAGAATGAAGAGGAAAATTATTTAAAAAGAAAAATAAAAGAAAGCATCCAGGAGCTGCAAAATTAATCAAATGAGCTAAATCACATATAATTAAAGCTCTAGAATGAGAAGAGAGAGAAAAAGGGATGGAAGAAATATTTGAAGAGATAATGGCTGGGAACGTGCTAAAAATAAAGATAGACAACAAAACACAGATAACAGCAGCACAAAGGAACCTGAGCAGTACACGAACACCAACACCACCACCACCAACAAAGACAGATGATCAAAATTGTGTAGCTAAGAACGAAAAGGAAAGCTTGAAGGAAGCCAAAAAAATACATAGAGAGGAAAAGCATACTTCTGAGAGACAATTAAAAATACTGGGAAAAAATAAATTCAGAATTCTACATCCAGAAAAACATATTTCAAGAATAAAACAAAATAAAAAGGATTTCAGAAAAAAAAAAAACTAAGAATTTATTGCCAGGGAATTTGGTTCACAATAAGTACTATAGCAAATTCTATGAGAGGAGAAGTTGGTCTTCATATGGAAACTTCAGGATGGACAATAAGAAATACATAGGAAAAATAATTAAATTTAAAAAAAGAAAAAAATAGGTAAAAAAAAGAAATACATAGGACAGACATTGTAAAAATAAAGGTAAATATAAATAATGCTTCTGTCTTATTTTATATCACTTTACAAGATCAATGACCAAGGCAAAACACTAAAACATATGCTGAGATTTATAAGATATAGTAAAATAAAAAGTATATTCAAAATGGCACTAAAGATAGGAGAAAAGAATCGGGAGCATGCTATTTTAAGCGTGGTGATATAATATTATTTGAAAGATTATGATAAGTTAAAGATGTATTTTATAAAATCTAGGCCAATTAATTAGAATCATTAAAGAGAGCTATAACTTTCCAAAACTGGAATGAAAAAAACTCAATCCAAATGAAGAACAAATTAAAAAGCCCAAAGAAAGAACAAAAAAATATGACATGCAGAAAACATATCTAACAGGACAGAGTATTTAAATCAAACCATATCAATAACATTAAATATTAATAACTGAAACCATCCTATTAAAATCATTAAATTAACATTTATAATAAAAAGACATTGTTATGTATATAAGAAACTGACTTTAAATAGTTAAATGTAAAAGATTTGGATGAAAACACCATGCAACTTTAATTCAAGAAAGCTGGTGTAATACCAGAAAAAAAATTAGAATTAGAAATATTGCTAGGCTATAAAAAATCAAATAATTTTGAAGTAGTTCATCAAGAAAAAATAACAATAAATATGTATCATTACATCAAATTACATGAAACAAATATTGTTAAACTAGAAGGAGAAGAAGAAAAATCCGCAAGTACTGTTGGTGACTTCTCATTTAGTAAGCAAAATAAGAAGACAGAAAATCAGTAAATACTTAGAAGAACTGAACTCTAACCAACTTGACCAAATTGAAATTCATAGTACAGTCTGTTCAACAATAGTAGAACGCAAACTTTTTTTCCAAGTGCCTAGTATACTGCCCAAGACAAACCATATTTGGGTTATAACATAAACAAATGAAATTAACAATAAAAATCATAAAAGGTATATTATTTAAGCTCCTAGAAAGTAAATTATATAAATTCTGTAAATACCTGGAATAATTAGATTTTAGCAAATTTTGTAACATGAGGTGAGGTAAACATAAAAATTAATTACATTGATTCACAAAGTTATAATTTAAAATTTGTACTTATTTTTTTAAGATTTTATTTACTTATCTTTAGAGGGGAAGGGAAGGAGAGAGGGAGAGAAATATCAATGTATGGTTGCCTCTCGTGAGTCCCATGCTGGGAACTGGCCTGCAACCCAGGCATGTGCCCTGACTGGGAATCGAACTGCGATCATGTGGTTCGCAGGCCCACACTCAATCCACTGAGCTACACCAGCCAGGGCAATTTGTACTTATTGTATAAAACATATAACACATACAACTAATCAAATTCAAAATTTCCAGAAGAGATATTTGGAGGCCTAATACTAATATCTCCTTTTGTCTTCAGTATTGTGACTTTAGATCTCATATTTTACTACCAGTTACTTGGACTCTACTATCAAATTTCAATAACAGCAAAAAAATTATCATATAATCTTGCCTGCTTACTTAAGTATAATCTTTTGATAAGAATAGAAATGGTTAAAATAGTTCTTATGCTGTAATGTGTATATAAACCAGCAGATTCCAGCAACCTAATAAGCATCATGACATAGAGCACACACAAATCACCTGTGTACTCATTAAAAATGACAAGAAAAGAAACTCAAGAACCTTTTTTGATCCTCCTTTTTTAATAGACAGTTTGAGGACATTTCAAGAATATTCTTTAACTCCTGCATTGGAAAATAACACTGAGATCTCATAATTATTACAAGTAATTGGTCATATATTTCAGCTCAAATTGGCCATCATAATCCTCAAATTCCACTGTCTTTATTTTCTAAGAAAACACATAAATACATTTTCCTTTTCTTAACTCTAATTCTTTTTCAAGTCCTTAAATATAGAGGGGAGGAAAATGTCCAATTATGCATTTTTCTCCTAACAGAAACTGTTTATTCATTCACAGCTGGCCTTTTTGGTTCTGAAGTTCTACAAAGTGTCTTTGGACGGATGGATATGTGGATTCTGAAAACGGATTCTGCCTGCAGCACCATGACTCATCGGGAGGTAGGGAACCTTCTGAATAAGTGTTGCTTTCATCTTTCCTTATGATTTCTCTTGGATTTTAGTTCTTTTTTGTCATTAATGATAGTGGAAAGGGGTACCACATTCTACATCTGGACCACTGGATTACTTTATTTGGAAATGTATGTTATGATGTCTTACCAAATTGTTTTCTGTGTTTGTGAAATTTAAAAAATCGATTTTAAAGATAAAAGACCTAAATTTACTTTATTTCATAAATTTATCGATAGTAGGTACTAATTAACTTTGAATAATCATGCAAGCTTTAAAAATATGTGCCTTGAATAAAAATTAACTAAATAAAAATAGCTTTAATACTTTTTCCTTTAATATTAATGAGATTCTAAGCATGAAATATAGGTTTATATATTTAAAATATATAATTTTCATAATTAACATATAATATAATATTAATTAAAATACTACAATTTAAAGATCACTTATTCTTAAAAGATGTACCAAAAAAATCAGCTTAGGCTGCATTTGATTTGAGAAGCCTATTTTCAACTATGTAAATTATTTCGCATTCCATTATTTCACATTCCCACAAGGAGGATTTGATGTTAAGTCCAGAGCATGGCTAGAGGGTGAGAAACAAGCAGAATATTCTATGCCTCTTCGAAGAAATCTACTCCAAGCTGGCCCACAGTCTCCAGGGCCTCCAGATATTAAAGCTACATAGTATCATTCAGTGGGGCTTAATATCACCTCTTTATTTCTGGCTCAGAAAATTATTTTCAAGTACTAAATATACTCTAAAAAATACAGATTTGGTAGTTAAAAGGATTTTGTATCTAGACCAATTCCCATACATAATTCAGGAATCAGGGATTGCAAGTATTCCTAAATTTGCAATCTAGTCCTTGACCTAGGACATGAACCCCTATTATCTGACTCCTGGTTTAATGTCTATTCTGTCACATTGAACTGATCTGCCCTTATCAGGGATTTTGCTCATTTGCACCTTGTTTCTTTTGCAGTCCAAATAAATGGGTGGTCCTGAGACAAATATTAGGGTATTGATGTGTTCTGAATGTTTGCACACCCTCTCTTCCCCCACAAATTCATATATTAGAATCTTAATTTCCAAGGTGATATAGGAGGTGTGGTCTGTGGGAGCTGATTAGCTCATGAAGAAGGACCCCCATGATTGGGATCAGTGCCCGTAGAGAACAGCTCTCCAGAGCTGTCCAGCCCATTCCACCATGTGAGGACACACGTAGACGTCAGAAGTCTGAGACCCGGAAGAGGGCCTTTGCCGGGACCCAACCCTGCTGACACCTTGATCTTGCTGTGAGAAACAAAGATCTGTGGTTTATGAGCCACCCACTCTGCAGTTTGTTAGAGCAGCTTGAACAGACTAAGAGAACTGCTTTAACATGACAGCAGCACAAAGTATTGAGAAAGAAATACAAGGAGGAAGATATCATTGAAATTATAGATAATATGGTGTTCAGATCGAACAGCCCATTGACAAAGAGGTAGGTAATAAGATAAAAGCAGCAAGATGCTACCAACAATTGTGCTTTTAATTGATGCCTAGATGTGGCAGAAACCTGCTGGCTGTCCTTTCCTTCATTTCATTAGAACTTCAATTTTTAAGGATTTATAAATTGAAAAGAATAAACAGACTCTGAATTAAAACCCATGAAAGAAGCTGCCATTCTCTCAGGGTAATACACCTGAGATCTGTGAAGCTGACAGTGTGTTAATTTAATGTAGCTTCTGAAATTATAAAACCCTTTTGACCAAAACATTGAAAAATCACTGTTTCTCTGACATTAATAAGCATAATTATATCCTCCAGTTGGGAAGAGCTTTGTGAAATTTAGTAATATGTTAAATATTGTTTTCACAATATCAGTTCCTAGAAATTACTTTATGCATAGTAACTTAATCTTACCCAAGTATGAAGGCTCATAGTGTTCCCCCCATTCAAAAAATATATAGGCTTATTAAATACATGCACCATGTTAAAAACTTTACATAAGCATTTTATTTAATCTTCCTTATAACTCAATATAGTAAAATATATAGGAAAAGAAACTGAGGCTGACAGAAGTTAACAGCTGATACAAAGCAAAGCTAGAAGGTGAGCACAAGGTTTCTGATTACAGGGTATATGTGTTTAATTATCATGCTACTTTGCTCTGTATGTGAGGAAACTAAGTATGAAGAGCCAAATGACTTGTCTGTGCTCATACAGTAAATCAGAGATGATGTCTGTTTGAAATTCAGATAAATACTTCATCAGTCTAGCAGTCAAACCAGACTGAAACCCAGGCATTGGTCAGAACTGAGCTCTTGTCAGAAGCTTAAATGGGGAATGGGGAGTGGACTGAATGTAGAACTCACCTCCTTATTTCTATAGGACTGAGGCCTCCTTTCCCTAGATGGCTGTTACCTGGAGGTTCTCAGCCCATAGATGCCAACCAGAGTCCTCTGCTACCTAATCCTCTCCACAGCCAGCAAAAAAAGCCACGGCTTTCAGTCAAACAGATACAAGAACAGGAATTTTGGTAATAACGTGAATAAGCTTAGACGTGGATCATTCGCTAGGGGATCCATCAGATAAGAATGTAGCCCAACTGAAAACTGACTGCAGCCTCAGCCTGAGACCAATCAGAGTACCTGGTTAAGCCATCACCATCATCCATCCCTACTATGGTGAACCCTCACCATGAGTAGAGACTGCCATCTGCCATCAGGGGAGACACAGGGCAGTCGGAGAAGGCAAGACACTGCTCCAGGCTGTGTGGACAGAAAAGAAGCCAGTAGGCAGGTATCAGAGGGTCTAGAAGCAAGAGTTAGATGGATGGTTAAGATCTGGTATCCTGGCCCACAGAAACTATGAGAAAATGTGTGTTGTTTCAAACTGTTAAGTTTGTGCTAAATTGTTACACAATGGTAGAAAATTAATACAGAATTTTGGTAGCACAAGTGGGTGATCAGGTAATAAATGATTAAATTGTGGGAGAGCCTTTGGAACCAGGAAGTGGGAAGAAGCTACAAGGATTTTGGTGAGTACAATAGAGCCTAAACCAAGTTGAACAGACTGTTAGTAGAAATATGGATGTTTATTACGGGAGAAACTTGAAACTCAGTTCTTCTTGCCAATACAGTAAAGAATTACAGATCAGCGAATCTATTAGCATGCAAGCAGGGTTTATTGGTCATAACTTCTCATGGTAGACAACGGGCCTTGCCAAGGCAGGGGAGGAAGGCAGGAGCATTGGGTCCTCTGTCTTGAGGACTTCCATAGTTGTTGGCATGGGAGTGAGAGTTACATACTGATTGGTGGGTAAAGGTGGTGCCAGCATCCCCTGGGGGGAATGTAATTACTCAAATGTAGGTATGTGTGGGGGTTAGTTAGCCCAAAGTTTTAACTTGCTCCAGACCACATTTGCTCATCTTGTTGTAAAACAGATACATGACAGGAGGCAGTTAACTAAAATTGAGACAATTACCCAAAGTTATTTATGGGCCCTTTCTATAAACACCAGGGACCCCTTATAAAACAGATAGTGACCAGAGGTAGGCAATTAACCAAAACGGAGTGTTTATGTGACTGTGTGTGTGTGTGTGCGCACGTGCTTGTGCACTGTGGGCGGTGTGACTGATTTCTTCCGAGCACGTCTGCCACATGCCTACATCCCAAACCATCCAACAAGAGGGCCCAGCAGCTGTGTTTTTTAAGTACCACAGATGATTCTGATGAATGGCATGCACTATTGCTGTTTCCCCCATATTTAATTTTGTTATTATTATAGTTATACATATTAACTTTAAAACTATGCATTTAACTCAGACGAAAGAGTGAATATCTTTCACACAAACACAAAAATGCCCTGACCTATGATGCTAACAAATCATCGTCATCATCATTATCACCATCATCTCACTGAATGCATCTGTAGGAAACAGTATTTGAATTTTAAAGAAAGATAGTAGAGGGCAGAAATTAACAACAGAGTTTGGAGTACCACAGGTGTGGATTTTACTTCCGACTCAAAATTAACCGAATGATCTAGGGCCAGTTGCTTATCTCTTAGAGTCCAGGCTTCAACAACCATAAGCAGGATGTGGGTATGGATACTTCTAAATAATAAGGTTGTGCTACACACTATGCATTGTAAAACTATCAATATGTCACAACACCTACATGACAGGTATTATTGCTCTTCAAGTGAAAGAAATCTACAAGTAATTTTTTTGTTTCAATTTTTCTCCCTTGGCCATGCACTTATTTAGGAACCGGGGAAAACACAGGGAATCTCTTGGTAGGGAGGCATAAAGCTGTGTGCTCCAGAACTCTCCCCACACAAACCACAGAGCCTTTCATAACCTTTCTAAGTATCAGAATCTTACTTATTTTTCCTATCCCACTTAGTACAGTGTCCTTAAAAATAATTGGCATTTTCCCTCAATCTAAAAACTCAAAGGCAAGTTTATTTTCAAAAATAACACCTAAAGGAAACCGAAGCTCAATTTATTTTATCAACTTTTATCACTTTTAGTTGCTACAAAAAATACCATTCCTGACTTTATACCATTTTGTGTAGAACAATTCAAATCATGAGATAATTGTTACTTTAAGTAATATATTACCCTATAAATGTAACAATTGTGAAGGGTGAAGAACACATTAGAAAGCAATTGAGTTTAATTGCATCCTTGGGACTGCTTTGTGGTGCCTGCAGCAGTTTTTTTTTTCTCCACGAAAAAAAGTCAAGGTCTGAAATATATAATAGTTTTCACTTGCCACTACAATTGTAGAGTAGACTATATGACTAGCCTTCAACTACTGAATAATATTTAAAGATAAAAAAGATTTTGAAATGTACTTTTCTAAAACATGGAGATTTTACACTCAACACTGATACAAAGCTTTTGTTGTCATTGTTTTAGTTTTACTCCCATTCTCCACATCACTTAGGGAGGAGATCAAAAGGTATTTCTGAGTGAGAGTCATGGAAATGTTGACCTTTCCAAATAATTTTAGAAGCAGAATATAAAGATACTAGAAGTGAAATTGCATTGAATTTTAGTAGTCTATGTAGAAGATCTGTGTTGAAGGGGAGCAGAATTTGTCACTCTTTAGTGTAAGGATTATTTTGCACTATTTTTGAGAAAAGCAGACACAGGAGAAGCTCTGAACACTGAGTAGCAGTTGCCCTTTGTAAGAGCCATTTATGATATACAGGAAATGATAAGGGTATCCCCCTCTCTCTTCGAGAAAGAGGAGGATGACTCTAAGTCTCTAGAAACTCATCTCAATAGAGAAGACAAAGACTTAAACCTGCCTAATGGTCTGGCACTTGCTCACTGTGCTTTGCCTGACAACTCCCCATAACTGGCTTTTCCCCACCCCTCCACACGACATCTTTCTTTCGTCTTCAGCTGAAATGGTATTGAAGGAGGTGGCTTGCCCCATTTTGGAGAGTAATTCAATTCTCCTGGATGTCTTGCAAGTACACAGGAGATAAATGTGTTATTAAACTTCTGTTTGTTTCTCTCCTGTTAATCTGTCTTTTATTATGGGGTATGGGGTGGGAGGGGGCAGGGAGAGGAAGGGTCTCAGCCGAGAACCTAGAATGGAAAAAGGGAATGAAAAAGGGGAAAATTATTTTTCTTCCCCTCAACAGTGTCAATACAGCTGGAAAACAAAGAATTCTACAGATTTCCTTCAGTGATATGGCATTAATGTGGAATCTTTAACTAAAAGCCTGAGGCATTCCTCCGTCAAGAGCTATGGAAGTGAGATTCTGAACAGTTAAAGATATTGTCCCTGGTGACAATAAACAACAACGGAACAGCTAAGTGAACACTCAGTCCACTGGAGTCTGAACTCAGATCTGTGCCCACTGCTTCAAAGTGTATTCATGGGGGTGGACGAGCAATAAGCCTAATGAGTAACAGCTTTAAATCTTTCAGAAAAAATAATAACATTCCAAATTATATTATCCAATGGATAGTAACAACTTTCAAAATCTCGATCCAGAATGTATGACTTTTGGGGAAACAAGGAAGAGCTTTTTCTAACCCATCTGTTCATAAAACAGAAAATGCAATAGGGAACAATTCTATTACAGGGATATGTATTCTGCTTTGCCTTCTAGAAGATACTATGCAAGGCACTACCAGGAATAAATTATTGTCTCTATACTGATAGTTTTATAATGGAAAATTAGAATGGCCTTGACCAAAATAAACTTAATCACCTTAATGTTCCCCTCAGCTTCACTAACTTTAGACAGGTTTCTTGCTGACTACAGGTTCCTGATTTCCCTTGTCTTAGAGCATTTACTTTAAATAGCTTTTAATTACAAAGTTTTTCTCTGTCCCTTTGAAAAGTAGTTAAATCTTCTCCCAGCCTCTTGCCAGTTTTACAACCCAGGAACATATTTTTTTTAAGACCACAGGACCATCCTTTTGAAATGTAATCATCTATTTAGACAGAGCCCCTCTTTCCCGGGCTCTGAGAGAATAGAAGCATAACTTAGATAAACACAATTAAGGAATACTGATGGCTTAGTCACATTGACCAATAGGCCCCTTCACTTCCTCTAATACTTTTCTACAAGCTCAACCCAGCTGATGGAATCTTCTAATCAATGGGGTTGTGTTTCAATCTCCCCTGTGGCAGTGGACTTGGATAGACTCTTCCTCACCTGTTTAACTCAGTGCAGTACAATTTTTCTTTGACAGCCTATGATTTCAATAGAAATTAAGTGATATGAAGAATTTCACACTTCTGAAAGTTTGAAAAGTTACTAGCTGTGACAAAGTGTATGAAAACGGCCGGTCAGGGATCCCAAGTTTCTAATTTTATCTAGGTCTCTTCTTGCATATAAGGTACAGTTGACAGCCTTAGATTTCTGTCACATGTATCTCTGTGCATGGTTTGTAAGTAAACTTAGATGTCACCCAGCTATACTGGGTTACTACAGAATAGATACTGAAGAAGAGCCTAGAACAAAAGTAGTATTTGAAGAACAGTAGTAGTAAAGAGTAAGGACCAAGCAATTGGAGGGAGAAAGAATGATGTGTTAGGAAACAACCAAATTTACTTTAACTGGAGTATTAAGTTGAATTTCAGAAATATGAAGAAATAAAGGTACTTAATTATAGAAATATATTACTCGGAAAGTATGATACATGGTCTCTCTTGCTTAAAGGGTTCTTTGATATAAAGTATTTTTAATAGTTTTGAAATTAAATCTTATATTCAGACAGCCCAAACATTTGTGATCTGAATTTGTTTTTTAAAAAGCCTTTCCACTTTTTCTTTTTAACATTAAAAACAATTTATCATCAAATGACAGAATTATTTTGTAAATATTTTCACGTACATCATGTTAAATATTTTATATGGTTACTTCATAAAACACTATTTAAATTTCTAAATCTGTATTATTCTGTACTTCTTCATAAAGACATATAATTCCTTATGGTCTACAAAAAACAGCCTAATTTTTATTTATAACTTAATTGCTTCCACAGATACAATATTTAACCATTAATCATTAATCATTAATCATTAACCAACTCCACATTAATAAATTTAAGGGCATTATTTCAGTCCACATTAGCATCCTGCATTATTGGACTCTACTGACCATTCTCTCCTGTTCATGATGTCCTCTTTTTTCTTTGCATTTAGACAACAGAGAAACCACAGCTTCCATTCTGCCTCTAAAGATACACACATAATTCGCATTAGTTTGCTTTCTAGATGTTTTTTGCCTTGGAAACCTTTTTACTTCAATATTCATCTCTGCAAGCCTATTAAAGCAAGTATGACTCACATGTCTCTAGCATTCCTGAGAACAAGTCAGATAGGTCTCCACTAAACAGTGAGCGATGGGTCGCTCAGAGGGTCGCTCACTGTTTAGTGGAGACCCACAGTGGTTAACAGGAACTTGTCAAAGTAAATTCCTGGGATCTGGAGGTATAAAAGTGTTCGTTAACAAGGCATTTATTTATTCAGTAAACATTTAGTAAGGAGCTACAATGTCCCAGACATTGGGATAGATCATGACAAAGGACTCACAATTTAGTGAGAAGAAAGTAAGCAAAGCAAGGGGGTGAACTAACACTGCAGCAAACCTGTTATTTGTCAAAAATTCTGCATGGCATGAGAATTATTATCCTCTCCTTTCATACGAAACAAATAAAATGGAAAGGAATCAACCTTCAAATCATCCGATCTCTTATATTAGTACATTGCCAAATCAGGATGAGAAGTATAACTGTTATAGATTCTAAATCCCTTCTATAATATCTTTCTCAAAAGAAACTAATCAGAACACTGAACCAAGAAACCAATCAGAGGGTGATGTCAGCAAGATGATGGAGTAGGAGGTATCCAATCGTCATCCCTCACCAAAACCCTAACTTTGCAACCATCCACTGACAAAAATGCCTTTGTGGGAGTTTCAGGAAGTAGGTAGGAGGTTGCAACACCCCAGTGGAGTGTGTGGAGCCATGGGGTTGCACACTCCACTGGGGTGTTACAACCCCAGGGACAGTGGCATTTGGAAGTCTGGCCTGCTTCCCGATGGAAGCTCAGCTGTCTGGGGACCTGACTGCAGGCTGACCTGGAAGCTGCACCATGAGCACATCCCAAAGGCAATCTCTTTTGCCCAGGGGTACAGCAGGAGTCCCTCTTGCCAACAGCATGAACAAAATAAAAAGACAACCTAACGAACAGGAGAGAATATTTGCAGAGCATACATCTGATATATAGTCAATATCCAAAAAATATAAGAAACTTTTACAACTCAAAAATATAAATAAATAAATACCTGATTTAAAAATTGGCAAAGGACCTGAATACACATTTTTCCAAACACAGATAGATGGCCCAACAGGTACATGAAAACATGCTCAACATCACTATCAGGGAAACACAAAAGAGAGCCATAATGAGATATCACCTCATACATGTTAAAATGGCTATGATTAAAAATAAAAGATAACAAATCTTGGTAAGGATGTAGATAAAAGGGAATCCCTGTACACTCTTGATGGCGATGTAGATTAGTACTATCATATGGAAAAGAGTATGGAGTTTTCTCAAACAATTAAAAATGGTACTATGACACGTTTCATTAATCCCACTTCTGGATATGATCCAAAGAGCTGAGATCCAGATCTCAAAGACACGCCTGTATTCCATATCCACTGCAGTGTTCGTCACAAGAGCCAAGATCTGGAAACAACCAAAGTGCCCATCAACAGATCGATGGGTAAAGTAAATGTGATATATAAAGAAAATCCAGCCATTGATAACAACATGGGTGGACCAGGAGGACATCATGCTAAGTGAAAAAAAGCCAAACACAAAAAGATAAACACTGCATGATCTCACACGTGGAATCTAAAACGGAAATCGCAGAGGCAGAGAGTAGGATGGTGGCTACCATCACCTGGGGGAAGGGGAGATGAAGAGGTGGTGGTCCAAGGGGACAAAGGTTACTTATACGGGATAAATAATTCTGAAGATCTACTATACGGCATAGTGCCTGTGGGTAATAATGCTATATTGTGTGCTCAAACAGTTTAAGTTGCAAATATTTTCAGCTCTTTGTGTATCTATCATATTCCAATCAAGTGCATTTTAAAAAACAGACAAGAATCCAGTTACTGCAAAATATGTGCCAAGAAGCAAAAAAGCAAAATGCAATAAAATACCATAGAAAGCAAAAAAAAATGTATGTGTGAGCATGCACAGGTGTGTCACAAGTCATTCTCCTGTCAGCCTGGCTCTCTTCATATATTTTCTCTGTTCTTCAAAGTAAATAGTGGAGTATCTAAGGTGTTTAAAACTGTAGGTGCACGTTAATTCACCTGTAGGTCATATTGGGGAAGGAGGCAGGTTAGGTGTATTAATTTCATTCTATAATCTGAAGATGGATACATTTGAAAAACCAGTTTGGATTCAACATACATGCTACATTTTTTTAAAGTACTCTAACTCTTGATAGATATCAATGTTATTCTGCCTTGATGTATTATGAATAAGAAACTTTCAGTAATAAAACCATATAATCTTAGTTTTGTATGAACATGAGAAATATTAGAGGAGAAAAAACAGAATGGTGGCATTACAATGGCTAAAGCTCTTCAGCCATATTTCAGTTCCTCCTCCTTTGGCAAAAGCAATGAGAAAAAATTTGGCAGTATTTCCTTTTCTAAGCAGTTTAGAATAATAATATTTAGCTTGGATAACAGTATTATTTATTTAGCATCAATATTAATGATTTGGAATGGGAGTAAATTATAGTACTGAAATTCATAGCTGACACTAAGTCCAACTGTTAGAACTGTCAAAGAGAGATAAATATATAAAATGACTTGCATTACTTGGAACCCATAAATTAGGATGGGAGGGTTTTTTTTGTGTTTGTTTTTAATACATGATCTTCATTATATTTTTCCATTACTAGTTATTCCCCTTATACCCACTCCCCCCAGCAATCACCACACTGCTGTCCATGTCCATGAGTCCTTCTTCCTCCTTGCTCAGTCCCTCCACCCCCTAACCTCCCCACCCCACCCCTGCCCTGCAACACTGCAACATTAGCTGGTGCCTGTTCTGCACCTATGAGTCTGTCTCTGTTTTGCTCGTTTGGTTTTTAATAGGCACTTGGAATTTGGAAACAATCACTGGATATTTGTAGTAAGGAATGAAATTCTCTTTCTTTAGTTGTGATTTTAAGTAATAGAGTAGCTCATTTCACTTGAATAACAATGTTTTGTCGCTTTTTTACTCTTTGTAAAGGAAAACTGTATATTGCCCTTTTAAATGTAAGTCCCTTATGGGCCAAAGTCCTATTTGTGAAACTTATCCACCAACCAGTCCCTCCAAACGAATTAATTTTTAAAACTCATTACTAAAGAGTTGAGCTTTAATGGTGGTGAAGACACTGGCACCTAAGAGCTGGCCCCATGCAGGTGCTGAATGAAGCTACCAAGAAAATGCCACGAGAGCCATGGCTGCATGTATATGAATGCCTTTCATCCCAGTTTCAACCAGGGGAAGACATCCGTCACTCAATGCAATTTTTCTCCCCCAACTACTGAGCCAAAAGGTTGATCACAGAGGCATCAGAGGAAAAGAAATAACACCTGGGTAATATGTGATAGACATTTAGCAGAAAACATTACAAGAAAAAAAATGCTTTAAAACAGTGCATAAAAAATTTTCTAACCCTGAAATTTATGGAGAACATTATTTTATGAGGTCAGGACTTAATTAAGAGAAACAGATATAAAAAAGGAAAAGTTGTAGATCAGCATCAACTCCACCACAACAGAAGCTACCCTTCATTAAGAGCCAGCTATGTGCTGACGCACCACACCCTCTACAAAGTCTTAGTTTCACAAAACATACAGGAACTATGACGCAGAAGGGGCGAAGAGGCCGACGTAGAATGTAAGTACGTCAGAGTCCACACACGCCAAGGCCATGCAGCCTTGCCTCCATACTGGATCTTTTCATCTAGTATAGTGCACATCTTTAAAATAAAATCAGCAGAATTTAGACAAATGTAGACAACATGATATTGGGACCAAATAAGACTAAGGTAAGTTCCTCAGAATTAGCTGGCTATGAATTTTCACCAATGTGAAAATATCTATATAGTCCAAATAAAGATTTAAGTAGAAATTAAACCTTTATATTGGAATTCCACTGAAATATTTATAGTGCGTTAAATACAATTAGCATACTTTGCCTTTATGGAATTCTCTATATAAATTTCTATCCATCCATTTTTTTCTATACTCCTGTGTTTTCTTTCTTCAGACAGGAGTAGAACTACCCTCAGAACTTTTAGGCTTTTATGAGACATATGGTCAATGTTTCCACATGACTGTTGGTAACAATATCCCTAAAGCTCAGTTCTGTAGAACCTAGCTCTCCACTCCAGATGTCTTGTAGCCTTTGTGAATGTACTGCGTATGCAGAAGCAGGCAAGATGGTATTTAAGCAAAAGTAACACTATATATGTCATATAGTCATCATCCTTCTACTCATTAAAGATTTTTATGGAGAAATATGTTTTTAGAACTATATAGAAATTAGCATTTCTCTGATGGCTAGTGATGCTGAATATCCTTTCATATGTCTCTTGGCTCTCTGTATGTCCTCCTTAGAGAAGTGTCTTTTCAAGTCCTTTGCCCACTTTTTATTTGGGTTGTTTGTTTTCCTGGAGTGGAGTTGTATGAGTTCTTTGTATATTTTGGAGATCAGACCCTTGTCTGAGGTATCACTGGCAAATGTTTTCCCATACAGTTGGTTCTCTTTTAATTTTAATGTCATTCACTTTAGCTGTGTAGAAATTTTTTGTTTTGATGAGATCCCATTTTATATATCCCTTGCTCTAGGGGACATATGGATGAAAATGTTTCTGTGGGGAATATCTGAGATTTCCCTGCCTGTGTTCTCCTCTAGGGCTTTTATGGTGTCACAATTTACATTTAAGCCTTTCATCCACCTTGAATTTAGTTTTGTGATTTTTCCTTCTGGAAATAGTATTTTGTATACTCTTATACCCAGTAGAAAGAAAAATTCTATTATAAACAGAAAGCATGTCTTAAATTCTCTTAAATTCTGATAAATACTTGTTTAAGCCACAATTCTCTGGCCAGAGGAGATAGAGAAAGTTTAAAAAGTTTAAATAGAAAAAGATGGGAATGAATGATATGGTTTTGCTGCTAAGGAAGAGATAGCACCTTACAGGGAGTGGGTGAGAAAATCAGTTCCTCTGTCGTGTACAAAAGAAAAAGTTGATATATGATGAGGAGAATAAAAACAATTTCTATAAACAACATTGAAAATTTTAAAAGGATCTTCTTGTGTTATCCTCCTGCTAAAACAATGCTTATTTTCCATACAGCTTGACACTTTTGTCCAATATCAAAAACTACGTATTTCTTAACTTTTTGTTTGTGGCACATCGCATTCCTGGTAACTCCTCACATGGACCTGGTAACTCTTCTGCAAAGATCATTTTGAATCTATGAAATAATACAATAGGACTTACAGAAAATTTCATTTCAAAATTGTAAAAAAGTCAAAATAAAGCTACATTATAGGACACTAATGTCTCCCACAGAATGTATGAAGCAGAAAATTTTAGAACTTCCTCTTTTGACAAAAATTCCCATAAAAGGTAAAATAATTCAATATGAATTCATGATCCAAATGACAATGCAGTGTAAAGTACTAAGAAATACTAGTTTCTAGCAATTCTAGTTTCCATGAATGATTTTTGCAGGCATCTAATGTGATAAATCAACCTTCTGACATGAACTAATTTCATTTTAAAAATCAAATAATAAGAAAGCATAATAAAAAGCTTAGTCTGCTCAAGCTGACATAATAAAACATTACAGTCTGGACAGTTGAAACAACATACATTTATTTTTTTTCACAGTTCCGGAGACTGGAAAGTCCAAAGATCAAGGTACCATATATTGTCATGTGTAATGTGTACTTCTTTGCCCACATTTTTTAGGAAAAAATAAGGACGTACATTATACATGGGTAGTACTAATTCTATATCTATATAAATGTTTTTAATTCTTTTATTTATGCTTATGTGTAAAAAGTACAACTGTAGAAAGCAATAACGATATCTGTATGCAAAATAATACTCTGGAATACAATAATTGGTTTTGTTTCTAAATATAAAATTGAATTAAAAAATTAAAACAAAAGGCTTTTATAAAAATTTGGGCCCAAAACGTGGGTGTGCATTATTCATGGCAGCATACAGTCACTGTAGGGTTTGGTTTCTAGTGAGAGCTCTGTCCCTGGCTTGTGGAGCACTGACTTCTTCCCGTGTCCACACACGGTCTTTCCTGGGCGTGTGCACGTGCCCGTGGAGAGAGAGCTCAAGCCTCTGTTCCTCTTAGAAGCACATTAATCCAATCATGTATTGGGGGCGGGGAGGCCCCACCCTCTTGGCCTCATACAACCTAATCAAATCCCAAAGTCCTAACTCATGAACATTATCACATCAGAGGCCATGGCTTCAACATATTTTGGAGGAACGCAAACATCCAATCCATAACAAAAACTGAATTTTTAATAGAAAATTGTAAATTCTTAGGATTTGTTTTTATGATAAGTAAATTAAAATTCATACAACTATGATCTGGAAATGGGTCATTTTAATAAGTTCTGTATTTTCTGTTATGTATATTAAAGTATGAGAACCTCAGCTTTAGAGAACAAAAATAAAAAGTATCAATGGCAATGGACAGAGCATTGTTGTTTATGAATAAACACTTAGCTCCCACCCCCAAAGTCACTTTTTAAAAAAATAGTCACTGCACCAATATGTGATCTCTTTTCAATATATAGCTTGAGTGTCCATTTAACATACTCTAAGAATTAACTGATGCTGATAGTATTTTAATATTGCAGTTATTTTGGCATTTCCTATTGAAAGAAATAGAAGAGCAACCAGAAGTAACAATTTTGCTTGTGAAAAAAGAAACTAATAAATAACCGAAACAGTTGAAATTAAGCACTTGATTGGATATATAATCTGTGTTTCATTTTCAGTGAAATGTATTTTTATAGTCTTTGACATCAAAGAGTTTGCACAGACATGGAAAACTAGTATTTGTAAGGAATGGAGAAAATGGAGTAAATTCCTACACCAAGAACTAAATTAAATATAAGAGATTTTGTTTAACACAATCTGGGGTGAATGCTCTCCATTACAAGGTATCATGACATAACAATAGGAAATCTCATTATCTTGATTGGTCAGGATGATTATAAACTATTACTAATCTGAATAGTCTATGAAGGTTTAATGGAAACAATAGAATTTCAGAAGCTGTTTAAATTACCTAAATAATGTTGTGTGTGCTAGAATAGAAGGGTATGCCAAAATAAATTATGCTTTGCAAAAGGATGAAAAAAAATGTTGACAATTTAAGTGAGACACACCCAAAGAGGCAAATTTGAGGCAGACAAAAGGGACTGAGAAAAGATAGGAAAGGGAAAATATTTTGATCTCCTTGTGAGAAACTATGTGAATAATGAGGATGTTGCAGACTCAATGTTCAATGCACTAGAAAATTGATGAAGGGCTTTGGGTAGGGAAAGATGGGTCAGTGTGACAGATGAAGGCGGCGGCTTTGAAAATAATAGCTAGACAGATGAAAGGGTACTCAATCCTGGCAATGGGGAATCAGCTGAAAATGAGAGACTAGCAGCCAAGCTGAAGGTAAACAAGTCATTTTATATTGAGAAAAGAATACTTAGAGGAAAGTATGGGAACAGGGACTAGAGATTGGAAAGCAGTTATGTTTCCTCGGGAAGCTGGCAACAAGCAAGTTGATTCCAAAGACATTTTTGAAGGAACTAATTAGTGATTTAATGAGTGACTATATGTGTAGTTCAGCAAATGTATTTCGTGTACACTACACATCAGGTGTGCCTGTTGCAAGGGGCAGACAGTAAAATAATAATGTCAAGTTTTCCTTACTTGCCACGTTAGAGAGATGATGACACTGCCAACGACGAATACAAATCTATGTTTAATTTTTATGCATTGAATTGTAGTTTTACTGTGACCTAATCCTAATGTCATCAACTGCTTGGAAAATGTTTAATGTCAACTGCCAAAAAGAAGGCATTTTCAAGTGTAATTTCAAACCTTTCAAGCTTGCTAGCAAATTGAATGTTAAAGTCAATAGAATTTGCATTTATGAAGACTCATATGCATAAAAGTGAATTTTTTAGAATGTTTCTATCTATCTCAACCCCTGGAAAATGAGAAAAATGAGACATTAAACTGAGTCTTGCAGCTCGCCTGCTCTGTCATTTATGACACCTAATTCTGCATCTTGCCAAATGCCAGAAAACATTTGGTCGATGGTTGAAGAAAATATTAAACAGTGGTGTTATTCACATACAAGTGTCAGCTCCAAATAATACAGCAATGCCTTTCTTCTAGACTTGCACATTCTCTACCCACAGTTTTATGAACCAGGGAAAAAAGAAAAATTAAAGATTTGCTGCACTGAGTTTCAGGCATTGTTGAAGGCCTGTTTGCAATAAAGGTGCTTTCTCCCTTGAAATAGTGTAAAGTATTTTCAGGTTAATACAAGTTATTCAAAAGAAAGTAAATGCCTGGGGAGCTATTTAAATTATCTGTGTAAAAAAACCTCACTATTTGTAGTCCATAGTATTAAGGAAAAAATCACCCTAACATTGCCTTTGTTCATTTGCCTAGCTGAAATAACAATCCCTTGTAATGGCACTTCATTTGGAACTTGTCAAAACTAAAAGATAACAGCTTTAGGCACAATTTACAAGTCCACAGAATCTTGACATAGGTTGAGGCAATCAATAATAACATTTTTTAAACAACCACTTTGCATTGATTCTAAAATGCACTTTTTCATGCTTTAAAATATGTGAAATCCTGGTTGGAAGGATTTTTATTTTCTTGGTTACTCAAAAAATACAATGTGCCTTATATTTGATGAAATACAGTAAGATTAGTTACAATATTCAGCCATAAATCCCCAACCCGTCTTGTAATTTGTGACCCCAAGGAGAATTTTAATATAGGGTCTGGAAAAGGAAGACATTCTTACGAGACCTGTATAGTTATCATTTAGAATGTGTTAACCACAGGATCAGTGATACATCTGTACTCAGTGAACTTTGTGTTTGACCAGTAACTTATTTAAAGTGGCTATTGTCACCATCACAGCTCTAATCCCCAAGTGACAAGTATAGTTGCTCAGGCAATTAAACTGTTTCATTTAATGTTTGGGAGGGGAGTAATAAATGCCTGACAATATGAAAATAGCAAACTTAATTTCCATTTCTAGAACCACTGCAAATCACCTGTGTGACCATTCTATCTTAATTATATAGCAGAATGAAAATGGGCCACTGCCCAAGACAGAATACTCGCTGTAAAACCTGCCTCAGGGGAAGATGGAATACTGAAGTGAGATCGATAAACACCCTAATGGATAAACACCAGCCTGGGAATCCAGAAACTATTTCAATTTAATCTGTCTCCATCATTTCCTCACAAGGCCAATATTTCCTTGGTTATAAAATGAAAATGATTATGTTTTCCGTCTCTGTGAGATAATAAGCAAATAAAATAATCAAAATATACAGCATTTTTTGCTCCTTGAAAGGAAAAGATGATTTCAATACAAGGGGGAAAATATATGATAAACAGGTCAAAATTATTCTTTGTTAGGTTGAATAGAAATTCGATTTGTGAATTTCTTAAGTTACTAATTATGCCAAGTGAATGTCTGTGAAAAAATATTGTAATTTTAAAAACTTAATATTCTACAAATTTGAGGGGATTGTGGTGTTTATTGTACTCCTACTAAAAAACCCTGATTCATCACCTACTGCACCTGGAGCTGCTCACAGGCTCGTAAAGCAGGTGGCCACCAGGTGCAGCACACCTCTAAGGACTAGAATCAGTGCTTGGCAAATTTGTTTAGGCAGTTGGTCTATGCATCCAGGTGGTCTCCTAAGCAACTTTCTTTTTATTTCTAATCTCAAAAGATAAGGGCAGAAAAAAAATATTCAATATAGCTGTATTTTATGAGCAGTGAAGTAGAATCTTTAAATAAAGAAGTTAAAAAGTCACATGGAGAAATAGCTTAATCTTGTGATGGCTCAATAGAATAGGGATGCAGAGACTAGGACGTGGGCCCTAGCTCTACGATGCCAGCTTAGTGCCCAACTGCCTAAGTGTGAGCTCTCCATAAATTCAGAACTGGACAGAATCCCAGCAATTACTTAGTCCAACACCCTCATCTTCAAGATACAGATCTCAGACAGAGTGAGGGATTTGCCAACAGTCCAACAACCTGACAAGTTCATAAACAGACCAGAATTCAACCCAGAGTTTTTGCCAGTATACCATCCACACCTCATCTGCAAAGAAAGAAGTTGAATTATTATAGATTGCTATGTGATCTCTAGCATCTCCTCCAAGTCTAAAACTCCATATCTTCTCGTGAAGGCTTGAAGTCTTAAACATTTACATAGAAAACCATTTTAAGCAGGCTAAACTAACAAAGTAGAAAAGCTGAATGCCAACTAAAATGCGGAAAGAAAGTATTCTGTACTCTTCTAATTCACAGCTCACTGTCAATCTTTAACACTTATTCTCAAGCATTTATATTCAAGATGTTTTTTTTCCTGTATTTACTATTTCCATTTGCAAAAGCCACTCTCTGTTTCAAAGTTCCAGGAACCTGCAATAAAATCACATTAAGCTAAGTAGTAAAATGACATTATACGTGTGACAAGAATGTTCACTACCTGAAGTTATAATGCTGGCTTCCCTACCAACAGGGATATTGTGAGGATTAATGAGATATTTAGAAAACCCTTTATGCACAGGGAGAAAAAGAGCCTCATAAATGCAAAGGAGGAATAGCAGTAGTTTATCTCCCCCATCAGCTGAGGAAAGCCTGTCTAAACAGATGGACCTGGAATGGTATCTTCAAATTGAGAAAACATTACCTATGTTACAGGGAGTTTAGGGAAAAGGGCTTCTTATAGGATTCCAGTGCTGGGAAGAGAAAGCCACATAACTTCTATTCGTAAAACTCAGTGGGAACTGAGGCTGAGTGAGCGTGCTGGTGGGGTCCGGGCAGTTCCTCTTAAAGGGCCCATCCACAGACTTACTCAGACTCACTTCCTCTGGATTTTAGCACTGGAAGAGCAGCTCAAAAAGTACCAGGGATACATGGAGAGGAACTGAATTGTCTGGCATTGGGGAGAGCTGGTAGGGGTAGCTCTCTCCAAAATAGAAGTGCTGGTAGAGGCCATTGTTGCTTTGCTGAGATATCCCCTCACAGAACCAGCAGGTGGGCACCATCTTATGAGTCTCCATTACCCTGGTTCACACTGTTTTCCTACCCTGGAGATTCCCTGAGACCCTGTCCCACCCAACTATAAGGCCCACCCAAGCTATTTCCAGTGGTTATCCATACAAATGGCCTATCCTGGCTCATGCTTCAGACTTTCCTAAAAATCTCTCAAACAAGCAGCATCTGACCTCTGAGAAACTCGTGTCTCTGGCTAAATGGCCGGGGGCTCAGCACTACAGGCACTCTGCCTTAGTTTGCAGCTTGCCCTCTCCTGGCCACCTCCAGGCCGAGCACAAGTAGTAGCCATCTGAAGATCACTTTGGAGCTCATGCCACGTGGTCACAGACAGAGCATAGGCAGTGGCTGACCTTATAGCTCTTGGGAGGCCCCAGAGCGATTGCAACTGGTGAACAGCTTCACACCATGCTGGAATACAACCCTATTACCACCATGAGCCACACACCTAAGGAGTAGACTCAGTTGAGCACAAAAGTCCCGCTGAAGCAAGTCCTGCTCCATGGGCTTGACTCCTGTGCAGCAGCTCCTCTCTTGTAGTTACAGCAGTCCTCACAGCCAATAGCTCTGGTGGTTAATCCCCTCCAGTGATGTCATTGGCAATCAAGGACAGTACACACAGCCCACAGAAGGGCACACCTGGACCACACAGCTTGGGTGACTGAGAGGCTGTGTCAGTCGACCCTACAGGGCATCTAATACACAAGGCCACTCTACAAACTCCAGGAGATGTAGTAGCTCTAACCTAATACATAGAAACAAACATAGAGAAGCATCTAAAATACAAAGAAAAATGTCCTAAATGAAAGAGCTAGAGAAATATCCAGAAAAAGAACTAGAAAAATGAAAAAGAAGCAAACAAACTACTAGATAGAGTTCAAAACAATGGTTATAACAATGCTCAAGGAACTTAGTGAGAACTTTAAAAGCTTAAAAAAGGACATAGGAGCCATAAACAATAACCAGCCAGAAATGAAGGATACACTAACTGAAATACATAATAACTTAAAGGGAATCAACAGTAGCATAGATGAAATGGAAAATCAAGTAAGAAATTTGGAATATAAGGAAATGCAAAACACCCAGCCAGAACACTGAAATAAAGGAAGGAAGGAAGGAAAGAAAGAAAGAAAAAGGAATCCAAGAGAATAAAGACAGTGTGATGAGCCTCAGGAACAACTTCAAGCATACCAACATTCACATCATGGAGGATGCCATAGAAGAAAGAGTATAATAATTGAAAACATATCTGAAAATAATAATGATAGAAAATTTCCCTCACCTGATGAAGGAAATAAACATATAAGTCCAGAAAGCACAAGAGTCCCAAAGAAGATGAGCACAAAGAGGCCCACACCAAGACAAAGTCATAATCAAAATGTTAAAGGTTAAAGGCAAAGGGAAAATCTGAAAATCAGTGAGAGAAAAACAGTTAGTTACCTACAAGGGAATTCCCATAAGACTGTCAGCTGATTTCTCAATAGAAACTTTATAGGCCAGGAGGGAGTGAAAAGAAATATTCAAAGTGATGAAACACAAAGACCTACAACCAGGATTACTCTACCCAGCAGAGTCATCACTAGAATCAGAGGATATATAAAGAGCTTCCCAGATGAGAAAAAGCTAAAGGAGTTTATCACCACCAACCAGTATTTCATGAAATAGTAAAATATCTTGAAGAAAAAGAAGAAGAAAAAAAATATGAACAATAAAATGGCAATAAATACACATCTATCAACAACTGAATCTAAAAACAAAAACAAATAAATGAACAAGCAGAGCAGAAACACACTCATAGATACAGAGAACATTTAGAAAGTTGCCAGATGAAAGGGAGGTTGGGAGATGGGTGTAAAAGGTGAAGGGATTAAGAACTACAAATTGTTCATTACAAAATTGTCATGGGGATGTAAAGAACAGCATAGGGAGTACAGTCAGTAATATTCTAGTAACTATGTAGTGTCAGATGCATACGAGGTTTATCAGGACGATCACTTAGTAAGTTATATAATGTCTAATCACTAGGGTATACACCTGAAACAAATGATATTTTATGTCAACTATAATTGAAAAATAAAAAATTATTTTAAAAATGTAAAAAAAAAAATGACCTCTGACACTAGAGAAGTTATATTCTTTATACGTTTACCTAGGGTGACCAAATGCCTTTGACCAGGACTGAGATGCTTCCTGGGATGAGTTTTTCAGTGCAAAAAAACAGAACAGTTTCAGGGAACCTAGGACAGTTGATCTCCCTATTTGTAGGAGGTTTCTTTCGAGTGGTTTTCCTCACTTTCTAATATTCTAAGTCAAACTCTTAATTATTTAATCAACCAGGATGATGACATACTTGGAGGAAGCATTCAAACAAAGAATTTAATGCATAAAAATGAGCTTAATCAGCTTCCGGGCCACTTTTGGTCTATCTAGAATGAAGAAGCTCCTAATTAATAATCTTTGCATAATTTCCCACCATAGTGCTGTTGTGATTTGTGGCTGAACTTCTTCACCACAAGGTTTGACAAGGCAGGGGAATTTCCAAAGGGTTATAACTTGAAGGTTGCCCCGGATCACCCGATCTCTGAAGGAGCTCCACTTTCTAGGGATGGAGCATTTTCCACAAAGCCTCCTCTATGGTGAGCATCACTCTCAACACTGTTTGGAAATGCCACATGCCTCTGCCCTCTACCACGGACGTCTCTTTTACCACTTTCTGCCTTTCAATTCACTTCTCTTAATTCTTTTTATAAAGCTTTAATCTACTTAACTTTAACAAAAAATCTATTGCATGAAAGAAGAAAATGTTTTATTTAAAACGTTATTTTAAAGCATGGATTTTCTTGCCATTACAAAGGTTATAATTCTGGGAATATTCGGGGGAAGGTTAAGGAGGATAAAATATGTGCTTCTTAAAAGCACATATCATACAATTTAGAACTATTGTTGCAGACTCTGTTAGCAATTTCTTTTTCTTTCTTTCTTGTTTTCAATATACCAGAACATCAAAAAAGGAAATGGTCTACAGTGTTCTTACGCTCTGGCAGATGGTGGGACCCCAGTAAGAATATACAAGAGAAGCAAGATTTATCTGCCATTTACCCTGCTGTCAACATGTTTTTACTATAACACTGTAAAGAAAATACACTTTCTTTTGCCTCTTTTATGCACCTTTCACTTGTGTGATCAATTTGATGAACTACACATTATCAGAAAAAGAGGTGACTCATTCTCTATAATTGATCATACAGAGAAAAAAAGGCAGGCATTCATCCAGGTACTTGATCCTCATTTTAACATCCTAATTGTCTAAATAGAGTCGTAGCTGCTCTGGCTGCTTTCCTGCCTCTCGCCTCTGGTGGATTAATGCCTATTTGGCTATATTGCTACACTTCATCCTGTAGTACAACTTGAAAAACAAGCACCATGTAATACCTTTATATCAGTTGACATTTCAGAGATTTTTACACTTCTATCCTGAACATCCTCCCAAATTTAATGGGTTTTCTCAGCCCCCTGAACATATATAATTTTGTACTCTTTCTGATTATGGAATTACATGGAAACTGGCTTTAACATTTTCCTGCACAACTGAAGCCAGAGATTACAATTGTAGTAAGATACCTAAAAACAGGAACCCTCCTTAAAAATTGACATAGCTGTCCTATGTTTTCATTATAAAAAGTCAAAAAATAACCATGCAGAATATTTATTTTCAAAACGTGAATAAACATCCAAATATACCTCTGTAATGTGACATGAAACTTGTCAAAAGTAATTTAAATTTAGCTATTATTGTGTGTAATTGTGTATCCATAAAAGCTTGAAAGTAACATGCATTTTTTAGCATTTACTTTTTTCATGGGACAAAGGATGAGGAAAATACGACCTTGAGAAGCTGACAACCTACTGGAAACATAATGGAAAAATACAAGCCACTAGAAGAGTCTTGATTCATTCTGGAATAAAATAGAATGGATAAGAGCTATATAAGAAAGGAATTATAGGAATATGAAAGAAGGATGGATTTGTGAGGAGAACAAGAAATTCCTCCTGGAAGGGATATGTATCACTGGACATGAACTTGAAAAATTGTAACCATGCACACTGGGGTCTGGCCTCTTGGTGCCCTTATATGTGACCCAACAATTTGTGCTGAAGGAAACAGGTTTTTATTAAGAAGATTCCAATATGGGGGGAGGGGGACTGAGGGCACTTCTATTTTGAGCCCTTGTCTCCCAGAGACAAGACCCAGAATTTGTCTTGCTCCTCAAAATACTAGCCAAAATCATGCTCAGAAGCTCCCTATTTCCTCATCTGTCTTTAAGCTGGTGTCACAAACAGACCTCCATCCTCTCTAGAATGTGCACTTGTGGGTCTCAAAGTCACCATCTTCTTGCAGCAGCTCTCTTTCAGGATCTGGGAGCAGTTCGGAAACTGACACCATGCTACACTGGATCATAATGTCTCAGAAGCTCAAGCCCAAGGAGGCACATGTCTGAGTGTGGGACCCTGCCCCCAGGAGTGGGCTTCCACCCATGCAGGCCTAAGCCCCTTGTGGGCCCAGCATCTGTCTCACGCCAGGAGCACTCCCATCCACATGGGGAACAGGGCCAGAGACCCAGAATGTCCAAAATGCCAAAAGCCCAGAGAGAGAGCTTGTGCCAAGCTCCAAAGCCTCATACCAAGAGTCCCCGTACCGAGAGACTTTTCCATATCAAGCACTAAACCAAGAATGAGAGAGAGAGGGAGAGAGAGAGTGAGCCTTTCTGCCTTTTATTTCAAAAGGCCATCCTGAAATCTCATGTGCACAGGCAGCCAGTATGAGTGTAAAGCTTTTCCTAGGGTGAGCCAGTGTCCAGCACTTTTGTCAGGTCCCCAGGATCTTTGACCCTCTTTCTTTAGTCAGGAAAAGAGTTTCCCAACCATGCACAGGCGCACTGTGCCTGGGTCGTCCAGGGTTGGTCATCCAGACCTGCATAGCTGAGGCGGGCATTGTATGAGCTCCCTGCCCCACCCCCAAGTCAGGAGTGACTCCTTGTTAACCTGCCTTTGTTAACCTGCCTCAAGCACTATGCCTCCCTGCCTTGGAGAAGGCGTAGTAGTATTTTTAACCTGCTGCCTTCCCAGCCCCCTGCCTTTAAGCAAGATTGGGGGGTGTTTCCCCTGGAGCTGGGGTCTCCAGGTTTTTCAGGGACCTCTGTTCCAACCTATCCCATTAGAAAATAAGTAGAATTTTGATATACAGATAAGGGCATCTCTTCTCCTTTTCATTGTTATCATGAATAAGAAACAGATGATGTTTTATTTTTTGTCTTACTCAATAACCATGATGAAGCAAAGAGAATGTCCTGTCAGATATCTTCATCTGCTTAGCATATGTTAATTCACTAATTAGGTGATGTTGCTGCTTAAGACTCAGGAGTCAGATTCTGGCTCTTGGACTTATTAGCTTTGTAGCCCTTCCTGCGATACACCCAAGGCCTATTTACTCAAGCAAACTATTCAAGAAAAGAGAGTTGATGTAATCTAATGAAGTTGTCTACACACAGTGACTAAACAAAATATTGTTAAGTATAGAGAAAATAAAATGTAAAAGTAAAATTTCATTTTTCAAAAAATGTACTGTACAGTAAATGGAAAACTATTTAAAATAGTTTAACTTAATTTCACTATAGATATCTATGGAAATGAAACTAACCTTAACTAAGTATTATTAATATGAGATTTCCTCATTATCCTTGTTCTTATCAGTGTCATAGAATTGGTATAGTAATAACAGTCATGAATATTATTTGTGCAGATGTGGCTTTCAATCTCTCATAGAAAAGACACCATAGAAACAAAATATTTTACTTCATTTCAAATATTATACTTCAGATTTTTTTTCTTCCCTTGGTAGCTAGGGATAAGTTACTGAGGTTTTAATTCTCCCAACTAGTTAGTTGTTCTGTTCTGTGTACATTAATTTTCTTTCTTTCCCTCTATCCTGGGCTTTTCACAACAGATACATCAATCAAACTACACAAACCACTTTAATTGAAGAAGCCGACATATCATGTTAAGGATATCGGGCAAGTCAGAGGATTGACTAAATAGTCCGTAAACTGGCTCAGGAAATAGGTGGGAACAAAGAGGTGACTGTACAGCAGAAAACATACCCTGGTTCTTACCCAACAGTCAGACTAGGATCCCACCCCCAGAGCCACCAATGCAGGAATCCGTCAGCTCTGTAGAACTCTCCCCTTGCAGCACTATCCCAAGTCCTTAACAGGACATGTGCAAAGCCAAACGAGGGCCCACCTGTCTCACCCTAGCTACTAGAGGCAAAAAAAAAAAAAAGAACTTCAACTACTTTTTGGCTGTTTGCTCCCATGACTGAATTTTTCATGGGCTAATCCCGGTGTTAAAATGTTGGTTCTAAACCCTTCCTTCAATATGTAAGTGAGCATCCACTTATTTCCTAGTTAAAAGTGCCATGTGCAGGGTTGTGACTGAAACGCAAAACAGATGCAAGTAGGGATGTACAAACTAGACTCTGACCACCACAATGGTCACAGTCTGCTCTGACGGGCCTGCCTGGCACTGGGTAGACATTTTATACTGAATGTTATTCACATGGGTATGTGTATATAGACATAAGTGTGCATACAAATACAAATATATAATTTGTCTCAGTCAGTTCAGTCATTTCAAATAGAAAAGCTTAACACGACATATTTTTAAAACCCTGGTCATAATATTCATAACACAAGATTATGTATGAACTAAAGTAAGCAAAATAATTCCTTAGATTAAGCAGTGAAGAGTCACTGAAGTATTTCTTAGCTTGAAATTAATTCTATTGTAGAGTCAAGGTGGTTTATATAACTTCACGCAGTACAAGAAGGAATGACTTTCCTCCTCAGGCAGCAGCAACCAGCATATTTTGCAAAGCGGGCAGTGGAGAAGAGTTCCAACGTATGAGGTTATAGCATTGCACGGATCTTCAGAATATTAATGAGAATGGCATTAGTAGACCTAAATAAATTACATTTTCCAATTAATATTTTACAGAGCATTTATTTTCAACACCAGGTAGTTAGAGACAAAAAAAAATGATATCATGGTCTAAAACCAGAAAATCACTGGTATAAATTAAATAAAGCTTGTTTCTTTACACTATAACATTTTATAGCCTTTTACTTGGTGATGTGAATTATAAATATCCTGAAATAAGAGAAAATGTCTTAACACTTCCAAACTTAACTGAGGGATCCTGATGTTCTACTGAACAAAGTTTGTGAAATGTTGCTCTGTACTTTGAAGTTGAAAGTTCAGGACATGGCAGAGCTTCAGACCTCAATGCAATTAGTGTGTGAACCTTGATAAAAAAAAATTCTTATTTCAAAATGAGCCATAGCAGGATTAAGTGAAGACATGAAAAGAAATGCTCAGAAGCAGATGATAAAGACAGTCTCCATCCTAGCCATACAGAATGAAGACAGACACTTCTTTCAGAAAGTTCTCTAGTAAAGAGGAATTTAAAGTAACAGCAGAAGCATACCACACCAAGATACAGATATAAAATATAGATTGATCTCCGTCTGCAAAGTGGATGGTTCTACAGTGTGTATTTATACTTTTTTAAAAAAAAATTGAATCATCCCCTTTCTTTTTTCTGACAAGACCATAACTAAGTTTATTAACTAAAATTGAATATCCATGAAATTTTGTGTCTGAAAATAGACAAACCAGATAAGGGCACCAATTATGAAAGGATATCTAGACCAAGCTTTTCTGTTTGGAAAAATTATGTGTTATAGTGGCATTTAAATGAAAAAAATTCAAATAAATTTTGGGTATTCATAGTAAAAAAACAAAAGAGTTTGCACAAAATGTTTACAATGTAACAATAGGAAGGATATTGTTAAACAGAATATGTAAATATTATGGCTAATTCAACTAAAAAGTGGTTCAAAAATGTAATCTTGGCATAAAACTAATATTTTGACAGATACCTGTCTGAGCATAGTTTATCATTCTCTGTTAAAATAACTACTAAGTAATAGGAGTATATGTATTTGAATTTCTGTGTGGCATACAGGATGCACTTAGATCAAGAAAGTTTAATTAAGAGTTGTTTAAAAATGTAATTGACCCAGCCAAGATGGAAGCATAGGTAGATATACTTTACTTCCTCACATATCCAAAAGAAGGATAATGACTAATTTAAAAACAAAAAACAAGCACAGCTGCCAGAAAATCAAACTGTATGGAAGTCTGATAACCAAGGAGTTAAAGAAAAAACATTCATTGAGACTGGTAGGAGGGGTGGAGACAGCGAGCCAGGGAAGAGAGGACATATGACAAGGCTGGCAGACTAGTGTGGGAGAAGCAGCTGGGTGGTCCCACATTTGCTTGCAGATAAACCAGATAAGCCAGGAGGAACAACTGGGGATTAAGACAAACCATGCACCCCAGGGTTCCAGCGCATGGAACTAAAGCCTCAAAACCTCTGGCTGTAAAAACCTCTGGGGATTGCGGAGGTGGGAGAAATTCCCAGTCTTACAGGAGAGTCTACTGGAGAGACCCACAGGGACCTAAAACATACACAACCCCATCTACCTGGGAATCAGCACCTGAAAGGGCACATAATCTGCTTGTGGGAATTGAGGGAAGTGACAGAAAGCGGAAGGAAAGCCAAGCAAGTGGCACTGCTCCCTCTCTGACCCCTCCCCCACATATAGCACTACAGCTCAGCAAAGTGTGATGCCCTGCTCTGGTGAATACCTAAGATTCTGCCCCTTTCAACATAACAGGTATTACAAAGAAATATGGTCCAAATGTAAGAACAGATCAAAACTCCAGAAAAAGAATCAAGCAATGAGGAGATAGACAACCTATCAGATACAGATTTCAAAACACTGGTAATCAGAATGTTCATAAAAATGATTGAGTATGATCACAAAATAGAGGAAGAAATGAAGACTATGCAAAGAGTAGTAAAGAAAATGTACAGGGAACCATCAGTGACGGGAAGGAAACCAGGACTCAAATCAACAGTTTGGACCAGAAGGAAGAAATAAATATTCAACCAGAACAGAATGAAAAAATTAGAATTCAAAAAAATGAGAAGAGGATGAGGAAACTTTGGTATAACTTTAAATGTTCCATCATCTAAACCAAAGGGGTGCCAGAAGGAGAATAGGAAGAATAAGAAATAGAAAATTTATTTGAATGCATAATGAGGGAAAACTGCCTCAATCTGGTGAACAAACTAGACATGAATCCCAAAGAAATTGGATCCAAGAAGACACACACAAAGACACATCAAAATTACATTACCCAAGATTAAAGATGAGGAGAGAATCTTAAAAGCAGCAAGAGAAAAGGAGACAGTTACCTACAAAGGAGTGCCCATAAGACTATCAGCTGATTTCTCAAAGGAAACCTTGCAGGCAAGAAGCAGCTGGAAAGAACTATTCAAAGTCATGGAAGGCAAGGACCTCCATCCAAGATTACTCTATCTGGCAAAGCTAGAATGGAAGGGCAAATAAAGTACTTCCCAGATAAAGTCAAGTTAAAGGAGTTCATCATCACCAAGCCCTTATTATATGCAATGTTTAAGGGACTTATCTAAGAAAAAGAAGATAAAAAACTATGAACAATAAAATGACAAAAAAAACCCTCACAACTATGAACAATCAAACCTAAAAAAATACAAAAACAAAAACAAACTAAGCAAACAACTAGAACAGGAACAGATTCACAGAAATGGAGATCACCTGGAGAGTTACCAGTGGGGAAGGGGAGTGAGAGAATTGTGGAAAAAGGTACAGGAAAGCATAATTGGTAGAGACAAAATAGACAGGGGGAGGCTGAGAATAGTACAGGAAATGGAGAAGCCAAAGAATGTATAGGCACAGCCCATGGACATGAACTAAAGAGGGAGGGATGTTGGAGGAAGGGCAGTGCAGGGTGGAGGTGGATAAAGGAGAAAAAAATGGGACAACTGTAATAGCATAATCTATAAAATATACTTAAAATATAAAAATTGCTTTATCATTAAAAATAAAACCACTTTGTTTTCATTTATTTCCCATGTAGTTTTTCTGCCACGATAAGAAAAATCAGTATTGCACTGAAGTTAGAAAATAGCAGCATGTAAAAGGATATACATGATAAAAGTGAAGATAAACGAAGTTAAGTTTAAAATAGTATGAAGAATTTGGCCATTATAAGAAAATGTAAATGGGGAAAATATGGCATAAAGAGTTCTTTTCTTGGTACTGATTTTAAAATTTCAACCAACAACTGAACCCAGAGGACTTTTCTCTGTGGAAAAGCATGAGCACAAATACAGTCACTTATATAACCACAGAGGATGAAAGATATGAAAGGGAAATTATATTTTCAATGGAGCAATTGCCAACCACTTTACCATTTAAAGTAGAATGAAGTAGCAGATGCACAAAACATTGTATATTTAATTTTTGACCTTCGGGAGTCATGCTATTTGTTTATAAGACACTACATAAAAAACTGAACAACACTGCTAATAATCACTATAAATCAAACTTTATGAATATGCTGTGTGTTCAGTTATGATTTTGCTGACCATACATTAACATTTTTATCTGTTCTTTGAACTCAAAATATATATTTTAAATACATAAAATATGGAAAAGATAGTCATCTAAGATATAAAATGGATATATTTAAAAAGAATAACATTGAAATTCTAGTTTCATCGGAATGCCTTATTTTCTTGCCTCTCAATCTTAGAAACCTGAGTATTATTCCAATTTTGTTCTTTAATAGAAAATCTTTGATCACTAACTGGCAGAACATATTTAAAATCATATAGCAAACATATCTAGATATCATTTCCATGTTTCAGTGCTCTGATAGCTGATGTTTGCAACTCATTATATATTTACAACAATCCCATAAGAAAGATAAATTACAGATGAAGAAAGACACACAGAGTTTAGAAAACTTGCCTATAGTAACATAGCTAGCAGGTGGCACTATTAAAAATCGACCTAAGTAATCAAGTCTCAGACTAAGTTCTTTGTCATTATGCCTTGCTGCCTTGCCATGCTCAGATGATTTTAGGGTTTCCAACTAAATTTAATCTTATTTCTAAAGATAACTCACTTGTACAAAATGTACAATATTTTTTAATCCTCACCTGAGAACTTTTTTTTTTCATTGCTTTTCAGAGGAAGGGAGGGGGAATAAATCAATACAAGAGAAAAGCATCAATTGGTTGTCTTCCACATGCGCCCAACTATAGACTGAACGAACACCCAGCCCAGGTATGTGCCCTGATGGGGAATCCAACCCACAACCATTTGGTTACGGGACAACACTCCAACTGGCACTCCAACCAATTGAGCCAAACTGGCCAGGGACATTTTAATATAAGAAATGTATTAAATTTTAAGATACATTTGACAGTAAACATTATGTATCTGTTACTATATGTAGTCTGCAGTGCCATGTGTCATGAAGAAATATGGTATGTGAACTGGAAATTTGAAATCATATCAGTAGAGTACTAATTAAGGAGAGAGGCTGAACTATCTAAATATTGAGTAACCTTAATCAAGCTCTGAATTACCACATGATTCATTTCCTTATCTACAAATGAGAATTTTAAATATATAAGCTATATCAGTATGATTATGTCAATGAGACAATAAACACAGGGTTCAAAATATTTTTTCAAAGTAATCCATGGATCAACTAATATTAATACCAAATAGATTATTCAATTTTGTCTCATTCAAATCAAGTATAATCGACCAGATAACTATAAAAACAGCTATTGTTATTGACCAGCTTTTATTTTACTTCAGACAGTAACTGGCATCTATCTGGCTGGAATACAATGAAAGATAGTTTCTATAACTAAAAGACTTCTTCCCATAGCTCTCATCATTCTCTTGTCCTACACTGCCTTCCATCAACAGAGAAATGCAGGCTGAACTTAGAGAGTTAGCGCTAATCCATTGGGGATATAGAATCAAAACAGAGATATTAACTGACTGTTCAGATAACAGGTGAGGAGGATGGAGAAGGCCAGCTCTATGCCCAAACACACCACCTTGAAGAGGGCCAAATTAATAAGGCACTGAAATAACAGTAGAACAGATAAAGCCAGAATGCCTGAAAGACATCCATAGAAATGGATGGGTGAAGAGTAGGGTAAATCTAACAACTCGTCTTTATAGTGTTCTCTTGAATGCATCTGTTGAGTCTGCAGAGGCTTAAAGTGATGCATTGCTGACAAACACACTGGATCCTCCTGCCAGCTTGGCTAGGACTAGGGTTTTAAGGTTTTCCCTTTTTGCCTGTCTGAGACATCCTTGGAAACACAGGAGTAGTATACTACTTAGTGATCGGGGGTGTGTCCAGGCTCTCTTGGCCTTCAAATACCTTCAGATGTTGTAAAGACTACACTGGCACGGCAGCTTGGCAAATCAGAACAGACTTGAACACATGATCAGATTCTTTTTCCCAGTAGTTGAAACACATTAGAAATTATAGGCACAGATTAAAGACCTGCAAGTATTCAGGATAGACTGGCAAAATTCATGGCAAACACACATGGGTTTAAAGGAAAAGAGGTAGAGACTAGGCAGAGAGCAGAGGAGTACCCCATCCTACGGTATTAACACAGTATGTATACGGAATTTCATAAGCCAGGAAATGTAAGCATTTTGGTAGCAATAACAAAGAGAACACTATATTTCTTTTTTTGGCAGGATATTATGACTGCCAAATATTTCTGATATCAAAAATATAAGATTGATGTCTTAAAATTACTTTTGGAAACACCAGAGCTATGATATGGTAAGAGTGTTTAGTCACTTGAAACCCGCATCTCTAAGCATGGTGCCATCTGGCTCTGCTACCCCTACCTGTCTTGAGTCAAAGTTTTCTGTATTGCAACTCTCACTATTTTACTGCTCAAGCTGAAAACCCATCCAAGTCTCTAGCCTAAATTTTTTTAATTTTATTGATTTATTTATTCAAGTGTTTACGAATTGCTGATTTTGGCACTAGAGATTCAACTTCATGCTTATTTCCATGGTTTAATTAATCACCTCATAATTTTTTCAACTAAGTCATAGCAGTAGGAGCTGTTCTGCCTGATTTTAATGATGCTCTTTTAATTTTGTCTCATTATTATCCCTAGATGACTTTTTAATACACAGACCTGATTGTATCAAAACCCTAGCCTGACTCAAACTCTTTAGCTTGCATAGAAAGCCCATCACAATAGGTTCTCTGCTCACTCTTGCAGCCTCATCTCTTGCTAGGCTTCCATTACATCCAACCTCCATTTCCTAAAGTAATTGCAGCCTAAGAACATGAATTTTTCTTTCTCAGCATTGAACTTCAATTTATCCCTCCTTTATTCTTTTCTATATCCCTATGCCTCACTTGTTGTTTTCGGGGGGACTCATTTAAGGTAACACCCCTTTCGGGATGCCTCCTCCAGCCAATCTCTCCCAACAAAGTTGGTCTGGAAACTCCTTCAAGGGTTTTTCATAAACACCTGTGCACCTCTTTATCCTAAAGTTCGTACAGTCTAGTTGCTGTCTATGTATTGTCTGCCTCTTCCCATGTGTGAAGCCTTGTGGCGCAGGGACTGCATCTTATTTCGGCTTACCATATATAATGAGTCGTTTGAAATTTTTCATGAAAGAATACATAGCAAAACACCTCATTTAGGTAAATATCAAACATCTCAAAAAGTTGACAAGATGAAAATTATACCTGACAGAAAAGATAAAATAACAAAGATCTTAAACATTCTTATCACAAAAAAGAGATGATAATTATGTGGTGTGATAAAAATAGTAGGTAAAACTAAGGTGGCAATCATATTGCGATATATAAATGTATCCAAATTGACACATTATACACCTATACGATGTTATGGATCAAATTTATTGCAATTTTAAAAAAATAAAGAAAAGAAAGCTGCCCCTCTGGGCATAATAAATGTAAAAGCAAGTTCCAGATGGGAAAGAAATAATTACAGAGCACGAGTGAGAAACAACTCCTTTTCTTATAGTAAATGACAGCAGAGTGGCTAATGTGGGCAAAGTCAGCATTTCAAACTGGGAGAAAAAAAGTTAGGAAAGTCTCCAACACAAAGTTCTGACTGGGGATCATGAGTAATTGCACTTAATAAGACAGGGGAAATGTGTTTATCTGAAGAAATAGATGAGGTTGTACAGTAAGTTCTATGAAAAAAGTCATATTAAGAGACAAATTTAAGAGAGAAGAGAAAAAAAGAATATTATGGTATCTATAATTTACTGTGAAACTCTTCGGCATAAACAGTGGATGTGGGGTGATTGCATGCAAGCATGTGTCTGTTTCCAGAGCCTCAATACAGATCTGTGTGCTGGTTAGTAAGTACCACTGGGATTAGATACTCCAAAGAAATGTATCACATCACAGATAACTTTAACAAGTGCTTTGACTAACTTTATGAGGTTTTTTATTAATTGCATTATGTATATTAGAAATGGAGTTTTAATGGTAAAATTAATTTTATAAAATTTGTTGATTAACAAGAAAAAAGGAATAGTTGAGTCTTTCCTTGAGTAGATAATGAATAAAAAATCTAGTGAGTACCCCTGGCTGGTGTAGCTCAGTGGATTGAGTGCAGGCCTGCAAACCAAAGGATCACAGTTCAATTTCCAGTCAGGGCACCTGCCTGGGTTGTAGGCCAGTTCCTGGCAGGAGATGCACGAGAGGCAACCATACATTGATTGATATTTCTCTCTTCTCTCCTTCCCTTTCCCTCTAAAGATAAATAAACAAAATATTTTTAAAAATCTGGTGAGTATATACGTATACATATATACATCAACATTAACAAGTTCAATATGCATACACACACACACTTCATTCAGATTTTATTAGTTTTTGCCTAGGGTCCTTTTTCTTTTCCAGTACCCCATCCAAGATATACTCAACCTTCAGTTGTCATGTCTCCTTAAGTTATGCTATGCTATGACAGTTTCTCACATTTTTGTTTGTTAGGTTTTGATGACCATGACAGTTTTCAGGAGTTCTGGCCAAATAGTTTGTAGGTGTCCTTCAACTATGTCTTGTCTGGTCTTTTTCTTGTGGTTACACGAAGGCTCTGCATTTCAGGGTGGAAAACCACAGAGAGAAGTGCAATTTTCAACACGTCATATCTTGTACTTGTGCTTTCAACATGTTTTATCACTAATAATGTTAACCTTGATTAGAAAATCCAGGCTGAAGTACTGTTTTTCAAATTTCTACACTATAAGGTTACTTTCTGCCTCTTTTCATACTGCACTAAAAAATTCCTTAGTATACCTTTGAAAGGAAGCTATACCTATGTAAACTATACCTATGTCCCATACAACCTTTGGAAGGAAACTATACCTATGTAAATCATTTGGAATTATTTTGTATGGGAAATTTGCCTCTTCTTTCTCATTTATATGATACAGCTATTTATACCACTATGGACTCACGTATATTTATCATTTCATTTCAGTTATAATTCATTACTACAATTACTTATTTTGTTGCTCAAATTGTTCCAACTTTGGCCACTGGGGGCTCTTTCAGTTGGCTCCTGTACCTCTAACATACCCATTGTTGGGGTTTTTGAGTGCTTTCTTACTCTCTGCCTCTAAAACATGCCCCAGGCTCATCTTGTATATTTCCTGCCCCAGTTCCTAAACCAGCACTTTTTCTAAGGAACATTGGTTCCTTTTATCAGAGAATGGCACCAGAAATTGAGGTGTGATCACTGAATGTATTCATTGCTATTGGAGTATCATTGCTTCTAGGTGCTCTGTGCAGACAGACCTAGGAAATTGATATACATATATCTGTGAAAATAGACCTGTCTACAATCACTCATATATCTACCTATTAGTATCAACATTAAGTTAAACATTAATTCATACTGATGTCTTCAATGCTGATTCAGCTTAACATGGGTCATTTTACTCTTCTGCCTTACTAATTGGAAATCTTCCACTCCGACAGAAACACAGTTCTCACCATCCATTTATTTTATTCTTGATTTTTAGGTACACCTGCACCCTCACATTGATCCACAGGATTGTTTGTTTTCTGAGTCCTTACAGCTAAATCCTACTACAAAAACAGTGTTAAATTTGTCTTAGGTCAACAGGCCAGCTGTATTGGAGCACTTAAAGGATAGAGTGAGCCCTGGTTGGCGTGGATCAGCGGATTGAGCACCGGACTGCAAAGCAAAGACTCACTGGTTCATTTCCCAGTCAGGGTACATGCCTGGGTTGCAGGCCAGGTCCCCAGTAGGGGTCACACAAGAGGCTACCACACATTGATATTTATGTCCCTCTCTTTCTCCCTCCCTTCCTCTCTTTCTAAAAATAAATAAAATCTTAAAAAATAAATAAATAATTAAAACAAAAAAAGGATAGAGTGAAGTAGGAAGAATCATGTGTATTCAAGAGAGTGAAAATGGTTCATGCTGCTAGAGTGCTTGGGGTGGAGGTGCAGCAGGTGGAGACCCGGGTGATGCCCCTGGGAGTGTGCAGGGACTAGAGCAAAAGAACTCTGTGGGCACATCCTTCCATCCAAGGCTCACCCAATGTAATTACTCTTCCAAACTTACTGCTCTAAGTACATTTGGATAAAATACACAGATTTATGATTTTTTTTGTTTCTCTATTATTTCTGTTATATTTATTCTACATTACAAATGGTATGTGTCTGTTTAAGTCTTATGTAAAAGGTTTTGAACTACTTTGGAAGTAACATACATTATATCTGAATATAGTAAATAAAAATAAATAAATAAAGCTCTGCTATATTCTAATTCTTTCCCAGTCTGATAAGTGATTTGCAGATAAATGCAAGAATCAATCTATTCTTTGCTTGAAACAATGTCAAAAGGTTAAAAATGAAACTAGCATATAACATCAATGCATTTTTACTGAATACAATCCAAATATCAATCACATGAACCAATTTAGAAGAAGGAGATAATACACTGCATAGCACACAGACAAAATAAATGTATTTTTCTGTGTGAATATATTTTTGAATATCTTAGAGATGACTTTCCAACTATAAAAATAAAACACTTTCAATACAGGTATTAAGTTATGTAAAGTTATTTAGAATGAAATAACCATGTGAGGCCAGAAGTAAAACAATTTTTATAATAAATTCATATTCTCCAATTCAAGAATTATTCAATTTCATATTTCTCTGTTGCCCCTGCTGTTCACCTATCAGGAATTAAATCATGTATTTATACCAGAATGAAAGAGTAAGGGGGAAAAACAAAACAAACGCCTAAAACTAAATGCCATTTTTCTCAAGGAAAGTATTGATTAAAGAGACTTGCACATGAATAACGATAAATAAAAGAATGAATTTCCACTTGGAAGGGTCCAGAATCACCTAACACAAATTTACTTCTCTTACAAATAAGAAACTGAGGTCCAGGGAGGTTAAATGATTACCCAAGTTTCTCTAGTTATGGAAGTTGATTGATTTCTGGTTTCCAGCTCTTCCCAATACACACTGCCCATATTTTTACTTTGTCGTGTTATTCTTTTTTTACATAATAAAAAAGTGGCTGCATATCATTGTTCTAACTGCAATAATGTTGGAAATAGAAATAAAATTCATCCAAAACCTTTGTTTATAAGGCATCGATTTCAAAAGCATCAATTAATGTTGCAAAGTAATGAGATTCCACGAAAAAAAAAAAAAAAAACTATTGAGCAATAGACCAAAATGGAAGGAAAAGGGCCTTACCCTTGCTGTCATTTAATCTTTATGTACCCTTCAAATAAATAACCTTGGTGCCAAAAGTAAAGGAATCAATTTTGTTACATTGTATGCTCAACAGTGACAGTAAATTTGTGGAGTGCTTAACAGAAGCAGAGGGCTAGACTGGCTGTCCAACAGCAAAGCAAACAAACATACTGGTATAACCCACTTTTTTAGAGAGATCTAGTCTTATTATTCACCTATTAAATCTATCCAGTAATGGAAAGGCTATGGAGACATAAATTAAATACTGATAAAATGAAAGTAAAGTATTCCAGAATCACTGATTTATGAAATTATCTCCGCATTTAGTGCTGAGCACCTAAGAAAATATCTTCAGCAACGACTCCTCTTAATTCAACTAAAAACATTTCCCAATAATGGGCATTTAACTTTGACTAGTGTGATAGAATTCATTAATGATATCAAAATCTCTCATATAATAGAGCCCATTTTTAAGGAAATCTTGGTTTAGTTTAGCTGGTGTTCAAAAACGAGGGGGGAGAGTTTATTTTATATCCTGCTATTTACTGAATTCATTTATCAGTTGTAGTAGTTCAGTGGAATCTCTAGGGTTCTCTGTATACAGTATCATGTCATCTGCAACTAATGGCTGGGTACGGCTATGTACTGAAAAAAAAGTAATGCATATGTCTACTAAGAAATATGCATATGAACATTCATACCAGCTTTATTTATAACAGTCTAAAACTGAGAGCAGCTTGAGTCCATAAAGAATAAAATGTATTAAAAAGAACTATGTATCTTATGAACATAAAACTGAGCTACAGAACTCTGACACAAAACAATGTGCTGCATGGTTTTATAAACTTCAAAAGCAGGGAAAACTGAACTCTGGTGACAGTGGTGAGAAAAGTGCCTTCCTCTGAGCCGGTACTGTGGACTAGAGGAGGCATGGGGTTCTTCCGTAGTTCTGGGAATATCCCACATTGATTTGGGTCTTGGGTCTATTCTGATACACATTCATATACACTCATTGTATAATTAAGGCGTGCATTTGGAACACGTGCTTCAATTTTAAAAAGTAATGATCTAGGATGAGATAAAAAATCGATTACTCTTTATTAAAGGTTGCAACAATCCTATTAAATATGTAATTTGAAATGCTGACTTTGATTCTAACTTTCCTATAGGCCATGTTTACAAATATGATTTCCTTCCAAAATACAGGATTCTAAGGAGGAATTAGTCAATAATTAGTGCTAAGAAAATTGCACCACCTTTTGGAGAAAAATGGAAATACTAAATCATTTTCTTAGAGTATATTAGAAAATAAATTAATGATGGATTAAAAGATCAGTATAGTGAAGACAGCAAAAAATTACTAGATAATATATAGAACACTATTTTCCTCTTACTCAGGTGAATAAACCTATGTACAAAACTCTATTTAAAATCATAAAAATATATTGGAGTATTTTTTGTATTTTAAGATTTTTCATCATTAAACACTCAGAAATAGAATTTGGAATGCTAAAAATAAGCTAGGAAAATTATTTTCTCAGCCCTTGACAGGGAAGGGTTACTCATTACTGTACGTAGTACAGATAGAATGTCAGTAAGTCTAACACAAAAAAGAGAGGCAGATAGAATATGGAGAGAATACAATGTAAAAAATAAGTAAAATATATAGTGTGTTATATAAAAATGTTCCACTTAAGTCAAATGCATGCAAATCAATTAAAAATTGTTCCTAGCATGTTGATAAAAAGTAAAAATAGGTAGACACGTAAGAAGTACAACAAAATATATAGCATTATGCATACTTAAAAACATGTAAATTGGCTCAAACTTTCCTCAATCGAATCTACTGATACAGCAAGAACTTTCAAATGCTTGTGGTTTCTGACTTATTAATCCCAATTAGAAGCATTCATTCAAAAAATAAAACAGTAATTATAAGCATACTTAGTAGTCATGTACAAGTAATACACATCATTCACTTGTAGTGCAACTGGACAAATACTGATAAGGACCTGCCGTGTTCTTGCAAGCAGCATTAAAGGTACAGCAGTGAACAGGTTATGAAGTCATGTATGAACAGCCAATATAAACTTTAAACATAATTATTAGCACAATTGTTACTATAAGTAGGAAAAATTAGTATGCTATGAAAGTGTACAAAAGATTTGAGCTATTTGGAGGATCATAACAACCACAGAGAAAATGGTGTTTAAAGTGAAAACTGATGATTGACAAAACAGGACAGTGGTCAGACTCAGCATGAGGGTCTGTGCCTGGGCTCTGGCTCTAGATGACCCTGCATGTGTTCTGTGAAAGAACTCATGGACTCCTCTGTCACTCAGACCCTGCAGACATCTGCAGCCCTAAATATCTGCTCGTTTGATGAACACCATTCAGGTGCAGGGTCGTGTTTATTGTCTAAGTCTTTGAAGCAAAGAGTATCTGCCTCGAAATGCTTTGAATGTGCTTGGCTTATACTACTGCCAATGTCAGAGAAGGGCACCTTCACAGTGTAAGGAAGAACTGATTGATGGGAGGGATTAAGTATAAAAAGAGGCAAATTAATTTACCTGAAAAATCCCTTACTTGAAATTTCAAATAGATTACTTGAATGCAATCAATTCTTGAATATCAAAGTAGCATTACCCGCCAAGAATCTGTTTTTCTGCTGCTTTGGCTGTTTCAATTCATGATCCCTGGGGTACTCAAGGAAAAAGCACAGTAGCTGCCAAAATTATACTTCAAAACTAAAGAATATTTTTAAAATAAAAAAAAATCATATTACTCTTAAATTTATATGCACATATGTTCCTGTATTTCATACACCTGAAACAGGATGCCAATTCATTACATTGACAACTCAATGCAAATGGGAAGGTAGAATTGCAAACTGGTTTTACTATATTAAAAAATTGTAATAAGATTTTATTAAATGATCAAAAATTAAATACAAAGCTTGCCATATTTTTAAATAACTTCAATTTGTTCATATATTGACTCAATTATAAATTAAAATTTTATCTTGCCATTTTAGTAGATGATTTGAAATATTTTGTACGACAATTATTTTTTTCAAAAAATGAAATATGCCCTGGCTGGTGTAGCTCAGTGGATTGAGTGTGGGCCTGCAAACCACACGATTGCAGTTCGATTCCCAATCAGGGCACATGCCTGGGTTGCAGGCCAGGTCCCAGCAGGGGACTCACGAGGGGCAACCATACATTGATACTTCTCTCCTTCTCTCCTTCCCTTCCCCTCTAAAGATAAATAAATAAAATCTTTTTTAAAAAAATGAAATATAAGTAATTATTCATGGTGTAATTTTACATTAATTTCCTTTTTGTGAAAATATATTTGAACTTGTGCACTTTAAATATAACTACTTTTTAGTTACTAGTCTTTTTAAAAAATAAGAATGGAGGTTAAAATAGAAATAAACAATAAGAAAGAGCTCAGAAACAAAAATATTAATAAAATTTTTTTTAAAAACTCCAAAGATAAACCTGCTTACATTTTTAAATTTAAAAGCAAGTGAACAGGTTTCTGTCAAGCATGAACTCTGCACAATTCATGAAAAAAACATTACAGTTCTACAACTTGAACAAATTATATGATGTTTCTACAATTCCATATTACCTTCTAAAGGCAATCAATTATCCACCTCAAAAAAAACCCACTTCACCCCAAAAGCACATAAGTATTTGTTAGAATTAATAAAGGAGGCTAATAAAAAGATAATTAATAATTTTTAATAAAAAGAAGTGACTACTGTTATTGAAAATTTTATAATATTTTAAAGGATTATCATTGTGTGCCCAGCATTTAGACTAGCACAGCGTTTTGCATGACAGCACCTGAATATTACAGGAGACAATGGCCCTTCTCTGTATTTAGGAGAAGTGATTTTGGAATCTGATGGTAGAGTGATCAAACATGAAAATAAATTTAAAAAATAAACTGACAACTGAGGTGGTAAGTTCAAAATAAGATTAGTAGAATATAAAGAACAAAAGAGAAAAATACCCATATTATGTTTAAATTAAAAATAATAATAGAGGACAGCAGTTGCACTGAACAACTAATCGTATTACTATTATCGAACTATAAGGGACAAAACAACAAAATTTAAACATTTATCAGTTATTTTTTAAGTTTTGTACATCTGTTTTTCTTTATTTATTACTAACACTATTATAGATGTCCCCATTTCCCCCCACTTTGCCCACCTCTACCCAGCCCCTGACCCCCTCCCTCTGGCCATCACCACACTATTATCTGTGTCCCTGGGTTATCCATATATGTTCTCTGTCTAGACATGTTATAAAATACTAACAAACACTTTATCAATTGCAGACCCCAGTTTAAAATAATGTAAGCAAGTATATGACAATGTTACTAACATAGACAATGAACAAAAGTGTATGAATAAGTTTGTAAGAATTTCTTTACCAATGGTGGTATGTGTTACTGGAAGAAATGGTCTCAAAATGCAGTAAGATTAGTTATGCTCTTTGGAAGAATTAGATATTTTACATGAAATTTTCTGGATCTATATTACGGTGAAAAACATATCAAACATACTGACCCAACCACTTCTCTCAAATATTTGATGGCAATTTAATATGCTGTTAAACAGTCAGATTTCATTCAGCCAAGATACAATGTACCAGAAGATTTCAGGAAAACAAGAAAAAATCGTAAGATAAAGAATGAAGTGTGATCTAACTAATACATATTTTTAATTTGAGTACATTTATCATTATTTCATTAAAACTTTTGTCTGCTATTAATAATGTTAAGAAATTCTTTAAAAAATTAACAGATTAGGTTTGACTGTTACATTTTTTAAAGGATTAAAAAGATTTTATACTTTTTCTATTTAAAAAAAAACTGCATGTAAAATTTGCAATAAGGAAAAACAGAAATAATCTTTGCCTGAAGGAAAAGATTCACATACAAATATTGTGAACTATTTAATAGAGTCTATTTTCTAGTCAGTACAGACCAAGATATAGTTTTGATTAAGTAGAGAGAAGAACAAATTGAGAAACATGTTACTATCTTTTTAAGTAGCTTTTTTAATAAACATTCCAACATTAAAATATCTGAAAAAAGAAACCCTGTATGGATCTGCATATTGCTATAAGATATGAATAACATGATTATAAATAAGAATGGTTTATGATGTTTAAATACATTGAACTATTTTATGATGACAATTTATCATATTCAACTATATTATGATATTTAAACATGATATATAAAATATATGGGGTTTTATCCAATGTAGATATTGCTTTAAAATTTTTATTGACAATCCATTTGCTACTACTTTGGAAAAGATAACTATATTCAATTTAAATTCATAGAATACTACCTATGAACTGCAAAGATTCAAAATAGCTTGCTCCCTTTGGAATACAAATTATGTAAAAATGTTGATTATAGCAACATGACTAGTGACTGTAGAAATGATGGAAGTAAAAAAATTTATAAATCAATAATTTATAAATGATGTGTTTTATTCAAACATCCTCAGCACATCAGAGAATGCCAGACATGAGCATTATTAATTAAACTGAGTCATCTTTGATCTTGATATTTTGCTATCATTCAGTAATATAAAAATCAGACTTTGAAAAGTTTATATTTGTGGAGGTATATTTGGGTGGGTTGGTCTTTTGGGTTCCCAGATCCAACTCCACCTGGGGTGGGGTGGGGCACATCAATAAACAATTCTTGGGACACCAGCAGAGTGGCCAAGAATTGAATTTAAATCTGACACTGTCTACCCAAAAATAGCACCCGATTTTGAAGAATGAGGATTCAGCCTCACGAGACTACCCCTCACACACAGGCTTCAGATATCATACAACTTGCTATATGTCACAGGTGACACAAGCCCAGGTCACCTGTGCTGCTGACAGACTGGTCATAGACTGGAGGTTCCAATGATCCCTCCAACTCCGAATGCCAATTACAAATACAGGTTCTCACCTGTACTCTGACCACTGGCTAAGACTGAAGGGTTTCTATACCCCTCTCCTTGGGTTTGATTAATTTGCTAGAATGGCTCACAGAACTCAGAGAAACAGGTCACTTACAAGATCACTAGTTTGTTGTAAAAGGATATAACTCAGGAACAACCAGATAAAAGAAATACCCTGGGCTTCCATGCTTTCCCCAAGCAAGCCACTCTCCACATCTCCATGTGTTCAATAACCCAGAAGCTCTCTGAGTCCCATGCTCTTGGGGTTTTATGGAGCTTCATTACAGAGCCATGACTGATTAAATCATTTACCAATGGAGACTGATTCGACTGCCAGCCCCACCCCTCCTGTTTGTCCCCTTTTTGAAATTGGAATGGGAGAATTAAGACACTGCACTAAGACTGAAAGCTCCAACCCTCTAATCACAGAGGGGGTCTCTTGGCAACCATCTCCATCCTTAGGTGCTTTCCAAAAGGCACCTTTATTTATTATTAACACTTAGGACACTCCAGAAGTTCCTGGAGCTGTGAGCCAGGAATTAGGAAAGAAGACCAAATATCCATATATATGACAATATATAAATTACAGTATTGCAGTAAGTAAACAGATAAGGCTTTATATAACATGTGTTAGGTTGATTTATACCTTTTGAATATTTAGGTATACGTGTGGCCTCCAATAGCACTAATGCTCTTGGTGTCACAGATGTTAGATATTGGGCAGGATTTCAATCAGTGAGAGTAAACTCACTAAAGAGGGGATCATACATGAAGTATTTAAGAAATTTAAAACAGTATGTATAATGGCCTAGAATTATTCTTTCTAAAAACTTTTTTCTATTAAAGAAATGAAAAGAACATCAATATACTAGGATATTAGAGATGTGATAAAAATACAGAGGTGAATATGAGAGAAGAATAATTAAATATTTTAGGTTGTATTTTAAAATAAAATGCTATACAGCATAGCCCCTGAGAAGATTCATTTGACATGAACCCTAAGAAGGAATTTATCTGGTGAAATGGACTGCCCATGGTCAACCGAGGACCCAAATTTTATGAATAATGAGAACTTAGCAGCCATCTGCTGACAGGAAGTTCCTCATGCACTCTGGATGCCAGAAAAAACCTAAGACGAAACACTTGGCTTCCCACACTAGGCCCTGCCACTTTATCCTGTCGGACGGAGTCAACCACTGCAGGGAAATCTGGCTTTTATCTCTCTACCAATCAACTGACACCTGTTTTATCCAATCAGAACTGTGTAATTTGGATACTTAATTTACATAAAATAGACCTAATTGAGAACCTGGGCAAGAACTTTCACTATAAACGTAGTCCCCACTTAGTCTCCCTGGAACACATTTTAGGTTGGTACCTGAATTTGTGCCTCCTGGACTGCTGCTACTTTTGCTCAAATAAATGCTTATATCTTTTTATTAGTCTCAAATTAATTTTGGTTCATGATAGTCCCTAAAAATCAAATTTTTGAAGCCTATGAAATTAACAGACAAATGTTTACAGTATAAATCTGTGTATGTAATGAGACATAAAGCAGGGTTTACACTGTGATCTGGACCATCTCATTGTTTGTGTTCTCTCTCTCATTCTGATTACTATCTTTTCTGTATACTATTTTGACTTAGTTATTATACACATAAAAGTATAAGTAAATAGTAAAGTACAGGTGTATTTTAAAATATGATTTCTTTATTCTAAAAGGATTGAAATGCCAACTCTTACCCACATCTTTGCCAAAATGACATAATAAAGCATTCTAATAATGGACTCTAGTTTTCTATCAGTGATGGATAAGCTATATATTTTTGTACCTTCCGTAATGAGTAGGCCTTATTTTAATATAATCATGTCTCAAAAATGTTACTGTAGACTTGAGTCAAATATATCCACTATTAAAAAATGAACTTGCCAGTATCAGAATAAAATTAAATCAATAGGCACAAAAAATAAACTAAGAACAAAGGACAAATGGGTTTCCTTGAAAACTGCGCACACTTCAGTATGAAAATAACATTGTCTTATGAAAGGAGCTGCGAGTTAACTTTTACTGTTGTTCAACTCCTTGTGAAGACAGGAAGAACGCCACTAGTATTTGCAGTTAGAGCAGACGGAAGGGCCAGTATGCACCTTAACACCCATGCTTAATCACTTGACACCCCTGCCCCATAACATACAGGAAAACAAGAAACACATTTTGATTGGCATGTACAATCTGACAGCCAGAAAGAGGCCCTTCCACTTGTCCCCAAATGATGAGAAAGGTGGAGGGACATATAAGGGCAAAAGTAAATCAGGATAATCATTGCCAGAGACAATGCAGATTCTTGTGTTTCCTGCTTTAATAATATTAACAAAAAATAGATTCATACAATTTTGCAAGTAGTTAGACATGAGGGGCTCTTTGAATTATTGTTTGGAGAATAATACGGTTCAGGCATTTCTTTGTTTACTACCTTCTCCTTCTGTATTGCCCTCTGCAATATTTCCGTAAAGAGAGCATAGGCTTTTCCCAAATTAGCAGTCTGTGGTGATTAGAGGACTCACCTACATCAGTAGACAGCAGTGCTGCAGAAGTTGAAAAGATGTTGTTTTGATTATCTGTTGCTGCAAAACTTTTGACTTAAAACAGCTACTATTTTTACAGATTTTTAAAAAGCTTTCCCTTTAAAAATGTAACAGGATGCAGAGCATGGGCCCCCTGAAACTAGGGGAAAAAACCCAATCGTGCAAAAGACAGGAAGAGTGTGGGGAACAGCAAAATGTACAGCAGTTAATCCTATAGCCTCTACCAAAAAACTGCTCAAACTAATAAATGAATTTGGCAACACAGCAGGATACAAAGTCAATATCCAGAAATCAAAGGCATTTTTTGTATACAATAAAACAGCAGAAGCAGAAATCAAGAAAAAAATCCCATTCAATATAGCAAAAACAAAAATAAAATATCTGGGAATAAACCTAACCAAGGAGGTAAAAGACCTGTATGCAGAAAACTACACAACACTGAAGAAAGAAATCAAGGAAGACACAAATAAATGGAAACATATACCGTGTTCATGGATTGGAAGAATTAACATCATCAAAATGTCCATACTACCCAAAGCAATTTACAGATTCAATGCAATACCTATTAAAGTACCAATGGCATATTTCACAGACATAGAACAAACACTTCAAAAATTTATATGGAACCATAAAAGACCCCAAATAGCAGCTGCAATTTTGAGAAAGAAGAACAAAGTAGGAGGAATCACAATACCTGATATCAAACTGCATTACAAGGTCACTGTAATCAAAACAGCCTCGCACTGGCATAAAAACAGGCACATAAGCCAATGGAATAGAACAGAGAGCCCAGAAATAAACCCAACTCTCTACAGTCAATTAATATTTGACAAAAAAAAATATTTGACAAAGGGGGCAGTAACATAAAATGGAGTAAAGATAACCTTTTCAACAAATGGTGTTGAGAGAACTGGACAGCTACATGCAAAAAAATGAAACTTGAGCACCAACTTATACCATACACCAAAATAAATTCAAGGTGGATAAAAGACTTAAATACAAGCCGGGAAACCATTAAAGCCCTAGAGGAGAACATTGGCAGGAAAATCTCAGATATTCCACGCAGCAATATTTTTTCTGATACGTCCCCTAGAGCAAGGAACATAAAGGAAAGAATAAACAAATGGGATCTCATCAAAATTAAAAGCTTCTGCATGGCTAAGGAAAACAGTATCAAGATACAAAGAGAAGCAACAGCTTGGGAAAACATATTTGCCAATGATACCTCAGATAAGGGTTTAATCTCCAAAATATACAAAGAACTCATTCGGCTCCACTCAAAGAAGACAAGCAACCCAATCAAAAAATGGGCAGAGGACTTGAACAGACATTTCTCCAAGGAGGACATACAGAGAATCCAGAGACACATGAAAAGATGCTCGATATCACTAGCTATCAGAGAGATGCAAATTAAAACCGCAATGAGATACCACTTAACACCAGTCAGATTGGCTATCATAAACAAAGAAACAAACAACAAGTGCTGGAGAGGTTGTGGGGAAAAGGGGACTCTAGTTCACTGTTGGTGGGATTGCAGACTGGTACAACCACTATGGAAAACAGTATGGAATTTTCTAAGAAAACTAAAAATGAACGTACCTTTTGACCCAGCAATTCCACTCTTGGGAGTATATCCTAAGAACCCTGAAACACCAATCCAAAAGAACCTATGCACCCCGATGTTCATAGCAGCACAATTTACGATAGCCAAGAGTTGGAAGCAACCTAGATGCCCATCGGTAAATGACTGGATCAAAAAGCTATGGTACATTTACACAATGGAATTCTATGCCGCAGAAAGGAAGAAGGAACTCCTACCTTTTGCAACGTCATGGATGGAACTAGAGAACATTATGTTGAGCTAAATAAGCCAGGCGGTGAAAGACAAATATCATATGATCTCACCATTAACAGGAATCTAAACAAACCAAACAAGCAAGCAAAATACGACCGATGACACTCAAATATGGAACAGGCTGTCAGGGTCCAGGAGGGAGAGGGGAGAGAATCATAGGGGAAGAGGGGATGGACTCACATGAATAGGTATAAAGGACACATGGACANTAAACAACAAAACAAACACGCAAGCAAAATATGACCAATGACACTCAAATATGGAACAGGCTGACAGGGTCCAGAGGGGAGAGGGGAGAGAATCATAGGGGAAAAGGGGATGGACTCACATGAACAAGTATAAAGGACACATAGACAATAACTAAGGGTGGGGGCCGGAAATGGGAAGGAGGTGGGGAGCACTGGGGCAGGGCAGGGCTGGGAATATAAGACAGAAAACTTTACTTGAACAAGAATGAAATAAAAATAAAAATTAAAAAAAAAAGGAACTAAGACAGCCAAAAAATAAAATAAAATTTAAAAAAGACACATTGAATAACAAAGACAGGTTAGCAGCCTTGCCTTCCTGAAGGGAAGATCTGAAGAAGGTGCAAAATTATGTGCCTGACTGTGAGAATGAGTGCTGGCTGAGGAACTTGTTAGAGTGACACCTGACATAGCCAGGGGGAAGCTATACTGTGAGCTGTGGGAACTGGGGGAGCAGGTGCCTGCTTGAACTGGGAGAGTGGATATCCACCCCAGATGCCTGTGCATGGCTGGGAACTCTTGACCTGACTAAAAATGGTAGTCAAAAGAGGGTCAAAGACTTTGACACCGGGAAGCGGACAAAAATGGCAGACACTAATGCACTCCAGGAAAAACTGGATGTTACATCATAGCAGGAAGGTCTGAGCCACGCATTTAAAATTAAGGTGAACTGAATAACAGGGTCAGCCATAAGGCCTGTCTTCCTGGACATTTGCCTAGAGAAGCTAGTGACAGAGCTTTGGGGACCTGCCTGGCCAAGTGCACAGGCCCGTGAGAGGTGCTTGGAGCTGAGCTGTGACCTGGAATGCTGAGTTGCAGACTTCTGCTTCTCTGAAGGACATGTGGGGAGAGATGGCTCTCCCAGCTGGGGGGCTCTTAGTACAGGACTTTGGAGCTTGGTGCAAGTTCTCTTCCTCTGGGACTTTTGGGCTTTGGCACTGGGACATTCTGGGCTTCTGGCCCTGCTCCCCACATATATGTGAGTACATGTGGGACCTAAAAATGTAGGGCCCACCATAGGCTTAGGCCCCGATGCGGTTGGGGACCCACTTATGGAGATAGGGCCCCATCCTGGGATGCGTGCTTCCCTGGGCTCCACCCTCTGAGACAGTGTAGCACGGCACACGGTTTCCTGAACTGCTACATAGAGACTAGGAACAGCAGACCCCAGAACCTGAAGGAGAGAGCTGCTGCAATGATCCTGAAAGAGAGGATGACAACTCTGAAACCCACAAGTGCACATTCCAGAGAGAATGGAGATCTGTTTGTGTGACTGGCAGATGGACAGATGAGGAAATGGGGAACTTCTGGGCATGGTTTTTGTTTGTAGCTTTTTAGGGAGCAGGGGAAGTTATGGGTCTCATGGGAGAAAGGGCTTCGAGGAGTGCTTTTGGCACCCCCAAAGTTGGAACCCTGTTAATGTAAATCTGGTTCTTTCAATGCCAATTGTTAAGTCATTTAGATTCAAGGTGCCAAGTGGTCTAGCCCTGGTATGCATGGTTACACTAATACTGAAACCAGACCCTAATCAACCTTTCCCCAGATTTTTAGTCTCTTTCAGGAGATAACAGGCCCCCTCACAGGACACTGGAGACCAAACTGATCAGATTGATCCTGAAGGCTGGAGGCTCGAGCAGCCACAGTTAAGCAGCTAAATGACCCTGAGCTTACCCTGGGGGCACAGGGGAAACACAAAGCCTTTTAACAAACCAGGGGTCTGTCAATAGGGAAGATCACATGCAGAGACCCAATCTGTACACGTGTAGGACTAAACAAACTCTGCCTGATTAGAGTGTCTTCATTCTTTCTTGCCCCATCTAATGTCCTTACTATAGATGACTTATCCAACCTGAATTCTTGGATTANACTGAAACCAGACCCTAATCAACCTTTCCCCAGATTTTTAGTCTCTTTCAGGAGATAACAGGCCCCCTCACAGGACACTGGAGACCACCAGACCAAACTGATCAGATTGATCCTGAAGGCTGGAGGCTCGAGCAGCCACAGTTAAGCAGCTAAATGACCCTGAGCTTACCCTGAGGGCACAGGGGAAACACAAAGCCTTTTAACAAACCAGGGGTCTGTCAATAGGGAAGATCAGAGACCCAATCTGTACACGTGTAGGACTAAACAAACTCTGCCTGATTGGAGTGTCTTCATTCTTTCTTGCCCCATCTAATGTCCTTACTATAGATGACTTATCCAACCTGAATTCTTGGATTAGAATTAACAAGTATGTAGAGATAGCTCCTTCCTAACCATAGCCTTTATATTTACTCCAGAGGAGACTGATCTGAGCCTTGCCTCCTGTCTCCCCAACTGACTGCCTGAGAAAGAAATCCTTTCTGCAAAAACCTGTGGCCTCTAATTCTCATTGTATTATTTTCACCTCCCTATTCTTTCCTCTCTCTCTCTAGATTGCCCATGGAAGGACAGCTCTGCAGTTGATATACTTTAACCTTTTGCACTGTTTCCTCTGCATGGCACACAACCTTAGTGTGGAGAAAGAGGTGGCAGATCTCATTCTTACCTTTTCAAAACTTTCAACATTAAAAATTTCATAATAAAATTTCACAGTCATAAGGCTAACACCTGCTTCTTAAGTCATGGTCCAGAAATAGAAATAATACATAAACTAGATCCTCAGAATGTTTAGGTTAAAACATTGCTTAAATAATTTTTTAAATGAAAGCTTGTTATACATTTTTTCAGATTAGAGATAACAAAATTTAATATATAGCCCACAAATATGTATAATTTAGTATTTTATAATTCTCACAGATTAAAAACCCAGCAGGGTGTGGAAAGAATTTCTAAAAATTAAGGTAGCTTATAAAATAAGTATTTTAAGAATAAATTCATTGCCTTCAAAAAACCTCTTTCAATTTTTTACAATTTCCACTCAACTATAAAGGTTTAAAATTTAGATGTAGAAAAACAGATTGTGTCATAAAAATATTTGCCGGGAGAGTCAATTTTTTACATTATAGGGTAAGAACACATAAGAGAAAAATCTGTCATTTTTACTAGAGGAGAGAATAAAAGTTAAAACTAATCTTCCTTGGACACTTCATTTTGATTAATCAATTGAAAATTAATCAGTTCTGGTTTCATTCAAATGCCTGTCATTTTGTTTGCTCTTCTGTACAGGCTGAGACATTTTTAAAAATACAACAAATGATTTCTTTTAGTACAGAGAGATTGTTCTATGGCTTGCCTTTAATTAAAACTATGTTCAAATTTAAGGGGAGAGTGACATTATTAATTTATTATATTTTTCTTTCAAAGAATATATTATTCTGCTTCCAATATCATTAAAGTTTACAGTGAATCAGAATGTGTTCAATCACAATGTGATTGCTTTTTAAGAAACTTTTAAGACTGTATTAAACTGTGAAAGAAAAACTTTCTCCTAATATTATCAAAATTCAAGAAAGTTTCAATCAAATATAAAATATAGCTATTATTCGTGACCATTTTCTTTCCTGATAATATTTTCCTCTAATAGAATATATTAAAATAGTTTATGAAAGATACTTTTTCATCATTATATTTGTCCTACATCTAAATTATTAGCAAAAATTGAACTTAAACACAACGACATACATGCTCTAAAAATTCATATAATTTCAGAGTAGTAATTACAGCTCTGCAGGATTTTTGACTGATGCCTGATAGAATAATAGAACTTGAAAAATTAAATGTAACCTCAAGTAAGGGAGAAAAGACTTTAATAAATTTTATTTCTATTTTATAGCTTAGCTAAATGGGAGTAACTTAAACAGATTTGTGAAGTCAGTGTTGGTCTAGATCTGCATTTATTTATATAAACTATATCTACTATACATGTATTATTAAATAAGAAAACAGGTGCATTCATTCATTGAAAACACACAGTATAAACTAGGTTTATTGGTTGGGATCCTGAAAGAAAATCAGAAACCAATCTATAGAAAGTAGTGAGGGATCCAAAGCAAAAAATTTGTCCTGAAGGTGAGGAAATGGCTCTAGGAGCACAGGGAGAAGATGGTGTTACCCAAAAGTTAGAAGCTGCCACTACCCAGGCAGGATCAAATGAGCCCAGATCTGCTGTTGATACTTGTAGAGGTATTTACCAAGCAGTGATGCTTCCATTACTGGAACCACTCATGCAGCTGCCCAGGGTCCACGATCATTTCTAGTTACTCCCAAAGCTAACGTGAGAGCCAGAAGCAGAAATGGCTTATCCCTCGCACCAGTCTCCATATAGTATGTCCAGGCAAACCAATTGGTAGAGCCTGTGTAACACCCAATTGCAAGAGACTTTAGAAAATATAATTTTCAGGCTCCAAGACTTTGTGATAAAGGTAGCAGGGAAACATAGGAAAAGGAGTGAGTTCTAACAATTTTTTTGCAAATGGCAAGAAAAGATTTTGAAACTTGCTCTTGGAAAGCTTGCTCTTGTGAGTGAGGAGGGGGGACAATAATCAATTTATCTGAGAACAATGTAATAGTTTATCTGTTACAGCTACTGTGAAAGAGAGGTCCATGGTGCTATAAGCCCATAAAGTAGCGGGGATTTGTCTAAAAAGAGAGGGTAGGAAGGTGACATTTTAGCAGACACGTGAGGTTGCCATATGCGTTAACTTGGTGAAGAATAGAGGGAAAAGATTTCTGGTAAAGAAGTTCTCATAAGATAATATTAGAATGTGAAGACATCAGAAGGTCAAGGGAGAGAAAAAAATGAGTGGAATAATCTACGCTTGATAGATTATAAAATAATATGTAGACTAAAACATCATCTATGTAATGTAGTGTATCAATATCTATATTGACTTACATACATACAGATATAACTTGAAGTTTGTTCACCAAAATTTTCATTTTGTAACATCTGAGCTACTTAATTTTTTAATGATGTATGTAGATAGTTTTTAAAATAATACAATTAAAGCAGAAACTTAATTATTGATCTGAATTGATATTCCTAGAAATCTGCAGTCAAAAAAAGTTGACCTAATGTCAGCAGTATCATAAATATAAGAAAAATTTAGTGGATTTATTTTGAAAGAATATTAAGAAGGACATATATTTCCAAATAAGACTAAACTTTTAAGTCTCTTTATTTCCTAATCCAAATGCTATTTAAGCATAGGTTCTTTATCCAGGGACATAAATTATGTAAGTATATACTGTTGACAAGTAATATATACACCTAAAACTTAAATCTGAGTCTATGGTCAGAGTAGATTCCTGAATTGCTAGATATTTGTATGTGGAAAACCATCACTGTGTAATCAATTTATACTAAAAAATTGTAATAAGGTTATGTCATTGTAGCATCTTGAATGAAGAAAAAATTACTCCTGCATTATTAACCAAAAATTATACCAAGTGCTCCATGGTACACCAGTAACTGAGGATATTAACAATTTTTCTTAGAAAGATCTATAGTCAAATAATAAAACTTTACATTTTTCTTTACCCTAAGACTTTTTAAAAAAGATATTCACACAGAAATAAGCATTTTAAATATGTAACAGATATGTAATATGTAGCATTTTCAAAATTTGTGCAACAATGGGGTTTGTTTTAAATTATATTCTTGCATTGCTGGTATTCCATAGAGCACACTGAAAATGCTATTGGAGATATATGAAGTCTATCCAGAAGTATTTGGCCATGTAACATGAAAACAAGGACATTTATGAAGATATAAGAAACGTAGTATATAGGACAATGACACCTCAGTACCCCTCAAAGTAAACACCTTGGGACCTTACACAATTCTTCCAGTTGCCATCTGCTGCCCTGTTGTGTTTTCCTGAATCTCACTGACAGTCTGAAATCTCTTCCCTTTCAACTTGAAAGTTTTGGAGAAAGCCAGAAGTCACAGGGTGCAAATCTTGGCTACAGGGCAACTGAGTCACCTGGGTGATTTGATGTTCTGCCAAAAAGCTCTGCATGATTCCTGATGCATGAGCTAGAGTGTTGTTGTGATGAAGCTGCCAATCACCAGTTGCCCATAGTTTCAGCCTTCTGAGTCATCCAATTAGTTTCCGCAGAGGAATGTTCAAGTTTAATGCAAAATATGATGCAGATTCATTGCTCTATTCACTCAGCCATTTTGAATGCTACTGCCACACAGTACACATGCTCACTCAATGGCATCATTGCTCACTCAATACTCTATGGCCCCCACTAACTAGTTCAGTGAAGTTCTCATTGTTCGCACATGCACATTTCAGTCTACTCTCCTTGGCTGCCAAGTTACATCCATGTCATGCAAACCATTGGTGTTATATCAACAATGGCTGGACTTTTTCCAGACAGATCTCATATAATTTTAAAACCTTTTCTTCTTTTTAAGATTTTTAAAATTTATTTATCTTTAGAGGAGAAGGGAAGGAGAGAGAGGGAGAAAAATATCAATGTATGGTTGCCTCTTGTGCATCCCCTGCTGGGAACTGGCCTGCAACCCAGGAATGTGTTCTGACTGGGAATTAAACAGCGGTAGTCTGGTTCGCAGGTCCGCACTCAATCCACTGAGCTATGCCAGCCAGGGCATTAAAACCTTTTCTAGAATATCCAACTAATCCCTATAGTAGATGTAAATGAAGGTGAACATCAATAAGTATATAAAATTCAAATTTGAGACAAAAAGTAAACAACTTTAATCCAATTCCTATGACTTGGACATTTCACTAATTCATTCATTTACTCAATCATTCAGTAACTGTTTTTTCACAGCACACCATATGGCAAGCTCTATTTCTTCCTTTGAGATACCTTGTTGAACTTGCACTCAGATAGGAGATTCAAACTTTAAGTCAACAATAGGGTTCATGCAAAGGTTGACATTTTATTTAAAAATACATAATTTTGTATTATTAAAAAAGCTTGCATAGATTTATTGTAGAAAAAATTGTTCAATTCAGAGAAATAGAAAGAAGAAAAGAGTTGCCCATAAGTTTACCACCCAAGGATGGTCATTTTAAACATAGTAGTTTATTTTTTATTCATGATTGTATGCATTTATGTACAAAATAATTGTGATATTACATACACACTTTTATACTCCTTTTTAAAATCAGAATAACAAAAGTACAGGATCTGTGGTCAAAGTGTTGAGGTTCCAGTGCTGTCTCTGTCCAGTTCTATAGAGCATTTGGCAGTAGGTGAGCCCAGCTTGAGGGCCACCTCCCCACCATTGCATCTGGAAGGCAGCAATAACTTAATAATTTCCATTGACTTAATACTTTCCTGCAGTCAGCTCTTCTATTCAAGAGAGGGTAATTGTGAAAGCTAACTGGAAAATTGCTTAGGACACACCAGCAACCCACACTCATCACTCTCATTCTTATTTACATATAAACAAATAAGAGGTATATCCATGCTGCTTTCCACGGTGTCTGCACAAATCGGCATGCCCACAAACAGTGAAAAAGGGAGCCCCTTTCTCCACATCCCTGCCAGCACTTGTCTGTATATTTATTGATGATAGTCATTCTGATAGGTGTGAGATTAAGCAGTATGGAGCTCCCTCAAAAAATTAAAAATGAACCTGCTTTTCGAGCCAGTGATCACACTTCTGGGAATATATCTGAAGGAATCCAAAACACTAATTCAAAGGACATAAGCACTGCTATGTTCATTGCAACGTTATTTATAGTTACCAAGGAATGGAATCAACCCAAATGTCCATCAATAGATGAATGGATAAAACAACTATGGGACGTTTACACAATGGCAGTTTACCTGACCATAAACAAAGAAGAAAATTTTGCTCTCTGAAACAGTGTGGATAGACCTGGAGAACATTATGCTAAGTGAAATAAGGCAGTCAGAGAAAGACAAATACCATATGATTTCACTCCTATATGGAATCTAATGAACAAATGGAACTAACGAGCAAAGTACAGACACACTCATAGATGGAGAACAGATGACAATTATGGGAGGGGGATGTTAAGGATTTCAGGAATTGAGCAAAAATGGAAAAGGACTCATGGACATGAACAAAAGTGTGCTGATTGTGGGTGGGGAAACTATAAGGGGCAATGGCAATGAAAAATACAATAAAATTTTTAAAAAATCAACAGTGGAAGCTTCATAAAGCCATATTATTAAATTTCACTCAAATTAATAAATCACTTCCCTATTAAAAAAAAGAATTATCTGGAGAATTATTTGGAGCAAAGCTCTAATAACATAAAAGGAGATAGATAAATTTAAAAGAACTACAGTTAAGGTAAATAATAAAAGAGAATTTTAAAATTCAAAACTATATTCTTAGCAAGAAAATCTCCCCAAAGGAATAATTATATAAGTAAAAGAGAGATAGCATTTGATAGTTTAAATCTGATTATTAAAGGAAAAATAATCCAATAAAAATATTCACAAGTAAAGAGTAAATTAATGATTTAGAAGTTAAAGCAAAAATAGAGTGCTGGACCAAGTACAGACTAACAATTAAAAGTTTTATCTGATTTTTTCTTTTATCTTTTTTAAAGATTTTATTTATTTTTAGAGAGGGGAGGGAAAGGAGAGAGGAGAAAAGTCAACTGTGGTTGCCTCTCACGTGCCCCCTGCTGAGGCCCTGGCCCTCAACCTAGATGAGTGCCCCTGACTGGGAATCAAACCAGCCACCCTTTGGTTCGCAGGCTGGTACTGAATCCACTGAGCCATACCAGCCAGGGCTGATTTTTTAATAATAATTATGAACTGTATAATTAATACTCTATCCTAAATTTTAAAAATCCTTGGGCTCCAATGATTTTCTAAACTTACCGAATGTCATTCAGTTAACTAAGTGTTAAAGATTTGAAATTTAATGTTATCCTCTTAACTACTTCACTTCTGTCTTTTCTGAAAGAAATAATTAAAGAGTAGATTTGGGAAAATCCAAAATCTACTTCTTAAAATTTCCAGAAAGAATAACAGAAACAAAATAATAAAATATAACAAAATTTGTCATTTCAGAAAGTCAAAAATTTCCTCATAGAATGAGCCCTTCAAGAATGAATCAGGACCTTTTATATTTCTTCTAAATACACACAACTAAGTCCCCCAGATTAAATTTAAAACTCAAATAAGAGAATTTTAAATCCTAAAGAGAAACAGCTTAAATCCTAAAGTGAAAACAGCTTCTTGTACTAGGTTAAAAATCATTGGAACATCAGAGACTGACCCATTTGAATGAATTGAGCTGAGTTTACACATCTGAAGATGACTGAGAGGCTAAGAAGCTGAGCAGAATTTTGGAAAATCTCACAGACCTAAAATTACACTCTGGAGCCCAGGAAGAGGAGCCCTGGCAGGTGTTTGTCTATTTGTTCCCTTTTTTGAATCAGTAGGAATTCTGAAGGGCTAAACCCTCCTAAGAATGAGCCAGAAACAGTCCAGCTGTCATGAAGACTGACGTTTAGCTTCCATCAGTTCAATTTCTGATTTAAATTTCTAGCCTAACTATCTGACAAAGCAAAAGTAAGCTCTTTCTGATGAATAACATCATCCTCAGCATCAAATTAACTATGCAAATTTGTGTCCACAATGCCATTATTCAATATATGAAATAACTAGGTATGAAAAAGGACAATAATTATTTTATTTTTTAAAAGTTTAAAAAGATAATAAAAACAAATTACCAAGAGAGGTGGCTATTAAAGTTATCAGACATAGGCTTTAAACTAACTATAATGAATATATTCAGGAATACAAATAAGATGTAAAATTAGGCAGATGACTAAAAAACATTTAAAAAAAACAAATGGAAATGGAGAATTCAGTAGATGTTTTTAAGAACAGATAAGACACATTGAAGAGTGATTTTTTGGTCTTGGAGAGAATCCAAAAGAAAAAATTCATATTGGAGTATCTAGAAAAACAGGACAGTGATGGAAAATACATAAAAGAATGTAAGAGACGTGACAGATAACAAAAAGATTCAAGAAACGTGTAATTGGTATTTTAGAATGAGAGAAAAGAGAGTATGAAGCAATGTAATATTTAAGGGAGAGGGACAAAATATTTTCCAAAACTCACCAAAGAAATCAAGTCATGGATCCAAGAGGTATTAGGAGTAAAGATAATCACCAATCTCTCTCTTTAAAAGATAAACATTTACTATATAAGCTCATCATTGTAGCTAAAGAAGGAAAGATGTTCTCCTAGATTTTTATATAAAAGCTGGAAGGTATTTGTCTAGAAAATTATATATATATAATAAAGTTATATATATATAATTTATGAAGTTACAAATTCACATCTCATTAGATACCTCTCTATCTAATTGTGAGGGCTAAATAAATAAATACTATCTATCAACCCCTTCTAGCAATGCCATACAATAACATTTAAGAATATTTTTTCTTCTTTTTTTTCCTCTTTTTTTTTAAACTGCCGTATCAGTTTGAAAGCCTACTTCTTAAAAAAAAAACTCAGTTCTGATTTTTAAGGGAAAGTTTTACAAATTAACTTTCAAAATACAACATGATTATGGAGAGGTCATTGGCAGGACCCGGTTAAACAACTAGGGAGGAGATTTGTCCAAATGTCAGGGGAGGGCCTCAGGACATTTTTCCCTCTTAACCCTTGTTTTATGTTTTATTTTGTAATCACTCAAGAAGCAGCAGGAGAAAGGTCAGTTCTATTTTGTGTTAACTGTAGTGGAGACCACAATACTTACTGCAACAATCAACACAGATATCAGCAAGAGCACTCAGGTTAGAAGCCATGACATCACAAAAACAGAGAACATTTTCCTCTCATGCAGAGTTAAGATTACACATTTTGAAAGAGTACTGAAGGAGAGACACCTTCAAAATAATCTACAATTATAGCCCTGGCTGGTGTAGCTCAGTGGATTGAGCTCGGGCCTGCGACTCAGATGATCGTGGTCCAATTCTCAGTCAGGGCACATGCCTGGGTTGCAGGCCAGTTCCCAGCAGGGGACACATGAGAGGCAACCATACATTGATGTTTCTCTCCCTCTCTCCTTCCCTTCCCCTCTAAAGATGAATAAATAAAATATTTAAAATAAATAAATAAAACAAAATAATCTACAATTAAAAAAATGTACTGAAGGTAAACTTCTAACAGCTTCAAATCCAAAAACTAAGATATTTCTTTAGATAGAAAAAGACAAGTTTTGCCCTTCCAAGCAGTCCTCCACCCCAAAGATAGAGTCATCTTTTTAAAAAAATCTAATCATTAAATTTTCTTGCTTTTAAATTCTTTTGTTGGGTACCAAATATTCTTCAAGACAATACTCTTCCACACGCCCAAAGTCCAGCATGACTTTGCCTCAACTCCTCATCATCATCCCACTTCCCATCGTGTTCAAGCACCTGCCCTCGCCAGGTCAGTTCTTCCGGCTGCCTGGCCTATTCTTCTTCCCTCATTATCCTCTCTAATGCCTCAGCAGACTACATCAATTCCTCAGAGGAGCCGACCCCGAACTCCCTTACTGAGGCCAAGTCATCCTTTCTCAGGCTCACATGACTGTTTTCCACATTTTTCACAGTGTCAAATTTTATATTTCTTTAAAAGATAATTTGAATATATCTTATATTTATAAATTCAATTTTGAGCTCTATAAATGGCATGGACTGTGGCTACTATTTTTCTCTGTTTATGCTCCCATTACCTTCCACAGTGCTAATACCTACCAGACACCCAATAAATATTTGTAATCTACTGAAAGTGACCCTTTCCTGTCAAATCTGGTGAGGTGAAGTCACCAGTCACATCAAAAGTCATTAAAATCTGAAGAAAGAAAAAATCAAACCCTAAGTCAAAAGGGCTAGACCTCCTCATCATTTCCTTATTGAGTAATAAAGTAGATATCATAAATCTATGATATAACCTTTTGAATTGATAACTGAATATACTTATGAGGAGGTTAATACAGAGATGTATGTCTATATATTTCAATTTTCTTTCTCAGATAAAGGTTACATTAGTCTAAAATAATTGGTTGCTATATCCAATTCACCCAAGTATTGCCATAAAAATACATGGAATTTAAAGATCCTGTATCTTTAACAAATGATTATCAAAAACGAAGTAAATAATATCCTTTAAAGAATGCTGCTTTCCTTAGCAGTGGTGTGACTATTGGTGTTTGAGTGGTGGCAGCGTGACTATTCTGTATGAATATCATGGCAGAATTAGTGTTGCAGATCTCCGCTCAGTGTTTTAGAGAAGCTATGGTTTCCATTTTCACTACCTACTTGCCTTACTCATCTTACTCAATACTATGACCAATAATCTAAAAATCCAACAAGATCACATGGAATGTCTTCAAGCACCACTGCTGAAAAGCACAGAGTTCCATGAATATACCCAGTCTAATCAGGGAATATATGAGTGAAAGGCACTATATAATTCTTCTTTCAATATATATGTGTGTGTATATATATATATACATACATACATACCTATATATATATACACACACACATATACATGTATCAATATTATGCTAGAACCTAGAGACTAAGTACATAAAGCTCTTAAAAATGGTGGAAGTCATATCAACATGGTGAATTTGTGTTCTAATTGCTACTACTCATGTGAATTCACTCGGGTGTTCATATTTTATTCCTCACTACTATGCTTGTGTTACTGAGGACCACCTTCTGCTCTGCACCTGAGGAACGTACCCTCATGTTCTGCCTGGAGCGGGATTCCATCACAAGGAAGGTTCAGAACACATAATAGCAGTCTGCCACATATAACATGTCAGAATCAGATCGAGTATCTGGTTCACTGGGAAGGGTTGTTTTGGAGAATCAATGGTAATGAGAATCGAATTGCTAGCTGTACAGTGATCCTGAATATGGTTTGAATGTGTTTTTATCTGGTATTTAAAATGATGAAATTCTTCAGGAGGTAAAGACTAAAAGAGGAGAAGATTGCGGAAACCAGCCAAGAGCTCCATCACCAACCAAAGGCAAATGCACACCTCCCTGTGAAGACCACCTGTGCCTAGGCTCCAGGGCTTCTGAGGATGATCTGACCAGTCTCTGCCTCCTGTGTCCCACTCTAGAACAATTTTCTCAGTTATTGTGTCTCCAGATTTCATTCCCTTGTCTTGAGCTGTATTTCAGTGTCTGTGACATTCAGAAAGGTACGTCAGTTGCACTATCCACTGGGCTTTTGACCTGAGTTTGGCTTCCAGTGCTGACTTCAAGCAACACCCTAGGCTCCCCATCCTGTGTTTCACGTACCATTCTTACAGTCCCCATGCCTTGGGTGGCTCTTGGATGTCTGCCTTGCTGAGTCCAAGGTCCTGAGCCCCATTGTCTGGAAAGGGGATTCGAAAGAAATATAATAGAAAAGTTTGTAATTCTCTTGACCCAGTAGATACCAGAGGAGAAAGAAAGCAGTAAGCCCCATAAGAGTTTATTTATCCTGGCCAAGGGACAGATGCCAAACCTGAGAAATATGCTGTGTAGCTGCTTCGCTGCAGTCTCCTGTGTCAGCACTTCAGCAGATAGAAAGCAGGCTGTGTCTAGACCAGAAAAGCCTGAGATTATAGTCCCGTGTAGCAGGTTATACATAGCTTCCCTTCTCCCTCCAACTTACACCCAATGCACACAGGGCCAGCATACAAAGAGATGTTTGCCTTACTACTTACCAGGATTGGAAAACACCTCAAAGCTATATTCAATTGTGAAAAAGAAGAGTGGTTAGGTCACAGCCATTTTGAAAAAAATGTACTCAAAATAAACATTTGCTCTCCAAAAGTAATTTCTAACCATTCGGGTACTTGTGCAAGTATTTTAACCAAAGTTCTGAGGCAGCCCTAAAAGGTAGGGATCGATATTGAAATTATACAGCCTGACCCATAAACAATTCCTGCCTTTTACCGTTGAAAGCTGGCCGTAAAAGACACAGATAGAGTTTATACTTAACTGATTTTCATACGAGAAGAAACAGTGTCCATGACAGAGTTGAACCTTGATAGAGCTAGGAGACAGTAACCCTGCTTTTCTTCTGCAGGATGTTTGATTTCCAAATCCTCACCTATTGGAAGCACATCCAGCAAGGATCTTGGGTGCTATCTGTAAATTTTGTATCGTGGGGTAGGTTTCTTTACTTAATATTTGTATAAAACTCATGATACTCACTGAAGATATTTCAGTAAAAAATGTCCCCACAGTGTGACAATGCACGTGCTTTAATAATATAGAAAGTCCAAATTTTGTAAAGAAAAACCCATACATGCATGTGTGTCTTTCTCAGAAGCATGTGAGGCAGGATGTCATAGTGGCTTTGTAACTTAAGCAGCAGCAGTCCAGGCGGCAAGTCCCAAATTCACTTGGAAGAACTTTTGACCAAGTTATATGTGAGCCTCTGTGTCGTAGGCAACCTCTCTTACTTCCCAAGCCCTGGCCTACCTCTTTATCAGCAGCAGCTCCCTTTGGGTATCTTGGCCCTTAATCATTTTCCAGAGATGAGAACACTGAAGCCTAGAGGGACTGAGGAAATATTTAAGGATTCAGACTCGTTCACAAACTCACAGAAGAGCTGAAACATCTGGCACCAGGAAACAGAAACCAAAGCAAACACAGTAGCAGAAATCCAGACCAGCCCTGTAGGTTGCTGTCTGCAGATGTATTAGCTGGGGCTACAAGCCACCCTGTCATTCTTGGAGGGTAAGAGAACCGTGGCTAACAGACTGAAAAACCACGGTGAAGGAGGAAAGAAAGAGTCCCTCCCCACGGAAGAGGTGCTGGTATAGCAAACACTACAGCACACTGCTTATAAAGTAAATAGGACTTTTTAAAGATTATAATGGGCCAACAGTTACCCTGCACACACTCAGTTTAATTCCTGTAACTCCATTCTGTAAAAGCAAACTCCCTCCTGAAAAGTCGATTTCCAGGTAACTCAAAGAAATTACAAATACTACCTACCACTTATCATTTGATAATATTAATTCTAGTCTTCTGACAACAGTGTAGTAAAGCTTATAAATAAGCATGTAAATGCTTCAGTATATATTCTACATTCAAATAGCATGATATTTAACAAGATGAAATGCATCCATTTATCATCTATCAGAGACATTAAAATGGGGGACAAGATAATTCATATGATCTTAAAGATCTATTTCTCTATTCTTATATTTACTTTCTTTACTCTCCTTTTAGTTTGTATTCATTCTTACAAAGTAAACTGAGCACATAAATGCTCAATTTTGATGATTAAGAAATGGGTTATATTGTGAGTGAATTTTTTTCATTATCACCACCATTCTCAACTTTAAAATTATATGAATAAAATTATTTTTAGTAAATTATAAATAGCTGTGCTTTTGTGGTTATTGAATCACAGAGTTAAGGACAGATAAGACAGGATACTCTTCTGCATCAAGTCCATCAGTATCCCAATGCAGAAACAATTTCCCCCAAGAAAGCTGAGCAACTCTTTTTCTCTTAAGAAAAAAAGTAAAATCTGATAGTTGTAGCTAGGAACAAAAAGAGTAAACCTGTTTTGTTTTCAATTAGATACACCTAAAAAAAATCTGTAAGTGCTTCCTCGCCAGATGGCTCAGGCCATGACGCCTGACAGAAAGCCGGACTAAATGCCAGCTCAGTAAAACAAGGAGACATTTAAGAGAAAATGTGGTCACATTTGATTGAGCAAAAGACAGGTCCCTTGAGAAATTCCACTTTAATTGTTCAAGATACCATTACTTGTGCACATATTAACAAAACTATGGGGTTTTCTGCTCAAGTATGCTGAATAAGGTGATTTTATTGACAATGCCATCAACTATCATACTCAAACATGCCTCCTTGCCTGAGTACTTTGACATAGCTTCAAAGACATAGATTTTTTCTTGTTATATATACAAAGGTTTTCTTTGTTTGTATGCACATCTGCCAGCAGTCAGTCTTTTCCTGACATATTTTAGAAACCTGAAGTTGTAGTCATAATTTAGCAGAATCCTGGAAGGGTGTTTTCCATCTGTCAGTTCTATCCAACAACAAAAAAAGAGAGACGCTATTGAATTATAAACATTTTTAAAGCTGCTCCTTCATAAAACATAATCTTTTCATTAAACATAATAATTAACTTATACCCCCTAACTTGCATGTAGTAATTATTTGAAATTTTAAAAGATGTACCTTTATGGCAATGCATTTGCCTAGCATCCCTTGTTTATTAAGTAGCTGTTTTGCTAACTACTATACAATTCCAAATACTTTGGTAATAAAGACATGTTTTGTCCTCAAATTTTTTCCTTCCATTCTATGAAACTGGTATGTTCAGATAAAATATTTTTATGCCAGAGTTTTGACAATAACTCTGGTTGAAAGAAATAAGCAAAGACAGGAAGATAAAAATGTTTTGTGGCAATGGTGTGTATTTACATACCATTATGTTGTATTCCAAGGAAATGTCAGAAATTGCATCGTTCTAAACAGCAAAAAGCGACAAAGCTCCTATTAACAGGGAATTTACAGTGGAATATCCTGTCTCTGGGTTACAGTGAAATAAACAACTTGTCTGTAACAGTCACTGTAAATAGACCTAACAAGTTTGTTAATCTAGTCATTCATTTATTCACCTACTCCTTCAGCAAAGAAATATTTATTGAAACATATGATATGTCGACACTAGAATAAATTCCCTCAATATTACTGTCTATAAGAAGACAGATTATAACCATAGGCATGATGAATAAAATGTATGAAAAATAAATGTGGCACAATGGTAGAGCAGAAAATAGAGAAATGCACTGTACAGACAATACACTCATAACAGCAGGCCCTCATTATCTGCACCTAAGAGGGCTTGAGTGAAACTGTAAGAGGTAATACTGAAGAAGGAAGTAAAGGCGACATCAAGAAGATCTTTGCAAAACAAAGGAATAAAAACAACTTTAGAGATGTCAGGACTTACTGAAGGACTTCAAAAAGAGCTTGATGTGTGTACATAGCTGCATTTTCGAAGTGCAGAAAAGTCCGGGGGGAATGGACAGATCAAAGAAGGAGAAAGACCAAAAGCAGGGAGACCACCTAGAGAATCATTACAGTTGAAGGTGTAAATTGAGGCAGTGCCCTAATAGTCTAGGATAGGATCTCCACTCCCTTTCATTGAGAATCTAAGCACAGATTACAGTCATCCTCTCCATCACTGCTACTTGGGAATCCCAGCATCAAAATAGCTCACGTAACACCCTAAGCTTCTGGACTTTTGAAGTCTTCAACTTCAAATTTTTGTATTCTTAGCTATGCAACCCCGAGCACTGGGCTGGTTCGGATTTCATAATTGTGCACTCTCTAAACACTACTACTGGGCTCTCTGACTTTCTCCTCTAGTTGTATTTCTACCATCAATGCTTTGAGTTCCTCAAAGCTGTAATTTCATTGACTTTTAATATCATTCTCTTTAAAATATTGGCTTATGCACCCCTCTTATTCCATACACAACTTCAAATTTGCCTGAGACCAATTTTCTTCCTCTTTCAAGCTGGTTCTGAGCAGTTTATGTTCTGGGGTTTTAAAAAAGTGCATACACACTGATTACTTGCCATTTAAATGCAACCCTTCATTTATCAAGTATTTGTTGTGTGCCTCCTATATACCAGACACTATTCTAGGCCTGGGGGATAACAGCTGTGAATGAGGAAAAAGCCCTGTGGCTTTCTCAATCTAGTGAATGAAGTCTATAAACAAAAGAGGCAGATGAAAGGTAAACACATACATAAAACAATAGTTAGAAATGAATATATACAAAAATTCAAATGAAGGTAAATGGGTAGAGATTAAGATGAGATTAAGATGAGATTGGGTGGTCAGGGGAGGTCTTTCGGGAAGAAATGAAATCAGGGCTAATGAATAATGTAAAGAGTAAACCCTGAGAGGATCTGAGAAAAGAATTAGCCCTGGCTCCCACTTCAGAATGAAAGACACAGACCTTCAAGGCCCTTAACAATGGCCTCGAGTCCCTAAAGAAAGAGAGGTCCTTGCCTTACCTTCTTTTTTCTTACCTTACCTTCTTTTTCTCTCCTCTTGGCTCACTCTGTTCTAGGCACACAGGCTGACTTGGCTGGCACTAGGCAGGCACATCACTATGTTGGAGGCTGTATATTGGCTTTGAAGTGGCTGCTCCCTCTACCTAGAACGCCCTTCTTCAGACATTTGCCTGGGTAACTCCCTCAGTGAGGCCTACTTAGAGAAATGCCTAGCACATATTATAAGCTATGTAATTGTTAGCTATTGATTTTTCATAACCTGATTTTTTTTTTTTTGGTTTTCATCCAGCTACTTTAATGTGGAAGTTAAACTTTGGCTTTTTAAGGAGTCCCCAGCCCTGTTCCCATGGCATTGGAGGCTGGCACAGGGGAGTCCTTTTGCCTATATACTTCTGAACTAAAAAATAATGAGCACTTTACTAACAAATAAAACACATTTGTGGTATGCTGTTAGTGTGCAGATCATTATTTTGAGGTCTCTGGTGGAAAGGCTTAGCTTTTGGAAAACCATGATGAGTCATACAATTTCTGCTTTGCAGTGCATCACATTGCAACCTGAAGGCCGTGACCATAGCATCTACTTACTGGTTGAAGGGGAGTGATGAGAAAATACAGGAAGAAAACAGAGAAAAAAATAGAAATAGTTTAATATCTCAAATTACTACTCTGCCATCACAGATTTTATAAATTGTTTCAAGTACCAAAGTATTCCCCTAAAAGTTCTTTGAAATGTTTGTATGTCAGCAAAAGACCCAGTAAATGGTCTTTGCCTTTCACCAGGAATTTCAATGATCAACAGCACATTATTTCTTATTAATAGCAGCTCAGTTAGAGGAGTGCTTCTCTGACTTTAATGTGCAATGAGTCACCTGGGGATCTTGTTAAAAAGCCGAAATTGATGAAGTAGTTTGAAGGAGGTGCCGGGGTTCTGTTTTTCTAACACCAGCAGGAGATGCTGATGCTGCTGGTAGAAGGACCATAATTCAAATTTGGTTTAAAGTATGTCTTTATTAACAGAGTACATATATAAGCTATCTTGATGTATGCAGTTTAAGGCTTACTTCAAAGAATAATTAGAAAATTTAAAATGTAATAACTTGCACTTAGTTTACTCAGTAGCAGGCAGCACCGACCGGAACTTTAGATGGTGGCCCTTGATACTGCCCACTAGATTATTCAATTCTAAATTCTTAAAGACATGTACAGCTAGAACTTTGGTTGTATAGTTTTGAGAGAAAGTATATATCTTTTCACATTTTTTCATCTTTTCTTATGTAAAATAGATTAATGAGAGAACATTCCTCCTCTCACATATACATATGCAGATATATAGTTTTTAATGGAATAAAAAGATTAATAAATAATCTTTAAATACCTTGAAATCATCAGGAATATTTTAATTTTGTAAAGTCAAAAGTTAGTGGAAGGGAATGAAATCAAAAAATATAAATAGGACTTTTTAAATGTTTAAATGTTTTAAAAACAACATTTATTTCAACATATTGAGTTATTAAAGTAATATATAAATAAAATTTATATCAAAAAGAATTTAATGAAAATATGTGATTATATTATATAAACATTAAAAAAATAACTATGGAGCCCAGGCTGGTGTAGCTCAGTGGATTGAGCATGGGCCTGTGAACCAAAGAGTTGTGGTTCAGTTCCCAGTCAGGGCACATGCCTGGGTTGTGGGACAGGCCCCCAGTAGGGGGCATGCAAGAGGCATGCAAGAGAGAAACATTATTGTTTCTCTCTTCTCTTCCTCCCTTCCTTCCCCTCTCTAAAAATAAATAAATCTTTTTTAAAAGTCTATAAACCTTCTAAAAAACTATAGAAACTTCAGAGGATATGTACCTACTTTAAAGAAAATTGTTTTAATCAGTTTTTTATCCCAAGTTTATTTAATCAAATTCATGAAGAAGACCACATTGACCACTCTACTTCTTCCTTCTTATAATACCTTTGGAGATACAGAATTATTCCTACCAGGTCCAAAGCAAGTGCACTTGGAAGACATGCCCCACATCACAAAGAAATTTTAAAATTAAATGTTGTTTAAACAAATCTTTACCATCGAAAGCTGCATATCTTTAGAAAGCTGATGAAACAAAACAGGAAATATATTTTTCCAATGTCCCAAACCATAACACTCAGCAGTTCCAAGCTGTTTTAGATATCACATAAAGAAGCTGGAGAAAGTCTATTTAGTGAAAAGGGAGTGCAAGACGAAAGTATAAAATCCACAGAGCCCATAGGTTCACAGCAACACATGATAGTTGCCATATTCTTATTTAATGACTCACAATCTTAGCACAGTTATAACTAAGAGGCATCCCCTTGACATTTGGAAGAACAAACATAGGAAAGTACTCATTACTTTATACAACAATTAATAGATTTACTGAACCTATCACCTCAGGGAGGAGGATCACAGGATAACATTTTTACAATTAAAAACAAGGTTTATGTAAATTTCTTTGTGTAAACTCTATAATAACTTAATAAAATAGTTGACTTTGTAAAGTTCGTGATCAGAAATAGAAACCATGCCTTCTGCCAACACATTTTTAATTGCTGTAACCAAGTAGAGTGTTTTCACCAAATATTTGATAAATGGAACACATCGCCCACCCAGGGACAGAAGTATCACACATTTTTATTTACATAAAGCAACATAAAATAATTGTAGCAGCTTATGTCTTAGTGCAATTCCTCATAGGCAAGAGGAATAAACAGCTTCACATGAACTAAGAGTTGGTTAAGGCCACATGTTTTGAGAGAAGTTGATTTCTTTACTGTTTACTCAAATCACATTAAATAATGGAAATATCACAAACTGTCCATTTTTAAAGCTATAACTTTTCAAGGGATTTCTTTTAGTCATTTGGGAAGTGCTCAGTATTCTCCAAGCTCCATGAAATTTTAGATACTGGTAGCATTGGACATTTCGTTGTCTTCCAGGACATTTCGTTGTCTTCTCCTGAATGATTCTTCATCAATGTGCCAGACTCAAAGTTAAGATTCATCTTTCCAAGAAGGTTTTCTATATTGTTTGCTTATCTTAGCTCACACTGTCTTCTTCCTGTGCCCACATTGACATTTCATATGTATTTCATTGAACTTTATCACTGTATTATAATAATAATGCATTATAATGATTATAATTTATCATTGTTTAATGATAATTATAATTATAATACAATTAACCACTAAGCTTTACTGGGGCAGCAACAGGGGCCCCGCCCAGATTTCTATCTTCCATACCTAGTAAATGACCTGATGCAGTATAGACTCTTCCAAAATGGTTGATAAATTGGGTAAGGGAATGGATAAATAAATGGTCCATTTCCTCCTTAATATATGGACTTTTAGATACTGCCACATTTTAAATGTTTTAAAAGTCCATATGTTAAAGAGGAAATGTATTGTTTACCTGTCTTTGGTAGGGGGTAATGGTGGGGGGAAAATGGAAACAACTGTACTTGAACAACAACAAAAAAAATAAAATAAAAAAATAAAATAGAACAAAATATGGCAGTATCTAAGACATCATCTTTATTATGCCATATAATCTATACCCAAGAGAAAGAAATAATTATTAATTCCACAAAAGTAATGTGGAAACTGAGTCTTACCAAGATTAATTCATATATTTAAGTTCAAGTAACCAGGAAATGATGAAGCTAAAATCTGAACTCAGGCTGCTTGGACTGTCCTCTGTGACAGCGGGAGGCGGGACGCTTGAAGCAGGACACTTGCTGAGGAAAAAGTGTGACTCAGATCATTTCACATAAATCTGAGCCTGTGAGATACCAAAGCACCATGATCCACAAGAATGTTCCAGACCCCATGCCTCCTGACCTGTATACTTTAACACTGAATTGACCTTGGAAATCTGCTATCATAGATTTGGGCATGTATAAACTTTGCTGCACAATATTACCTCATATTGCATAAAACAGGTTTAAGGTTTTTTTTCTGAGTTCTTCAAAATTCATAAGCCAACAGTTCATCCCCACTTTTGAACGCCTAAGGCATAGTGAGCCCAGGAGATCCAGGTAAAAGAGTAAAAGGGCCAAGGGGAAGCAGGAGAGAGAGAAAAAATACAGTAACAATGTAATTTCTCTGTTTTGTGCCTCCTTTTTATACTTTTGTGTTAGAAATGTCTTTATTTGTAATCTGGTGAACTACAACTTGCCAACAATAAACACATTTCATTTAATATGGAATTAAATAACACTATTAAAACAAATACGCCCTGGCTGGTGTAGCTCAGTGGATTGAGTGCAGGCCTGTGAACCAAAGAATCCCAGTTTGATTCCCAGTCAGGGCACGTGCCTGGGTTGCAGGCCAGTTCCCGGCAGAGGACGCGTGAGAGGCAACCATACACTGATATCTAGCTCCTTCTCTCCTTCCCTTCCTCTCTAAAGATAAATAAATAAATAAAAATCTTTTTAAAAAATCAAATACCATATATAAACTATATATTAGTATTCCCACTATTTGACTTCATACCATATCAACAAAAAATTGAATAAAAGGAAAAAATACATCATGGACTTGTTATTTTGTTTAATTGTGTGGTATGGGTTACAGCCTATTAGGAACTTTGAATGACTAACAACCTATTTATAAAACCTGGGTTTTCACTCAGTGGAAAATGGTAAAACAGGATTAAGCTTAATCTGGATTTAAACGAGACTAAATTGCATTTATAGAGTACAGAAATCCCTTATGTCTAGTTCCAAGTTCCATACTACTAATGAAAAGAGTTATTGATTTTCCAGAGAAAAGGACACAATAGCCAGTTGGTAGCACCAAGTGACCTTTCCAGAAGCGGCAATGGATTTTCCTAAGCTTTCAAAACTTGTTCATGTGGTACTTTATTAAAAATAGAATCAAGAATACTGATTCCATGTAATTTCTCCAGGTACTACTACTATTGGTTTTTTGTCCTTTTCTCACTATGACCCACTAGCTTTACCTTATACAAAAATTTACAGAAATAAAGAAATTTACAAAGTAAAATATGTTTCCATTCTTGTTAGCCATAAACAAAATTGACCAAGATTTTTATGATCAACAACACATGCTACGCATCCACATATATCATGGGCACTGAGAGGCCAGAAAAGAGAAAAAAGGTATCGCGTCTGCCCTTGAGAAACTTCTGACCGCACTAGAACTGAGCGAAGGGTCATGAACTCTGAGTAGGCAGCAACAGCAGGAAGAGCTCAGTGCCTGGAGCGTGTGCAAACAGGACAGGTATACTTCCTTGAACCCACCCGCTGACCCAACTGTGTCTCGTGCCTCTGCTTTGTTTACGAAAGTGTTGCCGATGAGGATCAGCCTAGGCTTTCTGCGGAATTTTCATCATGATCTTAGTCTTATCAGTCAAAAGATGCAAGCAATTGAAAATGAGTGCTTGGACTTGTTCAGGTCATTGGGAAAATGTTTGCATACCAAAGACAAGCAGGGGAACAAGCAGTAGCTACCAAGTCCCTTGTATTTTTTCTGGGAGCTCCACAATTCTAAATAGAATTTTATACAGAAAATAAAAAACACAATAACCTGGTATCTTTAATCCAATGTTTAGTAACAATTTAATGGTGGTGGACTTTTAGTGAGGACTCCCATTCAGGCTTTATTACTTTAATAAAACAACTTTAGTGCATTCAATATTCTACGGTAGCACTTTATTATGAGTTACCAAAAGTAAACTGCCCTTGTCGAAATAAATAAAGCAAGTTCATCTTGGGATTCCACATTCCTGATTTTATAATGTTGCCTTTTAATGTTCATTGCTACTCATTTGCACAATTTAGTTACCTCCCAGGAATTCTTAAGCCATTTGTGTGAATTAGTATAGTATTAAGTATGAAATGACAGATATTTCTAAGAACTTTAAAAGAAATGCACTCAGTCACAGATTAATGAGAAGCAGTGTATCTCTTTTTACATTTACAGCTCCCACAGTGAAAGCACACGGGCCACAGATATGCTTTTCCTAAGTGGTCATTTTTAGTGGCAAACCTGCTAGCACAGCAGTATTCTAAGTCCATTTCCCCAACACAGACCCACAGAAAAAATCAACATGCACTAGCAGAAAGAAACATTGAATGGGATCTTGGTCCCACCCTGGTCTTGTCTGAACAACTGCACACCTCATGCAGTGCCTTCATCTGTCCTGGTATGGTGCCTTCCACAGTGTACATACTCTTGAGTCAAGGATATCTAGTTATACTTATGGAATTGATAAAGTATAGCTATATATCTCTTTCCTTATACATTATTTCATTTTTTAAACCTCCCCGGAATGGCATAATCCCCACTTAACAGGTAAGGAAACTGCTGCATCTCTAAGCAGTTAATTATCCAAAATCACATTGCCAGGCAGTGTCTGAAACAATCCCAGAACCTACATATTCTGAGTCCTCACATGTTTACTGTTACAGGAGGAAAATATTCCAGCCCACTAGCCCACAGAAGTTTCATAGATCAGAAAGACCGCGGTCAGAGTGGGGCTGGGTACCTGAAGGCGTCCCCAATGCCCCCTCCATTCTAAATAATACATTCCCCCACCCCCTGCTTCCAGTTAAATGAATTTTTTACCCTATTTTGAGGATATTGTTATTCTTTAGGAGTAACAACTTCTAGAATCACTCTTGAGCTAGTGTGTTTTATGCTCTTGCTAATTCTTAGAAGCTGCATTGATAAGCTCTACAGAGAAGTGATTATCCTCAACTTTAACCTATAGTAACTATATAAATATTAAGTTCTTAATAAATTCCTTATTTGCTTTTATTTAAATGATAGAATTTGAAATTGTGTAACAATAATCATAATATTAAAGCATGCTTAGTGTGTTTTCAAGTATATAATAAGCTATTACTGTAAGTCTAAATAAGAGAGAAGATATAAAATGGAAGAGATTTTTCCGTGAAATCTGGCTACAAATACTAAACATAAAAATGACGACTATTTTATTTTTGTTATGCTTAACCCAGAGGAAATACCTACACTCTTCCTTCCTTTGAGACTCGTTACTCCATTCTCAACCCACCCTCCAACCCAGTTTTCGTCAGACGAAACTTCTGTTCATACTGCTGGAGTCCCAGCTAATATGTCACTATTTAAGCAAAGTTTTCCAAGACATTTAAACAAATTTTGAAAAACTTTTATGATAACCCAATGTAATCATACTTCTTTTTTAACATCTCCTAGTTTGTATTACAATTTATTACTTTACGGGTTTGTCCCAGACATTATTGTCTTGAGTCCCTGATGTCAAGGCATTACTGGATACATTACATGCATATATGCGTACGTACATATAGACACACTGGCTAGGGTGCGACTAGTGTCTAAAGCAGAAACTCAGACTCAGGGTCTGGGATGGGTGAATACATGAGGTAAGACAACAGAAGGCATTTGAAATCTGACAACTAAAATCAGTCCATATGATAAAATTGAATGTAGTATTTCTTTATAGCCCACATATAGCATGCTGCATGGCAGGTATAAAAATAGAATTCAATAAGACCAATAGGCAAAATTATTTGTATTGTTTCCATGGCAACAGGCATTGAATAGGGATAAGTTAAGGATTATCATGGTCCATCAAAAGGTGTTGCTTTTTCATTTCAAAATATCTATTTCTTCTCCACATAGTCAAATAGATTCACTAATTCATACTAATAACATAAATCCTTAGGTAAACCATTGACTTCCCTTTGAAAGGAGGCTAAATTAGCATTAAGATGGGTCAGAGCTAGGTCCCGAAACTTCACAACTGACTGTTTAATTAATTTAGTGGGTTCAACCTATCTTCCCATGACTGTTGAGAGCAAAAGCATCCATTCAATTGGAAACTTGCCAGGAAGCCAGTGGGAATCTCTCATCAGCACAGCACCTGGCTGCAGCCATTTTCAGGGAATAATGATTTCTCCTTCCTTCCGCCCTCCCAATCAAACGGATATGCTTCCTGTCGGCACGGGCCAAGTGGAAGTTATGGGAAGAGAGATTCTGGAAAATAACAGCCTCAGCTTTCCTTCATTGCAGAGGAGATCTTAGAAACACAACAGCACAGAAACTCCCCTCACTTAACCTGACACTTTCTCTTTTCTGTCTGTCTACTCCCTCCCTTAATTGTTAAGCCCTTAGGACATCAGATTGTGGCCAGTATCTCACTCTCTTAACAACAAAGCCTCAGGTCTGTCTGCCACAAACACAGAATTTTGTCAAGCTAAAGATCACATCTTGACTTCAGTTGTCTTTCAGCCCCAGACCCAAGAAAGCTGATGACCCTACACACCAGACTCTCACAATACCAGAATAGTCCAATGCCCTGGATGACATAGAACCTGATAAAATAATAAACTCTTCCCTACCCTGGCCCCTCCTATTCAGTAGAGCCCAGGATCCCAACAACTTTAGGCACTATGGTTAATGATTTTTGCCCTATATCACCCATACCATGGAAGCCATCAGGGTGACTAAAGTCTGATCTGTGAGCAGTAGTTTATCTGTGACTCTGAGCCAACATCATGTTCCCTACTAGTAAAATTGTACTTTTTTTTGCTATAAAATTCTCTTTGCTTTTAATTGGGCTTTGATGAGTATACATAATTGGGCCTATTAACTCCTGCAACAGAAGGAGGTGGTTTTCTGAGAAAATTCCATAATGTTTTCCATAGTGGCTGCACCAGCCTACAATCCCACCAACAGCTCACTACTTTTCCCTTTTCTCCACAACCTCTCCAGCACTTTTTGTTTGTTGACTTGTTTATGATGGCCATTCTCACCAGTGTGAAGTGGTATCTCATTGTGGTTTTAATTTGCATCTCTCTGATGGCTACTGATGCTGATCACTTTTTCATATGTCTCTGGGCTCTCTATATGTCCTCCTTAGAAAAGTGTCTGTTTAAGTCCTTTGCCCATTTTTAATGGGTTGTCTTCCTGGAGTGGAGTTGTGTGAGTTCTTAATATATTTGGAGATCAAACCACTGAAAGACAAATACCATGCAATCTCACCTATAAGTGGAACCTAATCAACAAAACAAACAAGCAAGCAAAATATAACCAGAGACAGTGAAATTAAGAACAAACTGACAGTAACCAGAGGGAAGGTAAAACGGGATAACGGCGTGGAGGGGAGGGGGAAGGGTTTTCAGGAACAGCTATAAAGTACACATGGACAAAACCAAGTGGGATGGGATCGGGGGGGAGGGGAGATGGGGATAGCTGGGGTGGGGAGGAGTGCGGTGGGGGAATAGAGACAACTGTACTTGAACAACAATAAAAAAAATAGAAGGAGGTGGTGATAATACAATCACCCAACAGAGATGAAAATAAGAATTAATTATATTATCTATAAGTATTGATAAGTAATAAGTAACAAGTAATAAATAAGTAACAATTAATAAGTATAGTAAGTATTGATACCATTATCACCATCGCCATCTTTATAGGGCAGAGGCAACTGCTGGACAACATTGACTGTATCCGAGAGAGTACGTCTTAACTTTTGGTTCCAGGCACAGAGGACCTCTATGATAAAGTAGACTTTGGTGGTCTCTCAGGGAAAAAAAATGACTTAGAAATGTTTTTGTACACTTTTCATTACTTCCAAAAATATTTTTGGGAACCCGTGTAGCTTAGAGAACCAGAAATTAAACACTATTTTTTTAAATTTTTTAAAATATTTTATTTATCTTCAGAGGGGAAGGGAAGGAGAGAAACATCAATGTATGGTTGCTTCCCGTGAGTCCCCCGCTGGGAACTGGCCTGCAACCCAGGCATGTGCCCTGACTGGGAATCGAACTGCGATCGTGTGGTTCACAGGCCCATGCTCAATCCACTGAGCTACACCAGCCAGGGCTAAACATTATTTTAGAAGTAAAAAAGGAAGAGGAAAAGGAAGAAAAGAAAGAAGAGGAAGGGAAAGGAAGAAGGGAAAGAGGAAAGACAGAAAGAAATTTGGATTTTAGTAGGTTATGCTGCTGGGAATTAGTTCAAGCCAAAAGCTTCTGCATCTTTTTCTAAGTTACTCATAACTAATGTGCTCTGTCCCTCAGCCTAATGAATGAAAAGGCATCTATTGTATCATTAATTATAGGGAACATGGAAATGAGAAGGGCAGTTTTAATAAGCAGTAGCTTAGAAAAACAAATCAAGTACAAGGAAATGAATAATCTAAATGGGAAAAACCATTACAATCAATTCAGCAGATTCACATAGTACATGCCTGAATTTCAGCAAATTATAATATGGAGATAATACAATGCATTGACACAGCAATATAACCAAACATCATCAATAAAAACAATAATGGATGGAGCCTCTCTAACATGCAAAACTCTGACCTGCAGCCCAAGGCAGGAGACGCAGCCAATGATCCCAAACAGCACAGGCTAGCTCATGCAAAGTGCCTACTGACTGGCAGAGTGGAGCAGTCATGGCGAGGACATAGTATTTGAAATCGACTCAAGAGTGGTTTTCTGTGAGACAAACTCAAATGAAGTAAGAAAGTGAGTTCAAACTTCTGCTTTTGAAAGATAGAAAAAAAGCAAGGGGAAACAAAATTAAAGTGTTTGGAAGTGTTCCCAGTGTTCTCTGAGCCATAAAGCTGTCCACACACACCCTCGTGAGGTTAGTCCCTGGGAGGGTGGTCATCCATCAGTGTGGTCACACTGGAAAACTCCCTCGGGGGAAGTTAAGAGGAAAAATAAAGACCTAAACAGTGCCATATATCAACCCATGAATCTGGAAACAGGATGGTAAAAGATTCATTTATGGTACATATTAACCCAAATGACCAGGCAGGGCAAATGTTTTCTACATGTATGCCATGTGTCATAAAGTTCCCTGTGACCATGCATAAAGTAGCGGCACACTTTGTCAGGAAGGTCATTTGTTTACTATTACTGCAGTCTTTTCCCTAAGCCTTACCTGTTCAAAGCCTATTCACGCAGGTTTGCAGTGTGCCAATGTATTCAACACCCTATTCAACATTAAGACATTTTGTTCCCTTCTGTTCTCAGGCCCTTTGATGAACATAAAAGTGTTTCATCCTGGCAGGATCTGACACTTTCTCCCAGTAGACTAAACTGACATTAAGCCAGATTTCCCAGGACTGTTACATCTGATAGATTAGAAAGAAATTCTGGTCATTTATTCAACAATCATTCATGAGGTGCCTTCAATGTTCTAGTTCCTCTCTCAATGCGGTGGGTTTATGGTTTCTGCCACCCCCCCCAAACAAATAATGCTGGCTTCCCACTGATTTCAGAGTGTAAATGTCATGTCCTGACTTTTGAGTTCTTCTCTATGTCCCCAATTCATCTTTTGCACACATCTTTCTGCACAAATTTCAAATATCACATTCTTCATGAATGTATTGTTATTTCTCCTAAACTGAATGTGACCCTTCCTTACATTTGGCCCTGTTCCAAGAGCACCAAAACAGAAACTGCCCAACATCACTTGTATCTCATTCTATTGGTCAGAGAAAGTCATAGGGCCAGTTTCCATTTTGAAGCAATAGGCTCCACAATGACACAAAGGACACTAGGCTACATCTCTATCCCGCATCTCATACCGTAGTTACACTTTTATTCTTACCAGCCCTCTACGTCAGGGACTCTGTCACCATGGTATCTGCTGGAGTGTTTGGCAAGGTGTTTATGTATCTTTTAACTTAACAAATACTTATTCCACAATATGTAAGGGTCATCAACTTATTATCTCTAAATAAAAGGATAGTAAAGACATGTCTACATAAATGTTTAAGACAGCAACATTTATTTTTATAAATGAAGAAACACACATGTTCTGTGCAGAAAAGTCCCACCGTTGTTAATATAATGAGAATGGTTTGTATGACTTCAATGTAAACTGGCAGCCAAGGAGAGTAAACTGTTCATGCGCATGTGTGAACAATGATGACTTCACTGTACTAGTCAGGGGAGGGTGGTAGACACTGTTGCATGAGCATGTGTACTGTAAGGCAGTTGTATTCAAACTGATCAAGCAGAGCAACAAATTTGCATCAAATTTTGTTAAGCTTGAACACTCCTCTGTGGAAACTATTTGGATGATCCAGAGGCTTTAGAGGATGATGCAATGAGTATAGCACAAATGAAACTGCACAGATATATGAAAATAAGGGACCAGAAATCGTGATGGTCACGGAAGACCCAAATGGTAGGGAGATGGCTGTGGTACAGTAGAGTCTCAGGGACCTGAGCAAAGACAAGAGCAGCAGAGGTTTCAGCCAGTGCACGGCCTGGGGCCCAGTGCCCAGTGCACAGCACCCAGCACACCTGGGTCCGTGCTCAGGACCAGCTCCCAGTGCATCTCCCGTGGACTCTCTGGGAGCCCTGGGCCTGCCGAAGGGTCCTTGGGAGAGAGCTGTGTTATCAGCTCCCACTCTCCCCAGCCAATCAAGGTTGGGCGCTGGGAGAGACTTGTTTGCTAGAGTTCGCAGAGAGGGTGCTGAGGACAAAGGGCTGAGATCAACCGCAGACTCTGTGGTCACCAGCCTGGAAGAACTGAGAGGTGCAGTGTGGGGCTCTGACTCCAGAACTGGGATGGGTCTGCCCTTGAACCCGTGGGAAACAGGGAACCCAGCCAGCCTGCATGCATCCCACAACCCAGCCCATGGTAGTAACCCCTGGGAAAAGAGTACTATGAGGAAGTGCTAGATCCCCTTTGTGGGGCACTGGGGAGAGGCACAGGTTTGGCTCTTGGGAGAGCGGTCACAGAGAGACAACACTAACTGCCCCTTAGCCTGCTGCAGCCAGAAAACCCGGTTTGGCCAGTTTGAAACCAGCAAGAGATTTTTTAAAGTAATCTTTTATCTTTTTAATTATATTATTGTTTTACCTTTTAATACTTTTTTTATCTTTTTTCTTCTTTTCTGTTTTATTCCTTCTCCCTTTCTTTCCAAACTTACCTCTTTTTCCTCTCTATCCCTGCCTTTTCTTTTTCTTTTACCCACAAGCCACAGGAACAACTTGGAACTGCAAAAAGACCAGAGTTGGACCCAAAGAAGGGATATCCCAACAGTAGAGACACAGAGACAAATTTCACTTTGCTACAGCAGAGAAGCCACAAGTTGCTGCATATTTATTTTTTTCATTATTCTCACTTCTTTTATATTTTAATACTATCTTTGTATTTCTCCTCTTTCTGTATAGGCTTCTTTGCCTTGACTGGTTATATTGTATCATTTGACAGGTTTCCCCTGTTCTCTCCTCCACAGTGTATTGCCAATTTTCAATACTTCACAGCACTTGTTTTCGTTTAGCACACTACCCAGAGTTCTATACCCCCTATTCATGTTATCCAGATCACACAGAGTCTGTCATATGATTGTTGCTCTAAATTATTGTAAATAATAGCTGTTCTATACAACTGTAAATACTTCACAAAACCCCTCCCGGATCTTAGCTAACTTCAGTTTCCTGAATTCTATTACTGGAGTAATTAACTCTATTTGCTCATACACTACATCTATTTACTATCCTTTACTCTCACCTTACCCCAGAATCTGACCGACTGCAACCTCACTGCTTTCTAGATCCAACTCACTAGCCTTCGCTCTCCAACAAGAGATCTATCTTGTGTCCATCTGCTCTTAAAAGTGGCAAGTTGGGTTGAAGATTACGGTTAACACTATATATAGCCTAAAGATCTCCTATCTCTTCTCTACCGGCTGTGACTGTAAATATCATAAAAAACTCTCTCGCTGTCATAAACCATTTTGCCTCCCCCTCCAACTGATCACACACACACACACACAAAAGGAGTGGGTGGAAGTGGAGAACATCAAGATACCTGAAGGAGACTGCACCACTGAATTTCACAAGCATCCCATCACAGAAGTTCACACTATAAACCCAGGGAGACAGAACAGATCAATTTAAGAAGCTGAGGCTAACAAGAAGAGTCTCACAAACAATGGGAAGACAAAGAAACAATCCCCAAATGAAAGGAAAGGAGGAAGCCTCAGAAAGAATGTTAGATAAAATAGAGGCAAGTCAACTATCAGATATTGAATTCAAAGCACTTGTTATCAGGAAGTTCAAATAGCTCACAATGAGCTACCAGAAACTACAGGGAAGCTACAATGAACTCACTGCAAACTATATCAACATGAAAAAGGAAATAGAAACTATCAGCAAGGGACCAGAGGAAATGAAGAATACAATTTCTAAACTGAAGAACACAGTAGAAGGAATCAAAAGCAGGATCAATGAAGCAGAAAATCAAATTAGCAAGTTGGAAGACAAAGCAAAAAAAAAACTGACAAAAAGAGCAAGAAAAGGAAAAGAGGCTCAGAAAGAATTAAGACGGATTAAGAGAAATGCAAGACAATATAAAATGTAATAATATCTGAATAATAGGGATACCAGAAGGACAAGAAGAAGAACAAGAGATAGAAAACCTATTTGAAAAAGTAACGAGGGAAAACTTCCCTAATTTGGTGAGTGAAAAAGTCACACAAATCCAGGAATCACAGAGAGTCTCAATCAAGAGGAACCCAAAGAGGCCCACTTCAAGACATATCATCATTAAAATGGCAAAATTCCAAGAAAAAAGGGAATCTTAAAGGCAGCAAGGGAGAAACAGGAAGTAACATACAAGGGAGCCCCAATAAGGTTAGCTACTGACTTCTCAATGGAAATGCTCCAAGCAAGAAGAGAACGGCAAGAAATATTCCAAGTAATGAGAACCAGAGGCCTGCAACCAAGGTTACCTTACCCAGCAAGGCTCTCAAACAAGATAGAAGGCCAAATAAAGAGCTTCCAAGACAAAAGAAGTCTAAAAGAATACACCTCCACCAAACCAGCTCTGCAAGAGATGCTAAAAGGACTGCTTTAAGGCAGGTAAAGAGAGAGACAGAGAGGAACACAGGTATAAAAATGGTAATGAATAAGTACCTATCAATAATAACCTCAAATGTAAATGGATTAAATGCTCCAATCAAAAGACATAGAATAGTTGAATGGATAAGAAAGCATGACTCACACATATGCTGCCTACAAGAGACCCACCTCAGGACAAAAGACCTACAAGGACTAAAAGTGAACAAGAAATAAAGCCAGGGTAGCAATACTCAAATCAAACAAAATAGACTTCAAAAAAGGGCCATAAAGAGAGACCCAGAAGATCACTTCATAATACTCAAGGGAAAAATCCACAAAGAAGACATTAACATCATAAACATATATGCAGCAAACATAGGAGCACCCAAATATATAAAGAAAATCTTAGAGGATTTCAAGAAAGATATTGACAGTAACACAATTATAGCAGGGGATTTCAATACCCCACTGTCAAAACTGAACAGATCTTCCAAACAAAATATCAACAAAGATATTGTGGCATTGAACAATGCCCTGGATGAATGTACTTAACTGATATATATAGAGCCCTTCATCCCAAAGAAGCTAAATACACATTCTTTTCAAATGCACATGGAACATTTTCAAAGATAGATCATATGATAGGACACAAAACAAGTCTCAACAAATTCAAGAAAATTGAAATCATACCAAACATTTTCTCCGACCACAAGGGACTGAAACTAGAAGCCAACCCCACAGGAAAAAACCCCAAACACACAAAATCATGAATACTGAAAGGCATGCTATTAAACAATGAATAGGTTAAGAATGAAATTAGAGAGGAAATCAAAAAGTTTCTGGGAACAAATGAAAATGAACTCACAACAACCCAAAACTTATGGGAAATGGCAAAGGCAGTCCTGAGAGGGATGTTCATAGCAATACAGGCTTACCTAAAGAAGATAGAAACATTTCAAACAAACAACCTAACCTGATGCCTATAAGAACTCGAGGAACAACAACAAAGATAGCCCAGAGCAAGTAGAAGGAAGGAAATAACCAAGATCAGAGCAGAATTAAATGACATAGAGACTAAAAGCACAATTCTAAGGATCAATGATTCCAAGAGTTGGTTTTTTTGAAAAGATAAACAAAATAGACAAGCCTTTAAGTAGGCTCATCAAGAAAAGAAGAGAGAGGACCCAAATAAACACAATTAGAAATGAAAGAGGAGAGATTACAACTGACACCGCAGAAATAGAAGGAATTGTAAGAAATTGCTGTGCAGAACTGTATGCCAAGAAATTTGAAAACCTGGATGAAATGGACAAATTTCTAGAAAAATATAATCTTCCAAAACTCAATGAAGAAGAAGCAGAAAGCCTGAACAGGCCAATAACAGCAGATGAAATTGAAGCAGTAATCAAAAATCTCCTGACACACAAAAGCCCCGGACCAGATGGTTTCACAGGATAATTCTACAAAGCATCTAAGGAAGAGCTAACCCCTGTTCTTCACAGACTATTCCAAAAAAATCCAAAATGATAGAAGACTCCCAAACTCTTTTTATGAAGCCAGCATCACCCTAATTCCAAAACCAGATAGAGACACAACAAAGAAAGAAAACTTCAGGGCAATATCGCTGATGAACATAGATATTAAAATCCTCAACAAAATATTGGCAAATCGCATCCAACAATACATCGAAAAGATCATACACCACGACCAAGTGGGATTCATCCCAGGGATGCAAGGATGGTTCAATATCCGCAAATCAGTAAATGTAATATACCACATAAACAAAAGCAAAGACAAAAACCACATGGTCATATTAATAGATGCGGAAAAAGCTTTTCATAAGGTACAACACCCATTTATGATAAAAACACTCAGCAAAGTGGAAATAGAGGGTGTATTCTTCAATATAATAAAGGCCATATATGACAGACCTACAACCAACATCATACTCAATGGGCAAAAACTAAAATCTTTTCCACTAAGATAAGGAACAAGACAAGGTTGTCCACATTCACCACTTCAATATAGTATTGGAAGTGCTATCCACAGCCATCAGACAAGAAAAGGAAATAAAAGGCATCCAAATTAGAAAAGAGGAAACAAAACTGTCATTGTTTGCAGATGACACAATAGTATACATGGAAAATCCTATAGATTCTACCCCAAAACTGCTCAAACTAATAAATGAGTTTGGCAAAACAGTGGGTTACAAAGTCAATATTCAGAAATCAAAGTCATTTTGTATACTAACAATGAATCAACAGAAGGAGAAATCAAGAAAAAAATCCCATTCAATATAGCAAAAACAAAAATAAAATATCTGGGAATAAACCTAACCAAGGAGGTAAAAGACCTGTATGTGGAAAACTACACAACACTGAAGAAAGAGATCAAGAAAAACACAAACAAATGGAAACATATACCGTGTTCCTGGATTGGAAGAATTAACATCATCAAAATGTTCATACTACCCAAAGTAATTTACTAATTCAATGCAATACCTATTAAAATACCAATGGCATATTTCACAGACATAAAACAAACACTTCAAAAATTTATATGGAACCATAAAAGACCCTAAAAGCAGCTGCAATTTTGAGAAATTGATGTTGCTGAGAGAACTGTATGAGGTCCCAAGGTGCCTATTTTGAAGGGGTCTGAGGCCTTCTATGTACAATGTTTCTTGTTCTTGTATCTTGTTCAATAAATGCCTCTTTTTCATAGTACATGGCTGGATACTTTCTAAACAGACCTCATATATCAGTGACAAGCACTTATGAAGTTTACAAACCATTCTAACATGTTCAGTCTACTTTCTGCTATGTATCTTTAAGAGAAAAGAAAGGCACTAGATTTCTTTTAAAATTTAAACCTATAATTTAGATGTAATTCTCTTCTATTTATTTTTTAAAGACTTTATTTATTTTTAAAAAGAGGGGAAGGGAGGCAGAAAGAAAGGGAGAGAAACATCAGTGTGGGAGAGAAGCATCAATCAGTTGCTTCTTCCATCCCCACCCCAAAGTGGGGATCAAACCTGCAGCCCAGCCCTGTGCCCTGACCTGTCCCCAACTGGCAACCTTTCGGTCTGTGGAATAATGGCCAACCCACTGAGTCACACCAGTCAGGGCTCTACTTTAAATTTTGTACACCAAATGGAATTGTATTATAAAGAAACTTATAAATTACTTTTAGACAGGGTATATAATTTAAAATACCCCTTCAAAACTGGACAAATTGACTTATAAATTCTCACTTGAAGATGTAGGATGCATATATTTCTATTATCACATAAACATTTCCTCAATCATATTGTCCTTTCCTGAACATTCCTCAGGAAGAAATGCCATAACAATAATATTGTATCATTGTATTTCTTCTGTAGATATAGTCATTAGTTTCAAATAAATACATTAGTACTTATTTTACTTCCACTAAGCATATTTAAAAATAACATTATCAATCACTTATTTTACTTCAAGTAAACTTTGACATGGCCCTGGCTGGTGTAGCTCAGTGGGTTGAGCACGGGCCTGCGAACCACACGATCGCGGTTCGATGCCCAGTCAGGGCACATGCCTGGCTTGCAGGGCAGTTCCCAGTAGGGGACTCATGAGAGGCAACCATACATTGATGTTTCTCTCCTTCACTCCTTCCTTTCCTCCCTAAAGATAAATTAATAAAATCTTTAAAAAAAAAAAACTTTGACATAGGAGGAGGGAAGTGCATTTCATTGACAGTCAGATTTCTAACAATTTTTTCTTATACTAACTGTGTGATACTGAGAAAATTACCAATCTCTGCATATCTATTTCTTCATCTAAGATAGGAAATGGGAACTTCTTCCAAGCCTTATAGCTCTACAAAACCCAGTTCTCTATATGCTTCTTTGTTGTCTAATATACTAATGCAAAATTGAAGGACTCGTTAGGCCATTTTTTAATACCCAACAGTTTGATTAGCAAGCTTTACTACTTAAAAGAGAGATCATGGTAGCAGATGATTAATGAGCCTGCTCTTCAGCCTAAATATATGTTCCCACATTACTCAAGATACTAATAAACTAGCTAAGCAAAAAAGAAAAGAGAAAAGAAAGAAAGTGTGTAGGTTGAGACTGTCAAAATCACTTATGGTGGCAATTTTATTTTCCACATAATAAAATTAATAGGAGACTTACCAAGAAAAATAGACAGTGAATATAAGTGTCTGCAAAATGAGAACAGTTGGTCAAATTAAAATACAAGGGAAAAGGTAAAGTTAGAATAAAATATGAACTATGTTGTAAGTAAATTTTTAAAAACTGTTAGTCTCAAGATTTCTTGCTTTCCTGAAGTAGTTACACAAACTAATGTCCTCTGACCATGTTGATCTCTTAAGTCCCTTAACATTAATTTTCTGAAAGACTCTTAACATTAATAATTTTCTTAATTTCCCTTGAGTGCTGATACATTCTTGCCTGCACTCCTTCCAAGGTGTGAGAGCTCAAAAATTCAGAGAACGAGGCCCTCACCTGCTGACCTCTGGCCACTCCCCCCCAACCCCCAACACCGCACAGTGTCTCTCAGGCTGGGCTGTGTAATGTTGAGGCTCCTTGGCGAGGAGCCAGGACAGCTCCGCCCGCAGTGTTGTGTCCTCATCACACAGGCATTCTTCTCAATATTTGGGGAGGCAATCTGGAATTCAACCTGAACATCATTCTTGCTAATGTTTCAACCCAAAACAAATCTTTATAATTTAGCTTAATAAATCCTCACTAATTTTCAAAAATACTTCCATATAAATCCTCATGTGATTATTACTGTTATTAGAAACAGCATTACTCAGTTGAAATGTGATTAGAAAAAGGTTGTTTCTGTGGACATGGTAGACATAGGGTGGAAAGACACGTTTTTGGAGAGGGGAAAGGGAGAAAAAAAGTGATAAAAGGAATAGATTGGAATGGAATATAAAAATAACCAGTTGATGGAAGTGAAAGAAAAAAAAAGGTTGAGGAGGTTCATCATAAAATGAGAGAAAAGATGAGAAAGACACACAGAGGTAATCTATTTAAACGAGAAAAGAACATATATGTAAAAGGAAATAAAGATCAACTAGGAAGAAATGAGATGGAAAAGAAAAATGATAGATTCAATGAGTTCTGAAGTGTGTTAATTGAGTTAAACTGCTAACACCTCATTGTGCTGTCCATTTAATCTGTGGCTTTTAACATCAGTTACAATCCATAATTTATTATCTCTTTGCTTTGGGAGGCTAATTAGCTTTCCTACAATTAAACACTATTCAGGACTCCTCAGCTGTTCTTATCAACCCGTCAAGTGGCTATAAATGTATATGGCCAAAGCAGTCCTTTGGGAAAGATGATTCCACTGCAAAATTGTGAGAAAAAAACACCTGCTGGGGCAGTTTTAGTCAAAGTGTGGCCCTGCTCTCCGGCATCAGAGTCAACTGGGATCGTTAGTGAATGCAGATCCCTGGTTGCTGCCAGAGCACACTGAACCGGAATTTCTGAAGGTGGCACCCAGGAAGTCGCATTTTTCACAAGAACTGTAGGTGTTTCTTATATCCACTAAAGTACCTTCTTCTACCAGGAGATGTAGAGCCAAGAGGCAGGCTGGGATAATCATCTGAAGTGCTCACTTTTAGCATCTAGTAGATCAGTATCTTCCAGAAGGAAAAAACAAAAACAAAACATTATCTGCCATCCCCAGTCATTTGTAGGATGAGTCCAAGGAAAGTCCTTTTTGTTCTGAATCACAAAGTCTTCTTTAACTTCCTTCTGAAACTGGTTGACCAAAGTAAAATATAGGTGTCTTTAAATTTAATAGAAAATTGAACTATAAAGTTAAAAAGGAGACAAATGGCCTGTAACCCTGTGGTGTGTCTTTCTTTCTTAGGTATTCACTCTATCTTATTCATTTCACCAAAAAAGAGGGGGAGAATAGTAATGTTAAAATAGGAATATGAGTTTATTTGAAGAGCCTTAGAGAAATTTTGCCTTAGGGTCATGGAGACCAGGCAAGCTTGATAATCTTATTTAAATAACAGCCCCATCGCAATTTATTTTCAAGACAGATATATAGTAAGATCCAGCAGGGGCTTGCATCTGTTACATGTGCGTCCACCTTCCTCTCTAGAAACTGTCAGCTCTGTAATAAAACACACTTTCACTCACTGGCGGAGGCTAAGATCCATATGGCTCCCTTACTGCTTATCCTTGGACAGAATCTTGATGGAAACTATGTAACAGAAAAAAAAATAACAGCTCTAGATTTCAGGGAAGCTAGGTGAATAAGACCTGATTGTTTAAAAACCATATTTGTCACTGCCTCAAATATCTTTGGGCAAATGCCCCCCAAAATACCAAAATTGCTACCAATAGTTCATTGGACAAAGCCCACAGTGATTTCTGCCCCTTATCTTTCAAAGCCTCAGAGGTTTCATGTGAAATCCAGCTGAAGTGGTATTGAAGAAGTATGAATGAATTTAGAAATTCTGAATGAATCTGGACTTATCCTATTCCTAATCAGAACTAGAATACCACTAAACTAGGAGGAAGACACAAGATGTCCTCTGTGTGGTCTTTATAGGCTCATTCATTTGTTTATATTGATATAAAATAAGATCATTCATATTTGTTCTATTAGCTTTCATGTGGTTGTGAGAACTATTTAAGATCCTTGGTAGTGGAAATAGGATTTTTCCATGGAGTCACGAGTTCTTGCGAAGTTTCAGGAAAAGCATTTGGGGGACCCACAAAAAGGAGGATGTGAGCAATTGTGTCAAGGTTTATTGGAGCAGAAACAAGGGGCTGTCTCCAGGTGTTCAGTGTCTCATCCACAACCAGGTGGCTTAGCTCCATCCTGCTGTGGAAGAAGTCCAGCCTCTGAGGCCACGAGCCTGCACTCAGCCTATCACCGGAGGATGGCCAGGACCCAGAGATGCAGAACATCTCTGTGCCTCATTTCCCACTCTGCGCATCTGCCACTAAGGCTGTGCTTGGGCTTGTGTTTGAGCCTGCACAGCTGCCAGGCCCACAAGGCTGGTGTGAAGAGAGAGCACAAACCAATAAAAGGTCCAGTAAACCAGGGGCCTTTGTTATGCTTTGATTATAGATATCAGGCTTGGTAAAAAGCAGTCTTTCTTTCAGACTAACCAGCCAGGGGCTCTTGGCAGGCTTGTGCTCAGCTCTCTCCCTGAGCCATCCTTGGCTTCTACTGCACATGCACCCAGCAGCAAAGGAAATCCCCCTTTACTGGTTTCTTTGGTTGCCTCTTTTCCCACTCGTGGGAACAAACCCGTTGCTCTCTGGGGAGATTGGAAAACTGCCTGCTGGGGGATTAAGTGCCCTTTGATGGAGGGTGTGACTGTCCTGTACCACCTCCACCGAAATGAATGAGACTGTAACTTCCAAACCTAATCAGGTTTAGGGTTAGCCAGTTTCATTACCCTCTCTTTTGTTAATGTCTAGCTGGCTGACTACACTCACAAGATAGCTTCCATGAAAATGCTTTAAAGAACATACAATATAGGTTGTGATCATATGACATATGACACCATTCAGAATAGTTGTTTCAAATACTGTGTCTATATTAAAATTCCATTGAGAAAAAAATTTTAAACTTTTACAAATACATTTGATAAATACCACTTACAAAACTGATTATGCACAAGAAGATAGTTACTGCTCATTCGATATCTACTTATTATTTACTCTTACTCTTCACACATCTCATTTACATTCAGAGTATCCAGGATTCAATGATGTCCCCCTACCTCCTGTAAGTTACTGTCTCTTCATAATCATGTAAGGTGGGCGAATACAGCAAAATGGGGTCTTTTAAACTGTGCGTGTGCAAATTTTGTTATGTTAACCACTGTGCTAAAGTTTGAAAAACATGAATATCACTCTCATTTTCCACTTTTATTGATCAACTTCCTTAGATACAGTGACTTCCTGGTTTTTTTGTTTGTTTGTTTTTTGCAACAAATTTAAGAGGTGCCTACCAAGATGTGTTGAAGAACACCTTTGACAGTTCTTATGGGATTTTCTCACCTAGGTTTGCCCAAGCAAAAGGAAACCTAGATTTCAAAGCAAATGCTCTTGATGGCTATATATTTATTGCAATCTAACACTGTTTTAGTATTTCCTATATGCCAAATATTATGTTCTTCACAACAGCTACCAAAGAAGAATAAGATAGCTTTTTGCCTCAGGTCACTTACATCCCACTGGTATATAAAGAATTGATGGCAAAGAGCTATAATGTAATTCTAATGGAGTTACAAATTTATTTACACTGCACTTAAATGTGCTCAAAAATATATCTTCTTTTATCTATTACTGACCTTACTTTCTAAGTAGAGGAGTAAACATAAATATTAAACTTGCTCAAGATAGTAAAATGTTTTTTTAACAGTCTCTTTTAATACTCAGGCTTTTAAACATAATACTCCACTCTGCATTTGCTCCACTCCAAAAAGGAATCTATGTCTGTTAAAGGTAGTTTATTTGACTTCACAATATTAGCAGAAAGACAACATCCTTGCCTTGTGCTGGTTCTTCTGTCTATACTGATTGGGGTTTCTAAGGCATTACTGAAAAAATTGCCATCCTTGGCCAATATGTTTGTTAAAAATTCGAGAGAGACAGAGATGGGAGGAGCCAGAGGACCTGATCCAAGTGCCCTGATTTGATGCTGTGCTTACCGGCAGGCTGTCTGTACAGACTGCAGCCCCAGGGGAGACAAAAATGAGGTTTTAAAAGAAAAAGCACAGGATTTGGGGGGGACTAAGGGAGGTGTTAGTCTCTTGTTCTTCTAGGCTGTTGCCTCAGGGTTTCAGGATGTGAGCCAGGACAATGAGTTAAGTAAAGGCCCAGACTGTTCCCAGGTACAGGAGGTCCAGTCTGACCACTGGCCATTATGGCTGGCACCAGATGTCTATTGTGCGAAATGGGAGAGAGTTCCAGTTGAGCCACTGGCTATCAAGTGAGTCAGGATAACTGAGTCATGAGCAGTCCGCAGGTGGGAAACCTGACCTGACTGGGTCATGAGCAGTCTGGCCAGTTGGGAAACTGGCCTGACCCTTTAAATGCTGGTTTCTGCTGCTCAACTTCTTTTGTGTCTATCAACTTTGCCAGGCTTCAGTGAGATCATAATGTCTGAGTGGGGCCCACCTTGGTACTCTCCCTGAAACTGCAAACATTCTGATTCTCTTCCCTTTTGTTCACCACAGATTCCTTGACTTAGCCTGTGCTGTGGCTCTGATCCATGGCATGGGTACAGACTCTATTATACTCAGAATTCTCCCCCACCTCTCCCTGTATAGAAAAAGGAAGAAACTCTGGTGCCTCACAACCTAAGACAGCCAAGGGTAACTCATGAATGCTAGGTATGTGCTCCCTACCTGTCTATAGCACTCTGTTCTTTTTTTTTTTTAGATTTTATTTATTTATTTTTATGGAGAGGGCAAGGGAAGGAGAAAGAGAGGGAGAAAACATCAATGCGTGGTTGCCTCTTGTCTTCCCCCTATTAGGGACCCAGCCAGCAACCCAGACATGTGCCCTGACTAGGAATCGAACCAGCGACGAGGCCGGCTCTCAATTCAGTGAGCCACATCAGCCAGAGTAGCACTCTGCTGTTTTTGGAACAATCCTGGTTTATTTCCAGACCACAGAGTACTACCAATTGTCCCTACTGAATTCCAAAGAGGAAGAGGAGCCAAAGTTTCTCCATTTTGATGTGGCCTTCTGATATGTAACGTACTCTGTTCCAAGATTTTATTTTAGAGGGACCAACATGACTCAGCCAGATGTTTTTCTTACCTCTGCTCCTTTTTCTCCCCATAGTTTTCTGGGTTTAGAAGTAGCAGATTTTTATCTCTTAAGAGATATCATCTACATTGTACATTTTCTTTCTCAGGTCCTTTCACATGGAAAAACCTTATGGCAGGCGGAGAAACTGGCTTACTGTTAAAGACCTGTTTTACACGTATTTACCTATTCTACTACTTTCATATTTCAAGATAATTAATATAGTGTAATTATGCAATTCCCTTCACAATATTTTCTAAAAACTATAAAAATTCTTGGTGCTTGGTGCTGTCCTTAGAGGAGACGCCATAAGTTGCATTCAAATTCTGTTTTCTTTCTGAGGGTCTACCTCGCTAGTTTCCCCGCATCCCAACACCGGGCACTAATTCATGATACTACCCTGATACTATAAATGTTCCCAATATATGAATTTTTAACCCAGAAATGATTCAGCAACCTGTGTTCCCTGTTTCACGTTCTGCTAGCAGCAGCATCTTCACTTCTCTCTCTGGGCATGTAGTCCAGACAGAGAACAGCTTGGACAGAAAATCTAAAATGAATGTGCTTCAAGTAGTTAAAAATACTGCAACTCCATTTTAGAGATGCACAAATGAGGTGGCGTTTGGTGATCCCAGCATAATCCCCAGAATCATCCCTCCAACTGCAAAAGAATAGGTACAAAAACACTTTGAAAGATCAACAGGAGAAACGTGTTAACTTGGGAGGAGGGGGCATGTCCTTGAACTCAGAGGTCATGTCTTCTTTATCTGTACATTCCTCATACACCTCACATAAGTCCCCTTGCATTGTAGCAACTTTAAGTATTTGTTTAACTGAACTTAACGAACTTGGTTTCAAACTGAATAGGTAGAAATTAACAACATTTACTCATCCCTTGATAATAGAAAAGCATATTCCTCTGCAAAAACTTCTCAGGAAATATAAGGCGGAACCTGAGTTTTGGGAAGCTGGTCTTATTTTTGTTTCTACTAAAAAAGAGGCGGGGAGCATGGGGTGGGGGGCGGGCAGGGTTGGGAATATAAGACAGAAACCTGTACGTGAACAAGAATTAAATAAAAATTATATTAAAAAAACTCACAAAAAAATAAAGTATTTTTTATTGATTATGCTAAAAAAAAAAAAGAATGGACTTAAATCTAAAAGGCCTAACTGGCTACCATTATGTTTGGTTTCTACACCCCCATTTCATAAATATTTTTGCAAACTATCACTTTTGTTTGCTTTTGTTAAAGGGAGTCTGAGGTATTTCCCCAGTTGGAAAAGGAGACGTCCTTGTCGCAGTCCCACACAGCCCCCTTCCCCGACTGATCGTGTAGTCACCACCAGCACATCGCCGCAGGTGGTTGTAAGTCTGAAATCCAGCTCCAGGGAGAGCAAATCAATGATTCCCTTTAAGGAAAAATAAGCAGCTTGAGGCAAAATATTAAAATTCAGGACAATAAGTGACAGTAGTATATATCATGATCAGAAATTATATTATTGACTCAAAGAGCTGAGAAATTCAACATTGTTTAGTCTTGCCTTTAGTTTTTTCAAAAAGTGTCCTCTGTGTGTGTGTTAATAAAGTCCTCTAAGCTATCTGCATCTGAAGCAGTGCTTCAACTTAGCAGAAAAATGAAACTCCACAAAAAGCGATTTAGTCAAAACTGCCGCACGGATCAGAACAGACCATCCTACCTAGGAACACAATGGGCAGAATGTAAGTACACCAGATATGCACCACAGAGACTGAACTGGTCAGAGAGAGTCTAAAAACGGTCTTTAGAATACTGAATCCACATGTTCAGATATGGTTTGAAATACATAAAAAGAAGCCAGTAGAATCACATGTTTATTTTAGCAGAGGTTACAATAATATCTGGGAATAAATGGAGAAGCACACACTTGTTTTCATAGCAAGAAAAAGTACTAAAATTACTTTTATATTACAAACAATATAGATTAGGTATAAGACAAATTACACAGAGTAGTCAGAAAAGTGTTAGCTTTTCATTTGGACTAACTTGGGTGTCATCAGGCTGTAATAGACAAAAATCTCAAAGTTGGGTTTTCTTGATGATGTCAAGGACACAGGGCACTCAGACACTGCTGGAGGGAATCCACAATGGACACCCATAGGAAAGGGAATTTGGGAACAGCTAGCAAAATCATAACTGCTCTAACCTTTGGTATAGCAATCTCCTAAAGACAGCACAGAAAAAATTCAAGTAGTTTACACAAATATTTGCCAATTAGACTACTATAATTTATAATAACAAATGGCCAAGAGTAACCATGAAAGTGAACTTGAATAAATTATTGCATATCCATACAATAAAGCATACATATTTGTAAAATAAGTAAATACTAGTATATATCGCTATGGAGTGATCCCAAGTCAAATAACTAAGTGAATAAGCAATGTAAAGAAAGTTTGCATAGCATTATACCATTTTTACCTAACAGTGCTTCTATTAATATTACTGTATTTTTAATGAAAGACTAACTCAAATACTTTTAAATCCATAAGTTTATAATGATTTTTAAAAACAACTTCTTGGTTATTAAGGAAGATGCCATATATAATTAATTCAATTTTTTGAAAAGCAATAAAGGAAAAATATGAAGCATCAATCTGGAATTTGTGTATGAACTGAGTAACAGCATAGTTGATGAAGGAAACCTTTTCTTTATAAAACTGTTGCAGCTAAGAAAAGATTAATAGAGTTAGGATATCGTGACTTTTTGGCCCATGATAAAATAATAATCAATGGCCACAAAAACAAAATAAAAAACCACACAGTGGAGCCTTCCTGATGTAAGTGTTTAATATCACCTATGAATGAGTCATCTAAACAGAGAAGCCCTGCCTTGTGAAGCCTCTGGCACAGCCTCTTTATAGAACAGGCGGCGCAACATCTCCAACAACGTAAGAGGGTGCGTCAGACTGTGGAATAAGCTACCAAACAACCCCGTTATTTCAATAATTGGATTCCAAACATAAGTTAAGAGAGGGTAAAAAGAAAGGAAGATTTAGGTCAAAAGAGAAGGAAAAAATAGAACAATTTCCACAATATTTCCGTCAAAATTCAAATAAGGTAAAACTGAGACAGATAAATTTGAGCCCCTTTTATTTAATATTAAGAAATTATCATTTTTAAGTATTTTAATAGTATTGTTGGTAATTTTTTCAATAATTTTTGACTTTTACATTTAAGTAACATGAGTATTCGCTTCAAAATAAAACAAGGAGGAGAAAGGCAGTGGTAAATGTAGTAAAACTTGATAATTTTTGAAAGACTTGATAATTTTTGAAACTGAGCAACAGGCACAAAATAGTTCATGATACTGTTATTTCTAGGGTTTGTGTTTGAAATTTCAATCAAAGAAAAATTAATGTTGGTGTAGAAAATGACTGCGGTCATTGGGACAAGTTATTGACCTTCCTAGAACAGCATCTGTAAAAGAAGATGCCATTTACACAAGGCAGTTATTCGATAGTTGACCAGTTAATGCTGCTTCGATTATATCTTAACCAAAGTTCACTAAACACAGATGCCTGGCATCTGACGTGAAACCTAATATAACCCTGTGAGTTAAGTAAACTGTCAACACTGCCTGTTACATTAATAGAAAAACAGAAGCATGAAAACTTAAGTACATTTGTTATGGTTGCTTATGATGAGAATCAGAATTAAAATTCCAAGTATTGTTTTATAATAAAAAATTTAAACATCACAAATATTTAGTGTGGTCAAAAGTTTATTGTTTAATGGAGACAGAATATTTTGTAAATTGCATGAATTCACAATGTTTATAATAAAAGCTTGTGGTATACTGAATCTTTTCCATTTAATAAAGAGTGAGCTTTGACGTGTTCTTTCTAAATATCACAAATTTACTTTTAGATCACCCAAAGTTAGCATACACTCTACTTGTGTGAAACAAAACAAATGACTCAAATAAAAATAATGATAAACACCAAGGGCAGATTTGCTTGATGCATTTAAGCTATATATTGTACAAATTTTACAGAGATATTTGTATCTCTGAGATTTACCTGAGAATTACTATAAATACCAAAGCTGTAAATGAGGACCAATTTTTTTAAACTTTACTCCTATAAAATAAAAGGTACTGAATGCATCTTTAAATATGATGTGTACTTTGAGTTAACTCATCATACCAACACTGGAGAAGTATAATTATGGGGCCTGTTAAGAAGGATTGGAATTGTCAGAGACAATTTTTTTATGGGCATGAGAAGAACAGCAAGGCAGGCTTTAGTTACTTTGCAACATTTTCACAGCAGCTCATCAAAACTGCAAAAGTAAAACACGCTCAATCAGTTAATTTCATAAATTATTGGCAGAAATGCCAAAAAAATTTCTCCTGTTTCTCCTTCAAGTGACCCCAGATAGCACAATTTTCTGTATTTTCTATGTATCTGTGTTAGCAAGTCACAATTTTGTGGTAAAAAAAATCTTTCTCATTTTCTTCTATCACAAGCCACACACACACAAACACACCTCCAGGACAACTTTAAAAGTTCTAACATCTGAATTATAGGGGTGCCAGAAGTAGAAGAGGAAGAGCAAGAAATTAAAAACTTATTTGAAAAAGTAATGGAGAACTCCCCCAATCTGGCAAAGGAAATAAACTTCAGGGAAGTCCAGGAAGTTCAGAGAGTCCCAAAGAGGTTGGGCCCAAGAAGGAACACACCAAGGCACATCACAGTTACATTACCCAAGATTAAAGATAAGGAGAGAGTCTTAAAAGCAGCAAGAGGAAAGGAGACAGTTACCTACAAAGGAGTTTCTATAAAACTATCAGCTGATTTCTCAAAAGAAATGTTACAGGCAGGAAGGGGCTGGAAAGAAGTGTTCAAAGTCATGAAAGGCAAAGACCTACATCCAAGATTGCCCTATCCACCAAAGCTTTCATTTAGAATGGGAGGGGGGATAAAGTGCTTTCCAGATAAGGTCAAGTTAAAGGAGTTCATCATCACCCGGCCCTTACTATATGAGATGTTAAAGGGACTTATCTAAGGAAAAGAAGATGATCAAAAATATGGACAATAAAATGACAGCAAACTCACAACTATCAACAATCAAACCTTAAAAAAAAAAACTAAGCAAACAGCTACAACAGGAACAGAATCACAGAAATGGAGGTTACATGGAGGGTTATCAGTGGGGAGATGGACAGGAGAGAATGGGGAAAAGATACAAGGAATAAAAGCATAAATGGTAGGTACAAAAATAGACAGGGGGAGGTTAAGAATAGTATAGAAATGTAGAAGCCAAAGAACTTATATGTATGACCCAAGAACATGAACTAAGGGGAGGGAATATTAATGGGAGGGGGGTGCAGGGCAGAGGGGAATAAAGGGGGGAAATGGGTCAACTGTAATAGCACAATCAATAAAATATATGCAAAAATCACACATACACATACCTCCACCCTCCAAAAACAAGAAGAATCACCTTCAAGATCAATTTTTAAAGTAATAGAAATAATTATAAAAAGAACAAAAACAGTACTACAAAGCTATAGCAAAACAGTGTGCTATCAGCACAAAAAAAAGACACATAGATCAATGGGACAGAAAGCCCAGAAACAAACCCACACTTACATGAGCAATTAACCTATGACAAAGGAGGCAAGAATATACAATGGGGAAAATAACAGTCTCTTCAATAAATGGTACTGGAAAAACTGGACAGCTATATCCAAAAAGATGAAATAACCATTTTCTTATACTTTTGCATTATTTTATATACAAGAAATGCTCTAAACGAGTTAAAGGCTTAAATACAAGACTAGAAACCATTTACAAAAAAGTCCAAGAGGAAGACACAGGCAGTAAACTCTTTGACATTGGTTTTAGTGATATTTTTGTCTCCCCAAACAAGGGCAACAACAGCCAAAATAAACAAATGTGACTACATCAAACTAAAAAGTTTTCACCCGGTAATGGAAACCAACAAAATGAAAAGGCAATCTATTCAATGGGAGAAGATAGTTGCAAAAGACATGTAAGAGGTTAATATCTAAAATACATAAAGAACTCAACATCAAGAAACCCAATGACAATTAGAAAATGGTCAAAGGACCTGAATACACATTTTCTCCAAAGACATTAGTCAACAGACATATGAAAATATGCTCAACATCACTAATTATCGGGGAAATTCAAATCAAAACCACAATGTAATACTACCTCACACCTCTCAGATTTGCTATTACTAAAATCAAAACAAAAAGTATTCATGGGAATATAGAGAAAAGGAATCTTTCATGCACAATTGGTGGGATTGCAAACTGGTACACCCACTATGGAAAACAGTATAGAGTTTCCTCAAAAAATTAAAATAAAACTACCAGATGACTAAGGATTTGACTCTGGGTATCTATCCAACAAATTCAAATCATTGTTATGAAAATATACATGCACACCTATGTGCACTGCAGCATTATTTACAATGTCCAAGATATGGATGCAACCTGAGTGCCCATCAGTCAATAACGAACAAAGAAGATGTGTGTGTGTGTGTGTGTGTGTGTATGTAATTATGAAATATTACTCAGCCATAAAAAAGAAGTCTTGTCATTTGTGACAACATGAATGGACCTAAAGGGTAGTGTGCTAAGTAAAATGTGAGACAGAAAAAGACAAATACTGTTCAATTTCACTGACAAGTAAAATCTAAAAAACAAAACAAATAAATAAGCAAAACAGAAAAAGTCTCAAAGACACAGAGAAAAAAACTAAAAGTTACCAGAAGGGAAAGACATGGGGGGAAGGGAGAAAAAGGTGAGAGGTAATAAGAGGTACTAATCTCCAGTTATAAAATAAATGACAGAAGTATGTAATGTACAGCATAGGAAACACAGTCGGCAATATTGTAATACTTTTATATGGTGTCAAATGGTTACAAGACTCATCATGGTGTTCACTTTGCTAGGTTAAAACCCATAAAATAATATAGTTTTGTGTACTAACTCTATTTTAATAAAAATAAATAGCAGTTTAAAATCGTGCTTACTCAATTTATACTGGTAAAACCACATGGTAAATGGGCCATGTAGAAGTAATGGCATTTTAGTTTGTTACTTTTAGGAGAATCTGAATTTTTGAGAACTCAATGGTTTTCCCCTCTTTACACTATTCACATAGATTTTTAGCAACGCATATCTGGTAAGTCTTCTAATTTAGAGGAGAAACGGGACAGGTTAATTCTATAACAGTGTGGGAATCTAGGGGAAGGATGAGAAGAGGTAAATGGTAGATCTGTGTTAGGCCAAAAGGTTCTGAGCAGGGCATGATGGGAGTCCAATTAGAAGAGGAGTGTAGCAACTGGGCCCACACTAGCTGGGTTTTATTTCCAGACAAGCAAGAAGAAACATGCTGTTCACAGCTATCTGAGGCGAGAGCACCACACAAGTAACTCGCCTGGGGGCAGAGGCATCTATGAGTGACATATGTAGCATATTTGGCTAAAATGATGGGGATGGGGAACAAATGTCAAGCTGTTATAGAATTTTTACAGTTTTTCTTTTTCCCAGACTCAAGATGAAAATCGTATTTCTTATTAAAAAGAAACAAAAGGGAGGGAAAAGAGAAAAATGTAAAGAAATATGGATGAACAAATATGGACAGAGTCCTTAAGGGAGAAATATGCAGGCAAGGGGAAAGAGAAACTCCTAATCCCAGAAAGACCTGTAAGAGTCGTAGACACTGTGCTTACAGTATTAACAGACACCGTGGTAAATGTTTCTACATATGATATCTTTCATCTTTTCAGTGTTTATGAAGTAAGTCTTATTAGTGTTGCCATATTTGGGGGTGAAATTATCTAGGCTTAGACAAATTAAATAGTTTATGTTAGATCATGAACAAGTTCATATTTTGCTTTTTCCCCTTAAAACAATGATGTTTATTCTAAGCTAAACAGCATACATACTACCAAATTTTTTAATTTATTTGTTTATGCTATTACAATCCCCACTTTCTTGCCCTCCACCTAGCCCCCCCCCCCAAGTCAATCCCACATTGTTGTCTGGGCCCATGGATTGTGCGTACACATCCTTCAGTTAATCCCTTCACCACCTTTCACCCTGTGCACCCCACTTCCTTTCCAGCAGCTGTCAGTCTGTTTCACGTATCTAAGCTTCTGTTACTATTTTGTTTGTTTATTGTGTTCCTTATATTCCACACATGAGTGAGATCATGTGGTATTTGTCTTTTCACTGACGGACTTAACTCACAAAGCTGTTTGATTTCCTAGCTGACCACTTACCCAGTCTTGCAGATGGAATTCAATGAAGGCAGTCATTAATACATGATCTTTAAGATTTTTCATGGTATGACCAAAGTTCATGAAAAGGTTTGGAAGATAGTCAATTTAACAAAAAATTCAGAATCAACTATGGAATTACATGTAAAAAAGAGGACAATTGTTAAAATGTTAATGGCCATTGCCACAAGGGTTGATTTCAAGGTTGCTTTTGTTTCTTGTTTATATTTTTTCTCATTTTTAAAACTGTTCTGTAATGACATACTTTATTTCTATCAAGGAAATATGTGCAACAATTGGTCCAATGCCTCCAAATCATATTCACTTAGGCCAATTTCAATGGCTACTTTTCAAAATTTAATTTTCTTTCTTAAAAACCACCACTCATTTTATCCAAAATGAAGTCAGTTTCTCTCTTCCTAAGTCTAAGGACTTAAATGTTATAAAAGTTTATTCCCAAATTTGTATTTTTTTCCTTTTGTCCTCAACGAATCATTTTGTTCTCTCCTGCAAATTTTCTTGTCTCAAATTTAACATACCTGAAATCTAAATCAACATTTTGTAAAGCCAAAGCCATCATCTATCTTGATTTCACTTTTACTCATTTTTCTAATGTTATCAGCAAAACACTTGGGAGAACTCTAAGGGGACAACTTTATCCCCTACATTCTATCAGTCTCCAATTCTCATGAAAGCTTCCTTTGAAATATTTGCCACGTATATTCCTTTTTCTTTTTCATCCTAAATGGTATCTCTCTATGGCTTGTCAAGTTGGCCTGAAGTGCACACTGGGCCCATTTCATACACAGTTCTCAAATCTTGCTAAAGCACTGCCTTCCCCTGGCCATTCCCATCTCACAAATGGTCAACTACTCTGAAGATGAAAGTGTCTATCAACTCTTTACCTGAGTATTTAAGCCCCAACTCGTTCCAACCAACTCTTTTGGTCTCCAATCCAACTACTTGGTTCCTTCATTCCAGATGTATTCCAGGTTCACAGTCTCCATCCATTTCCCACCTCTCCAACTGTGTAACCCCCTTTGAAGAGAGTCTCCAACCTTAACCAGCAGGCCAGTTAGGTCCTGTCTACTCCTTTCAGCCTGATTCAACCTGCAGCTTTTATAAGGTCTGACAAACATGAAACTTTCTAAGGCACTACGGACAACAGTGTGTCTTTAAAAGTCTAACAGTATCAGGATGCAGAAAGAGGATCTTGTTACCACCTTTTACATATGGAGAGACTGAAATGCACTAAGTGATCTGTGCAAGCTACATAAAAAGCCAAGGTCTACATGGTAATAAAGAAATATATTTAAGAGTACTAAATTGGTAAGGGTAGCCTTTTCATAAGTGAGAAATCAGATGCATCTTATGAAATATTTCAAGACATCTGTTTCAAATAAATATGTTCTCCACAAGGAAAGTGTTGAAACCCAAATGTTTCATCAAGGATGAATGAAAACAGTATTATATCAACTTTCCTTCTCCCCATGTTTAGTTTAGAGAGACCATGAAAGAAGATGGATGCTCTAGTTCAGAAACACACTTACCTCTAACACCTGCTCGTTTCAGTCAGTGCTTTGATATACACCCCAGCACACACAATACAACAAAGGTGCGATATATTGGGACAAATAATTCATATGGCGGCCTTGTGGAAACAAAGCTTATATCAGAGGGAAACAGAGAGCCCCAAAGACACCTCTGGTTTCTGCTTCTCTCTATCACCATGATCTTAGAAGGTCGGGATAGCTGTATTTTCATTTTCATCATTCACACAAAAATGCTCACTTTTCTGGTTGCAGTCAAGTTCTTTGTTTTTGTTTACTTGAGTCCAGTAATGAATTCAATTTACGTCATTGGTGGGTATTGGATACAACTCTAAGAACCCTTGATTCATTAGATACATTTTAGAAAAATAATAAATATCAAGGTACTTTAGTAACTTTTATTTTAAAAATATAGCACTCAACCATATTTTCCTGCTTTTTGCCTAATACCTTTCTGTGTTTTGCAGTTCTATTTTTATTAGAAAAGTAAATACACAGAGAGTTAACATGAGTCAAAAATAAGAAATTCAATATACAATTGTGAAATCTTATTTTGAAACTTAGAATTATAACTTAAAATACACACTAACTCAGCAGATTTCACTTTATTTCCAAGGACATATTTAGTCATTTTTATAACATACACTATTTCAGACTATGAATTCCTATAGAAACTAAAGAGAAGTTATATTCCTTTGCCTCAGCTATCAAACTAAATATACACATGAAGAAACTCAGAAAGTTATTATTATTATTAACTTTCTAATTTTTTACAATATAAGTACTGAAAAATGCAAAGTATTTAGGCATTACATAAAATCACAGATATATATGATAATATAATTTAAACATTTTTAACTTTCAATTTTTAAGCAATGTCTAACTGTAGAAAATATAAAACATTTAAAGCATACCCTCATATCTCAAAAGAGAATAAAATCCCTTAATAACTTTCAATCATACCTCATCTATTTAAAATAATTAAAATCAATTTTAAATTTACTTAAATAGTTAAACTTGGGCACAGTCTGATAAAATACATACGACAGGTTTTAAGAACCTTTATTTTTTACCCTACATAAGCCCACCTCCTCAAAAATCCCAATATCTGTAGGAATGGAAAGAAAGAACCCCTAGGTGGGCCCAAGGTCTCATTTCCATGCTGAATTCTGGGTCATCCTAATGAACAGGACGTGGGAAGCTGTGGGTGTAGATGAGGTTCTGGGAGCCAGGAGGATGCACTGATGACTGATGTGCAGGGGAAAGTTTTGACAGAGACAGGCACATCCCCAGTGGCCTTGCCAAGTAAATTCCTGGATTATTAGGCATGTCTCCTGTTTGAGGCCGCGATCATTTGCCCTGGGACCCTCTTCTTCCCTGTTTTCCTCATTCTGTCCCTTCTCTGCCACTTTTCATGTTGAGATGTTTATAGGTGTTTCTTGTGAAAGGTATTTGAAAAGTGAGAGAATTATGTGTAGAACACTTTCAGCTCTTCAGAGGAAAACTGCCATAAAATCTAATACATAAATAATAAATCAGCTCAGCAGATGTTGACTTTTTCTTGTCACACAGCGACTTCAAACACCTGATTCAGAATCTCTGACAGAATAAATACACTAAAAGTGAAACTCAATTTGTCTACCTTACCCAAGGACAAAAGAAAAAAAAAAACAACTTAGATTAAACAGAATTATCTATATCCTATCAAACAAGGTGAGACAAGGAACATCATTCATATATTAAAGTGGATTTTATAATAAAAAGTAACAGGCTGAACGGGATATTTTATCAAGTTAAATACCCTGTGCATTAAATGGAAATTAATAAATCCAAACCATATGTTCTTAATTAGATTCTGAAAATAATTTAACACATCTTTCACATTTTTTAATGAAAAGAGACACCGGATATTAACCAAGAATATTAAAATCTAAGCACTAATTGAGAGTCACCTTGCAATATCTTTTCTAATAAAGCACTGTTTTCTGGCATTATAAGCAGAACATTAGTCAAGAAAGGGAGCTAATCTTTACACCAAGAAATAGAATAAACTCCTCTAGAATTTTAAGTTCAATATCTACAATTGTTGACAGCTTATCCTTGTTATCTATATTTCTACGTTTAGCGTTAAAGTACAAGTGCTTTTTATTTAAGCATCTTTTTTCCTGAAAACTCCACAACTTAAATAAATATATAAATTTTAAATATCAGAAATGGGAAAAACTTTGAACGTGTGCTACTCAAAGTGGGATGCATGAGCAAGCAGCATGGACATCGCATTGCAACCTGTCAGGAACTCAGAACCCAGGGCCTCACCCCAGATCTCCTGAATCAGCATCTGGATTATGACAAAATCTCCAGGGATTCGTGTGTACACTATAGTTTAAAAAGCACTAAGTTCATGCTTCCGGGCACGTAATTAGCCATCTACATGCAATATATTAATAAACTTCTGGTGATTTCTTTTAATCATTTATTTATAAATTTCATCCAATCCACTAACATTACTAACCATGAGGGAAATTGAAATCAAAACCACAATGAGCTATCACCTCACATGTACTGCAATGGCTATCATCAAGACAAGAGGTAACAAACATTGATGAGAATGTAGAGAAAGAGAAGCCTAGAGTACTGTTGATGGAATTGCAAATTGGTACAGCTAGTACGGAAAACAGTATGGAGGTTCCTCAAAACATGAAAAATGGAACTATCATATGTTCCAGTAATCCCATTTCTAGAAATATATCTGAAAGAAACAAAAATACTATGTCACAAAAACATCTGCACCCTGCCCCATTTCCACATCAGCCTTATCCACGGAAGCCAAAACGTGGAAACAACCTAAGTCTCTACCAATGGACAAATTAATAAAGAAATTGTGGCAAAGATATGCAATGGAATTTTTTTTCAAGATTTATTTATTTTTCTTTGGAGGGGAAGGGAAGGAGAGAAGGAGAGAAATATCGATGTATGGTTGCCTCTCATGAGTCCCCTGCTGGGAACTGGCCTGCAAGCCAGGCATGTGCCCTGACTGGGCATCAAACCGTGATCATATGGTTTGCAGGCCTGTGCTCAATCCACTGAGCTACACCAGCCAGGGTGGAATGTTTTTCAGACATGAAAGAAAAGCAAATCCTGCCATTTGAGACACAAGGATGGACCTTAAGGGCATTATGCTAAATGAAATGTCAGAAAGACAAATACTGTTTGATCTCATTCATATGTTAAATCTAAAAACAAATAAAAAGACCTCACTAGAAAAAGAGATCAGATTTGTGGCTACCAAAGGCCAGGGTTGGAGGTGGGAATTGGTAGTCTAAACTTACAAATTTGCAGGAAAAAAAAAAGAGAAAAAGAAAGAAACCTAAGTACAATTATTTACTTTAAAAGAAAAGAAGTCCCTGCGTGTTCCTCCCTGGAAAAACCACATTTTTCAATTTAAATATTTTATTGCTTTTCTTTGTAATTGTACAAAGATAAACTATATTGCTAAAAATATAACCAGAAAAGACACCAGTGTTCAGGCTGCCTGTCACTACCAAACCCAATAAGCAATGACAGTGACTGAATCTTTATGGGCACTTTATTCTTATGGCCAGTGACTTGAGAAGATGGCGGGTTCATACCCTAACAGACCATCTTGTCTTTTCTTTCCAGGCCAGACCTTTTATAAAGGGGAGAGGGAAATAAACAAGGTGCAGTGTGGGCTTTGAGACTCAAAAGCTGCAACATTCCTGTCCTGGGCAGTTAGCTGTCTCTAGAGGAGGATGGTCTTCTGTCTCTCCCTGGAACACAAAGGCCCAGAAACCTCCAGTTCTCCTCAGGCAATAATCTTTAGCAGTGCCCCAGGAGGCTGGCTGTTTCCCCAGAAACCAGGATGGGCCTTATCTATAGTTTCTGAAACAAAAGCTTTAATATACACATTACTTGCTAGACTTATAACTTTTTACCTTAAGCTAAAATTTTCCAAGTCTTGAGTCCCCTATCAAAAATATAATTCAGTCTTACATGATGTAATGTATAATTGTGATAATTTCATGTTACTAGCATTTTTTATTCAACATTATTCTTCATGTCTGGTCTTACAGAAACTGTAATAGATTGGTTTTTATTGCTGTATGATATTCAAATCTTCCTTCAATAGGCTTTGAGTTATTTCTAGTCTTTAGTTAATATTAATAGCACTATCATGAGCATCCTGTATGAATCGTCTGGCTCACATGCAATACTTCTTCCAGAATTTGTGCCTAAAAGTGCAGTTACAGGGTTGAAAGGAATGCATGTCTTTATATTTCTAGACTACTGTTCTCTAAGATGGTTATTCAGATTTCTGCTCCTCTAAGAATAATGCTTTGGTTATGGGGAGAGAAAGAACCTCGTGACACTCAGGTAGGAACAGAAAACCATACATAAGTAGGAAAGCATTAAAAAGGAGATGTGAAAGGAATACTGATAATGTATTTAAAAGTTACCATTGCATTTGCCCAATGAAAATATTTAGTATCCACAAGAGAGGTTATAATGAAAATGTATATAGTCCTTGTGTTTGTCATGAGTAGGAGAACTTGAACAATCTCTTTATTAGTTGAATGTTCAACATTTAAAATATGTGACATGAATTGCTGTAGACTGTGGAGTAGCAAATCTCACCACACATTTATGCCCATATATGAGGGAGGTCCCTCAAAAAATGGAATTTGTAGAACATTGTGTATTTATTCTTACATGTTTAAACATGTAAGAATAGTCACCTTCAGAGTAACTCTCCATTTGATGCAATACACCTCTCATGACATTTTTTCCCACTGCTTAAAAGAGGTTTTGAACTCATTGATTTTGATGCCTTTTAGTGCTTCTGCTGTTTTTGTTTCACCCTTACCATCACCAAAATGTTTCCCTTTGAGGACTTTTTTCATCCAGAAAAACAAAAAAGTCTCTGGGAGTAATATTGGGTAAATAAGGCAGGTGAGGCATGGGGTTCACACTGTTTTTGGTCAAAAACTGATGAACATTCACCAAGGTGTGGGCAGGTGTGCTCATAAATCACCCATCATGAAATGGACAAATACACTGAAAGAGTCTTCAAAAAATACTCACTGAAGCCAAATGCAGCCTCTCAAAACAATACCAGCTGGTACACTGATACAGACAGATTCCTAGAACACTCATCTAGCAGGGAAATTGTAAAGTTTATGCATGGAGACATCTTGACATCAGGGAGGTTTTGCTGCTTCAGAGGATGGTACACAATTGATCTAAACAAGTCATCGTTCTCTCATTCTTCATGGCCTATGGCCTAGGTTGTCTCCTCCTTGGCTTCAGGTTAGGCATATGGTATAATAAGTGTGTCATAGAAAGGTTGCTTCACCAAGAAAGAAAGAGAGAGAGAGAGAGAAAGGAAGGAAGGAAGGAAGGAAGGAAGGAAGGAAGGAAGGAAGGAAGGAAGGAAGGAAGGAAGGAAGGAAGGGAGATTTTCTTTTCTTTCATTCATTCATTCATTCAATGAATGAATGAAAGAAAAGAAAAAATATGGAGGGAAGAACAACTTCAAAAACAGAAAGCTCTTTATCCCTCTGTTCTCTTACTCCATTTCAAAAGCAGGTGTGATACCTGTAGATGCAGCAGTCACCCTGTCCTCATGAAGTGACAAGCAAATGTGCTAAGAATGGTGGGGAAAAACTTGGGTCATCAGTGTCATCATTGATCCTATGAACATCTTATCCTGAATTGCTCACCTTAAAATTTTGTGAAGAAAAGCATTCAATTTTTAATTGGGTGCTCTGGTATTTACAGTCAAATGAGATTTTAACTCACTCCCCTTGAAAACCTTGTTGAAGCAGCTTCTTTGCTATGGAACTTACCTGGGGACTTTTTTCTTCCTACTTAACAGAGTAGCCATCTCCTTACTCATAATTCCATCTGAACTTTAAATATACTTCCTTTATTTATTTATCAAGTATAGTATAATTTTCATATTATCTTTAAATAACAAGAGTGTGAGTGGTGTGTGTGCAAGAAATATAATTGGTATTCAGATGCTTGACCACAAATTGTACTTAACTGAAACTATTTTAGTATGAGTTCAAGAAGCCATTATTACAGGACATTGTGTCATTTGGGTTGTGTTCAGCTTTGAGTACAGATGTTCCTTGTCTTAGAGTTTACTTCCCAATAAATCCATCATAACTTAAAAATAGTGTAAGTTGAAAATGCATTTCATACACCTAACCTACTAAAATGATAACTTGGCCCAGCCTACCTTAAACATGCCCAGAATATTTACTTTAGCCTACAGTGGGGGCAAAATCGTTCAACAGAAAGCCTATTTTATAATAAAGTGTTGAATATCAATGTAATTTGTGTAATCGTGGCCTGCTGCCTTCACACTGAGCAATTATCTTGATTTTCATCTTGAAAGTAATTGCCTTCTACTTCTTACCAGAAGTAGGAGGCACCATGGTCATTTTGTAGACAAAATGGGATGCAAAAACACAAAACACAGTACCAAAAGAATGCTAGTAACACAGTGGAGATTCGTCATTCATTAGGAACTTGTTCCAAGATCCCCAGTGGATGCCTGAAACCATGGTAACACCTAAGTCTACAATATATCATGTTTTCTCTTCCACATCCATCCATACATCCATCCTTCCATACATACATACCTTTTCACTTAAAGGAAGCACTTTATGGCTTCTCTTTGGTGTATCTGAATTGCCAGCACCATCACTCTTGCACTTTGGCACCATTACCAAGTAAAATGAGGGTTACTTAAACATGAGTACTGCAATACCACAACAGTTGTTCTGATAACACAGGTGGTTGCTAAACAACCAATGGGTGGGGAACACACACAGGATGGATATGCTGGACAGGAAAATGATTCATGTTCAGGGCAGGAAGGTGCTAGATATATGAGATTGCAGTATGCTACTCAGAATGGCTCACAGTTCAAAACTTATGAATTGTTTATTTCTGAAAGTTTCCCTTCAGTATTTCTGGACCACAGTTGACTGTAGATAACTGAGACAGTGGGAAGCAAAAGTGTGGTTAAAGGAGACTGCGTATTGGTTGGGCACCCTGCTGACTGTATGGCTGACTCGGAGCGTTGCTGTCAGGACTTACAGAGAATGCTACCTATGACTATCCTTGGAAAAGATCAAATTCAAAATTTGAAGTAGGGTTTCTGCTGAATGTGTTTTGCTTTTTCACCATTCTAAAGTCAAAAAATTGATAGTTGAACCACAGTAAGTTGGGGGGGGACCATCAGTAATAGTAAACTTTGACTTAAAGTAGTCTAAACACTAAGAAAATTTGGAATCTCAAAAACCAAAAATTCCATGGGTAGGACAAGGTTGTGGAGTTTTAAGTGAGGGCTCTGACCCATCTTCCTTGTAATCCCCTTAGTTCTCAGTCTCTGTGTGTTGGTGTCATTCTTCTGCTAGGCTACCTCAGTTTGTCATCACACACAGAAGAACCTTCCAGGAGGCTTTCTCCTGTCTCTTTGGATGGAATTCCATCCCATGCTTGTACAGCTCAGCTCAATCATTGGCAAAAAAATAGAAAGGCCATGATTTGGTTTAGACTAATCAAAACCCACTCTGGGGCCTTGAGCTGGGCCCAGCTTCCCTGATGCCTATGTATTCAGAGGGGGATGGACACCTGGCTATAACTAAGAATATCTTGGGAAGGAAGAGACATGAATGTCCAAAGGGCTAAAACTGTTGTTAATTACAATCTGCACATAAAACAATGGGCGTGATTTTGTTGATATTTGATAGCACTGAAAATGTGTTTTCACAGTCCTCATTTTTTCAGCAGAATTTCATTTTTATTTCATAAAGTAAAAGAAATACTTTTAGCATTATGAAGGTCACCAATGTGGTTTGTAAAACTTGAAAGGATTATTTATTAGTAGGCAAAATATAATTGAATAGAATTTTATATTAAAAGGATCACTTAAATATGTCAAAGTTTTTCTTATTATTTTATCAATAACTTGAAATTAATGAAATAATTTCTCAGTCTTTCATTATATTTCATTTATATTTCAAAAAGACACTAATTACACATATATTTTTATTTCATGTGTATGAGACTATGCCTACATACCAAAACTTAACTAGAAAAATAAGTTATATAACTCAAAACACAACAGAAAATGATTTATATACTTATTTTGCCATTTTGTAACTTCACCTTTCCAATACTATTATTTGTATTTTAATCTATGCATAGGAAATAACTTTGAAGTAATTATTCAGAATACTTAGGGAAAATTTAAGTAAATTTACTTTTATTCTCTAGAAACCTAATTCACAAATATTGCCCTTCACGTACAAATCCCAAGATCAAAAAAGCTATTTTTATTTATTTGATCAATAACTTAATAAGTGCCAAGGAATATGCTAAGTGTCACTGAAATGAAGACGAAGACAAAATCATTGTTGCCCTTGGAACTTTCTAAGTCAAGTAGAAGACAGACATGTGAGGAAAGAGGTAGAAATTGCACCTTTTTTTATTTGATAACTGTGGTATAGAAACATTTCTATAAATGGACAAGAAGTAAGGGAAAAGATAGAAGAGGCTGCACAGAGGAAGCAGTGCCCAATCTGATCCTTGAAAGGTAAATAGCAGAGGGAAGAAATGAGAGACAAAGAGGATACCCAGGTCAAGAAGACTCTGTGATCACAAGTAGCTTAGCAAAGCTATGTAAGGGTGAAGGAATGGCAAAGGAGGAGTCTGATGTGCTTGGCCAGACTATGAAGGGTTTTGATTATCAAGTGAAACAGATTTGTAGGAGATGGAAATCACTGTAGGAGTTACACAACCATTGGATATATTTGAGTTTTTCAGAGAATCTTCTTGTAGCTCTGTGAAAGATGGATTTTAGAGGGAGAAGACTGGAGATAGGGACATGAGTTGTGATTTATTGCAACAGCATTTGGATCAATCAGTGTCTGATCTAAAGAAGAGTGATGGGGCAGAGAGAATCTGAGTAAACCTGGAGAAGCCAGAGGAGGCATAATAAGCAGAACTAGAGAAAGCTTGAATTTAAACTCTCAAGAAAAGGGAGGAGAGGTTTGAGGGTTTATGTGGCTGATTTCAATTTATAGAAGAATTATGGAAGACCAAGGAGTATTATTTTGTTGTCATTTTGACTTTGGTTTGTTACTTTCTTTGTTCTGAGAGTTAGAAAAGAGAAAATACAATAAGTTAAATGATACCCAGTGGTCAGTCAGTGAACTGATGTTCGGTGACTCAATTTCCCACACAGGGTGGAGAGAGTGTTTCCCCTATACCAACAAGTAACACTCAGAACACCAGCAGGGTGTCCAAGAATTCAAGTCAATTTTGACCCTATCTACCCAGAGATAGCATCATATTCCACAGGTGAAAAGCTAAGTTCTACAAGACTGTCCTTCCCCCACACCCCCAACATGCACACACTTTGGACACCAGCCACAAACCCAGGCTTGAACCTATGCTTCTGACTCACTGGCTACAAAATGGAGATTAACAACCCCCTCTGACTCAATGTCAGCCTCAACTCCAGAGTTATACCTATAGTTCTGAAAGATTGCCTATATATCAAAGGTTCCCACACCTCCTCCTTGGGGTTAATTAAGATGCAAAAATGGCTCAGACCTCAGAGAAGTATGTAACTTACCAGCTGCATTCACTGTTAGTCCACTGATTATAAGAGGATATAACCCAGGAACAACCAAATGGAAGAAATGCATAGGGCATGGTGTGGGGAAAGGAATTGGAGCTTCCATGCCCTCTCTAGATGAGCCATTCTCCTAGCATTTGTACCTGTTGACCTAACCAGACACTTTTGGATCCATTCCTCTTAGGTTTTTTAATGGGGACTTCACCACAAAGGCATGGTTGATCAAATAACTGGACATTGGCAATGGACTAAACCTCTGGCTCTTCTCCCCTCCCTGGAGGTTGGGGAATGGGACTGAATGTTTCAAACCTCTAATCGTATGGTTGGTTCCATTGGCAAGCAGCCTCCATCGTTAGGCACTTTCCTGCGGTAATCATGTTAGCACAGCAAAAGACACTTGTATCACTCTCAACTCCTATGAAATTTAAAAGCTTCGGGCAGCCGTGAGCCAGGAATTGTGGGTGAAGGAACTGCGGATATAAACCATTTTATAAATCACAGTATCACAGTCCTCCTTCTGGTCTTCCAACATGGATCCCTCCCAACAAAGCAATCATATAAATTAAAAGATTCTGGATCCCGCTACAAAATACATGCAAGTCCATACTGCCCCAAGTTATTCTACATGCCCTTAGAGGTAACATAAATTGATACCATTATTTATTGTTTTGACCTTTGCCATCAAATCCCTGCTTCTACGAATTTTGAAGTTGTATCCAGGCTCCTTTACAGTTCAGTTGACGTTTATCCTGCTTGTCACTGACACCACCCTACTGGGTACTTCTCTCTTCTGGGTACATGCCTGGGAAGCCACCGACTGTGTTGCCAGGACCCACTCATCCTTTTAATTTCTTGCTTAGTTGGTCATTTTTAAGAGCCCAAAATCACCTAGTATTAAAATATCTGTTTAAGGCAAAATGTCTTCTCTCCAATATATGAGGAAGTATTTTGTTTTATTGTTCAAAGAATTTTATCTTTCTTCAACTTCTACCTTCCAGAATAGGCCCTAAGCCTGAGACTTGCCTTTGCATACATAAAATACCAGTGAAAGTACCCCATTCAAAAGAAGAATGAGATGTGTGGAAAGTGGCAGAACTAAAACAATGAATTTTTGAAGAAACAAAGAAAGATTTTGAAAGTGTGCATTGTCAGGGTAAGTTAAACAAAACAGAACTAAACGAACTAATGATATTTAGTAATAAGAAAACCATTAGTAAGCAATTTTGGAGGACTCTGAATGAAAAAGATGAGACACGAGGCTCTTTGTAGGGAGTTAAAGAAAGGATGGAAAAGAAAGTGAAGTAGCAAATTTTCACCATACTTGCTGAATGGATTTAAAAGGAAGAAATGATGTGAAGCAAGAGCTAAAGAACTACTAGGTTGGGGGGGGGGGTATTTATTTTAAGACAGGATAAAACCAAACCTATTTATGTGATGAGGGAAGCTGTGTAGGAGGAGGGGAGAAAAAGAAGAGAGGTGGAGAAAGCANTCTGTTTAAGGCAAAATGTCTTCTCTCCAATATATGAGGAAGTATTTTGTTTTATTGTTCAAAGAATTTTATCTTTCTTCAACTTCTACCTTCCAGAATAGGCCCTAAGCCTGAGACTTGCCTTTGCATACATAAAATACCAGTGAAAGTACCCCATTCAAAAGAAGAATGAGATGTGTGGAAAGTGGCAGAACTAAAACAATGAATTTTTGAAGAAACAAAGAAAGATTTTGAAAGTGTGCATTGTCAGGGTAAGTTAAACAAAACAGAACTAAACGAACTAATGATATTTAGTAATAAGAAAACCATTAGTAAGCAATTTTGGAGGACTCTGAATGAAAAAGATGAGACACGAGGCTCTTTGTAGGGAGTTAAAGAAAGGATGGAAAAGAAAGTGAAGTAGCAAATTTTCACCATACTTGCTGAATGGATTTAAAAGGAAGAAATGATGTGAAGCAAGAGCTAAAGAACTACTAGGTTGGGGGGGGGGGTATTTATTTTAAGACAGGATAAAACCAAACCTATTTATGTGATGAGGGAAGCTCTGTAGGAGGAGGGGAGAAAAAGAAGAGAGGTGGAGAAAACAAATGGTAACAGGAGGTCTGCAGCTCTCCCAGAAATGTAGAGAGTGTGAGAGACCTCTGGTAGCAATGGCCCCTAGACTCTGGTTGTAAATTTGGGTTCAGATTACCACAAGAAGTATATCTTGACAAATATATTTCTTCTTGGGATTCATAGAGGTGAGAGATGATAAGAGTATGCCCCTCTATCAATACGTTAAATGATAACTGCAGTCCTATTGCACAATTCAAACAGTAGCTTTCAGTATCTAAGACAGTACTTTATATGAAAAATTATTCCTCTGGGATGCTGTTTGAACAATGATCCTATTTTAAGGATTAGCATGTAAGACATTCCCCTACAACACCATCCTCATATTTATGGAAGGTCATTTTGTTGATAAAGAGAAAACTCCTCCTAAATCTTTCATAAAGAAAAATAGTTTGTTTTAAAGACTTTCCATCTCATTATAAGGGCGGGGCTGTTTTGAAGAATTTGGCAATTATATGGGTCTCAAAAACAATCAGGCAAATGGCTGAATTATGCACATGTAGGTTTGTAAATGGCTGAATCATATCTTTGAGAAGTAGCTTATCAGTTACTTCTCCGAGGGGGACATATAGAGGGCCCAGAGACATATGAAAAGATGCTCAGCATCATTAGCCATCAGAGAGAGGCAAATTAAAACTAACAGAGTTGGAAATGGGAGGGAGGTGGGGAATACTGGGGGGGGCGGGCGCTGCGATGGGAGTAAAAGACAGAAAACTGCACTTGAACAATAATTAAATTTAAAAAATAAAATAAAAGCCACAATGAGATACCACCTCACACCTTTGAGAATGGCCATCATCAACAAATAAACAAACAACAAGTGTTGGAGAGGATATGGAGAAAAGGGAACCCTAATGCACTGTTGGTGGGAATGCAGACTCGTGCAGCCACTGTGAAAAACAGTATGGAATTTCCTCAGAAAACTGAAAATGGAACTGCCTTTTGACCTAGCAATTTCACTGCTGGAATTATACCCTAAATGCCCTGAAACACCAATCTAAAAGAACCTATGTACCCCAATGTTCATAGCAGCACAATTCGCGATAGCCAAGTGCTAGAAGCAACCTAAGTGCCCAACAGCAAATGGGTGGATCAAAAAACTAGGTACATTTACACAACGGAATTCCACATAGCAGAGAGAAAGAAGGAGCTCCTACCCTTTGTGACAGCATGGATGGAACTGGAGAGCATTATACTAAGTGAAATAAGCTAGATCGTGAGGGACAAATGCCATATGATCTCACCTTTAACTGGAACATAATCAACAAAAGAAAAATGTAAACAAAACATAACTAGAGACATTGAAAATAAGGACAATCTAATAATAGCCAGGGGGATGGGAGAGTGGATAGTGGGGAGAAGGGTTTTCAGGAACTACTATAAAGGACACATGGACAAAACCAACGGAGAGGGTGGAAGCAAATGAGGGAAGTGGGTTTGGCTGGGGTGAAGTGGAGTGGTGGGGAGAAAATGCAGACAACTGTAATTGAACAACAATAAAGTAATTTTTTAAAAAAGAGTGGATTTCTTAAAGAGTGTATGTGTGTGTGCATATAAATCTACTTGGAGAAGCTAAAAGGTTTCTCTCTCAGAGGACATAGTGAGATCCTCACTGAATATTCAAGAATCAGCTAGACAACAAAATTATGAAACTAGATGTTTGCTAGAATTTATTGAAACTCTAAGATTCTGAGGTGTTTATAATTTTCACATGGAAGACAGAGTAAAAAAATCAGCAATATTTATTTGACCCAAGGCAAGTAGTAGATAAATGCAAAGCTTCTAGACCACCTACTTAATCAAATTACCTTAAGTTGGTAAATAAACTTAGATTGTGTGTGAATGTTTAGTAGATGTATGTTTTGTGGCAAATACTCCTGAAAGGAATTTGAACATCAGGTACCTTTTATTAAAGGCAGTCACTGACAGTCTACAGTGCATCTGGCTGACCTCCTCTGAGGTAAATAGCAACTGGAAATCCTGTTATGAATCTTCATGGAGCCCTGGGAGGTTTGGAGATAGACACAGAGTAGATATGCATATTCCAAATAGGTGACATTTTGATAATATATTCTTTTGAAAGTGACATCAAGAAAGGGAGACCTTCACTAGGTCTGTCTTGGAATGTCAGTGTGGCACTGTAGGGACTCACTGACCTCTTTATCCCACTGAACTTTTAACCTTCATTGATCTAGAATTCTTGTTCTAAAACAAAATAGTTGCCTTTCTCTCATAGATTTCTCAAGAAGAAATAGAGACATGCAGTTATAAATTATTGATTCTCTGCCTTTTTAAAAATAGAAAAAAAAAGTAGCACTTTGTCCAATGCCTGCAAACCAAAGATTTTATTTTTTCTCCACACAATCTCTCAAAATTATTGTAGTACAATGAGGTTAGGAATTTGTATTTAGAAAACTAATGGAGATCCAGAGACAGCAGAGAAGAGCTTGGTTGCCTTGGGAAAGGATTAACTTTAATTCATGTCAAAGCTATAGTCTAATGACAGTTGTTACATGTAAAGTGATCCCAAAGCCCTCAATTACCTCTAATGAAAATGACCAACTGAATTGGAAAGTGGTTTTGTCAATAATTCCATGGTTTTTAACCAAGGACCAATGAACCACAACTTCCATCTTAAAATGAGGCACTTAGGGTCTCAGTGTTTATGAAACAAATTCCTAGTCCTAAAGGAAACAGGAGGCTCTGAATACATGCTGTGTAATCTTAACTATTCAATCTATGTCTATATCTGAAAAAAACAATGTAGGAATAATGTGGTTTCCCATTAAGACATTTTTCTAACCATTTTCTAACCCATTCTTCATATTTATTCTCATTCAAATATACTATGAATGCCTTCTCTACAAATACACAAACAGAAAATAATGGCAAATCATAATCAGGTAAGAATCTAGTATCCATAATATATAAAGAACTCTTAAAACTCATTGAAAAAAGCAATTTAAAAAATAGCAAAACACTTGAATAAACATATCTCCAAAGAAGATATGCAAATAACCAATAAAACATGAAAAGGTGCTTAATATCATTAGTAATTAGAGAAATAAAAATTAAAATGACGATGAAATACCACCTTGTATTTACTTGGATGGGTGTAACATAAAGACTAAAAAATAACACATGTTTGTAAAAATATGAAAAAATCTGAACCCTCAGACATTGTTGCTGGGAATATAAAATGGTTCAGCCACTGTGGGAAAAGTTGGGCAGTTGTGGGGGCGACTTTCCTCTCAAGTCCCCCCCGGGCACCACAGGATGAGAGTAAATATGACTGAGACATGATGTGATCTGCTTAGGGAGGAGAAGTGGCCATTTTCCCAGAGGAAAAAGGCCATGAGCAGTGGCCAGTTTCTCACGGGAAAAGGCCAGCATCGGCCAGTTTCTCCAAGGAAAAAAAGGCCTCAAGCCCCCTCCTCCAGGGCCTTTTATTGGGTTCTAATACACAGGAATACAGGGTGGCAAGGATCAAACAGTAGACAACATTTCAAAGAAATCTGAGGGCATACTATGAGTCAGAATCTGTCAGGAACATTTTTAGGGTTTCCTGCTCGAATCCTTAACATATGAATGAAAACACTCTTAGCAGAGCAGATTTCACAGGTTTATTAGGAAGTCTTTCTGATGCCAAATTTTTCCCCAGGACAGCTCTATCAAGGCAATGAGCTGCACCTCTCCCCATCAGGTATTCAGGCTTAAGGGGATTAGAGCCAGGAGGCACTTCTCCCAGAGAACATGGGGACTCGGGCTTTGTCAGAGCCAGGGGTCGAGAATCCATTGCTCCCTCTTTATTGCAGCCCCCTCAAGTCTTTTCATGAAGGCCTCCCAAGTGATCAAGTCTGGCTTAGGTTGCCCCCCCGCTGTGAGGGGTCATACCTGTCAATGACTTCTGACCAAGTTTGGGGGGCAGGGCGATGAAACTGAGGAAGTGTTTGCTACCAGAGACAAGCTTTGTCTCCTATGGCTCGTATTCCAAAGGTCGTTTCTTGCCCTTAGCCACAAGGGCTGGAGATACAATTCCTAGAACCAGGCAGAGCAGTCTACAACAGGCAGTTCCTAAAAAATCTTCAACATAGATATATGACCCCACAACTCTTCTCCAAGGCATTTACCCAACAGAAGTAAAAAGAGGTTGAAAACTGGTACTCAAATACACGTATAGTCACAATAGCCAAAAGCTGGAAACAACCCAAACATCTAGCAATGGATGAATGAATAAATGCAGACACAAAAGGTCACATACCATATGATTCCACATGTAAATATGTCTGTATATAATATTGATACAGGGTGCAGCCAAGGGGGGGCCCAGAAAAGATTTGGAATGGTGTCCAGAACTCAAAGTGTATAGGAATATTGGAGGAAATATTATTAAGATGTCCTCACCCCACCCAGGTGTCAGTTGGGGGAAGGGACGAATGGAGCAGGGCCATTGAGAGCTGTTTTGCATAGCAACAGTTTTGCAGCTAACCTCTGGAATGGTCATTAAGCATATCTATAACCTTTAACTGGTTTCATAGATATGTTAAAGAGCTGTGGCCAAGTTTTGGGCCTGAGGGAGAAATGAGTGGCTGGTACTCAGGATAGAATTGGGGGCTGCTTCTCTGAAAGAGTGCCTTCGGGAGAGGCATTACGTAGCTTTAGCAGAGTGAGGACCTCCTCTTGGCCAGGTGAAAGTGAAGACCATGAAGCTTTGCCAGAATGGAGATCCCTGCGGCTAGGTGAAGAAGAAAGAGGTGATTTTGGTGGAGTGAGGCTTTGGTAGAAGAAGCGGCTTTGGGGTGCTCATTTTGGCCAAGTGCCCTAAAAAGCAGGAGAGACTTTGACTGGAACTTGGTACAAAGAACTCTTGCCAGTGGAAGGTGCCGCATGACTTTGGATTAATTGGAGATCCTGCCTAGACAGGCAACACAGCTCACATGCCCGCTACCTGAAAAACGGACGTGTGCTCTTTTCCTGATTTACGGTACCCAGAGTTGGGACAGTGGGAGAAGGGAGTGCTGTGTGTATGTGTGTAGGTGTATACCCTTAAAGACTTTAATATTTTAAGGAAGGCATTAGGCCTGAATAGCATTAAATAAACATTTCGTTTCCTTTTCACAAATCTCTGGCATTGAGAGATGTTTTTCCAATTGGCGGCGGACAGAAGAGCCTAATAGATATTAGTATACTGTCCTTGGGAGGGGCCCCTGTTTTCTGAAGCAGTTTTTGGCATCCCTCAGTGGGCCAAGTATTGCCCCCCCTCAGACCCTTGTTTGGTAACAATATATCCAGAATAAATAAATTTATAGAGACGGTAAGCACATTAATGGTTGTCAGGGCTTGTAATGAGAGGGAAATGGGAAGTAACTCCATGACGCATACAAGGATTCCTTTGGGGGTAATGAAAATATTTTGTAACCAAACAGAAGTGGTAGGTACACATTTTTTATGTACAAAATGCCTCTGAAGTGTTTGCTATGAAATGGTTAATATCGTGTTATACGGGCTCCGCTGCCAAACAAAGCCAGACAGCACCTGCATGTGCTTTGACTACATCTGCCTTACTTTCTCAAGAATTATGTCTTAACTCTGCATTTTCAACCTCTCCTTCTCCCACTTTTAACAGTTTTACTGAGATATAATTTACATGCCATAGACATTTATAGAACATTTCATCCCAAAACTGCAGAATACACATTTTTAAGCGCACATAGAACATTCTCGAGGCAGATCATTTATTAGACCACAAACAAGTCTCAATAAATTTAAGAAGATTGAAATCATATCAAGGATCTTTTCCCACCATAAGGGCATAAAACTAGAAACCTGCTATAGGAATAAAGCTGGAAAAATACAAATATGTGGAGACTAAACAACAAGCTACTAAACAACAAATGAATCAAAAGGGAAATCAAACAAGTAAGCACAAGCTATCTTGAAACAAATGAAGTTGAAAACCCAACTTTTCAAAATGTAGGGGATATAGCAAATGTGGTTCTAAGAAGAAAGTTCAGAGCTGCAGAGGCCTACCTCAATATACAAAAAAAAAAAAAAAGCCCAGATAAACAATCTAACCCTCTGTCTAAAGGATTGAGACAAAGAACAAACAAAAAAAGTAAACAAAAGGAAATGGTTAAGATCAGAGTGGAAGTAAACCAAATAATAATTGAAGAAAACAATAAAAATATCAATAAAACTAAGAGCTGGCTCTTTGAAAGGATAAATAGACAAACCTTTAGCCAAACTCATAATATAAAAAAAGAAAGCCCAAATAAATAAAATCATAAATGGAAGAGGAGACATTACAACCAACATGATAGAAACATAATCATTAATGAACACTATAAACAATTATATATCAACAAATTCCACAATCTGAAATAAATGGATGAATTTCTCTTTTAAGATTTTATTTTATTTTTTTATTTTTAGAAACAGGGGATGGGAGGGAGAAAGAGGGAGAGAATCATCAATGCGTGGTTGCCTCTTGTGGGCCCTCTACTGGGGGCCTGGCCCTCAACCTAGGCATCTGTCCCTGACTGGGAATCGAACCAGTATCCCTTTGGTTAGCAGGCCCATGCTCAATCCACTGAGCCATGCCAGCCAGGGCTAAATGGATAGATTTCTAAATGTATAATGCTTTCCAAAAGTGAACCAGCAAGAAATATAAAATCTAAGCAGACCAATTATTAGCAATGAGACTGTTGCATAGGGAAAAAAAACTACTCTTAAAAACTAAAAGTCTAGGACCAGATGGCTTCACAGAGGAATTCTACCAAGCATTCAGAGAATTAATACCTGTGTCTGGCTTCTTTCCCTTAGCATAATGCTTTCCATGTTCAGCCACACTTTGCATATATCAATACTTCAATCCTTTTATAGCTGAATAATGTTTCATTGTACAAATGCCACATTCTGTTTATCCATTTATCTGTTGACAGTCATTTCAGCTGCTTCCACTTTTTGGTCTACTATAGGTAATGCTGGTGTGAACATTTGCATAAAAGTTTTTATGTGGATGTAAGATTTTATTTTTCATGAGTATATACCTAGGAGTACAATTGCTAGATCATAAGGTAATTCTATATTTAACAATTTGAGGAACAGCCAAACTGTGTTCCACAAAGGCTACAAACATTTTACATTTATCAATTTAATATAATCCCCTCTCTGCACCATGACTTCTGCATTTGAAATAAATCAGCAGATTTTTCTCTACCTTTCCCTTTCAGGGCACCACCTAGATTCCAGAGTATAGGATCATGGATTTGGCAGGAAGTGATAGCATGAAAAGGTACAATAACAATTAAGTGAAACTGTAGAAAACAAAGTTGCAATACTTGGCAAAGTGAATTTATAAACTTAGAAATCTGAAACTGATACATGCAAATGTAATTAGAATAATGCTTATTATGTGTGCACAGGTACAACAGTTGATAATTTGAAAATCTTGGAAGTTGTTTTAGAAAATGACTGTTATCCTTTTAACTGATTGAAGAAACATTCTTGAAGCTGGGAGATTGGCTGTTTAAATGAGAGAAGGCAGAGAGTTTGGCATACTTGAGAAGCAGCGACCTAAGAGGAAAGCTAGAAATTTGCCTGAAATAATTGAAAACAAACAAGGAGATTGAAAGAACCATGGACACTTGGATAGATAGGTTTAAAGTAGAATCTGGGTTCAATTTGTAGGACATTTAGAAATTTGTAGGACATTTAGAAAGTCACTATCTAGTGAAAGGAAGCAGGTGGCAAGGTGAAAGCAAAGGTCAAATTGATTTAACAGCAGTTTTGAAAAATTACTGCAGTCAGGCAGGGCTGAAGTCTGCAAGTGAAAAGACATAAAATCAGACCAGGTGGAAGATGCTGGCTCTGAGGCTTGGCAGTTGACAAGCTTGGTTAAGAGAATGATTGATAAAACTCTACATGTTGCTAAAAAGCTGCTTGGAAAATGTTTACAGTAGAATAAAAAAATGATACTTGTGAAAACTGCTCTTTGGTTCTTTTCTGTGTCCATCTTTTACATAGATTGATGAGAAAAGAAAAGAAAGTCAATTTAGATGATTAAAGAAACTCTCTCCTTCCAGCCATCCAGACTGGATCTGTTGTCTCCAGACACACTTGGTAATAGGAATTACCTGGCAACAACAAGAAATCTCTTTCACTAAACAGAAGGTTTTTCAAAGACCATTCAGTCAAGCAAATGGCTGCCTCATTAAGCAAACTGGGAAAGATTCCAAATGTTTACAAAATAACTGCTACAGGCACATCCCAAACTTCATTCACAGGCTTTCTCTCTTTTCAGCTGCATTAAAAACAGCCCACCATTTTCCTAGGTAGCATTTTAGCACACTGTTGTTTTTTATCCTAGACAAAGCATGACTGACAGTGATAAAGAAAACTATGTATTAATTTTCCCCCATCCAAAACAAATAGATAAAAAAGATATGTTCAGACGCTCCACACTTTAATTGAGATTTGGGTATGAATTCCAAGCCATTCATCTAAATGAGTTCACTCCATCCTTTGTTCAGCTCTGGATTCAGACTGAACCAGTCAGATTGCAGAAGACTCGCAATTACCAAGTCTCATCTAATTCTAAAAATCCCTTTAAATCCTTTTTGAAAGTAAGTCATTTTTAAAAAGCAAGATTCTGCTTTTATTTAGGCTCACGTTCTTGCACTTTTTAAAAAACATTATATTATCTGCATCTCGATTGGAAAGAATATAAGGTTGCTTAATATTTTTGCAGCAATTCAGTATATATAAAATAGGACCAGCCTTAAGAAGAACATTTTGCCTGGAATCCCCCCAGTCTCCACTTAAAACCAGACTTCTATTTTTTGTACACACCTACCCTCAGATTCTCCCTGACTTCCAACTTTCTCTTTCCTGTTAGGAGGTTAATAGATCAGAACCGATGACCTTATTTATGATTCAGGTGGTGTTATCCACCTCAACATTAAAAGGCACTTATCTGCCTTTGTCTTTAATCCTTCAGGACTTTGCTCTTGGAAAAGCACCTTAGTGTTCTGATGTACTCATTTGTAATGATTGGCTCTTTATCTCATCACCCCTCCAAGAAAATATATTTAAATCAGAACAGGGACCTTTTGTTGATAATGTCTTAGTCCCAAGAAATAATCCTGAGTACAGCAATGCCACGCACTGTACAAAGCTAGTCTGGAAATATTTTGAGCAAAACATAGGTGACTTGCCTGGTCCAATGTTGCATCAGCCTGACTTGGTCTAGAAAACAAATGCACATGAGTATCACATCTTAGAAGAGCAAACCCTAAGAGGCTAAGTCACAAGAGTCATTTATCACAGCATTAGGTCATTCTTGAGCCTTAGGATGATTGATGCGTTTAATTTAAACTGGCCTGGGTTTACAGGACATGTCCCCGAAGTGGTAATAGGGTGAATGAGTAAGCCAGAGGAGGAAATTTTAATGGAAAGCAGTTTTCTCTTTCAACTTTCCTATGCGTATATCATACATACATACATACATACATGCATACAACAAAAAGTGTGTTAACTGCAGTTATATTACACAATTCTGTCCTGTTCTCTGGGTTTCTTCTAAAATACCAGTGAGATGAAAACTATTACGAGTTTCACTGCATAAGGCATTCATTTTTTACAAGTAACAAAGCTGTTTTTGTTTATTTTTTATTGTTGTTCAAGTACAGTTGTCTCTATTTACCCACCCCCAACCATCAATCCCCGCCTCCCACCCTTGAACCCACTCCCTTTGGCTTTGTCCATGTGTCCTGTATACATGTTCTTTGAGGGCCCTGCCCCTGTTTTCCCCCATTATCCCTCTCCCCACCCCCCCTTGGATACTGTCAATTTGTTCTTTATTTCAATGTCTCTGGTTGTATTTTGCTTGCTTATTTGCTTTTTACAGAAAACTTTCAACCATTTTACTTTGTTATAATGGTTGAACCCAGAGACACATGGACAAGTTAAAATTCCATGATACATTAAAAGATGCCAACTGAGTTAATGGCGTTCATACTGGTGAGCTCAGTTTTGGTCTTTGTCTTTAAGAAAAAAAATACAGAGTAATTTGTATTTGTCACATGGGAGATACATGTTACAAAAACAAAGCCTAATATATAGTATGACTTTCCAGACTTCACTGCTAGTAAAAACAAAAGCTTTTCTATATTTGTAATTTAGTGCTCCCCATATTGGGTAATAGAATGTGACTATTTTAGAGTTGTTAAACTCTGGTATTCAAATTTGGTGCATGTATAACACATAAGTAGTTTGGTAAATGAAATGCCTTGGAATGAATTATCTGATTTGACTCATTTTTATACACGGAACATTTTCACTTCTGTGGGCTAAACATTGTGCTGTTGTGTGGATTAGAAAGTGAGTTTCCTAGACTTTACCAGTTAGAGAGCAAATGAGTATTACATATGCACTATATGTATATGTAATTATACACAGAGAGAAAATTAGGAAGGTCTCCTTGAGGAAGGGTAATCTCAGCAAGCTCTGAAAGGTCCTTGGCGAGTTACATGGTGACATGGTGACATTTGTAACATGGTGAGTTACAAATTAGAAGGTGAACACTATAGAATGAGGACCCAACTAGGAAAAGAATGGTGCACTGGGGACAGTGAAAGAAAATGATCATGACTAGGGAGTAGTGGGCTAGGAGAACGGGGAAAGATAGTGATGAAAATACAGGCAGAAGGCAAATCGTGGAGGGCCTATTACACCATGGTAGGTTTTGTTTTCCATCCTAAAGGCCTGGAAAATGATGAAAATGTTTTCAACAGGGCATGGCACGAGTAACTATTCATGTTAACACCATTCTGGCTCCAGCATGGAGAATGGATGAAAACTAAACCAGAGTGAAGTGGGAAGATTCATTTAAAAGCTATTGTACTAATTTAGGGGAAAGAATGGTGATTGTAGCTTGAAATTGAATGGCAATGGCAAACTTGAGAAGGCCTAGACAGACTTAAAAATATTCAAGTGGTAATATACACAGAATTTAGTAAAGTATAAATGAAAAAGGTGTAAGTTTTTGAGATAATAGGAAGGCTTTTGTCTTTTACAACTGAGTGGATATGGTGTCACTTGCTGAAAAAATTAAAAAATAAGAATAACAATAAGAAAACTCAGCTGTACAGGATTGGGAAGAAGGTGGGGGAAGGCAACTGTGCTTCTCTCTGTTTTGTAGGCGGAAGGAATTCCTACATGCAATAAGGTAGCCCTGACCTCCACTGCTCCTGTTTCTTAGGAGTCAGGTCCCGCCGGTCCAATTTCTCCAAACAGTAATTTTTCTTTTTTCTTCTGGTTTGGGAAAAAGAAGTTACTGACTGCAGGTAGTTCTGTGCAGAAAACTGGTACATTTCCCTACACAGACATTCTGCCAGTCCTATCATCTTCAAGACGTCCTATACTCTTGCTTTCATTGGTATTTGGTGCCCTCAATTTCAAGTCCATTGTGTATTCTGAAATATAAACTATCTTCAACGGTCTTTTGTTACTTTGATTGCCTTTTTAAAAATTAAATGTGTTGGCTACTTAGGATGTATAGGTTTCAAATGTACAATTCTCTGATACATCATCTGTATATTGTATTGTGTGCCCACCACCCTAAGTCAAATCTTTTGTCACCGTGTATTTGACCCCTTTTACTTACTGCCCTCCCAATCCCTTCCCTTTGGTAACCACCATGCTGTTGTCTGTGTCTGCGTTGTTTGTTCATCTGTTGCTTTCAGTTTTATATCCCACATGAGTGAGATCATATGGTTCTTTACTTTTCCCATCTGACTTATTTTGCTTAGCATACTATTGTCAAAATCTATACATGTTGTTACAAATGACAGTATTTCATCTTTTCTTATGGCTGAGTATTACTCCACTGCATGTATGTACCACATCTTCTTCATCTAGTCATCAAAGGACACTTAGGCTGTTTCCGTATCTTGGCCATCTTGAACAATGCTGCAATGGCCATTTTTAATCTTTCCAGTGTCCAAAATGTTATCAACATTACTCCACTAGACTAATCTTCTCTATTTTTTAAAAAAAACAGAGAGCATTTACTTTGAGCCAGGCATTTTTAAGCACTTCACAAATATCGAATTACATTGTACCTCAAACAATCCTATAGAATAGACATTGTTACTATCTCCATGACACAGATGAGAAAACTGATGCTGAGAAAAGGTTAAGTACATTGTGCAGGGTCACAAAACCAACAAATGCAGATCCAAGACCAAAACCCAAATCCGTGGGCTCTGTCATCCAGGTTCCTAAGCAGCGCTCTATTGCACTCTCAATGGACCTGACTCAGTTGCTCCAGAATTGCCAATGGGTACCCTTTCTCAATATTTACAGACACCAAAAAAGGGGGCAAACTGTAAGTTACTCCTAACTTTATGAGTTTTGGCTTATTTGTTTCTTTATAGTTTATTCTATCAGGCTGAATCAGAAACCTTGCAAATTCTTTAAATAAGATGAGAATATTTTAAATATAAACTAAATTCACATTTAAAGTCTGGTTGTGCTGCATATAGATCTTGTTCAACCTGTCAAATTGCATCAAATGAAATAAGAAACACTTGCCTGGCTGGATGGTCCAGTTGGTTGTGGGTTCAATCACCTGTCAGGGCACATACCAAGTCTACAGGTTTCTTTCCCTCTCTCTCTCTCTTCCTTCCCCATCTCTAAAATTAATAAGTATATACTTGGTGAGGATCAAAAAGAGAGAGTGAGGAAAATACTTGACTTCAAGCTAACTAATTTGTTTCTGACCCTAAAAATTTCTTTGCCTTCAATCTCAAATAAACCCCAAATATTAATTGCCTGCTTTATAAGGTAGTCCATCACCAGAATAAGGAAAACAGAGAAAGGGATATAAGAAATACCAATAACTTCTATACTGGTCAAACACATCTGTTCTTCGACCCCCATTTTACAGGTGCTAAAATAACAGAAGGTGACCAGGATATTAAAAAAGTTATTGGAAACAAGTCAAAAAGCTGAAATTTGAGATCCTAATTTTACTGAAGGGTAAAGCGGTGGTTGAAGGGAAAACTCCACTGAAGCCTGGAAAAGGCAGAGGGCTGCTGAGCACTTTCTTCCTTTCCACCTGCCAACACTTCTGGGCTCTGCCTCCCCACACGAAGGCCCAGAGAAGGCCCTCTGTTGAGCCCTCACCTGGCAGGGACTTCAGAGAGAACATGGCCTCCTCAGGCCAGGATCGTCCGACAAAGGATCACAGAAGGCTTTGCTACTCTCTAACATCCTTGATATTAGTATGAAACATCACCAAAATATATTTGGAAATAAGACAAAATGTTCTTTAATAAAAAGTCTTGCCAATAATTTTAGTATAATTTATATAATCCTGCACCTTATTTAATAACTATGTTTGTGTTGCATGATTTTAAGCTTAATAGAAAATATATCTCATGCATTCTTCTATACACTTTTTATTCAACAAAACTACTATTATCCAAATTGATACATTAGCTCCAGTTTAATCTTTTAATTACTGTCTGTTCCATTGACTGAATATAATAAAATCTATTTATGCATGCCTAATAATTGATAACCATTTAGATTACTTAACTTATTCATTTTAAGTAATACACATTCTTACTTCCCTTGTTATAGGAATGCGAAATTCTCCAGGGCAAGGTTTCTCAGTCTTGGCACTATGGGCATTTTGGGCTGAATAATGTGCACACGATGCAGAGTACCATCTCTGGTGTCTATCACTAGAAGCAAACAGTAGCCCCCATTTTATGATAAACCAAAATGCTTCCAGACATCGCCAAACATCCTCCGGGGAACAAAAATTGACCCTGGGCTTACTGTAGCTCTAAAGTGTACACATTCAAGTCTAATTGTTGTTTCTTCCATGCATATCTTTTACTTTACTAAATATTGCCAAATTGCTCTACAAAATTTTTATAGCAATGTCCTTTGAAACCAGATGCCCAATTTTTAAATTTTTACTATAAATCATCTATAAAACACAAAATAATAGGTATAATAGAGATATAAAGTGTCAATAATAATAATAAATTAACAGCATATATTCTCAACCTGGCTTAAGGCTAGAACATCAGAACACCTTGGAAGCCCATGCGTTCCTTCGTGAAGCCCCCTCTCTCACTGCTCTTTCCCACAGAGGGAATCACTATTTGGGTATTTTTATTCATCACCCCTTTCCTTTTCATACCAGATGAGCACATATCTAAATATGATGCTGTTTTTTTATGTTTCCATACACTCTTAAGTTGTACACACATGGAATCATACTTCTATACCTTGGTTGCTGTGTTTGTTTAACCTCATAATTTTTCAATCATCAGTCTCCTTTTGCATTTTATTAACACTGAAGCAGATAACTGTCATTCACAAATAAATTATTATAAACCCTTTGTATTATGGTCTCTAGGATATTCATAAAGTATAAATTCAGCTAACTTTAGTATATCATCTATATACAAATCTAAAATCTGTAAAATGGAAAAATAAAAATAAAAATAAAATATGATGTCTAGGTCAAGACTCCAAATGAAAAACAAAACAGAAGTGCAAATAATAGAACAAAGTGGTCTTCAGTGATCCCTCAGTCAAACCCTGAGATATTACAAGTAAGGTATTTAAACCAACAGCAACTAAATGGTCGGACTTATAAACAATTTAGGTTCTTAATTCAAGAGCAAAATTTTCCAGTTCTCAACTGTGGTTCTTTCCAGTCATCATGTTGCTTCCTCTATGGCTGCCTCAGGGTCAAAACTGTGCCTTCTACCTCATTTCCTGTCCTTTCCTTTGACTCCGAATACAGGGCTGTGCTTTATACATAGCAGAATAAAAACCAAATATTTTTATATCCTTGAATTATGTCTCATTTAAGCATGACTAATTTTAGCTTGCAAAACATCTTAATCTTAGTGAATTATTCAAAGAAAATCAAACAAAAATGACATTTCAGTGAAGAATGTACTGGGATTCATCTTCTGTGAAAATGGATGACCTAAATATATGCCTCCTCCTTGAATGGCATGAATGTATTCATCACTTAGAATGCCTTTATGGATAATAGATACAGGAGTCCCAGGAGACAAATGACTCTTTCAGGATAGCTGTTTTAAAGACATGCTATCTTCAAAAGACAAAGTACAAAGGAGGAAAGAAAATTGATATATTTATGATCTCTCAGAGATGAAAGAAAATAACTTGATAATGATAGTATAATAAGGTATTAGTCTGAGTGCCTCGCTCTCTCAGTCCCAGCCAATTGAGAAACAACTACAAAATTGATAATTATATGCATAACTGGCATGGAATGTTATTAAACCTGGCATTTTAAAAGCGTATTTTTCATTCTACAGGAAAGTACTTGTAAATGAAAAGAGATGAGACTTCTCAGTGAGCTAAATAAAGCGAGACAAGAGTTAGATGACTAATTTAACATGTTTAGGAAAATGACATGATACAATGCTTTTCTAATCTGTGTGACATCAAAGGAAGCGGAACCATTTTTGGTGTTGTTCAGTGGTTTCTTCAATCCTGGGGGAGAACAATTAACTAATTTTTAGTCTAAAATTAACTTCTCAATCAAACTATGACCAAGGACAGACAGCACGGTATCTCTTCAGTTGTGCTGCACCTGCTACCACTGAAGGGATCTCAAAAACAAAACAAAACAAAACAAGTTTGGCCTTCTATAACAGAATAACACTCACTTCAAGACTTATTATATGAAGATAAACCATAATTAAGCATAGTGCTATGTCAACATCTTTGTACTACTTTACTAGGAATCAGACTACCAGTTTTACAGCTCTTCCTTCCCCCACCTTTTTTATTGGACATACATAGTGTTTGCATTCAACAAACACTACGTTCTACATGCCAGGCACTGTGCTAGATAGCACTGGACATCAGAGATAGGTCATAAAGAAAGCAGACATACTCCTGATATTAAGTAGACACTAAATAAATACTGCATAGCTTCATTTGCCCATGGAGGAAAAAAGCCCTGTATTTTAGAAGGGAATACATCTAGAAACAGTTAAGATACAACCAAACTAGTGCTGCATGTTTTATTTTCTTTAGACTATACCCTATTCTCCTGCAGGATTGGGAGAGATAAGTGAGTTCAATATCAGTTTCTGCAATGCACAGTCATTTGATTCAATTTGAAGGTAAGGATGGGGACTTTGTTTTGTTTACCACTGTATCCCCAGTGCACAGCGCAGCACTTGCTACATGGCAGATGTTCAGAAATCTATGTTAAAAGAAACACTTCCAGAATAACGGAGTAAGGACTTCCAAAAGTCAGCCTCTGTATAAAAGCAATGAGAAACTGGGGGGAAAAAGTGTCAAAATCGACTTTTTCAGATCTATGGAAATTGTCTAAAGGCTTACAACAATCCCACGAGTGCTCACTCAAGAAAAATGCCCAAATCTCAGTAAGAACACATGTTGTAAAGTTGTAAATTGCACTGTTTCCATTCCTCTCTCCCTAGCTCCGCAGAACCTTAAAAGGCAGCAGCATTTGGATGACAGCAGGTGTGAAACATCTTTTAGTAGCGGGGTGGGGGGCGGCGAGGTGGACTGAAGGCTCTCCCTCCCAAAGTCCCATCTGCAGAGCTTTGTCATTATTAGACCTGTCTAAAAACTCCTTGTAAAAGCCACACTCACAGGGCTTGTTTTTTTTTCAAATAGTTTTTTAAATTTAATTATTGTTCAAGTACAGTTTTCTGTCTTTTACTCCCATTCCAACCCACCCTCCCAGTGCTCCCCACCCCCCTCCCATTTCCAGCCCCCTTAGTTGTTGTCCATGGGTCCTTTATATTAGTTCCTGTAAATCCTTCCCCTTTTTCCCCTGAATTTCCCTCCCCTCTTCCCTCTGGTCCCTGTCCCCCTGTTCTCTATTTCAGTGTCTTTGTTTTTTATTTTGCTTGCTTGTTTGTTTTGTTGCTAGCTTCCTGTTAAAGGTGAGATCATATGGTATTTGTCTTTCATCGCCTGGCTTATTTCACTCAGCACAATGCTTTCCAGTTCCATCCATACTGTTGCAAAGGGTAGGAGCTCTTTCTTTCTTTCTGCTGCATAGAATTCCATTGTGTATATGTACCATAATTTTTTGATCCATTCATTTACTGACAGGCACTTAGGTTGCTTCCAACTCTTGGCTATTATAAATTGTGCTGCTATGAACATTGGAGTGCATAGGTTCTTTTGGATTGGTGTTTTAGGGTTCTTAGGAAATAATCCTAGCAGTGGAATTGCTGGGTCAAAAGGCAGGTCCATTTTTAGTTTTCTGAGACTTGGGCTCACTTAGTGAGGAAAGTCCACTTCTCAAGGCTCTTGTGGAAAACAGTCAGTGGAATTGGTTCACATCAGAGATGCCCTAGGGAGTAAAGCCAGTTGCAACAAATAAGAGGCTGGGGAACAAAAAACAACTTTAAAGGAATATCTGGAAAATAGAATATCAATCTTGAAAAACGTTATAATTCTGTGGGAAATTAGAAAGCTATGCACATGCGCAGTACAGTGCACATGCCCAGGAAAGTCCCAAACAGGTTGTCATCTTTGACCATCAGTAGATGCTGAAGATCTGTGAAAACAAGAGCAACCAGCTCAGGCAGAGTTGACCAGTTCTCCTGGTTTCAGAGCTTCCTGATTTCTCAAAGCTTCAAGGGATGGTACTGGCTCAGGCTTCACCTCCCTACTGATGACACAGCTTTCTGTTGACTATGGCAAAAAAAGAGGAAGTTGGAGATTGGTATCTACCCCATTCCACAAGTGTCCACAATAGTTGCAGAACCCTACAGCTCCACCTTGACCACCACACACCCTGGAGCATTTGATCATGCCTTCGTGAGAGAGAGTCAATGAGGTCATTTATGGTATCTGCCACTGCAGTCTGGACCTTGAGCACCCTAGCTACACACACCAGAACTGGCTCATTGGTCAGATGGTGCCCTCAGTGTGGGCCTCATGGAGTTCCAGACCAGGCTGGTACCCTTCTCCTATATCCACCTTCCCCTGTTGACCACCTTGCCCACTGTCTCAGTGGAGAAGTCGGACCATGCACAGCTCTCAGTGGCATTAAAACATGCACCAAAAATGCAAACATGCACTTTGTATGAATTTTTTATTAGACAATAACTGTATTTTCATGTTATTAAAAATATTAAGGCTAAAAATAATGTATTCAGATAGGCTGAAAGGATTTGATATCAGTATACCTATTACATGGGAAATGTTAAAGTTCTTTGGGTAGAAAAAAACATGTGATGGAAACTTGAATCTATATGAAGGAATAGAGTGCCAGAAAAAGTTAATACGTGCCTGGCTGGTGTAGCTCAGTGGATTGAGTGCAGGCCTGCGAACCAGAGGACCGAGGTTTGATTCCCAGTCAGGGCACATGCCTGGGTTGCAGGCCAGTTCCTGGCAGGGGACACATGAGAGGCAAACATACATTGATATTTCTCTCCCTTTATCCTTCCCTTCCCCTCTAAAGATAAATAAATAAAATCTTGAATTAAAAAGAAAGTTAATATGTGGGTAATTATTAAAGCCTTTTCTTCCCATTTTTAATTTTCTTTCAATTGAAGAACTTACTTTGAATATGTAAAACCAAAAATACTTAAACTTATGTTATCTGATCAAAAATATTTTCTGTGGAGTTTTTATATTTAACCTTTAATTTGTCCTTGTATGTTAGACATATATTATGAGAAGCCTATTGGTTAAGTTTAAAAGTTTTTCAGAAATGTTTCTCTTTTTCAGTCAGGATGGGTTTTTAATAGGAAATTAAAAACTGTCTCATGTATATTCACTTAAAAGCAAAACTCACTTAAACATTCTGCAGGTACAATTTGTGGCAGTATTATACCGAAAACTTGCAAAATAAAATTTCCATTACTTAAAAAAGATGACCCTAAGATTTCTCTTGCTCAAGAAACAAAAACAATGCACACACGTGTAAAAAACCATGCACATTTCAGCTTGAATTATAAGAGGACATGTGAGATTCAGGGTTTAAAAAGGGGGCTTAGGGATTTTAAGCCATGGAGTCTGGAAAGATCTCTGCCTGACAACAAAGAATGAACCTATTTAAATTGTAGGTAATTTTCTCCTTTCTCATGGTGGAGACCAGATGGCTATGTAAGATAGAGTGTATTAAAGCAGCACACGTGGGAGAAGTTGCCAAACACATCCAACTGGAACTAAATGGGATATTGTTGCACTATACGCAGCATTCAACATCTCTCCTCACTGTTTCAGCCAAAACATCCTTGTTAATTTACTTCTGTAACAGAGACTGGCAAGCTGCCCTGGTAGTGATTTAGAACGTTACTGGTAAATTTTCTTGCTTTCAATGCTACTTGACAGGTCTGGGATTCTTTATACTCTGATTCCAATGTTGATTCAGGTTATCCATCATACACTATTTGATTGAAAATTGAAGACTTTGTAACATCATTCCTTTGTTTTACTGTGAAGAGGGTGGCAAGTTATACATAGCCTGTTATTTGGGAAAAAATCAACTTCCCTGGCTAGTATTCAGCCACAAAGGAAACGTGATAAGCATTACCCAAAATAAACAAAATCCTTAAGCTTATGCCTAATCACGTCAAAAGTGTTTGCATCCCCTGTGTATTCAATTTTTCAAAAGAATGAGCCCAAAGACAAATCCCTTGAGCCTCTGTTTACTTATGCTATTCCACTATGTCCCCCCAAGTAAAACCTAAAATGCCCACCTAAAATTCCTTTACCCAAGGATCATACTGATAACTATCTCTTCAAAGATAGGAACCTGGATAACGTTCTAGAAACTCCTGGCAAGTGATCAGGCAATTGAGGCCTCTGGCCTTTGTCATCTAAATTAGGAAGGAACCATACACCTAACTGGATACTTTTTAAAAATGCATTCTATTCAATGAATATTTGAAGGTTGAAGATTAGCCCTGCTATAGCTTCAACAGTTTCACCAAAAATATGAAAACACTATGACTGTTTCTCTGGACTTCCTCAGTATCAAAATGAAAGGACACAAGGTTTTAAATACCTTTCCCTTACTCTTTCAAGAAAATTGGGAAGCAAAAGTTTGACCTTGGTAACTTTGAAAAGTTACTTTTCTTAGAATTGGGAGGGGGGAATTTTTCTACCAGATATGTAATTTAGGATTCATTTTACACACTTACTAGTAAATATCTGGGTCATGGGACATCGGACCCAGTGATGCAGACAAATGGCTCAAATGGCAATCAAGAAAAAAGAAAGCTAAACTCCTTGTCCTTGAAACGTGGAAAGAGCAGGTAAGTAATAGTATGAAAGGGCAAGAAGGATAATAGCGCATCTCAAACCAGACAGCCACTTAAGCAGCATTATGTCACAGCCACTCAGCCACACCAGGACTCTACACGCCTGCTGACTCCACTGTATCTTTCCAGGACTATGATTCAATATAGTAGTGAAATCTATGTCTTGTTTTACCAAGTTAGGGTACCTTGACTTTTCTACAGATTTAAGAAATAAATTCCCCTAGATGTCCCTCCAATTTTTCTTCTCTGTATCCACCATAACATTTTGTCATGTATAAAAAGACATCCTTGTCATTAAAAAAGATTGTATTACTTATATTTTTGTAATATTAAAACTACTATGCTTTTTCTAGAATTTGACTTAGAGTATTTCAAAAGTTATCAGCAATGATTTTAGATATAGTTGTTATAGTTACATAATTTTTTCTCTGTGTAACTCTTTTGTGTAATTGAACACATAGAGAAATGGAAGTTTGAGTCAAAAGAATATGTTAAGTGAATTCCCTTTTAGGGACTATTTTAATTTAAATAATCATTCAATAAAAATACTATAGTTTTATTTGCATCATATTTTGATAATGATTTTCTTGTCAAGACTTTTTGTTGTTGTTTTATGGGCTAATGACTTCAGGATGCTAAGATCATATACACTTTTGATCACACCATTATCTAGACTCTTCTTCCTGAAAGGACCTTCATTAACCCCTCTAATTTTGTTCTCAACCTGGCTATTGTAAGTCTATTTCTTACCATATTTCTCAATGTTTTTAATGCTATGTAGGCAATAAGGTGTTTTCTTATGAAATATATGTCCAGTTCTGAAGGAAGCATTATTTTCTTCATGTGCAAAATTAGTCCCAAATAATTCCTTCTAACCCCTTTCACAGCTTCCGCCTTTTGCTATAAGAATACTGCAGGCAGGCAGTTTTCTTGAGTAAGGTGCAAAATGGACCCAAATGGATTCCTTTCTACCCTGGGCTCTTACTGAACAGAAAATGTGTGCATCAGTAAGTATTAGTGCACATTTGTGCATGCAGGACTCTGAAGCCCACTTCTGGCCCCAGCTCCTTATCAGTACCTATACATGCAACGTGCCGTGTCCCTAATGAGGACCACTGTGTTAAATTGGTGTCAGCATATTAGAGACATTTGATACACATATACACAAAACCTTAGCCAGAAGGGTGTGGAGAGCAGAAACAGCATGTGTACTAATAGAATCCATGAGTCTCTGGCTAGGAGCCCTGGCCTTACTCCTTTGACAGCTCTCGTACTGGATCCAATCCATAGTGACAGCCTAAGCATCTGTTGGGGAGAGAAAGTATTAGTACCTATAAGGCAACTAATGGGCCATCACAAACATCCCCTAGCAGGGGAGGCCAACCTTTTGGCATCTCTGGGCCACACTGGAAGAAAAAGAGTTGTCTTGGGTCACACATTAAAAATGTAAACACTAACACAAACTAATGAACAAAAAGACAGGTTTTAAGTAAATTTATGATTTGGTGTAGGGCTGCAGTCACAGCTATCCTGGGCCACAGGCAGCCAGCGGGCTGTGGGTTGGACACCCCTGCTAGAGGTTAAAGCATCCCATACTCCTTCTTTTCTTCCTGAGTGGGGCAACGAGGGCTGACTGATAGCAGCTGGTTTTATTGAATGACTGATTTGTATAATTGCTGAGGCTACTATGTACAAATAGCACAGAGGGACTTTTATTTCTTGATCTCTTCTGTCTTGAACAGGGTTTTAATGATTTCCTATTTCTTGACCTTGAGCAATTCCGGTACTTGAGAGCTTCCTTGGTCTCAAATCTGTGGACCTCAGCCTAGTCAGCCAGGGGCTTCTTGTGGACTTTTTCTGCTTTGAGCTTATGGATGTGTTCAAGAAAATCTGCTTTTCCCCCCCTCTTAATTTATACATTCTCTTTGTTTTCAGGTATAGACTGTGGCAAGGGGATGGTCAATTTTCTTAGATTCACAGCATTTTCTGAATAGTAGAACCTCATCCTCCTCATGTAGGTTACTTCTCAAGCATTCTAGAATGAGCATAAGCATTTGCTTACCTATGCCCTATGCCTACCTTGAAAGTAAACAAAGGTATTTCTCCTGCACTGAGCTCAGGTATGGGCCGTCACAGGCTTGCAGGTGATCAGCCCATCTTTGATCAGCATCTGGATCTGCTAATGGAGGCTGGCATTGATGATTTGATTGGTCTTACTGAGACCCAGCCAGACCTTTTTGCCAGAGCACAGCACACTGGAAGCGAGCCTCCTCTGAGGCCTGAGAAGACTCCTCTGCGGCAGCCATGGAAGGACAGTTTCTCTCCACAATCAGGAGGAATACACACAGGTGTGGTGTGCACGCTAATAAGGAGGATTCGTGTAGGTGGATATATGGTTGTATTTTGGCTGTTCTTGTTACATTGAACAACTTTACATTAAATACAACTAAATTTAAAATTTTACTTCTGGTTCCACATCATTAAAGTCACAGTTTCTGCATTATTAGACCAAGTGTACTAAGATTCACTTAGATACATCTTATGATAATTTATATGCCAGCTTGGCTTGGCAATAGTGACCAGATATTTGTTCAAACATTATTTTGTATATTTCTGTGGGGGTGCTTTTTGGTTGAGATTATACTCTATTATGTGGGTGGGCCTCACCTGAATCAGCTGAAAACCTAACTAGAATGAAGACTGACCACCATAATCAACATGAATTCAGCCAGTAGGCTGCCTTTGGACTCCACCTGAAGCTCTTCCTGAGTCTCTAGCCTGCTGGTCTACCACTTCAGATCCTGCTTATGGACTATATGCACATATTCATGTATTTACATATTTATTTATTATATGTAACATATCTATTACATACATTATATATAATGGATAAGGTATACAATATAATATATGCACATATAAGTATATATTGGTTGGCCAAAAAGTTCATTTGATTTTTCCATAAGAAGGTTCTAGTGACACTTAGTTTTCCTTAACTTCATTTGAAACAATTTTGTTAGATTTTATTGTGCCTTCTATCATACCAGCATGAATTTTTAAAAACCTTAATCAAAATTGCTGAACTTTTGTGTAGCCATTTTAATATTGAAGATGGAAGAAAATAAGCATTTTCAACATACTGTGCTTTGTTATTTCAAGAAAGCTAAAAATGCAACTGAAACACAAAAAAAGATTTGTACAGTGTATGGAGAAGGTGCTATGACTGATTGAACATGTCAAAAGTGGTTTGCAAAGTTTCGTACTGGAGATTTTCTCACTGGACCATGCTCCATGGTTGGGTAGACCAGTTGAAGTTGATAGCAATGAAATGGAGACATTAATTGAGAAAAATCAATGTTATTATCACATGATAGCCAACATATTCAGAATATCCAAATCAACAAAGTTATTGGTAAAAGTAAAAAATGTCTTATTTGATGGAAAATCCACACAAAGTTTTTGGCCAACCCAATACCATATACATGCATACATATAACATATACATACTATATAATTAGATACATATATTACATAAAACATGTAACATTAATTATATATTCCAGTACATACACACACACCCTGTTTGTTCTGTTTCTCTGGAGGACTCTGACTAGTACACCCCTCTGTAGCTTTGAGGACTACCGTAATGCACCGTCCAGATCTCAGATCTGAAATCAACAATTCATTCTCCCGCTGCTGCAAGTGACACCAGGAGACAGCCCTCAGCTGTTTTTAGGGATTAAGTCATCTAAGAAAAACCCATCTTGTCCAAGATCTCACCTCCTTCCAGGAGCAGCCCTCTCAACACCAGGTCAGTGCAGAGGTGTGAAGGCTCAGCCCCTTCAACTCAATTCAGGAGAACTCCGATGACCCATCGCATCTCCACAGATGAGGCTTTCACTGAACTTGCAGTGCAGCCCATCTTCCCTCTCTGCCAAAACAAAGTTCTTTCCTCTCTCTTCCAGAGGTGTTACTCCCAAGAATGCTTCCCTATACATGGCCTGCATACTAATCTGCATCTTAGATTCCTCTTCTGGAAACATTCAGCCTGCAACAGTTGTTCTCTCTCTGCCATGATTCCCTCTGAATTTCCTTTCTCCCTGCTCAGATCAGTACAAAAGAGCTAATCAATCTGCCTTAGAAACCAATCTCCAGCCTGGAAATGGGTTGCCAAACTCCCTTTCCCAAATGCATCCCTAATTTCTATGGGTGATTTTCTTGACGCTCTCTTTACTTAGCCTGGTAGGATGGTGTAAAACCTCCCATTTCCCTCTGCCATCCCCAGAGCTCCAGTGGTCCTCTGCATATGCAATTTTCATGCTCAGTCACACCTCCAAAATCACAGGTACACAACTCTGGCGCTCCAAAGGGGTTTCTTGCTTTGCTGCACTCCATGGATTTACAGCTCAACAATCTAACCAAACAACAAGACTCTGTGTCTCTAAGGATATTTCTCTTAGTGTTCTCCCTCTCTGGCTTGGTGGGATGCAACATCCTCTCCCATAGCACTTCGCTTTTTTACAAGGGCTCACAAAAGTGTGTTGAAAGAAGTGTGCTTCTTTATGCTGAAAGAAGATTTGAGCATAAAATGAGGAGAAGATTATTTGTTAATTTTAGTCATCTATTGCATCCTTATTTTATGTGTACAATGTTCTTTATTTGACCTTTATCAATATGCCTGACAAGTTTGGAGAATTTTATCTCCATAGCTCTGCCTCTAATTGTTTGTTCCCCTTTGCACACAAAAATAAATCAACATATAGCTCTACCACATTTAATAATACTAATGAAAACTGCTAGCAAGCTCTTCTTTTAGGGTTGTTTTACTCAAGGGCCCAGTTGTCATCATGACCCAACATTGTAAGACAGCTAGCCAAGGTCAAGGGGGCATTTTTTTCCATGGGCCAGCAATCTCTATTCAAAGCTAAATGGCCCCTACCATTATTTAGAACACAGTGCAACCATTTAAGATAATCATTCACCTTATAAAACCTAGACCTGCATCTCATCGAGTCCCAGAAGAAAGTGATTGTATGACTCTTTGGTAGAGTGGTTTTTGTGGCAGTTACTGAAATGAACTGACTTACAAACATATACTATATGTACTTCAGCCCCCATCTCCCAACCACCAGGCAGAAGTACATCCATTATCCACAGTATGCATGCTTTAATGTTTACACAAAGATAAAGTCATAGAATGGCCTATCTTCCTCTAGCTTCAGTCTAAGGATTTTATCTTCTTTGATAACATGGTCTAATTAAGTGAATTTTATCTGTCTGCTTTAAAAATGTCTTTGTGCTTAAATCTTTGATCATGTTTTGTATGTTCTTCCTTTTTTGAAGCTCATTTCAATGACATTATTCCTTAATCTTAAAATCTCTCGCTTAAAAATTCTCCACCTTACTGATTAGATTCCAAAGTTTCTCTCCCTTGATCAGTCAAATGGATCCCAGTAGGCTGCAGTCAAATAGACAAGATCGTTCAAGTACTTCTCAATTAGTCAAGAACTTTTTGATGCATCTTATTTAGTGTTCTCAATGAACAAAACATCACAGAAATACTTTCTTGAGGTCAAAAAGCACATTTAGCACAATAGCTGGCCAAATTTTTATATAATTAGATCATGTGGGGATTTGGTCTTATATTTTTGTTGCATATGATGTGAGCAGTGTTTGCTAAATTGTGACCCACTAAGAAAGGAAAATAATTGAGAAAATGACCTGGGCACATTACAAAAGGAAGCACGCAGGCTTTTGTCAGCATAAAATAATACAATTACTAGTAGGCTTACGTCCAGGAAAAAGAAGTTATACTCTTTTGAGGCAGGGGGAAGATAGCTCACTACATATTGTCACATGTTGGGTAAAGAGTATGTTTTCCATGATTACCAGCAATTAAACTTTCAGAAAGCATATAAAGTCATTAGGTAAACAACCATACTAGTCATGGCCATCGGACAAAATGAAAGACAAATATTGCAGAAGGCTAGGTTTAATGAAACTATCAATTGCAAAAAAAAATGTAATACAACTGTGTATGAGTAGAGTTAGACACAACATCTGCGCCATTATTTACTAGCTAGATGATCTTGTCCAAAGTATTCACCTCAGTGTACCAGTTTTCTCGTATACAAAATGTGGTCAACAGTTTGCACTTTTATAAAGATTAAATGAGAATGTGTATGTAAAATGGTTCAGTGCCTGGCACATAATAAATTTAAAGATATTTGAGCAGTAATTTTTGAGAATACAAGTGGTTAGAATTAGATTGAATCTCTAAGAGTGCTTTAAATCAAATGGCCATAAAAGAACTTTCCAAACTATACAGGTGAAATCCAAGACAAGAAAGAAGGAGAGAGATTTTAGTTTTCCTTGCATATTTTCATCCTCATCTTCAATGATAATTTCTAGTGGCTTTTTTGGAAATTCTTTTTCCTGAAGATCTCAAATTTGCTTAATCATCTGTCTTGAAAATTTTACTGTAGTTTTATGAGAATTACATACAAAAGCATGTTAATATCTCAAAAATTCTTTGGAAGTTTGGGCAATTCAATTTCATTCTAATTACCCCATTAGAGATGCATTGTCCCCATAGACACAGTGTCTGAAAGGCTGCACTGCAGACTTTGACCTCAACACCTGTCACCAGTGAAGCACTTGCTCCATACACCAGACAGGCGTGCACAGAAACAGAGACAAAAACTAGTGCTGACAGATCATTTCTACTTGTTAAGTGTTTATTTTTCCATTTCTATAGTCTGGTTAGTTACTCAAAAAGATATGGTCATTTGAAACAAATGTTCTGATTAAAAACTGCCTTGAGCAAATTTGATTAAACCATGAGACACATCAAATTATGATGAGTGATTTCTAATTTCTTCCATTCTTCATTTATTTAAAATTCACACAGATCCATGAAGAAACATCATGATTTTTTCTCTACTAAATAGTAAGGCACTAAGAAAATGTAAGGATTTCAAGTCATCACACAGAAGAAACATCAAATATATATAAGAAACTGGAAACACCTTTCTACTATAAGCTACTATTTACATTTAACAACATTTTGTTGGGCAAATGTGATATTATGTATATTCATTACAAGCCTACTAGAACAAAATAAATACTTCTAAATTACCCAATAACTCAAAGATAACAAAAAAGATTTATTTTATGTAAATAAGTAAAAAGATAAAGATGCTATTATATTGTTAATTATACTATATATTTCTATCATTAAAAATTTTAATTATTGAAGCATACTTATTCTTCATATCATTTTGCTAATAGATACTGCTTCTGATGAGTTGGAATGTGAGCTATTATTATGAAGTAATTACACCCAAGAGAATTACCAAGCACCAACAAAGCAAAAGTTTACAGTTTGGGCCTAAAAGCTAAGATTTTTCAGGAAGTGAGAAAGTTAGACTTTGGTTCAAAACCCATCGTGTTTTCAATTCTTTAGTGACAGCTGTTTATAAAACAGCTAATAAGTACAACATTGCCTTTAAAAAAAAACCTGTCTCTTAACAGAAACATCAAGGGACTTCAGGATCATACATATCCAACTTGTATCTGAAGTCAGCGCTCAGGGCCAGAGTAAACACAGTACAGCGTCCCTCGTACCAAGCACATAAGCTGTCTTCCACTGCATTTGCTGACATTCATTGGTCAAACACTAGCCTTCTGACTTCCGGCATGGAACATCATCTTACTAAATCCTGTGACTGCCTACACATTGATTTTAGCTGACTAAAATCCATTCGGAACTCTATATCCTAAGCACAGTAGTCTTCATTTACATGAGAACAGAAAAAATGCTCTAAGCAGAAGGTATTTGACTATTACAAAATAACCTTCCTTTTCAATCTATGGTAATCCTTGTCATCTACAAGTCCCAGAGTCCACTCAGCAACACTGTGTTTGCTATGCACCAACCCTGTGATCACTGCTGGCTGCACCTGGCCTCAACTGAGCTTTGAAGAAATGAAATAAAGGCATAGTTTATATTTACTATGAAAACAGAAAAAAAAAGGTTGCAATCTATAACATAACTAATGAAGTGACAGCCTGAAACTGTTAATAATGTCCTTCTGCCAGGAATCTGTTCCTTTGCTGTGTTCTGGTGTCTCTTTCCTTGAATCTCTGTTGATACCTTTTACTTTTACCCCTTTCCTTGTTTCTTTTCCTCTTCCCGAAGCTTTTAAAGTCACTATTAGTCTTTCCCTTTGTACCATATCTAATTTCTACTCATTTGTTCCTGCCCTTCCTCTCACCATTAAACACCTTTGTTTCTTTTTTTCTATGAGCATTAATATTTCACATTGATTCCCCAATTTCAAGCTTCTGTTTCTTTATCAGACCCCCATTTACTATCCCTGTTCTCTTTGGTTTCCAACATATTGAACATCATTGTGAGGCAAGTGTGGGAGGGGTCAGAGAACGTAAGGGACTTGGCGTTCTCTCGGCTACAACCTTCTAGGTGAAAACTGAGAAGCTTATTCATATCAGAAAACTGAGTGTCCTTCTAACTGCACTGATACAAAGGAGAATTAAAATTGACAACTACAATAGAAAGTTATTCTGCTATTAAAGGAGCCCATTGTACTGCTAACCACCTGTTGTAGATTGAAAGTAGGTGTGTTATGTCTGTGTGTGTGCCTGCACAAGAGAATAAATATGTGTGGAGCACACAGTGTGTTCCAGGTACATTTCCAAACAGAGTAGGTAGAGCAGTGAACAAATTAGACAAAACCTTTTGCTCTGTGTTGTTTCTCAAGGAGTAGAGATTAATAAGTGAATATATCATGTCAGATGGTAATAAGTGCAGTAAAAGAAAATTAAGCAGGAAAAGAATGGTAGTAACAATTTTTAAATAAATGAAGGAGACTGAGAGTATGCAGTATTACCACAGGTGTGAAGAAAGATGTATTTCCCTATATTATTAGTCAGAACAACATACAAGAATTCATTGGTACAATCTCTTTGAAAAGGAACTTACTAGAATGTAACATGTGCAAACACTTTGACTTCAGTAATTATACTTTGAGGCACTTACGTTATAAACGTGTTGGGCATCACTCAGATATATGTGTGTACAAGGTTGTTTTCACAGCATTGCATACATGGGGAGAATACTTGTAAACAACTTTAATGTTTCTGGGTAATCAACTGGTTGAATAAAACATAAACATCCATAGAAAAATGACTATATACATATTTTAAAAAATAATAAAGTACCATATTTTTCAGACTGTAAGATACACTCCCTGCCCCAAATTTGGGAGGAATAATGGTTGTTAATGCTGCTGTTGAGTTCTATTTACATTTACATTGGTGAAAATATTATGTTATTTATGTTATTAAATATTTTACCATCTGTTTTTCTTCAAAAATTTTTTTTCTATTTTACTCTAAAACCTAAGTGCATCTTATGGTCTGAAAAATATGGTAGCTTTGTTATGATAGTATGGAAAATTCTCCAAGGTATACAGCAAATAACAGAACAGGTTGTATGTATTATCCCACTGGTATAAAACAAATTTTATCCATATGTTTGTGTTATATGCCTGAGAAAAAAATCTGAAACAATGTACAAAATTACTTCTGAGGAGAACATTGGATCTTGAGAATAAGATGGATTCATTTTTTCTTTGTTCTGCTAAAAACCTTTACTCAGTGCATTGCTATTTTCATATAATTAAAAATGTTAAGCACAGAGGTAAATAGTTTTCTTGTGCAAAAAGCTGAAATACTCTCATGGCAATATTGCATTAGAGCTGTGAAAATAAATATTGAAATTGTGCTATGCAAATGGCCAATACAAATAAATCATACCAAAAACTCCTCTATGGGTTCCAAATTATAGCAATTGGATGACAACAATAATCATACAAAAAGCATAATTAGCAAGTTGCTATCTCAAACTATGAATGAAAAAACATGACAACAACAGACTACGTCACAAAGTGCCTTAGTCCATTTGGGCTGCTAGAAGCCACCATAAACTGGGTGACTCACGAACACAGAAATTTACTTCTCCCAGTTCTAGAGGCTGAAAAGTCAAAGATCAAGGTACCAACAGATTTAGCGTCTGGGAGATTCTGCTTCTTTGTTTAAAAATGACCATTGTTTTAACTGCAGCCTCACATGGGAGGAGGGGCAAGGGAACGCTTGGGGGGTTTCTCTGATAAGGGCACTGGTCCTATTCATGAGAGCTCCACCCTCGTGGTCTAGTCATACCCTAAAGGCCTCACTTCCAAATAGCATTATATTGGGCATTAGGATTTAACATATGAGTTTGGGGTGGGGGCTCATTCAGTCTATAACACAAACAAAACACTAACTGCCATCCAATTATACAACAGCTTTAGGATGCTTATATAACATATATGACAGTTATATGAAACAGATATATAATATGGTTTCAGGCCTGGAAAATAACTTTCATGTAGTATTTGTTTATGAATCTATGACATTATTAATGTCATAGAAATTAATGCCATTTTTAGAGATTTTTATTCACTCATGACTCACCAATCAGGAGTTACTATGATATTCATGTGTCCCAGATTTTATGGATCTGTTTAGTACATTTTCACTATAAGGCTGTATTCACATAGCTTTGATCAATTCTTACTCCACTTTGTAGGTACTGTGGTAGTTAAAAAAAAAAAAGCAATTTTCCTAAAATGACAATGGTTGACTATACATTGTAACATACATGGACACAGAAAACAAATGCTCTGAAACTGTCTAGACAAAATGTATTATTTTCCAGTACCGTACTACAAGCTGATAAACAACAAGGAATTTCAGTCACACGTAAATAACGAGGAATCTCCATCACTTGGACATAGAGCTGACATACTCTTCCCCTCCAGTGATGTGATGCTATAATAGCTTATTTTACTGGAGGTAGAAATAAAGCCTATATGACAGAAGAAAAAAGCTAGATGACAAAGCATTGAGTATTTTTCCCTTAGAATCAAAACTATTTCTGATAAAACAATGTAAATTCCATGTGTGTTCTTATTTATTCAGGACACCTCATAAGAAGAAATTACATAAATTTGGAGAAACTCTAAAGACCGAAGATTATCTGAAAATATGAAGATGCCAATAAAGAACCTTAGGTTTAAAAAGAAAAACAAAGAATGTGTAGGTGATTTTAATATCTGATGAACAAGTCTTACTTAAAGGTAATTTTTTCATATGAAATTTTTACCCAGACTGATCATGTCTACAGAAATTGCTCAAGGAGCATATAATGAATTATCATTGCCATAAATTGAAACATTTCTACTTGTTAAAAACACAATTTTATTATGTGAATTCATTGTAGAAAATTCAAAATAATTAAAACTCAGAGAGATACAAACAACAGACTCACATATGTCAGGAAACCTGCCACATAAGTGAATTAAGCTTCATATAAAGACTGCTGAACTACTTTCCACATAATTCTTTCACATTTGGACATGATACAAAAAATAACTTCTTAATGGGATAGATAAATCCTGAGTCACTGTAGTAAACAATTTTCTGGTGCTACTCCTTGCCCAGAACCATCCCCTTTTCTCAGATTTGTAAATATGTTTCCTGTCCTTATTTACATATGCATATCTTCACAGTTTATATACTTAAAACTTCTCAATAGTAACCTTTTAAAAAACCTTATTTAAGATCATTTAGATACCATGGTAAAATCAGACCTACAGATTAGTTGCACCTCCCCCCCTTTAGTGTGATGCATGCTAAGGCCACAGAATCCTGGGAATGGGCAAAGCTGAACCTAGGAAAGGCAGTCCTGGGAACCACCCATAGGGTGCAGGTTCCTGAAAAGTCTAGGCAGAACACCAGAGTGTGATAATCTAAAGTAAGGTTTAGGCAGATGTTGTAAGAAATGAGGTAGAGTGTACAATAATCTGACTGAAGAGCAGAATTATGTGAACAGGCAGAGTCAGATTTCTAGTAATTTTTGCCTCAATAGCAAATCATCAGCCTTTACCTGAGGTTCAGGATGCAGTAACCCACCCTTCCAAAGAAGAGGACATACCAGCATTTGGGAAAGCTTAAGGTTCTCAGAGAAGTTCATGGCAATCCAGAATAGAGTGTCAGTGTTGACTGGAAAGTGAGGTTTTTATCCAGATAATTGAGAAGGGTTCACATGAGGTTTAAGGCTCTGTCCCAGCTCTAACTCTTTCAGCTTGATGGCATCAACATGAAAAGAGAGGGATGGCTACAACTCTGGCCTCCACAGGGCCCAGAACCCATGCACCAGGCAAAGGCCAGCTCTGGTGGACAACACAACAGGCTCCGGAGCCCTACTGAAGGGTGGTGGGAATAGTGCTGCTCCATCTCCTGCTTTGAACAGAGTGGAGCCTGGATCAGGGTCAGCCCACTGATCCATGCTGCCCCAGAGTATTGGGAAAAATTCAGAAGTTGCAGAAATTGCAAAGGCTCCACTGCTTATGGAGTAAGTTTTAAGCTCTTAGATCTAGCATGCAGGGCCTTGATCAAATGTGGCTTCAACTCATCTTTCCAAAATTCTTGTACTAATCAACTTTTTTTTTTACTCTACAATCTAACCAAAGTTTTGTGGCATACTTTCTTTACATCTTAGTATCCTCTGTGCTTTTTTCTTATACTTTTCCATGTCTGCACTATTCTGCTATACCTCCCCACTCTCCTACCTATGTATTCAGAACAAATCTTATCTTGAGGGGCCACTCAAAATTATCTCCTCACCTCCATAGAATATACACTGAGCACTACTTTAGGAAAAGATTTTTCCTTTATTCTCTCTGACATCACTTCTCGACTCATATAATAATAAAAATATCTAATTATATTTCTCATCCCCCTATCAAGTCTGTAGCATTTTGAGGAAAGATTCAATAGTTATAACTAAATTATTTGTATAGGCCCCATGATGCTTCACATGCAGCTTCACAAAAGATAATTTAATAAATATTTATGTTAATATTTTTCAACCTAACTCTAAGAAACTAGTCATGTTAAACCAATCTGGTACAGATAATATGAGCACTTTATTCCTGACCACCATAATTATGGAATGCACTATTGCTTTAATATGTAGCATGCACACCTAAAGGGAAAACATACTAACTCCCTTTTCTTAAAAAGATTCAAATTAACCCTGCTAAGATTTTCAACTTACTTGAACGCAAAGTTTGAATATTCATCAAAATACTAATTACACAAAATTTTAACTCGGCACCATCTCAGCCCTTTTCTGTCACCATTGTACTAACATTTCCAGTGGCAAATACCAAAAGTGATTGGTAATTAAATAATCAAGTAATGGATATTACACAGCAGCTGAATCTAGAAGGTATGTCTGAGCAAATCAAGAGTCATAAAAATCAACAAGACAAGTGCATACTTCTGGAGTCACTGTACTGCAAAAAATCCTCCTTACATTTCAGAGAACTCCATGAAAACAAAGACTATTCCTTCAAGATGCAAAAAATGTTATTAGTTCTCAGAGGTTAGTAGAAGAGGCACTGTAAATGGTGATATGTTCCACATGCTTTTTACTGCCTTTTTTTTTACATTTATTTGCCATATTTTTCTGTATTTTGATTTTCCTTCAAGTGCATGTTTCTCTCAGTGGTGAGCAGGCCCTCCTGGGCCTTTAAAAAATTATTTAATTCTCGGTACCAAAAGGTCAGTGATCTCAAGCAGCTCTGCAACACAAACCACAGTGTATGGGTCAAGACTGAAAATACTGCAGTGAGGAATCAGAATTCTAGAGAGATTATTTGGCCTAGAGAAATGCACTAAAATGAGGATCATTCAAAACGATGAGTTAGTAACACCACTTTTCAGTTGTCCATCTCGCTTTCTTGGGTGTGTGTTGTTTCTTTTAGAAATAAAGAGTGTTTGGGCAAGTTAATAAGAACTCTGTGATTTTATGATGGGTAATAAATTGAAACTCTTGCTAATATCCACATTTAACAGCTATGGCAGTAATGTGTATTGCCTCTGTTGCCTTGGAACTCTATTTAAATGACAACATATAAGGTCATTTGAGACATATAAATTTCGGGAGGCCATGCTTATTGACTAACTAGCATCAGACTGTTTTGGTCTGGTGAGGATTGAAACCATCTGAACATCTTTAAAACATAGCAGACCAATTCCCAGCCTCAAATAATTTTCAAGATAAACCGTGGTAAACATAACATGAAAAAGGACAGGATGTGAGAGTTTTATGTAGGTTTATTCAGCAGCACCATGGATAAGTGAGTTTTATTTAAGAATGAACATGTTCATCACTCCAGGGTAGGAGGAGATCTAACTTTTTCACAACTAATTTCAGCTGGGAATTTAAAATCTCTGTTAGGAGTAGTAGCAGAATAAGAAAATTTTCAAAAAGAAAACTGCCATTACACCATGAAACACAAAGATTACATTTACCAGTGGGCAGGACTGATTGCTACCCAAAGAGTATTCTGTCGGGTAAACTGGACATGTTCCAGAACTTACTATTCTACAGAAGTCATACACACTGAAGAAAGATTATACTCCTCTGGTCTCTTGGTTATTTATTTTGAATTCTTTAATCTGTCTATATCCGTCTGCTATTTCTATCTTCTATGAAGAGTTATAATTTCTAATAAATATACCAAATTAAAAAGGAAAACTCCTGATGTAATACAATTATTATAGAAGGTACAGGAAGAGAGGGATTGAGAAAGAATGGAAGCAACTTTTTTTTTGAGTAATGTTCAAATAGGCAAGCACAGAAATAGAGCGGTGTCTACAGAGGGAGGTAAAACGAAGAGAGCATTTTGAAGCTGTAAGAAATTATGCAAGGCACACATTTTCCTCAATGACCCAATCGAGAAAAAAACTCAGTGATGCAGAAAACAGAAGTGAGAATTGGGGGGGCAATATCTTAATGAATGCAGGAGGGCTCAGCTCTGGGGTGCAAGTGGGGGAGCTGTGCTTAAGCCTGGAAGGCAACTCATCTAGAGCAGCAGGAGAAGGAAGGAAATATCGGCCCAACATAATGTGGTGGCAACCTGTGGAGATCGCCTTCTACTGTTGTCTCTAGTTTTTCCTAAGATAGAATGAAGGTCATTAGATGAGAGGAAGAAGTTCCAGAAATTTGAGGAGAGAAGGAAAGGTGTGGGAAAGGCATCGGAAACAGCCTCAAAGGTATTCATTCACCAAGATCTCGATCCCCAGTACTCCTTCCCTTGAATGTGAAGTGGACCTAGTGACTCACTTTTAACAAATATTACACAGCAAAGAACAAGGATGTCACTTCTAAAATTAAGTAATAAAAGTCTGGTTTTAATCTCTCTTTTAGCCCTTACGCTGGGAGAACCAGGCTGCCGTCGGAGGGCTCCATGGGGCCAGGAGCTGCTGCCTTTCACCAACGGCCAGCGAAGACCTGAGATCTGCTAACAATCATGGGGGTGAATTTAGAAATAGATCTTCCCTCTTTGAAGCCTCAGAAAGCGGGAGCCCTGGCTAACACTTTGTTTGCAGCATTGTGAGGCTCTTCTAGGCATCCGAGGAAAGGAAGCCCAGATCTCTGTGGTCAGAGCCTGTGATGGATCATGAATGTTTGTTGCTTTCAGCAATTTTAGAATGAGATGATTGAGGGGTGACATCAGTAATGGCAAGGTCTATCGTTTGACCACGGAAGTGGGTGTTTCACATATAATGAAGGACAAGCTCACTGAAGGACAGGAGATTTAGGAAATGAGAGGCCAAGATAGAATAGGGGAATATTAAAATCAGTAAAGATAATAGTCAGGTGTAGAAAGAGTACATATACTAAAAATCATAATCTTGCTAAAAATTGGAGAGCACCCGGGTGTTGGTAGATTTGTAACAATAACGGGTAGGGAGTGATTTGATATGGTAACATAAGAATAAAAAACACATGTTCGCCCTGGCTGGTGTAGCTCAGTGGATTGAGCGCAGGCCTGTGAACCAGAGGATCACGGTTCAATTCCCAGTCCGGGCACATGCCTGGGTTGCAGGCCAGTTCCCAGCAGGGGACTCATGAGAGGCAACCATACATTGACACTTCTCTCCTTCTCTCCTTCCCTTCCCCTCTAAAGATAAATAAATAAATAAAATCTTTAAGGAAAAAAAACCACATTTTCCAGGAATCTGGATAATATCCCCATCTAAAAATGTCATGAATTATTTTACTGAAGATGTTAACAATTGTTTCAAAATATTATCACTGGATCATCTGGACCAAGATGTTCATTGAAGGGATAATTACCCTCAATTAGCTTCTTATACTTTCCCCCTTAGAAGACTTACCACACTGCTAGGCGACCGTTGTGTTGTTCATGCTCCCTCAACACACCCTAGCTATTACATTAAGATGCATGGAAAGTACCCATGCATGTTGCATTCCAACTGTATTCCCAGCTACTAGTTAATTACTACTTATAACATATTAGGTACTTCATAAATGTTGTTGAGTAAGAAAAAAGAAAGCTGTTTGGGGTTTTTGTTTTATTTGCAAATCATTTTAAAGGCACACACCATCAAGAGCTATGTCAGGCATAATTCTAAAACCTCTGCACATAATAATTTATTTAAACCTCACAATCCCCCCTTGAGATTAGCATCACTGCTGTTTCCATTTTTCCAGATTAGGAAACAATGAGGCGGAAATGCTTGTCTGGCATCACACAGTGATGACCTGGGACAGCCAAGATTCAAAGCCAGACAGTCAGACTGGAATCATTCCACTCAAGGTAAAAACACACGGTGATAGAAAAAGACTTAGACATGGTCCAACACACACCATTTTAAGCCCATTAGAAAACAAAGCTATTATTAAAAGTTAGAGAATGAAAAAGAGATAATAGAAACACTTCATTGATCTTGAAGTATTTCAACTACCAACGATGAGGAATCATATCATTTAAACCACCTCAGTAATACTTAAAGAGATGAAACAGTGAATAAAAATATCGATGTTTCTAGCATCGTCAATCACTGAAAAATGAGTCAGCAAGCTTGAAACAATCTTTGACATTATTTCTAAAATTGATCATTTAGATAATCTAGGGAGCATAAATGAGCTGGACATATGTAATGATATTTGCCTGTCCTTGAACAGAATTCTGAGGGAGATGAGGTTAAGATGAGATAAAATCTGGTTCCATTTATAATCCAATTAAAAAACTATAAGCCTGCCCTGGCTCGTGTAGCTCAGTGGATTGAGTGCAGGTCTGCAAACCACATGATAGCGGTTCAATTCCCAGTCAGGGCTCATGCCTGGGTTGCAGGCCAGTTTCCGGTTCCTGGCAGGGAACGCATGAGAGGCAACCATACATTAATGTTTCTTTCTTTCTCTCTCTCTCTCTCTCTCTCCCTCTCCCTCTCCCCTTCCCTTCCCCTCTACGATAAATAAAATCTTTAAAAAAACTATAAACCTAAAATACAATTTATAGTAAATTATTTCAGAAAAATGAATTAAGCTTTTTAATATTTTTAAATGTGTTTTATTCATCCTCTCAAACTGCCAGATATGCCTTTAAATAGAAAAACTGTATCTCATTTAAAAGATGTCATATAAATTCAAGTTATCTTTATATTGTGTAAATAGCACATACTTGTCTTCTGTCATCTTTACATTATTATCTAAGATTGTATGGAGACCACAGTTGTTTAATATATAAAAATGAGGTTGTTTGGATTATTCAAACTTTTCTTCCTCTTCTCCTGGGACTCCAAGAGAACATGAGACAACCTTGTTAGTGATTGTGGTGTCATTAAGATGTCTGAAAATATTGCACTATTGTGTGTTTTTCTACAAGACCTGCATTTAGGAGATTATTAGAAAAAAATGTATAAGAAAGACTTGTTTGGAAAATTTAGTAGAATGAAGTCTGACAACCACCAAATTAAAGAAACCTCATTGATCCAGACTGGTAGGAGGGGCACAGACACAGAATGGGCTGGCCCTAAACCCACATGTGGTGGATAAAAATTCAGGAGGTCTATCTCCAGAGTGAGGAGTCCCAGCCCCAATCAGGACCCCAGCCCAGGGCTCCAGTGCCAGGAAGAAAAGTCCCCGTAACTTCCAGATGCAAAAACCAGCAAGGATTGAGTCAGTGAAAGAAAATTCTGGAATCCTAAGCAGTTCCTCTTAAAGAGCCCACAAAGAACTTACTCACACTCACTCCCTCCGAGCTCCAGCATTGGGGGAGCAGCTTGAAAGGCAACAGTGGCACACAGGCAGGAACCTAAGTGCCTGGTATCAAGGGAAAAGCTGAGGGACAGCTTTCTCCCAGACAGAAAGGTGGTCAGAGCCACAGAACCTGCAGGCAGGTGCCACATCTGAGACTCCATCAACTCGGCTAACACAGTTTACCCCACCCTGCAGATCCCTTGAGGCTCTGTCCCACCACTTACAGCCGTTAACAGTGGCTTTTCCATATGAATTACTCATCTTGACCCATGTTTCATAACTTCCAAAATCCTCTCAAGCAACAGCAGGCCTCAGTAAGCCACTGGTCCCCGTACCTCTCACTAAGAGGTCCCAGGCCCAGCACTAGCAGAAGCCAGCCTAAATTCAAAGCTTGGCTTTTCCTGGGAATCTCCAAGCCCAATACAAGTAGCAACCATCTCGGATTGCTCTATAGATCATGCAGATGGTCCTGGGAAAAATACAGGTGGAGGCTGAACTTGGCCTGCACCATGTGGGAAACCCCAGGGCCTGTGCACCCAGTATATAACTACAGTCATGTCAGAGAACCACCACCCTACCCCTGCACAGCCAATTCCCCATGGAGGATAGAAGTTGGTGCTCAGTGGTCACAGCCAATACTTGCAACTGACTGGCCTGGATAAATTCCTCCCATTGATCTGCGAACAGCAACCAAGGCTCACCTTCAAGAGGAGGGTGTACTCAGCTCACATGAGGGGCACACCTTGAGTACCCAGCTTGGGTGACAATGGAGGCTGTGCCACTGCACCGTATAGGACACCTACTACATTAAGCCACAACCAAGACAGGGAGTCATAGCAGCTCTACCCAATACATAGAAACAAACAGAGAGGCTGCCAAAATGAGGAGACAAAGAAGCATGGCTCAAATGAAAGAACAGACCACAACTTCCGAAAAAGAACCAAACAAAATGGAGATAAGCAATCTATCAGATGCAAAGTTCAAAATACTGGTTATTATGATGTTCAAGGAAGTTAGTGAGGACCTCAGCAGCATGAAAAAGATGCAGTAAGAAACAAAGGACATACTAATTAAATTTTTAAAAATTTAGAGGGAAACAACAGTATGGTGGATGAAGCCAAGAATCAAATCAATGATTTGGAATGCAAGGAAGCCAAAAACAACAAGAAATCAGAACAACAAAAAATCAGAACAAGAAAAAGAAAAAAGAATTTTAAAAAAGGATAGTATAAGCAGCCTCTGGGACAACTTCAAGCATCTCAACATTTACATCATAGGGGTGCCAGAAGGAGAAGAGAAAGAGCAAGAAGTTGGAAATCTATTTGAAAAAATAATAAAAGAAAACTTCCCTAATTTGGTGAAGGAAATAGACATGCAAGTCCAAGAAGCACATGTCCCAAATAAGATGGATGCAAAGAGGTCACTCCACAACACATCACAATTAAAAATGCCAAAACTTAAAGATAAAGAGAGATTATTAAAAGCAGTAAAAGAGATACAGTTAACTACAGGGTTGCTCCCATAAGAGTGTCAGTTGATTTCTCAAAAGAAACTTTACAGGCTAGAAGGGACTGGCAAGAAATATTCAGTCATGAAAAGCAGGGACCTAGGGCCAAGATTTCTTTACCCAGGAAAGCTATTATTTAGAATAGAAGGGCAGATAGAAGCTTACCAGACATGAAAGATCTAAAAGAGTTCATTATAAGCAAACCACTATTATATAAAATGTTAAAGGGAATTGTTTAAGAAAAGATGATGGGAGGGGATGTAGTGGTATGGGTGAGAAAGTGAGGGGTTAAGAAGTAGAAATAAGTAGTTACAGATTAGCCATGGGGATGTAGAATACAGTGTAGGCAATGGAGTAGCCAAAGAACTTACACCCATGACCCACAGACATGAACAGTGGTGTGGAGATTGCCTAAGGGAGTGGGGAATGCTGGTCAGAGGGTGGCAAAGGGAGAAAATTGAATAACTGTTACAGCATAATCAGTAAAACACAATTTTTAAAAAAGAACAGGTTTGGAGATATGTTGCCACCAAAAAGATCAGAAGTTATACAATTTTGCTTGGTATGAAAATGAGAGTATCATAGTATTATAGCCATAACAAAATTTTGGAATCATACTGCCTAATGACTCATAAAACAGACGATGGCAATTTTTTTTTCTGTGTACAGTAGTCTGGGCCCTGCACTAACCCTACCAGGTCAGTATTTTCAGGGTAGGACTCAGGGAGGGCTGAGAGGTGCAATTTTGATTACAAGTCTTTGACGGAATACAGCTTCCTCATTTGACACCTAAGAAAGTTCATTCTAATTCCTAAGTATTGCAGAAAAAATCTAAATGTTCATGTAGTAATAAAAAAATTCAAAAATGTTTTGGTCATTGCTTGAAAGAATATTATAATTTAAATGTTACTGTCCCATCAAATCACCATAATGCTTCATATTAATTATTTCCCTATTCAACTGAAAAAAATCACAAACAATCCATAAGGTGGCAAGGGAACACGTAATGTCTTCACTGTTATACAGCTCTATTAAAAGGAATGTAAGTGATGGACAGGAGTGCAAGTCTTGATATAATTTCTGCAGCAGAATTTGAAAGCAGGCATTTCTTTGCCTAGTACTTAGTTCTCTCACAACTCCAGGCTGAATGCAGACCTTATTCTATAACTTTCCTAAATTATTAAAATACCGTGAACCTTTTTTTCTTCCCAAATTAAGTTCTGGTGTCCTTTGCCAGAGGACAATTACTCTGTTGCTCCTTTTCATGTGTATTTTATTGCTGTGACCCCAATAGCCTTTGCACGGTGACAAAGACTAACGGCACTGAGGTAAGACATGTCAGACGACTGTCAATTCATCAAGTCATGTGTTCATCTTGCCATTGGCCATGTTCCTCAGATAGGAAAACAGCAATGTTCTCACTATTCATTCCCGCCAAACATATTGAACAGCCATCCTCACATGGATCGCAGTTTACTCATACACCCAAATCTTACTACTTGTGCCCAAAATGAGTCACCAGCAAGGAACGTATTGTGAATGACACGTGTTCTATCCTATATGGCTTTTAAAAGCTATATTTTCCCACTTGGCACTCAATATTGTATGCCTTAACAGCTCTCTGCTGGTCCAACACCTGACTCAATCTTTGATGTAGACTATGAAGTATCAGGCACAGTGAAAGAAGAAACTCATGGCATCTTTTTATCTCTGAGTGAAACCCAATTGACCTTCAAATAGTGTTCATGTATTGTTTTTACCACATTCTTTTCTCTATTTTGTAACAGTGGAGAAGTAATGGAAGTTCTGGAGAAAAGGGCATTTCAGGTATTTGGAATATTAAGACTGATCATGTCTGGTTTTTTTTTAGGTTGATTGGTTAGAAATACATTCCAAAATATAAATTACAGCCTTCATGCCTGGTAACCACATTCTATGAAGAAAAGGAAAAATTGATATTTGGGGAGCAATCTGATTTTTTTGGCAATACAATTCCCTACTAACTGTGCAGTTGGACTCCATCAATACTACGACTAAGTTATTTTTTCAACTCTACACAAAAGTTATTAGAATCTTCCTTTAACATGAAAAGAGCACTTAACAGAGTCACAAGCTCTTCTTATTCATATGCCAAGAACAAAATCACATTCTATACATTACCAATTTTGTGCAACTATACTGTGAAATAACTTACTGGGAGATATGAAAATTACATAAACATATACTATATTATTACCCAGAACCTCATCCTGCTTTCTCTCTGAACAAAATGTTTTGTCATTTTACTTTATTAGTATCTACTATATTTGCAATCTTCTTGAAAATAGTGTAACTTATAACAGTTTACACAAAGAGTGAAACTTTGAAGAATGGCTTAGGTCTAAAGGAGGAAAGCAATACTTTACATTTGTTCTACAAGACAAGGGGACGCATTCACAAGAAAATTCACTTATGCTCTCTATAATGCCAAGTTTTGATAGCTCATAAGACTTTTTTAAACAACGTTTTATACAGTCAGCGTTACCAGGACTGGGACAAGTAGACTGCAAGCTGTCAAAACCCAAATCCAAGAATGGATTGTCATCAGTTTTTTTTGTGGTACAATTATTTATTTTGAGCAATTTTGACATTTTTGTGAATCCCAACTACAGTGTTAGTACAACAGTACAACAAAACAATACATGTACAGTCATTAAACAGTATGGAAGTGGCATTAAGGCAAGCATGCAGACCAATGAAACAAAAATAATGCACCCAGAAAACAATGTATATGTACACTGTGAATCATCTTAAACCAGGGCACCAAGATTACACAGTGAGGAAAGGACACTCTTCCAACAGTGGGGCTGGGAACACTAAATATCTATGTGCAACAGAATAAAACTAGACTCTTACACCATACACAAAAATCAGCTCAAAATTGATTAAGGATTTAAACATTAAACCTGAAACTATAACAATCTTGGTGGGGGGAAAGAGAGGAAAAGCATCATAACATTGGGCTCGGCAATGATTTTTGGGGGTATGCCAAAAGCACAGGCAACAAAAGCCAAAAATAGACAGCGGGGACTGTATTAAGCTAAAGAGTTTCTGCATACCATAGGAAACCATCAACAGAGTTAAAGGGCAATATTAAAAAATAGGAGAGAATACTTCTAAGCCATATATTTTATACTACTATCCACAAGACATACACAAGCAGCTCCTATAACTCAATGGCAAAAAATCAAACAGCCCCATTAAAAATGGGCAAAGAAGTTGAATATAGCCCTGGTTGGTGTGGCTCAGTGGACTAAATGCTGACCTGCGACCCAAAGGGTTGCTAGTTTGAATCCCAGTCAGGGCACATGCCTGAGTTGTGGGCCAGAACCCCAGTATGGGGCATGCAACAGGCAACCACATATTGATATCCCCATCCTTCTTTTTCTCCCTCCCTCCCCCTCTGTAAAAATAAAATATTTTTAAAAGAATTTTAATGCATATTTTTCTAAAGAAGACACACAACTGCCTAACATGTGTATGAAAAGTTGCTCAAAAAACCACAATGAGATATTATCTCCCATCTGTTATTATTGCTATTTAAAGAAGAAAAGATAAGAGTTGGTGAGGATATGGAAAAGTTGAAGCACTTGTGAATTATTAGTGGGACTAAAAATTTGTGCAGCCACTATGGCAAATAGTACAGCAATTCCTCAAAACATTAAAAATTGGAACTATTATTCAAACCAGCAATCCCACATCTCAGTACATCTCCAAAATAACTCCAATCATGATCTCCAAGGGATATCTGCACTCCTATGTTCATTGCAGCATTATTTACAAAAGCCACAACATAGAAAAAACTTAACTATATATCAGTGGATGAATCAGTGTGAAAATCATAATTTTATATATCAAATTTAACATATTTAATTGCCTTTTTTTGGAGCAACATACAGACAAAGGATTTGTCAGACATTTCCAAGAACACTGGAAGAGGCACAATTCTGAAGTACACTCAAAATTCTCTGCCACTGATCCTTGGATGGTCGTTTCTTTCAGGAGTTAACTGAGAAACGAGCAATTGCATCTTTTTATTTCACAGACATCTTTTAAGTATTTGTATAGAGTTCCAGATCAGCCACCACATTTCTGTGCTATTTTATGAACACCATGCATTTTGCCCACTGAAGTGATCATCTCTTTGAAAATTAATTTAAAATTTATAAAAGTGTTTGCATTGATTACTCTGGGATTACTAGTTAGGTTTAGTCCAAGTATTTGGAAAATGATCTGGGTCTTTTATATTCTAAATGTAAAATAGTAAGCCAGAATTCAAGTTCTTCTGAAGCTACTACCCAAGGAGTATTTTATTATTTGAGCAAAGACAAACCATTTTGCACTAAATTTTTAAATAATTCAGTTATATATTGTCGACCAATGAATATTACCTAAATACCTCAAATGATACTTTAAAAATAGATCCATATCACCCTGGCTGGTGTGGCTCAGTGGATTAAGCACCAGCCTGGGAAACAAACTGTTTTCCCCAGTAGACCCCCTACTGCGTGAGAAGCAACCACACATGGCTGTTTCTCTCCCTGTCTTTCTTCCTCCCTTCCCCTTTCTCTAAAAATAAATAAAATCTTAAAAAAATAAAAATAAATCTATATTAAAACATTTTGCTCTTTTTTCATTTCTAAAAAATTATTTATTTCCTCCAAGGGTATGTGTGTTTACTTGGTTTCTGGATGGTGTGAAATCTCTGAATGTTTATCCTGAGGCTCAGGTGGGCTTTGCTGGACCTTCTCTCTTAAAGAGCCAGCTAAACCCAGAAGAAGGGGGGAAAAAAGAAAGGAAAATGAAAAAAAGAAAAGAAAACAACAACAGTAATATGGCAAAGCAGAAGAATCAAATATATGAGAAAACACTTAAAATAACTTGACATTTTAATATATTTTTATTAAAATTGCTATCCCAAGGAAATCAGAACTACATTTCTCACACACATTTTACAGCTCAATACTATTTTAGGATGAAATTAACTGTGACTGAGACACTGTCCTGTCTTCATTAATGAAGGGCCTGAGGGACAGTCATCACACTGTCCCTCCTTAGTGTGATGACCTCCCAGACATTCTTTCATGAGATTCTAAAGTGAAGTTATAAAGGAAATACAATAACAGATAAAGAGTCATTTATTCTATCTTTATGAGGTTGTGTATTTATTTAAAGGTATTACTTCACTCAAATTTGTTATTTCAACAGTCAAAGAAAAGTCCTGGAAACTGGCCTGCCTTTAGTACCAGAAAAATACATTTGACTTGTGAATCCACAGTAATGAGACATAAAACCCAGTATCCTGAACCAACACTTGGGTCCTTCCTAATGGCATCTTGGTATGCTCTCATGAGAGCATGATAAAAAAAAAAAACATTTGAAATTCCTCATTTAATTTTCTAGTGGCTTCATTCATTCTGAAACTAACTAATATTTTCAAATAGCCAAACCACTTGGAAACAAAACTCAAGAATAAATATTGCATTAATTATATGGGACAAAAGCCATGGTATGAATATACTATATTAATTTTCTTGTGTGGCTTGTATTCTGGTTCAAAAGACAGTTTTTAAGCAGAATTTAAATTTAATATAGATGACGATAATGAGGATGATAGACAGTGAGAAAGACAAACAGAATAGTTTGCCAACGCTATCAGCAACACTGAAAGAAGTGCTGTACTATATTACCTCCAAAGATAAATTATTCTGAGTATGTAAATACCAGCATGTTCACTTTTTATAAGCCAGTATTACTATTGTATAATCAGACTTTCTATTCATGTTCCAGTTTTAATTGCCTGTGAGTTTCCACCAAATTATGGCACAAGCAAGAAGGGAATCTGACTCCTAAGCAATGGAAGATTTTTAGCTATGAACCCAAATGACTCAGCACCCACCTATAAAATTTATCTCTAGCCTTAACACACAGCCTTAAGGATTCACAGTTTACTACAGATTAAGGATACAATGTCTTCTCATCTAATTTTCTTTCCAGATATTTCTATCAAATTTAGTTTTCTTTACAAAACATACACAAAGCATGGAAGAGCATTGCCGATTTCTGCAGCAGTACTGGAGTGACGGCCGATGCTTTCACTACAATAAATGAAGCAGCAGAGAATGGCAGAAACTTCCTCGTCTCATTTCCCATGAGTCCCTTAAGCAACTTAATTAGTTGGGCTGTGTGTTCTGTGGCTTAGGGATTTAAAATAACATTAATTGACTTAGAAATGTGTTTAAATAGTAAATTAGTGTGTCCTCGGGCAAAAGGTGCATGATGCAATTGCTACAAGTGAAATAAAAAGTATAAAGTAATATGAGACAACTGTAGACAATAAAATACTAAGGGAAAGAGTTCTAATAACAAATAGTTTATTTTTAACCCCCCCAGTGACTTCATTTAACAGTTTTTGCCTGAGATAATTCAATTCATATATGGTGATAATAAAACTCTTTGATGTTAATGAGACACATTTTAAAATGCAGAAGATAGCAATGCCAAAGTACAGGTCAGAAAGGATTAATGAACAGGCCTTCATTCTCAAAACAGGCCTGAGGAATAGCAAGGTAAAAATTACATTTTGGGGGTTTATGTACTTGAATTTTGGTATCTTCACCTTTCTCACCCCCAATGCAAGGAAGAAAAATATCATGGGTAGCATTCGTTGAGATGAATCATTCATTAGTCAGTGCTGTCTTCCCAGACAGATGTTGGCAGCTGCTCACGTCACCTCCTCTGAGCACTTCCGAAGGGAATCCGCCCTGCATGCCTACTTGGTATTCAGAGCAGAACAGCCTTGGAAGCACTTTATGTACTCACTGAAGGCCGTCGTTCATCCTCAGCCCAAAGGACCTATACTTTCTGAAAGACTTATCTTTTTAGGCTACTCTGGACTAGCATAATTATCACAGGTACACAGGGCAGTGGAAAAAGTAATATTTCTCTTGTTTCTCCTATACTTACTTATTTCCATTTCAACTTTCTACTCAACCAGGCATTTCTTTTTCACTCATTGGTCTGACAATTATCAATTCTCTCTCATTTTTTCTCTCTCTTTCTCTGTGTCTCTCCTACCCTGTGTTGCCAACAGAGGTTTTTACACTTGGTCAACAGCATTTACATACCTACAAATCATCCTGCTGGTAGCAGAGGGGATGGAACTATTGCAGAAGATGAAAAAAAGCCTGATATTTTTTTCCAAAAATTAAAAGAGCAATAGGAGACCAAGTTCCTATCAACAAGCACCTCAATGTCTTTACTTAGAGAAGAAATTAAATTAAGCACATTTATTTGTTCAGCTTCTGGTGGCTGTGTGTTTGTCTCCAAGAGTACCAACATCAAGCACACCTAAACTCTAATGAGCCACAGCATTAATCTTGCCAGGCTGGCTTTTTACTCCCAAGCCTCAACAAATACTGCAATTTATTTTCTAAATAAAATACCCTTGCTTTTAGACAGTCCTATCCTACAAAGAAGAAGAGAATCTATCTGCCCCAGAACCTGGTGTGCACTGTAGCCATAGGAACAGGGAGAAAGCCAGCAGTCACAGTCACCACTTGGAAACTATAAAATGCATCTCCTGTCTTGTGCAGGGAACACACAGCGTGAAAGTAGCTACATCAAGAAAGGTTCATTAATGATGACGAACTCTGCAGTGTCTCTGAGTAGGACTGGACATGTTTACAATGAAAGTCTCTTGAAAAAAATTAATTTACTTCCTAATTTTACTACATATTGGGCCACAGTCTCAATCCCCTTAAAAGATATCCAATTTTATCTTTTTCATAATACAAATTAAACTATAAAAATAGAGCCCTACTCTGTGTTTAGCAGAAAGGCAGAAGTCAGTCACAAAGGAGAGGTGTCTAACAGCAAGTCAACCTCCACAATCAGCCAACAGCAGCCTGCTGACATTCTGTGCGATGCTTACATAGGTAGGAGAGAAAAAAATGAGTTTTTTCCAGTCCAGGGAACTCTGGTTTTCTTTCTAAGCAGCAATGGCAACCAGCAGGCCCAACCACACAGTGGAGATGCAATTATATAACTTAGCTCACACTCATATTTACTGATGCAACCATGGTGATGACATTGACTTGACTGAAGTCAGCAGGAGAGAAACAAATAAACTTAAATTTCAAGTGGGCAGCTCAAGTTTCCCACTTTTATTTATATTTATCCTCTTTGAAGGATTCTTTTCAGTGACATGAAACTTCTCAAATTCCACCCCAGATCTCCCTGCATCTGCCTGAAAGTAGAATTAACGAGATGATTGATGGCCTACTTTTTATTACATGTTTCTTCATTCGAAGATGGTTTTACTTGTCAAACCATTACCATAAAGTATGTTTGTATATGCACATATGTATGTGTGTGTGTGTGTGTGTGTGTGGAAACTAAAAATACTTTTAATTACTAAAAGTAATTAAATACTTTAAATACTTTCAATTAAAAGTAATTAAAAATACTTTTAAATACTAAAAATACTTTTCATTCTGAAAAGTATTTATTCTTTACTTCATTCCACACAGGATATGACTTGGCTAAACAATTATTTTGGTACAGAATGAATTCCACTGTGGAACATAGATTTCGAGGTATTTGTCAAGCCATAGATGGGCTGTATAGAAATAATTTCAGGTGGATTATATTTCTCTGGTTTCTCTTGGTTTGCAAGGCAGCAGTAGCAGATACTGGGAGAAATAGTTACCAGAAGACGGCAATTGGTCCAGATGCTGCTACTAGGTGGTTCATTGGTCTTGAAGCTGTTCTGAGGCTGTCTAGCCAACAGATTGCCTTGTCTCCATGGGTTACTCAATCTACTGAGAGATAACAGATCTCAGAAGCTTGTGTGGAATGATCATTTTCCCCTATTACAGATGCTTTTTGAAGAAAATACCGGTATTTTAAGGATGACTAATAGGCACATTGTATACATGTTTTTGATCCAACTTCCCTGATTATTATGAATTGCTCATAAGGCAGAAGCTTCCTAAACAATTTCTTCACAAATCGAGGAGTGTTGGAGCCATTTCATGGAAAATTTCCAGCTGTTAAAAGGATAGCATTAAACTATTCAGTAGAGTTTACTGCTAACTATTTCCCTTTTCCCTCCTTCTCAAGAACAAATGAAGCTGCTCTCAGTTTAATATGAAGAGGGGGAAAATGTAACATAAAAGTGAAGGTGTAATAATAGCCAAAGAAAATCAAGAAAAAGGGTAAAGTCACTGCAATTCTACAGGGTCAGTCTGATGAAAGTCCAGCCATTGTTAATATAATGAGAACAGCTTGCACAATATCAATGTAACCTGGCAGCCAAGAAGGGTGGACTGGAATGCATGTGTGAACAATGATGACTTCACTGTACTGGTCAGTGGAAGCAGCAGATGCCACTAAGTGAGCCTGTGCACTGTGTGGTCTTCTCATTCAAAATGACTGAGCGAGCAGAGCAACAAATCTGCATCAAATTTTGTGTTAAGCTTGAACATTCCTCCTTGGAAACTATTCAGATGATTCAGAAGATTGCAGCTATTGGCAACTAGTAATGGGCATCCTGACAATGTGTCCACTTACACATCCTGTCTTATGCAGAGTTTTTCAGCAAAACATCAAATCACCCAGGTGACTCTGCCCCGTTACAGCCAAGATTTGGTGTCCTGTGACTTCTAGCTTTTCCCAAAACTAACATCACCTTTGAATAGGAAGAGAATTCAGAGAGTTGATGAGATTCAGGAACACATGGAAGGGCAGCTAATGGCAACTGGGAGAACTGTGTGAGGTCTGGAGGTGCCTCCCTTAAAGGGGCCTGAGGTGTCATTGTCCTATGTACAATGTTTCTTGTGTCTTATATCTTCAATAAATGTCTCTATTTTTCATGTAACATGGCAGGATACTTTCTGGAAAGACCTTGTATATCCCTAATATTTTTGCATCTTTTTAGTATATATATTTCTTAAGTTATTGGGGTGACATTGGTTCATAAAACCGTACAGGTTTCAAGTGTACAACTCAACAAGACATGATCTGCATACTGCCTCGTGCACCCATCACACCAAAGTCTCTTTCTGTCCTCATCGTCCTCATCGTCCCCATCTGCTCCTGCCTTCTCCGATTCATGTGTGTGTGTGTATACGTACACATATAAAATATATTAATTATATATATAATTTCTGTTCCTGAAATATGCAGACATTTGCTTAATTGAAACATGCATCCCTCACTACTCCTGAAGTCAGAGAGTACTTAATGCTCAGTGATATAAGCCAAGCAGTGAAAGACAAATACCATGTGATCTCACTTATAAGTGGAACCTAATCAATGAAACAAACAAGCAAGCAAAATATCACCAGAGACATGGAAATTAGGAACAAATAAATTGACAGTGGGGAGGGATAATGGGAAGAAAGGGGGGAAGGGTTTTCAGGAACATGTAGGAAGGACACATGGACAAAACAAAAGGGGGGGTCAGGTCAAGGGTGGGAAGTGCGGGTGGCTGGGGTGAGGGGGAGTTGTAGGGGGAAATGGAGACAACTGTGCCTGAACCACAATAAAAACAATGTGAAAAAAATAATTATTTACTCTTTTCTGTTAAGGGCCTCAGTGCAGCAGTACTTCAGTGACACTGTCCCCTAGAAAAGCTGAGTCAATACTTGGACTTCCTTCTGTCCTACCATATTTAACATGACAACAGGCATAACAAAGTCTGAATTTAGGTTCATTAGATAACTTCTTCAAATGTCGAGTAATGTATTACAATGTGAATCTTAATTTTTGAGATTTTTTAAAACATCTATATTTTAAATAAATACAATCATTTGAATAATAGATGATATGCGAAGATGTGCCAACTTGTTACCATATATACCATATGTCCTGTGAGGTAGGCAGATTAACATCCCCATTGTATAGATGACAAAGCTGAAACTCAGAAGAATAAGTATTTTGCCTAAGGCTTTCTACTGAGTAAGTATCAGAGCTGTAATTAAATCAATGTCTCCTTACACTGAAGCCTGTGACACTAACCACTATAAATTTTGGTCTCCTCATTATTCTGCTTTGTATGCAGAAGTCAATTCTCTACAAAAGGCAATTATTTATTCATGAGCATAATACTATTTTCTTTTTGTTGTTACTAAAGAATTTTTGCTGTTATAGGAGAATTGTAGACTATGATGATAATCTCAGCTGATCAGTAATTTTTCCTAAAGGTAGAGAGGTGGCAGCTGCTCCAGTTTGTGGTGAAAAAGAACTAGTCAGCTGTCCCCTGTGATGGAATGTGTGACATTGGTCACAGTTCGAGGGAACTGGGAGAAAGGGACTCAGTTACGTGCTTTCCTCAGGCTCTGTCTGCCCTACCCCTTCTCCTCCTTTGCAAGCCCAGTCCTTATCTTTGGCTTGTAAATCTATCTTAGTTTTATGAGAACAATGACACTAATTACACAGTGTTTGGGTTATGGAATATTTTGACAAATTTTAAGTGCAAAGTATTAGTCAGAGAGGGAAATCTGTTATTATGGGAGAAGCAATTTTCATCCCAAGATTAGATTATTAAATTGAGGGATAACTTCAAGTCAAAAAACCCTGCAGTTCAGCTAGGACTTGAGGAGCTTGGGTGAGACCTTATGGAAGGAAAGGAGTTACAATTCTACACATATTGTTCGTTACTGGTTTCATGAAATTTTTATATTCTTGCATACTATATACCCAGAGGTTATGCAATGAATTATTATTATTAAAATGAAAATAAACCATAACTGAACATGCAGTTTTTGACAAGTAAATACAATTTAGAGATTCTAAGTGTGTTCCCTCATGTGTTGGAGGGCTTTTCGTACCCACACACACAGCTGTGCACCTTTCCTCTTACTGGCGGCACAGTCACAGGTGCGGCACAATTGGGTTAAGATTTCTTCATTAGTGGAAATACTGTTTCCAGCTTTTTCCTGTAACAGCAATGCTTCTCCGTGGTCATTATTTTACATATATCCCTAAAATCTTCCTCTAGTATTTGAATATAATGTATTCAGTGAGGTTGTGGGTTCAAATATATGTATAAAGACAGGATATAGATAAAACCTTATTATCTACAGAACATTCGCTTATGATAACTACTGAGTGACAAATCAATAGGAAAAAGAGCAATTATTCAGTTATTGCTTGGCAACTACAGTAATTGGCTGGAAAACGGCAAACTCTGTACATTTCATTTTTTGCTAGATTTCCCCAAACATTCCTCCTAGAACCATCAGTCCAATGTACCCTGCTCCAATAGCTGTACAAAAGTGTCCTTTCCCTGAATGCTGATCAGTGCTGGTCATCATCAGTTTTACCAGTCTAATAACTGAAACATTCTGTAGCCACATATTCCTCCCTATGTTTTAAGCCATTTGTATTTCTTTCTATACTGTTGGTGATTTAAGCAAAAAAGGGTAAGTTTGACCGTTTTGTTTGTACTCTCTTAATTTGTCTAGAAATAGTCACTTCCTCAATATCCCACCAAATCTTCAGGCAAGACACTATTTAGAAAATTAAGAACATTTAGAAAACAATTACACTTTAGTCTTTCATGATTTTATTTCAGGAAAACAAAAGGAAGAATAGCCGCTGGTTAAATGAATAAATGTGTGAGTGGAAGCCCTGCATTAGCAGCTTCTCCAGGAGCATATGATGTTGATGTCACACATTTAGAGTGGTGCTTGCTCTGATTACTTAAAACACCATTTCCCATTGAACATGTTGTGTGGCATTACTTAAAGTTGTACCTAAAAAGGACACCAGTGTCTTAAATATACACATTATATGAGTGTGCCTTTAGAATTTGCTGAAATGTGTTTTATGCACATCATTTTTGAAAAGTGTTAATCCGGTAAAAGTCAAGTTATAAAAGGTAATATTTCTGCCCTCAGAAATATCCATTGAGCCCTGGCTGGTGTAGCTCAGTGGATTGAGCACGGGCCTGCAAACCAAACAATCATGGTTTGATTCCCAGTCAGGGCACGTGCCTGGGTTGCAGGCCAGTTCCCAGCGGGGGAGTCACAAGAGGCAACCATACATCAATATTTCTCTCCTTCTCTCCCACTCTAAAGAAAAATACATAAAATTTAAAATATATATATATATATCAATTTAACGGACAATCTCTAACAAACATTTCTAAAACTCCTTCTGCTGTAGTACATTCAGGAAAATGTTAGTAACTAATCACAGGTCCAGGAGAGGATTGAGAAGTTCGGCTTCCAACCTGGACGGACAATAACCGCCTGACCCGACTTTAAAAGCCGCCAAAGGGACAGTAGTTTCACAACCTTCCTTAGGTAACTGACAGTTTCAATGTTTAGTCATCGCTTCCCTCAGAAAGTTTTTCCTTTGTCTCACCTGCTCCTTTACTCACAGTTCTCCTTCTCTGTGGGAGCATGGACACTGAAAAAACAATCCTGATACACAGGATTTCTAAGTGGAGAAAGAAGTCGAATCCATTCAAAGCAGAAGACAAAATGCTGACTACAGGGCTCAGCATTACATGGAAAAATGAGCACCCATTTTCTGGTGTTATATTTAAACAAGAGCACAATGAACGTGCTATCAGTAAGGATTTCCGTGCTTTGAGTTTCCTGCTCACTTCCAGATCCATAAATATTCTCCTGCTAATCATACCATGTTTCTTATTTCTCCCTCATCTCTGACTCTTAAATCCTTCATTCTGTTTCACCACAACTATTGTCATTCATTCCCTTGATTTTCTTAGTTGCTTCCTCTTCCATTTTCCTTCTGTGTCTTGCTAAGAGAGACAATATTCAAAGGTTAGCTTGAGAAATTATTTTTAATGGCTGGTGTGACACAGTGACATGCCTTCAGTTTTAGGGCATATCATTTAGATTTTTTGTGCCTCCTGTTTGTCATTTTCTAAAACTTGTCATAATGACACTGACCTCTAGATGTCATAGGTGAGACTAAAGAACTCATTAATGTTCACATGACATACCACTATTATTTTGGCTGACAACCTAAATATTTCTCAACTACGGCTTTGCATTCTGCCCAGGAATATTCCTTGACATTTTCCAATGTATTATTTCACTTTAGGAAAGAGTTCTCTCCAAAACAAAGAAAGTCAGAGAAGTAGAATCTTAAACACAAGAAGATTAAGGGAAATAATTGTAAAAAAACAATATTTTGAAGCGTAGATTTTCAGCCCAGAACTTGATTAAGTCAGCTCAATGACAACTGCTATTTGAAAGTATGTTGGTGCTATTATAATTGAAAGAAAGGAGAAGGATAATATTGAATATTGGACATGACCAAACTGATGAGAATTTTATTTTGAACAATGCAAGGTAAACTGTTAGGGGGTGTAAGATATGCAACTGGAGGTCTAGTCTCTTTGGATTTACCATATGTAAAGTGAATTTCTTCCCTGGTGTTCAGGTTGGGAAAGCTCCCTCTGCTTATCTCCAAAGAGCCTTATTAGTACAGTATTCCCAGCACCTAGAAAAGTACCTGGGACATAAACTGGTGACTGACCTGGTGATTCTTGTTTATCTAACAACTTGGGAAATGTTATAGCCAAGATGTCCTTCATAATCTATGTTCATTTCAAAACAAAAATTTTTTGAGATGTCATATGGTAGCAATGAAGTTCCTTATCATGCAGTAAATCAAAATTTGAAAATTTTTTGAAAAAAACTACAATAAAAAATAAAATTGTGGAATTAGGTATAGCACCAGGGTGTGTGTCTTATTTAAAGGTAAAAGGAGTTCTATAATGAGTATACTAGAGTTCACTTTTTCTTATATTGGATACTTTAGGGTGCTCAATAGCTATTTGAGAACTTTTTACCTAATTTGTGAAGGTATAAACAGATTATTTTAAGGGCAATCAAATTGCATAAGTCAAATTTCACCATAATAAACATTAGGATATTAAAAGCTATAAATTTAACAACTCAAATTTTGAGGACAAAGAAAAAGAGATAATAAAGACTTCTACCAAAATAACAATGATAAAATAAACAAAATTTATTTGTAGATGTTACTATGGCCCCAACAAAATTAATGCAATATGATATATAAACATAAGAAGATTAGCTTTAATTAGAAATTTGCTACTAACAAATATGTAACATAATTATATTATACAGTTAACATTTTGAATTTTAATCTATATTACTATTCACATAAAATAATGTGATGTACCTTAAAATTATTTCTACATCCCTATTTCATCCATACTTCTCAGAAATTCCTCAATGACTATCGCTGTAGGACCTTATTGCTCTTTAAACAATTTAAATTTAAATTTAATTTTTTTAATTTAAATTTAAAAAATAGTGGAAACCTGTTCAGCCAGCTATTTATTTTAGAGACACCTGGCAAATTTTAGTAAAATGAGCAATTCATCAATGCATTATTTCACTAGGTCATTTGATAAGAACATCGCTTCAAACCAGAAGTCACGATGAGTTGAGGAATGTAACTGCACGTTTAGGTACCTGACTAAGAATTTTGAGACACAAAATATACAATTATATTCCTAAGAAAAAAGAGCAGAAAAATTACTAAAAGTCCTCCAGTTAAACACAAAACACAAACACACACATATACACACACTGCCTAAATACATTATATCATTATATAAAAGGCTTTAAACCCTTCTCAGAAACTCTAACTGTCAGTCTTATTTCTCCTTCAGGAACACAAGAGCTCTGCTGACAAGACCGCCTTCCCCAGGCAGAGGAGCCCAGCACTGCCAGAGCCCACAGTCGAAGAGTGGAGCCTGAGATGGAGGAGTCTGAGTACCTAAATCACTGCCCTGAATACAGCCACCCTCGGAAATGTTTTTTTGTGTGTGTGTGTGGTTCACCTGAATGAAAAAAATAGACACATTTGATCCATTGCACATTTTGGGTTTGTTTGCTATAAGCAGCTAGTGTGAACTTAACCCATTCTCTCAACTCCAGGACTGAGAAAAAAACATTACTCTAAATTTCAAGTTTGAAGCAATATGAACTGTAATGTGACTGTAGAGGTTTTACAGCTTTGCAGTGTATGCACTTATGAGTTGCTTTTGACCTTCTAGCCATTTGCCTTTGATGAAACACCTGAGAAACTTGGGGATGGGGGTGGGGATATGGCTATTTTTGTGTACTAGTTTTAACCCTTTGAAAGATTTTGAAGAGTTAAATTTTTTCTTACACTTGAGTATCAAAGTTCTATTAATACAAAATATCGTGTAGTTTTTGTCAGAGTTGAATGTGGCACCCTATTTATTATTGCCTATCAGGCAATGCTTAGGTATAAGGGTCTATCAAAGTCATCTGCTGTGTTGCCAAAATGTGCAACTGTCTCACCATTTAAAACACATTATAAAGTGGATTTCTGTAGCGTATGGACAATGAGAAAGACGTTGTTAAAATATTAATCGCAGTGGTGCAAGAAAATAGGAAAAATATGTAAGTGAAAAATGAATAGTAGTGGGAAAAACATGATCCAGGACACCCCGGAGGCCCCATTAAATCATAACAGGTTGCTCTGGAGAACCCACTGCTACCTCCATCCATGAATGACCCCTTCGTGAATCGCTTGCTTTAATGTAATGTAGCTCATATTCACAGTTCTGCGGTACAGGTACTTTTGATTATTATTTACATCTTGCAAATAGAGATAAATGCTTAATGATGCTACGATACTTGCTCAAAATCACATGACAATTAAGCTGTACAGCCTCAAGCCAACACTGTCTCTAAATCCACATGCTAAACGGGGACACTCAAGGCCTGCTGCAGTGCAGCCATATAAAACAGTGATGCATTTGTCAGTCTGTTCTTTTGTTTCTTTCTATCACACTGTTCTTTTTCTTGACACAAAGTCACCATTGCGACGAGTGTTAGTAGCAAACAAAACTGTTAAATGGTGATGTCAAAAGCAAGAGAAAAAATGAAGCCCAGATAAATAGGTGGATCCAAAATCACATAGAATCTGTGCTTCTGTGCTTCACAGTTGCCTTGCAGAGAATTTCCTGCCCTCTATGGCAGGATGAGCAGTTGTGCAAAGGTTGGATGGGATGCATAAGCATGTGGGACTCTGTGAGGCTCTCTCAGCCACGTAGGCCCACACTCAGCGTGAGAAGCATCCAGACACCTCGTATTGGCAAGAATTGTGTCTAACATCAAGGAGCAGAGAATGTGGAAGAATATCATGATCGTGAGGTGAAGACTCCACACAAAAAAGCACAAACCATAGCCCCTAACCCCTGTTTTTAAAACAGTCCATGGGAGAAGGCAGGAGAAGGGAAAACTTTGTTACCTAGATTTAAAAATGGATCTAAGTTGTAGAACCCAGAATTGAGTGACATTACACTTTTGCAATCAGGCAACATGAGGACTTGAAATAGAGATTAGGTGGAGAATGAAAAATATATTTACAATATTTGAAACTGTATGGCTTTCAAAGAACCCAGGTGCATGACCCATGGACATGGACTGTGGTGTGGGGATTGCCTGAGGGAGTTGGGGGGCTAGTGGAGGGGCAAGGGGGGAAAATTGATACAACTGTAATAACATAAACAATAAACTATAATTTATATTAAAAATAAAATACATGGTTTTATGTATACCCCTACATATAAACAATGTATTGCTATCTACTGCAGTGACAACATACAAGGTTTACTCTTTTACCAAGTTTTAAATATATGATACAGTCTTATCAACTATAATTACATGCTATGCATTAGATCCCCCCAAATGTGGACATATTAAATCATCACATTGTACATTTTGAAAAAAGAAAAATATTATACACCACAAATATAATTTTTATTTGTCAATTTTACTTCAGTAAAGGTAGGGGTAAAAATAATAAAGATACACTTGTTTTCTTAGGACAGTTTTTCCTCCAAAAATCTCATGCTCATAGAACTCTGATGAATTCTCATGAAGAATTGTGCAAAAACATTCTGAACATGACAGAGGAAGGAAAATGGAAAGAGTAAGGAGTTTAGCACTTACTATGTGCTTAAAATTTACTTGTTGAATTTAACAGCAACATGGTAGAGAACCCCATATTGTCATTCACATTTTTCTTACAAAGCCTCACAAAGTGAGAGACTAGAAGCTAAACACTAAATTCAGTACATTGTCTACCTTTCTCCTCTACACCACAGGTGGCACACACAAGGCCCAGTCCGCCCCTCCACCTTGTTTTATCCAGCCCGGCACTTTGTTTCTACCCAGTGGCAGTGCCAAGCTCTCACTTAACTGTTAAGGAGTTGTTACATTTACACTGTACTAAAATTATATTCAGCCCTTTAAAGGCAACCGTGAGGCTGTTGTGGCCCCCAGTGGAAAATGATTTAATACCCCTGCTCTACAAATAATTATCCATTGATGTCTTATCTGAATCTTTATTACTTATATTTCCAGATGATATCCTGAGTGTATCAGAATTACTAGCACATGACTGTGCACAAAAATAAACAAATTGTTACAATATATGGGCACGCTTTTTAGCACCTCCATGAGTCCTTTTTCATTTTTTTAATTTTTATTTATTTATTTATCTTTAGAGGGGAAAGGAGAGAGGGAGAGAAACATCAATGTATGGTTGCCTTTGGTGCATCCCCTGCTGGGAGTTGGCCTGCAGGGAACCTGCCTGCAACCCAGGCATGTGCCCTGACTGGGAACCAAACCGAGATCCTCTGGTTCGCAGGCCTGTGCTCAATCCACAGAGCTATATCAGCCAGGGCTCCCATGAGTCCTTTTAAAAAAAAAAAAAAAAGGCAACTGAGTCCTGGCTGGCATAGCTCAGTGGATTAAGTGTGGGCCTGCGAAGCAAAGGATCTAGGTTCGATTCCCAGTCAGGGCACATGCCTGGGTTGCAGGCCAATTCCCAGTGAGGGATACATGAGAGGCAACCACACATTGATATTTCTCTGCCTGTCTCCTTCCCTTCCCCTCTCTCTGAAAATAAATAAAAATTTTTTAAAAAGACAATTGATAACTATACTCTCAAAAGAAAGAAGAATGACTCACTTTTTTCTTAACAAAAGTCAAACTTACTTTTTATTCCTTGAAATCAACTTTGGCACCTAATCACGATAAGAAGAGCAAACCTTTCTAGTCTTCCTAGACCTTTATTTAATTAATGCTAGTATTAAAATCATTTGTCAAATATTCATCATAGATTCATTGCAATCTTCCAAGCACTGTAAAGAGTTTATAAAACTAAGAAAGTTACAAATGATTATACTCTGTACTTGTTTTTCTATCTACACTATTAGATTTCTTTATTAAAACTTTTCTAGAAAAATTTTCAGGTTATATAATGAGCCAAGATTATGAGCCCTTATGGTTATTGCTATGCCCACCTAGAAATAACCACTCTCTTATTGGAGAAAATCAAGATTATGCAAAATGGTTCAGATAACAGCAGACCTAAGGAGCAAGGAGCCAATATGAGGCCCAGCATGATAAGTGACAGAGTGCCATCCCCTGGGAAGGTCTTAAGTCTTCTACTTAGAAAAATGCTGTGTGAATAAATAATAAATACTAATTTGTGTGAGAAAACGGCTTTGTTTTCTGCTAATGAAATTAAGAAGTTGAAACCAAGCTACCTTACACACTTGATGACTGTCTTTTAGTAAGAGGATTAACTGCATTAATGCTTTCAGTTGCATTAATGCCCCACATTTAAAGCAAGCCAGTTTTAACAAATGAAAACCTGACTCAGTCTAGGTAAGCTTTCATCTACAGGAGTAGTCAGTTTTAAAATATGTTAAAAAGAAAAACGTTTACTCAGCACATTGCAGACCTGGGAAGGAAATGCTTTTCTATAAAATCCCTGGTGAGTATAATAACTGATTCTTTGGGTTTCGAGATGACTCACTTTTTTCTTAACAAAAGTCAAACTTACTTTTTATTCCTTGAAATCAACTTTGGCACCTAATCATGATAAGAAGAGCAAACCTTTCTAGTCTTCCTAGACCTTTATTGTTTAAAAGCCTAAAATATTGGCAGGAAAGCAACCAACTGAACAATTCAAGTATCACTTTGAGTATGAGTTTCTATAATCCATTAATTTATGGGATAAAAAAGAAAAGTTATGTATTTTTTTCTGAGAATAATCATTGATAACTATGTTCTAATATATATATATATAATTATCACATATTAAATCTGCATAGATGGCATAATATATCCTATGAATTATGATTTAAAATAATAAAAGTATACAAACTTTTTACATTTTTAAACTTAATAGATAAAAGCAAATCTATTGCTAAAAAAGTCATCTCAGGTTTGAGAGGTACCTGATCAACTTCCATATAAAAGTAGTCAGAGAACAGACTTCACATATTAAAAAATTGATATTCAAAATACTTTTTGGCAATCTACCCTTAAATATTAAATATTGATAGCATATATCCTTTTAAGACATGGATAAAACAAGAGTGTTAAGCATTATCATTCCTCTCAATATTATGAACGACCTACCAAATTTAAAGCAAAGAAAAAAAGTGCAAGGCATGAGAATTGATGAGAAAGGTAAGAAAAAAATACATTTTTGTAGCTATGGTTAACAACATTAAGCCTAGTAAGAAAACTTAAGGGTATTTATAGAGAAATTATTAGAAATCGTAAGAGATTTCAGCAATGTGATAGATTCAAAACCCCGGTGCCGCTGACTGTTGGCTAGGGGCCCCTTGGTTCCTTGCGCGTGGGCTTCATCAGAATGCGGATGCGAGAGAGCTCAAGGGGCGATGCAAGCAAAGATGAGACAAAGCCACCGACGCTTGTGTTGTTGTTGTTTTAAGATGAAAATCAACATTTAGTCTTTATTTTCAAACCTACCTTAATAAATTAGGAAAGAAACTTCATTAACATTACAATAAGATAATCTTTAAAAACAACACTTTTATGTTTTAATCCTGGAAATGACATCCAATCACTCTGCTATAATCCATCTCTGAGAAGCAAGTCCTGAGGTCCAGCCCTCGCAGGAGAGGAAGCGTTTTGCACGAGGTCATAAATATCAGGAGGCAGAAACTGCCCCGAGTCATCTTTGAAGCAGCCAACAACTGCTATAGAGCAGCCAGTGCTTTGACTTGCTTAATTTTTCCAGGGGCACATTAGTGGGTTTATAGCTAACCATAAAATCCTCTTCATTTTGTCAAGCTTTATTATTGGCCACGGATCCATGTGTATCAAGAAAAAGTCAATTTTACACCTGTTATTCCAGTGTCCCATTTAATTAATGCTACCTTTTATTCTAAAAGGGTCCCAGTTTAGACAATAAATTAAATGATCACCCTGTATCTCAGACCTTAACTAAACCAAGTTTCTCACCCCAGTTAATTCTAATAGATCTTAAAAGTACAGATGGCTCTCATAACAGATGAGAAATGCATTCCAAAAGCCAGCAGGATGCCCACAAAAGAGCATGGGATTTGCATATGTAATTAATGCTTCCTCAGTGCAGATAGGCAGCTACCATACACTGGGCAGCGTGACTTTTGGCTATCTTAACAACTGATCATTCGGTTATTAATGTTCTCAGTTCTATTAAGAACAAAAAACTGTTAAACTGACAAACTACAGGAGGTTCAAACTCCCATGAGGAAATCTTCTAAAACTTTTCCGTAATAGCTATACTTTAATCATCTCACGTAAGTAATACACACAAGCCATCAATATCTTCAATTCACTTATGTTGCCTGAAGAAAATCATATAAAATATAAGATATGACTTAGCTTGAATATGTTTATAATACTTCTTGTGAAGACAGAACTGACAGAAATTAGCATGCAGTAAGTGATCCCCGGCAAATAACTGGGAGAGAAAAAATGAATACGAGACAGATTTACAGAAGCAGTATTTTAAATATTTGAATCTATCAGAACAGTTCACAGTTGAGTAGGAACAAAGAGGAAGGCAGCTTCCAATAAGGTGACAGGTATATGCAGGGCACCAACATGGGAAAGCCGAAAAATGGATCATCTATGGAAATAAAATAGTCATCCCTATCTAGTCTGTGATCAGGCTATCAAAGCAGGTTGGAGTCAAGGTACAAAGGGTTTCAAATAAAATACAAGGGATTTATTGGATCCAAGTGGCAATTTTTAAGGTTAATCTGACAAAAGGATGTAGGATGAATTATGAGAGAATAAAACAGGCATAGAGACTAGTTGACCAGTTTAGGTATTTTTTAAAAAATGAGTAGTGATAGTGATATTTAAAAAAAGAGTGAGAGAAATGCAAATGATGTGTAAAAAGTACTGGAGAAAAAGAAAAACTAATCGGTCTTACAGATTAAACAAGAAAGAACTAAAGGCAACTTCAGGATGGAGCTTGGCTGAGCAAAGTTAGCAGTGCCTTGGTCAGTAACGTAAATCATCAGATTGAGGCATGTCCAAGAAAGTAGACATTTTGTTCTCATTTTCTTTCTTGGAACACACTGCCTTCTCAGATTATTTCTCTACCTCTGACAGAAATATAAATCTGAAGAAAACTTCGCTCACACAGAAATGTTTAATGTATTATTTTTAAAAATTACTCCACCGTAGGAGAAAGAACAGAGCACTTTGTTTATAATTTCTACCCCGATTTAGAAACACGAAGATGACTAGAAAGACATGTATCAAAATGCAGAGCACAGGCCCTGTTCTAAGGGGATATCTTATTCTCACTTTAAGCCATTTCTTACCCTGTAGGAATTCAGGCCAAATATAGCAAGATCTGGTCTTTAAAGAGAAGGCAAAAATATAAATTTTATAGATCTTTATTTATCCAATACTTCTTTTTTTCCTTAACCTACCTGAAAAAACAGAAATTTGATTTATTCAACAAAAGTTATGTTACTTATTCAGCTGATTGATTTCTTTCTTATTGAGAAATACTTGCTCCTTTTGTTCACCAGACTTGCTCAGAATAGTAAAATGAAATCCAGAGAGATTCTGGCACAACTTTAGGAAAGTATTACAAACATGTAGCAAAGTAATTGACTTCTGACCTCTAAGTATACACAAAGGCCTTGTACATCTTTTTCATAAGGGAAGAACAATAATCTCCCAGTAAATATTCCTTGTTGCAGTATAATCTCCAGGGCTAGAACTAGTGATTTCACACAAGTAAGTAAAGGTTGATAGAGCTGACTTATGGTCGTTATGTACTTTATCTATAATACTTTACATAGTTCTAAAAATATATTACTCTTCTTAAAAGAATAACCAAAACCCAAAATATAAAAATGGTCCCCAAAAGTGCTAAATGATAAATATATACACAATTTGACCCTTGTATGCAGCTCTGCTCATATGAAAATATTGACTTTTTTTGCCCTAGCTGGTGTAGCTCAGTGGATTGAGTACAGGCCCTGCATACTGAAGGGTCACCAGTTTGATCCCCAGTCAGGGCACATACCTGGGTTGCAGGCCAGGTCCCCAGTGTGAGGCGTGTTGAGAGGCAACCACACATTGATGTTTCTCTCCCTCTCTTTCTCCTTCCCCCTTCTCTAAAAATAAATAAACAAATAAAATCTTGTAAAAATTACTTTAAAATATTGATTTTTACCACATAATCATTTATTTTTGTGACAAAACATTTAAGATATAGTCTTTTAGCAACTTTGTATTATATAATACTGTAGTTTAGACTATAATCACAATACTGTGCACTGAGTCTCCAAAACTTATTTATCTTCTATCTGCAAGTTTGTATGTACCCTTTGACAAACATCTCTTTAATTCCCCCACTTCCCCAGCCCCTGGTAACCACCACTCTGCTATTGCTATGATCTCAGCTTTTTCAGATCCCACATGTAAGTGAGATCATACAGTATTTGTCTTTGTCTGACTTATCTCACTTCACACAATGCCCTCAAGGTCCATCCATTTTGTTTTAAATGGCAGGATTTCCTTCTTTCTAATGGCCAAATAGCCCAGCATGCATATATACTACATCTTCTTTACCTATTTATCTACTGATGGACACCCAGGTTGTTTCTGTATCTTGGCTATAGTGAATAATGCTGCAATAAACATAGGAGTCCTGACATCTTTTTACTGTCCTGCTTTCATTTTCTTTGGAAATATACCCAGAAGCAGGATTGCAAGATCATATGTAAATTTTAATTTTTTAAGGAGCCTCCATTCTGCTTTTCATACAGGCTGTACCAATATTCCCGCCAATAGTGCACAAGGGTTCTCTTCTCCATATTCTCACCAGGATTTGCTGTTTGTTGATTTATTGATGATAGCCATTCTGACAGGTGTGAGGTGATGCGGTTTTAATTCACATTTCTCTGATACTGACACTGAGCATCTTTTCATCTCTCTATTCATCTTTATGTTCTCTTTGGAGAAGTGTTTCTATCAGTCCTGTGCCCATTTTTTAATTAGATTGTTTGTTGTATGAGTTCTTTCTATATTCTGACTATTAGTCTTTTATCTGATATATGGTAATATGATATATGAAGGTACTAGCTAATGCTACAGTGGTCATAATATTGCAATATATAAATGTATTAAATCAACACATTATATACCTTAAGCTTATATAATGTTGTGCCATTTTTCTCTCAGCTAATAAAAATAAAAGAGATCTGGTTTCCACCCCCAGGAAAGACATCATAATAATGATGATGACCTAGGGTAACTCATAAACAAATAGGTCAGTTTAGAGATACTAACACTCAGTGATTTTTATCTTTGATTTGCCTCACTGGATGAACCCTAAGAATCTTTTCAGTATAGTCCACACATATATGAAATGTTGACCACTTAATTTGTTTCTTTCCCTAATTAACTGAATCAATAAACTGTTAGTAGCTACAGTTAGTTTTCGACTGTCCTATCAAAAAATGATTTGCGAACTTAAACACTGATAAAAACCTCCCTTCCCAGACACATTATGAAGAAAAATTTGTTCATAAGATTTCTGTTTATCTATGAGTCAATCAGTTTGCAATGTGTTATTTGATCAATCGAGCAACACGTCTTATTAACATCTGTGAACACAGATTGATCCTTAAACACATTTGTAAAAATACCTTCTAGTTTTAAGGGGATTCCAGCCTAGTAGGAAAAAAACAAAATACACAAAAAATAAAGCAAATTTAATATAAATTATTCACTTTAACAATATTGTTGTATCTAATAAAACTGCTAATAAATGGTCGAGAATGTGCTACTAATGTATGAAGGAAGAAGTATATACATTAGGGTCAAGGACTCCAAAGAAGTTATGAATTCTTTTACTATCTTCATGAACTTGTACAAATTCCTTAAACACTCTTTTCATTTGTAAATTGAACACAATGACACTTATCTCATAGTGTTACTATGAAGATTAAATAAAATGTTTGTGAAAACACCTATCATTGGTTTCTGGCACATTATATGAGTTAAATAAAATTGTAGGAAAAAGGAGGGAGAAAATGGAATTTTGATAGTTTTTGAAGAGTTCACAGACTGCAGCTTCTCAAACTAGTTATTTACAATTTAGAAGTCAAGGCTGGGGGATAAAAATATCAGAAAATAAGTGTCTAGATAAAAGATGAGTACCGTGGACACGTGAACAGGATCTCCTGGGGGTGAATGTGGGACGCGTGTTGCTGGGATGTAGGCAGTCTTCCTCAGGTGGTCAGAGTTCTGCAGGGCTTTCACATGGGATGTACTTTCCCTGCAAGGCTCAGTGGCAGGACTCCCTCTGTATCACCTCAAACTGACGATAAACTCATACATACTTTCTGAGAAGAATTCACTTACTTTTAATACGTTGTGTTTTTAAAGACAGTCTGAGTGGTATTTCTCTACTTCATTTACATAAATATAATCCCTATAAATCACTAAGATATTTTCCTGAGTTCTATGATTTTAAATGTATAGATACTTATGTTATTTATATGTCTAATTATCTCAACTCTGTAATAGATAGTTAACACTGTCATTCACCAGTGACTCCTTATATCTTAATTGTTTTATTTTTACGATCTCTATCATCTGCTCTTGTTTCCTGCTTTATCTCAAGCACATTGGAGGGTTCCTGACCCAGATGTTCAACAATATGTATACAGTGAATGGACCAATGAATATTACCTTTCAGGGCTAACATACCAAGAACTCCTCCACTTTTCCCTATTTAGTTTAACAGTATTTTATTTCATTAGTTTCTCTTTGAACATTCTGTCCCCTTTACGGAATATTTTCAAGATGGTATTTATTCATATATCTTGGAGCATAGTAATCTAGGACTCCAAAAAAAAAGTAAATTTAAGGTAGTTCTAGACTTTTTAACTTGTATAGAACAGAAATAATATGTATATTTACAAAACACAGAGTATTCTGTATTTTCTTTATGTATATTTATATCAATTTACTTAATGTAAGAAAATCCCCCCAAAGTAGCAATAATTTATAACTGCAAAATCTCTTATGTATTATAAAGGAAAAGGTGCTGACACAGTGAATATCAACAATCAAATATGTAATTTTTTTTGGTTTTGTTTTTTTAATATGTAGCAGGTTCTTTTATCAATAAACGTGGGTATGAGTTTATTTTATTTTTCCCCCATTTTTTAATTTAATTATTTTTCAAGTACAGTTTTCTGTCTATTACTCCTATCCCATCCCCCCTGCGCTCCCCCCTCGCTCCCATTTCCATCCTTCTCAGTTGTTGTCCATGTATCCTTTATATAGGTTCCTCTAAATCCCTCCCCTATTTCCCCTGAAATTCCCTCCCCTCTCCCCTCTGGTCACTGTCAGCCTGTTCTCTATTTCAGTGTCTTTGGTTATATTTTGCTTGCTTGTTTGTTTTGTTGTTTAGCTTCCTATTAAAGGTGAGATCATATGGCATTTGTCCTTCAACACCTGGCTTATTTCACTCAGCATAATGCTTTCCAGTACCATCCATGCTGTTGCAAAGGGTAGGAGCTCCTTCTTTCTTTCTGTTACATAGAATTCCATTGTGTAAATGTACCATAGTTTTTTGACCCAGTCATTTACTGATGGGGCATCTAGGTTGCTTCCAACTCTTGGCTATTGTAAATTGTGCTGCTATGAACATTGGGGTGCATAGGTTCTTTGGGATTGGTGTTTTAGGGTTCTTAGGATACAATCCCAGCAGTGGAATTGCTGGGTCAAAAGGCAAGTCCAATTTTAGTTTTCTGAGAAAATTCCACACTGTTTTCCATAATGGTTGTACCAGTCTGCAATCCCACCAATAGTGGATCAGAGTCCCCTTTTCCCCACACCCTCTCCAACATTTGTTGTCATGTTTTATCAACAGATTTTCTAATGAGAAAGTTTCTATGCCAAGAAAGGCTAAATATTACAAAATGATTTTGTACCTTTTGGTCACTATTTTATGATAAGTATCCAAAATTTCATACTTTAAAAATTTGTTTGCTACTGTGTTTTTATAATTTATTTATTTTTAAAAAATGTTATTTATTTATTTTTGGCAAGGAAGGGAAGAGAGGGAGAAAGAGGGAGAGGAAAATCTATCAGTTGCCTCTCACTGAGGCAACCCCAAACTTGGGACCAGGCCCACAACCCAGGCATGTGCCCTGACTGGGAATCGAACTGGCAACCATTTGCTTTGCTGGACAACACTCAACCAACTGAGTCACACCAGTCAGGGCTGGTATTTATAAATTAGATAGAGGACACAAATTAGTTCCCTCAGCATTTGCTATTATTAATGATGCCTATGCATGTCTCAGTTACATCAGTGTGTGAAACTTAGGCTTCTTATGACCACAATTATTTATTTTAATGTATAAATATTTTTATATATAGTACAAATTTAAGCTATATAAATAGAGAAATTACATTGGGGTATATGAAGTATAAGTGGAAAGCAACCAATCGGGAATAACCAATCGATAGCTTGGACTGTCTTTATAATTTGGCCTTTTTTTTTCTTGGAGAATTTGCAGTGATATAAATGCCTTTACAATCATTTATACAAAAAATTAATTTCAGTAATCTGGTTAGCTATTTCTTTGAACTATAACAGAGACCATAATTTTCCCTACTAGACAATTTTCATTTTACACTGCCAATTTTTATGGGTTTCTTGGGGTTTTTTTAAATTGAGGTATAATTGATATAACTTTTTTGTACTTTTTAAAATTATTTTATTGTTGTTCAATTACAATTGTCTGCATTTACCCCCAACCAACCCCCGCCTCCAGCCAAACCCACCCCCCTCCCTTGCTTACAGCCACCCTCGGTTTTGTCCATGTGCCCTAAAGTAATTCCTGAAAACCCTTCCCCCCATCATTTCCTCTGGTTACTGTCAGATTGTTCTTAATTTCAATTGATGAAACTTTTTAAAGCCAAATGTGAGACAAGAAATGAAGTTCCAAAAATATTTTAATAATAGAAATTAAACAAATAATTTTTATATAATGAAAATCTCTTGTATCATAGCGAGCATTTCTAATAGCTAAAATGCCATAACTTATTGTATTAAAATATTACATTCATTACTTATCAAAAGTTTAAGATTTAATTTTCTAGTAGTTCCTTATTTTATTCCTAGGGTTTAATATCCAATATCTACTTGTAACCAAGGCCAGGGGTTTTTATAAACAACACCCTCTTCTAAAGTATTTTTTTCAAAATAAATAAATAAATAAATAAATAAATAAAGTATTTTTTCTCTAAATGTAAAGCAAAGTTGTTTAATTAGAAGCCCCTAATTTTAGAGTTGTGATAACATTAGATGGGTACTACCCATTGAGTGTGATAAATATTTGCAAAATATATTAAAACTGCAAGCCACAGATGATCTATTTAGTAAAAGAGTCTGAATGAGCACTTAATAGTGCATGTTCTCTGTCAGTTCTGAATGTGTGATGAATCCACACATCTCCATGGTTTCTGCTGATGCTGGAGGCATTACAGTGAACAAAGCACACCAAAAGCCTTGTCCTCATTACCTTGTTACATGACTACCTGTTTCAGTGTAATAGTGTTGATCACAGCGATGAAAGCAGTAACAAGCACCACTGATCTATTTGAGACTACTTGGTTTCAGAACAGTGATGTTTCTTAATTATGTTTCCCCTCCCTAAAGAATATCCAAAGCATTAACTTCTGATGCCTATTTTGTGCTAGTATTTTATATGCATTATTGAATGCATGTAATACTACCTTACATTAAAACAACCCTACAAGGATATTATGCCTAATTTATACATGAGTAAGCTAAAGCTCACAAAGTTTGTATAAATCGTCTTGGGCTATTTAGCAATTAAGTTGTAGAAGCAAGTTTCCATGTTCCATATATATTCTTATTTATAGACTTTGTTACATTGTTAAGTTTACTTCAAGATTAATTTCTGGGCCCTGGCTGGTGTAGCTCAGTGGATTGAGTGTGGGCCTGTGAACTAAGGGATCACAGTTCCATTCCCAGTCAGTGCACATGCCTGGGTTGCAGGCCAGTTCCAAGCAGGGGGCGCATGAGAGGCAACCATACATTGATATTTTTCTCCCTCTTTCCTTCCCTTCCCCTCTAAAGATAAATGAATAAAATCTTAAAAAGAAAAAGAATTTCCAGTATAGGTTTGTGGAGTTTTTCTTTCTTGGCCATTTATTCCTTTATTTATTCAGATAGCAATTTATTGAATAAACCTGAAATCAAATTATGTATTGTGTTCTGAAAATAGAAAATTTAATAATGCATAGTTTCTGCCCTCGCAGAGGTTGGAGTCAAGTACAAAGATGTGTCGTATGTGTGTGTAAAAATCTCTAGCTGCTAAGATAGAATTACAGAGGGAATAAACATCATTTCTTACAATGAAGTCAGACTTCAAAGGAAGTGATGTTTATGTTGAGTCTCAAAAATATGACTTGGTAGATAAAATGAAAAGAATGACAAGCTGAAGGATGTGAGAGAATTATAGAATATGGTGTGCTAGGGAACTGTAATAGTTGGGTAGATCTTGCATATGGAGTAACAGGGTTTCAGAAGGTAGTAGGGACCAGGTCATGAAAATGAAATCGGGCCTCTCTAGAGTGGTCTTTTAAGAAAAGCAACACAATATGACTTCAGCTTTAGAATGCTCATTCTGTAGCAATATGAAGAATGGATGCTGTGGGTTCTTAAAGGTAGAGAGACTAGTTAAAAATACTTCAGTGATCCAAACACAAATGAAGAGAGCCAAAACAAAGCCAGTACCAGTAGAGTTAAAGAGGAGAAGACAGATAAACAACATCCGTGTCACAGAATTGCCAGCTCCTCATCACTGAGCGTGTTTTAGGATTGAGAAACAAGGCAGATTGAGGAGGACTTCCGTTTAGAATGAGGTATTTCAGCAGTAGGTCATTTCTACTGAAAATATAGAAGAAAGGTCCGGTTTAAAGAGAAAGTAATCATTTTTGGATAGGTCGATTTTAGGTAATCTATCAATACCCAAAGGGTGATATCTAGCAGGTAGTTGAAATATGAGTCTGAAGCTCAGAAAAATAGCCTAACATTTGCCCAACCCCCTGACCTGGTGTTTCTGAAATGTGGTCATGCTTCTTTTCACCTCAGGCTCACTGACTGCTTCTTTAAAAGTAAGCTTCTGAATTTTTCAGAATTGTGATTAGCTTTCTTCCTCTCAGTGATGACAGGCTTGCTCTAGTTGATTTGAAGATATTGTGCTTAGGAAACCAACCCTCAAATACAATTAGAGTTCATCTCAGTGCTGCCATTAACTTTCAACATGACCTTCAGCTGCTTACTTAACCTTCCTGTGTTTTAGTGCCCCGGGCTGCAAACAGCAAATACTGTAATACATGGTAAAACACTGAGCTGAGGGAAAGAAAATTAATATAAACTTTACTTAAGTACTTAGTAAATAAAAATTTTTATATAAATGCTTATCCAAATATATTTCCCATTTTCTCACTGTACTAATAATAGCTTAGAAAGGAAAGAGGACGGACACAAGGTACTACTCCACATTTTGTTGCAAAATGAAAGAAAAAAATGGCATAAAAGGTACACACGACATCCTCTAATACATTATCTATTACCTCGTACTTTTTGACCAGTGGCTAAATAATTCCTATATTGAAAGGTCTCTGAGCTAAAGTCACGGTATAAATTTCTCTGTTCGTACTGATTAAATAGTGAACTCATCAGCTCCTATCCTGAAGAAAACCACGGTCTTGCCTATCACATTCTGACTCCAACTGCACAAGGGAACCAAGCTCATTAGCCAACAGTTGCAGTAATTTATCTGAACTGTTCACTGAGCTATGATATGAGAGGCTCGAGACCCCATACTCAGAGAGGCTATATCGTGGAGCTCCTGAAAAGAGACAGAGTCAATTCACCTTGGAAATATCTTTATACACAGTCCTGAATAACTCTGTTGCCCAGACCAATACCCAGTGTGTGACAAACTCCTTTGAAAGGTAGTTTTCCTAGGGGTTGCCCTTGATGTGTGTTCCTCCATTTTCTGTTGCTCTTCCTTGCTGCCTCTTCACTGACTTTCCTCAGTGGAGATCGCTCAGTGGAGATCCGGGATGGGGATGTGTGAAAGCCAGAGACCCACACTTCAGGAGTGATTTCTGGGACAGGCTCCCAGCGCCAAAGGAGCTGCTTCTAGATAAAGCTCCCACAGTGCCATGACATTCTTAGATGATCACCATGCTTTCCTGGTCCAGAAATCTCTGAAGACTTCAGCCGCACCCCAAAATTTCTTCCAAGTCATTTTTTAATATTTATTAAATATTTGTGTTTCAGGCACCATGCTAGGTAGTAGAGTTATAAAGAGGATTAGGAATGTTTAAAGCATTCACAATGGAATGTTCACTATAATAATAGGAATAAAATTTATTGAGACTTTTTACAGGCCAGGAACTGTCCCATCTGGTAGACATATACTATTTAATACTTGCATAAATTCAATGATTTGTACATTGGTTTCCTAGGGCTCCCATACCAAATCACCACAAACTTGGTGGCTTACAACAGAGATGGACTCTCACAGTTCCAGAGGCCAGATTCCTAAACCCAGGTATTAGCAGGTTTGGCTCTTTCTAGAGGTTCTTAGGAAGCATCAGCTCCACACACCTCTTCTTGCTTCTGGTAGCTGCTCAACAAGCCTTGACATTCCTTGGCTTGTGGGTGCATCGCTCTAATCTCCGTCTTCTCTTCTGTGTCTCTATGTGATTTTTTGTTTTGTTTTGTTTTGGTTGATTTTGCCTCATAGGAAAAACTCTCATTAGATTTAGAGCCTACTTTAAAGCAATATGATTTCATCTCAATTATTACATTAATTATAACTGCAAAGACTATTTCAAAATACATCACATTCTGAGGTTCTGGATAGTTATGAATTTGGGGGAGACCCTATGCAACTTATGAACGTATATGTAAGATTATTATAACTGATGAAATTGATGTTTATCAATAAATAACTTTTCTAGAATCAGGTAGGTTTGCTGCATAACCAACTACCTCAAAACTAAGTGGCTTAAAACAGAAAACAGATTATTTATCACAATATTGTGATCAGGGTGGTTCTTTTGGATTAGCTTGGTGGGGGCTGGACAGTGTAGCACAGTCTCACCCCTGTGTCTGGCAGTAACCTCAGTGTCTGGGGACACTAGGACGACTTGGCCAAATGTTTCTCTTTATTTATCAGGGCGGTCTGGGCTTACTCACAAGGTTCACAAGAGCAGGGGGAAAAGTGGTTTTCAAGATTCTGCAAGTCCTANGTGTCTCTATGTGATTTTTTGTTTTGTTTTGTTTTGGTTGATTTTGCCTCATAGGAAAAACTCTCATTAGATTTAGAGCCTACTTTAAAGCAATATAATTTCATCTCAATTATTACATTAATTATAACTGCAAAGACTATTTCAAAATACATCACATTCTGAGGTTCTGGATAGTTATGAATTTGGGGGAGATCCTATGCAACTTATGAACGTATATGTAAGATTATTATAACTGATGAAATTGATGTTTATCAATAAATAACTTTTCTAGAATCAGGTAGGTTTTGCTGCATAACCAACTACCTCAAAACTAAGTGGCTTAAAACAGAATACAAATTATTTATCACAATATTGTGATCAGGGTGGTTCTTTTGGATTAGCTTGGTGGGGGCTGGACAGTGTAGCACACAGTCTCACCCCTGTGTCTGGCAGTAACCTCAGTGTCTGGGGATACTAGGACGACTTGGCCAAATGTTTCTCTTCATTTATCAGGGCGGTCTGGGCTTACTCACAAGGTTCACAAGAGCAGGGGGAAAAGTGGTTTTCAAGATTCTGCAAGTCCTATATTTGCTAATGTCTCACTGGCCAAAGCGAATCACATGATCAAACCCAGAACCAGTGTGGGAAGAGACTACCCAATGGTATGACATAGGAGGGGAATTATCGCAGTGGCTTTTTCTTGGGAGAGCAGGAATCTTTTTTTATATTTTCAAATCATCAGTGAGAGTATCTAAATAATTAATGAGTGTTAGATTATGGATTTCATCCTAAGAATCTCTTATCTTCCAAAGTACTTTCACCCAGTAAATTTATCTTTTAGCCTCTGAAAGAAAAAGGTTATTGAATTATCATTTTCCAATTACCTACTCCATACAGGACATGAGAATAGAAGAGATTTGAGCTCTATGGTCATTTTTCTCAGGTATGTCTTATAGCCTCACAAGCCCACTAATCTTCTATGAGAAATATAACTTGGGTAGCAATCACATGTGATTATATTCTAGTCTGTCTTTTAAATTGGAAAAGTGCTGGAAAAGTTGTGGTATGGGCAGATGATTCCTTTACTGATTACTACCATTTGTATCCTAGGTAATGAGACTATGCCTACAGGGATTAGCCGCATTTTTATAATTTGGAAAAAACAAATATGCAAGACACCTCTCTGTTTCCCAATTTCCCTAATAGAAGAATTATACAACTGGGCTAAGGTATAATTTGCCTCTGCATTTATGAGAAATGCATGACTAAAACAACTTAGGTTTGATAAAGAGATATACACTAATTTGAAGTAGCAAGGCCTAGAGCCAATTTACAAAGCACAACTGCAATTTTCTACTAGATGCAAAAAAAAAAATCTCTGCAAGACCCACTTTCTCTCAAATTTCATACAGAATCCTGACATTAATCAAATAATGAAAATTTATTGAACATTTACTATGCTGCAGGGACTGAGATAAGTACTTTGCATGTACTATGTCATTCAATTCTATATTAGGAGACAGCCCATTTTGCAGATGAGAATATTGAAGCACCGGAGTTTAAGGTATCTCTAAATGCATATCTTTTCTCTACCATATGTACCCCAGGTGATGAAAAATTTTTAAAAATCATCTTTTATCTTGATAAATTATATTTTCTAACCTAATGTAAAGACAATGGCTCCATCCTGTATTCTAGCCCAGTGTTCCCAACCAAAAGTAGTGGACTTCATTTTAAAAATATATATTCTGTGTTTTCCATTACCATTTAGCCCCTTTACATCCTTCTCCCCCTGCAATCACCACACTGGTGTCCATGTCCATGAGTCCTTTTTTGTTTTTGCTCAATCCCTCCACCCCTAACCACCCTGCTCCCACAGCGTTCAGCCTGCTCTCTGAGTCTGTCTCTATTTTGCTTGTTAGTTCAGTTTGTTCATTACATTCCACAGATGAGTAAAATCATATGGTGTTTGCTTTCTCTGACTGGCATATTTCATTTAGCATAATGTTCTCCAGGTCCATCCATACTGTTGCAAAGGATAAGCATTTCTTTTTTTTTTTTTTACAGTCAAGTAGCATTCCCTTGTGTAAATGTCCTATAGTTGTCTTATACACTCTTCTATTGATGGACACTTGGGCTGCTTCCATACCTTGGTGATTGTAAATAATGCTGCCGTGAACATAGGGGTGCTCATGTTCCTTTGAATTAGCATGTGGGGTTCCTTCACATATATTCCCAGAAGTGAGATTGCAGGATCAAAAGGCAGATCCATTTTGGTTTTTTGAGGTGTCTCCATACTACTTTCCATAGTGGATGCACCAATCTGCATTCCCGCCAACGGTGCAAAAGGGTGTCCGTTTCTCTATATCTTTGTCAGCAGGCGATGTCTGTTGATTTATTGATGATGGCCATTCTGACAGGTGTTAGATGGTATCTCACTGTGATTTTAATTTGCATTTCTCTGATGATTAGTGACATTGAGTATCTTTTCAAAAGTCTTCTGGCTATCTAAGTCTTCTTTGGAGAATTATCTACGTATACAGGTATTCCCATTTTATAATTAGATATTTTTAATGGAAAATGAAGGTTGGATAAAATCTGTTACCCCCTTTACCATGCTTTCATACAGACCTATTTTCACAGAAATTTTTTTAATTCATAATACCCTAATATGTAACATCTCACAATATCAAAATGCTGAAAATGTTTTTTGTTATTGTTCCCACACACAATTCCCCCCTCTCTGCCCTCCCCGACCCTACCCAACCCCACCCCGAGGAAGAACAGTAGCAGCATCTTTGATTCTCAGGTCTGACACTCCTTTGGAATGGACAATTTTTCATAAGGGCTACACAATAGCACATATAACCTAATATAAGCATTATTTCATATGTACTTTTTTGTAGCCAACGTCTGCTCCAGAGTAATGCCATTGTTTCTCCAGATCTCTATCAATATGCAAAAACAAAATTTCATACTTATGGCCATTTTTAATATTTTTATTTTGAGATTTTTATTCAGCTTCAATATCTGAGCAAGACTTTGCTAGTGAGATTCTACTTTGCAGAACACCAGATGGCTACAATAAAACACAGAAATGATACCTGCAGAAGGAATTAAGGAAGGCATACTCACCAAGCTTTACCCTCTTCTGGGTGCCAGCTGTGTGCATAGTAACATGCAAAACAAGTATAATCTACAATGCTAGTTTCCTTAAAGAGACCGTGGGAAGTTGTTAGCACTGAGCCCAGAGACTCATTAGATATTAAATCAGAAGGAATGTAAGAAAAAAATACCCTATTTTTGTCTTCACTTGCAGCACAGGCAGTGCTAAGGAATTTAGACTAGGACTCTGCCATCTGTACGCTTATTTGAAGTTCAAGTGCTGCCATTGACCTATTATGATTTAATATTCCTCTTGGGAATAGGGAGAGTGCAGACACATACGGGTTAAATTTGTGCAGAAAAATAAGGGAACAAACAAAATATGGAGCTTGCTACTTGAGCACTTTTAAGGTCAAGTGCTCTGACTCTAGATGACCTTATTAAATGAACAGATTCAAGGGGATAAGAAATATTTCTTTGGCTCATGGCTCTATATTGGAGATCATCCCAAATCTTGTAGGGTTTTCACTGGTAGAATTATTTGTGAATTATTTATCTTATATACTTCACATTAAAATCCATCATCATATTTCTCAGAAAGTGAAATGTGTCATCATTTGGCATCAGGTGAAGTTAATAAAGCCAACTACCATCTCAATTGCTTTACCTAATTTCAAACATCTCACATATAAATCACATATTGGGCCATAGCCTCATTTTTATACTAGGTCCTGAAGGAGAATACCTCAACTACTTAAAAACTTAACAAAAAATGGACTTAAATGCATTTAGTTATGGAAGCCTTTTGGGGAAAAAAGGCTATGGTGAATGCTATAAAACTCTAAATATACTAAAAAAGCATTGAACTGTATACTTTAAATGGGTTAGCTTCATGGTAAGAAAATTCTCTCTCAATAAAGCTGTTTAAAACATTCATCCATCTAAGTTTGACTAAAGCACTGTGCGTTTTCCTGCTCAGCTTGCTAACCTCTCTCTTCCTCTCTGAAGTTCCATAGAAATCCACCTCAGGAGCCCAGATGCCAGAAAGGACAGTAATTATCATGTGTAGCTTAGAAAACATTTCGGTGAAGGCTCTGCTTCTCTGAAGAGCCTAGCTTAAGTTTCTAATTATTTAACACATGTTTGCACAACACCATCTTTCTCAACGTCATTTTTCTCTTATCCTGCCCAGTTAATTAATATACGTGTGCCTAAAGAAGGGTATCCTATAAACACAATGATGAGAATTTCAGGCTGGAGTGCTAGTAAGGAGGAGAGGATTGGGGACCCTCTCATTCTCTAGGGAGAACTTGCATTCCAGTATTATCCTGGACATGTAGACATTCTATGTCTCCTTCTCCTCCTTTTCCTTTTCTGTAATTACTATTATGACCACTGGTACGCACATATGTTTCTCAGTTGAACGTATGCAGTTCTCCCCCTTTTGTGTAGACATAACTCAAAGACTGGCTAACATTCAAACACATTCCCCTTCTTGTCAGGTTCTCTTGGTTATTTTATAAATAAACTCTTGATAGGCAAGAGTAAAAAGTAAAAACAGTTTTGTTCTTTTTGCTGCAAGACTATTACTCTTGTGTAAAAAGAGTTTTACTGCAAGTTCTATCACAAAAAAAAAAAAAAACCATACACTGGTGCCTAGGCCATCACTCCATCATTTCTCTGTACCAGACGTTACACACAAACAGCTCCACAATTTCAGAAGTATCTTCATTTATCACACCTTTCCTCAGAGTCTTCACCATAAAGGCTTTTAGCTCCTGAAGTTTACATCCAGTCCCTTCTTCAGGGCCATTTCAGGCTGATGGCACGAGCAGAAAGAAATGGTCTCTCCTGAACAGGAGTCTATACTCCACTGGCTGTTTGCTTTAGCATGGATACTTTTACAAGTACTATATTTAAAAAAAAAACATAAGTAACCCATGCTTATTTTTAAAAAGATGTAAAAATAAAAGTAACAAAAAATTACTTATACTCACCATACATAAAAATATCTTCTATATTTTTATGTATGGTATTTGTGTGTGTATGTGTGTGTGTGTGTGTGTATATATATATATATCTATATATATATATCCCTAACCTCTCTTCTTAATTTTTCCACTTCACATTACTTCTTACATTTATTCAGAAAATATACATTCGGTAACTACTATGTCTTAGGTTCCATGCCGGCACTTGGAATAAATAAGAATAATATGGCTTGGCCTTGACGGCCCTTTCCAGTGGAAGACTACATAAAACAGCATCAAAACAGAAAGACAGGAGAGCAAGGGACATCTGTAATAACATCAACAACAAAAATAGAGAAAAAAACAGACAGACAAAATAGCAACGCATTACAGAAAATGTAATAAAGAAAATAAAGGGCTGGGATACAGAATTACACATGGAGCACTACTTTTGTACTTTGGTAATTCTCCTGAAAGACCAACATTTAAACTGACATTCAGGATGGGAGAAAAATTAATCTCAGAAACACTAATATATGGAGCATTCCCAGACAGAAAGACTAGCAAGTTCAAAGTCCCTGTGATGGTCAGTGTGATGTGTCACCTGGGCAAGGCTATATCCAGCTGTGCCCAGTTTATTCAGTAGCTATGAAAGTATTTTGTTGATGTGATTAACATTCATAATTAGTTAACTTTAGGTAAAGGATATTATCCTTTAAAATCTTGGTAGGCCTGATTCAATCATTTCAAAAGTCTTAACAGCAGAACCAAAGTTTTCTGGAAGAAGAAATCCTATTTGTGGACTGAAGCTTTAACTGCCCGAGAGTTTCAGCCCACCCTTTGTGACTGCCTGCTCACAGATCTCATGTACTGCTTGCCTAGACAGCCCCAAAATCACATAAGCTAATTCCTTGCAATGGATCTCTTAATATATTTATCTCCTCCTGATCCTCTTTCTGATTAAATGCTAACTGAGAGAGTCCCTGGGAGGGTAAATAATAAACATAAGAATAATATTTCCTGTGTGTTTTTGTGCACGGGGTACTCTGAGCACTATCTATGCACGATTATTATTTCTACCTTATTAATGAGGAAACACAGAGATCCCAAGCTCACACAGCTAGTAGTCACTGGAGTTATGGCTCAAATCCAGCCATTCCTAGGTATAGTTCCTGAGCTGAAAAAAATGGCTATAACCTGTTGGGAACAGCCCTGCCTGGTTTCAGGAGCTGTAACCTACCCCATGGCTAAGGCTGAGTGAGTGACCTTCAGACCATAAGCCACTAAGGAGACAAAGCTTATCTCCCTGACAGGAGCACCACTTCTGCTCCTTCATCCATAACTGGCCTCCAGTGCTTGATCAGTTAGCCAGTGACAGGTAAGATTCCCCAAGGGGGGAACGACCTAAGACAGGCATGATCACATGGAGGCCCCAGGGAAGGAGGTGGGGGACTATGGAGAAAGGGGGTGATGGACCCTTGCCCCTTGGCTTCGACGAAGCCTGAGAGTCCTCATTCTGTCTGCAAGAAGTCTCCTAATTCCTTGGCTATTTGCCTCCTCTGCCCGAGTTAAGCCTGAAACAATGACAGAGGGCAGTGCAGCCCTGTGCTGGAAAGGGTGGGCTCCCTGGGAGATCAGGCCTGAGAAAGAATATGTAAAATCCTATGGAGCCTGCTTTGCTAAGATTACTCTTAGTTAAATGATAAAGGTCTGAGCAGGAAATGAGTTTGTTTCCAAAAGTTTTGTAGCCCTTTAGCTAACAGATCCTGACGCAAAATAGGCCCTCAGAGTTCTTTGTTATCTATTGTTTGATCCTTACTGTCTGACAGTGATTAATGAACTTTACCTGTATTCCTGTGCAAATTGAAACCCAATAAAAACCTGTCAAGGCAAGGGTCAGTGCACTCTCCCCTTGAGAGAGTTGCCAGGCTGTCCCTTTTCCTCCACAGGATTCTGTAGTCTGTGTGCATTTGTCTCATATCTCATCCATGACACCGCAGACACCTCGAGCCATTGTCTGCATCAATAACCCACTGAGCAAGAGGGAGAGTTGCATGAGATGACTTAAAAGATAGCCAAAGACCAAATTATGCAATACCAGGTATGACACAGGAAAAGGGTTGAATATTATAAGATGGTTAAAGAATAAGTATTGACTTACTTTCATCAAGGGATATTATCTGATTTAATTTTCAAGGATATTATACTAGTTGCTGAGTATAGAATGAAGTAGAAGAAAGCAAGTGTTGAAAGAGGAAGACCAGTTAGAAGGCTGTGGTACCTAAGAGAAAGATCATGGCTACAAATTTGGCAGTGGATATGCAGAGAAGCAGAAAGATAGATCTGAGGTAGAGTTGACAGGACTTAAAGTATTGGATAAGGACTAGGAAGCCCTGAAGATGGTCCCTAAGTATCTGGCTTGAAGGTGTGGGTAGATGATAATACCATCTAAAGACATTGAGAAATATGTTTAGTTTTTAATATATTAAATTTGCGATGTCTCTAGGATATCCAAGTTGAGGTGCAAATCTGGAGCCCAGAGGTTTGGATTTGAAATAGGGATTTGGAATTTATGACCATAGAGTTGATATGCAAATCTGTGTGAGTGAATGAGGTCATTGAAAAAGCAAACACGGAAAGAGGAGAGAATGAAGCAATGTCCAAACCATGAGATGTGCCAAAATTTAGAGATTGGGCACAGAAAGTTTACAAAAAATAAATCCTTAGAAGGAGTTGCTAGTGATCGAAAGGAAACCAGAGATTGCAATATCATGTGAGCAAAATGAGAACAACATTTAAGTACAGAATGTCAGCTGTGTTGAGTGTGTTGAGGAGTCAAATGCAACGAAATTGGTAAACTATCCATGTGAGATGTGGAGCACAACAGCCAAGAGAAGACTGATGATCTTGACAAGATTGGAACAGAGGGTGGTAAAAACACTGATGTGAGCAAGAGCGAGAATAGGAAGTTAGAATGTGACCACAGAATATCACCCACTCTTTTGTAAAATGTCTATAAAGCAAGAAGAGACATAAGTAGTGGGAGGGTGAGGTGGGTGTACATGAAAAGGGTGTGTGTGTGTGTGTGTGAAAATACAATGACATGATCTGCTGAAGTAGGAATGGCTGGTGATTCAGGAGAAAGATGATATTAGAAAAGAAGCAATGATCCTTGAGAGAATAGCACAAACTTGAAGAAATTAACCTTTGAAAGAAAGGACAAATCCCTCACTGTAATAAAAAAGAATAAGAGGAATGGGGTGGAAATGTAGGTTGTTAATGTGATAAAAAATGAGGGATTTTACATCTGATCACGTTTTTCATTTAAAAATAAAGCCACTTTATCATCTGAAAGTATAGCGAGGAAGGACCAGAATACATTTGGGATAAGAGAACGTGAGAAACGTTGATCTTAAAGCATGGGAAGGCAAGACTACTAGAGATATGTGGTAGTGTGATATCAGTGGTCCCTGTGAGTTTCATGGTCCAGGATTTCTAGCTGCTAGCAAAGAGCTACTGAAATAAATAAACAAGACTTCAAATCACCCCAAATCACCACACAAAAATAGACAAAGCAACTAGAACAAAAGCAAAGAAAACATTATAATAAAACTAGTGAAAAATGTTCAATTAGACCTTCAAAAATGAGTGAACACAAACCATCACTGGTAATATGACCATGTATAAGGGCAGCTGTGTGGGAGAATGCAGGAGAGGACAGGCATCTGGTGGATCAAGGGGTTTCTAAGCTAGAAAAGGGTCAAGGAAAGGGTTGTTTGCCAAGACAGTGGAAGATACAGAGGGCATATGAAAGGGAAGGGAATCATCATGCACACATTTTCACATCTATAAATTTAGGCCCACACATTTTTAATGATTACATAGAATTCAGTTATGGGTGTACAGTGAACTGTTTAATTCCCTATCATTGGATAAACTTATGTTCTTAGGGGGGGAAAATTGCAAAACTGCATAAAATAACTATAAAACCACTCGTGCAGTCGTCTAACAAATTTATTAAATTATTTCCTGAGAATTGCTAAAGTGAAATTACTAGGTTAAAGAGTATGCATTTATGTAAGGGTTTTTTTTAAAAAACATTTTATTTTTATTTATATTTAGAGAGAGAGGAAGGGAAGGAGAGAAACATGAATATGTGGTTGTCTCTCTCGTATGCCCCCAAGTGGAGACTTGGCATGCAATCCAGACACGTGCCTTGACTGGGAATCGAACCAGGGACACTTTGGTTCGCAGGCCCGCACTCAATCCACTAAGCTAGCCAGCCAGAGCTTATGTAAGGGTTTTAAAATATATTTCTAAATTGCTCCTAAAAATAGACACTTCTAATATTGGAGTCTGAAAATATCAAGTAATAAACACACTTAATCACTTGTGTCTATTCATTCTTTTTATTGTCTATCACCATTTAATTTCTATTTTTCAATTTTAATAGTCACTTAGTCCTGAAAATTGAATTCATTAATAAGATTTTCAAAGAAATTAGCTAGCATTGTCTATATTTTTACTTCTTGGCAGTTGTGATTTTTATCTAATTTTCACTGTTAATATTGTATAGATGTGCTTTCTATTTTCATTGGTTTTGCCAGATACTGATTTACCTGTTTTGTATTTTTCCCCCAAATCTGTACTGTTGTTTGATAGATTCTAGAGTTCTATTTTCTCCTTTGTTAATTTCTGGTTTTCTCTGTTTGAATCTCCTTTTTCTATTTTATTATGCCTACTGGTGTTGATATAAAAAGTTTCCACAATCATTCTTTCTAATTGTAGTTTTGGTTTTCTCTTTGACAAGTTAATAAAAAAGAAGCATTGCTTTTTAAATTCATTTACTGCTTTCTAGTTTTACACAAATTTAATCAAAGATTTTCAACTTGGGGTGCTTACAGTTCTCATGTGATTTAATAATCAATTTGAATAAATATCTCATTATATAACTATTTTGAGGGCCAACAATTATATATTTTATTAAATTAATTTTAATTATACCATTTAATTACCTTCATATTTTAGTTTGATCCATTTAATGAAAGAAGATACTAAGAGAAAGCAAATATGTTAAAAATGAACATTTGGGTGACAGATTTATGGGAATTCTTTATTATACTTGCAAGTTTTATGCTGATCTGAAATTAGGACAAAAATGTTTTTTAAAAAATACAATAAGTGAACTTATGAATCAGAAAATCATCCCATTGAACCAATGTATGAACAAATGTAGCAAATACAACTTCAAAGCAAGAAATTATTTCAGAACCTCATTGTCTCTTTTCACAATAATTAAGTTTACATGAAGATGTTTTCACCAAGAAAAGAGTCTAATAATTTCAAGAAAACTGGTTGTCATAGCATTGAAATTTGAAGGAATCATGATTAAAGAAGTATCAAAGAATTTTCAGAAAAGACTATTGAAATTTTAGAAGAGAAATGAGCTTATAACCTTGATGATGCAATAAGCCAAGGATCACTGAAAAAAATGCTATAGAAAGTGCTCTATCTCACTATTTGCTACCCTGAGGCTTCAAGAACATCAACTCATACACAGAGTATTTTGACATATGTTGATCTAAATGTCATTCAAAAGTCCTATGGTGAAAAAGAGTTTTATAATTGCCCTATTATTATAGGGCAATTTTCCTGATAAAATTTCTTTTCTTCATTCAAAACTCTAGTGGTTTCATTTCTCAAGAGGCTCAACTAGTCTAATTCATTAAGAAAAATTCTTAGAAAGGAACATATTTTGTTGTTTGCCTGTCTCTACTAAACCTTTTCCATCAACATACAAATATACTGTAATTCCTTTAATCTTTAATTCTGTTGGCACCATTTCCCCAATTAGCTCCCAATGCATTTTTGCTCCTTTTTACAGCAAAATACCTTGAAAGAGTTGTCTGTCCTTAATGTTTCTATTCCTCTTCTCCCTGCACTCTGGATTTAGCCTCCACCACTGCAGAGGGGCCTCTCAAAGTTACCAGTCACGGCCTCAGTGTCAGACCCACTGATTAGTTCTTAGTCTCCATCTTATCTGACTTCTCAACATTTGAAACTGTCAGTCACTTCTGCCTCTTAGCTCTTCGAATAAAATATTCTCTTAATTTTTCTGCTGCTCCAACAATCACTTGTTTTCAGTGACCTTAGCTGATTTCTTCTATTTATCAAGAATTATATTTAATGTTGGAGTATCTCAGGGCTCCATCTTTGTAGTCCTTTTATCCAGTTACATTCTTTCTTCACTATCTTTTCCATTTTTTGGTTACTTTCAGAAAGGGAAAAGAATAGAAAAGAAAGTAAGTGTTTGGCAAGGATACAGAAAAATTGGAATCCTTGTCCTTGTGCGTTGCCAGTAGAAATATAAAACAGCATAGCTGCTGTGGAAAACAATATAGTGGTTTCTCAAAAAACAAAACAAAACAAAATTACCATAGGATCCAGCAATTCCACTTCTGGGCATATACCAAGAAGAACTGAAAGTAGGGCTCAAGGAGATATTTGCATGCCCATGTTCATAGCAGCGTTATTCACAATAGCCCAAAGGTAGGAGCAACCCAAGTGTTTTTCTACAGATGAGTGGGTCAACTACAGGTGGTATATACACAGAATCCTTTAAAAAGAAAGAAATTGACGCCTGCCACAACATGGATGAACCTTGAAGATGGCAGGCCAAGTAAGCCAGCCACCAAAGGACAGATGCATGATTTCCCCGACATATGTTAACTGGAGTAGTCCCATTAATAGAGACAGAAAGTAGAATGGTTGTTGCCAGGAGCTGGGCGGGGGGCGGGGGGAATGAGAAGTTATTGTTTAATGGGTGTAGCATTTCAGTTTAAAAAGATGAAAAGTTATGGAGATGGTGGCGGTGCTGGTTGCACATTGTGAATGTATTTAATGCCACTCTAGTTTTTGTTAGATCCTGTATTTATCCATTAGGCATAAGATGGATACCATTTAATTACCTTCATATTTTAGTTTGATCCATTTAATGAAAGAAGAGACTAAGAGAAAGCAAATATGTTAAAAATGAACATTTGGGTGACAGATTTATGGGAATTCTTTATTATACTTGCAAGTTTTATGCTGATCTGAAATTAGGACAAAAATGTTTTTTAAAACATTTAAACATTTAGGCATAGATTCATAACAGGGCCAATTATACTAATTATGTTATTTTTGGAATCAAATGCTCTGACATTTGGGCCTTTTTGACTGGAGAGAACTTTCTCTTCCCAGCACTAACCCATTCTTAGAAGTAACAAAGGGCTCCACTGGGGGCATGTCTTCCACATGCAAACTGACCAGCCGTCTCCCATTGGGCTCAGACACTTCAGAAGGCAATATCATCAAGAACTGCCTCAGTCACCCCAGGGCCAGGTGCCAGACAACTAGAGACCATCCCTACATCCCAAAGTCTGTTAAAACTTTTCCGACTAGCCAATCCTGACTGTCTACTCTGTTCTGCATTAAAGGAGGAATTATTCAACAACACTTGTTATAGTGCCATAAATAAGACTTGATTCAAGACCATCACAATAAGTACAGGGACCACTACAATGGGATTTTACATTGAGGAAAAGAGATTGTTCTTAACTCCCAATAAGGCATGGGAAAGTGATAGTTTGTAGCCAAGGGACAGGGGTGGGGGGAGTCAGTGAATGAAAAATTACTCAGAGGAAATATCTTAGGCTGGGATGGGGGTCAGGGGTCAGGTTTACCTAAACTCACCTAATGGGATTCTTGCTTAGCACAAGCCAGGGTAATCAGACATTACCTGAAGGATAGAGGAGAATAAAGAACCCAACTACATATTGAGAGTGTTGAGATAAGCATGAGAGATTCTTGCTAAATTGAGTTGGCAGGCTTCTTTCTAAAACTGATTTTAAAGACAGTACACAGAAGATCCTATGAGAGTTTCAGGAGTCTGACTAAAGTTTGGTCAAGCAAAGGGTCTATGTTACCTGCCCTTCATTTTCTGCAGAAATCCCAATAAAAAAATCCCATGGATTCTCCTGTCTTGGTTTGACTCCTGACTCCTGACTCCTGTCTTCTGTCTCCTGACCACACTGGGACTTTCCCCTGCACCCCTGCATGGCACTTGGTGACTCCCTTTCTGGAACCTTAGAGTGCAAAAATATTTTTCTTCTAAGCCCTGTTCTTGTTTCCTGTGGTCACACCAACTTTATCATACTATCTCCAACTTACCTGTAAACATTCTTTGAACAGCCACTGAACTGTATACTTAAAAATGGTTAAAATTGTATAATTTCATGTTTATTTTACTATGATCAAAACTTTTTAAAGTTCCATAATAACCAGCTTTTATTAACCTTTCATGAGGAATAGGTGAAATAATTTTTAAGTCAACTATTAAAAAGGTTTTTTTTAAAGTTATGAATAGGTTTTGAACAGAGTTTATGTGAGTTGTTCTCGTTGGTAGTAACAACCTACCAAGGTGATTTATCTTAACTAATTATATACTTTTAGGGTATAATAGTTTAAATTAAGTGGCAGCTATGTTTAAAATGTTTTATTTATTATGCTTATTGTATCCACATTTCTATATAAAATCTCTAAGGTACGAAAAGTGTATATTTCTCTTGTATTTCACAAAGAACATGGGATTTAGTCAGACTTTTGAAAAATTTATAATTTTTTCATAATTTATGTGTTCTAATTTCACATCTTTCCATTCTCAGCTAATCATTTTTTACATGAAGCAAATGGTTCTGCCGATGTTTCATATTCTATACTATTCTATACTATCAAGTAAAATTCAGACACGTTTTGTTTTCCTGGACAAAGTTTAGAACACCCCTCTGTAATACAGAAAGGCAGAGACTAATGAATATTCACACTAATTTCAGTAAAAAATCTCCTTGGAAAAACTTCCAGTATCAAACATTAAACAAACAAAGTAACAAACAAAAAGGAACAGAACCCAATTGTTATCATTTTTTTTACAATAAATGCCAGTTTAAAAAGGGCCAGGGGACTTATAAAATACTGATTTGTTTGTTTTTAAACAGTCGCTTATTTACAGAAAAAACACAAGCCAAATATGCACACAACTAAATGTTCCATCTAAAGTGAAACTTAATTTTTTAAATAACAAATATAAATTTTTTTCATATTCTATATATGATTATAAACCATCAAAACTCATTTCATAAACTCTTTCTTAATGAGTGCTCACCAGTAAGGTTTTGCATTTTCTATAACTAAAAAAAAACCATAAACAAAAAGCAGAGCTTTCTTTCTGATTTACCTGTAGACTGTCAATATGATCTAAGCTTCATGCCTCCAAGATGTCTATTATTATATAATTATTTGTGTCATTTTATTAGAGAACTTAAAAGGCAAACTATTGTTTGTATGAGCCAACGGTGTTTAATGAAAAGAAGAAAAAAATACCAGGTGTTCACAATCTTTTGGCAAAGGAAATACTCAACCTTTTTCTTATAAATTTGACCTTCAGAGCTACTTGAATACAACTTTATTGATTTCAAAATACTTCACTAGTCTAGGTGAATATTTGACCTTTATTATCTAAGAGAAGGAAAAGCACAAGGCTAATAATGCGCAGGCAAGCAATTGTCTGACTCTTGACAATATGGAAAAGAATCAAACAGGAATATCTGAAGCCAGGGATGCATCCAAGCTTAAAGTGCTAAAAATAAGCCAGTGACAACCAATGAGTAATTGCACCACATTTCCTTATATTCAATGGCACTTGATACATGGTAAATTAAAGCAGCTGCAAGCACATTTCAAAACCTTGAAGGTCAGGTTGGGTCTCTGCTACATTTTAGCAATTCTAAACACCAGGTAATAGGAACATTTCTCTTCCTTTATCATGGTTTGGAGCATGATCAAATACCTTTTCAAAAGATAGTAGGAATCTTCTTCATCACTATCATAGTCAAGAGATAAAATGAATTAAGAACCTTCTAACTTACTTCAATGCTGTGTGTTATGTTAATTTTACTATAATAAAAACGGTCAGCAGTCTCTACCCGCCAGGCTTCATTCAGCCTTTCCTTCCTAATTGTCCGCGAATCCAATAGGCATTCCCTTGCTTCCACTTTATAATCTATATAAAAAGAACACATCAAAAGCCTGCGAAAGCCTGAGTCTCTGACTAGTAACTCAAATGTGGTTGGGTTTTTTTTTTATCTCAGAAAAAAATCCCAAATTAATTTGTGATGCACACAGTATTTTTATGCATTCAGATTTTCCTAGAAACACTCACCCAAGAATATGTAGTTTGCTGATTTAAAATTAAGAGACTTACTTTTTTTTTTAATTTGGATTCCATTAGAAAAATGTTTTCCAAAAAAAAGTTATCCAAGATCATTGTATCCTCAATGGCATGTTCAACTAATACTGTTCTGTTTGTATGTATCAAATGAAAATGATACATCTAACATGAAAATTCCTTACAGAGGTTCAGAGAAAGCAGAGGGTGCAGCAAAGTAAATCAATTGTAAGGAAATGTACTAGAAAGACCCCAACTGCAAAGCAGAATGCTGGGCTTTGGGGGTTTAATTCTTAGTTTTGTTTTGTTTTGTTTCATTTTCCCTTAAGACTTGATCAAGTTAATAACAACCTCAGAACCTCAGCTTTCTCCTTTGTAAAATAAAGTCTCAGAGACTTTCTAAGATTTCTCCCAACTCCATAAGTAAATTCCATACTTTTAAATTACATAGACTTTGCAGCTCAGAAGCTATATTTTAAAAAACAAAAAGATACTTCTGATTACATAATTATTAAAGAAACTCTTAGCTCTAATTTTATGCCAAATATTATACATTTTCTATGCATTACCTATAATTATCTTTTGATTTTTGTACTTTCAAGTATCACATATACTCATATGAAAAAGGAGAAATGAAAATAAAAAATTTTAACTGAAGAAAAATTAAAATAATGTCCTATTATGTAATTTTAAACTGCTTATCAAAAATAAAAAAACTCCCCCCAGTGCTCCCCACCTCTTTTCCCCTGTGATTCTCTCCACTCTCCCCTCTGGTCCCTATCAGCCTGAGCAGGGTACGGCAGGGCTGGGAATATAAGACAGAAAACTGTACTTGAACAAGAATTAAAAAAAAAAAAAAGAATAGAATCCATCTAGCCCCTAAGGTCAATCTCTGCTCAGAGTTGGCCCACTCCCATGTTCTGTGGAATGCACTCTTGCTTAATAAATCTGCTATATCTCTTTCTGCTATAAAAAATATAAAAATAAAAAAACTCATTCTCTAAATTCTTTTAATAACTCATAGTAATTCTCTTTACATCCCTTTGAAAACAAATTTACTTATACATGCACATACATATATGTGTGTATCATTTAGTATAAATGCACATACATTTAGTGTATGTAAAGGTCCACACATATAAATAATAGTTATATAAAGGTACATACACACACAACTATTTATTTTGTGTAAAGTGCTAGATGTCACAAGAACTAAAAATTAAGCCGAAGTCTGTCATAGAACCTCTGCTGAAAACTCTGAAGATATCTAGCTATATTATATAACCTTGTATGTATCTCTATGATAGCATCTATCAAAGTACCTTTATGTGTATGTATCTCTATGATAGCATCTATCAAAGTACATTACAGCTTCTATTAATTTTCAAAATTCTTGAGATCAAGAATCATGTTTTACTGGGGACAAATACCCAGGAGGGACCCATTAAATGTTTTTGGATTGAATGAATAAATAAATGAACTTGTATAGATATGCAGGTACCTATGTAGTAGTAAATATGCAATTTATAAATATTTGGGTGCCTATTCTCCCTGTTCTTCAGAATTATCCAATTGCCTTTTTAAAAATGATACATCAATTTATTCAACAAATATTTATTGAGCACCAATTATGTGCCAGGTATAGTTCTAGGTGCCAGGAATGCTTCAGTACACATAATAAGTTAGTGAAATATATGATATATTAGAAGAAACACAGGAAGTGTAAGAGAAACTGTGCCACTGGGTTGGTATTAGAGCACATGAGGAAACCAGCTGTGCTGAGGGACAATGGAAAACTTCCAACAAATATCATGAGGCCTCATTTAGAATGTGACAAGCAATAACTGAGAGCAAAACCACTTTTGTTGCATTTCCTTAACATTATTCTTTATATCTCTGATTTTCAGTGTTGTGGTAGGAACCATCTTTGACAGGTGTCTAAAGCTATACATGTGTTAAGTTCTACTGCATATAATAGCTCATCTGAAGACTGGTAGGTGTCACTCACCTAGGTATAAATTGATTTATAGTTTTCAGGAAAGTAAATTTTAAGTTATTCTTATTATTTTGAAAAATTGAAACTTAAAAGCAACTACTAACCACTCAATAATAGTGTCAAATTTACTTATTCATTTTTTAGTCTTGATTTAAGCTTTTCTCTGAATTGGAAAGTTATATCTATATAGTTATAGCTATATTTACATATAGTCCCCACACGTGGACAGAAGAGCAATGTAATCACATACATAGTTTAGGTCAAACTCCACTATTTAGAAAATGAAAGAAGAAACACAAATTATCTGAAGTGACTTTGATGGATAACAAGAAAATTTCTTAATTCTTGTGCACCTAAGAGCCATGAATATAAGTCAGACTTTAATGGAGCTATTAATTTTTTTTATTTGGCAGTGGCTCCATGAAATGTTGTGTTGAGAAGTATTCTTGATGAATACATATATAGTGCCATTTTGTTTTTAGACTTTTCCTGTGGGCTTTTCTTTCTCTCTTCTTCTCCTTAAGCAAACCCTTTAACATTTGTTATGGTTGAGTGTTAAAAAAAAAAAAACTCCTTTATCTTTTTCTTGTCTTAGAAGTTCCTTATTCCTTCTTCAATTTTAAATGATAGCCTTGCTGGATAAAGTAGCCTTGGTTGTAGGTCCTCACTTTTTCATCACTGTGAATATTTCATGCCACTCCCTTCGGCCTGAAAAGTTTCTGATGAGTCATCAGCTGACAGTCTTATGGGGGCTCCCTTGTAGGTAACTCTCTGCTTTTCTCTTGGGGCTTTTATGATTCCCTTATCTCTAAGCCTTATCATTTTAATTATGATGTGTGTCAGTGTAGGCCATTTGGGGTCCAACTTGTTTGGGACTCTGAGCTTTCTGGACTTGTACAACTATTCCCTTCACCAGGTTAGAAACGTTTTCAGTTATTTCTTCAGGTAGGTTCTCAAGCCCTTGCTCACTCCCCTCTCCTTGTATTTCCATGATGTGGATGTGGTTACACTTCATGTTGTCCAAGATGTTTCTTAAGCTCTCCTCATTTTTTAAATTTTTTTCTTTTTGCTGCTCTCCTTTTCTCTGCCTTGTCTTCCAAAACACTGTTTTGGTCCTCTGCTTCATCTAAGCTACAGTTTATCCCTTCCAATGTGTTATTTACGCCAGATATTGCATTATTTCTGACTGGCCCTTGTTTATAGTTTCTATGCCTTTTTTTCATGCTGTTGAGTGTCCTTATAATCATTACTCTAAACTCTCCAATAAATAGCTTACTTCTATTTCATCTAGTTCTTCTGGAAAGTTCTCTTGTTCTTTCATTTGTCATCTATTTCTTTGTCTTCCCATTTTGGCTGCTTCTTTGTATTTTCTACAAGTCACATTTTGCTGAAGTGTTGTTTTTTGTTTTGTTTTGTTTTGTTTTTTTCTTTCTGTGGTTGTAAGGCTTCTCTCCAGCTAGTGTTCAGTTGGTTATTCAAGATGATTTCTCTGTAATTAATTGTAAGTCCAGATTGGTCCTGGGAGGAAATTAGTGTAGCTTTTACTTACTCCTCTGCCACCTTGGATCAAGAAGGTTCTGACTCCACCTTAAATGACTGAGAAAGCTTATTATTGGAAATGACTGCAGTGCAAGAAGTGGAAAGGAGTTGCCCTTGTGCACATTCAGCCTTTGACTGACGTCATGTAGAGCAGCTTATGTGCGACATCACATTTATGCCAAGCAGAGTCAGGGTCTTGTAAAACAAAACCAAGGGCTTGTACTTCTATACTTGTAAAATCTGTGCTGAGAATCAGTAAGAGAAATGGACTGAGACAGTAATCTAAAAGGCTGAGTCCTGGAGAAGGCAGGATAAAGCCTACGTCGTGAGTTGAAAACATGGCATATGTATAGCCAAGTATGATATTGGCTTAGTAGTATCTGTGAAAACCAAGAAAGGTAACTAAAACTAGGGATATTCAAGAAATATTAAATGAGCCAAGTGGAATTCTACCCGCAAGTGTTTCCCAGTCACAGCGTCATTTTGCATGCAGTTTTCATACAGTTCCACTTTTTTCTGAGGGGCTGTGCTCAGCATCAGGCATTGACTTATTAAAGCTACAAAATCTATTTTTTAACATGAATTTGGTTTGCATACCCTATTAGTCTGCTTCTTTGAACCTAGTATTTTTTAAAGACAACAAAAATATGTTGTCAAAGAATGTGTTCTTTCTGTTGTAATAATTTCATAGAAAGGGATTATTTTCAGCTACAAAGTATGGGTGATCCAGGAAGAACATCTGTAGACAGGAATAGAAGGGTCACTAAGTGATAGGACTATATCAGAACCACAGCAATTATACAAGCTAAAGCAAAGCTCAGCATGTTCCCCTTCTGGCCAAAAGGAGGAAAAAAAGGAAAAATGGTTATGTATTTAAGTTATACTAAAAATATATATTTTCTCTTTCTATGGCTGGCTTATTTCACTGAATGTTGGAAACTGCCCTGCTTGGTTTCAGAAGCTGCAACCCCCTCATGGCTAAGGCTGAGTAAAAGGACCTTGGGACCATAGCCACTAATGAGACAAATCTTCTCTTCCCAAGGGGGTGCCACCTCTGCTTGGCCCCAGGCAGATGACCAGTTAGCCAATGATGGGAAAGATTCCTCAAGGAAGGGATGACCTAAGACAGGCACAGTCATGATGGGGCCATCAGGGAAGGACTTGGGGGACTATAGAAAAAGGGGGTGATGGACCCTCACCTCTCTCAGCTCTGACATAGCCTGAGTCTTCATTCGATCTGTAAAAAGTCTCCTAAATCTCTTGGCTGCCTTACTTTCCCAGCCTGACTTAAGCCTGAAACAATGCCTGAGGGTGGTATAGCCATAGGCAGAATGGGCAGTTACCTGGTGTGATCAGGCCTAAGAAAGAATGTATAAAATCCTGTGAAGCCTGCTTTTCTAAGAATGCCCACAATTTTCTGATAAGGGTCCAAGCATAAAATGAGTTTGTTTCACAAAGTCTTACAGCCCTTTAGCTAACTGACCCTGACTCAGAATAAGCCCTCATAGTTCTTTGAATGTTATCTATTGTTTGATCATTACTGCCTGACAATGATTGATAAGCTTTACCTGTATTCCTGTGCAAATTGAACTCAGTAAAAGCCCATTGAGGAACTGGCTCAAGGCCCTTCTCCTTTGAGAGATTGGCCATCTTTCCTCCTCAAGAAGATCACATCTTGGTAGAATTATCTCAACCTTGGTGAATGAGGGCACTCTGAGGGTGGAGGCCTCCCACAACTTAGCATAATATTCTCCAGGTCCATCTAATCTGTCACAAAGGGTAAAAGTTTCTTCTTTTTTAAAGCTGAGTAGTATTCCATTGTGTAAATGCCCCAAGTTGTTTTATCCATTCATCTACTAATGGCCACTTAGTCTGCTTCCATATCTTGACAACCATAAATGTTGCAATGAACATTTTTTGAGGTATCTCCATACTGTTTTCCATAGTGGCTGCACCAATCTGTATTCCCACCAACAGGGCATAAGGGTTTCCTTTTCTCTGCATCCTTGCCAGCACTTGTTGATTTTTTGATGGTAGCTATTCTGACAGGTGTGAGATAGCTCATTGTGGTTTTAATTTGTATTTCTCCAGTGATTTAGTGACATTGAGCATCTTTTCATATGTTTATTGGCTATCTGTATGTCCTCTTTGGAGAAGTGTCTATTCAGGTCTTGTGCTCGTGTTTTCATTGGATTGTATGTTTTTCTGGTATTGAGCTTTGTAAGTTCTTTATAAAATGTGGATATTAAGCCATTATCAGATGTATTGGTGAATATGTTATCCCATTTAGTAGGCTGTCTTTTTATTTTGTTAATGGTTTCCTTTACCATGAAAAACCTTTTTAATTTGATGTTCTTTCATTTTTTGTTTCCCTTGCCTGAGGAGATATATCAGATAAAATATTGCTGTGAGAAATATTTGAGATTTTATTGCCTATGGTTTCTTCTATAAATTTACTGGTTTCGAGCCTAACATTTAAGCCTTTAATCCACTTTGAATTTATTCTTGTGTGTGGTTTAAGAAAATAGTCTAGTTTCATTTTTAAGCATGTATCTGTCCATTTTTCCCAAAACAATTTATTGAATAAGCTGTCTTTAGTACATTTTATGTGCTTGCTGCTTCTGTCAAATATTAATTGACCATACACACTTGGGTTTATTTCTGGCCTCTCTATTCAGTTTATTGATCTATGTGTCTGTTTTTATGCCAGTACCTGCTATTTTTGATTGCTATGGCCTTACAGTATAGTTTGATATTAGGTAGTGTGATTCCTTCAACTTTGTTCTTCTTTTTCAAGATCTGTGTTGCTCTTCAGGGCCTTTTGTGGTTCCATATAAATTGTTGAAATATTTGCTCTAATACTGTGAAATACATCATTGGTATCTTGATAGAAATTGCATTGAATCTGTACGTTCCTTTGGGTAGTATGGATATTTTAATGATGGCAGTTCTTCCTAAACATGATCATGGTATATGATTCCACTTCACTCATATGCAGAATCTAATGAACAAACTAAACTAACAAGCAAAATAGAGATAGAGTCATAGGAAGAGAGCAGACTGACAGCTCTGCGGTTAGGGCGGTTAATGGGTAGAGGAATCGAGCAAAAAGGAGAAAGGGCACATGGACATGAATAGCAAGCAGTGTGGTGATTAAAGGGGGAAGGAGGACATAAGTGGGATAAATGGTAATAAAAAATACAATAAGAAAAAGAAAATGCTCAGCATAGTAGAAAATAAAGTAAAAAATCATAATAAAAATAAAAAATGTATTTTGACCTGCTTTTGGTCAACAGATTCTTTATTCTTGTTTCAATCTCAATACCCCTACAGAGTCTAAAAACTGGTAACTTCCTCTTGTCAAATTTAAATGTTCCTTTTCAGAATCATCTTCCTGGATCTCCCCATTATATTCACTTCTCCTGGAAATGTGTTTTTTTGTATTATTATTTTCTAATTAGATGTCTGGTTCTCCTGTCCTTGCCCTTTGGAGTCTTGCCCTTCAGAGTCTCTTTAACCTTCTTCTGCCCATGACGCTATTCAAGGCCTAGCCAGCTCTGGCCATCACTTGAGACTTGAAAGATTTCCAGTCTTGTTAAAGATTTTATTTGGTGTTTTGTCTTACCTGCTATCACCTGTTCCAAGATGATCATCACAATTTATCACTATAAAGGAGATCGTGCCCAGCTCATAACCTCAGCATAATTCAAAATGATGAATGCACAGAGAAAATGATCCCCCGTCACTACAGAAAAGACAGTTACAGACCTCACTTGACTCAAAACTTGCCCATTAATACTAAAGCTCAACATTTAAATTAAAGCTTTGTTTAATAACTTAAATAAATATTAATAAATAAATGTCAGTTCCTATAGTTCCTATAATGAGCCTGATAAATACTCTGGCTTATAATTTCAATTTTTCACTTGTTTCAAGAGCTAAATGTAATCCCAGATAAATATAATCCAAGCCTGTCCTCCACTGACACAATTTTCATGGGTTTTTTTGTAACCAAAAGCCAAAAATGACAAAATTCAAAAGTCCAGTTATTTCTTCTAAAATACAGAAAAAACCAAAGCAATGTGAATAGCGATTTTTTTCTTGAACAAGCTAAGCACAGTTTCCAAAAACTTCTTAATGAATTAGGCTTCTATTTCCACTTACCTCTTTGTGCTGCCCTTAATGACCTTCCCCATGAATTCAAATTTTAATTCAACCTGACCCATGATTAATATAAACAGAAGAGGGCCAGTCTGCAAGAGGTAGACATGAAACTGTTTCACTTGCTTGTCAAAAATGTGCCCATTGCTCCAATTATCTAATGCTACATAACAGTCCCAAAGTTTAGTATCTTAAAAAAAAATTATTATCATGTCTTCTAAATCCGAGCACTTACTGGGCCTTGCTGCGTGGTTCTCCCTTGGGAGTCTGTCATGCTTTATACAGTGACAAGCACGTGGTGACTGGGGCTGGAGTCACCTCCGTTGAGGTGGGTGTCCAGGAAATCTTTATTCAATTTAATCTCATAGAGCTATACATAAAGCCATAGTCAAGGAACAATCTGTATCTCTGAATGTCATATGAAGCAGGTAAAACTTCCTAAGTCAGGTGGGACTTACATCTTACATACCACAACCAGCATGGCCTCACATCCTTCAGATAAAGTGTGGTATGTTTCATTTACTGAAATGTGCATGGAGATTCTACTTGTAAGCATGTTTGTTGCAGAATTATTTATGAAGGCAAAAAATTGAAAACAATTTTGCCCAACCATAGCAGCTTAAATTATGAAATATTAATATGGTAAAATACAAGCCACACAAACACATCCTTAATGATAATCAAATACATGGGAAATTGCTTATGATGTATCACTAAGCAGAAAAGAAATTATCACATATTATTTTATAAATGTATATTTATATGTGTTTATATATCTACACATACATGCATACCTATGTGTAGAAAAAAGACTAGAATATTCATATATGTACAGTGATTGTATCTTAGAGATACAATTATAAATGGTTTTTCATTTTCTTTTTGTACTTTTCCATATTTTCTAAATCTTTATAGATGTTTGTTACTTTTATATGTTTAAAATGTTTTATAAAAATTCCCTTTATTGCCAGGTTTCTTGATGTCAAAAGAAAAAAGAAAAATAAGAGCCTGATTATAAACTTTGTTTAACAATCTTTTTTTCCCCCACTACAATTGAGAAAAACATTTTATTAAAGTCATGCTTTCTCTTTCCGGCTAAAATAGAGTATAATATGGTGCATTGAAATAATGCCATGCCTGAAGACATTTAATGCATTGTAAAATGGGATTTCTAAACTTTCTAGAAAGCAGAGTAATACCTCAGTTCAGAGTTTCTAGATTGACATCCAAGATGGCAAACTGATCATATCTCTCCTCCTCCCTAAAATTCCAATAAAATGACTGAAAACTGTTGGGGAGAAAAGCAGAGAAGCATTGAAAAACCCAAAGTTTGCCACTGTTGACAAGAAATTTTGATGGCTCATTAATAGAAAGAAATTAAGAAAAGAGTCCAAGGAAGCACAGTCTTAACACATCAGAAGTAGGCACAAGAATAGGAAGAGTGACAGAAGAATAGAGCTTGGTATAGAGCTTGAAATACAGTAAGCAAATCAGTGAACGATACAACTGTTGTAAATGCTGTTGGTGTATGATGTCATTACTATAGACTCTTGCAAGTAGTATACCTATATATCCAATGTCCTCTTAGATATCTCCACTTAGCAAACTCCCAGATATGTCCAATTCAGTATATTCAAAAAACAAACTCATCACTTTTCCTCTTACTTGCCTCTCCTCCTCTGATCCTGATCAGCCCAAGCTAAGAAGATTTTGTGTCATCCTTGCCACCTCTCTATCCCTCAGTTCTTACACTCCTGCAATTACTAGCTCATAATTCTATCAGTACATGTTTCTATCTTTACTTTTCTATTCTTATAACTCAAGTTTAGGTCAGTGTTATATCACAGTAAGATTAAAGGATTCTCCAGACTTGATCTGCAACAGTCCATTTCCTATTTCTTCATTTTTTTAATTTTATATTTAGTCCTTTATATATTTTTAATTATGTAAGTAATACATGCACCTCATATTAAAATTAAAGTAATATAGATGAAAGACCAATGCTCTTTATTAGACTTCAAGTTCATGGAAGGAGTTTCCAAAACAGTCAGCCACAGAGAGGTTACAGGCTTTGTGTAATGGTGCATCCTTGCCTGGCTTCACCACACAAAACTCCTCCCACAGATTTGAAATCTGATGCTCCCATTTATAGCTGAGGCTGTTTTTGCCTGGGATGTGGACCTGAGCCCCAGTTTGCACTAAACCTGCTTCTGCAGGCCCGCCCATCTCTACCTCCACACTGAATGCGCATCTACAACTTGTGAAAATCAGCCTAAATTAAGCCTGAGTGTCCTATTTAGAAAAGTTATCATATAGAAAACAAAAACAGGAAATTCTTTTTTTTTCAATTGGAAAATCTGTAGCTTTATTTTTAATTTTTTTTTTGGCTTGATTTTTTTATTTATTTTTTTAAATAATTTTTTATTTAATTCTTGTTCAAATACAGCTTTCTNCACACAAAACTCCTCCCACAGATTTGAAATCTGATGCTCCCATTTATAGCTGAGGCTGTTTTTGCCTGGGATGTGGACCTGAGCCCCAGTTTGCACTAAACCTGCTTCTGCAGGCCCGCCCATCTCTACCTCCACACTGAATGCGCATCTACAACTTGTGAAAATCAGCCTAAATTAAGCCTGAGTGTCTTATTTAGAAAAGTTATCATATAAGAAAACAAAAACAGGAAATTCTTTTTTTTTTCAATTGGAAAATCTGTACCTTTATTTTTAATTTTTTGGGGGGCTTGATTTATTTATTTATTTTTTTAAATAATTTTTTATTTAATTCTTGTTCAAATACAGCTTTCTGTCTTATATTCCCAACCCTGCCTGCCCCCCCCCCACCCCATGCTTGCCACCTCCCTCCCATTTCTGCCCCCTACCCTTAGTTATGTGACAGGGTCCAGAGGGAAGAGGGGAGAGAATCATAGGGGAAAAGGGGATGGACTCACATGAACAAGTATAAAGGACACATGGAAATTCTAAATAAAAACTAAAAACACGTGAATGACTGAATGAGAAAATGGCCACATGATGGCTGTAAGAAAATGGCTGCAGCGGCTGGGAGGGACGGGGGCGAGGGGTTTGCTGTACAGTAAAATACCTTCCTGCTATGTAAGATTTAAGGTGTTAACCTGAAAACTGAGGGACACCTAGAGAGAAATGTACTGTGACTGAACAAATGCCTAAAAATACAATCTTTTATTGATTTTATCAAAACTGGAAGCAAGAATTTTGACGTTGGTTATCATTGAGAAACCTCCAAATCTGTATCTGTATGTCTCTTAAACCTCAAAGTGTGTGTGGAAGTCTTAATTATGGATTTTTCTAATGTCAAAAACACTCATGGACAATACCTAAACCCATATTCTGAAATAGTAATTATGTGCCAATTTTATTGTTTATAGCAATAAATATACACAAATATGTGTTGCTTATGTACTTTACAAACAAAAAAAAATACACCACAGGCTCTGACATCACCTAGTATTGCCTCCTGTTAGGAACCAAGAGTAACCCTTGGCCAACATGGTTAAGATAGACCTGTGCTGCTTCATTTAAAGTCTCTTCAGTGTATCCTGTATGGCTCTTATCCCAAACCCATCTGGTTCTACATAGGAATGTCCACTCCTGCTCTAGGACCAATATCATTGAGTCTTAGTTTGCTTAGTAGTCAATCCAACTTTAGTTTTTGAATATTGTATTTGTGTTGTTAATGTACAGATCGGGGGATCCCATGGGTCTGTGCTTGGTCCACACAATCTCCTCAGATATAGGAAATCTTCTGCTCTGTTGTCTGAATTATTTCTAATTATTACCTGGCAAGTTTTAAAGAACTGTTGCAAAAAAAAAAGTCTCTCTTGGAATTCAAATTAGAAACAGATTCTCTTTCTTTACAGCGATACCCTCTTTAAAAACACCATCGAGTACCATATTTTGCCATGTATAGTGCACATTTTTGGCACAAATTGTTTTAGGGAAAAATAAGGATGAACATTACACATGGCTGTGATGATTACATACCATGGGTATAATAATCCCATATATAATGTGCACAAAAACATGAGTGTGCATTATACCTGGCAAAATATGGTACATCATAGAAAAGGATACTCAAGATATTGTTGATTAATGACTGCCAGTCTAATCTGCTATGTATCAGAGAACAACTAAGTAGGAAATACCCAATATGGAGTTAGTGAACACAGGAGGAAGGTATTGAACAATTAATACACATGTATATTTTAACATGGTCATTGATGGAATGATGAAGAAAATTCTCTCTAAGCCTGAGCCTAGGCAAGCTTGTTCACCACAAGACCTCAGTGGTGAACCAGAGGGATGGCTTCTTATAAAACTGGTTGAAATCAGCATCAAAAAAACAGCCTGATGGTAGATGACTGTCTAGACCCAAAAATGGACTTCACACTCAACAGTCAGCTATGCTACATTCTCTTTCAACAAACTAAGTCTGAACCTGCAATTGGTAGCTATTGCCTTTATAAGCTCCACCCTTTTTTGGTCTGAGAAACTCTTCATGGGTTTTTTCCTTCATTTATACTGAAGTAAATGAAGGAAGCAACACTTTATGCTAACTGTGAATTGTTCTCCACATCTTAATCACTCTGCCTAAGAGTCTTTATTTTTCTTTTCTTACCAAAAAAGCTCTGATCAGAGAACCCCTTCAGTGGCTGTCAGTTTTACAGAGCTGAAAATATTACAAACAGACATTAATCTTCAGCCTCTGACCACTTTTTCTTGCTAACCCATGTAGATCCCCAGGTACCCATTAACACTTGATTTTATGGCCATAGATTGCTATATCACTTCCTTCGGTTTTCACTAAAACCACTCGGGTTTCTCAGTGTGAAAGAAAACAGTAGCTTTGAGAGTTATATTTGTTGCTGCTTTGATTTATAATATAGCAGTTTTTATGAGATCAAATTAAGTATTATATATGATAATTATGAAACTGTAAAAGGACTATACAAACATACTATATTATTGTTATTTCAGTTAAGTTTAAAAATCCCACTATCAAGTATGGGGAAATAAGAGGAGAGGTGAATGACTGGTGTTCTAGAATGTTATCATTTTATTTTTTAGTAACTTAGCTCTATGACAATGCTGCATTTTTTTCATAGCTTTTGTCAATATGACCACCTTTGAGTGGAATTTTCATACTAAAACTATGAGCTGCCTATTGTCCTTCCTCCAATCCACAATTATGTAGCAGATGGTAAAAATGACTCAGAATAAATTTGTTGGATCAATTTTAAAAAGACAAAAACAGTCAACCAGACTGTTGACTACTTTGGCACTGAGCCTTGTGGATGGTTAGGTGGAATTGTCACTGCATGAATATGCAAATAATTGAAATTGAACTATGCCAGAGAGGAAAGGATATTTTGAGTCATTAAATGTCTCCTCCAAGCTTCTATCAATATCTTAATAGCGCCACCTGACTTCATTAGAATGGAAAAGGGGTTTGTATTCCAATTTTTCTTACTTTCTTTTTAAAAATGTTTAGTTATTTCTTTATTGAGAGGGGAATGGAAGGAGAAACATGGAAAGAAACATCAATGTGTGGTTGTCTCTAGTGTGGCCCCTACTGGGGACCTGGCCCGCAACTCAGGCATGTGCCCTGACTAGGAACCAAACCAGTGACCATTTGGTTTGCAGGCCTGCACTCAATCCACTGAGCTACATCAGCCATCTTACTTTCTTGATAGTCATTGTTCAGTCTGTTAAAGAGAAGATGCTGTCAGCATAAAGCAACAATTTTCAGAGCTCCAAAGAACCTCTTGGATGTAGGAAGGTAGATTCCTTCATTCTACTCCTTATAGAAGATAAAATGAAGCTAAGGAATATTAAAGAGACAAGGTGAGTTGCTGACCTCATACAGGAACTTTCTATTTCAAAGTTTTCTCTAAATTCATTTTTTTTGTCTAAGTAGAATATTTTTATTAAATATATTGTCATTTTACTAGCAGAAGCATAGCTAGCATTTAATTTCCAACCTTTATGTCTGGTACTGTTTACCTTTAATGGAGCTAATTAAGAAATTTTTATTTATTTGATTTTTTAATTAATTAATTATTTATTTGTAGACAGAGGGGAAGGGAAGGAGAAAGAGAGGGAGAGAAACATCAATGTGTGGTTGCCTCTCACATGTCCCACCCCAGGGAACCTGGCCCACAACCTAGGCAGGTGCCCTGAGTCAGAATCAAACCAGCAACCCTTTGCTTCCCAGTCTGATGCCCAATCCACTGGGCCACACCAGCTAGAGCATGAAATGTTTAAAATATAGGCAACTATTGGCTAATTTTCTTTTAAATTATCTTCAAGAGTGTCCAGATAACTCCAAGATAGTTAATTATTAAGGTTTCTGTGTGTATGAATAACATAGGAAAGAAAACAAAACTCTTAGTTCTTGAGTGAATAACTCAAGTTTTTCAGAAATCTACCTTCCTACATCCAAGATCCCTGGGATAACAGGTCCCAGAAAGGCCTGGAAGTGATTACCATCTTGCTACCCAAAGCCTAGAGCACAGGTGGCAAACACAAGTCCCACGAGCCAAATCCACCCCTCCATCTTGTTTTATCCAGCCCAGCACCTTGTTTCTACCTGGCAGCAGTGCCGAGACTCTTGCCCTTAGTTAAGAAGTAGTTACATTTACACAGTTCTGCCCTTTGAAGGCAACCACGAGGCTGATGTGGCCCCTGGTGAAAATGAGTTTGACACCCCTGGCCTAGAGCTAGAAATGTAATTTCTTCTCATTTATATTACAGTTGGTTCTGAGAGATGCAGAGTTAGAGTCTAATAGTTATTCCTTATGGGTGCTATATCTGCTTTAAAAATACACAGATCCTGAATACCTTAGTAGTTTCCCATTGCTATTATAATAAACTGCAAACATAGTGACTTAAAGCAACACAGATTTATTTTCTCACATTTCTGCAGAGTAGTCCCAAATCAGTTTCACTTGGTTGAAAGTAAATGGGTCAGCAGAGTTGGATTCTTGTGGAGGCTCTAGCAGGGATGTCCAACCCATGGCCCGCAGGCCACATGTGGCCCAGAATGGCTATGAATGCAGCCCAATAAAAATTGTAAATTTACTTAAAACCTCTTTTTTGCTCATCAGTTTTCATTAGTGTTTATGTATCTAATGTGTGGCCCAAGACAACTCTTCTTCCAGTGTGGCCCAGAGACACCAAAAAGCTGGAGACCCCTGCTAGAGGAAGATCCATTTCCTGGTCTTTTCCCATTTCTGCTGGATGCCCACAATCCTTGGCTCATGGTCACTCCTTCCACTCTCAGAGCCAGCAATGTAGTATATTCTATCTCTTCAACCTTTACTTCTTTCCTTATAATTTGTTTCTCTAAATCTGATTCTCCTGCCTCCCTCTTAGAAGGACCCTTTTGATTACATTGGGCCCATCCAGGTAATATAGGACAATCTCCCCCATGTCAAGATCCTTAATCACAACGGCAAAGACCCAAAGGTAACAGATACACAGGTTCCAGGGATCAGAATATGAACACCTTTGCAAAATCTGCCACACTTTCCAATATCCCTGAAAAATCATGGTCTGTATTCTAGAAAATTAGAAGCTGTATTAGAAGCTGTAAAGGAACATATGGATCTTAGCCCTCAAGCTATCATGCCTTCTTTCATCCTCCCCTCCAACCAAATCAAGCCAGGGCAATATCGAGGCACTTGAATTTCAAAGGACAACATGAAATTTGGAAGAATAGTTAAAAATCCTCAAGAAGTGGGAAAAGCAAATCCCACAATCAGAAAGGGGCATCAAGTTGAGAAACCAAATGGCTTTTCAAACAAAAGGGAATTGGTGGTGGACTAATCAACTGAAAGACATTTACGATAAAAGCACAGAAGAATCACTAGCCCAACATTGGGTCAGATGTGTAAAGAGGTTGTGTGTTCTTTATTTTGTTTAAAACTCCTTGTATAATATAAAGAAAGCTGAGGCCATACTGGTCCTTTAAACAGCATCCCTACATGAAATGCTCAGTCTCTCATAGCCACATTTCACCTTCAATTACCCCCTCAAATGATGTACATATAGAGGAAGCATGGGACGAAAATATCCTTCAAGTTTGGGGTGAGAATCCCCCTGACTGGTGCTGGTCCTAGGGCACGTGATGATAGCACACCCTTCTATCTACGGTGACCATTTTTGTTAGCAATCTTAGTTAGAATCGACACTGAGAAGATAACTCTCCTGCCTGTCATAGCCTGGGAGTGCTCTGGGTGACCCATCCTGAGCATACCTCTTCTTGGCTGGAGGTCCCTCTGTACGTCTGCAGCACTCTCTAGGCAGTTCTCTAGCTTGACAGCCCACCCATCCTCTGCCACTACCATGACATATCTGCTTGGGTTTCGCTCATCCATGCTATGCAGGAACTGAGGGCAGCACGTGAAAATCCAATCTGCAGGTCTCTTTCTGTCTGACCATACTGCAGAGCTCAGTTTACTTTAATGTGGCTATAACTCTTCCTTCAAGTGGCTTCCAGCTGGAGTCTCAGATAAGAGCTCCCTGCCTTTATCATTCATCTCAACTCACTCTGGCATGTACATGCACACACACACACACACGCACACATATACACACACAAATGTACTCATACCCCATTCTGGGCTGAAAGGAAGAAGAGGAAATTGAGAGACAATTTCTAATTGCCTCATTTTCCTATCTCCTTTTCTTTTTTCCCTGCCATTTTCCAAGGAGAAGGAGGCATAGTTTTCTTGACTTCCTCTACATAATACCTTTCCTTCTGATACCAGCCAAGCCTTAAAGGCACACAGAAATAATTTCTTATAAATATGGGAGTCTTATATGATATGGCTTATCTAAGCTCAGTAATGTTTTACTTGGGGATATATAAGTTTAGGAAAAAACTTTAATATGCTATTTAACATGTCAGAACTAAATATTGTCTTAGTATTATTATTTTCATTCCTTTTGTAGCAAATCATCATAGAAGAAAGCCTCAGTAAAATAGTATAATTCTCACACTTGAAAAGCAGAAGAGGAAGATAGATAAATTTTTTATTTCCTCTGTTTGAAAAGCTATCAAGGTTCACATCACCAGAGAACTGTCCTGTGACATCCTATACACCTGCTATAATAGGATGGGAAGGGCAGTTCAGCTCTGTGGTGTTCTTCCATGAAACCTGTGATTCCAGTCTACTCATGAGAAAAACAGCAGACAAACACAAATTGAGGAGTACTGGTAAGTACTCCGTGAAATTCTCAAGGTCATGAAAAAGAAAAGCAGACTAAGTAACTGTCACAGACCAGAAGAGACTGTGGAGACTTGACGACTAAATGCACTATAGTGGCCTGGATGGGATCCTGAAATTAAAAAACTAAATGAAAACAAAAAAAAAAGGGATATTAGTGGAAAAACTGAAATCTGAGTAAAGTCTTGAGTTTAGTTAATAATATTGTACCAATATTGGTTTCTTAATTTTGAAAAATGTAGCATGGTAACGTGATAGGCTAACATTCGGGAAAACTGGGAGAGAGTTATAGGAGAACTCATAATTATCTTTATAAACTTTCCTCAAATCTATGATTATTCCAAAATGAAAAGATTATGTAGACACAAAGAACACTGGGATGCCATTTCGGATTATGTTACTAAAATCTTGCTGCTTCCATCCCACTCACCCTCCCGGGGAGGCACACTGCCAGGTCGTGAACAGCTTTGTGGAGATGCCCATGTTTCGAGCAAGCAATATCTCCAGTCAACAGCAACAAGGGCCTAAGGTCTTCCAACAGTTACGTAAATGAATGTGGAAGTGGATTCTTAACCAACTGTGCCTTGAGATGACTACAGCCTCAGATGACATCTTGATTTCAGCTCCAAGAGGCATCGGACTAAGCTGCACATGAATTCCTGATCCATAGAAACTGAGAAAAATATATTTTCAAAAAGTCGAACTGTTGAATTTAAAGGCCAGTCCAAAGGAAGTGACCCATTAATTCCTCAGTTACGATAACAATAGGGGAGAGTTGTCTGAATAATAGAGTAAGATAATAAGTTGTGAAACACGTGCGACCATTAATTCTGCACTGCATTATGACTGTCCAAACCTACCTTTCAAGCACAGGGGATAAGGACAGATATTGAAAACAGAAGCCAGCTCCACAATTTTCATTTTAAAGAAATCATTATTTATGAGGCAGAGATGTTGGGGGGAGCTAACATGAATCTAATGCTAACTCTATCTGTACATTATGCATGGGCTGGCAATGACAAGCCTGTCATTGTGTTTGAAGTCCTGTTTACACACACAAGGACTTAGAAAAAAGAGCTCAGTTATATAAAATATTCTTTACAAGGGTTTCAAAAAGTATTTCTAGATTTAGTCTAGCCATTTAATATTAAGCTTAATCTTAGGGAGTTGTAATAGAAAGTTGAAATCTAATGCAATTTCTTAACATAGTTGTTTACTTTCCAATGAATTAAAATTGTGCCTTTATAAATACTGAAGAGACAAGTTTATTTCATAAAAGCTACAACCAAATGCATACTAAATTTGACACTTTAGCATTCTGGTGAAAAGTCCTACTTCATTCCTACTTATCAGCCCCCAAACAATTTAATAACCCCCAGTTAGTTCCTGTTCATCATGTTTAATGTTCATGACCTTTTCCTTTAAAACTAATAAGTTCTAACTATGTAATTTCTGACCACAGAGAGTGAGAAAAAATGAACTTTTTAATGTAGGAAAAACTCAGTAATAGAATTAATAAGAAATCAAATTGAAAAGGTTGTGATTCAAGTAAAAATTGAATATATTCCTGACAAATCAGGAAAGCCATTTAGTATTTTGGATAACAACAAAAAAAGTAAAGGTCCCTCATCAAGAACACAATGGCTCAACGGGCAATTTTTAATGTGCATCAAAAATTAAAATGCACCAACCTTTGAACCAGCAATTAAACTTCTAGATATCAATGCCAAAGCATACATTGTACAAATGTATATGCAGAGTGACATATCTGTTGCATAAGTTATACCAGCACACAATGAGCATAACCAAATGTCATCAGTGAGCCACTCCCTGTACTATCTACACAATGGAAAATGGGATTTTCACATTTATTTGACCTTAAGTTATTGCCAGCTAATCAAAGAAAGGGTGAGTTGTAAGCACATAGGTGTTTTTAATGGCTCTTCATATCTCATTTTGTTTCGTACTGTTTTCAGTCCTGGTTAGCCTATGTTTTTAAGGTCTACTGCCTGTTCCGGGAAGCCTTGCATACATTCGTAAAATGTCAGCAAGTGGTTTGTATCTTTGATTATTTCAGGACCTCTCCCAATAAAGGGATGCCCAAGAACACGCATGCCCTGCCTACCAGCATCATTCTCACTTATTCATTATCAGGAACTCTTTTCTTTTGCCTAGTGGAATCAAAACAATTCTAGGCAATTTCTCGAGAGCACATTTCTAATTTTCATTCTTTGAATGTGTTCATAGTAGTTTACATACTGTAATGCTCTGTAAACCAGTTGGGACTTTGCTGGCAGAGTTTGGAAAAACTGTGCTTGTTTGTACAACTTTATTCTGTCAATGGAATTTAGCCTTGACCTGCAAAACAACATTCAGGATAGTACAAAAGTCCACACTACTTAATTTTTGGCCTCACTACTAAGGCAATTAACAAGGTCACCAATTAGTAGTAGAGCTGAAAGTGGATTTAGATAGCCTTCACAAACTCTGTAAAAGATCAGAGGCAGAAAAAAAGTGGGGAGAAGGTATCAGGGTTTCTTTGATGTAAAATAACAGAAGCTTTCTCCTTCAGGCTTTTTACTCTCTATTATAAAAAAGTAAAAAAGAAAGAAAAAAGAAACTGAAAGAAGCTTCCAATCAGCTGTACATTATTTCTGTTTCATGAAATACTTGCAGATACCTTCAAACGACTAAAACTCATTTAAATTCATTGAGTTTTTATTATCTACACTTTCTGTCATTAATAGTGTTGTAAGGCTAGATCTCTAAATGTTCCCTCCTTCTAAATATCCTGTGGTATAGGGTGTGCAAAGAGTATTAAAAAAATCAAAACCATTAAATACTTTACCTCATTCACTTAATTGTGTCATTATCATATAATAAGGTGTGAATTCTTTCACTACCTTATTTCCAATTCATTTGAAAGCCTGTTTTGTTGTTTTATTTATCAAATATATTTCTTTGTTGTTATATGACAACCTCTCCTTGATAGAGGCATTGACTATAATTATGAGATGATGAAAATATATCTGGAAACTGAAGAGGCTAAAAGTATGGAAATCTATTCAATTTTCCATACTTTTTATTTTTAAAATAAATAAAATTTTAAAAAGAAGTATGTGTGGAAAAATTCTTCTTCATATTAACTCTGCTGCTCCTAGTGACGCGTCCTTGGGCAAGCCACCTACTAGCATGCAGCCTCAGTGGGTTCACCTGCCGTTCTCGGGACTGGAATATTGCCTCATATCTAGGCTGACTATGCAATGGAAGTAAATCTTTATCAGTGCTGTAAAATTAAAATATTAATAAAATATATAGAAAGGTAAGTGACTGTAATGTATAAAAGCAATTATAAAGTAATGATGCTAATAAAATATGACAATATACTGTATTTTATAACCACTTTTTTATATTACTCCAATACCTATTAATGTGGTATCTTGGGAGATAACATGAGACTAATTTTCCTTTATGTCCTGTATTTTTCTCTACAATTTTCTGAAATGACCAAATGTGCTTAAATTTTAATCTTGAGCTACATAAAATACATATACAACAAGAATATTGCAAATTAGAGGTAACCAAAAGTCATGCTTTTCTTAACTACCTTATGGAGTCACAAACAAAATAGTTTTGTATGAGAATATACATATTTTTTTTTAGAAAATACCATCACAGCTAAAATACTGCAAAAATTTTTCAAAGGGTCACAGGTCTTTTGATGGAAATCTACTACAATTAATGATTAAGCAAAAGGATGACCCAGAAAATTAGAAGTATCTCTATGTCTGATATACAATTAGAATGCATTACTGTCACTGCTGTAATTATCTTCATAAAGCAACCTCAGCATCTAAGACACAGAGAACTTTAGGCATAGGTTAGTGGTACAGGGTTTATTCCTCACAGCTGCCTTTTCTGAATAAGGGAAAGAAGTTGAGAAGGGAGAGAACTATGGTAGCACTTAATCCATAACATATTTTTGGTATTATGATTTGTCATTAGTGTCCAGCCTCTACTTCCTCTTGAAATCCTTTTGATTGCCTTTCTTATAGTACCTGCTGTTAAGTTCACCATATACGTAATGATAACTCATTGGTCTGTGTTTGCCTTTTCAGGAGTCCCCAGTTCATTTACATCCTTTTACCTTATATTTGTTCTTGTTCCTTCAAGGCAGAAATCAAAATCTCTGTGAAACTGAAGAATTCTCCTGTCTTCAAATGTTTATATAATATCCCCCAAAGAAGGAGAGAAAGGGAAAGTGTGTTGAAGTAGCACATGGGGACAGAATTCTTCACTGACTGCAAGCAGAACTGTGGTGAGCAGTCTGTAGGACCTAGAGACCCACACTCCATTCTGCAGAGGAATCCTTAGGGAGGAACAGCAAAAACTCCCAGGAGAAGGACTGGGTCAATTAAACATGCTGGCCACCAGAATGAGAAGTTCTAGCATCAGCAAAACATCCTCACTTGGGGATCTTTGCTCAATCCTGAGAGCATGGGGGAAGAAGTCACATTGTGACTGAGACTGAATCCTCAACTCATCCCCCAATGAGATGAGATGGGTATTTAGATTTTGATTTCATTTAAAGAATAAAAGAACAACAATTTTCCATACATCTGTGACTTCAATTGCATATTTAAAATCTCCTCATGTTAAATAATAATAATCTCTTACTGCACCTACTTGCTAGCCTTGTCCAATTTTTCTTATTTCCTTCTGCATCAACTCCTCAAAGAAGAGTCTCACTAACTGACTCTCTTTACATGTGTCCCAACAATTTATCTCTCTTAAAATGAAGTTTCTACTTCAATACCATAATGAAAAAGGTACTTATGATATTCACCACTAATCTCCTACTGCCCAAACCAATGGCTCTTTCCTGGGTCCCCTAACAGATTTTCTGGAGCGCTGAATCCCTCTTGCCCATGTCTTCTCTCTGGAACTTCTCTCCATGACTCTCATTCTCCTCCTCTTCCTCTTCTTGCCCCCTAACTGTTGCTAATCCCTAGGATCCTTAACTCTTTTCTTCCGTGCATTTATTTCATATCTGATCTCATTGATTTCCATGACTACTTCAAACATTACTTAAAAATTGATTATGTTTATGTATGTGAATGTATAAAATTTTCCTATTGCCTCTCAGCATCAAATTATATATGTACAAATATATTACTGTTAAGTATCCAACTTAATACCCTTCTGCCTTGTAAAAATATGCATGCTTCAAATTGAACACACCTTTCTCTTTTTGGAGTGGCTTCTCCCCTCTCTTCATTTCCTTTCAGCTAATTGAGAAGGATCCCACAGAGGTGACATGAGGGGAATAATGTGCTAGGGAAATGGAGACTAGGGTGAGTCACGTAGGTTGGCTTACTACCAGCCATTCCGAGAACTGTATTCTAGTTCCACTTTTACACCTCCACAGTCAGCTGGAACTTGTAAGATCCCCATTCTCTTTCTTCAACTGCCTGTAGAAGTCCATGCCCAGGGTGACTTAGCAGCCACCTTCTGGTGATTACACTGTTAGATGGCAGAGAACATCAACTTAGGTTCCTGAATAACTCTGTGGAGACCCACCCATAGCATATTTTTACTGTGCTAAACCTACTGAAAGTTCAAGATTTATATTACAGAATTAGTGTCATCCTAACAAATATAAATAGAAAAGTAAATGCTTAGCACAATGAAATAATCTATAAGATCATATATACCTAGTCAAATCAGGACTTGAATTTGTAAATAGGTCCCACTGATTCCGAAATCCATTTTCCTTCCACTCAGCTATGGCTCACATGACTTGTAAATTTACATAGCAGATTTTCAAATTGCCACCTACATATCTTTTATTCAAGTATATGATCCCTTTAATCTGAAAAATGTGGTAGCTCTACTCCCATTTCCTGATGCTCTAACACCTATGAAAGAAAATAAGTAAAAAAACTAATATTAAAAAAATTGCCAGTAAAGAAATGAGCAATGAAACGAACTACCTTACATGAGCTTAATTTTCAAATAGGAGTGACCTATATTAGAATTATTGAGGATGCTTTTTTTAAAAATGGACTTCCAAGAATCCTTCTAAACCCACTGCTTCAGAATCTGTGTTTTATTTATGTTTTTAAATCCACATCGCCAGTAATTCTGATATGTATTACAGTAGGAGAACCAAAATTCTAAGTATCCTAAATTCTATCCCCTTATTGAAAAATGTGAGTCTGGTCAAATCTCATAAATTTAGGCATATACAGAAATTTTTCACTGTTACCCTTTAAATTTTTATCTTCACAAAATTTGAAATTTAATGGAAGTCTTAACCTAATGAATTATAAACAAAATGATTTGTGCACCAGAACTCAGGAGCATATTTGCTATTCTTTTAGTTTATTATGCATTAATTAATAACCATTAAACATGTGAAATATACACATCCATATGGAGAAACTTGTCTCAAATGAAGTTAAGAAGAATGTTTTCTTCTGGAATTCAATCATCTATTTTGTAATATATTTTTAAATGAAAAATATTTGGCATAATTGGGGTTCTTTTTGTGTGTCTATTTCCTGTGAAGGTGACCCAGCTAAAACACATGAGCAAACATATAAACATGAATTTTTTGTCATTATTTTTATAATGAATTTAAACCCCAGGGTGTTCATTTGCAGTATATGAGCTACACCTTAGATGTATTTGTCTTCACTTTTCAAAGTGCAAAGAAAGCAAGTGCCTTTTGCATGGCTGCTAAACCATATACATAAAGCAGGAACAGTCCAGCTGCCTTTCTGCTAGATGGCCACACACCATCTGGTCGGAGCTTATCCCACGTAGAGAATGCCAGCACATACCCTAAATAATAAAACAGTCACACAAATATATTTTTTGTCCTGGGGAAATTGGAATTCTAGGTATGTGAAACCAACACCACATGAAAACCTGAAAATATTGTATCCCCAAATCCATTTTTCTCCAAAACTTTCACTTCGATCTCACACAAGCTGCTGATATATTAAAGAATATAGAGAAGGGAAAAAATGAATACTGTTTAAGAGTCATGATTTTAATGGACATTTAGAATAATTTTGTATTGCCTCTTTGGGGAGGGTCCAATTGATAACAATAACATAAATTCCTAAATCTGTAAAACTCTGACATATGACTTATATTGATATGTTTTAATTAATCAAACAAAATTGTGTAAGATTTGGGGGGCTTTCAAAAAAAACCAATCTTTTTTTTCACAAGTAGTTTATTTAGATAGGCTCGACAGAGGCTAAACAGGGACAGACATGAATTGTATCAGGATATCCACACAAGTGCTCTACATTAACCAAAGGGCAAAAGTGGACCCCACTGACATAGGCACAGGAATGACCAAGTTGGCATAATCAAGCCACATTTGCATCAGGTATCAGTCATGTTGACTTCATTAACTGAGAGGACACCAGAATAACACAAATTAGTTAACAGTTAGCATTCGTTTTGGGCCAAACGCAACTTTAAGAAATACCAAACATTTTCCTTTTATTGATGAGCTACTAAACCTAGAGAAAAGGGGTTTTACATTATGGATTTCATTCACACACTATCTACTTTCTATGAAATTGTTTTCCCCCTACATATTAGTTCAAAATTATTTCAATACGTTATCCATGTGCCTACTTCTATTTAAAAAAAGAAAATTCAGCTATGTACCAGTATGGATTGTATTTCACATTCAGAGTTTGCTTAGATTTTAGTATTCATTCAATATCTGTCTTTGCCTTTTTCCATTTTTGCATGACCATCTGCTTAGTTCTGTCATGTACACACATGTGACCAGATAAAGACATGGCTCCAAGTGAATGATCAGTCTATTTTATAATGTGCCATAAACCTTTACTTAGCCTGTTTCAACAAGTGAACTTCAATCAACTAAACTTGCAAAATTGAATCATGTTTTGAATGCAAACTATTTAGCTTATCAAATTTTAATTCTTTCCCAGAAAAAGAAAACATTAAACTATTTGGTCCTCGTTATAAAATGCATAAAACCATTTCCTCACCATCATAAATAGAAATGGGGCATGCCAGAAGCATGCATTCCCTGTATATGTAAACCTTTGATAGTGGGGGAATGACTATAAAAATTGTATATAGAGTATGTGACATGACAGAGCATTGTTTGTAATGAGAATAGGGAAATTTGGGTCATGTATAGTCACACAACCAGCTAGCCAGAACTGGAAGTATTTTAAACTCTGTGGATCTGAGTCTTGCAATCTGTAAAACAAGAATGTTGAACAAGAATCTCTCCATTTCCTTGGAACACTAATATTCTAAATTTAAAGATTTCTAGCTATAAGATCCCCCAAAATATGTATTGTCACTTAGAACAGTGCCTGGCATACAAAAGTTCAAATTCTAGAGTGAATCTGAATATAAAAATCTCTATCTCCATAAATACATACATAGTTTTATTCTGAAATTTTCAACTGATAGGAAAGATTAAAAGTTTAATCAAAGATTCAAATTTTCACTCTTAAACACCCCCACCCTCTGACACTGAAAAGATTAAACATGTGTTCAGTACCAGAATTCATGACCCAGCTCACTATAAAAATCTGGCACTTCAGATGGGAATTGAGTAGGTGAGGATTCATAAAAATCTAGGTCATTTTTTAGTTTGACAACTAACTGTCTCACCTATGACAATAACTGAACTTCCATATTGTATGATGAAATATACAGATAATCATTTTTTTTCCTAGAAAACACTCATTTTTAAGAAGTGGTAGATTGCCAAAGATGGCATCCAAAAGGCTCTTGAAAATACGACCCTCAAACAAACTCTGCTCTCCTTAGCTCTGCTGGTACATGCTAAACTAGAAGTATGTGGAAAGCACTCTTTTACTATGTACATCATAATGCTTTAAACAAGGTCCATGAAATTCCTTAACACGGGTCAGACAGAGCTATACAAATCTGACCATGAGTTAGTGGAGCTAATTATCACCCACTTCCCTGGCTTATATCTTTCAGCCAGCGATGGAATCATACATTATTGTTTTCTATAATTTGTTCTACCCACAGATTTGGGGCTCTAACCCAAACTCATCAGATATGCTGATGAAAAGTTATTTTCTTTCCTCAGTATCTTCACTACTTTTCTTCCTCAATAAAAGATATTCAGAAGTTCAATTATGTATTTTATTAAAGAAAGAAGAAAAGAATGAAACCCTCCAGCAAGAAACAATTACCTAATGTAATGCTCAATCGTCTGTCATATCAGGTTGCAACAATTCAATGACACTCCCTGGTGGAAACTTCCTTTTTTTTTTTTTTGCTTCCTTTCTTTTCCCCCTCCCTTTTTTAAAAACTCTGCCCCAGTTCTACTAGGCGTTAAAAGGTCAAGTGTAAAAGCACTCTAGCTTTACAAGATTCAGACCTCAGTTAAAAAAACTCAACCTAATCACTTATTTGCTGTGTGGCGTGAATCCCTAACTTCTTGATCTTAACTAAGTGCAATTCATTGATTCTGTCTAGTGCATGGCAGGTATTTAATAAAAATATTATTATTATGAGATTGAATTTCTTCTATTATTGGGTATAAATCTTAGGCCACATGCTCAGATGTTTTAAAAATATTTACTTCTAGCTTCTCACTCAACTAAATTAAACGTGAACCCTAGCCTCATCCAACCAGAACACCAGGAAATTCAATCACAGGCAGTTATTATTGCCCTGCACCCGCTTTGTAGGGTCACACCAAAATTATGCAGTTCGGGAAGAAAAGGTGGAAAGATCTTTAATCATCATTATATCACAGTCTTCACTGACAAACTCATTTTCTAAGCTTTTCACAGTTCCTTAAGTAAGCAGTTCTCAGCTTTTCATCTATGTGCTGAAAATACAGGAATCTGTTGAGTTTGGGACAGAGACGCCCAGTTTCCTTTCCATGAGAGCCATTATAGCTACTGGTTTATGACGGGTCTTCCCCTTCCCTAAGCACCGTCACAGGGGCACTCCACAGTGCTCCCACAGGACTCCAGACCCATGGCTGCAAACCTACTTGCTCCCATTTTGAACCATATGCTTTTCCTCTTCATTTAAGAAGGTTGCAGACTCCTCCCACCTTCCCTTCCAGGACCCCTAATATTTTTCAATGAACTTGCAGTTTTACGGAAGACCACAACCATTATTGCCTTTACACTAAATGGCACTCAACCCTGAAGTATGCCTGGTAGTAGTTGTCTGCCTACAACATGAAGGAAGAGAAAAATATCAACACGTGAGTCATAATTATTTTTAAAATTCTGTTATAATTGTCTTTGATCTTCTTGAGATCAAGGAAATATTTTTATGTCTTGTTAGCATTTTATGTATTCTTAGCACTTAGCCTAGTGCTTGGCATGTTGTACTAAATAAATTAATGGCTGATAACTGAATCAGTAAGTGAGCAAATGAATGAGTGATGCCAAGACACTATTTTGAGATTCTAAATAAGTAGTTGTTTTTTACTGAAAAATATTAATGTCTTATGGCCTCAAGGAGAACCCTGAACAATCTGAAACAAAGAAGCCACTAAAGAACATTTAAAACTCACAACAAGTACACATTAAAAAGAGGTACCTTATTTTCAAAAATTAAACACTTGAGATATGAATGGATTTGTTATGCTTGGAAGATCATACTTGGATATCTACAGCCATAGTCCACAAATTTTTTCTGTAAAGTGACAGGTAGAGATCTTATGACCCACAAAGCCTAAAATATTTCTACCAAGATTATTCAACTCTGCCATTGCAGCACAAAGTCAGTCGTAAGTAAAACATTAATCAATAAGCATGACTCTCTTCCAAAGAAGCTCTACAAAAACAGGCAGTAGACCAAATCCAGCCCACAGCACAGTTAGCCCAACCCTGGCCTAGAGTACAGAGTGTGTAAATGTTGACCCCAGAATAAAGAAAAGAGGTAAAAGATATAATATAAAAAAGAGTTCACCTCAAACACTACAAAAATAATTCCTACTTGGACTGTGGATGTACCAAGAAAAAAATAAAAGAAATTTACTTTAAATAAATATTTTTAAAATACGATGGCAAAATTAAGAGGTGAGTATCTTTAAAGGAGGCTTTGTGCCCTCAAAAATCTAAGGAGATCCAGAGAACATCCCCCTTTCTCTTGAAACTCTCAGAGATGCTGCTCTACACTGTAGGCCCACAATTATAGGGCAACCATGGAGTACCAATGGCAGCAGCAACTGCAGCTCCTGTTAGCCTGCCAGGGAGTGGCTGTGGTGCAAGTTGAAAGGATTCCATAGCAGAAAACTTGGGGTGTGCTGGCTACAGCTGGGAATGGACAGAGAACACGCTGAGCATCAGAGAGAAGAGAAGCAGTCCCTGAGAGTGCTGAAGTTGTATCAGCAGAGAGATGTTCCCCAAGAATAACCACCATAGACAACCAGTTGTGAGAGAACAAGCCACACAGTTCCTCACCTGGACAAAAGCTGTGGGGACAAGGTAATATACAAAGGGAAAGACACGTCCATCAGTCTCAGTGCAGGCCACTGAGGAGCAGACACTGGGCCCCACTGCCCCACTGCATTCAGAAATTACTTCTTCACACAGAGGCTCTCTTGGGGAGGAGGGGAACATTCTAGAGGAGAAAACAGCCCTGAGAGAGCATGGGAATTTGGAATTGATTGAGTAGAAATTCTGAGGTGAATGAATAATTAAACAAAACAGTATTTTAAATTGCAAGTGACTGATTTACCTTGAGGGTAAAAATTGGAGCTTCTGAAACAAAATTGTTTTCAGTTATAGAAATAATAAAATCAGCACACATCTCATTTCGTGAAGGGACACACAGACGGCTCTGATTTGTTCTCTCAGTGATGCCACTGGAAGCCACCTCGTGGTGCCCTTGCCAAACCCTCCAATGCAGCTACAAAACTGCCAGCACAGAGTTCTTTTAAGTTGTTGCACATCTAAGTACTGCTTTACTGTGGGAGTTACAAATTCATTCATGTAATCTGCCAACAGCTATGTGAGATGAATCCTAGCATTATGGCCCTTTTATTGATAACAGTTTGAGGCACAGAAAAGTTGACATGTTTGTCCAAGGTCACAGAGTAGCAAGTGACAGAGCCAGGGTTCCGACAGTCCATCCTTAAAATGCCTCCAGAGGAGACATAACCTCCTTCTTGGAAAACCCAAAGAAGGCCTCCCTGTCTTCACTTCCTGGTCCTGATAGCTACCAGCAGAGCACAGTTTAGACTGACCAGCATTCCTCCTAGAGTTTCCTGAATGCAGACACTCACAGGAATTAGACACTGTCATTAACTTTGCCTCATAAGCTTCAAATAAAAAGTTTCATGAAAGTCAAACACTAGATATAAATTCAGCTAGCCTCCAAGGATAAATTACAACACTAATAACAACCACCCTAAATTGCCATAAGACCTGTCTGGATATTTAGAACCAATTGCAGTAGGGTATAGCTCATGAAACTGGACATAGGGAAGCAAAGTTCCCCCCACTGTCTCACCCACAGCCACTCAAGGTAAAAGAGGCAAGCTGTGGACCCATGGTGACAGGTGCATATCCCATCATAAATACTGCACACAGAGTCAGCCCCTGGAGTTCAAAACCACCACTTCCCTAGAGTGAATGAAGAATTAAATGAGGTATAAAATATAGGCAATTAGAACTGATCTTGTTACTCAGGTCTGTTTAGTATAACTCAATCTACATATTAGGCTTTTAGGGTGCCTTAAAGCTTCGCTATGGCCTCGCCTATTTCCTAGCTCAAGCAAGTTGGCCACTGCTGGTACCATAAAGGCTACCACCAGAGTCAGTTCACAGATCAAGTCTAGTTTAAAACTACCGGCTCTGTCCTATAGCGCAGTTTAGTTATTAAGGAAGCAGGAAACACAAATTCCTAGAAGTCCCTGAAAGTTACCCTAAGAAATGACAAACAGAAATTTCATTAATGTTATTTCCAAAACACAAACAAAAAAATACTAAGCTTTAGCTTTTGAGTTTTACCATCCACGAAATGAAAATGGTAACTGCACTTTTAAGTGTGTTCATTTTAAAGCTAAATATCTTAGGGCCCAAGGACTCTAGGCATTTCTGAGAATTAACCATCTTAACTTCATAGATTTCAAATTATCCTAAAAAACAAAACTCTCATTCAGTATGTGCTTCTCTAGTCAATATCACAATCAAGTAGATATTTCCAAAGAAAATTTCCAAGGAAAAAATTGCAATGTTTTTTGCAAACATTTCCAAAGAAAATTCAGCAATTGTTTCTGATCTATATATATCATGTATCACCACTAAACACCATTTATTGAGTCGATCTTCGGGTAAATAATCTGGGAGTTGGCATAGAAGGCTTTTCTTAGAAGGATTTAGGATGGGGTTAAAAAGGAAATTAGAGATAAAAGAAAAATGCTACATGGTAGGCAAAAGAGACTTTTTCAAAAATATGCTGTCATATTTTCATCATTATAACCTTTTCAGGGATGGCTGTGCCCCTCTCTGTCCTAAATGCACCACTCAGTCAAAGAGGCACAGTGAGTCTCACTATTCTCAAGTCTGATGGGGCTTCGAGGGCTCCACATAATAATACAAGCTACATCTTGACTAGTGTGGCTTTATTGGTTGAACATCATCCCACAAGGCAAAAGGTTGTCAGTTTGATTTCCAGTCAGAGCACATGCCTGGGTTGCAGGTTTGGTCTGTGGTTAGGGCACATACAAGAGGCAGGCAATCAATGTTTTCCCTCATGACAGTGTTTCTCTCCCTCTCTGTCTCCCTTCCTTCTAAAATAGAGAGAGAGAGAGAAAGGGAGGAAGGGAGGAAGGAAATATATGACCTACTCGTGGATTGGAAGAATTATCATCATCAAATGCCCATACTACCTAAAGCAATTTATAGATTCAGTGCAATCCCTATTAAAGTACCAATGACATATTTCACAGACATAGAACAAACATTTCAGAAATTTATATAGAACCATAAATGACCCCAAATACCTGCTGCAGTTTTGAAGAAGAAGAAGAAGAACAAGATAGGAAGAATCACAATACCTGACATCAAACTGTACTACAAGACCACTATAATCAAAACACCTGGTACTGGCATAAGAACAGATGCATAGATCAATGGAATAGAATAGAGAGCCCAGAAATAAACCCAAATCTCTATGGTCAATATTTGACAAAGGGGGAAGCAGAAAGAAATGAGAGTAAAATAGCCTCTTGAACAAATGGTGTTGAGAGATCTGGACAGCTACATGCATAAAAATGAAACTCAAGCACCAACTTATACCATACACAAAAATAAATTCAAGGTGCATAAAAGACTTAAATATAAGTCACAACACCATAAAAGTCCTACAGGAAAACCTGATATTCCCCACAGCAATATTTTCACCGATATGTCCCCTAGAACAAGGGGCATAAAGGAAAGAATAAACAAATGGGACCTCATCAAATTAAAAATCTTCTGCATGGCTACAGAAAACAGTTAAAACAAAAAGAGAGCCCTGGCTGGTATAGCTCAATGGATTGAGCATGGGCTGTGAAACCAAAGGGTCACCAGTTCAATTCCCAATCAGGGCACATGCTTGGGTTGCAGGGCAGGTCCCCAGTGGGGGCCACAAGAGAGGCAAACACATATTGATGTTTCTCTCTCTTTCTCCCTCCTTTCCCCTCTGTCTAAAAATAAATAAAATTTTTTTTAAAAAAATGAAAAGAGAACCAACTATATGGGAAAACATATTTGCCAATAACACCTCAGACAAGGGTTTGATCTCCAAAATGTATAAAGAACCCACATGACTCCACTCCAGGGAGACAAACATCCCAATTAAAAAATGGGCAAAAGACTTGAACAGACACTTCTCCAAGGAGGACACACAGAAGGCACACAGACATATGAAAGAATGCCAAACATCACTAGCCATCAGAGAGATGCAAATTAAAAATATGAAATATCACTTCACGCCAATCAGAATGGCCATTATAAACAAATCAACAAACAACAAGTGTTGGAGAGGATTTGAAGAAAAGGTAATCCTACTGCACTGTTAGTGGGAATGCAAGCTGGTGCAGCCACTGTGGAAAACAGTATGGAATTTCCTCAAAAAACTAAATATGGAACTGCCTTTTGACCCAGCAATTTCATTGCTGGGATTATATCCTAAGAATCCTGAAACACCAATCCAAAAGAACCTATGCACCTCAATATTCATAGCAGCATAATTTACAATAGTCAAGTACTGGAAGCAACCTAAGTGCCCATTAGTAAATGAGTGGATCAAAAAATTATGGTACATTTACACAATGGAATACTGTGCAGCAGAAAGAAGGAAGGAGCTCTTACCCATTGTGACAGCATGGATGAAACTGGAGAGCATTATGCTAAGTGAAATAAGCCAGATGGTGAGGGACAAATCATATGATATCACCGTTAACAGGAATCTAAACAACAAAACAAACAAGCAAGCAAAATATAACCAGAGAACAACTGAAATAAAGAACAATCTGATAGTAAGCAGAGGAGAGGTGGGAGGGGATAGTAGGAGGAAGGGTTTTCAGAAACAACTATAAAGGACACATGAATAAAACCAAGTAGGGGTGAAAGCAAGGAAGGGAGAGAGGGATGGCTTGGGTGGGGTGTTGAGGGGTTTATTTATTTCATATTTCATTTATTTATTTCTCATATATATACATATATATATGAGCTACAGAAGAAAGGGATAGCAAAGTTCAAAGTGCTTACACTGGGAATGTAAAAGAGAAGGAGAGTGGACAGGCATTGCCTATTTTCATGTAAGATTTTGAAAAATCCTGCAGCGGCCTTATCCATCATGTTTTCATATGCTTTCTGTTCATAAAACTTTTAATATAACAAGTGACTGCATATTCTATATTATAGTCTTTTCCCACTTACAAACACAAAAATAGTGGAAAATATACACCTCTATAAAAATAAGCATAGGAGAAAGACATGTGTTAACTATTACTAAGAATTTAAGTTATCTACAAATCATAAAACTAAATTGTTAAGAAAGTTAGCATTTATTGTTATTAAAATAATTGCCCCCCAAATAATATAATAAAACCATAAACCAAATAGTCACTTTGGAATTAATAAAAGTATTTTTGAAATATACTTAAACAAGAGAAATATGGATATATCACATATTAATCAGAGTTCTCTAGAGAAATAGAGCCAATAGGATGTGTATATATAAAGAGAATTATTTTAAGGAACTGGCTCATGCAATTACAGAAACTGACATGTCCAAAAATCTGCAGGATGGACCAGGAATAGTCACTATTGCAGTTTAAATCCAAAGCCATATGCTGGCAGAATTCCTTCTTTTCTTGCTTAGAGGAGGTCAGTACTTGCACTATAAAATCGATTAGATTAAGTTCATCCACCTGATGGAGGGCAATCTACTCTAGTTAAAGTCCACTGACTTAAATGTTAGTCTCATGTATACACACACATACACACATACACACACACAGGATCTTCTCAGAAACATCGAGAATAGTATTTGACCGAATATCTGGGCACCAAGTTCCAGCCAAGTAGACATGTAAAATTATATTGCATACTTATTTTTAAGAACAATTTGTACCTTCTAGTTCTAAAAATCACTTATTTTTAAGTAAGTGGCATTAAATGTGAAATAGGTAATAAGGTTACTCAAACTTAGTTTTGGGGCCAAAAATTAACAGACTTGTATCCAGTTGCTTATTCATTTATATTGGAAAATTATTTGTTATGATTAAATGTTAACTTGAAAATATACTGTTCTTTTTCTTTTTGAGGTTATAATTTCTAAAACAGTATAATTTACAGCAGGGATAATATACCGATCTACATGAAATAGTTAAAATCCCTACAGAATGACATTCTGTCAAGATCAATAAGGCCCTTCATCTCTCTCAAGTATGCAACTCAATATTAGAATTTGCTTGGTGAACATTTTTCCAGTGACTTAATTTGAGATACATTTTTCTGAATATTTAAAATGTTATCATAGCCTCAGTTACTAATTAGCACTCACATTTCATTTTAGTTTTTAATCTTAGCAGCAGACTTCCTTAAACGTCATCATTAATCATGTCTAAGTGCTTGACGCCTTTTGTCAACAACACCTTGTGAGAGGTCAGCTCTGTTACTATCATTCACTTCTTCCCCAGAGCCTAAAAAGGATTCTTCTTGACACAGAAGACAGAATATCTCGTATCACTTCTCAAGCCACCTACCTATAGCCTTCACACTTATTATTTGACACACTATCAAAATCTGGAAGATATCTGCCTCCCACAGTTGAGGAATAGATTTTGGTTGCCTACCTGAACTGAGAAATAAGAAGATGCCTTTCTTACTTTTAGTATCTTAAAAGACTTTACTACGGATTGGTCTAGCAGGTCAGACTGCAGATTGAGTTAGTCCTAGTCAGATTTGGACTTCCCTAATGTCAAGGTGAATGTCTATGAGGTGTGGTGTCTGCTCCATGGTGACATTCCACTTGTCTATAAATAAAGAAATAAGGAAGATGACGGAAGGAAGATGGTTTGAAGAAAGAGATTATCTCAGGATTGATATCCTGTCTGAAAGCTATTCTTTTAGCTTTTCTTATTAAAAATGAAAATCTCCATGGTGAAAAGTAATATTTACTGTCATTTAGAAATAATTATAAAGTTACAGTTTCAAGATTTTGATTATAGAAAGCTAATGGGTGTCCACCGAAGAGGTGCTGAGTAAGAAAGCAAGCAATTCAGAGAGAATGGTAGAGAGAAAAAATTGACTCATTTTACATTTGTGGTAGGACTAAGAAGCTAATTCTGTCTAGACAGGCAGACTTCCGGCCAATGGCAGTTTGTACTAAAAGATATTAATACAGGGTTGGAAGCATATTTAACCCTATGGCAGATTCCATTTAGGATCAGTCAGCATGAGTTAAAAGATGAGATAAGAACATACTAAAACATAGGCACCTTAAGCAACATTAGTAAATGGACAATATAAATCATTTTTCACATATATGTACTAAACATAAAAATCTATATAACTACTTTAGCAATTAATACATACTAAAATTAAAATGCTACTGAATTTATAGTGGTAATGTAGCATATAGAGAGGTAAGAAAATAGTTCAGAATCAGCTTGGGTTTGAATTCCTGCTTTATCACTTACTAGGTGTCTTTGGGCAAGTTACAATCATCTCTGTACATCAGTATTCTCATGTGAAAAATGAGTATATTAGAGCTTAAGAGTATATTAAGCTCTAATATAGTATATTTAGAGTATAGTATATACTCTAAAATGAGTATATTAAGTGGCTTAAGGTTGTTCATATGCACTATATAAATGCAACCAATTTTTTCACCATTATTATGTATCTTTCAGTTAATGGATATTAAAAGTACTACTATTATGAAATGAGATTCTAATTATTTTTCATAATTCTAAAAATTATTTACTCACTAAAGGGTTGTAAACTATAAGTATAATGGGGAAGACTTAAGACACATGCATGATTTATTGAAAATTGTTATACATGTACAAGCAGTGTACACATGCACATATATTCTGACATTTGTACTTATTACATTTATTATTACCCAGGCTTCCTTTTTCAATGGTGTTTTGCTATATACAATAAATCTTGGGCTGTCAATGATAAGAACATAATTTCCTTTGCTTTGAAATAGAATCAAAGTTATATGACTGAGGCAAATTTGGTTGATCATTATAATTCACAAGATTTATGTTTGAGCCTTTTGCTTCTGCAACTTAAAAATTTCCTCTCCTTTTGCCTTGAAATTGGGTAAAGGGAATCATTTTAAATTCTGCTCAAATCTTGAGTCTCCTCCCAGTATGCTTAAAATGACTTCAAATAATGAGGTTAGAGAGAGGTGAAGGCAGATTCACCAGATATCCAGTCATTCTCATTTTTAACTGCATTTTCTTTGTCTCTCGCTGGAAGGAGGGGAGGAAGCTTAGTTTAAACTATGTCTGACTTCATGTGAGATTGTTACAAGAAGCATTTTCAAGAGGGAAAAGAGAACAGGATTAAGCATTTATGTAACAGCAGCAAAGGTTGTTATATGATCTTCATTTAGGAAAAAAAGGAATTACAGTAAACTTGGAAAATGTGGAACAGACGTCATTCACTGAATTTCTGTCCTGAAGAGGAAAATGTCCTTGTCTAATAAGGTAACTTATTTTGCCAACGGGACATGGTAAATGTTATTCTAGATCACCTAGAGAGGAAAATACTAGATGAGTATAATGACTAGTCATAAATATTCATGAAACTAGGCAATTATAAGCATAACCATTGCTTTCTGATTGTTTAGAACTGGACTGATTACCATACAAAAACCATTTCTTTTTGAAAGAGAGTTCTTTCAATTTAAGAATTAATATTTGCCACAACCCCTCTTGCAGAAAATGTGTAGTACCTAATTTAAAATTTAGTACCATCAATTTGTTGAGGGCAAAAGGCAGAAATGTTATTTTTCCAAAGTAGTTTACTAAAGTTAGAGACAATGACCTAGAAAGTATAAAGGCTTTAAAACAAGGGTGAAAAACATACTAATATAATTATGTACAAGTGAAGAGTTTGGGTTACAGTGGATGTTCCAAGAAAATAACCCACATTTTCACTTCTTAAAATAAAGAATCATCATGATTATTGTGATTTTTTCACAGGGGTGTGTGTATGTGTACATGCTTATGTCAAAACTTATCAAGAGCGGATGTATTTAATGTGTGCATTGTACAGTAAAGTAGAGGGTGGGGTAAAGGTAGATTTATGGTTGTTCATAGGTGAGTTTGTTCATGTATTGTTATTTATTAATTATTACATTATTTCCATACAAGTAACTATAAACCTATTTTTGCCTACTCTATACACTTTGATAAAGCTTTAACCAAAAAAAAAATCTCATGTATCTGCTATTTTTAAACTCCTTCAGGATAAAATCCAAATTCATTACATGGCACACAAAGTCTTTCATAGGTTTCTGTCAATCTCTCTACCCCCATCTCTTGCTCCTATCTTTATACCAGCAATACAGAACTGCTTCTAATTCCTTAAGTGTGATGTTTCTCTTTCTCCTTTCTCCCCAAACATTTTTACACGCTTTTCCTTCTGGCGGGACATATTTACCCTCCCCCGAATGCTGTGCCTCACTAACTCCTACTTCTTTTGCAGGATGTGGCTTAGTCCTCTCCTTTAGAAAGCTTTCTCTGTCCTAGCAGTGTGGTTTAGTGCTTCTCCCATTTGTTCCCAAGGCTTCCAAGGCACCCTTTAGTCAAAAAGCTATTGGCTGTTTGCTTTTCTGTCTCCTCACTGTAGCTTCAGCTCATTGGCAGGGATTCATCCTAGAATCCTCCATTCCCAACATGTACCTGACACATAGCAAACATATACCGCTTGTTAAAGTAAACTGGTGTGTTGAAAACTGATGAATAGTATTAATTTGCACTAAATAAAAGGTAAAAGTGCAACTCTGCATTAAAGTAATCATCTTTCATTCCTAAGAGGGATATAAACAAAAGGCCAAAGAAGAGACTGCTGATGATACTAGAAATAGCCCATAAATCATCCAAGAGACTCAGAAAAGGCTGACCCTGCCTCATTAGGTATAAAGGTCACAGCGGTGGTATTAACACATGCATACTCATGCAGACTTCTAATATCCTAGAGGGGTTTTTATTCTGCTTCTGGGAATATTATAGGATGTGTGAGCATACTCAGAAGGCATATGTGTGAATGTGCCACAGACTGTCATCAGGGTCATATTTGCCTGGATGAGACTGCGGAAGAACAGTGTGCCTATGCATGTCTGTGGCTTCTTCCAAAAACAGACAAAGAACCCAGCCCAATAGAACTTTCAGTATCCCTAAGCAATTTTTAACAGAGTGAGTAACTAATTATCAAAATGAATGGAACACTCTTCTGATAAAATAGAGTTTTTCATCACACTTCCTGTTTTGATGAATTTAGATTGCTGGGCAAGAGCAGAGCAAGGAAGGAAAGTGCCTCTAAAACATTCAAGTGTGAAGGAGGGAGGTAATAGTAATGTATGGCCACAGAGCTGGACTTGCTGCCTTCCATAGCCAATAGTTCATTTCTGCTTACTGGTGAATTTTTTTTCTATGAGACCCATCTCCAATTTTATATTAAAGGAATCAAAGTAGAACGTCCCTTTCAGGTCTCTGATAATAGATGGGGAAAAAAGGAAAAACTAATATCATTTATAGATAGTTTTGCTGGTATGTAAATTTCTTTCATTAAAAACATCTATGAAGAAACATCAAATTTCAGACCACTTTTTAATAAAAGGAAATCAAGGTCATAGTCAATGACATACTTATTAAATTTATTCCTAGGTATTTTATTCTTTTTGACACAATTGTAAATGGGATTATTTTATTATTTTCTCTTTTTTATACTTAGTTGTTAGTGTATAAAAAGAGGAGATATTTCTATATTAATTTTACATCCTGCAACTTCACTGAATCTACTTTGTTCTCACAATTTTTGGTGGAGGTTTTAGGATTTTCTTTGTGTAGTATCATGTTATCTGCAAATAGTGACAGTTTCCCTCTCCCTTTCCAATTTAGATCTTTATTTATTTATTTGTTTGCTTAACTGTTATTGCTAGGATGTCCAACTACGTTGAATAAAAGTGGTGAGAGTGGACATTCTTGTTTTGTTCCTGATCTTATTGGAAAAGCTTTCAAATTTTGACCATTGGGTATATTAGCTGTGTGTTTGTCATATGTGGCCTTAATTATGAATTTTTAAAAAACTGGTCTTGAATCAGATAGACCACAACTAAAACATGTAACAGCATTTCACTGCAGTGTCTAAGATATTTTATATCTATGATAACTTGTACATGGTGGAAGGCCTTTAGTCTATTGTGTATATGCTTATGCTATAAAATTTACATTGTCTTATAAGTTAGAATTTGAGAGAGTTCTGCAACTCTATTAACTGTATACACTTCATTCCAGCTCTGAACAATTTAATTTCTTCAATGCCTGCAAGCATTTCTTTTTGCATTTTTAGTGATATGTCTCTTACATGGAAATACAAATAAGACAGTAGCAAATAAGAACATGGTAAATGTATTATAGGCAAATGTATTATAGGTATATGTATTATAGAAAAAATATATTAAACTATATCTAAAAATATTTCCATGAGTAGATTAATAAATTTTGTACTTAATTTCCCATGAATTTTAATTGTTATATAATCCTTGAATATGATGTTCAGTAAATACCACATTCATCTGCAAGATTTTCTACTTTAAAGACTGCCATCTTATCCTAGCCTACCTCTCTTAAAAGCCATGTCTATGCCAATTCATTAAACCCTCAGCTGGGGATCTCCTCGCCCTTGAGTTCCCGAAAGAGAACCCCAATCAAGAACTAGAAGGCATCAGATAGGCTGCTTCTATCCCCATCAATCTATGGAACATTTAATATACACCAAGCTATGGAGCACATGTTCGAAATACAAAAATAAAAGTCAGCTGTGACCCTGCTATAAAGAGAAGAGTATCCTGGAGTGGTGGGGGAGAGATAAATAAATAAATGATGGTTGAGTTAAAGTACTTATTAAATGTAATGTAATAAGTTGAGCAAAACAGAAACCAATAAGGCCCACAAGTACGACAAGAGAGGGAATAACAAAATCTACATGGATGGGGTGGTGAGTTAGCAGAGATCATATGACTGCACATTGTAGGATGATCAATTATGAGTAGCAACAAAGAAAATCAAAGAATAGAGACATTATTACATACAAGATAACAGAATGAATATGGTATACCTGAAATTTTCAAAAAGTTGGTCTTTGCTGGAGTTAGGTTTTAATGCAGGGAATTTAATTGAATTAAGACTGGTGGGAGAGGTAAGTGAGAAGAGGTAGTGGTCAATTGTTTTAAATGGGAGAAGAGCAGGGTGAGTAATTCATAACTGAGAATTTACTCCTTACCAAGCACTGTGTTAGTTTTTTTTACACACATGCTGTCTTCTTCATCTTTGTTACCTCATTTCATCCCCACGGGACAGATAAAAACATGAAAGCTCAGAAAAATGAAACAACTCCTCTAAGGCCATATAGTCTAAAGACAGCACTTACTGCCTGTACTCAACAGCATTGCCTTTACTTGGTTTTGCGATAAGGGTTAGTTAGAGTAAGGCAGGATGGATACCTGACTTCAGAGCAGCGGTCCTGAACCAGTTGCAGCAGCAGCACCAGCTCCTGGAAACACCCAGAAATACAAACTCTCAGACCCACCCCTGACCTACTGAATCACAAACTGGAGGAGTGGGGCCCAGTGATCTGTGTTTGAATGAGTCCAGGGAATTCTGGTACACACTGCAGTTCTGGAATGTTAGAGGAAAACACAGGAAATTATAGAAAATCCCAAAAGTGGATTTCAGCCCAGTTTTTAGTTCTCACCTCTGCTATCATTAGACTAATAAATTTTAAGGGCATAACCTGTGGCAATGTGTCATGGTGAAAACTGAGGATCTCCACAGAAAGCTCCCCAAATTCTAAAGTGCACATGAGTTGCTGAGGTTCTTGTCAAAGTGCAGATTCAACATCAGAAGTAGGTCCAAACAAAGCCTGATATTCTGCACATCTAACAAGGTCCTCCATGACACTAATGCTGCATTTCTGAGGGCAATGCTTTGAATATATCAAGACCAGAGAACACAGGACTGTGATCTAGAGACACAGACTTCTAACTTTTACAAGTCAAATAAAATGTTTCAGTGAGCCACTCTAGAAAATGCCAAACTCACCCAGAGAATTAGAAAGTTGAGAAAACACTAGAAGTGCCCTTAAAATACCCCCAAACAGATGCATCTATCTTTTTTAAGACCTCAAAGATTCCCCCAAAGCCCCAAGCCACAGACTTCTGTATTTAAAAGCTTTTTCCTTCTTATTCAAATCCACTAGCAATTTAAGCTCAACCCCAACCTCCAGCCTCAGTAGAGACAAAGAACATCTGACTGGAGTCTGCTTTAAATATGTCCCTTCAATCAAAATTGACCTAAGTCACAATTAGCCTGTCAAGATGCAAAGCATAAATTGTTATTTTATTTGATTGAGAGAGAGAGATGGATGACATACCACAATCTCTGACCACAAGCATCTCAGAACTACTTCGTGGGGTCTCTTAATGGTTTAATCATTGTGTTTTCTCAAAAATCCTGGGCAACCAAAAAAATTAAAGCAAGCAAAGCAAAGAGCTAAGAGTTCTGAGACATAAGAGGGGCTGTATGACAAGCACTGATCGCACTCGTCAAACGTGGCTCCACTGGGGTCTTTATTGCTTTGTTAACTTTCACTTACAGCTCCAGCTCAAATCTAATGGCACCATTTTGCACTCTGCTTCAATATGCCACACAGCTTTTCATCAAAAAAGGAGGCGGTTGTAATAAAATTGTCATTCATTACATGGTTAGTGCACTTCAGTTCTGGAGGCTTTTACTGCAGATCTCCACGGCAGGTGGCAAGTGGTTTATAAGGAAGAAAACAGAACGACACTCCCTCAGTGGAGTCAGGCCCTCCTCCGAGTTTCTTGGCACTTTTCATGTCTTACGTTTTTATTTAGTATGCTTTATTTAGTTGGACGAGAGATTTCAATAGATTTATTTCAATAGATGTTTAGCACAATAACGTAAAGGGAGGAAATACAGCCCTGCCCTTAAGAAATATGCACCGTGTGACGGGCTCAGAGGGGAGTAGTAAAGAGCAGCTACCAGAGACACACCTGGGGGCAAATCCATAATTTGTCACTTAAATTATCTGGGCAGTTTCCGTAATCATCCTCTGCCTCAATTTCCTCACCTATTTCAAAATAAGATGAGGCAAAGATAGTATCTTCTCATTGTAGAACGGTGGAAATAGTATTTTAGCACTGAGAAAATACCTAGAAGAAAATCTGGCACGTTTTAACTTTGATAATTTTTTAATGTAGATAAGACATGAAGTTCAGTTCACATAAAGCAGGCCAAAAGCCCTCAAATACAGTCTTTATTATTTTGGTAAAATTCAAAGACATTACTACCACTGATTCCAAATAGGATGGTGTAAATTTGCTTTAAACCCATTATCTGGCCATATCTAGTCTTTTATCTGAACTCACATCTGTGTTTTCTTGCAGGCTTACAAAATACAAAGGTATCAAAAAGAGAGTAAAACAGAAATAAATAGCCAGGTTGTCACTGCATTCTGTTCTCTTTCTCCCGAGTCATCCATCATGCCATCTGCTCCTTAGTCCTTGATCTAAGCAGATAGCAAACTGAGATGCCCTTGCTTCTTGTTTCTTTAGGTCTGGAGAGTTTCAACTAATTCATTTTAAGGATATAGAAAAAAAGAATTTATAAACTCATTCCGTACTGCCAACTACCGATTCCCACTTGAGAATAAAAGCATAGTTCTCCTTCTGGGTCAATCCACGTCCTGAAATCTCCACAAGGTTATCCACCTACTTGCAAACCTTTTCCTCTCTGATCCCAGGGACCTAATCCTGGAAGCAAGGGCCTTTTGTAACCCACCAAATTCAGTTCTCAATTCCTCTTTTTTTTCCTCCTTTGAACCCCCACGGGAATTTTTCCAGCGATGGAGAGGTGGAAACTCTCCTTCTTCAAATCCTCTAATATTTTGGTTAAACTCTGAAATTCACTCCATTCCCCTGAGAGCTTAATATTCTAGACACCAAAGTCAGAAAGAGCTCTTTCTGTGTTCTTTCCCTTCTGTCCTATCCTTCCCCAAAGGCGAGGCTTAGTTGACAATCTAGCTGCTTGAATGGGAGACAGGGGGAGGCAAATAGAAAGAGGAAATGAGTGAGTTACTTATTCAAAATTCTCTAAAGCAGCAGATATGTGCACAAATCACCCTACTGCCAGGCAGCATATTCAAAGTGTTGTAAGAAAAGGATGCAGAAGAAACTATCAGATGTTTAAGGAGTGAGATCCCCCTGAAATGGAGGGAAGGGGAGATCAGAAAAGGCTCTGAAGGATGTATCATTTTAAGCTTCCAGGAGGGATTTGACAGACAGCAATAAATATGAGAACTTCTCAGTAAGGTTTAGGCAAACACTCAAAGCCAGGAAAATCCACTATGTGTTTATGGAAGGCAAACCATTCAGTTTGAAAACATGAAGCACCATCCTCACCTGCTTAAAAGTTTAACTTAAAATAAACCATCGTAACCATGGTTTATTTTATGAGTGTTCCAAACAGGAATAACCACAAATTACCTCCAAGTTCTTGTAAACCAAAAACATTTTTAATAACTATTCCTAAAAGCAGACTTCTAGAAACCCCTGAATAAGTCAGGTTATAAAGGAGTCAATGATTCTGGGAAAGCTGCTCCACCGGTCCGTTTGGCACATGTGTCCATTAACTAAAATGAACCAGGCCCAAGCTGATGTCCTATAAGAATTAAAGGAGCTCTGCTATGTGAGACCATCATGTTCAACTTCTGATTTATTTTGAGATTACAGGAAAAGAACTTACAACTCTCTTTCCACTAGTCCCCTACTGCCAAGCACAACATCATCTTCCAGACACAACATAAGGGAATTGACTCATGCATAATACATTTTTTCATTACAAACACTGCATCTTCCTGACCCCGGCTGCTCTGCACAGAGTGTGCGGCACCACGAGCAATGCAGTTACGTTTTCCCCCAAAATACGTTGACGTATACACACTTATCGGTCTGTGTGTCCTTTCAGTTCATCAAGCTGTTTAACTTCACCACGCTTTGTTTGATAGGCATGTATCAGAACAACTCTTGTAGGGTCAAAACTCAATCTTGGTAGAAAGAAAACATGAGATTATTTGTGTAATAAACTAAGTAAATGGAGGGTTTTTTTCCAAAGATGAAAAGTTTCATCCAAGATGAAGAAAAAATTCTGTTCTGAACTATGACATACATTTAAGTATTACGTTATTCATCTACATTTCAATGTACAATCATAATCAAAGAAAGTATTTTTTACATCAGTCTTTTACCTTTGAAAAGTGCAATGTCTTCCCAGTATTATCTCACTGGATGTTTTTTTTCTCATATCTAGCTCAAACCTGACATTTAATTGTCCTCACTGGATCTTGGTGGGATATGCATTATATTAGCTTTATCACTTTATCATTTGAAGATCTTAAGCCAAGCTCACAAGTAAGTCTGTTTTGGAGATTAATAAAGATGAAAAACATGGAGAGATAAAATCGAGGGATCTAAAAATTGACAGGAAAACTTATTGGCAATTTTTTTATTTGGGGAAAGTAGAAGAGGGTATAGGAGGGATAAATGGTGATCGAAGGGAGCTTGACTTGGGGTGGTGAACACACAATTCAACATAAAGATGGTGCGTTATAGAATTGTACACCTGAAACCTAAATAGTTTTATTAACCGAAGTCACCCCAATAAATTCAATAAAATTTTTTTCTTAATGATGAAGGGATTACCTTATAAGCTGACTTTTATAGAATAAAATTTCTGTTTTTAAAACAAGTTTCATTTCTCAATTACTTCCATTTCTAATTTTTCAGAGTGGATAAAACTGACTTAGCTCCTAAATGGTCCTTTATCCTTAGTAATATAATAATGCTTTTAAAACCCCTATAAGTTAAGAAAATTATCACTGAAGTATATATTCAAGTGCTTAAATTAAGTATTCTAAATAAGAGTTAAACAGAAGTTAACACATACAAATAAGATCTGCCTCAACCTTAACCTATGTGGTTCTTTGGGGGTAGGGCTGTAACTGGGGAGAATGCGTTTTACTCAGTGTGACATATTAGTAAAGAGTGTGGGAGCAAACAGACAGAATGCTGACAGCCATGTAGTCCACAAAAATAAATCTATATCCATTGTTCAAAGTAAGAGTCTGAATCCCACCTAATCAATCCAAGAGTATGACTAGACTTACAGCTCATGTCTGGACTGTGTATTGCCCAAGTCTTGATGTGAAATGGGATCAAAGAGAATCAAGTCATCACTCCACAGCTCTGCGAACTGGAAGCAAAGCCTTTCCTGTGTCTCCAAAAGCCTCGAGTGCCTTGTGGAAGTATATTTAATATTTAGATATAAATAGAAGTACAGCTACTTTCTTAAATCCTGCAAGGTTTTCTACACTCGTCATTAAAATCACCACAAACGCAACACATTCTTAGTCACATTGGGAGCAAGGACATGATTATATGAACATGAATCAGTCTGTGTCTGTCTGTCTGTCTGTCTCTCCTCCCCCCCATACCCCACTCTATCTTCCATAAGCTGGGGTCATTCATTTGTGCTACCAAAAGTCAGAAAGCCACCACTTTCCAGATGCTTCTCCCAAGAAACCCAGACATTTCAGGTATGTCCCTAACATTCTGACTTATTCAAGAACACATTAGAAAATCATCTGACAAAACAAAAAAAAGAAAACATTCCTAATTCCCCTGACCAGTGTAAGGATGTTCTCCAAATAATGCTTTAATGCCTTTTAAATGTTCTAACTAACTTTCTCTTATTTAAGTACTGTTATTATTATTATTATTATTGGTCTTAAAACCTTAACACATATACCATTATTCCAAAGATCTGTGGGAAATATTTTATCTCGTCTCAGCCTGACTCTGTTTTGTAAGTCACAGAGAATGAGAGCAACACCAGTGATCCATTTGGAATGGCATGACGTCCTGAATTTCTACACTTTTTGGCCTCATGGATTACAACTATGTATATGCCTCCACGTGTCTGGCAATGATTTCATTTATGGGCGACACACAAGCACTCCACCCCTTCTCCTCGAAACATGTGAAATCAAGCCAGTGCTACGTAATTTGCCCCTTTGATGCCATTACAGGAAAAATAAATGTCCATCACTTCAGAGTTCAGTGAAATGTAGTTAATATGATCTACTTTTGTCTTAAGACTGAAGAGTCCCTGAGGGTTTCTTGCTTGCTTAATGTAGAAATTCCACCTTTTTAATGACTGCATCAAGGTCACATGGCAATTAAGAATGTTTCTTTAATCTTCATTTTCAATTCAACAAGGCAGTTTTTCTTTTCTTTCTTTTTTTAACCTTTTTATTGAATTTATTGTGGTGACATTGGTTAGTATAATGGTATACGTTTCAGTTGTACAATTCTATAATGTATCATCTGTATATTGTGCTGTGTGTTCACCACCCAAGTCAAGTCTCCTTCCATCACCATTTATCCCCCTAGAACCCTTCCCTTCACCCCTCCTTCCCTCTGGTAAGGCAGTTTCACCCTGTCAAAGGTGTGAATATTAGATAATGTAGTGAAAGGACATGGTTATAAGGCCATTTTCTACTGATAGCTTTTCTACCAGTTTCAACTTCTTAACAGTTGTTACTGCTGACGTTCAGAACATTTAAAGATTTTGCTTTGTTCCCTCCTACTCCAAGCAAGCTCTTGTTCCGTACCCTCTCCCCCAGTTCTTTGCTGCTTTTTCACTCTCCTTCCCTCTGGGAAGCTTCTTCTTCTTTTATAAAGCTGCTGAACTTTATTGCTCTCCTCTCTTTCCTTATCATCTGCCTTCTGTCACAACCCAGCTGGGAACTGATTGAAAGAAAAAAGTGAGAGCTGGAATTGTTTCAAGTCATTTCCTTCTGAGCCCCAGGACGCCCCAGGAGCTGATTCATATACTTCTCACTTCCTTGCAACATTCTCTCATCTCTTCCAAGCACTAGTCTAAAACCATAGAACAGCATGTGGCAGCCTGTCACCAAAGGAAATGTGTGGGTCCCAAACCCCATTATCACTATGACATTTGATGCTCTAGACGGTGAGACTAATGTATTGCCTTTGCCAACACCTGTCAAGTCAAGAACATTATAAAATGTAATCGTTATCCATCTTTGTCTGTAAGCTGTGCAGTGTCTGTCTCCTACTGTAATTAAATGGGATGTACATATTGAAGTAAAGAAGATCAGCTAGGTATCAGTGAACCTCATGTTCAAGCCTGCTTGAAATATCTGCTTAGTACTCCTCACATGAACATTCACCCTTTGTCATCTTCACTATTAGGAGCAAATTGGTTTTGATGGGGAAGAGAAAATAGGGGTTATAGCCAGGAATTCCAAGCTTCAAGCAGGAAATATGAGACATAAATAGCAGATTGGCTACAGTCTTTCTTTCAGCCTTCAGTTCCAGGAGAAAGAAGAAACTCTAAATGCCAAGAATCAGGACTTTTCATGTAAACTAGAAAGCATCCTTTTCTCATATTGATATTAATATAAAGACCCTAAAACTAGAGGTATGCAGGAATGTATACGTCCATAGATGGGAATATTGTACTGTTCCTTCTTAGAAAGTACAAGAAGAAACTCTTGTAGCCACTAAAGCTGATAGACCACAAGAATGAGTATAAAACCATACTACTGTCTGTCAGTTTACATACGTACTCTAAGCCAGATAAACCTTGGACATTTCCAATAACTACACAGCAAATGCAAATTAAGGACAGTACTACTGTGAAAGAAAGGAAACAGGTAAAGATACATGTTATTGAATTATATTTATATTTTTATCTACAATCTTATTTCTTAGCTTCAAAGGACATGCTTTCAAAATTCATTATAGGCTTCAGCGTGGCTTTCTTATGTAAAGTGATAAACTACTTCCACTGTAGGTATTGCCTGTGGGAAATTTTTATTGGGTTTAACTTAACTGTCAAGAGTTGCCATTCTGCTTTTGCAAGGAATTGAGCAAGACTGCAAAAACTTTCTAGTCATTACAAGCTGGATGGATTAGAAGCACAATGAAAGCAGTCCAGCACATCCACAGAAGGAGCAAAAATGGGGTTATGCATGTTGAGCACTGAGGAGTACCTAAACTATAGGTAGGGATCCTGAAAAGTATTGACTTTTTAAGGATTGCTTTGTTTAAAAGAACTACTACCTGTTAACATTGTCTCTTGCATTTCTAATTTACAAATAGCCTAGCAGTTAGAGGTCTGATAAATTGCATTACAGTCCTGATGCAAGGTTGAGCCTCACACTATTTTAAAATTTCCTATTTTCCCCCTCATTTTTCAAAATTTCTAGTCCGTGGGTTATTAATTTGCCTGAGTGTTTTAGGAGAGACTACAAAATGCTTCCTAGGATCTATCATTCCCTCTCTCACTTTTAGAAATATAACTTTCTAAATTTAGAATGGGTTGATGGCCTGTATTAGCAGACCATGGGGGTTGGGAAATACAGTCTCAAACTCAACCCCCTTGGAGCAACATGTGGTTATATGACTAATTTTAGACCACTAGGAAATGGGCAGAAATGGCCAGAAATGAGTAGGAATTCCCACCTCTCTCTTTCCCATGCCTATAACCTTGAATGTAGATATAGTGCTGCTGAGATAGTTTTATCTATACAGATGGTGGAACAACTTGAAAATGGTGGAACCATCAGACAAAGGGAGCCTGGATCTTGAACACCCTCCTGCATCCAAACTATCTACATGCTTCGGCTGGTATCTCCTGTTACATGAGAGAGAAATAAGTTTATTTCTTGAGTCACTCTTTTTGGCTTTGTTACAGCAACTCAGCTGATAGCCTATCTATCGCAATTATCTTATTTTTCTTACAGTGCTTCTTTTTAATATCTTAAAATAGAGATTTAAAGCAAAGGTTCTCGAGTACATTTCAAAAAGTGGCACATGCAAAAGTGTTGATACAATTAAAAAATGTTTTATGTCAATTAATTTCACTATTTAAGAAATCTATCATAACTCAAAAACTATTCAATATTTTAAATCTTTAATTAAAAGTGTCCCATAATTCTGAATTGTGAAAATAATCGAGTAATTGTAGTACTTCAAAATTAGCAAGGGAAATTTTTTCAAACACATATATACTCAACAGGAATCTTTGGGAGACTTATATTTGTAATTTTGATACATACAAGAGTAACTTCTTAAAAATCCTGTACCTTGCAGAAGAAAAATGTTCCCACTAATCTAATAGCAGTAGGAGGCCTCAGGATAGTTGTTAATGGATCTACATTCATCCTTAGGAACACTTTTCTGATAATCTTATGACCCAAAACAAATGCTTTTAAAGTGCTATTGAGTGCTACCCACTGTTTTTGCATCCACAATGCAGAGCAATCACTGGTAACAATACCAGGGGGGAAACCTATGCAGACACTGAGTGGAATTTACTCCCCGGTCTTGCTTCCAGGGCTTAGATGAGGCAAAACAAACAAACATAGCTGTTATCAAACATTAAAAAGTCCCTTCACTGCTACTTGAAAACTGGCTCACCTAACATTGACCTGTGTCTTTCAAAGGTAGATTGTATCACTTTTAATGCACAAATCCATGAGAAGCTCAATGACCAGCTAAAAAGGGTGAACGACAGAAAACAAATGTGAATTCAACTATACAGCAATGCAGTGTTTTGTATATTGACAGCGTAGTGTAATTTTATCAAAGAGAAAAGAGAAGCCCTTGAATATTCTATCATATTCAAGATGATAAAGATAACAGGTAAAATTTTGTCACATATATAATAAACTTATTGTTATTTCTTTCTTCTACCTGAGAGGATAATTTTTTTAGTCTGCCTGAAAATAAGAATTCATCTACTTCCTCTATAAAGCAAACACTTCAACAGACATAAAGAATCTTAAAGATTACATTAAAGAGATTGAAGACTTCTACTCAATAGGTGATGGAGAACCCAAAAGTGTATTTACGAAAGCTTCAATTCAAGCTTCACTGAAATGGCTGGTCCATGGGATTATGTTTACATTACAGAACATCCAAATTGGAATTCACCCTGAGCAGAATTACTCTTACAGAGTAATGCAACCTGGAGTCAGTGGGAGATAAAATGGTCTATGGGAAGAGGACAGAAGAGGACAAATTATCCCAAGTAAAATAATAAAGTCTGAAACATCCTAGATAATCTGAGAAAGGCATTCAATTTTATAAAACTGATGCATAATATTCACACTGACCAAATTGTCAGAGGTTTTAACCACAAATCCTGGCATAGAGTGGATTTTCAATGAACATTAGCGTCCTCCTCCGACCCCACTCTCTCTTTTGCCCTCATATTATTTTCTTTGTTGAATCCCCAGGACTGCCTGCATCCATTTTCTACTTGATGAAAACAACATAAGCCTTCTTTCTGTGAATTCTTCATGTCATGAACAAGGCAGGGAGTTTTCTTATAGGGTTTCCTCACACTGTCTTTCCCCCAAAACTAGCCAAGAACACATTTCCTGCTCCAGTGGTTTAAGGCTTCATGCATACACACAATTCCTTTCATTTTCATATTTCCAAAATGTCCCTTTCATAATGGCTCCCTCCTTCATTCTTTCACATACTTTGCACACCTTCATCTCCCTTAAATTATGCTAAAACTCCTTCTCAAAAACTCTAGTTTTGCCCTCATCCCATTTGTATTTTATTCGATGTCAGACTCATTGCATGTAAGTTTCTTTCATACTTCTTCTAAATATTTTCTACTTATTTCTTTAAAATTAATTTTCTGTGCTGATATTCATGAAACTATTACTTCAAGTGCAACAATTATCCTTCCTAGCCTATTGAACTTTTATGTAGCATTTTGCAGAAATATAAAACTTGAAGTTCCTTAATTTTCAAGACTTCATTCTGATTTTTCCTCAGTGTTCCAGTTTCCTTTCTTATAATGTGGATTAAATTAATACACTCGATATTTAGAACAGTAGATGTATATAAGAACTGCTCAATAAATTTTTATATCCTTAGTTCTTATGTCTAACACATACTGCCTTCAATGTCTAGACCCAAAGTCTAAGATACTAAACCTTGTCCCCATCTCCACAATCCAATGGCATCTTATTTATTCTCAGTTTTCCATGCATATAATTCCCAAATGTATTTCTAATCTTAACCTCATGCCCCCATCCCATATTTCCATATTTCCAAGTGCCCTTCATTTCTGTATCCTAGCAGCTATGGAAACACATCAGATCCCAAACTATATTTCTCTTTGCACCCAAAGCAGCCCCTCTTAGCAATTAATTCCATAGACTTGAGATCCTTTAATTTTCACTTTCTTGATATCTACACACCTTTATGCAAAACGTAACCTAGTTCTATTAATCTTTATTTCAAAATATCTATGAATTGTTCATTTCTATACATTCTTACAGTTCAAATCTAAAACCAGACCATATCTTAGGTAAAGCAACAATCTAATTGTTCTTTTCAACTGCCCTCCTTTCCTCTCTAAGCCCTTGGACATATTACTGTCAAACCATTATTCCTATAGCATGTCTATCACTCTAATTAAAGCCATGATTCAGTGCATAGTCTCTACTTTGTGTTTAACATTTTCCTTTAGCAGAAGTCTGTATCTCTAAATCTTTGCTTTACTCTATGCCATGACCTGAATCCCCTCCCAGGCCCCACAAATTGCCTGAATTTCATTCCCACCCACTTTTTCTCCCTCTGCCTTCTAAGATAGATTCTACTCTTAATTCAAAATTCATCCTCAATTTTTTATAAAGTTTTTCCAACTCTTATTTTGTTTCCTGGAACTCTCCCAGCACTTAGTCTATAAAGTAAAAATTGGGCAACTCTGCAGGTTTTTTTTTTTTAATCATCCCTGATGTTCATGGTATTCTTCCTTCAGCAATTCATTGTCTTGTGTTAAGCAGTTATCTTGGTTTATGGTCTGTTTTAAAATACAAAAACCAAAGTGAGAAGCAGGGATAAAGATCAAACAGTCACAGATTACTTGTTTTAAAAAAAAAGAGAGAGTTCTGTGCTGTTTACAGATGCAGTCAATTTGGCATAACTTAATGAATTACATATTTATACATGATTTCCTTTGTGTGTATATTTTAATTAAAAAGTTAAAAATAAAGGGATTGGCAAAAATATGCAAAACACATGAAGGCAATTATACCTACTCCCAAATATTGCCTAGGATCAGTCCTGGCAGGAAAAAGAAAGAAAAGAAGAATCCATTTGAGATAACAGGAATGCTGGGAAAAGACAGAACGAGAGCCTTACCAGTATCTACCCGGAAATGACCTGGAGAACAGAGATACTGCCTGTGAATTTACAGGCACTGATTACCAATTGCATCTACCCTTACTGTCGGGCAGCATAATTCCTTCAGACTCTAACTTAAAGAAGATGTCCCTTAAATCCATCCATGTTCCTTTGCTGTGGCTGATCCTATGGTTGCCAAAGACATCTACTACTAACAAATTGGGTTTCCCACATATATTGATGTCAAAAGAGTGGTGTGCTGAAAAGACAGCGGGTACCACTTATAGATTGCAGTAGATGGACATTCCTTTGTAAATAACCTGGACTCTGGTTTACAAATATGTCTCTTCAGTGTCTGATTATGTGATCAATTCATCAACATGGGACTGGCACTTAGGAGTGCCGTTAGCTGAGAAAAAATCCTAGAAAAGAGAAGGACAACACAACAGTATAAAACTATTGAATTATCTGCCTCCTTACAACCCTCTTAGAAATAAATTCTAAAGAAAAAAATAGAAATCCAGATGTCTGCACAAATATTTGTACCTATATTTCTTAATATAGGTAATATATTTCTTATTACATTGTAAAATTAATAAGTTGAAATAGACACCAGCTAAGAACTACTCCTGGTCTTACATACCATAAAATCCTGACATTTCACTTTTTAAAATCCCATAAGTTTCACCCATGAACCACATTACACCCTTACCTTCTTTCTGGGAGATATGACTCAACTCCTCTTTAAATTCTTACCTGATGTCTCTATGTCCCAAAGCCTTTTTTTTTTGCCCCTTTAATCAAATAATTTGTTAAGAGACCTTATCTATAGTCTGTCTTCAGAAAGATATCTTTGTGTGTGTTCTCCTTATTGCCCATATTTTTCATGGACTATAAACAGATAAGCATGCAAAAAAGCAAGAAGGTAAGAGTGGTATGTATTCAAGCCAGATAAAGCAAAACCTTCTTAAAGACTGGGTACTTTTAATAGCAGGCAATGAGGAGCTCTCGAAGCTTTCAAAGTTAGAGCATTGCATGTTTAGACTTGTGTCTTCAATGACTGTAGCAATCATATTGAAGATAGATTTGAAGAAAACAAAACTGGAAAAAAATTCTAAAGAGAATATCATTACAGTATTATGAGAATTAAAGTCCTACAATAGAAAATATTGGCAATTACTAATAGGCAAGAAGAACTGAAAAAAATTAGTGAAAATCAGCAGTCTTGATGATTGACTAAATGTAAGTAAAAGGAAGGAGATTTCAAGGATATGTTTCAAGTTTTGCTTCTGAATAATAAAACAGAGAACTCTGGAAGAGAAGTCAATGTAGGCAGGAAGATGAGTTCATTCTGAAAATAAGGCTCAGGGTGTCAAAAGTACAATATATTCTGGTGGAGATCTGCAGCAAGCAGTTGAATATATTAATGGTTTATGAGTTTGGAAATACAGTATATAAATGATAACTAAAAATGTTAGAATAAATGAGGTTACCTAGAGCCAGTGTGAAGTGCAGATAAGAAAGTCAAAAGAACAAAGACTGAACATGGAGGAGCAAAGGAAGAGGAGCTCACCTGGGATTCAGAACAAAGATAGGGGAGAAAGGGCACTTAAGTCTGGCTTTCAAGGTATAGGAGTGGTCCGTAGTGCCAAGTTCAGGAGAAAGGACCAAATTCTCAAGCCGTTTATTGGTGAACATTAGAAAATGCAAGTGGTTTAACTGCTTATTAAAACGTGTTGAAAGATGAAAGACTTCAAAAGGACACATAGTATCTTATACGAGTTAATTGAAAAACTGAACAAGGCAGAAAAGGAGACAGGAAAATAGTTGAGAAAGATGTGACATTAAATCCAGGGTTTTTAAATTAAATATATACTCAAAATTTTGTATTTTTAAGAGAAAGTAATTAGTGGAGTGAACGTAGAGGTATCAGAGAGGAGAGAACTGCTGATAGAGGTGGAGAGAACAAGGTGCCCCTGGGCCGTGTTTGAGGAGGGCGATGGGGAAGATTCAACAAGACAAAATGAAGCATACAATCTCCAGGTACTAGGAGAAATAGATAAAATATTACTATTCAAGAAAACGTCTTTGGTAATCTGGTTTGAGGGGCGGGGAATCTACTTTTTTTTAAGAAATGGTGTAGTTTTGTTTAACAGATGTCCATTCTATCTTTCACCTAGAAAGAGCACTTTTGGGGGAAATTTTGCTACCTCGAGGTTTGGGCACAGCTAAAACCAACCACCCCCCATGCCCTTCACAAAAGCAGACAACTCCCAGCGAGGACACTTCATTTACCTAGCCAGAACAACTGATGGAGGGAAGGCATGTGACCCACATGACAGGAAAGGTCTCTACTCTGATGGCTAAACTGGCATGAGCCACTATGGTTTCCAACTGGGGATTGCTAAGGCCCCCGCTCAGCACTACAGTGGGAATAGGAACCAATTTAGGGACCAGATAGGGTGACCATATAATTCATCCCTTACAGTAAAACACCTTTTTGTCCAACACAAATGCTAAGCAGGCTGCCAGGAAAACAACATAAATCTGGATTATCTCAGGCAAACCAGGACCTAGAGTCACCTGGACAAAAGATGGAGATAAGCAGAATTTTTACAGTAAAAATTGAGCATCTGGACCCACGCTTTTTGGTTATGCAACCAATAAATTCCCAACTGTGTTAGATTCAACCAGAGTAGGGTTTCTCTGCACCAAAAGTTAATTTAATTGTAAAGGAAAGCTATGTAAAAAACAAAAGAAAACTCTGTCATCCAGAGTTATCATAAGTGAAACAATAGTGCCCATGAGGCTAGGAACTGGAGGAAGAGAAGAAAACCACTGGAGTCACAGGCATCCTGTGATAACATCAGTTTTGAGGTTTCTGCTAATATATTAACATAATATTAGGCTTTTTATGCTTAGAAAATACATGCATGACATATAACCACTACAAATTTTCATGAAACAAACTTTCCTAGGGTGGTCTTTACCTAATCAATCAGGTTATTACTAAAATCCCTAATCTGTGCTCTCTCGGTTAAGACAGTGAAGACGAAGGCAACACACAGATCAAAGTCATTTGAGACCGGCTCACCCTTACTGATCCCATTAACAGAAACAGAGCTCCTGTTAAGGAAGATAGTGAGCAAGCGTGTGAATCACACACAGAACACATCAGCAACTCTATAATGGTTTAATTAGGTTAAAGCTCTATCCCGGGGTGTCCAACTCGTGGCCCAGGATGGCTATGAATGTGGCCCGCCACGAAATTGTAAATGTACTTAAACCCTTTTTTTTGCTTATCAGTTTTCACTAGTGTTTGTGTATTTAATGGGTGGCCCAAGACAACTCTTCCTCCAGTGTGGCCCAGAGGTGCCAAAAGGTTGGACCTCCCTGCTTGTTTTTCCTGTTGTAGCATGTTATATAACAGCTACATGTTGGGATCACTGTCAAAACAGAAAAAAATAGGCTTTAGGAAACTCAATTATAGTCATTATTACACTGTAACTTATTTATTGGGATTCTGATGTCAGGTTATAGCTGCAAGGAGACAAAGGACAAGGCAGGGTGACTGACGACTGCTGTGGCCAGGTGTCTCTCGAGGTGTCTGCACTTCAGTGGGAGCTCGACAGCCCTGGGCAGACAGCAGAGCTAAGGCAGCTCTGGTGCAGGTGAAATGACAGCCAGCAGAAAGTCCACAGGTTTGGTTTCAGAACCAGATTTTACACATAGTGCTGAATAACTTTAGGCAGGTCAAATAAAGTTTATAAATCCTCGGTTTTCTCATCCTTAAAAGGGGATAGTACATAACCAAGTAGTACATAAAATGGTACTTCTGGGGTAAAATGGATTTCATGTGCAGTTACTTAAGAGAATAAAGTCCACAGAATGGGGGATAAGAGGCATGCTGTGAGGGGTAAATAATAAATATATAATAGCACATGGAATTACAGAGTAAATAGCAACTTTTTTGAGGGCTGGCCATGAATGAACATGTAAAGTAAGAGCTACAAGAAACAGCAGAGGCAGATAGGTCTTTTTCAGGATGAAGGTGATATCCTTCCCTAACTCAATGATCCTTATGGCTTCACAGGGCTTCCGTTACCCTGGCACACAGTTTTCTCTACCATTTGGTACCAGTCTGTTAGCCAACCTCACCGCCACCACCTCCAGCCTTAGTCTTGAATTTTACAAAATCGTTTTTCTGTCACTGGAACTTGTAAGTCTCATACCTGGTTTCAAGTACTCTTAATGTCATTTTTCCCCACCTGGAACGCCTTTTTGTCCTGGCTTCTAGAATTTGGGTAAATTCTAGCATTTCTTCTGGCTCTTTTGTAATTTATGTCTTACATCATACCTTTCCAATCAGTCTATAAGTAAGCACTCAGGGTTTGATCATGTGTTAATGATCAGTCTATTGAGTAAGCACTCAGATGTGATCATGATGTTAATGAAATCCAAATGACTCAACTATTCTAGAATAGCGGATGTGTGTTTATACAAACACAAACATTTTTAATATTTATAAAATGGCTGGACAATGTGTGTTGCATATTTCTTTGTACTGGATCTGCCAAAACATATTGTAACTTCTTAGAAATCAGTGACAGTGTCACAGTTTTTAAAGAATTCTTAATTTTTTAGCTTAATGTATAATATAGGCCACCAGTGAAGACTCATTTAAAGAATAAATGTAAATTCAGAGTATTTTTAGTTGTTCTCTACATCCCCAAATGATAATTGTTCCTTTTCATCTTTTTTCCATTTGCTTTTTTTTCCAGGATAATTCAGAAGCTGTTTGTTTCATTGACTCTGTGATACCATCAATTTTAAGGAGCACTGTCATTTTATGCAGGTCCACACTTCCAATTATACCATAACCTGCTATCACTGATAGGAAGCATTCCAATTCCAGAGAGGTTAAAAAGTGAAAAGAAATAAAACGTGCCTCTAGAATTAATACAATATGACAGTTAACCTAGGGAACGCTTTGTCACAAGACTCTGAATTTATTTGTTGTCAACTATTGGGAAAGGCTCTACATCAGGGTGTCCAAACGTTTGGCATCTCTGGGCCACGCTGGAAGAGAAGATTTGTCCTGGGCCACACATTAAATACACTGCAATACATAATCACACACACACACAGACACACACACACACACACAGAAAATCTCAATGTTTTGGGTAAATTTACGATTTTGTGTTGGGCCGCATTCATAGCCATCCTGAGCCACATGTGGCCTGCTGGCCACAGGTTGGACACCCCTGCTTTACAGGGTTCTTCCCTAAATAAAAATGTATATCTTTGGAGGCAATTATTTCAAAAGATTATTTATAGATAATTATACCAGATTATCTATAAATAAAAGAAATGCTAACTAAAATACACATTTAAATCAAGTTAAATATGGCTGAAACGTGCTTACTGAACAACTCAGTAAACTAGAACAAACTTCTCCATTACTTTCAAAATTAGAATCCTGACCCAGGATCTAGACAAATTCCAAGTTTGTTTTCTTTGAAGACACTTGTTAAATTTTTGCCTTTTTTATTTGTCCATAACTAAATTTTATATATTTTCCATCATACAAATACAATCTAAAATTAAAAGCACTAGTTATATCACCTACAACAGAAACACCAGGCAGGTACTACATTCACAGAGGAGCACACATAGACAAACCTAATGGAAAGTATCTTGATACATGAAACATGTGTCCACAACATCAAGAGTGCAATACCCCTTCCACAAGTGACAAAACCAAGGTGGGCAATAGATCACAGCCATGGAATTCTGAAAGGCAGATGAGACTCTGATGACTATAAGCCTTAGTTCCCAAGGATATTTTGACAAATTATGAGACACAAATATTGGAAAATGTAGCCCAAGTATAACTGATGAAACTCACTGAGTTAGCCTGATGTTAAAAGCCCCCACATAGACTGATGATCATCTGCCACCCAGAGAAGCAATCGTTCAGGAACTCAAGAGAATGGGTTTGTATGACTGGTTGATCCACTTTCTTCTGGGGTTAATGGTTCTTTCAATTACTCTAGAGAAGGCCTTCAGCCCATCTGTTGGAAGTGTCCCTACGAATTACATAGGAAGAAAATTCTCAAAGGCTTAGTACAGACCAGGGAATCATTAAAGGGCCTCTGTTGCTTCAAGATAAATTTTATCCCTGAACTATGCTTTATATTTTTTTCTTTCCAATTAATAGTATATTTTCCTGAATGATTTAACTTATTAAACCAGACCAGGTTCTTTCCAAAGCAAAGAATTGTAAAACATCAAAAACTGTCTGCTGTAATGATTCTTGTCTCTAGTGGAACTTCTGACATTTCCAGAATAGTTTAAATAAATGCCATTTATTTGATTGTTGATGACCTGACTTTATGTTTACCAGATGTAATTTTTGTCTTAATTAGTGCAGGCAAATCAACCAAATCAAAATTTTAATTTGATCAGCTACATTTCTTCTATAAATTCAAACAAACTCTGAGAATATTGGTAATCCTATATCTATCTGACCAAGCAATATTTGGGATGCTAGTCTGAGTTACTAGAAATAATGTAGACATGGCACAAAACATTTGAATCCTACAGGAATGAGCAAACTCTAGCCTCTGGACCAAATGAGACCTGCTGTATATTTTTATACTGCCTACGAAGAATGGTCTATAAATGATGAAATGGTTATATTGTAAATGGTTATTTATACAAGTATCTATACGATATCCTGATTTGTGTCTCAACAGAGAAAAACTAAAACATTAACTCTCTGGCCCCTGAGAAAGAATGTTTGCTGACTCGTGCTATAGAACATCGATGTTTGTATTAGGACAATTTCCTGGGCTTCATTATCTGATTCCTGGGGGCTGCTGCTGCTTCTAGACCAATGCCAAGCATACAGTGACCACCAGCTACACAACATAGATCTACTGTTGCCTAAGTCCCTGCAAACCAAATCACTGCCCTTCTCCCTGAGAAAAATCCACCCTTACACTGTGCCCAGATCCCAATATAATCAATAGTTACATAGTGGTTGGTACCTGGACTCTAGCTCTCAAATATGCAATTTTATGATTCAGTAATACTACATTCCGAAAGGAGGCAGTATAGGGCAGTCATCTCAATAGTTAACTCCTGTGAGCCTTCTTTCTATAATTCATCAAGGTAAACATCGACAGCTGAGTATGGTAACACCCAAGCAACTCTGGGCATGTCAATTGAAATCACACTTTGTTTCTCCTTTCCTATTGTCTTACTAGCCATGAACTTTTAGACATATACTCAAAGATATTATCCTATTGTTTCAATCTAGCCCAATGTCTTAATACCCAGAACAAATTTTGTTTTTATCTAGTTCCTATAAAGAAGCAAACACTTATTTTGATTGTGAACTTTGGTTTACTTCCTTAATAGATTTGTTTTTATCAGAGTGCAAAGCTCAGGTCTTACATTATTTCGCTAATAAGAGTGAGTGCTGTGATTGAAACACACAACTAACTGCTGGGCTGTGTAATTCAGAATTGCAGCAGACACTCATATAACTCTCAAAAACCGCACTGCTTCCCAGTGATCTTCAGCTAGGGGCTATTTTCCAAAGGCCGTATCAGACAGAGTGAGCAGAGTCAGGTTTGGCGCTCCGCACTGCTCTGTATTTAATACTCTGCTTGGCCTCAAAGCCATAGGACTCCAATTTTATATAAACAACTATTTCCTAACACATATGTCCTAATAGTTTACATTAGGAACAGGACACATTGATGTTTGTAATTCAAATATACTACTTTGGGACTAATATAAACAGTGAAGCAAATTACCTTTTTAAAAAGTGAACAAGGTGACAATGGGACCTAAAATATAGGCATCACTATGAAAATCTGCCAGGTCAGTTTTATATGCATAATGAAAGACATGACCTTTAAAAATAGAATATACTAATTCTAACTCCAAGGTAACACCATTTAGACAATATTTTTAGAGAATCTGTCACTGCTTTTGTGCCTTTGGAAAATAATTTGATGTAAATAAAAGGTGATCAAATAGGTTTGTATTGCCATCTATCAGGTAACCTCTACTTTAACCACAGAAACCAGCCAAGATTGGATACCAAGTACAAGAAGACAAAACAAGATTTGAGTTTCCAAAAGGAGTTTGAGAAATGGGTGAAAGGGCACAGATTACATCACTATGTGTTCATTTAATCAACCATCAATTTCAGTACAAATGGAAATAACAAATCTTTTCCAAGTGCTCTTATACAATTAAATATTTTTATTGCCTATGTCTATAAAACAGAATGAAGAGAAAAGTCATTCAGGAGACAAGTTGCTCACAGGGGAAACTAAATTGTTAGGAACCTTGTCAAACTTGGACCAGTTTACTTCTACTGAGTTATCAATGACAGTCAGTGCCTCACCTTTGATATTACACTTCATTGTAATATCTGAATGTGCTCCTGCCTTTTGATAAGTGAAAAAGTGCTCATTGACCACAAAGAAATAATCAACTCACCAATTGAGCGCTGCTCTGAATCTTAACAGAGAAAAATCAAAATAAACACTCAGTGGAAAATATCATAAGATAGAAGGAAGAGTGCCACCTTCTGTTCTTCACAGGAATGCTGAGCCCTTCACCAAAGAAAAACAAGAAAGAAGGAATGAGAAAGAAAAATAAGTCTTGAGCTCCAGCAGGAAGTCTATTGGAGTTAAATAAGATGTTCAAAAAGAATTCTGCTTTAGAAAAATTATCTCAAAATTCTGAAAAATTCATTTGTATTAAAAGATTGTCTCTTATAGAAGTAACATGATTCCATATAACCTTATTTTTCAGGAAGAAAAAGGCAACAGGACAATACTTTCCCTTCCAGATCAGACAATACGAGACACCACAAAAATGGTATCGGCAATGCCACTACAACACAGTGAAGTTCTTAGTGTACAAGTTTTAAAAGTTCATTCCTACACAAAACAGACAGGTATCTCATTTTCTGGAGTTTAAACTTATTCTTCAATTAACCATTGATGCTTATGATAAGGCAGATCTATTTACTTTTATCTTATAACTTAAGAGGAAAATGTTCTATAGTGATTTTAAGAATTCACTGGAAAAAATACTCTTACACAAAAAAACAAAAAACACTCTCAAATATAGCTTTCTTAAACTGTAAAGTAACAACAGGAGTTTAAAAAGAGCTTTAGAAATAATTAGGTTATCCTTTTAAAAATAAAAATTTATGATGCATGTAATATAATTATACTTTGCAATGAGAGGGTAAAGTACGTGTTTCTATGACTATTTAATTGCCTACACTCTCCCTTTTGCTGTGTGCTGCTGCCTGACAATAAACCATCTTCTATAATATTGTTATGTCTGGTTCTGTACTCAGACATCATTACAATCCATGCCCAGAATATCCATCAATCGTTGTGTACACTCAGCTCTGTTGGGGTGCAGTGATCGAAATAAAGGGATGCCTGTTCATTGAAAGCAGAAGATACTGAAATGCACTGCAGGTCAGAGAATACCAAAATGAAAGAAATGACACATTTAGTTTCTTTTTTATATTTGTCATTGCAGAATGTGTATTTCTTCACAGACAAAGGATCACTCTAGGTAATATTTAAGGGACCTTAAGGGAAAAAGACACTGGCAGATTGGAAGTTACTACAAATTCAAAGGTGAATGGTAAGTAGTTTGTGGTTGTCCCACCTCTTATGAATGCAGCTATGTCCATTCGCTTTGTACAGAAGCCACACGTCAAACACGTTAAAATCTCTCTTAACCAAACCATAATTTTAGGCTTTACAAAATTCACTTTTAACATAGTCCCAAGGTTGTCAGATGAGTTCTCTGGTTTTATGGGAGTAAAAAGGAGCAAAGTTTTTAAAAATGTATTTAAAATCATCTCCACAGCTATACCATCAGATTGTATCTTAACAATTCTGGCTTCCTTTCAACATAGGGTTTGAATTCAATTCTTTCCCCCTCTCCTTGCTCCATAAAAAAATTACAAAGAAAAAAAGGCATAAAGAATTTTACTGAAGTAGGTGGCTAAAAAAAATTAAGAAATGGCAGCAGCAGAAATTGAAACTGAATTTGGAAGCTAAAGGCCAGAAATACATGGAAAACTCCAAAATGACCAACGATAACAACAGAAACATAAGCTGTGGTCTGGTCGAGCCACAGCAGCCTCACAGCAACCAAACAACGCACTGGCTGCAGCCCCCCATGGCCACATGGACACGCTCAAGGACCACAATACTCAGCAAAGACCCAAATGACTATGATCTCTTTTCATTGATCTCAAGCTCAAAGGGGGCAAAACTAAAACATATCGCTTAGTCGGCATTCATGGGTAGTAATAACACAAACAAAAGCAAGAAAGTGATTAACAAAAATACCAGGACAATGGTTGCCTTTAAAGGAGAAAGTAGTGAAATCACAAGATACACATGGACTTTTTCAGAGCCAGCAATGTATTGCATATTGAGCCAACTGGTGGCGAAGCTAGCATCACTTTAAAATCACTTGGTACACAACACATGAATACTTTGTTCTTTTCTGCAGGTGTGTGCTGTATCATTACTTAAGGGCTAAAGCAAAGGAGACAAACAAGTGACAACAAATGCAAGAGACCAGAGCAAGCTAAAGCAATGCGCTGAAAACCAAGAAAAATGATACACTTTTTCCAGGGTAGAATCCTATGTCCAGCCAAATGCACATCAAATATGAGGGTAGCATAAAGACATTTCATACACTCCAGGTCTCAAAAAAATATTTTCACCTTTCTCAGAGAGGCATTAGAATTTCAAACACAAAGCAAACAAAAACTGTGGCCATTACTACAGGAAAAATTAGCATTTGTCCAAGACATTGTATGGTTTGCCTGTGAAAAGAATGAATAATCCTAAAAACCTAAACATTGCTTACAAATATAACCAATATTATGACATATCTCTAATGGAAAAATTGAAATGCACTCATAATGTCTGTTTTAATTTCCTATTGCTGGTGAAACAGTTTACCACAAATTTACCAGCTTAAATAAACATAAAAACTTAATATCTTATACTTCTGGAGATCAGAAGTCTAAAATGCATCTCACTGGGTGAAAATCAAGGCATACAGCAGGTCCGCTTTGTTCCCAGGAAGTTTTAGGGAAAAAAATCTGTTTTCTTACCTTTTCCAGTGAGCCACAGGTCTGCGTTGTTTCCTGGAGGTTCTAGGAAAAAAATCTGTTTTCTTACCTTTTCCAGTGGGCCGCAGGTCTGCGTTGTTTCCTGGAGGTTCTAGGGAAAAAATCCGTTTTCTTAAATGNACACAAAGCAAACAAAAACTGTGGCCATTACTACAGGAAAAATTAGCATTTGTCCAAGACATTGTATGGTTTGCCTGTGAAAAGAATGAATAATCCTAAAAACCTAAACATTGCTTACAAATATAACCAATATTATGACATATCTCTAATGGAAAAATTGAAATGCACTCATAATGTCTGTTTTAATTTCCTATTGCTGGTGAAACAGTTTACCACAAATTTACCAGCTTAAATAAACATAAAAATTTAATATCTTATACTTCTGGAGATCAGAAGTCTAAAACGCATCTCACTGGGTGAAAATCAAGGCATACAGCAGGTCCGCTTTGTTCCCAGGAAGTTTTAGGAAAAAAAATCTGTTTTCTTACCTTTTCCAGTGGGCCACAGGTCTGCGTTGTTTCCTGGAGGTTCTAGGGAAAAAATCTGTTTTCTTACCTTTTCCAGTGGGCGGCAGGTCTGCGTTGTTTCCTGGAGGTTCTAGGGAAAAAATCTGTTTTCTTAAATGTTTTGGCTTCTAGAAGCTGCCCCATTCTTCCAAAGCCAACAATGGCAAGTGAAGCTTTCTCACAACACGTCTCTGCTAAATCACACTTTCTACCTCCTTTTTATTCCAAAGAATTGTTAATACTGCATTGGGCCCACCTGGATAACCCAGGTTACTCCACTCAGCTGAAAGCCCACTGATTAGGACTTGTAACTCCATTCCTTACCTACTTAACCCACCCTTGCCAGGAACAACTTAGTCATGGTCTCTGATGATCAGAACAGAAACCTATTTGGGGGCCATTATTCTGCCTGTCACAATATGTAAAACTGAAAATCAAGCACGTTGTTTTAAAATACAGAGACAAATGCCAAAGATCTAACTGAAAATGTTAAAAACGGTTACATCTACAAAGAAAAACTTGACAGTGTTGAGGGTAAGAGCAAGAAATTTCATCATAAGACTTGCAAAACTATTTGATTTGATAAATTACGTAAGGAATTACTTTCATAAAATTTTAAAAAACAAAGTATTTATCATTGTTTAACTTCCTGTTTTTTAGTACCCATCACAGGCATCCACAAAATAGGCCTCTGAAGCTATTATCACAAAGAGTTTTGATTGTAAGATGTTTGTTTTTGTTGACAGAAAAGAAGCTCCGGGAGTGTGAAGGTGAGGCGCAGAAGGAAGTCGAGTGTGAGGAAAAGTCCGATGACCCTTGTTTCCAGGAGTCCAGGTGAGAGTCATCTGGCTAAGAGGGAAAAGAGGCGCTGGGTTGGCTGTGAGCTCAGAGACACTGAATCTGGCGGAGGTGGGCAGAGCAAGTAAGTGGGAAAAAGGACAGCAGCAGCAAGAGATTTCCAGCCTCACCCAGAGTCCACATTGGGGGAACCTGTGCAAGCAGAAGCAAAGCCTACAGGTCTTCTATGCCCTGCCCTGCCCTTCTATGCCCTAAAGAGACATGTCAGATGTTCTAGCTGCTGTCTGGTGAGTACATTCCATGAGTGCCCTTGGATTGACCAGGGAAAGTGACATGAATTACTGCTCCATTATTTTCCTGGACTTTATGAACTGCCCCAGGGGGACATTCCCCATGACACAGGTCCCCTCAGCTAAACAGTGCTGAGTCATCCACATTACACAACAGCTACCTTTGCAAAATCATTTTTCATAGCCTATCTCATCCTCGTATAGGTCTGATAATCCCACTGTGTTTATTCTATCATAAGGGTTGCCACCTGTTGCCCAATAGTTTGGTCCTTTCTTACCCATAACCCTCACCACACTGTGAAATCCTGTGTAGCACAGAATACATCTCTCATCTCTATATTGCTTGCAGTCACACAGCTCCTGATGCAGGAGGTACTCAGATGGTCACATGATCAATAAACAAAATACAGAATATGCTTAGAATGTTCCAATCAAAAAATGTTCCTCAAGTTGGAGTACTGAGCAGTCTAAGATTTCTTTCATACAAGGACTAAATTATCTGGGAGTAAAGTAAGAGGATGTTTATTTAGGCTAAATGGCTATAACAAAATAACCTCAAAATTATTATTTGCTTTACAAATTGTATCTCTTAGAGAGTTATACCATGATTATTGCTCAAAGTCAAACAGATTTAGGTTCTAAATTCTTTTTCACATATGATTGATGTGACATTGAGCTAATTTTTTGTGTGACTTGATTTCCTCTTTTATTTCTTTTGTATTTATAATCCTTACACAAGAATATGTTTATTGATTTTAGAGGGAGAGGAAGGGAGGAGGAGAGAGAAATATCAGTGTGAGAGAGGAACATCCATCGATTGCCTCCCATACACGCCCCAAGAGGGGACCGCACCCACAGCCTATGTGCCCTGAACCAGAATTGAACCTACAACCTTTCGGTGTAAGGGAGGATGCTCCAACCAACTGAGCCACCTGGACAGAGCACTTTCCTCTTTTGAATCTGGCTGAAATAACACCTATTGCATAGGATGTTTCATTAATGAGATAATATATGTAAAAAAAAGTACAAAGATTAGGTATATATATGTAATGGCAAAATGAATTATGTGACATTTTGTGATAGTACAGAAGAGTGAGGAAATCTGTATCAACTAGCAACCAAAGTCTTTAAAATTTATAAAACCACTCATAATTATAGGTGTAAATGATTAACCATGTGCCTATTAGTTCACTTAATAAAAAAATATTTTATAATTCTATTTATTTCATATGTATTCTTTATTTAAGAAAGACACATTTAATAATTTTCTTTAAACTTAGTAGTGAATTATCTCCTTATAAAAGAAACTTATAATTAATTCATGAAAACTATGAAATAGGAGTTATGGCTACTATCCACAGTCTGATAGAAATAAAAGGAATATTCAAAAAGAATCAAAATTTTAAGACATCATGAAATATTCTGTTGTGCTTTAAGTCATATATCTGTTCCCAATGACTATGCTTTCAGTCTTCTTAGTCATTTCATCCAAATGAGTTTGCATATGTAGAATATTACTTATCCTCCAATTTCATTCAGGTGGAATTATTATTGGTATGAAATGAAAACTAGTATGCCAAATACATATTCAGGGCCAAAAGACTTAATCAAGATTATGGAATAACTGACTGTATAACCATCAACATACATGGGAAGGAATTCTCTCCACCAGCTATCAACATAAAGGAAATGTATAGAAATTTTATCTTAAAAATGATTATAATATTTGAAGAAAGCAATTGAAAACAATATTTTTAAAAAGCTGTACACTTTTCAAAATTTACAAAGTAAGGACATAAATTATAGACTTTGTCAAGTTCGAAATTCTTCAGTACCACTAATGCTTAGATGCCCACAATCAGTGTCATTCCTAGACAAGGTGTGCAGCTTCTAATAGCAAAATTTCTACTTCCCTTTTTTACCTGCCTTGATGCCCTACCTATCAGGCTTCCAGCCCTCCATTTGTCTCCCTTACTCAAAACGTCTTATCCAGGTTATTTCAGGACTAACAGTATGCCAGGTACAAAGTCCTTTTCATGCATTGTCCCAAATCATTTTCACAACAAATCCATGAGGCAATTAAATGTCATGGGAAGTAAAAACTGAGGCTTAAATAAATTCACCAATAATCGTGTAGTTGCTAAGTGGTGAAGCCCAGGCTTGTAGCCTAAATCCACATTCTTCATCACCACTCTCTGTGGTTTTCAATTTTTTTCTTAGCTTCAGAACAAAATCTCGTTCAGAAGCTTAATAGATAAACTTGAGTTGAACCAAACCCTTTTGGTGGAATGAGGGTGAGTGGTTGAAGATCTAAACTAATTCCTCTAACCCACACCCAAAGAAAAAACTCTAAGAAGTTTAAAGACCACAGCTCTCAATCTTTCCTTCACCCAAAATGTACGTGCTTGGGCTGGTTCTCTCTCAGGGGCATCCATCTGAAACCATTGATTTCTTCAATAGGAGATGGAGCAAATGCCTCTTGGGCCTGTGTCACACCCCCCCTAGCCTAAGAGCTGTGGGACAGAGTTTGGATACCTGACACTTCCAAGTTCCTCCCAAGCCCCAGAATCTATCCCACCATTGTGGGAGCATAGCAAACCCACCTGCGAGCAACCCCAGAAGGCACAGAGCATTAATACCCAGGGCAATCTTCAAGCAGCAGAGAACAGGATGGGGTGGGCCAATGCTTCACACTGTTTTTTAGATGGACTTCTCATAGTTCAAGGCCTTTTGGCCTCAGGCAGCAATCTTCATAACACAACCCATGTTGACTTCTCTTATTCTCTCTCCCTGCTCCCTCACTCTTGAATCCTGATGTCACCTCACAAATAAACTGCCTCTCCTGAGTCCTTGCCTCCAGAGAATTGCTCTCAGGGGACTCAAATTGAGTCATGAAATGCAGAAATCCATGGGCCATCCTTAAACCCAAAGGAATCATCACCACCCAGCACCATAATGGGACTGTTGGGGAGAGAAGTAGCAACAGGAGCTCCTCTGGTGCTCCAACATCAGTCCGAACATCCTTCCCCATTCTGCTCATCCGCCTCACTAATTATACGTGTATACTGCCCCCAAGCTAAAAACGCCAGGCAGATCATAAGCACAGAAACCTTCTTAGATGGACAAGGAGCATTCTCTTCTACCTCCAAAATAAAATTAATATTCTTGTACCGTGATATTGCTTTATTATAACAAAAGAAATGCATGGAAATCAAAATAAGAATATCTCTCTACGATTCTAAGCATTCAGTGGACACAGTGGATTTTGCAAAGGACAGCTTGCTCTAGAGTCTAGAAATCTCTGAAAGCAGAGAAGTGTCCTGGAATGTCGTGTCACCTAACTCATCAGGACCAGATTCCTTGGGCCGCCAGTTTATTAGAATGCTTGTTGGTACATATTTTATTTAATTTCGTAAGATATGATATATAAATCAAAAGGTACAACTACTTGTTCCAAATTCTAAATCAGCAGTAATAGCAAGACGTTCTATAGATATTCATAAAAAGGATCGTTTGAATCTATAGCATCAAACAAAGCTCCTGAAAGGAAATGGGAATTGATCTGGACTAGGACCTGAGACAAACAGTGGAGAGAGGAGGGCAACCAGGCCAGGGGAGAAAGGGACCTGTCCGGAGAAGAATGATGTGAGGAAACACGCAGGAAGGCAAGCAGCGGTGCCTGGTGCCAGAACCCCCCCAGCACTGGCATGATTGCCCTGAGAGCAGTCTCAGTCGGGCTCTGCTGATAAAACGAAAGCTGCAAATGTGACTGCAGAGACCCTCATGCACACAGCAGTTCAGGATTAGAGAGGGCATCCTTCAGAGAACGTTGGATAGATAACTCGATTATTCGAAAGTCTTTTTATATCGGTGCCCAGATCTTTCTACATAACTCGCTACATAATCAAAATTTTATTTTTTACAGATTAGTATTTATAAAGTATATGTTTATTTTATATTTAGAGAAAGGCTCTTAATATAAAATTGAAGCTTTAAAATTTTAATATTTAACTCAAAAACAAATTTTAACACACACACATATGTAATCAAATTAAACATTCCCAACTAGGCTATGCTTTCTGTGTTATCTTTTATGCCTATTTTACATATAAAGAATCAAATTTTAAAATTATTAAATATGTACTGTTCTCAAGGTTGAGAAGCTTGAAAAATAATTAGTTCTAGGAAATAGTATATAAAATCATTCTTAAATATCTTGTGGATTTTGATATTTTTAATTGATATAAAGGGCTCAGATGATATATTCTAATATTTAATAAATTTTCTTAGAAACTGTCATTAATATATATCTTTATAGTTTAAATCAATATGCTTTATTCAATATTTAACTAATATTTCATTTTTTACCTACTTAAAAAATGAAAATTAATTTGAAATACTTAGCTGATTAAGAAAAAATAGATTACAAAGTATCTGACATTATAAATAAAACTTTTAAAGAAACCTCTTTAAATTAACATTTGTGCTTTGAATTCGTGAATGCAGAAATAACATATCTTTTTAAAACTAAGTTAGATGACTTAAAATATGACATATTTACTCAAATTTGTGTAAGGAATCTAATATCAATAACTGTTTATCTTTACTCAGGAACAGTATCAAGAGGGTCATTTTCACTTTTTAATATACTTCATTGAAATCTTGTCTCATGACCACTTTTGAAAATATTATTTGTTTCGGGTATGAATAAAGAAGGTAGCAACATCGTTGAAGGCAACATCCAAATAATAATCGTGTTCTGTACAACCATTTGGGGAACATTACAATCAAGGATTCTGTTCTCATCTGCATCTCCAAAAATGTTTTTTTGACAATGCTCACATAGTAGCCCCAGGCAGGGTGACTAATATGTGCTGAACAAATTATAAGAGGCAATACAGAAGTAAATAAGAGTCCAAATTAATATAGCATTGTGTCAAAGATTTTAAAATAGTAATAATAATGATAAATAGCCACTAATGGGTTATTTAGAAAAGGGTTATTTTCTAAATAATGGGTTATTCTTAGAAAAGAATATTTTCTAAGCTCCACAAAAGTAGAGATTATGCTTGCTTTATTGAGCAATATGGGTTTAAATCCAGACATAAAACAGATGCTGAACAAATATGTGTTGAATTACTCTATTATTTTATTTAGTGTTGGGGTATGGAGGATCTGTTACTTCTCTCCCTGATATAAAATTCTATCATTAATTTTACAAGCATTTGCCTGACATTTGTAGAATCAGAGGAAAAGGACTCACTGCTTGGTAAGCCGCTGAGCTACAACAGGCAAAGCATCCTCCTGACACGGAGGTGGATGTGTGAGATGAGACACCTGGATGGTGGAAGTGTAACAGGGCGGGGAAAACAGAGTGGGAGCTCCTCTTTTCCAGGCTCTTGGCAAACTTGCTCCCTGTGAATATCAATTTCCTTTTGACTGGAGTAGAGTTCAGCTGATTGAGGCTTCAGCTTTTTTAAGTTACACTCCTATTTATTCATGCCTTCTTGATTCCACACCCCAGTAACCCCAAGTCTCCCAGCGACATACTTAAAACTGTTTCTTGGATGGCATCCTCAATTGGCAAATCTCATCCATTATGCATTTATTCTTAATATTTTACACTTCAAGTTCTGGGAGCAGTTTACCATGTCCTTATATTCAGTCACTATTGTGTCTGATGTTCTGTTAAGGCAACTGTTTTGAATAGGCAATAGCAAGCAAATGAGGTGAGATTTGTATTAGCTTCTGTTTATATGATATTAAAAAGAACTTCAAAGAAGTGCCTGTCCTTACTTTGTCCTAGGATTTTGGTTGTACTGAATGGTATTTAAAATGAGTAAGCCAGCAGGTAGGGTTCGTAAGACATTTAATTGTACACAAATACAATCACTTTGATATTTTATTATATTCAGATACATACCATAAAATCATGATGAGAGGGTTTGGAATTTTGAAAAGTTTAGTACTTTTAACATGAACACACAAAGGAATATTTGGCATAATCTTTATATGAAAGTAAGTACATCTAAACAGGCACACAGTTTTGCACTTGGAATTTATTCAATCTCTGTTCCATTACTTTCTCCTCTCTTTGCTTTCTTTCAGGTACTTTCACTAACCAGTAAAGCCAGACAATAGACAATTTTTAAGGGAGTTGAACAAGCTATAAATCATTAGTCCTATTATCACATTGATTTTTTAAAAAATTTTTCTTGCTCATATAAAGCAATAAATTGAGTTCTTCCTAATAAGTGTCTCTTCAGGATAACAGTTATACTATACAGCCTTTTGAAATATCTGTAGAGCAATTTCTAGATCTTACGATGACTAAAATTGCAGGTTTTACTTCTACTTTAGCATTCGATGCAAGTTAGTGCCGTATTTGTACAACCTGTCAATTTTCCGCTGTATGACCTATGTATCATGAGCATTCCCCAGTGACTCCAAATGACTACATGGAGGCTGCCAGAGTGACTAGAGTAAATAAATGAGTACAGACCTGCATTCTGGAGCTAGGACACAGGAGGAATGGTCTTAATCTAGAAAAGGAGCAGCAGCGGTTGCAGACTCCAGAGGGAAGTCTCAGAATTACTTCCCTCTGCTCTGGAATATACCACCTCCTGTCAGTTTCACTGCAGTTAGATGCAAAATGTCCCAAAGTGAGCTGACGGCAGGCAGGGCTACACTGTAATACAGCTTTTCCGTTAAAGAAGGTGTTCCAACCTAAACTATCATTTCTAGCAGTAGGTGAACAACAGTATCCGCGTGTTCCAGAGCCCATGCCACAGTAATACGTGCCCTGCTATTGGCATGGAGGAAGACACTTGTTTTCCACACTGCTTTTGCCCCTGAGAAGGAAGGGATTAAGCCACCAAAGGCTGAATATAGCAAAACAGTAATCTGTATGCCACTGACAAGTTTGCTAATAGAAATGAGAACACCAGATAAGGCTTAGTTCAACATATTTTGAAGTTGAGAATGATCTAAAAGGTTATGCCTGTCTGCTAGGATCCTCTCAGCAACCTTCTGACACAAGCTACAGAGGACCAATTTGAAGCTAAAACTGCTTTTCAGCTAGGACTAGGAGCCGGTGCTGCATACTAACAAGTGGCAAAACCAAACCTACTTCCATCAGAGGCTCTTGCTTATGTATATTTTAAGTAAATTTTATATTTTAGAGCAATTTAAGGTTCACAACAGCATTAAGCAGGATGGAGATTTCTCATATGTCCCTGTCCCCCACACATATACCCCTCCCTCATTATTAACATCCTCAGCACAGTGATATCTGTAACAATCGATAAATCTACCTCAGGGTATCATTATCCCTCCAAGTCCATGGTTTACATTAGAGTTCACTGTTCATATATGTTCTGTGGGTCTGCACAAATGAATAATGACATCTATCCACCATTAGGGTACCAAACAGAATAGTTTCACTGCCCTAAAAATCCTCCGTCCTCCGCACATTCATCACCCGCTCCCCAACCCTCAGCAACCACTGATCTTTTCGCTGTCTTCACAGTTTTGACTTTTCCAAAATGTCATATATTTGGAATCATAAAGCATGTATTAACAGATTTTTCAAATTGGCTTCTTAAATTTTGTAATATGCACTTAAGTTTCCTCCATGTTTTTTCATGTCCTGGCAGCTAGTTTTCTTTTATCACTGAATAGTATTTCATTGTCTACATGTACCACAATATATTTATACACATGCCTCCTAAAAGACACATTGGTTTCTTCCAAGTTTGGTAATTATGAAAAAAATTTCTACAAACACCCATGTGCTGAATTTTGGGCGCATGTTGGATCATATGGTAATAGATGTATTAAATGTAATAAAAGAGATCATGTTTAGTTCAGTAAGAAGCTGCCAAACTTCTTCCGAAGTGGCCGTAGCATCAGCGTTCTCACCAGCCATGAGTGAGAGTTCCTGTTTCTCTCTATCATCTCCAACATTTGACGTTGTTCTAGTTTTGACCATTTTAATAAGTCTATAGAAGCTTCTCATTATTGTTTTTATTGGCATTTCTCTAATCTGTATGTATTCTTTGGTGTGGTGTTTGTTCACATTGTGGACTCATTTTTTGTTTGGGTTTTTTGTTTAGCTATTGTTGGATTTTAAAAGTTCATATTACCATCAAATATTAAACTGATTTGCCATCTTAATTACATCTATAAAATCCCTTCACAGCAGTATATAGATTCATGTTTGACTGAATAACCGGAAGAGGGTATGTGTGCACTAGAGGCCAGAACTCTTGAGGAACATACTGGAATCCTGCCTACCACATACTTCTTTCGCAGCACTTAGATTTCAGCACAGATGTCACCTCTGTCTCAACTTCTGTGCATGCTGGCTAAAATTGTTCTCCCCTTCCCATTATTCTTTTTCCCATTCTCCTGTCTTATTTTTATATTATAAGATAGACTCTATAATTTAAATTATAGCAGGCACTGAATAAATATTTGATGAACTAATAAATTAAAATTAAATAGGTTAAATTTTATTGTATTCAACAGCACTTTGAGTAAGAAACAACAGAAGACTAACTAGCTCAAGAAGGACATAAATGTATTAAAGGATAATACATAGTCCATAGAATCTCTAGGTCAGGTTCTATACAATCCAGCAATCCCACCAACTTCTGGGCATATATCCAAAGAAAACAAAATCAGTATCTCAAAGATATATTTACTCCCATAGTCATTGCTGCATTATTCACAATAACTAAGACATGAAAACAATCTAAGTGTTCGTTGATCAATGAACAGATAAAGAAGATGTGACACACACACACACACACACACTGGAATATTACTCGGCCATGAAAAAGGAGAATCCTGCTGTTTGCAACAACATGGACTAGATGTTATAAAAAGTTAAATAAGCCAGACAGAAAATGACAAATCTATATGATCTCATTTATGTGTGGAATCTAAAATGCTGAACTTAGAACCAAAGAGTAGAATGGCGATTAGCAGGGGATGAGGGCAGTGGTAATTGGTCAAAAGGTATAAACTTTCTGTTATAAGGTGAAAAATTCTGGGAATTTAATATGTAGTATGGTGACAATAGTTAAAAATTCTGCATTGTATATGTGGACTTTGCTAAGAGTTCTCACCACACCAGAAAAAAAAGTAACTACATGAGGTGACAGATATATGAGTTAACTTGATTCTGGTAACCACTTCCCATTATATATGCATATTAAACCATCACATACAGCATACACACACACACACTTTTATGTCAGTTATACTTTAATTAACTAGGAAAAATGGTCACTAACAAAAACAATCTACTTAATATGCTTAATCTTTACAATAAGAAACATTCTCTCTTTAAGACCCTGGCTGGTGTAGCTCTGCGGATTGAGCACTGGCCTGTGAACCGAAAAAAGCATTCTCCCTTTAACAAAATTTATTTACTTTAATTTGGACTCCCTTAAGTAAACTTTCAAATAAAAATCTGTCAAACAATAACATGATCTTTTTCCCAAGTAATAAAATGCAACACAGTGTTAATTCTAATTTCTTTAGAAAATTTTATTGACTTTATGTGTCTCAAGTGTTTAAGCAGCCACATTGATAATACAATTGCTCGAAGATCTGCAAAGAATGGACTCACCACAAAAAACACATAGCATAGATTTGCAGATAAACAGTATACTCATGACTCAGAGGTTGTAATTGAATGTTAACAATGCTCTCTTTTCCTTTCAATTGTTTCTTACTTGTTATCCCTGTGTGCAACCAAAATGAAGCAGAAGAACCCTAACGTTAAAACTGGTTTAAGTAAGATTTTTGATCAATATGACTGATTGCTAGAAAAGAAAAATGATGATAGGAGGTTTTTGATTCTGATCCAAGGGGTAAGAAGATGCGACACCCAGCTCCTATAACTCACACTGACCTCAAACAGACACGGCCAACCACAAAAAGATGGGACATCTGCACTAAAAAAATACAGGATTGTGGCAGAAATGTGTCTTCCTCTTAAATCACATTCACTGAAACCCAGAACCTGGAGTTAATCTAATGACCCCCTTTTCTTCAACTTTCAAAACCCACCACTTCTTGGCCTTTACCTTAAATGACCGCCTGTGGCACTGGCTTCGCCCTGTGTGTCTTCAGGTGCTGGCCCAGCCGGCACTCCCTCTTGCTCGGTGACGCACACACTGAGAACCAGTGGCCAAACTTGCTACCCACTCCCTCCCCAGGAAAGCAGAGGCTAAAACAGAAATTAAAACCTGAATTAAAGGCAAAATAGTGACCAATAAAAAATTCAAATACTCAATATATGTCAGATCACTGCAATCATTTATTAAACGTACAAAAGGGAAACTAGTGTTAAAGAAATAAATATTATTGAAAATCAAATTGTATTCAAATACTTGTACATTAATGTTTATAATAGCACTACTTAGAATAGGCAAATGTAGAGAAAAACCCAAATGCCCATCAACAGATAATGGATCAACAAATTGAATATAAATATGCAATAGATTATCATTTTAGACATTAAAAATGTATTAATACTAATGCATGCTACGACATGGGTGAATCTTGAAAACACTGTGCTAAATGAAACAAACCAGACACAAAATGCCATATATCATATAATTTCATTTACATAAAGTATTCAGAATAGGCAAATTCATTGAGACAGAAAGCAGACCGGTGCCAGGGGCTGGGAGGAAGGGGAAGCAGACTGCTTAAAAGAGAATGAGATTACATCCAAGGTAATGAAAACGTGTTTGGAACAGAGGTGTGGTAGCACGAAATTGTGAATAAGCTATATGCCACCAATTGTCTACTTTAAAAGGAAGAAGTTTAAGTTATATAAATTTCATCTCAATTTCAAAAGAAGGGAAAACAATGGTTGGAGCCATTTCTGCTTCCTGGAGCCAGTGGCATCAGTCCAGATGCAAAACTGAGGAATCTGCATCCTTTTCTCTTCCATCTGCAGAGATGGATGATGGCAGAAGAAAGGAAAGAATTGTCAGGTACCTTAATTTCTTCCATATGGATAACCCTGATGTATAATTGTATATGGGAGAAGCTGAGTAGCAAGTATAGGAGGAAATTACTATCAGAAAAGAATTTGGGGCGAAAGGAAAACAGAACCCATGGGCAAAGGTGATCAGTGAGAAAGTCTTGATGTCAGGATGCCAGCAAACATTTAACGGCAGGAATGTCTAACACCAAATGCAATGTATATATTAGCACAGTGAAGTTTGGTTGGGAGGAAAGAAAAAGCTATTGATTCTCTCGATTGAGCCCAGAGCAAAGTGAAGAGACCAGACACCGGAAATGAAACCCAATAAGAACAGGAATTTAAAGCCAGAAGTGATCATGAAAACTTTGCATTTAAGAAGAATTCACACAAATGCCCTGGCTGGTGTGTCTCCGTGGATTGAGTGCGGGCCTGGGAACTGAGAGGTCACCAGTTCGACTCCCAGTCAGGGTGCACACCTGGGTTACGGCCAACTCCCCAGGGAGGCATGCAAGAGGTAACTACACATAGTGTTTCTCTCCCCCTCTTTCTCCCTCCCTTCCCTGCTCTCTAAAAATAAATAAATAAACCTTATAAAAGAAAAGAAGTCACACAAATCCAGCTGTGCCATCGGATCTCCTCCAGAATGTATAATAAAAAGCTCAAGGAAATTTTATCTATAGGGGTCAGGAAATGGGATTTTTAGCCAGTGTCTGGGATATAAATTGTTAACTACTATGCACAGATTAGATAAGTATGTGTTGGTAATCTCATCCACCTCAGTCATAGCATTCTAACTCAGCATATTAAAGAGCCATTACCCAAGTGCTGCATTTATTCCCTGGGTATTCATGCAACTTCTCAAACTGAACTTTGATATACTAACAATCTTAAACTAAGGATGATACTCTGAGGAAAATATGGAAAACTCTTCTAGTCCTGTTTTCTCAAAGTGTGGTCTTCTGAGGAACTGCATATGAAATATTGGATTGACCAAAGTGTCTGTTTAGTTTTTTCCACAAATAAAAGGCACATTTTCCATTTTCACCAATAACTTTGTTGATTTGGATATTTTGAGTGTGTCGGCTATTTCCCATATGGTATGATATTGATTGCCCTCAGTGTCTCAATTTGTTCTCTATCAACTTCAACTGGGCTACCTAACCATGAAGTATCAGCCAGCGAGAAATCTCCAGCACAAAACTTCATGAACCACTTTTGACACATTCGATCAATCACTCACAGCACCTTCTCAATCCACTGCACAAATCCTTTTTTTACCTTTCAGTTGCATTTTACCCTTTGCTAAAATACTAAAGCATAAAAGACAGAAAACTGGACTTGAACAACAATTAAATTTAAAGAATTTAAAAAATACTAAAGCATAATATGCTGAAAATATTTATCAACTTTTTAAATGCACACTGATATGACAGCTGTCTCGATACAATCTAACAAAATTATTTTGAATGAAGTTAAAGACAACTAAGTGCTACTAGAACTATCTGACAGAAAAAAACAAACAAACAAACTTTTTGGCAAACCCATTATCTAAGATATGTGAAAAAATTACAGAATTCAAGTCCCACTTCAGACCTATTAAATCAGGATTTCTCTGGGTGTGGCCTAGATACCTGCAATTTCATAGCCTTTCCAGATAATTCTTATACACACTAAAATCAGACAACCACTTCAGCTCTGGGACCCCTAAAATAGTGACTACTTCCCAGTGTTTATAAAAATCCACTGGTATTTGAATTTCTTAATTATATAACTTTTAATCTAAAAATAAAAAGAAAGTTCTGCTTGTATTAACATGGTTAATACAAGGAGCCTGGTTGATCCAGGCTCCTTATTGCGAACTAAGCTCAGGAAAGAATGAATTCCACATCAGAGAGGGTTTAGTTATCTGCCCTTGTACCTCCCACATTCCTTGCCTGGCAAGGGTTGTGAGCAACTGCAGTTGCTTATTTTGCAATGTCATCCTGTTGTTGCATTCATAAGAACAAGAATATGAAATAGTGTGATATTTATAACATTCTATATGATGTAAGAAGTAACCAGAAAATTCTTTTCTACCACAACAGGTTCACCAGTCAGGGTAAGTCAAATACTTGAGAATATCTGTCAACTTAAATATGAGATAAGCATTATTCTTTTATTTAAAAAAGAAAGTTCCAAAATTGCTCACCTTTATAGATACATGGAATTCAGTAACCTGTATCTAGCAAATATTTTTGACAAACTAAACATGTTCAGTGAGTCCTTTCACGGTAAAACTGATATTTTAACAATAGTTAAAAGAACTTGTTTTCAAAATAAAATGGAACATTTTTAAAAGGCTTTCACTCCTATGCAATTTCCTTGCTAAAAATAATAAATGTGAATATCACATAAAACTTTCATAATACCAAAATAATAGATATACTACTAGAAAATAAAACCACAGGATAATCTCTCTTGGGAATTTAGATGCAAAAATTCTCAACAAAATACTAGCAAATTGAATTCAGAAGAACATTAAAATACTTGGTAATGATGATCAAGTGGGGTTTACCCCTGAGATGCAACAGTGATTTAACATACATAAATCAGTCAATGTGATACATCACATTTATTGAGTGAATCATATAGTAATCTCAATAGACACAAAATAATCATTTGACAAAATTCAACATCTAATCATGATAAAAAAATAAGTTACCAAATTAAGCATAAAATAAAAGTATCTGGACATGATAAAGGCCATATATGACAAGCCCACAGATGCGATAGAGGTGAAAGATTTTCTCTAAAATCAGGAACAAGGCAAGGATACCCACTCTTATCACTCCTATTCAACATGGTATTGCAAGTCCTAGGCAGAGCAATCAGGTAAGACAAAGAAATAAAAGGTATCAGAATTGGAAAGGAAAAAATAATGTTGTTTTTACTTGCAGGTGACATAAATTTTTATATAGAAAATCCTAAATCAAAACTGTTAGAACTAATCAACAAATTCAGTTTACATGAGGTAACATTAACATACAAAAAGTCAATAGTGTTTTGATACACTGATGATGAATTTTCTGGAAAATAAAGAAATCAATCCTATTTATTCATAGCATCAAAAGTAATAAAATACTTATGAATAAATTTAACCAAGAAGGGAAGATATCTCTACTGTGCAAACTGCAAGACTTCGATGAAGGAAATAAAAGAAGACATAAATAACCCTGGCTGGGTGGCTTGGTTGGGTGGAGCACCCATCCCATTCACCAAGTTTGCAGGTCTGATAGGGGAACACACCCCTAGATTGTGGTCTGATTCCCAGTCAGGGCACATGAACAAAGAAATCCCAAGAAAGAAGGAAAAGCAGAAGTCATCACACTCCCTGATTTCAAGCTATACTATAAAGCTATAGTCATTAAAACAGTATAGTGATGGCACAAAATCAGACAAATAGGACAATGGAACGGAATCAAGAGCCCAGAAATAAATGCAACCATATACAATCAACTGATACTTGACAAGGGAGATAAAAATATTTGATGGAGAAAAGACAGTCTCTAATAAATGGTACTAGAAAACTGAATATTCACATATAAAATAATGAAATGACCTCTATTTTACACTACTAAAAAAATTAACTAAAAATGGATTAAAGACTTAAATGTAAGACTTGAAACCATAAAACTTCCAGAGAAAACATAGGAAAAAATCCTTAATATGGGTCTTAGTAACAATTTTTTTAAATCATGCTTAAAGCATAAGCAACAAAATGAAAATAAACAAGTGGGACTACCTCAAACTAAAAAGCTTCTGAGCATCAAAAGAAACCACCAACAAAGTGAAAGGACAATCTATGAAATGGGAAAAAGATAGCTGCAATTTATGCATCTGATAAGGGGTTAATACGCAAAATAAATAAAGAACTCCTTCAACTCAACAGCAAAAATAATAACCCAATTAAAATGTAAACAAAAGACCTGAATAGATTTTTTTTCCAAAAAAGATATATGAATGGCCAATATGTAGATAAAAAGATGCTCAACATCATCAGTGATTAAGGAAATGCAAATTAAACCACAATGAGATATCACCTCACACCTGTTAAAATGACCACCATTAAAAAGATAGTGATAACAATAAAAAAGATAAGTGATAACAAATGCTAGCAAGGATGTAGAGAAAAGGAAACTCATACATACTGTTAGAATTATATACTGATGTAGCCACTATGTAAAACAGTATGGAAGTTCAACAAGAAGTTAAAAATAGCCCTGGCTGGTGTAGCTCACCAGATTGAGTACCGGCCTGCAAACCAAAATATCACCAGTTCCATGCCCAGTAAAGGCACATGCCTGAGTTGCAGGCCAGGTCCCCTGTTGGGGACATGAAAGAGGCAACCAATTGATGTATCTCTCACATCAATGTTTCTTTCCCTCTCTCTCACTTCCTTCCTCTCTCTCTAAGATAAATAAATAAAATCTTTATTAAAAAAGTAAAAAACAGAACTAACTACCTTATGATCTCACAATTTTACTTCTGGGTTCATATCCAAAGCAAATAAAAACACTAACTAGAAAAGATCCCATATTCATAGCAGCATTATTTATAATAATTAAAACATGGCAATAACCTAAGTGTCCAGCAATGGACAAATGAAGAAAGAAGTTGTGGAATATATATGCAATGGAATATTATTCAGCCATAAAAAATGAGGAACTTCTACCATTTGCAACAACATAGATGGACTTTGAAGGCATTATGCTAAGTGAAATAAATCAGACAGAAAAGACAAATATGGTGTGATCTCACTTATGTGGAATCTTAAAGAAAAAATGCTCACCAATCTCATAAAAAAAGAGATTCAATTTGTGTTACCAGAGGCAGAGCAGGTAGCAGGAAGTTAGAAGAAGGCAGTTAAAAGGTGTAAACTTCCAGTTTTAAGATAAATAAGTACTAGGAACATAATATACAACATGACAACTATAGTTGACAATGCAAATTTAGTATTTTTTATTTAAAAACATAAAATTGCTAGTTGAATTTTTTATGATTTCCATGATTAATAAACTCAGTCAATGATATATTTATTTTTTCTCTTTTGATTTATCTTTGTGAGATACCTTATAAGTTATGACACCTTTTAAAAGCAAGTCCTAAAATAAGTGAACCTTAGAATTAGACTTTCAAATAACTGGACTACGAAGTGTTAAACCAAATTTTTCAAAAACAATGTAATACATTTAATTACTTTTCTATTAATAATTATATTAGTATATTTTTAAGATTTTATTTATTTATTTTTAGACAGAGGGGAAGGGAGGGAGAAAGAGGAGAAAAGAAACAACAATGTGTGGTTGCCTCTCATGCACCCCTCACTAGGGACTTGGCCTGCAACCCAGGCATGTGCCCTGACTGGGAATCGAACTGGTGACCCTTTGGTTCTCAGGCTGGTGTTCAATCCATTGATCTACATCAGCCAGGGTATAATACTAGTATTTTAAATAGAAGCAAAAAGTTTGTTATATATTTAATTTTTTTAATTTTTCAAATATTGTTTATTTCACTTTATTTTTGCTTTAAATTTTTTGTGTGTACTTTTTACAATGTTTATTACACACTATGAAATTTAAAATACATAAAAGTAACATTTGGAGACTGTGCTTTAAAATTTTCACTGATAAGAGGTGCCTTTTGGAAAATGTAGAAACAATTGTTTCAGGTCATGACATTTTAGTTGTCATAGTTATATTTTCTTGTTAAGTTAAAATCGGTAGAGAAAGAACTAAAATTCCCTTTTCCAAGCCACTCAGTATGAAACCATCTTATTCACATTTAAGTGACCCTTTAACACCCATAATACCACACATTTTCAGTTAGCCTCTCCCATACCAGCCTCTGACTCCCCCATGGCTGAAAAACCCCACAAAACACTGCCTACTTTTGTTCCATGGAGATCACAGCTTATCAGAACTGTGATAATCATATGTATGATGTTTCTTTTCAAACCTGTGATTTCCAACAGTTTCAGGAAAGAAAAATATCTATGCTGGCCAAAACCTTTTTGATTCAGGAACCCTCAGGAATTGCTGAGCCCAGTTCAAGTTTCTGTAGTACCATATTTGTAAGCATCCAGACGCCTTTTGTTAAAATGTCCTCATTTCATTTCTCCCAAGACAATAATGTACATTTACAGCTATCTCCATCATGAATCCCAAACTTTATCTCACCTATACTTTTAGGAATTTTTTTCCCTAGAGCTGCAGCAATCAGGAATAGTCTCCCTACCCATGTATCTATTGACAAGATTTTAATCAGAAAAATACGTATGAACAGGCACAACTTGGGAAAAAAATTCACAAAGTCCAGCAGCCTAACTATTGCTTTGCTTCAGGGCTAGAGGGGCAGATGACAAACTGCCTGTAGTTTCTGCAGACTCGATCCCCAGGTCTTCTCTGGCAGCTGTAGAAAGATTTGATAAAACAATCACTGGTTTGGGATTCTCAAAATGGGCATTTGTGGGCTGCCATTCTGCCCATGTCAGGTTTGGCCATAACTTTCTTCTCTGGTTCTTCATACTGAAAAGAGGGTTAAGAATTACCTAGCTTATGAGGATTATATGAAATCAACTACAATAAACATCTTGTGCACAGAGAGGGTCAGCAGGACCCAGGTATCTCATGCAATTGTCCTATCCTTTGCACCATCCTCCTGCTCCTCTAAGAAAAAAAAAATTGGTCAGTAAATGGTAACCTGCACTTTTACTTCATCCAGTTCCAAAATCCCTGGAATTATTAGTAAAATCTGAATACTCTCTAGCCTTCAATGTCCCCCTACATTGCTCAGCCTTGAGGTTTATTTTACCAAAAAGATGAGGGTATGTTCATAGAAGATCATGGAACAAAAAAAATAGAAGTTTATATCATAAGAAAACTCACATTTAACAGAGCAAGAAAGAAGATTGCCAAAGATGAGATGAAATGGGCAGGAGATGCCCAAAGAAGAGCAAAAAGGGATTATGGATGCTAGGCTCCTTGTGGTCCCTCAGTTTATTAACAAAGGGCAACAACATCAGTGCTTGAGAGAGATTAAAGTTGAAATTAGACAGACTTTTGCCTTGCCTACTACTAGAGATGTGTGTAAAACAGAAATTATGTGGGAAACATTTGGGCATAAGAGATTTACAGGAAGCAACCTTCCCCAGAAACTCCTTTGGCTCCATATGTTGTGAAAAACTTCAAGCACTCACACAGGCTTTGAAACCAGGGGGTCTGATATAGGGTCATCATAGTGAGGGGTGAGGTGATTCAAGGCTTGGGCCTGAGGGATGACACAGCCAAGCCTCAGAGAACATGGCAACAGTGGGTTCCAAGAGGAGACCAGGTCAGCAGATGGAGACAGCCATTCCCCTGTTCACTGGCCTTGCAAACAGACCAGAAGTAGTGACTAGCTCACACCCCAGTAGCAAAGGCCAGCAAATGCACACTGACTGGGCAAGACAAGAGTGAATTCATATAATAGCAGTGGACCCTCCCTGAGACATATCACCCTTCATTTTAGTGAAGGCAAGTAAACTTCATTCTACCTCCAGAGCCGGGGATAGAATATAGAAGGGGAAAAACAGTAACAGATTTACTAGGGATTAGAGCTTTGAATGCCATGATTCTTACCAGTTTTAAATGTATTATTTATTTGTTTTAAATTTGAAGAGAATAGCCCTGGCTGGCATGGGTCAGTGGATTGAAGGCCAGCCTGCATAGCAAGGGGTCGCTGGTCCAATTCCCAGACAGGGCACATACCTGGGCTGCGGGCCAGGTCCTCAGTGCGGGGCATGCGAGAAGCAACCACACATTGATGTATCTCTCCCTATCTTTCTCCCTCTCTAAAAATAAATAAATAAAATCTTTAAAAAAAAAAGAAATAAATACATTTGAAGGGAATAATAAATATTTAATTGGCAAGTATATGTTCCACTACTATCTCCAAGCCTTCTCCCTCAGCTACTACCAAAAAAAATGAAACCTTGAAATCAAAATGTTTTTTAAAAATATGTAAAGTTTTCTCCTTTTCAGATGTGCACCTGAATATTTAAGTGTATGAACCAACACAAGGTATCTGATTGTCAAAAGGAACACATTCCCACAAATCAGAGGTCTTGCTCATGATCGGACTTGCTAACGGTAGGGATACACACAGCCAGAAAGCACATAGGAGGCAGAGACAGCTCAGACATCTCCTGTGGCTCCCAGACCCTTTCGCTCTGCATCACACGCCTGCCGTCAGACTCAGAGGAATACATGAGGCCTCTGAGTGAGGTTCGTGGGTCTCTTCACACAGTGAGAAATGTTAAATCTATGAAACATTTCGTGCCAAATATTTACAGGGCTTGTGTAATGAGATAGCTCCAAGGATATATACTTTATAAATTCAAACAGAGAAATGAGAAAAATGGCAAAGATATAATAATAACGTATATAGATAAATACAGATAGACATAAACACAAATTAAAAGAATGCTTGTGTGCATATTAATATTTGACAAAGTCAATTTCAGAACAAAAAACATTACCAAGGATAAATAAAAATATTACCAAAGATAAAGAAGGTTATTTTACAATAAACTTAATACATCAAGAGAACATAGCAATTCTAAGAGTTTATGCACCTAATAACATACCTTAAAAATATATAAAGAAAAATCTGACAAAACTGTAAAAAAATATAAAAATGACAAATTCACAGAGTTGGAGATTTCAATGCCTGTCTCTCAATAATATATATAAGGTAGAAAATTAATAAAGATACTGTTATAGGTCAAATTGTGTCCCAACCAAAATTCACATATCAAAGTCCTAACTCTAGAAAGTGACCTCATTTGGAAATAGAGTCATTGTCGATGCAGTTAGTTAAACAAAGGTGAGGTCATGCCAGTGTAGGACAGGCTCATAATCCACCATGGCTGGATAAGATTATTCAAAAGAGGGAATGTGAACACAGAGACAAACACACAGGGTAACGCTGTGTGAAGTTTAGAAAGATGCTGCCACGAGGCAAGAAACTACCAGAAGCTAGAAGATAGGCCCAGAATGAATTCTTTCCTTGTGCTTTCGGGGGAAGTATTGCTCTGCCAATACTTTGGCAGGGACTTTAGGATTCTTGGCTTATGCTCTTTGTCACAGAAGCCATAGCAAAGTAATACAGAAACGGGCAACTCGAACAACACTGACAGCCAATTTGCTCTGATTGACTTTTATAGAATACCACCCAACAACAGAAGAATATGCATTCTTTTTTTAGTGCAAACAGAACATTTTCCAAGATAGACCATAGTCTGGGCCATAAAACCAAGCACAGGTCATACAAAATATGTTCTCTGACCACAATAGAATCAAATTAGAAATCAATAGCAAGTTCTTATTGCTTTTTTTATTGACACATAAATTGATTATGTTTCTGTACAGAAATATGTTTTGGAATGTGATGTTCAGATCATCCTCTTGTAGATTTATTATCATAGATTTCAAATGGAAAATTTGGCAGAGGCCACTGAAAGGGCCCTCTATTCTAACCCAGGCAGAATCTAGGCAAAATCCTTTGTAAGATGTATGCCAACCAGCAAACTTGGGGCTAAATTATATAAGTATGCGAAGGCATGTGCACTCAACACGTGCATTCAAATGTACCTTATTGCCTTGTTTATAACCACAAAAACAGAAAAAAGTCAATATCAACACTAATTATCTCATAGCAAAATGAAGGTGAAAAAGAAAATACAATATGAATAAATGTTAGGATGTTAATTGTTACCAGTACTATAGTTTAAATCCTTCATAGCTTACTTTATATTCCAGGAAATTCTGCATTAGCAAAAAATTAATTAAAAAAAAGGTGAATGCTATACTCCAAAAGTATCAGTTTTTAGAGGAAGTGTACTGTTGATAAAACATTTATTAATCCCATTAAGCCATACAATAGTAATAAAGCCACTGTCATTTTACATTAACAAGGAACTTCATTTACAAAGTGATTTTTCATAAATTGCCTGAGGAAAGAGTCAATACATCCACAAAATAAACACAATGAGAATTAAGCTCAGTTTTCAGAGGAAGAAACCAAGGCACAGAGACATTAAGAAAATGTAAAAGTTGGAGCTAGGAATCTAGCCTTCTAATGCCTAAACCATTGAATTATTATTTATCTTTGATTTACAATGAACACTTACTTTGATCTAGAAAATAAAGTTTTGTATATTAAAATAGATTAATTTATCAGCACATTTTTATCACATGACTAAAAATGTTTCAAAAGAAAAACATTGTTCCAGATTACCTTTGGAAAACTGCGTGAGATCTGTGTGGCTTACCATAGTCCCAAAGTGAATGAGTAACAAAGCTCAGAACAAAAAGTTACAGTATCTGTTCTGAATGCAGGACAAGCGGCCCACTAATTTTCTCTCACATGTACCTGTCCGATTTTCTCTTCCATTGTTAGGGCCCCTGAAGCTCATTATAATGTAATAAATGGAATGAATGCAGAAATAAATAATAAAATGAGGCATACTTTGCCTCACAGAAGATATTTATATTACATTCATGAGAATTTGCTGTTATTAAATGAGCTGTAGGAGATCTTTTTAAATTTTTTCCTGAATGCAAGAGAAATATTCAAATCAAATAAAATTTCGTGTTTAACAATGAAATATATCCCTGACTGTGTGGCTCAGTGGATTGGGCACCAGCCTACAAACCAAAGGGTCACTGGTTCTATTCCCAGTCAGGGCACATGCCTGGGTTACAGGCCAATTCCCCAACAGGGGGTATTCAAGAGGCAACCATACATTGATGTTTCTCTCCAAAAATAAATAAATTCTTAAAAAAAGACAAGCTACTTCAAAGCAGAAAGAAAGAAGGAGCTCCTACCCTTCGCAACAACATAGATGGATCTGAAGAGCATTATGCTAAGTGAAATAAGCCAAGTGGTGAAAGACAAATATTATATGATTTCACCTATAAGTGGAACCTGATCAACAAAACAAACAAGCAACCAAAATATAAACAAACACATAGAAATAAACAAGAGACTGACAGTAACCAGAGGGGAGGGGAGAGAGGGGTAATGGAAAAAATAGGGGAAGGGCACCAAGAAACATGTATAAAGGGCACATGGACAAAGCCACAGGAGGTAGGATGGTAGGATCAAGGGTGGAAGGCAGGGATGAGTGGGGCAGGAGGAGTTGAGAGGGGAAATAGAGACAACTGTACTTGAACAACAATATAAATGAATAAATAAACAAATAAATAAATAACCAAGCAATTGTCACTTTAAAAAAGCAATCAAAAATAACCCCCCAAAGATCCAGTATACCTGTTTCTAGTATTACATGTACATAAATTTTGATACAAGGCCATCTTTAATTTTTAATTTAAAATAAAAACAATGTTTGTCCTACAATTTGACTATTCAGATCTTTCCACAAATAAAGAAAATATTAAAATTGCATTATACTGTATTTTCTGTAAAGAAAAAGTGGACTCAGTTGGCTTAATGGCATATCATTTAGCTTCCTGCCTAGTTTATTGCCTACATTAATGCCTTCATTAAACAAAATACCAGCCAAAAGCCCCATATTAAGCCATGTATTAAAGTGAAAAAAATGTAACTTTGGAGTCAAGTGGAACAGATATTGAATCCCAGCATAATCACTTGCTAGCAAGGTGGTTTTGAACAAGTTGCTTAGCTTCATTGGTAAAACAGAGATAATGATATAGCTATTTCTTATGTTTGTACAGCTTAAATAAGAAGTGGATAAAACATGTGGGTTGGCTTCTGCACATAATAAGTACTCAGTATTGCCATTATTGTTATTAAATTGCTACTCAGAAGACTAAAATTTTACTCACAGAAGAACCAAGGAAGTAATAACCAAGGGCCTAATTGCTCCTGTACATGTGGCCCTAAATATCTTACTCTTCCTAATTCTCATTATACATTTTTTATTTACTCACTTAGTATGTAGTTATTAAATTCCAGCAACATGTGAGACACTGTTTTGAGTATTGGGGATATATCAGAAAACAAACAAATACCTTTGCTCTATGTACAATATGAAAGAAGCATAAGTAAAATATATGGTATGTTAAATACCAAGGTTAAAGAATAAACACAGAAAGAAAGAGGGAAGAGACTGTTGCAGGTGGGTGTGAGGGTCCAGGATGAACTGTCTTGACTTCCGCTGAGAAAGTGACAATCGGTAAAGACAGACAGGAGGTGAAAGGAAAACCACATAAAGTTGTCAGATTGCAGTTATATTGTGAAGGTACAACAAATAAGATTTCTTGACAGATTGGAAATACATTGTAAGAGAAGGAGAAAAATCAAAGGTTGTTCTACCTCAACAACAGAAAAATACAGTTACATGTTTACCAATATGGGAAAGATCAAAAGAGCAGTAGGTTTGGGAAAAACTTGCAGAATATGCTAAGTTTAAGATAACAATAAGACATGTAAAGTATGAATTTCAAATAGGCCACTAAACATATAAATCTGGAGGTGAAAAAGAAAAGACCATCCTGGAAATAAATTTGGTAGCAGTCAGGCTATTATTAACTTATAATCAGTGAGACTCATTTAAGATTATTATAGCTCTTGCAAAGGGTAGGAGCTCCTTCTTTCTTTCTGCTGCACAGAATTCCATTGTGTATATGTACCATCATTTTTTGATCCACTCACTTACTGATCAGCACCTAGGTTGCTTCTAACTCTTGGCTATTGTAAATTGCGCTGCTATGAACATTGGGGTGCATAGGTTCTTTTGGATTGGTGTTTTAGTTCTTAGGATATAATCCTAGCAGTGGAATTGCTGCTCAAAAGGCAGGTCCATTTTTAGTTTTCTGAGAAAATTCCATACTGTTTTCCATAGTGGTTGTACCAGTCTGCAATCCCAACAAAAATGGATTAGGGTCCCCTTTTCTCCACAACCTCTCCAACACTTATAGTTTGTTGCTTTCTTTATGATGTCCATTCTGACCGGTGTAAAGTGGTATCTCATTGTGGTTTTAATTTGCATCTCTCTGATAGCTAGTGATATTGAGCATCTTTTCATGTGTCTCTGGATCTTCTGTGTGTCCTCCGTGGAGAAATGTCTGTTCAAGTCCTTTGCCCACTTTTTAATTGGATTACTTGTCTTCTTAGAGTTGAGTCATGTAAGTTCTTTGTATATTTTAGAGATTACCCTTGTCTGAGATATCATTGACAAATATGTTTTCCCATACAGTTGGTTCTCTTTTTATTTTAATACTGTTGTCTTTAGCTGTGCAAAAGCTTTTAATTTTTATGAGATCCCATTTGTTTATTCTTTCCTTTGTGCCCCTTGCTCTAGGGGACATATCACTAAAAATGTCGCTGCATAAAATTTCTGAGATTTTCTTGAAAAAGTTCTCCCCTAGGATGCATGGATGAAAATGGAAAACATTATGCTGAGTGAAATAAGCCAGCTGTTGAAAGACAAATACCATATGATCTCACCTTTAACAGGAACCTAAACAACAAAATAAACAAGCAAGCAAAATATAACCAAAAACACTGAAATAGAGAACAGGCAGACAGTGACCAGAGGGGAAAGGGGAGAAAATCTCAGGGGAAAAGGGGGAAGGATTTACAGGAACTAGTATAAAGGACACATGGACAACAACTAAGGAGGATGGAAATGGGAGGGAGGTGGGGAGAACTGGGGGGGTGGGCTGGGATGGGAGTAAAAGACAGAAAACTGTACTTGAACAACAATTTAAAAAATGTTAAAAAAATATCTTTACAGCTCATTAGGAGTTGGGAGTATATAAAAATTAAAAGGGAACAGGAACCTGGACCCTCTACTATTTAGAAATCATAAAAAATGAGGGGAGAAAAAAACAGCAGAGAGTATTAATAAGAATATGTCACTGGAATAGGAGAAAAATCAGGAACAGTAATTTTTCAGGAAGCCAAGCACACACACACAAAAAATGCATCAAAGAAAAAAAAAGAGATCAATGATGCCAAATACTTTTCATGGGCCAAGTAATATGAGAACCAAGAAGTGTTCATTGGATTGAACAATTTGGAAGTCATTCGTAATCTTGATAAGAGATATTTCATTGGAGTGGCAAAAGCAAAACACAGATTAGAACCTGTCAAAGAGAAACTGAAGGAACAAGTATAGAAAAAGTTTTCAAGGAGTATTACTACTTGAAAGAAAAAGATAAGAAAAAATGGTGGTAGTAGGAAGGAAAGTAAGTCAGGAAGAGTTTTGCTGTTACTGTTTTCAAGATGAGAGAACTCCCAGCCTATTGTGTACTGATGGGAATGGTCTCACAGATAAAGACACCTGATGATGTGCAAGATAGAAAGGACTATTGTTTTAGCAATGGCCTTGAGTAGTAACAAAAAGGGATGTGAGCTGGTGTGAATGAGATGGATAGTGAGAGGTAGGAAGACAGTGTATATGGGCGCTGATGTGCATTGGTAGATATATATGGCAGTGGAATATTATAGAAGGTATCTGTTGATTGCTTCTAATTTTTAGTAATATAGAAAGCAAAATAAATAGCTGAGATTAGTTTTGTGGGTTTGAAAAAGTAGCATAAGTTTTGAAATAACAATTTAGGAGAGAAAGAGTAAAATAGACTTGGGAAGGGAATGAGACACTCTGGCCCCACTGAGGCCCAATGGAGGTAAGTGATCACAAATTTAAAATAAAATAATAAATTAGTAAAATAAAAAATACAGTATATATTCATACATACAGCCTTAAAAAGAAGTCAAATCCTGACACATACTACATACAACACAGTGATCCTTGAGACATTATGCTAAGTGAAATAAGGCAGTCATTAATGAGCAAATACTATATGATTCCCCTTATATGAGGTACCAAGAATAATCAAATTCAGAGTTAGAAAGTAGAATGGTGCCTGCCAGGGGCTGGGAGGAGTGAGGAATGAAGGGTTATTGTGTAAAGGATAATAAAGTTCCAGTTTGGAAAGATGAAAAAGTTCTGAAGATGGATGGTAGCGATGCTTCCACAACAATGGGGATGCATTTAATGCCAATGAAGTACATACTTCATAATGGTTAAAATGGCAAATTTCATGTTGTTTATATTTTATCACAACAAAAAATGTATCCGTCAAGTTAAAAACATAAATAAAACAAAGTCAGATGGCATAGTTGTGTGTTTTTTCTTTGACCATGTTTGGCTATGCAGATATAGAGCAAGGGGAAAGTTAGATTTAAACATTACGTTTTGCATTTCAAGACCAAGTAAGAAGTCATTATAATGATAAATCATGTAACTTAAAACAAATATGAGGGAACTGAGGTACAAAGGGGGCTACAGGCATTAAAATGCTGGTGGAACCATACCTGGTAGGATTGAACAATTATTGCATATGAGATATTTGAAAATACAAGTGGGGAGAAAAGTAGGAGATGGCATTCAGAGAGAGGGGTGCTTGAACGGAGGTTATGAAAGTATTAAATTAAGTGTAGTGACAGGGCCTAAAACATCACCATTTAGAGACGGCTAAGAATAACAATCATGAGTAATAGGAGGTCAAAGAACCAAGGGACAGGGTATTGGAAGTATCATCTCGGCAGATATTGATTACCAAGAATTATAACAACAGTATTGCGGCAAAGAGTATCAATAAGCCAAGAGCTAAAATTTTCAGGAATAAAATGTAATGGAGTAGGTAAGAAGCAGATGGTGGCAATGGGTGACTGCAACAAGGAAGAGTAGGGGGCAACAATATAGTCTGACAAAATAAGATTTCAAAGGAAGAGGAAATGATCTAGAACCAGTAAAGAGGACATGTACTACATCTGCAGGCCCAATGGTATGAGAGGCATGAAAGAAAATACAGCTCCACTTGGAATGGCTGCAGGGAAAGTGACTGGATCCACTTTAAACATGACATGTGTGCTATATTTAGAAAGAGGTCAGTGAGAAAGAGGAATGGGCCAGTGACTAGTGTTAAAGTCTAACAAACCAAAGGCCATGGGGAACAAAGCAGCAGACTGAAAAAATCAGATTTACTAGCATGATGCAATGAGGAAGGCACTCCTGCAGAATGCCGGGATGCAGCTTTCACACCCGAGGCAGAAAGCGTGCTTCATGAGGGCTGGCTCCTGCTGAAGGGTTCTGTGGAGGGAGGGACAAAGGGAAGTAAGGATCAGCTCCGGATTAGTTATTGCTTTTGAGACAGAATTTGGAGAAGCAAAAAATAACCAGGGTAAGGTGCTGTTATGAGCTGAGGGTAGCTTAGCAACTTGGTGTCCCCCAAAGACATAGCAAAGTGGGTCTAGAATGTCATGGGTAAAAGAGTGATAATTATTCAAAGAGAGGAGCCTTGCAGCATTGAACAGATGCTGCATGACCTCTGCAGAAACAATTCTGCTATGAGAAAGCAGCGAATAAAGGGGGAAAAACAGCTACTACAGGTATTGCCTCACAGTGAAGAGAAGGGACTGTAGAGGGGAATACAGAAATTGTAAAGACAATCAAATTTCAAATACACAATTTGAAATTATTTGATATAAAGGCAAATAACCCAATAAGCAGCATATTCCATGAAGTCATGATAGTATTATAAAAAGTATAACTAATATTCAAAATGATGTCCTTGAAACACCAATGAAATGGAAAATTATGGTGAGTATACTCTTTAAAGTCAATAAGGTAGGGTCAGAATATACTTTATATTTCTTCCCGCTCATCATAAACAATCCATCTTTCCTTCTTCACTAGCTCCTTCCCTGTTAAATACATTCTGAAAAAAACATCCCAACAAGAAATACTTGCAAAGTGTTGAGACTTAAAAGCCTAAACCCTCAGCCACACAGAAAACTTGACTCCGCAGACAATTACCCCAAAGGTTGTCCAGTGAGTGGACTGGAACATGGCAGGTCCCCATGTTCACCTTCTGTCTCTCAACCCATGGTAACAGAGCAGTGTTGGGAACCTCTCTGCCTGGTTTCAGGAGTTGTGTAAGGCTGAGCGAGCTACCTCTGGACTGTGAGCCACTAAAGAGACAAAGCTTATCTCGCTGGCAGGAGCGCTGCTTCTCCTTCATCTGTCTCTGGTCCCCAATGCTTGGTTGGTTTAGTCAATGACAGGTACAACCTCTCAGAGGAGGGGCAACCTAAACCAGACATGATCACTTGGGAGGCCCTCAATGAAGGACTTGGGAGGCTGCAGCAAAGAGGGGGTGATGGACCCTCACTCCCCAGCTATTCTGACATAGCCTGAGTCCCCATTTCCCTCTGGGAGAAGCCCTTCCTGGCTCTAATCCACTTAAGCCTAAAAACCTACAGCTGGGAAGGCAGCGTGGCCCTTTGCCAGCTACAGTGGGATCTGGGGTGATTGAACATAAGAAAGAATGCCTAAAGTCCTGTGAAGCCTGCTTTGCTAAGAGTGCTTCCATTCATATGATAAGGTTCCAAGCAGGAAATGAGTATGTCTCCCAAAGTTTTTGCAACCCCCATATCTGACAGACACTGACTCAGACTAAGCCCTCAGATTTCTTTGAAATGTTATCTACTGTTTGATCCTTGCCACCTGACATTGATTGATGAGCTTTACCTGTATTCCTGTGTGTTCTGAACCTAATAAAAGCCATGGAAGAAGAGGTTCTTGGTCCTTCTCCTCTGAGAAATTGACCACCTCTCCTCCCCAAGCAGATCATGTCTTAGTAGTTTCATTTTCATCTGTGGCGGATGGGGGAACTTGCGGGCAAAGTTGCCCCCACAGAGCAGGTCCCTGACACCAACACCAAATTTCAGACAAGATTACTGGGGAGTTAATGACAAAGAGAATCACTGTCTAGTGGTGCTCACAGCAAAGTGCACACTGACAGCACGAAACTACCTTTGCATAGTGTTTGCAGTTTGCTTACTGCTTTCATGTGCATTCTACCATTTGGTTCTCACAAATATCCTGTGAAGAGATCTGATCTCATTTTGGAAAGGCAGAACCTCTGCTTCAGGAATTTAAGAAACTTGTCCAAAACCACATTTCTAATGAGTACAGATGGGACTTCAAGTTAGGTCCCACCTCCACATTTGAACAACTCTTTGGACTGAGGAAGAACAGGAGGCAATTACCTGAGTGTTTTAGGAAGGGCAACCGTAACTCAGCTTCCCTCTCACAATAAGGGCGGAGGGGGCTGATAGGAGAGATCAGGAGAATGAGAAAGGAGCCACAATGAAGAGGCAAGAAAGGGAGCAACCACAACAGATAGGACGAGTTTCCATTTTGTTCCTTCTTATTCTGAGGAGAATGTATAAGTATATTTTAGCCCTGCAATTGGCCTCAGGCAGTATGCATCTGAGTTTGACCTGAGAATAGTTCACTCATATTATTGGTTCAATTTGACTTGAACCATGGTCTTAAATCTTAATTCAGGGGGGTTAGATGACCAAATTATATAAACTCACTTTATAAACAAATTGGGATCAGTCTAGTTGCCTTGTGTGGAAATTTTATTTTCATTTTTACTGTCTAAACATGTTTTATTACCTTATTCATATGAACAATATATTGATTGTATTTAAGAGAGAATAACTTCTCCAATAAAATAAAAGATCCCTAAGTATTACAAGTATATTCTCCCTATTCCCGTAAAGATTATTTTCCCAGATCATTTAAGTCAAGTACAAGCCCACTGATCTATGTATCAAAAGTCTCACTTAAGAACCTAACGACCCTTCTGAAAACATGTGAAATAAATGATGGGTTATTAATGTGCACAGAGAAAAAGTGGAGTTGAAGTGTTAGCATTACAAATGTCCCTTAAATATGCTTAGAATACTATATCATTTTTTTCTTCACTTAGATATAGTAAGCACCTACTATATACCAGGGTCTACCCTCCAGGGGTATATAGTCTAGCAGGGAGTTATATCCATGTGAAGAAATGTGCCATGGAATCTGATGGGAATGATAGGAACACCAAAAATAAAATGGTAAATTATATACTGGATTTTAGAAAATTCTTACCAGCAGAAATAACTTTCACTCAGGATTTTGGAAGAAGATTAAGAGTTTACTGTGCAAATTGGGAGGAGCAAAAATTACTGGGTGAAGGTGTGTGCAGTAAAATTGCATGTGACAGGAGTTCAACGATGTGGGAAGAAGCTCACAGAAAACTAGGGTGGGAAAGGAAGACAGAAGAAAGACCACAAGAAATGCTTTGAGCCCACAAAATGGGTTTGGGCTTTATTTTCTCAGTAATATCTTTATTAATCAGGGCAGGCTAACTGTTATGACAACTCTCAATTTCAGTATATGGAAAGCAATTTTATATTACTGTAACTTATTCATATACAATTATATGTGAGTAGGTAGTGGGGCAGTTATGATTTGGCAACCAAAACTAATTGTGAGGTCTTGCTCATTGCCCTTAGTTTTTACTTGCCTCAGGATTAACACTTTTTCCTTTGTGTCAGTGATTCAACATAATTATACAGTTACACTTTTGTTAAGTATCCAAGTCCAATAGGTATGTGTGGGAACTGAAATATTTATTCTATGTCTGTTGGAAATACTCTATAACAATTACTGATCATTTAATATCCTTCAGGCTCTGAGCTAAGTGCTGTGTGTGTGTGTGTGTGTGTGTGTGTGTGACTTTCCTTGCAAGTCCCCCTATGTGCCACAGATAAGAGTAAATATGACTGAGACATGATGTGATCTGCTTGGGGAGAAGTGGCCATTTTCCCAGAGAAAAAAGGCCATGAGCAGTGGCCAGTTTCTCACAGGGAAAAGGCCAGCAGTGGCCAGTTTCTCCAAGGAAAAAAATGCCTCAAGCCCCCTCCTCCATGGCCTTTGATTGGGTTCTAATACACAGGAATACAGGGCAGCAAGGATCAAACAGTACATTTGATCATAACATTTCAAAGAAATCTGAGGGCTTAGTATGAGTCAGAGTCTGTCAGGAACAGAGTTTTAGGGTTTCCTGCTCGAGCCCTTAACATATGAATGAAAGCACTCTTAGCAGAGCAGATTTCACAGGTTTATCAGGAAGTCTTCGTGATGCCAGATTTTTTCTCCAGGACACATTCTAGCAAGGCAAGGAGCTGCACCTCTCCCCAATAGGTATTCAGGCTTACGGGGATTAGAGCGAGGAAGCACTTCTCCCAGAGAACATGGGGACTCGGGCTGTCAAAGTGGGGGCGGGGGGTTGAGAGTCCATTGCTCTTTGTTGCAGCCCCCCAAGTCCTACCATGAAGGCCTCCTAAGTATGGAGTCTGGCTTAGGTTGCCCCCCACTGTGAGGGGCCTTACCCATCATTGATTTCTGACCAACATTAGGGGTAGGGAGAGGAAACTGAGGCAGCATTTGCTAGCAGAGACAAACTTTATCTCCTTCGGCTCACATTCCAACGGTCGTCCCTCGCCCTTAGCCACAAGGGGTTGAGATACAATTCCTAGAACCAGGCAGAGCGGTCTAATACATACACACACACACACACACACACACACACACACACACACATACAGGTTGGGTCAAAAGTAGGTTTATAGTTGTTCATATTGAAAATAATACAATAATTAATAAATAAGAACATAAGAGTAAACAATTTTGCACACAACTATGAACCTACTTTTGCCCACCCTGTATGTCATCTTCAATATATTGTACTCTTATTAGGGAACATTATTTTTCTCATTTTTTAAATAAAGAAACTAAGGCTCACAAAGTATAGATAGCTCATGCAGGGTCATGTGCTTTAGGAATGCCAAATTGGAACTTGAACCAGGTCACACAGACAGCAAAGGCCCCATTCATAACCATTAAACCAATTTTAGGAGCACAAATATAAATAATTACAGGTTTTTTTTACCTCAAGGAAAATTTAATTTAGTGGTGTAAATAGTCAAGTGAAAAAATAGCCAGGAGGAGGCTATGAGGATGCACATTGGATGAACACCTGCCACAGACTTAAATACTAGGGAATGCTTTCCATAGGATTGGACACGCAAAATGAAAGAAGAAAAGGAGAAGAATACAGCGGGCTAAAGGAAGAGAGGAATAAGAGCACAATGTCTCTGTGGAAACCACAGGTGGCTCCTTAGGACAACAGGGTCTCGTGGATGGCCTCAGGACCATGCACTAGGACACATCCTGTTCATCCACTGTGGGGGCCTCTTGATTTGGGCCTTTATCAATACCCTGCTAGGCATCAGTATAGTTCAAAACAATACATTAAAGTTAGAGGTCAATGACTTACACAAATCCTTAAAATATGAGTTGCAAGAAGAACAGCCTCTGGTGAAATATAATCAAGAAAGTATATGGTTTCTGCCCTGGCTGGTGTAGCTCAGTGGGTTGAGCGTGGGCCTGTGAACCACATGATCTCGGTTGGATTCCCAGTTAGGGCACATGTCTGGGTTGCGGGCCAGTTCCCAGCAGGGGACTCATGAGAGGCAACCGTACATTGATGTTTCTCCTCTTCTCTCCTTCCTTTCCTCTCCAAAGATAAATAAATAAAATCTTTTTTTTTAAAAAGGAAGTATATGGTTTCTAAGAGCTGCAAACTCTGTTGGAATGTACAGTGAATGTGTAGGTCTCTATCCAGGCCCACAAGCACAATGTATCCTTTAATATATGCCCCAGCCTCTCACCATTAGTGACCAGGCATTTCACTTGTAAAAGGATGATCAGGTGTTTCACTCATAAAAGGGGCAGCTGTTATGGGAGCCAGCCCAAACTGACCCATATGTTAGAAAAGTGTAAAGTTTGTGGGACCATCAGAAATGATCAGACAGATTTTTGAAATTACAGTTTTCAGAATTGTGTGATGCCATTAAGTGCTATAAGCTCTAACAAAAGGGATAGAACCAGAAAATTGAGTACACCCAGTAAGAGAAATATATATAATTCAATAAAATTGTCTGGGTTGTGGAATACTAGGCTAGAAAGTATAATCCAGCACTAACTTCAGAAAGCTATTTTTTTATTTTAAATTAACCCTCAATAAACCTTTAAGCCTAAGTTATTTAGCCCCACAAACTTGTATCACCAACACAACTCACCCACCACTACCAGCACCAATGAGAGAAAACTTGCATGGCTACCACAGAGACACTGTTATTTGGGACCCAGGCATTTGTAACCCCCTCCAACATAACTCCTGGTTGGACAAATAAAACAGGGCTTTAGCAAAGAACCACACCATAACCAAGCTCAGGAAGGCTGCTTCACCCTGCCTCTGAAACAGGGACCAAGAGCTGTGGAGTCCCAAATTAATTTTTTTTATTCTAGCCCACTGATTCACATCCCTGTAGTTCTAATTCATCTGAATTTTGTTGAAAAAAAAAAAAACCCTTATGTCAAAATAACCAAGATAGAACACTTGGAACAATTGGCCCCTTTATCAGGTGAGCTTGAGTTCTCAGATGGGATTCGGGCTACCCTACAAGGGCCCTTCTGACTGCCAGCAGTGTTCTCCAACTAACAAGCCAAAACTCCCACAGCTGTCCCTTCCTCTCTTTAGTTCCATCCATCCAAAGATAGGCACCCTGATGTGAACTGACCGGTTACCCAGCAGGCTGTGCACAGGGACAGAAAATAAGAGCAAAAAGGGACCAACTTGAGATGTAATTTTATCAGTCAGGGACCTGACAAGAAACAGATGGCATATATTAAATTTGGACAAGTGAAAGAGTTTGATAAAGATGGGCTGTAGGACAATAATAAAAGATAAAGCAAAAGATATTGTAGGACTACAGAAATATGGTAGGACTCATTATTTCTGGGGTTTATTACTTCCCAACTGGAATTGTAACTGAACTCCAGCAAGCCACCCCACCGCCATGTAATCCAGCTGCTTCTGTTTGATGGGGCACATAACACCAGCTAATTCTGTGGGAAGTAGCCCATTGTTACACATCCTTTCTTGTGAAATGAGTCCTCTGAATGAGGCAATTTCACGAGTGATAGTAAGGCAATGGCTAAGGCACTGGCTAAGGCATTGGCTAAGGCACCCTATGAGTGCACTAATCATGGTGCTAGCAAAAGCACATTCACCAAGAAATGCAAATCCATACCCAGGCACTGAAGTACAAGGCACTGTCCCCTCCCCTCTGTGGGGGTGACTTTTCTCGAAAGTCCCCCCAGGTGCCAAGGATGAGGTGTGTAGGAATGTCACAGGTTTATCAGGAAGTCTTTGTGATGCCAGATTCTTCCCCAGGACACACTCTGTCAAGGCAAGGAGCTGCACCTCTCCCCAACTGGTATTCAGGCTTAAGTGGATTAGAGCCAGGAAGCGCTTCTCCCAGAGAACATGGGGACTCGGGCTATGTCAAAGCCAGGGGGTGAGAGTCCATTGCTCTTTCTTTGTTGCAGCCCCCCGAGTCCTTCCACGAAGGCCTCCCAAGTGATCCAGTCTGGCTTAGGTTGCCCCCCTGCTGTGAGGGGTCTTACCCATCATTGACTTCCGTCCAAGCTTTGGGGGCATGGAGAGGAAACTGAGGCAGCATTTGCTACCAGAGACAGGCTTTGCCTCCTGCTGTTGGCATTCCAAAGGTTGTCCCTCGCCCTTAGCCACAAGAGGTCAATAAACAATTCCTAGAACCATGGCAGAGTGGTCTACAACAACCCTCCATGATGAAAGAAATTCAATGTAATCAACCTTCTACCAGGTAGCTAGCTTATACCCCAGAGAATGGTCCAGAATAGGTACCCAGTACTAGCATTTGTTGGGTATTCAACCTTAGTGAGAGGAAGTCCTATGTTATTGAGCATCTCCTGAGGCAACAGATACTGTCATCCAAAAACTTTTTCACATGGTAAGGCTGGTTCTTTCAGCTAAAAGAAAAATTCTGCCTCTACAATCACAAGAGGTTCATGGGTATATGGGTACTAATAGTTCTCAACCTTGTCTATGCTTTCCCAAATTATTCTTTCCCATACTTCAGTGTACAGTGCTTTCTCTTTATTGCTCTCAATGTAGCATGATAAATCTGACAATACTGACCATTAATTGGGATTGAATTTCTGTACTCTTTATAGTTAGGTCCTTTTCTTTGTCCTCAGTTGCATCTGCCCTGTCACAACAGGTGAAACGGCACACCTACATGGCCTTCAATGCTGTTCAATGTTTTCCGGTGGATGGGAGGGGGCTTAAAACACCTATTTATTATCTCACAAGTGTGTAACTCAGAAGTCTGGGAACAGTGCAACTGGATTCTCTGCTTAGGGTTGGGACTCAAACAGCTGTGGCCTAGGGCTGCAGTTCTCCTCTGGGGCTAAGATTCCCTTCCAAGCTGATTGGCTGCAGGTAGAATCCATTTCCTTGTGATTATAGGATTGAGTTCCACTGTCTGCAAGCTGTCAAAAAGAGGCTGTTTGGTGTTTTTAATGATATTCTAAGCTTTAAAATTCTCCATTTCCCTGTATGTATGCTCCCAAACCATAACTTTTATAATGACTACAGTCAACAAAGCAACAAATTTTACACTTGATTTCTTAATCCCTAGCCCTCCACCTACATCTAATCCTCTGCTCTACTGTAAAAATTGAGATGATCAATGTGCCACTGAATGTCAGTAATTACCCATTTCCTATGCCCCCTAACAAGAAAATTTCCTTGAACTATTTGAGCAATTCACTTCTAGTATCTCTTCTACCTTGGATTCCAATTACTGTAGACACATCTGGCCCCAAAATAACAAAGTATCAAATTTATTATGTGAGGAGAATTTCATAAATGGATCTTTTTACAAAAGTCTGAACAGGATGTAAAGAAGCCACAAAGGGTAGTGCAATGACAGCCTAGGGCTAGTCATAGTGGGACATTAACATCTCCAGGCCCAGAGCAATGGGGAATAAGAAGGGTGTCTACCAGAACCCAGAAGTAGGGTCAGACAAACAGAGAGACACAAAAAGACAAAGAAAGAGAGAGATTACGGGTGAGGGTAGTTACCTGAAAAGAGCTATGACTTTTAGGCAAAGAGTGAGTCCAGTTTATGCTACAATGTCAAGGCATGGAAACTGGAGTAATACATTTTTCCTCTTTTCTTCTGTCCCAGTCCTAACCCAAGTAGAAGCCAGAGAACAGAAAACCCTATTAATGCAGACCATTCAGGTTAGCGTCTCAGGGCACCATGCATGGTAGAGAAGAGTAGATAGCAGATTTAAATGGCCAAAAGCAAGACATTATATAGTAACTGAAATTTCTAGTCATAAATGAATTCAATCAAATGCACAAGCCTGGCAACACAAAATCTGTTCTTAGTCATTCCTCTCCGTAGCATTATCTTCTTCCACACATTGAGTATGTCAAGCCAGGTGCAAATTATTAGTGTTCTTATGCTTTATAATTAAATTCTGTGCTCTGAGTACAAATAGGTGCAAAACATATCAATAGGCACAAAATAGTGGTAAATAAAGTACTTTCATTCAGGATAACTTTAAAAGGATAAAATATTTATCTGTCATATATTTCCACAAACATTTACCATTTTTCTATCTTATCATATTTTTCATTTTTTGAGTAGCTTCTTTTGTAGTATAATCATTTTTAAGGTATCTTCCTTTCTTATAGATAACATAATACCTGTGTTTTCAGTTAATAAAATTTATTTCAGTGTATATAAACAAGAGAGCAAATAAGCACAATGAAAAGAAAACTGGAAGCTCAATGAAAGATAATTCCAAAATATATACAAAGCCTTGGTTTAAAAAAAAACAAAAACATGTATTAGAGTACCAGTTGATTAAATCTCTTTTAAGAGTGATATGTCCTAAAGGTAACAGTTAAATTATATCTCAAAGCAAGCACTTCTCTGACTTAAATTGTTTAAGTAATCCAAATTAGCATCCTGATTTTATAACAATAATTGGATATTCACTATGTGCCAAAATTGTGCTACAAGGTTATAGTCTAGTTGGTGAAACTAACTTGTAAATAAATATTTATAAACCCATGTGAATTCAGAAACAATCTACTGAATCACACCACCAACCCTTTCTGACAATATACTTTTTCACAGCTGTAGGACTTGACTCTTGCTGTCTGCCTTGCCCTCCGTCCCTCAGCTTCCCCTGAGATGTGTGCTCCTTTTCTCTCTCCAAAGTTCAACTCAAGTCCTGGGTGACAGAGACTGCCAACTGGCTACCAAATTAATTATTCTTCTGCTGGGAATACAGCTTTACCATATTTCTCTAGCTCCCTTCCTGTTTGTAGGGCCCCTAAGAATGAGTATTAGTCAATGGAATGTGAGTGAAAGTGGTAGGAGCCACCCCACAGGCATAACTCAAAAAGTGCTGCTCTCCCTGCTTCATCCCTTCCCTACCACCTGGAGACTGGGCTGGGGATGACCAGAGCAATTCCAGAAGCCAGATGTCAAAGCCGCAACTTCTGTTGCCACTTGCCTGAATTCTTGATGATACGGATCCAGGATCCCCTGCTAATCAAGGAGCCTCTGGACTATTTATTTCCTGACCAATAATAAACTGACTATGCTGAACCATTGAGGTTCCATTTGTTAAAACAATTCAGTTTACCTGAGTCTGCCTCTTCCATTAAGTCACTTAGTGTGTGGCCTCATTTTGGGGTGGGAGGGGGGTTAATATTTCACAGTGGCCTTCTTGCATTTTATAACTTCTTGCTTTTTAAAATAAGGAATAATCTTTCCATGACTCCAAACCAGGAGTTTTAGCATAAAAGGAACATGATTATAAAGTAAAACTGTTAAATAAAAACCTTGTGTAGGAAAGAATTAATTTACTAAAGAGAAATCTGCCCCAACTCCTGTGTAGTAACCTCTAAATGCTTGTGATTTCCTGAATGATAGAACTGTCCTTGTTATCCAGGCCACATTTGAGTTTATGTTACTCAGGTGACCCACGGGGGCCCTCTACATTATGCTAATGAGATGACTCGGGCTGCTGGCCGGCCACATCACAAAACTAACCACGTGCTTGGAGTTGTGGGTTGGAGCCATGGGATGACAGCTTGCCCTGCAGACAGGAAAGGGGAGTGGGCGTTGAGTTCCACCATGTCGGGCAGCACATCACCAGCAAATTTTCCAAGACACAGAAAAAAACAATTTTCTGTATGTATGTTCAACTTTCCTATAAGTTTAGGATTTGTTTTTTTAAAAGTTTTTTTTAAAGAATAAATAAATCACAATTTTGCAACCAAAACTAAGTGATAGATCTAGATAGTAATTAATAATAGATGCTAAAACTGTAAGGTTACTTATAACTATAGTATTTTCTAGTTTAACCTTCCATATGTTCTTTTTTATTAAATTTACTGGGGTGACATTGGCTAATAAAGTATATAGGTTTCAAGTGTGCAATTCTATAACACATCATCTGTACATTGTGTTGTGTGTTCACCACCCCAAGTCAAGTCTCCTTCCACCACCATTTATTCTTCCTTTACCTTCTTCTACCTCCCTCCACAGCCCTTTTCTTCTGATAACAAAATAAAGACCTAAATATTAGACTCAAAACCATAAAAATTCTAGATAAAAATACAGGCAGTACAATCTCAGATATTTCTCATGGCAATATTTTTCTGATATAGCTCCTTGGGCAAGGGAAACAAAATAAATAAATAAGCAAATGGGACTACATCAAACTAAAATATTTTTTCAGAGCAAAGGAAACTGTCAACAAAATGAAAAGAGAAACCACTGAAGAGAAAACATATTTACCAATGATATATCTGAGGAGTTAATATCCAAAATTTATAAAGAACTTATAAAATTCAACACCAAAAAAACAAAAGAAAATAAGCAATCCAATTAAAAAATAGACAAAGGACCTGAATAGATATTTCTCCAAAGAGGACATGAAGATGGTCAATAGACATATGAAAAGATGCTCATTGTCACTAATTAACAAAAAAATGCAAATTAAAGCAACAATGAGATGTCACCTTATACTTGTCAGAATGGTTGTCATCAATAAATCAACAAACAAGTGTTAGCAAGGATGTGGAGGAAAGGGAACCCTCATGAACTGTTGTTGGAAATATAGATCAGTACAGCCACTGTGGAAAGAAGTATGGAGTTACAACAAAAAATAAAAAATGGAACTGCTTTACAATCCATATGATCTTTATATTTGATCACTGAATGATTGATCATTAACTATAAATTAACAAAGAGAATATGCATCATGATCTGCTACAACATGAAGCACACAGTAGCCACTGTGAAGTACTCTTCCCTCAAAATTGGGATCTGAGCCTCATGTTACCTCTAATTCTAATGAAGAGTGAATGGGAAACCTGGAGAATACAGCAGTCATTCAATAACACTTCAAGAAAGCAATTAGCCAAGTCCAGAATGTAGACCATTCTACAGAAGAAGGACCTGGTTCCTCCAACAAATCAATTACAAAAGAAAAAGTGGCATATGAGAAAGAACTTCAGTAGAATAAAAAACTTCAGAGATATAATGACTAAACATAACTATGGATCTTGTTTGATCTTGACTTGAATAAACCAACGAAATGGCATAACTGAGATAATTAGATAAAGTTAAGGACTTAAACAACTGATATGAGGAATATTTGTTAAATTAGAAACCATTGCTGTATGATAATTACATTTTAAATTTCTCTTTATAGATTAGAAATATGTAGCAAGGAATTTACATGTAGAATGATAGGATGTTTTAGATTTGTTCAAAAATAGAACAGCAAGATAAAAAAGTGATAAAAATTTGGCAAAGTTGATCATTTTTGAAGCTAGGTATAGGTTCATTATATGTCTCTCTTCTTACATGTATATTTGAGAATTTCCATTCTCAAAAACATAAATATATATAAAAATATCTTGTCCTATATTTTAAAGTGGCCTTGAATATTTTAATTTCCCTTAATGATACAGATAAGAAATCAAATGTTAACAAAGAAACTTGGGGAGAAGAAGTAAGAACATGAAGTTTGGACTTGTTTTAATGGTTCAAAATTTTAAGTAATATGGGCTTCAGAAGGATGGAGACAAAGATAGCTTGTTAATTGAAGAGAGGAGGTGCAAACTCACATAGACTCACATTCACCCTCACTGAACAAAGGATCGCCTAGTTAACAGTTGGAAGAGCCATTGGCGGTGTACCTTGTTAGTGGAAGACAACTAGTGGAGCAAGATTATGGTGGGATGTCCTTTAGATCCAATAAAGACCAATTTGTGCTTAGGCAATGACAAAATAAATCATAGCCATAAATTGCATGCTTAGCCTGTCTTTCAGATGGGCTCCTGATTCGGCACATACTACTGTGGTCCCAAACTTCATCAGAAATACTGAGAAGCCCCTTTGCCTCCAGCCTTGACAAATGTGCAATCCCTGCAGGCTTTTCAGGAGGCTTAGAGTAGAGGGGTCATTACTCTCCTCAGGAGAGAGTAATTCAATTACAACGTTAAATTGTCATGAGGATGTCCACAGCCATTCTATAGGTCCAGATCTTGGAACAGATGGCCCCACAGGTCAGAGATAGACTGTCTGCTAAGGAATCAGTTATCAAGACTTCTGGAGCCATAGGATTAAATTATTTATATTCTAAAGAAATATAAATGTTCCAGCATACAGGGAGTATGTAATGGAGACAATCAATTAGATATTCAAAAATGTATTTGATTGAAAAATAAATTTTTTTTATTTTTCAAAAGTCTTTTCTTTGGATTTCTTTTTTTTTTTTACAGATCTCTTAAGGAAACTAACTTTAATCACAAAACTCTTCTTCACAACCAAACTTGCAGAGTATTTCTAACATAGTAAGCACCCAATAACTGTTCTAATATAAATGAAAGCAAGGCTGCAAATGGAAAGGCATAGAAACTAGTCTGGAGACTTTGCCTAAACCACATATATTTTCAATTTAAAAACAGCAACACAAAAACAGTAGGGTACTGAATTCTCTAACCAACAATTGACAGGGATCATTATGCCCAATCCAGAGCTGTTGAATCATAGAGTTCAATGTAGCTTGCCCCAAACTAATCAACTCTTACTACTTAACAGCAAAACAAATAGCTGTAAATTAAAAATTCAAGTTTCCAGCAGCCTTCTTGTTAGAGCTTTTCTTTTCTACCTTTTTCCTTAGATGGCTGAGTAGGGAAATAAAGGGAACCTCTGGAAGTGAAGTGGATGAACAGAGCAATTCAAAACAAATACAGAGTGAATCAAGTTTCCTGCAGAGGAAAGAAACATTACAGAGATATCATAGTATGTGGAATGAATCTTTTGGGCTTCATATTTCCTATTAACTTTTTTCTGCTGAAATGTATTTTAGAAAATTCAAGCTAAAACATCCCTTTTGGGTCGAGGTGTGTCCTTTACCTTTGACCCCAATAGGAGTCCTACACACATGAAAGTAGAAATTGGCTTTTTACAGTAGATCAATAAAAGCTCTCTGGGACTGAGCAGAATGCCTCGAAGAAACATTTCTGTCTTTACATCTTATAAAATGACCCGATATCTGGGAGAGAAAATATTCTCTCTATTTTCCCATCCATTTCTATTTTCCCATATCACAGAGACTGCACATTGCTTATATGATGCAGTACACCATGACAGCTTGGAGAGAGATTTATCACATTCTGATACTTCTCAGTTTAGAGTGGTCTTGCTGCTGTTTCATCTCACTTGTATACATCTAGAGACTAGAAAAATTAAACTCAAATATTCAATATAAGTAAATATCCCATCAAGAAGTCAGTAAATACATCTTCTGTCATTTTTTCTTCATCTTTCATCTCCATTTTTTCCTTCTTATTTAGTTTTCTCTTTCTCACATAAATGTACAAAATTGAACATACTATATTTCAAAACTGCATTCACTAAATTTTTAACTACTAGCACTTATACAGATAAAAACATCTCTTTGGGCAAGTTGACACAAATATGTTCAACTTTTCGATAAATTTATATTAGATTTGGGGAAAATATTTTAGATTATATTTTCACTATCATAGTTTTCTGGAAGACATTTAGACTAAACTAAAATGCTGAAAACTAGTATGCATGGCTTTTTTTAAAGATTTTATTTATTTATCTTTAGAGGGGAAGGGAAGGAGAGAGGGAGAGAAATATCAATGTATGGTTGCTTCTCGTGCGCCCCCTGCCAGGGGCTGCATCCCCTGCCAGGAACTGGCCTGCAACCCAGGCATGTGCCCTGACTGGGAATCACACCGTGATCCTCTGGTTCACAGGCCCGTGCTCAATCCACTGAGCTACACCAGCCAGGGCTAGTTTTCTTAATATCTTTTAATAAATTGCTTCTATTTCAAGGCCGTGTGTTCAGAACAAAAGCAGTAATATGTCAAATCCAACACAACTTAGCAGCATCCAGATGGTACTTAAAGACCTACCTGTCTGCAGCCTTATTTTAAATTTTATAGTCCATACTCCCACTTAAGGCACTTGAGTTAGTAGCCACATGTGGCTAGTTGGTACTATATCAGAGAGAGAATATATAGAACTCTTCCATCACCACAGAAAGTTCTACAGGACAGAGATTATCCACATTGCCTTTAACTTTGTGCATATTTTCTCCCCTTATTCCCAAGAACCAACATGATACATCCGAGCCAAACCTGATACATCCTTCAGAGCTTCTACTCTCCTGTTGACACTCACTGCTCTAAACTTTATAGCTCCTATTTCAAGGCCACCTGTCATTCCAATACTGCCTTGTATTACTAAGCTTGTCTGTATATATCTGTTTTCATAAACTATATTCATTCAGTCTTAAAATACTCAGCAAGTACTCTTCAGGGTATGCACTGTTCTGCATTCTGGGAGATGATGTTCATCAAAACCGATGAGGGAATGTACCCATTTCTTTGAGTTCTCTAGTACTTAGAACAGACTAAGGACATAATAAGCAAATGAAAAGATTCTTATTAGGCAGCTATAGAAGTCCATGATTTAAAAAAATAGGTACACAACAAAAATAGAGAATATTTTGGGAAAAAAATTTGATGTCTTCCCACTAGATCTACCTCCTGAATTAGATATGTTTCATTGGGTCACTATATACTGTTTTATTATTACATTTATGAGAGTATTCAAGCTAGTGTATCATCTTCAGAACATTTTTTAACAACATTGAGTCACTGAGGCCTTTAACAGCCACACACCATAGGCTAAATGTTGAGCTCTTTCATAGCAGAAAATAATGACTTTAATCATAAAAGATGTGGTATATATTAGTTGCAATAAAGGCTAAGGTACTTTAGCATTTCTCTTACAACCCTGAGAGGCACGTTCCAGGTTCCCGGAGTAGCTCTGATCCACGAGGTGCTTCGGGATCACAGGACCCTTCCCTACTGGTGCTTCACCACTCCCCTATGGAATTATTTTCATCTACATGGCTGAGTCACAATCATACCACATTCCTACTCAAAAAGAGGGAAAATCCAGAATATTCATTTATTTTTGAGCAAATGAGGCACAAGTTGTTCACATTACTTATATTTCCATTCCTCTGGTGATAATTCAGACATGTGGGCATTGCCAGATGGCTATATATTCCAAAAAAGACAATAAAATAGTAGGAGAAAAGAGTCTTCCAGTCAAATTATTTTAGCTGGATTGTCTAGAGAAACTTTTCTCTTAGGTTATTATTCCATTTATACATAAAACATAGAGGAACTACCAAAGGAATTACAATTCTAAGCATGTGCCTGTTGGAGAAAGCACTATCATGTTGTGTTCAGAATTTGCACTGTCATTTTCCAAAGATTTATATGTCCAGGAATAAGACTGACAAAAGGAATGCTTCTCAGTTAAGAGTAGGCTGTAATAAATATCGTTGACTTATTATATTACTATTTTATAAAATATGTACAATATATGAATCTGCCTCAAAGACATTATGACTTCAAAGGAGATCAGCAGAATGTGACATATATAGAATTAGAAATGCACAGTATATTTAGCATAAGCTCAGATAAAAATACAAAATATACAACATATGTCATCTCTCCTTTTTCTCTATTTCAACACTCAGCATCCCCAAACAACAGCAATTCTTTGAGGCTCTTTAAAAAAGGATACCAATTCTTCATGGATTCTTCTCCCTGTAAGAGAAAGATTACATCTGAAAATCCATAATACCTGAATATGAGATTGTTCAAGGTGTACCATATTTTGCCATGTATAATGTGCACCCACATTTTGGACCCAAACTTTCAGGAAAAAAAATCTTTTATTTTAATTTTTGATCCAACTTTTATTTATTTATACTTAGAAATAAAACCAATTATCTATATTTCATAGTATCACTTTTCATATGGATATCATTACTACTTTTTAGAGTTATACTTTTAATGCATAAGCACAAATAAAAGAATTAAAAACATTTATATAGATACAGAATTAGAACTACCCATGTATGATGTGCATCCTTATTTTTCCCTCAAAAAATCGGGCAAAAAATTGTGCAATTTAGGTAAAAGTGTATAATGCACACTTTTTTTACCTAGCAAAATATGGTATTCTCCAAATACATTTATGTTTTAATGGAGGTTTTTCAGGAAAGTAACACAAATGACTTAGTCTGTAATGGTCATATTTCATGGCATAGACTCCTGTATAGACTCCTATTGAGAGAAGTACTTAATCTGATCCTTACATGCAATGTAATAAATCAGCCAATTACAATGCACAAAGCCAGACTTTTCTGCATTCACATTATTTGACCAGGAATGTTCACATCCCTAGTTCTTGAACAGTTTGAAGTATGCAGTTTTTCCCTGCAGACAAAACTTTCCAACTACTGTACTTTGACATTGCCACCAGGGACCAACTATTGAATTTGATGTTCCCTTCCACTAAGTGACTATGTGTTCTTAGAATTCTAGTTCATGACAGTGACCTAGAAAACTGTAAGACTATCGCCTGCTGCTAATCTTGAGAAATAAGTCTCATTGAACTCCGTCCTTGGCAATGTCACTCAGACTCCAATATTAATCCACCCACTTGTCCTAGCTGGCAGCTCACTTGCAACCAGATGGATAGATAGGTGATGATAGTTAGATGATAGATGATAGATGATAGATAGATAGATAGATAGATAGATAGAGGTTATATAGGCATAAATGTGATTCATTATCATTTCTCTAAATCTAGAAGCTGTTGAACCATATTCAAAGGTTGGTGAAAACTTGTCATGGTATTAGAAGCTTTTTAGGAGTAAAATCTTAATAAAGAAAAATATGATGTTCCATATTTTTATTATCACATAAAATAACAATTTATTATGACCCCTCACATTTTTTACTTGGTTTAAATAGCCAGTTTTTCCTCGAAGTCTTCCATTGATTGTGTTCAAAAGCACCTGAGACTGAAGTTACCTAAAGGCTCCATTTCCAGGGGTCCCCAACCTCCAGGCCAAGGACTGGTACTGGTCCAGGTCTGTTAGGAACCAGGCCACACAGCAGGAGGTGAACTTGAATGTAATGCACTTGAATCATCCTGAAACTATTCCCCCAACCCTGGTCTGTGGAAAAATTGTCTTCCACAAAATCGGTCCCTGGCGCCAAAAAAGTTATGGACGGCTGCCCCATTGGACTGATGTCCAAGTGCTGACTCACATGGCTGACAACTGAGACTGGCTACAGGATGGAAGATCAGCAGGAGCTTTTATCCAGAGCTCCCACGTGTGGCCTCCACATGTGCCTTAAGCTTTGCAGTGTGGTGGCTTCATTCCCAGATCGTCTGTACCAAGAGACCACAAGCAGACACTACCATTGTCTCAGGTCTGGACCTGAGAACTGGCACAGCATCAGCCCTGCCCCAGTCTACCTACAAAGGAGTCGCAGGGCTCACTCAGATTCAAGAGAAGGGGCCACAGACTCTACTTTTCAACAGAGAAGTGCCAAAGAGTCTGTGGACCCCTTTTACTGGTCACACAGGGTTGTACACTCACTGCAGATACAAGAATGCAGATACATATTTTCTGTATTACCAGAGAGTTAAACTAAAGGTAATATTTCAGAACAAAATAATTGACTTTAAATTACTTCAAATGAAGTTCATCTAGCCTCTGAGGAATAGCAAAAGTCCTGTTATGATTATTACTTTGTAAGTTATGGAGTTCTCCTCAACAAAAACGAAGTGCTTGATAATTAAAGTGAGATACTAAGATAGTAATAAATATAAAAAATAAGTTAATGGTTAAATTCAGAATACTCTACATTGTAAGGCAAGTAAAAGGGAAAAATCTTTTATGAAGAAGCAGCAAGAATAAATTTTAATTAATATGTCAGCTACCACTTGTTTGTCACTCAAAGTGTATATTTGAAGGAGAGCTATAAGTTTCTCCAATGATATTCCAATGTAAATGAATTCTTATTTGTAAACAAAAAGACACTATAGCAGAGACAGGCTGCTTGCCTATCCTGTCTTCTCCTTCTGGGCCTCAGGAAAACTACATACTCCTGCCTCCCTAGCAGTTAGTGGTTCATGAGAGGATTCTGGCCAATGAAATGTTTGCAGAATTGATGTGCACCACTCAGTACTGGCCATAAAACAACCTGTACAATTCTGCATGCATTCTCTCTGTTTCTCAGACAGGCCAATGAAAGAGATACAGTGGAGGACTACCCACAAAGGGTTCATAAAGTCAAGTCACCTTTTGGAAACGATTTGCCCTGTCCACATATGAGATGAACAAGAAAAAAATTCCTTTGTTCTGCTAAGCCACTGACATGTGGAAGTTGCTTGTTATAGCCACTAACATAAATACACTGATTAATACAGAAAGTAAAAGTTAAGATCTCCCCTCTCTCTTAAAAGACACAAAGTAATCACCTTCTGTGGAATGCTTAATATATCTTATATATTCAAATTTGGCAGCCTCCATAGATATCATCTGGCTGATCTGTTTTGTTTGTTTTTTTTATGCCAGTAACCACACACTGCCACCAATGAATAAAATACTTATAAACACCCAGACTCAGAGAAATATACACTGTAGAAAGCAGAAGCATGGAATCCTATGTTGCCATGACAACAAGAACATAATTCCATTTTGAAAGGATCACCAACTCCTTGGACCAAAAAAAATAAACTTCTCTTCCAAGCAAGGTTTTTAAAATGATGCATGCAGGAAGGAAAATGTTGAACATCTCACTCCAAACAGTTGATTATATCCTATGGTACCATCAGAGCCAACTGTAACCTACAGTAAAAATCCACGTTGGTTTCTTCAGGTGTCCCTAAAATATGAGAGCCAACAAGAGAATGCAACTTTCAAATAGCATATCATTTCCTCTGCAAGAAAATAAAGTAGCTCTTGCTTGAATGGTAACAATCATGCAAGTTCAGTAATTTCCTCAAAATTAAATGTTTTGATTTAATAAACTAACCTCATGAACAAACCCATATCCCATTAGTCTTGCTCTTTTAAATAAATTCACTCTTTATTTTTTAAATTATTTTATTGTTGTTCAACTACAGCTGTTTGCATTTACCCACTATCATTTCCCACCCCCCACCCCAGCCATGCCCACCTCTCTCCCCTGCTGCTACCTCCTCTTGGTAAACCCACTCTTTAAAAATTACATGAGACTGATGTTCATTGAGGTCGTGTGATACTACTATTATAGATTATTTTAGAATCAACAGCGGCCCTACAGACCATTCAGTCCGAATTCTTTCATTCACAGATCAGGCGGCTGAGATTAGAGGAGACGCTCACGGGGTTGGTTAGCACCGGGTGGCACCATCACACGCTGTGGGCACTGCTGCACTGTCGATGCTGATGTTATACTGTATAGTGTTTTCTACTACAAGTGATTTCTACAACTTGTTTTAGAATGCTTATATGATCAATATTGTAATCTCCAGGGATTTAAAAATAATATTGCTAAAATGATACTTCAGCATGTAGAAGTAGGTTCTCATGTAATCTTTGTTAACTAAAATGAGTTTAATGAAAAAGTAAATTGATCTCAACTGTTTCAAAATCTTCCATGTCCTTCGCTGTCTTTTGAAAAGCTGATATTCTGAAACTATCAAGTTTTTGTTAACTGTAAAAAAATCTATCTGATCTTATGAAAAGTGTCTACTATATATATAATAATATAGTATAATTTTAAGTGTACAGCATTATTAGTCCAGTTGTATACATGAACTGAACTAGCCAACATTCAAGTCCTACTTTAATGAATGGTTAAGAATGATTTTTAATACATAAAATTATTAAATTAGAATTATATATTGATTTTCTAAGAAGCAATATATTGTTTATATTTAGAGACTTTAAACTGGATGTAAGTAATTAGTTTCTTAATTAAGTAGTTATGCCATGCCACTGAAATTTAAATTACTATTAATTTTCTTAGCAAAAAAATTTTATTGAACTATTAACTAATGAACCTAAAAGAAAAAAAGCAATGAAAACAAAAACTAAGCAAACAATCAGAACAGAAACAGAATCAGAGAAATGGACATCACACAGAGGGAGTTCAGTGGAGAGGGGGAACTGAGGAAGAGGGGGGAAAAGGTACAGGGAAGAAGAAGCATAATTAGTAGGCATAAAATATATGGGGAGAGCCTGGCTGGCGTAGTTCAGTGTATTGAGTGCAGGCCTGCAAACCACACGATAGCACTTCGATTCCCAGTCAGGTCACATGCCTGGGTTGCAGGCCAGCTCCCGCAGGGAACTCACAAGAGGCAACCATACACTGATGTTTCTCTCCTTCTCTCCTTTCCTTCCTCTCTAAAGACAAATAAATAAAATCTTTAAAAAATATATATATATGGGGAGAGATAAATATGGTATAGGAAACAGAGGACTCAAAGAACTTATATGTACAATTTATGGACATGAACTAAGGGGGGCATGCTAGAGGGTTGGAGGGGCAGGGATGAGAGGGATAAAGGTAGAAAAATTGGGAAAACTTTAATAGCACAATCAATAAAAAATACTTGAAAATATAAAGGTAAATTTCAACTTAAGCCCCTCTTCAATTTCATGTAAATTCATCACTAATTAAATTCTAAATAAAATATTTTTGTATATTAATACTCACATTAAATAAGAAAAATTAAATGTGGGTAAAAATATTTATCATGACATTTTCTAAAATGCAAAGAATAGGGAAACTTAAAAAAAGTTCATAAATAAATATATCCTTTTCCACCAGCCCCTTGTCAACCCTAATCATTTATTAAGCCTTAACATTGCAATTTAGAAAATAGGCCTCTCAATATTTTTCATATATTCTAGATGTATGAAGGACAAAACTGTGGACACAGAAAACTATACAGAGTGTGGGGTGCGAGCTTCCCATCTTTCATGAACACAGGAACCTCTTTCTACAGTTTTCATTTCCTCTGTGACTGTCCCCCTACCTTACATCACAGCCCAAAGCAGTCAGATCGTAAGGCATCCAACTCCAGCCCAGACTCCACAATCACCAAAGAAAGAAAGAAAGAAAGAAAGAAAGGAAGGAAGGAAGAAAGAAAGCTGGAAAGGAGGCGAGGCTTTACTGGCACTATCAGTCATGTATAAGGAACAGGATCTGAATAAAAACTAAAGCAATGGGATATCTACCAGTCAGCTCATCCCCTATGCCACCATGTGTAATTTGATGTTTATTTCTAAAATGTTAAATTTAACTCCTCTTTGACTTCATCCTGGCAAAGTTAGCATGACATTGGAAAGAGATTATCACTCGCATCACATTTTTTTTCATAAAATTGAAATAATGAATATCGAAAAGGGGAAAATAATTTTAGCAGCAGGAGATTTACAAATTGCCCCTATATCAAAAGAACACCACCATCTCCTTCTTCACACACATACATGTGTTGAGTTACTGACAGAATGACATAAAAATGTGATTTTAAATAAAAATAATTCATCATCTTCATCTTAACAAGACACTGGCCCAGAATAATTGTCTGTATCTCAGTGAGAAAGTTCTTAACACAATCATAAAATGTTGAAAGATTTTGTGTTTTTTGTTTTGTTTGTTTTGGTCTGGTTCCAGAATAGTGCTTCTTGTCCATTTAACACAGTGGAAACAAGCAATAAATATTAACATGAAAATTAAAATCTCCATTTTAAAGTATATTTCTATTTTTAGAATAACAAGATCAAAATGGTCCCAACAGCATCACCACCACTCTCTCTCTAGAATGTCAAGAGACTAACTCCATTGTGAGAACACAGAAACCATTCCATCTCTTTGCCAGTTCAGTGGTCTTGCAAGGGAGAAGAAATTGTCCGTTAGTGTTTCCTTTGCCTACTTTCCCTTTCGACTCCTCTCCACGACATAGCTTGTGCACATCAGCATTTCTCCTTAGAAAAGAAGCAGTTATCATTGAAGATATTTGATGTGCAAAATTGAAAACTAATGAGATGATAAACCCTCTTAGGCTTCCACTCAAGATGAACGTGTACGTAAACATGGCTCTCCTCCTCACACAAACACAGCAAAAATTACAACTAGACTACAAAACAAATATCACCAAGAATCATCAGAAAATCAAGCTTATAAAAGTCCTACAACCAAGAAATTAACAAAGACACATTCATCCAGATGGGTAGGAGGGGTGGAGACGTGGAACAGGCGGTCCCACACTGATGTGTGGTGGATAAAAATCAAGAGGAATACCTTGGGAGCAAGGGATCCCAGCCCCACACCAGACCACCCAGACCAAGGTTTCAGGAAGATAAGTCCCCATAAATTCTGGCTGTAAAAAACAGTGGAGGATGGGGCGGCAGAAACACTGCAGGATTCTCAGGCATCTCCTCTTAAGGGATCTGCAACTGACTTAGGACTTGCACTGAATCCCTCTGAGAGCAGTAGAATCATGGGAGCAGCAGCTGGAAGGGTACCAGTGGTATACAGGGACAAACTGAAATGTCTGGCATCAGGGCAAGTACTAGGGGACAGCTTCTTCCCAGACAAAACTCCAGAGGCCAAGCAGCAGCATTGTCTCCTTTCTGAACCTTCCCCACATAGAGCCACAGAGCAGTGACACCATATCTGAGTCCCCATCAACCTGGTGCATATAAGCTGCTCCCCCAGAAATTACCTGAGGTTGTACCCCATCCAACTTACCAGAGTGCTTTTCTTTTACTTTTTTAAAGATTTGATTTAGGTTTTAGAGAAGGGAATTGAGGGAGGGGAGAGAAGGAAAGGAACATCAATGTGTGGTTGCCCCTTGTTTGCCTGCTACTGGGGACCTGGCCCACAACCCAGGCATGTGCCCTGACTGGAAATCAAACCAGTGACCCTTTGGTTTGCAGGCTGGAGCTCAATCCACTGAGTCACACCAACCAGGCAGTGTGCTTTTCTATAATATGCCACACGACTAAGACAGGAGGTCAAAGAACCTGTACCTATTACATAGAAACAAACACACAGAGGTTGCCAAAATGAAGAGACAAAGAAATAGTGCCCAAATGAAAGAACAGAGCAAAACTCCACAAAAAGAACTAAACAAAATGGAGACAAGCAATCCATCAGATGCAGAGTTCAAAACACCGGTCACTAGGAGATTCAAAGAACTCATTGGGTACTTCAATAGCATAAAAAAGGCCCAGACAGAAATTAAGGTTACACCAAGTGAAACAAAGAAAATTTTACAGGGAACTAACAGTGGAGGAATGAAACTCATAGTCAAATCAATGATTTGGAACATAAAAAAGAAAAAAATCATTCAACTAGAATAGCAACAACAAACAAGAACCCCCCAAAATGGATAGGCTAAGGATCCTCTCAGACAACTTCAAACATACCAACATTCAAATCATAGGGGTGCCAGAAGGAGAAGAAGAAGAGCAAGAAATTGAAAACTTGTTTGAAAAAATTAATGGAAAAAAACTTCCCTAATTTGGTGAAGGAACTAGACATACAAGCCCAGGAAGCACAGAGTCCCAAACAAGATTGATACAAAGAGGACCACACTATGACACATCATAATTTAAATGCCAAAGTTTAAAGATAAAGAGAAAATCTTAAAAACAGAAAGAGAAAAGCAGAAGTTACCTACAAAAGAGTTCCCATAAGACTGTCAGCTGATTTCTCAAAAGAAATTTTGCAGGCTAGAAGGGACTGGCAAGAAGTATTCAAAGTGTTGAAAAGCAAGGACTTACAACCTAGATTACTCTATCCAGCAAAGTATTATTTAGAATTGAAGGGCAGATAAAGTGCTCCCAGACAAGGTAACATTAAAGAAGTTCATCATTACCAAGCCCTTATTATATGAAATGTTATAGGGACTTATTTAAGAAGAAGATCAACACTATGAACAGGAAAATGACAACAAACTCACAATTATCAACAACTGGATCTAAAAAAACAAAAATAAAAACAAACCAAGCAAACAAGCAGAACATGAACAGAATCATACATACGGAGATCATTTGGAGGGCTATTGATTTGGAGTATGGTGGAAAAGGTGCAGGGATTAAGAAGTACAAGTCAGCAGGTCGAGAAGAGACACAAGGATGTTAAGAACAGTATAGGAAATGGAGAGGCTGAAGAACTTACGTGCATGACCCATGGACATGAACTAAGCAGTGGGATTGCTGGAGGGAATGGCGGGTACTGGGTTGGGGGAGCAAAGGCGGGGAAATTGGGACAACTGTAATAGCATAATCAATAAAATATATTTAAAATAAAATAAACCCTTTTAGATTAAAAAAGAAAGAAAAATAATGAGGTCAAAAAGATTAAAGGATTGTGAGTGACTCATCACCAAGAAACTAAACAGGAGTGAAAGACCGAGCAAAAATGGCTCTGAAATATGTAAAAATGATGATTGTACTCCTTGGGAAATATAGATCACATTTTCAAACACTAAAACAAAACAATGCTTCTAAACTCACCTCTTCAACCTAATTTTAAAACGTCCATTATATTTCATTCTGGATGTGTCTTACGAGTATAAGGAAGTAACTTCTAAGGAGCTTTCTTCACGTCCTGACCAATGCTCAGTGCATGTCCAATGCCAGTCCCTGAGGGACATCTGTCGGTTTCCCTGTGTTTCTCTTCCCTTTAAGAACATAGACACCACACTAAGAGTAGAAGCCTAATAATTAAGAATCACAAGAGAAAGAGCATCCATAACTCGAGCAATAAATGTCTCAGATTTGATCTATAAATGGATAATCTGATTTATACTTGAGTTTAGTTGGTAAGTAGGAGATGGAATATTTTAATTTGTATTTTAATGTATTTGTTGCTGCTTTGACAGAGAAAAATGAGAACAATAAAATTCAACTTCTCAAGTTCCCCAAGCCATAGAAAAAAAGCTCACTAGTACAACAGTCAAAACTTGAAGTATAATATCCCAATATGAGTCATGAAACTTATAGATTTGTGTCCTTTATAAAGAGAATTTAAGAATGTATAAGGGAGCTGAAGGATAATGGAAAAAATACAATAAAAATAAATTTAAAAAAGAATTCACAGGAGTATAATTGCAAAATATATAAGGGCTTTTGAATCTAATGAAATGTTTTGTTAAGGATTCTATAATATGGTTGGATATACTCTAAAACCTAATTTAGTTATAAAACAGACATGTTCATTAATTTCTGTATAACTTTGCGATATGTTACATGATAATTTTACTTTATTATATTTTTATTTGGTCAACAAATATTTTAAAGATAGCTTTTGCTATTCAGAAGTCTAAATAGTGGCTAGGACATTCAGTGTAATGGAATGTCCTGAATGAATAGTAGCACATAATTTTATGAGAAAAAAGACATAAAGATTAATGTAATATATACACCTGAACAGCATTTTTAATGCACCGGAAAGATGTTGTGTTATGTACATGCAACATTTGAACTAATAAAACACTACATATACTTCAAATGTCTTTACGGAAAACCAAACCTTTGATAACTAGCCCTGAAGACCTCTATGTGTATCTACACCTAGTATGTCATCATGTACTTGAAAATTAGTTGCTCGTATCATTCTGGGCAGCACTGAGAAATCTGAAAACTTTCTTTTAAAAAAGAAAGGTGACAGCCATACCCAACACATGATTAAAAATGACAGTAGCATCCCTTTTAGTTATTCTTTCTCACTCAGTGTATTCTGCCGATTTGGAGGAAGAAAGGAAGATGAAACAAGTTCTCCAAAGACATTTACTTGCTGTACAAGCGACTATGAATTTGATTCTCTTCAGAAATGGCATTTAAAAAACTCTTAATAGGCAAATTAGTTTTCATAGGCACTCTGAGTCTCCTATTCGAGTCTCCTAGACCAACCCTTAGGAGAATTTACCAGGATATGAGAATCTCAGTGTAATGACAAAAAAAGAAATAGGGACAAGGAGGACTAGCAACTCAAAAAGCATGTCTAATTATTTCAGATGGCAATAGCCTTCCATTAGTTATTTCTATTCCTGATCATTTTATTTCCTCATTAAAATTTATCTTTAATGAAAAAACATAGAGTATTCATTCAAATTTTTAACTAAAGATTCATTTTTCTTCCAGAAGTAGAACAATAGTTCAAATGAAAAAAAGAACAAAGCTGAAAAGATTTTAAAAAACTAGACCTTCACCTAACAGTTTAGTCTTTTCTTCCCCAGTCTTTCCCTTAATCTGATGGATTTTTCTAAAAACCATTGAATTAGAAACATGACACTTGCACTTTTATTCCTTAGGCTTCTTGTGTCTGTATAATACTTTCTTACATATTATACATTGTTACATGTATATAGTATTTTTATTTAAATATTCTCCATTAATAATTTAAACCCATATTGTGATTAGACACCTGAAGCAAGCAAACGAGTCCTTGAAATGATTTTGTTGGACCATCAGGAGATGCTGCAATATATATGATTGATAAACTGTGGGACTGAGGACCTCTGCTGGCAGTTTTGAGGCATTATTTTTTTAAACTGTGATACAGAAAGGAAGGTAAAGCCTACTTTATCTGAAGTATTCCTTTCCGGTTAGAATCCTTTAAATGCCTTTCTAAAATTTTATTTCTTGGTCCTGCCACATTTTGAAGCAATTTGAGTCTTTCATTTACACAACAGTTGCTTTACTTTTTGGAAAAAAGAAACATTAAGATTATTGGAGGAACATAATTTTAATATTACTAATGTTTTAAAGGAAATTAAGTTTGTTCATAAAAATGCTTATATTTTTATTAATGTGAAAGTTTCACATATAGAGATGAAGGTGCAGATATAGATACATCCTCATGATTTAGAATATGAAATTTAGTATCAAAATTGAATAAAATTTTAATCTAAAACAGCTCTCATTTTTTCAAAAGCTGGATTTGTTTCATATGTAATATGAACCTAGAAAGCCTTAGAAGCCCAATTTTTATCTTAATGTTCAGATCAATTTTTTAAAGATTGAAAATGCAATTGGAGTGGTTACCTTTCACTTCACTTCACCACTAATGTCACTCCCTCTGCATTTCTCCTATTATTTACTAATTCACATTATCGTGACTAAAAGAGACCATAGAAGTGATGTAATCTAGCACTTATTTTGCAAAGAAAAAAATCGGAGACCTACAGAGGTGAACAATGGCCTCTGCCTGTTCTTGCCAAGTCAGGGCAAGGTGAACAAATAACTTCTAAGACATCTTGTCCGAAAGGGAGAGATCTCCTAAAGCAAGAGAAGGGAAGGGACAGCAGAGTTGCTGCTCTTTGCCACAATAGCCCAGTCCTGGTGTGGAGTCAAGGAGCCCTAATCCTAGTCGAGTTCCAGACATTCCAACTACTAGAAGGAAGCGTGGATCCACAGCCAGAAGCAATAATAATCACTGTAACAAACGTTAGTGATCACTGACTATGTGCCCATCAGGCATAGTTCTAAGCACCTGACATGAAATAACTTACATAATCACCACAGCAATTCTGTGTAATGGATAAAATTGCTAATATAATTGAGGAAACTGGCACAGAGGGACTGAGTCACTTCCCCAAGATCAAGACACTGAGTGAAGATTCAAATCCATGCACTGTGGCCCCAGGTTGCCCTTAGCCCCACATTATGAAAAAAATATAGCAAGTACAAACTGGTCCCAAAAGGTCCACCCTAGGATGTTAGAGTGTTCTGCCTGACCTTGAATTTGATGGTGATCTTCGGCAGCCCAATTCCTTTAGATCTAGAATTCTGGAAATTTAAGAGCTGGAAAGGTCTTGCAGGGCATGTGGTCTGGTGGTCCTTAGTTTCTTTTGGTTTATAGACTTACCTGAAAATCTGCTAAAAGGAATAAAATTTGTCCTCTGAAAAACACATAAACACAGATGATGCTAGAGCAGCAGCCACCCACAATTTTGCATAAAATTTCAACTTCTTTGTGGAATCTTTGAATCCCCATTCCTAGATCTTCAAGGACTATAGTACCCTAGATTTTAAAAATCTGGCTTAGTCTAACTTTCACAATTAACATTTTATATAAAATCATCTCATGTAACCAAAGCAAAGTCACCAGCCTCATAAATGCCAGTGCTGTCCAACTGTTTCGCATACAAAAAGAAAGAAGCTTTCTCCAGAAAGAAGAGGTGACCAGCCTCAAGAACCTCGGCTCCCCAGACCTCGACAAAGCATCTGAAGAGCTGAGAGGAATCACTATGTCAAAACACCTGCACCCAGTTCACAGCACAGCAGTTAGGAAACCCTGCCTTAGAATCCTCCAATAGATGACGAAGCACGAACCGGCTTGGGCTACCAGTGCCTAAGTTTCTTCTCACTCCCAGATCCATTTAAAATTCTTACCCTACAACTAACTCCAACTTAGTTTAGATTTTAACTCTCACTTCTCAGATACTCAAAATAAGAGCTACATGTATTAATTATTCATTGCTACATAACAAATTAATCCAAACTTACTCACTTAAAGGAGAAGTATTTATTATCTCACAGTTTGGGTGGGTGAAATATTCAAAAGCAGCTGAGCTTAGTTCTGTCTTACAAAAAAAACATCTAAAAATAGTGTACAAACCTCACAGCATACTAAACTGGGTATTATATTTTTTAAGCTATTATCTTCATCTTGGAATCAAATGAATATTAATACTTGTATTCCTATGATATTTATAATTTGCCCCTTTTACTCACATAATTGTTAAAATGGTAATATTTCTTTTCAACTTGTTAGTAGTCCATTAACAAAATATTGATAACAAGTGTGCATGTTATGATTTGCATATTTATAAACCAGCTGTTGTTATTTACAAGCTGTTGATGAGTGAAACTGCAATACCAATAATGCCTAACTGTTGAGGTGAATGGACTTGATCAAGCAATTATTTTGCAAATGCCTTAGAAGTTGAGCAGATCACTTGATAAAAATATATGTACTAAAGGAAGGTGATACTGTTCTTTCTCCTCTCCTACAAATCTTTTGCAGCTACCTTAAAAGGTAAGTGCTTTTGAATTTCAATTCTAAGTGTAATACACTTAAATTACAAAAAGTATTCATTTTAGCCTCAATTTCTTCGGCAACAAGCTATAGAAAAATTATGGGATATCTGTCAAATAATTACTAGATCTCCCCACACTAATTGCAGGTAATTTACAGTACTATAATCTTTATAATCTCACCATGAGACAAGTAGAATATTATAAATGATAGAACTGGAGGGACAAAAATTTAAGTTAGTAGAAAACTTAGCAGGAAAGTACATCTATCATAACTTAGATTTTCCCACATCATACTTCAGCTATCAAGTCACTGGACCCTGACTAGGAAAACATAATAGATCATATCCTGAAGTAGTTAGTGATTCTCTGCCTGTGACAGGATTTAAATAGCACTCTGTCTCTCAGATTCCATAACTATATGGCACATGCATTCCAAAGAAAGATTCAAGGCCACCTAAGTGAGATTTGTAAACAAGGTGCCTGAGAAACTGTTTTTCTTTCCCACCCTGTGCTCATGCTAATTTGTCACCTGCAGAAAATTTTTAGAGACTGAAGAGGAAAGGGGGAAGGTTGTTATGGACCATTATGTACCCTGAAGCTTGTGGAAAGAGACATTGATGGCCTAATCAGAAAGCTTGACGTATTTCCCCTGGAGTTTGGAGATCACAGCTACCTGACATCAGCCCCACACCCAGTATCTCTGTCTGCCAGGTGACCATGTCTGGCCTATCTCTCTGATGACAAGTTTAGACAGATCATTCCATTAAACTCAATGTATTATTGATGAAAAAAATTGGCTAGGCTGTCATCCTGCCCAGGAAAATATGCTTCCCATGTGAGAAAACACAGGAAGGAATAAGCTTTCTAAATTCCTAAGAACTGAAGGAAGAGTTACAGTCAGCCAGAAAATGTATTCACCAGCAAATCAAGAAAAGTAGGTGCAAGATCTTTCAACAATGGAGGAGGAAAGGTGTGGTGTTCTCCAAAGAGCACACAAAAGCACTTTTGCCAGTAAAAGTTGACCCTGCACATCTGCCATGGACAGAGGAAACCAACACAGATCAGTGCCAGATAAATAATACGTGTGTATAGTCTGTCCAGAAGGTATCCAGCCATGTAATATGAAAAGCAGAGACATTTATTGAAGAAGATACAAGAAACACTGTACACAGGACAATGATGCCTCAGTCCCCTTCAAAGTAGACACCTTGAGAGCTCACGCAGTTCTCCTAACTGCCATCAGCTGCCCTGTCATATTTTCCTGAATCTCATCCATGGTCTGAAATCTCTTCCCTTTCCAAGGTGATTTTAGTTTTAGAAAAAGCCAGAAGTTGCAGGGCACCAAATCTGGGCTGTTGGGGGGCCGAGTCACCTGGGTGATTTGATGTTTCACTAAAAAACTCTGTACAAGGCACGATGCTTGAGCAGGTACATTGTTGTTATGAAGCTGTTGTCCATAGCTGCAGCCTTCTAAATCTTCTGAATCATCTGAATAGTTTCCGCAGAGGAAAGTTCAAGCTTCATGCAGAATTTGATGCAGATTCATTGCTCTACTCACTTGGTCATTTTGAATGACAGTACACATGCTCACTCACTGGGGTCTACCGACCCCAGTGAAGTCATTGTTGTTCACACATGGGAATTCCAGTCCACTCTCCTTGGCTGCCAGGTTACATCAATATTGCACAACCTATTTTTGTTTTATTAATAGTGGCTGAACATTTTCTGGACAGACTGCGTGCACACGCATATGTGTGTGTGTTTGCCCTCCCCATACCTCTTTGGACTCTAGAGGGGGAATGAGAAGGGCAGCCTCTGGAGTTTGGAAGGAGAATAAGCACTCTGGAGAAATAAAGAAGCTCGCCAGCCCCTTTCCCCCTTTTTGCACAGCTAGTGGCCCAATCTAATGAAGGGAAGAATCTTAAACTTTAATGAATTTGAAAATTCTATTTCATGAAAATAAATATTTGAATGGCCTAAGATTGTCTGAGGAAATAGAAGGACCTAAAAGTAACCTGAAAAGTCATGAAAGTAGCCTGAGGTTTATCCACAGAGCTGGAGAAGAGGCCCCCTGGTAGGGTTTTAAAGAAGAATGGGAGACGAAAAGTAAGTTGCTTCATGACTGCACGCCCTCTCTGTACCCCATTATTGCAACAAAGTGATTCTACTCTAAACCAAAAGAAAATATTACTTTACTGTATAAAATATAACAGCATCTATAGACAATAATGCATCAGGTATTTTGTCTGTCACATATGAATTGGATATCCATCATATGAAATAGGCAAGTTCCTCTTATGGTTCTTCAGTTAGAGAGTCATTGCTAAGTAACAGTGTTCAGCTTTATAATGTGGATATTAACCAGTCTAAAGGTATTGATTAAAGTCCTATAAATTTTCTCCTTCTCTCTCCCTCAAAGGAGTATAAATTCTAATTAAAGAGGCATTAAAATATTTATAAGGTCTGGTTCAACTAAAAATACAAGTTTTGTAATTTAAAAAAATACTATTAAAAAGGTTAATGAAGCTTGCTTTGTATAAAGGTGAATTTTTTTAAATATTTTATTTATTTATTTTTAGATAGAGGGGAAGGAAAGAGGGAGAGAAACATTACTGTGTGGTTGCATCTTGTGTGCCCCCTACTGGGGACCTGGCCTGCAACCCAGGCATGTGCCCTGACTGGGAATCGAACCAGCAACCTTTTGGTTTGCAGACCTGTGCTCAACCCACTGAGCTACACCAGCCAGGGCTAAAGTTGAATTTTTAAAATGTTTTGTTATTCAAGTAAGCTTTGCTTTGTTTGAAAATAGCTGGTGTTTTTTTCCTGAAAATAAGACATTCAGTATTAGAAAATTCTGAAAAAGAGCAACCACTAAAGATACTATACGTATTTATTCAAACCAGCAAGTGGCCCAAATCTATTTACACTTCATAAATATTTCAATGTAGAAACAAAAGAAAGAAGCAACATGAAAATCAAAGAAAATAACACCAGAAAAACTTCAAACAACATATAAGCTTTTAAGTTCTTTAATATAAGTATATTTTTCATATTTTATATGTCTAAATGCCTACAACAAGCATGCATTATATTTTCACCTCAGGGTTCACTGACACATGATAGAAAATGATGTAAAACAATTTACATATATGCATTATTATAAAAATCACTTAATAAAAGCAAATTTATTGAATTTAATAATAAGTACATTATTGAAATAATAAATAACTATTAAATAATCACATTTTCTTTGTAAATTTTTATCTCCCAAAACAGGTTTAAAATTTAAAACAAAAACTTAAAAAGCAGTAAAAATCAAAAATAAGCCATCTGATTCTTTTTTAAATGAGGAGATATTGAAGAAGGAAGGAAGGAAGGGGAAGGAAGGAAGGAAGGAAGGAAGAAAGGAAGGAAGGAAGGAAAGAAAGAAAGAAAGAAAGAAAGAAAGAAAGAAAGAAAGAAAGAAAGAAAGGTTGAGAAAAAGAAAGGAATTTGAGAAAAACCTTGAGTGAATAAATAAACAATATATTAAGTGGTATATAAATTAAAAATATATAAAATTGCTGCAGTTTCAATAAGAGCAGCAACTATTTTGATTTATAGAGTCCCATTAAAGTTGGATCAATGAAACTCACTTGACTAGATTTTATTAACACTACGAGGGGAAAAAGAATCTGTTAATGTCCAGGGTTCCAGAATGGGAAAAATAATTCTTGTCATTTTATAAATCCTGGAGCTACTAGAGGCTTTCTTGCCAATAGGAACATTACGGCCAGTCTAAGGACACACACACACAGTGGAGAGCAGGCTACAGGATGGAGAAAAAGATTCCACTCAATATCCTTGACCCTCTGGATTCAACAGGACCCCTAGCAGATATCACTGTGAGTTTCATCCCTGGGAGCCCATGTCTCTAACACTTGCAAAGGAAAGTGTCCTGATTAATACAACTCAAAAGTGAAACTTAATTCACAAATAATAAGGAAATTGAAACAGATTAGCTGAGTGTTTGTGTTGCAGTGGCTCCAAAGATGTTCGTGTTCTAATCCCTGGAATTTGTGAACATTTCACCTCTCATGGCAAAAGAGACTTTGTAGATGAGATTAAATTTAAAATTTTGAGGTGAGGCAATTACCAGGGCAGGCCCAGTATAATCTCAAGGGAGAAGCAGGAGAAGTCAGAGTCAGAACCAGAAAAACCCTGTTGCATAGACTGGAAGAGAAAAGTAGAGATTAGAGGGATGAGCTTTAAAGAAAGAGGGACCATCCCCAGGCCAAAGAATGTGGATGGCCTCTAGAAAGTGGAAATAGACTCTCTTCCATGGCCTCCTGAAGGAACCAGCTGTGTGACATCTTGACTTTAGCCCAGTAAAACTGATTTCAGACTTCTGGCCTCCACAACTGTAAGGGAATACATTTGTATTCTTTTAAACCACAAAGTTTCTGCTAATTTGTTACAGCAGCCATTGGAAACTAAGACAGTTGGACATTTCATGGAAGCATTTTGTGCATGACCCAATGTCCTCTACATAATTAACAGAATTACCCGTTGAAGAAAGTTAAAGTTAGATTTTGGTATGCTGAACTAAGAAACAGAAAACTGAAGTACTGAATATTCTTCAGAATATTGAATAACTGAAATATTTTCTCTATCTCTGACTGAGAGACCCTGGGAATCGTGAAACCCCACTCACAATGAGCATATCTAACACCTAAATCTTGGTTTCTAAATAACATTCTCTATTTAAAAAGCCAAGCCCATTAGGGAAATGTCTGATTCTGGGCTTGAAGCTAGAAATATACAAGACAGGTCAGGAACAACTTTTTATGTGAGAGAACAATAAAGTCCTCGATGAATGAGAATTCCACAGTCCTCATGTCGAAATGACACAGAAGTCAATATGAAGGAACTTCCATTGACCAACTCAAGAACAATATGAACATCAAAAAACAAAATTATAGCTCATTTTATAAAATAGTAATTTGTGAGCTCCTATCTATAGAAATAAGTAAATAAAGAAATAGGAACCTTACAAGTAAATAAATAAATAGGAGCCAATTATAATTGCCTAGAAAGGTAGGAATTATAATTGCCAGAGAAGGAATGCTTAAATTAGAAAAATTAAACAATTGGCAACCTTTATCATAATAATTCAGCCAAAAAATAGCAATAGATACTAAAACTAATGGATAAGTTTGACAAAGAATGAGATATCTACCTGGAAAATACAGAGAAAATTAGTGCGGTCCCTGTGCCAGGAGGACATGCAAATTTGTCAAGTATTTGGTATTCTAAAAGAAGAATAAGATATTTATATATTTATGTGTAAAAAGAACTAATGAAATTGCAAAAATAAAAGAATTGCATTAAGCTATCCCAGAAGGCCCATCTACCTTTGCGCAGAAATTCTTCCGAGCTACTGTTAATTATAAAGAGAATTTAATAACTTTACGGTGGAGAAACCTGACAGATGCTATCATAATCAAGGATTCAGAGTGATCATCACCAATAATGGAGCAAATTAAAATCATAGAGCACTGATAAATGCAATAAAAAGAACACACCATTATGTCTGTGCCTCTGTGATGTACCTACCCCATATATATAATCTAAATCCAATCATGAGAAAACCTCACACAGACATACCCAGACTGAGAGGTGTTCTACCAAGTGAATGGCCTATAAAAGTCATGAAAGTCAAGGATGAATGAGATTGAAGATTAAGGGAGATTAAAAAGAAACCAAATGCAACCCCTGATCATTGACTGGATCTTTTAGCTGTGAAGCGTATTATTGGAACAACTGACAAAACATAAATGATGTTGGAAACCAGCTAGAAGTAATGTGTCAATGTTAATTTTCTCATTTTGATAAGTATAGGGTGCTCAGGTAGGGACACGTCCTTGCTTTCGGGATTACACACAAGTATGGGGGTGTAATGGGCATCATGTTGGTAAACTTACACAGAGTTCAGAGAAGAAAAGTTAATTGTACTATCCTTGCAAACTTTCCACAAGTTTAAAATTATTTCAAAATAAAATAAAAATATGCACTACTATAAATAATTTTTTTAAATAAGCCCAGAACTACAGTTAGATGAGGGGAGCCCTGGTGCCATCGTCAACACATGGACAGACAAGGCTGACCACGCCTTCAGTATGCCCAGTTTCAAAACCAAACGCATTCTAAAAAGGAAGCGTAAAATTTTAAAAAACACTTTATGGAGTTTGAAAGTGCACCCGCCACAACCGTCTCCTCATTCAGACATCTTCTCATGTAGAAAATATAGCCTACGTATGAGATAGACATCAAGAGCTGTGTGTACAGTACCCACTCCTCCCTCCTCTTTGCTAACACACACCCACTCTTGTTCAGGCATCCTACACTCCCACTATTATCAATGTTTTTGAAAGGAAGTCGACGGGCCCTAGCACCAGAGTTTGGGCCTCACTTTCTAATAATGCCATCCCCCGTATTAAAGAGACTGGTTCAGCGAATCCACTTAGTTCACGGTAGTCCCCTAGCTTCAAAAATTATTTCAGAAATCAGCCTGTAACCTAATATGGGCGAGGAAATCGTGAAACAAAAGTAAAATAGATTCCCTTTCACCTTCTACATGCCCATCATATGGAGCCTGGAACCTCTAAAGACNATGCACTACTATAAATAATTTTTTTAAATAAGCCCAGAACTACAGTTAGATGAGGGGAGCCCTGGTGCCATCGTCAACACATGGACAGACAAGGCTGACCGTGCCTTCAGTATGCCCAGTTTCAAAACCAAACGCATTCTAAAAAGGAAGCGTAAAATTTTAAAAAACACTTTATGGAGTTTGAAAGTGCACCCGCCACAACCGTCTCCTCATTCAGACATCTTCTCATGTAGAAAATATAGCCTACGTATGAGATAGACATCAAGAGCTGTGTGTACAGTACCCACTCCTCCCTCCTCTTTGCTAACACACACCCACTCTTGTTCAGGCATCCCACACTCCCACTATTATCAATGTTTTTGAAAGGAAGTTGACGGGCCCTAGCACCAGAGTTTGGGCCTCACTTTCTAATAATGCCATCCCCCATATTAAAGAGACTGGTTCAGCGAATCCACTTATTCACGGTAGTCCCCTAGCTTCAAAAATTATTTCAGAAATCAGCCTGTAACCTAATATGGGCGAGGAAATCGTGAAACAAAAGTAAAATAGATTCCCTTTCATCTTCTATATGCCCATCATATGGAGCCTGGAACCTCTAAAGACATTTTGCAAGACAAACTCAGGAAAAAACCATCATACTAAAAGGATCAAAGCCAAAGAAAACTACAGAGACTTTGTACTCACTGAGTCGAGTGGGCCCTGAACCCCTTACTTTGTGAGCCAATTTAAACCACTGGCATTGAATCGAATTTGTTATTTGCTTCCCATAGTACACTAACTGGTCTGTAATCAGGTTTGAAAAGTTGTTAAGCAAAGGCCAGTCTTTCCAGTAATTTCTTACTTTATTCTCCCTCTGAATCCTAATATGGAAATAGGGAGAAGAGAAATGAAGACAAGAAAAAGATGGCAAATTAGTCTATTGATCAAATAGAAGCCTAGAGATAGATAGGTATCTGCATATACATTTAGAAGGGGGAAGTTATTTTATTCATTTTATAAGTACACATAAGGTGTTTTATACTGTGAACCCATCTGACCTTATAACAAATGTATGAGGAATCGTTATTATACCCCCATTGTCAATTGAAGAAATTGAGGTACATGGAGAGTGAGCAACTGGTCTAAGGTAACATAGGTGCCAAGCAGCAAGCCCAGGTTCCAATCACCATGTTATGTTAGTACCAGACAAAGGAAAGATCATCTGATGAGGACACTTCCGCACTACGTACATACTATAGGATAAGGCATGTGATTAACTCATTTGCAAAACTAATATTTGCATCAGAGAAACTAAATATTTCTGAAATATGAGAAAAATAAGGAGAACTATTAATTACACATAATTACTGTATGTCTATGTTTACCTAAAACCAACATATGAGCAGACAGCAACACAAACTCAGTGATAAAAAAATATGGTATATCAAGAGTAGAAAAGCCTATTAAAATTTAAAGAAAGAAAAATTCCTCTTGTCAAAAAAAGAGTATGTTTGGAGTAGATAGTGAAAAATCTTAGTAATTTTAGTTGTCAACTTGGAAATAGTATCAGACACTTTTCTCTTTTGTCCAGCACAATGGGTGTCTTTGCTCCCTCGAGTCTGCCTAATGGACACCTGAACTTCCTTTCTCATCACCTTTATTGACTCTAGTTCCCAAAGAAGGTTGTTCTGACAAATATTCTCCAGGCTTGGAAGGGAAGGAAAAGAAGGAGGTAAACCTCCCACCTAAGGCTAAAGAAAGTCCTGTGTTCTCCTTGAATAAATCTCCCTGAGGGTAGATAGAACAAAAAGAATAGGAGTAAGAAGGGACCCTTCTTCAACCCATCGTGACTGAAACGCTTAATGATGCTTTTAAATACTTAAAGGCTGAAATGTCTAAATTTGAAAAGGACAAACATAACATTGAGCATTCAGTAAGGTTAACGGTATAATTTAAAGTGTTTTTGCTTGTGACAAGGAAATTGATCAGAAACGAGTCACCAGTAAAACCTCCCTGGACAGTTTTTAAGCTGTGTGGTTCATTTAAATCAGTCCCCAAGCCCAGCAAAATTCTAAGGCAATTAACCCTACTGTTAAATTATTTTGTTGCTGTTGTAGTTAGCATCTTCACTTTATATCAAATATATATTACATTTACTCTACTTTCTACATTTTGTTCCTTTTCTGGTGTCTGAAAACCTGTTTACATTTATATTCTCCATTGTATGCAAAATATAGCAGCTGAAACAAAAAAGTTTAAACAAATTAATTTAAAAGGCCAAAGCATGGGAGTTCTGAGCAGCTGGTGCCACCTGTGCAAGGTGAACATGTGGTTGGTTCCCTTTGATCAGAGGCCCAAGTTTACTTTTCTCCTCACATTTTAGGTAAATCTGGTTTCACTGATTATAGGCACTTGAAGCACTGCTCTTGGAGTTCCCTTAGCAAAGAATGTCTTCTGCCTTCCCAAGGTCTTCTTATCCATTTTTTAATTGTATTATAATTGCTTTTGTTCTATCACAGTTATCTCAGTTTTTCTCCCTTCTCTCTCCTTCACCCATCCTACCCTCAGCTCACACACAATCCCTACCCTGTTGTCCAAGTTCATGGGCCATTCACACACATTCCTTGACTAATCCCTTCCCCATCTTTCCACCCTTAACCCCCTTCAACCTCCCCTCTAGTCACTATCAGTCTGTTCCTTGTTTCCACACGTCTGGTTCTATTTTGATCATTTGTTTGTTTTGTTCATTAGGTTGCTATTATACTTGATATCATATAGTATTTGTCTTTTGCTGTCTGGCTTATTTCACTTAGCATAATGCTCTCCAGTTCCATCTGCTGTCACAAAGGGTAGGAGCTCCTTCTTTCTTTCTGCTGCATAGTACTCTGTTGTGTAAGTGTACCACAGTTCTTACTCCTTTTTTAAAGTGCATTGTCAGTGTTCCTTCCCTGACACAAAAGGAACATTAACTCAATTCATCAGGACTGAGTTTTAGTCTGGTCTCTTACTCTGCTTACTGTGTAATCTTGGACAAATTACTGAGCCTAGTATCACTTTGTTTCATCAAGCTCAAGACTGAACTTCAAGGAACATTAAAAACTGATGCCTAATAAATCCTATGTCCATGTTTTTTTAACCACCACAGGATTTTTATTTCTTAAACATTTTAATTATTTGCCAATATTTTAACACTGAGTAGACTGCTTTGAGTATAATCTGAAAAATATAGATATACCAGTTTTCAAAATCTATAGCACTTACAACATAATTTTATTATTAAGTTTATTATAGGTTTATCAGGTTATATTTGCTTTTATACTATGTTGCTAGTCACAGCTGAGACAGGAGAGTGACTGTGCAGGAACATGATACAATGTTAGATCCCTGTGGGAAAATGAGAATTATTTAAAGTACATTTTCCAGAAATGAACTGAAAAAAGTGAGGATTACCCTATAATTCTTGTCATTTTATAAATTCACATGACCACTAAACTACATTGAACTCTTGGTACAGTTTTGATTTCAGAGTGTATAAATTTTGTTGATATAATAAAATTTAGGTTGTGGCTAAGGTTGTTACTATTTAAAAAAATGTTTGGTAGCTGTGGAATATAAATAGTTGAAATTTGTATCAGGGCCAACCAAATTTGGTTCTGTTTTCTCTCAGCTGCTTCTCTCTCACATTAGAAAATAAAGGAAGAAAAGCCAAAAATCTTAGGAATGCCTACCAAATATCTGAAGTTAGTTTTCAAATAAATTAGGGAAAAGAGAAATAAAAGATAACCTAGAAAATTCTACAAGGAAAATTTACTTTAAAATTCATTGCAAAGTGTATCTTTTTAATGTATTTATTTATTTTATTGTTATTCAAGTACAGTTGTTTCCATCTTTCCACCACCATTTCCCCCCACCCCACCTCCACATCCCAACCTCAACCTACCCCCCTTTGGCTTTGTCCATGGGTCCTTATACATGTTCCTTGATGACCCTTCCCATTATCCCCCTCCACCTTCCCCTCTGGTTATTGTCAGTTTGTTCTTTATTTTAATGTTTCTGTTTATATTTTACTCACTTAAATGAGTAAGTTCCACTTTGGGTGAGATCATATGATATTTGTCTTTCACTGCCTGGCTTATTTTACTTAGCATAATGGCCTCCAGTTCAATCCATGCTGTCAGGAAGGATAGGAGCTCCTTCTTTCTTTCTGCTGCATAGTATTTCATTGTGTAAATGTACAACAGTTGTTTGATCCATTCATTTACTGATGGGCACTTAGATTGCCTCCTACAGTTGGGAATTGTAAATTGTGCTGCTATGAACATTGGGGTGCATAAGTTCTTTTGGATTGGTGTTTCAGGGTTCTTAGGGTATAATCCCAGCAGTGCAATTGCTTGGTCAAAAGGCAGTTAGTTCCATTTTTAATTTTCTGAGGAAATTCCGTACTGTTTTCCACAGTGGCTACACCTGTCTGCATTCCCACCAACTGTGCACTAGGGTTCCCTTTTCTCCACAACCTGACACACACTTGTTTGTTGATTTGGTTATGATAACCATCCTGACTTGTGTGAAGTGGTATCTCATTGTGGTTTTGATTTGCATCTCTCTGATGGCTAGTGATGCTGAGCATCTTTTCATATGTCTCTGGGCCCTCTGTATGTCCTCCTTAGAGAAGTGTCTGTTGAAGTCTTTTTAATTGGATTGTTTATCTTCCTGGAGTCATATGAGTTTTTTATACATTTTAGACATCAAACCCTTTTCCAAGGTATCATTAACAAATATACTTTCCCATATAGTTGGTTCCTTTTCACTGCAGTTTAAATGTGTATGTCAATGTGCTTATGTGTGGATGCCTGGTACACATTAGATAACATAAATTAGATATACATGAGACTTTAAATAAGTTGCAAATATATGATTAATGCAATGTTGTTTTTAGGCTTTGAATAGGCTGCCCTCTTAAAATTACAGAATAAATTTAGATAACGTTATCCTTCTGAACTACAATTAAATATGCTTCTATTAAATGAGTATTAGGTGTTTGGATAATTAACACTCTGAAATAACATTTGTAATTGCAATGCAAGTGAATCTGGATAGTCCAGTAAAATTCTTTCAGGGAAACAAAAAAACAAATGAACAAACAAAAATATATATACATACCATATTTTGCCATATATAATGCACACTCATGTTTTTGGCCCAAACTTTCAGAGAAAAAATATGTTGTTTTAATTTTTTAATTCAATTATTTACTCATTTATATTTCAAAACAAAACCAATTCTCATATTCCAGGGTATTATTTTGCATATGGATATCATTATTGCTTTCTAGAGTTATACTTTTAATGCATAAGCATAAGTAAAAGAATTAAAAACATTTATATAGATATGAAATTAGAACTACCCATGTATAATGCACAGCCTTATTTTTCCCTCAAAAATTTGGGCAAAAAAGTATACATTACACATGACAAAATACAGTATATGTGCATGTGTATAAAATACAAAATACACTACAACTTGCATAACTTTTTTTTGGAATGTGTTTACTAAAGCCGGGGATGGTGAAACAAGGGAAGGTCTAGGACAGAAAGAGCACTGGAAGAGAGACTAGGTGGGGCTGCTTTGGCTCTTTAGAAAGGTTATGGGAGAGAAGTGAGCCAAGGTGGGGCTGCTGTCAGCTCACCAGAGAGTCAGAGAAAAGGGGTCTTAGGGACAGTTTCAGGGGGGTTAGCCCAAGAGAAGCTGCAGCTGCCCACTGCTTTCCTGGTTGCAAGTACTTTGGGGTCTCGTAGAGTTTAGGAGATGCTCGCTTGTGGGGAAAGAAGAGGGAGAAGTAAAAGGCAAGGGCATGCCTCCAGAAGAGAGAGCATGCCTGCATGAAATTTTTAAAAACTAAACCCAAAGAGTAACATTCATTTGTGTTCAGTTCCACCCTTTCAAGAAAAAAAGGTTCCAGGTGTTATATTACGTGTCAAACTGACAGGGCCAGATGGTGTCCAGATATTTGGTCAAACATTATTACAGATTCTTCTGTGAGAGTGTTTTTTAGTGAGATTAACATTTAGATCAGTAGTCTGAGTAAAGCAGATTGCCCTCCCCAGTGTGGGTGGACTGGGCTCACCCAACTTGGTGAAGGCCTGAGAACAAAAAGGGTAACTTTCCCCCAGGAAGAAAGTCTCCCAAGCCTGATTGTGCTTGGATAGACTCTCAGTATAAAGATGCCCAGAATAAAGGCTGAAGAGCAAATCCAAGGTTCAAGGTAGGCTCACCCAGAGTACATGCTCCACATGACCTCTTTAAAACACAACTTCAATCAGTCATGTCTTCTTTCCTCCCCTACCCTTCAGCTTTCCATTCTATCCCACCATGTTAGCAACATCACTAAGTTTCAGAATTTTTCACATTATACAATCTTTAGGGAACAGATGGTATTACAGAACAAAAGGGGGTACGATATACTATTACCAAAAGGACCCCCCACTAGGTTAAATTGTCTGCTGCCATAGGAAAGACGTCTCTCAATGCCAGAGATCTGCGAAAAGGAAAGGCAATATTTATTTAAAGCTATACAGACTTAAAGTAGTGACCCAATGTCCCCATTAATATATCGAAGTCCTTTAGGATACCCACAGATGCCCACAGTGCTTCCTTCTCCCCCTGCCCTAATTTGGGGTACTGTATCTCAGGAAAAGAAGTACATGTCCATGATTCAGGCTGCTGGCACCATCAGCTGTGTCGCTGTCCAGGCAAGATCTCTAATTAATCCAAAGCCGTGTGGCACCTTCTCACGGCCCATCAACAAGTCTTTGTACCCATTTTCTTCCAGGCAAAGTCTCTACTACTTCCTACACCACATGGCCAAGAAGTGCACCCCAAAGCCTTGGGGTCCTCACTCTCACCAAAGCCACATGGTTCTTTTTTCACCAGAGCTGCTGGGATCCCCACTCTGGCAAAGCCACGTGGTTCCCTTCTTCTCCAATGGCTGCTGTGTCTGGGTTTAAGTCCCCACACCAGTCTTCCCCTGTACCCCTATTTCCAACTCCTCCTACAATCAGTTACACTTGCCACCATTCCTGTATTATTCCAACGTTTACTGGGCTGCCATCATGAGCCTGGGCAGGTGTGGCCCTATGTCATGGAGCGAATCTTGTCCAAGCTCTCTCACAGGCACTGTAACCCAGGGGACCTGCCCCCCAGTTACAACTTGGGTGGAAGCCCCTTCCATCCCCCTGGCTCAGAGCATTGCCACAGCTATTTAACATATCCTAGTGACCTGCCAAAAGCTATAGATATGTTAAATGACCAGGCCATGGATTAGCTGCAAGGCTGTGGCTGTACAAAACAGTCCTGCATGTTCCTGCTCCATGTGTCCCTCCCCGCAACTCACATCTGTGGAGGGAAGGGGTGAGGACATCTTACATATCTTTCTAATATTTCCTAGACACCTTGATTTCTGGACCCCATTCCAAATCCCTATTTGCCCCCCTCTTGGCTGCACCCTGTTTCAATGGTAAGCGTAACTTAATCTCAATTTCTGATTCAAATTTGTTAGTATAGACTTTCTTACCCATTGTGTTGAGAATTAACGAGTGAGTGCAAACCACTGATAGAAATGATTAATTAATTGTATCTTCCATGGGTAAGGGAAAATGCAGTGGCTGCAAAAGTCATGACTGTACCATCGCTGCTCCAGATTTTGACATTGATACCCTGTTAAAATATGTATGAAGAAAAATGTTGCAGGACAATTTATTCAGATAATAATTTGTTTTATTCTCACTCCTATATGAGACTCTCAGAAGAAATGCAACTGTAATTTCACCACAGCTACATAGGCCCTTAGAAAAACAAACTGCCAGCATTGGACTCTGATTCACTTTACTTCAAAGGCTCGTTAACAGCTCTGGGTTTCAGAAGCAGAAACAGAGGTTGCCTGGCACCAAGGACCAATTAGTTTTTTAATCTTTTTGGAGACTCAAAGCACCTGTAGGTACTACATTGAATAATACGAGTGGGGTAGAGGATAGAGATTGTGTTTGGACTCATTTTAGAAACTGGCTCATCTTGGAGAATAGCTTCTGGAAGAGGAGTGAAAGCACAGGAAGACGTCATGGTTTTCACATCAGGTGCACAATCACAATCTCTTTGCTCCCAGTGCCAGAGACTGGGGAGAATAGAAGGCTTTGGGGCATCTGTGGAATCTTGGCCTCAAAGTCCTGAGACTTCACAGAGAGGACAGTTTCTGTAACAGAGCTTGAGTCACCAGGAACGGGTGGCACAACCATAACACCCATGAAGTGTGTCATGGATGAGGCATTGCGGCTGACTGAAAACATTAGATGGAATTTAGAGCAAGCAGACCTGAATTCTTATCACTTCTTTCAGAACAGTCCCTAAGCAGTTTGAGCTTAGAAATGCATCTAATGTGCCCAGGACATGGTACACACTAAACAACCTGAGTAGAAGTACAGGGAGCTTGATTCAAAAACTTGGAAAAGAATCCTCTATAACAGATCAAAACATCACAAGTTTCTTGAAAGTGATTCAGGGAAAGAATTGTCTATTGGTGCAGATTTTTCACAGCTTTGACTTGTGGTTTGTTTTGAAAGCAGGAGCCTTTTCAACTTTTACTTATAATTTTGTAATTATTTCATATGTGTTGTAATGGGTGTGGAATGAGGTTCAGAACAGGGTGTAGGCTGAGAAGGCCCCAAACCCGCCACAAGGTTAGCTGGGGAGATGTGTAAACGCAGCAGAACAGTGATTGAGAGTTACTCTGCCTATCAATAACAACAAGCTAACTTCGTGGTAATGCTGAATAGTCTACCTGGGCCAGGGCCAGGGCCTGACTCTGACCCATGGTGTAACTGGGAGGCGGCTCCACCAGTTACAGCGCCTGTGTGAGAGCTTGGAAATGGTTCACTCCAAGCCACAGGGCCACGCCTGCCCACACTAACAATGGCAGCCAAGAAAGGCAGACAACTTGGGAGTGCAAGCAGGTGTAGCCGATTGTGGGAGGTGTTGGAAATGGGGTTTCTGGCCGGGATTTAAATAAAGAAGCAGGCAGCCATGTGTAAGTGGGACCTTTTGGGACCATGTGGCTCAGAAGTGGGTGGGAGGACCCTGACTTCTGCCAGTTCCTCCGAGCAATCCGTGCTCAACTGGGCAGGCCTCTAGGGGTTCACAGCACCAACAGCAGTGTCACCACTGTCCCCAGTTCTTAATCCAAAACCGCGTGCCACCTCCTCATGCAGCCAGTGGTACTTCTGAGTGGCACGCTCTGAGACTGGCCTGACTGGGCACAGGGGGAGGGCAGGACCGTGTGTGTTTGGGACTTAATGGCAAAATTCTGCCGTTACTCCAAACCTGTATAACTTTTAATTAAATAATGCCTTTCCTTCTTTACAAAACTCTTGACATTGAGAGCCACAGTTCTTATTGGCGATGAGTAAAAGAACCCAGAGCAAAAGACCAACAAGAGGGTTCTGTTACAATATTACAGTATTTGCCAAATTTCTGTTCATTTCCAAATGTCTATGAGATCCTACTAACTTCAATTTTGTCATTCCCATTAAAATTCAGGAACATAATCCTGAAACCTAACAGAAAATTAACATGTACAAATTTCACTGTTCTCTCAGTTTTTTGTTATACTTTTGCTTTCTATGCTTCTCCTCAATATTTTTGCTTCAAAAAAAGAAAAGGAAAACGGTAATTGGAATATACCTTTTTTTCTTCATAGTACCCAACCTATCCCAAATGCTGATTAAATTGTTCTCAAAACCTCTTAAATTACATAATTTTTTATAAAATTTTCAAATCTTTAGCAACTATTCACAGTGCTTTGTGTATATAATATGCTCACTTAATTTTATTTAGTTTTACCAATTATAAAATATATATCACAAAACTAGATTACAGATATACATATCTCTATTATATGTGCTTTATAATCAATAATTGTCACAGTTCATTTAGCAACTTATTATATATAAATACTACAATATAAGAAATCAGGAGCTTTCTATTTGAATTACTTTTTGATTTGACTAGTTTTATTCATAATATATAAAGGAGATTAGAATGTGACTAACAGCTTATCAATGACTCTCTGAGTAAGTTTTAAATAGGTCATTATTATTTAAATAATGAATAATTGTGGGGTGGTTTCAATATGGAATAATCTGCTCTTGGCTTTTATTTATTGAGAGACGTAATATCATTTTAATTGCTTTCAATCAGATGTGGCACCTTCTGTACATTGATAGATGTATTATTGATATATGTGATCTTCATGTGACAAATCATCTCTTTTATCTTTGATTAAAATGAATCATCACATTGCCATAGCTAGCTAGCTTACCACTCATTCACCACAATACTCCAGTTTTAAAAAGCATGTCTTGTGAGTACATTTGTGTCTCTCTATATGCAGCCCACTTCCTTTCTCTTGATATATAAAGGGATATAAACTTCTATTCCACTGCAAGGGAAACCTATTGTTTTACTGCCTAACTTCTCTTCCACTTCTGGTCCCAGGAACCCAACTGTCCTTTGGAGAATCTCCCCTAACCAGTTTTCAGTCCGTGTGGTGTAAGTGGGATTGATCTTATCAGTCTCTCAACCACCCCATCTCTAAGAATCAGCATATGAATAATTTGGTCCATGGGTTTAGTCTATGATCCAGCCCTAGTGGGTGATCCAAACTCGGGGGCATTACCCAGTCGGGTGAACCAGAATCGTCCCCTAAACTTAGGTGGAAAAAAAAGAGTAAAATTGTATCTCAGGCTGAGTAATACCCATATTTTGATGATGGTTTTTGATTACTTGGATTTAGCTATGGCTAAATCTAAAGATTACTCTTAAACCCTTAAATTATATAAGCCATTCAATCCTCTGCCTTTAAAAAAATGGATTGAGATGGATTTTCATTCACTTACAACCAGAAGACCTCTGATTAACATGCCCATGACCTGATTCTTTTTCCATTTAGATAGTGTGTTATTTGAGATAGGATAAACTCTGGTGAAATAACAAAATTTCACATCTCCATTACTTAACACAACAAAGATTTAATTTTGTTCACATCACAGTCCGAGTTGGGCTGCCTTCTTTCACAGCAAAAGTATGTTATTTCAGCACATGGTTCCCGAGGTCCTACCAGTCTGGGAAGGGAGAGAAGGAGTAGGCATCCTGACTCCCCAGCACCTTGGAATAAATATGACACAAGTCACTACTGCCCACAACCCACTGTCCAACCTAATTACTTGGCATCAAAGTAACTAAGGAACATCCACACTCACGGAGCAGCAACTTTTCATATCAGTCAGGGTTCTTCAGAAGGGGGAAAAAAACTAATAAGATGTGTGAGTGTGGCAGTGGGGGTGGGGGGAATAGAGATTTATTTCAAAAAATTGGCTCATGTGATTGTAGGGGACTGGTACATCTGAAATCTACACTCCAGCAGGATGGAAACTAAAGCAGAAGGTAATGCTACAGTATTAAGGGAGAAATTCTTCTTCAGAAAATCTCAGTTTTTGCTCCTAAAGACCTTTAATTAATTGTATGAGGCCCACCCACGTTACTTAAAGTCAACTGATTAGAGATGTTAACCACATGTATAAAAATAATTTTCCCAGCAACACCTAGATTAGTGTTTGATTAAATAACCATAGCCTAGATAAGATAACACATAGCATTAACTATCACACTACTTCTGCCAAAAATCAAGAGAACTTATTTATTATTTTCTTCTCATAATATTGCTGTGGAAATAAACATGTCTGCTATACAGCAAGAGAGTTATATTCTATTATTCAATATATTCTATGCATTTCCTTTTCCATGAGACTAAATATGTTAACAATATAAAAATATTTCTCTGGTTATCAGGATGCTAATTCACTTCTAAATTCTTAGCTAAATTCCTGTGTTACATTTTTAACTGCTCCTATTTATGTATTCATTAATCAATTCAATTTATATTCCAAGTACCTACTCTAAACTAGGTACACCAAAGGGTAACCAAAGGTTACCTTTTCAGCTCGGATATCTTCATAAATAACTGTGGTACAGTTAATGCTTGTAACAAGTTATTCCAAAACTTGGGGGCTCAAAGCAAGAAAGGCTACCTTCCATGGTTTCTATGGGTCAGGATAGCTCTATCGTGGAATCTTCAATGAGAGCACACGCAGATGTTGACTGTGCTGCATTAATGGGAAGGCTGCACTAGGACAGCAGGTCCTTCTCAATTATCTGGTACGTCCGTACTAGCTGTTGGAGGAGATCTTACTTGTTCTCCATGTCAGCCCCTCATAGGGCTGCCTGTGGGTCCTTACAGTTGGCTTTTCCCAGAATAAGAGCTGCAGGAGCCCAAACAGAAGCTTCAATGCCGTTATGACCTAGTCTTAGAAATCACACACTGTCACTTCCACTGAACTCTATTGGTCACACAGATTAGCCCTGTGGTCTATGTGAGAGGAGAGTACACAAGGACATGGATTCTAGGAGGTGAGGGTCATGGCAGACTATCTTGGAGGCTAACTACCACAATAACACATGCCAGTTCTTTGTTTGAAGTACCTTTTGTTTACAGACCCAGCTGGCTCACCCTATGGAATACTGTATATGGCTCCATAATTCATATATTCAGGACTGACTAGGTCATGAGCTGAGATTTCTGTTAAATTTAGCTTGGATCTAAAATCCCTGCCTTAGATGGAGGAATAACAAATAGAAAAGACACTTTTATCCCCACTGGATTGTTAGGCGAGAATTTCTTTGAAAAGGTTCAGCTGAAGGCTGTGGACACCAGACAAAAGCACACACACAGACACCAGTCATCTGCCTCAGCACCAAAAACACTATTTAGGACCCACCTCCTCTTACACAGGTAGAAGTGTCCTATCCTTGGTCACAGAATCAAGACAGGTAATAACTATTATTTGGGCATTACACTTAATAGGAAATAAAAAACTATGTGTTCTTTTCTTATTTCTATATCTTAGTGCCCCTGAAATTTCTGTCATATTACAATTAAAATATCCAGATCATCTAGTCTCAAATAAGACATAAATATTCATGGAACAATACATTACACATTTTGTTGTAATGGGCATCAAATTGAAATGTGACAATGAAGTTTGTGGGGAGCTATTGGGAAGGCTCTAATTGCATGGAAAATGTGATAATTGCCTTCATGGGCACAATCAGTGTTGGTTGGGTGATGCCAGCAGTTTAGTTCCAGTTCTTATATTAATCAGTTGTGACAATAAACCAGTTATATATTAACATGTTTCACAAAGGATTAGATAGACAAAAATGCTGTAAATTTTTTTTAAAAAAAGCAAATTCAAGGAATCATTTTCTCTTTTCTCTTCCCATGTCTATAAGACTTCTAAGTCCATTTACATTTAGATTCCAACCAATGGGTTGATAATCTATTCAAGTTCAACATTAAACTAGATAATCCAATTAATAATGCTGCAGAGACTTATTCAAAGAGATGTTCTGAATAAACTGCTTACAAAAATCTCAGTTAATTCACCAAAGAAATGTTTAAAATTTTTCAAAATTAAATAATAAATACTTTATTACTTGAAGGAAAAATTAATAGCACTATAAGCACTTTAATAATCCAATTAATACAAAATTATAATGAAATTTTTAAAAAAATTGTTTTCAACACCATAGTGTACCAATAGACTAGTTATCCTTGACTTTACTTTCAAAGGTGTTAATATCAATGAAATAATTGAAGAAAATCAAAATGGAACTTGTTTATATTCAATTCTCCTTTTCCCAACACTTTATACTGCAGGTTTATGTGACCTTTGGGATGAAACCAGAAAAAAATGTTTTTTCATGGCCAGAAATCTGAGCTTTTGTTTTTTTTTCTTTTTCAGAATAAATGGAAACAGAACAGACAGAACTATATCAAGGGGTGAATTGTCTTATTATTATAAACCCAACCTTCTGAAGGCAATAATAAAGTCATACCCAACTAATCTAAACTGCCAAACCAAATAAATTTCCATTTATTTCGAATGTCCAGAACAAAGGCACTACTGCTCCAGTTAAAAGCTAACACACAGCATAGTTGTTATCTATATAAGCATAATAATTAATCTAATCAGCTCTAATCAAAGCTTGAAGATTAGCTCTCTGGGATTTTCTTCAGGGCTAATAACAGGCAAGAATCCCACCTGACAGTGAAATATCCATAGGAAGCCTACAGATCACTGTTAGTGCTACGCTATATTAGGCTACCCTAGACTGTGCTTGCTTGACTATTAAAAAAAAGAGAAAGAGAATGTAAAACATCTTCAAGTTTCATAATATTTGTTGACAATGAGACAGAAGAAATACTTAAATGGTGAATATTAGTTACCTATTGACATGTAACAAATAACCCCGAAATACAGCTTAACGGGATCCTCCCACTGTCCATCCCCTCATAAGGACCATCACAGGAGGCTGCCATCAAGCTGTCAGCTGAGTCTGCATTTAAAACATCACTGTGGGGTGTCGGGGAGTGATGGGGAGAAAATGCAGGCAACTGTAATTAGACAACAATAAAGTAATTTATGAAACAAAAAAAAAAACCATGACTAGAAGTAGAACTATTTCTCAGTTCATTCTAGTGGCTGTTAGAAGGATTGGGTTCCTCTCAAACCATTGAATAAGGGGCCTCAGTTTCTCCCTGAGTCCTGGCCAGATGCCACCCTCAGTTCTTCACCATGTAGGTGTCTCCAGAGGGTATCTTACAGCAGGACAATTCCTTCATTACAGAAAATAAATAAGAAGAGCCAGAGAGACAGTCTGCAAATAAGACACAAATCACAGATGTTTACAAGTGAATCTCAAAGTGACATCCCATCTATTTTGCTTATTATATTCATTGGATGAAAGCCACTACCTTCAGTTCACATAAAAGATGAGAGAATTATACAAGGAGTGAATAACAGGAAATGTGGATAATTGAAAGTTCTTTCAAAAACTGTCTACCATATGGTGCTACTAAATTATAGGTGTTGTCTGAGTTGAATAGTGTCCCTCCAGTGTTTGTATCCTTCCCAGAACCTCAGAATATAACCTAGTTTGGAAACAAAGTTGTTTCAGATATAATCTGTAATTAATTAGGTTCAACTTAGGTCATAAAGCAGTAGAGCAGCCTCTTAATCCATATGATCAGTGTCCTTATAGGAAAAGACACACAGGGAGAGTGCCATGTGACAACAGAGCAGGGACTGGAGTGATGCATCGACAAGCCAAGGGACAGCAAGGATTTCCAGCAATCACCTGAATCTAGGAAGAGGCGAAGAAGGATCCTATCCTGGAGCCTTCAGAAAGAGCATGGCCCTGCTGACAAGGTTCTTTGAGGTTTCTAGCCTCCAGAACTTTGAGAGAATAAATTTCTGTTGCCTGAAGCCATCAAATTTATCTCACTTTGTTACAGCAGCACTAAGAAACAAATATTTTTTATTTAGGTGCTAATTTAAAGAATACACAAGGTCTGTCCAAAAAATACCCAGTCATGTGCTATGAAAAATAGAGACATTTACTGCAGATGATACAAGATACAAGTAACATTGCACATAGGACAATGATGCCTCAGTCCCCTTCAAAGAAGGCACCTTGGGACCTCACAGTTCTCTCAATCACCATCAGCTGCTGTGTCATGTTTTCCTGAATCTCATCAGTGGTCTGAAATCTCTTCCCTGTCAATGGTGATTTTTAGTTTTCACAAAAGCTGGAAGTTGTAGAGCCCCAAATCTGGGCTGTAGGGAGGCTGAATCACCTGGGTGATGTTGACGTTTCACTAAAAAACTCTGCATGGGACGTGATGCATGAGTGGGTGCATTGTTGTGATGAAGCTAGCAATCACCAGTTGCCCATAGCTGTGGCCTTCTGAGTCATCTAAATACCTTCCACAGAGGAATGTTCAAGCTTAAAGGAAAATTTGATGTGATTCTACTTGCTCAGTTATTTTGAATGCAATGGCCACACGGTACATATGCTCACTCAATGGTGTCTACCACCCCCATTCACTAGTACAGTGAGGTTGTCATTGTTCACACATGCACATTTCACTTCATCCTTCTTGGCTGCCAGGTTACATCAATTTGGGGGAAACAGTTCTAGTTATACTAACAATGGTTGGTCTTTTTCCAGACAGACCTAGTACATCATCAATCACAGAAATTTTTCTTCTGAAGAAAATATTTTCAAGTTTGGCTGTGTAATATATAGAGCCCTCTTCAATGAAGAAAACTTCTCACGCACTGCCAGTGTTGAGCTATTTTCATTATTTATTATATTAGTTTTATATAATAGATGATGTCACTTTGCTAAACATAAATGACAACTGTTGGCATTAATAGATTATTTGTAAGTTTTACACTTCATTATTGTGCAGCAGGGCTGTCTCCTGTATATACACCTTTGTGTGGTCCCCTCCCCTTAATTGTTATGGGATTATGTCATAGAGGATTTCAGCATGTGAAAGACTCTCTTCTCTGTAAGGCATGCTTTGGAAAGCAAGTTGCCAGAAATCCTACAGCTGCAACTAAAGGAACTCTGTGACTAACCCAAGTGAGTTTCCAAGCATTCTCCCTAGTCAAGCCTCCAGATGAGCACACTGGCAAGTGGAAGCCTTAACTAAAGCCTGGTGAAGCCCTAAGCAGAGGGCACAACAAAGACATGTTCAAACTCTCAGACCACAACAACTGTGGCATCATAAATGTGGGTTATTTAAAGCTACTAAGTTTGCAGTGGTTAGTTATGCAGCAATAGGTAACTAATGCTCAGCTTCATTCATTTGATTTCAAGCATAATGATCCCTCATTTGAGTTATTATTATAATTCTTAAAGAGGAGATGTTTTAAACTTTATTTAAGTCTTTAATTATATTTTTAAGACTTTATTTTTTTAGACCAGTTTTAGGTTTACAACAAAACTAAGTGAGAGGCAGAGATTTCTTACATACTTCCTGCCCCTAAACATGCATAGCCTCCCCCATTGTCACAAGAATGGTACATATTTTTACCAAGGGTGAACCTTCATTGATACATTATAATCAACCAAAGTCCATGAACCTTAAGGTTCATCATTGGTGGTGTACATTCTGTGGGTTTAGAGAAATGTATAGTATTATCATCCATCATTTGAGTATCAAAAGATTATTTTCAATGTTCTAAATATCCTCTGTGCTCTGTCATTATTTTTTAATAATGTATTTCTTTTAAACTATCCTTTTTGATGAATCAACCAATTACCTAGTACCAACATTCAACACTAAAAAGTAAAAAAATTCTATTTAATTAAAAAATGTTAGTATATTTACTCTCATTCTTAGTACCAAAGGAATTCTCCAAGTTGGGGAGGGGACGGAAAAAAATAGATTTTTACATTATGATTTTTTGCAATGTTAATATATTAACACATGCCATAAGGAGACTCAATTTTCTAATCACTCTTCTCAATTTAAACTATCTTGAAAATTTAATCCATATTAAATTTTAAATTAAATCCAGCATATCATGGTATCTACCATTTGGCCTTTACTGGGTAAAATATAAGTCATAAACATAAATGCACACTCCACATTAATCATAGGGTCATTCTCAGGTAAAAATGTTCAACTAGATAATCCAGAATATACTTATTTTAGCCCATATAATAATTATAGATTATTTCATAAGCAAAACTACAATATATTAACATTATCATTGATTAATATTCAAAACTAACCCCAAAGACACTCAGACCTACACCTCTTCTTCTCAAAGACATGGTAGAATAAAAACAAATAAAAGTGATACTAGAAGGATAACTTGAATAATATTAATTTAAGGTTAACTTTTCTAGTGTAAATAATTTACTACACTTATTTTATTTATAATTACTAATTATAAGATATAACTCCCCTCTATCACCAGCTTGGGATTCAATCTCCCCCTAAACCATGGATGAATAGATATTCCCCCACCCCTATCAGTTTTCTATCATTCCCTAGAGCTTTACCAGGGCCTCAGAATACCCTCATGCAGTGTTTAGGCAGGATGCTACGCTTATGCCTGTGTCATGAGGAATTCTGACCTGGTCATCAGCCAGATGGGTCCATTCTCTGCTCCTGGATACAACAGAGTCAATTCCCAGATCTTAGAACCCCAACACTTCTCTCCCTCTTTTTGGAAGGATACTCATGAAGGGGCAGGTAGGAAAAGAATGCCTTTTACCTTTCAACCTTCAAAACAACTAGCCTATCACCCAAGGACAGACAACAAGTTTCTTAATAAAGCATTAAAAAAAGAAAAACCATCAGTAAAGTTTCCTTGATGAGTCCTTCTCCCTACAATATTAGAAGTCTAGAAGCACATCTCAAATGATAATGTAGGTTTTAAAGAACCATGGCCCAAATATTTATTTACTTGGTGAATTGCAAGAAAAACATGAAATATAGTAGTTAAACATATTCATAATTCTTCATTGCAGCAAAAGGAAACACTAAAAATCTTTACTTCTAGGTATTTACCCAAGAGAAATAAAAAATATGTCCATGAAAAACTTGCACAGGGCTTCCTTCCAGATTCTAGCCCCCCAGCATGGAAAAAGCTTGGAAGCTGTGACTCCATAACAAGTGAAAAACTGAACTGAAAATAAACCACTCTTCTTTTGAATTAGTGTTTCCAGATTAGGAAGACAAACAACCCAATTAAAAATGGGCAAAAGAACTTGAACAGACACTTCTCCAAGGAGGACATACAGAGGGCCCACAGACATATGAGAGAACGCTAAACATCACTAGCCACCAGAGAGATGCAAATTAAAACCACAATGAGATACCACTTCACACTGGTCAGAATGGCCATAGTAGACAAATAAACAACAAAAAAAGTGCTGGAGAGATTGTGAAATGACTTTAAGAAACTTTGACAGACGAAGGTAAAAAATAGAATTTTTTTCTGGATAAAAGACTTCTCATTTTCTGAGAAGAAATGTTTGTGAAGGATTTTTGAGTCAGGCAGTTATGATAGAAGTCCTCAAACATTTTCAGAAAAACCCTAAATGGAGTAAACCAAAACCACATATTTAATGATGGATTTGTGAAACACAAACCTTCTCTGGTGATTTTAAGAAATACCTGAGAAGGATATTAGGCTTTTATTAGTTATATTTATGGGATATGACTATGTTCATTGAGTATTAAAAGTCTTTGCTGTAGGACAGAAATGTAAGAACAAACAAGTAAGTGATGTGATGGTAAAGGTTTAACAACTGGGTTTCCAAGAAAAATAGAAAGCCCTGATTTGTAGGGTTTGCTGATTTCTACAAGACTTTTTGAGGCAGGAAGAGTGAAAATCAACAAAAAGCAACCATTCTGTGAATTAGGCAAGGAGGACAAACACATAAAGCCAATCACAGAGTTAGCAGAACAAATTGCTTCTTCCAAGGTTATGTAGCTGCAAAATGTGATGACCTCTATTATGAGTGATCACAACTTTCTTACCGATGATATGCCTTCTACTCTTCCCCACTGGATGCCCAATTGCTAAACTTTCCAATGCTCATGGCAATATGAGACCCATGGTTAATCCCCACCTCTCCCAATCCTGTCAGCAACCAATCCAGAATAGATCTCCCCTTCCCCAGGCTCCCCTCAGAATCCTCCAGAAGCAACCCCACACTTACAGACTGGCTCTCTCCCCCTCCTTTGTTCAGGGTGACACTGCACAGTTTCTCCAAGTGTACTCCTTTGCTGCGCATCAGTCGGTAAATCAGATTTCATCAGATGACAGGCTGCAAGTGTAACATTTTCATGGTGCTAATATTCCCACCAAGGCTAATTTTAAACTACCAATGTGACATCCCTGAACACAGATTTCGAAAGAAATGGCCACAATCAAAAGTAGGCACAAGCTACCTCCAACACATCACTGTCTAGGGTTATACTCTCAACGACCATGATGGATATATTCTTTAATCTTCATCTTCTAGATATGAAAACTGAGGCTCAGAGGATTTACATAAATTGTTTAAGCTCACAAAGCTGGTAGCAGAGCCACCATTTAAATCTGTGTCATTCTGATTCAAAATACTATGATCTTTTAACTAACACTTTACTGTTTAATATGTTATAATGTTATCATCTCTTCTTATAATAATTTAATGGGTATAGATCTTTCTAAAGACTGTGAATTCCACTGCTTATACAGACTGCATTTTGTAAATTTTTTGTATGGAAGCTGTGTAACTTTAGACAAAATGTTTATTGTCTTTAGGTCCCAGCTTCCTTACTTATAAATTGGAGACAAATATAGTGCCTAACCCTTAGGGTTTATATTTTGTTCTCTCTTAGTGTTATTCTATAGATTTTTGAAAATAATAAATGTAAACTGTTTAGTATAATGACTAACATACAGTTAGTAATAAACGTTAGCTATTAAAATTATAATGCTGTACATGTGAAGTGCTGGATATCATTGTTATGGGCATTTAACTTAATAAGACTCTACTTCTCATGAAAATCACTTCCAGATTTTTACATACAAGTGAGATGGTTCTTAAATTTTTTTTGAAAATCCTGCTTTCCTAATCTATTGCTGCTTTACAAACTAAAACTTACTGGCTTAAAGCCACAATAATGTACTATTTTTCACATTTCTGTGTGTTAATTGGGTGGCTCTAATCTACATATTGTCAGCTGAGGTCTCTCATATGGCTACCTTCAACTGTAAATTTGGCCGGTGAACTTTGGCTTTCTTCCAAAAGGGCCTCTCTCTTCACATGGTGTCTTATCCTCCAGGGCTATTCCATGTGGCATCTTGCCTAGCAATATTGTCTGGATCTGGGTTCCAAGATGGCGTTTTCTAAGAAGACAGCTTGAATGCACAACCCCTCAACAAATGTCCATTACTAATGTCCATTGACCACAGCCAGACATATGGCCAAGCCCAGAGTCCTCACAGAAGGAGTTACACAGTTAGCATTGAGAAGCATACTTTTGTGGGGGCCACCACCAATGCACCAGTCGGCCACAGATTCTTATGCATTTTCTTTCTTTTTCTAAATTTTTATCGTATTTTTCCATTACCATTTAGTGCCCTTATAGCCCCTTCCTTAGCAATCAACACACTTTGGCCCATGTCTATGAGTCTTTTTCACTTTTTTGCTCAATACTCCCATCCCCTCACCTCCCTCCACTCACTAGCCATCATCCTGCTCTCCATCAGTGAACCTGTGCTCATTTCCCTTCTTAGTTCAGTTTTTTCATTAGATTCCCCATGTGAGTGGATCATATAGTATTTGTATTTCTCTATCTTATTTCACTTAGCATAATGTTCTCTGTGTCCATCCATGCTGCCACAAAGGGTAAAATTTTCTTCTCTTTTACAGGGAAGTAGAATTCCATTGTGTAAATGCCCTACAGTTGTTTTATCCACTCGTCTATTGATGGACACTTGGGCTGCTTCATATTTTGGAGAGTGTAAATAACTCTGCAATAAACATAAGGGTGCTTATGTTTCAAATTAGTTTTGGGGATTCCTTTAGATATATTGCCAGAAGTGGGATTGCTGGGTTAAAAGGCAGGTCCATTTTTAATTTTTTGAGGTATTCCACCGGTGCTACACCAATCTGCATTCCCACCAAGAATGCAAAAGGGTAACTCCTTTCTCTACATCCTCACCAGGACTTGTTGTTTGTTGATTTATTGATGATGGATATTCTGACAAATATGAGATAATATCTCATTGTGGTTTTAATTTGCATTTCTCTGATGATTAGTGACTTTGAGCATCTTTTCATACGTCTATTGGCTATCTATATGTCCTCTTTGGAGAAGTGTCTATTCAGGTCCTTTGCCCATTTTTTAATTGGGTTTCTTTTTTTTTGGTGTTGAGTTTTATATGTTCTTTATAAATTTTGGATATGAACCCCTTATCACATATATTAGCAAATATGTCCTCCCATTCCGTGAGCTGTCTTTATATTTTGTTGATGATTTCCTTTGCTGAGAAAAATCTTCTAGTTTGAAGTGGCCCCATTTATTTATTTATTTATTTATTTATTTATTTTGTTTTCCTTGCTTGGGAAATACATCTGATAAAATATTGCCATGAGCAATGTCCAACATTTTGCTGCCTGTGTTTTCTTTTATGATTTTTATGGTTTCGGGTATAACATTTAAGTCTTTGATCCATTTTGAATTTATTCTTGTGTGTGGTATAAGAAGATGGTCTAGTTTTCTTTTTTAGCCCACTTCTGTCCAATTTCCCAACACCATTTATTGAATAAACTATCTTCACCCCACAGTTTGTGCTTGCTTCCTCTGCCCAATATTAATTGATTATCATGGTGTAGGTTTATTTCTGGGCTCACTCCTCTGTTCCATCAATCTTTGTGTCTGTTTTTATGCTAGTATCATGCTCTTTTGCTTACTATTGTCTTATAGTATAAGTAACTACATGGCCTTATAATTTCATATTAGGTAGCATGATTCCTCCAATTTTGTTTTCTCAGGATTGCAGTTGTTAAGTGGGGCCTTTTGTGGTTCCATATAAATTTTGAAATATTTGTTGTAGTCCTGTGAAATACATTGTTGGAATTGTGATAGGAATTGTGTTGAGTCTATAAATTGCTTTGGGTACTATGGATATTTTAATGATATTAATTCTTCTTATCCATGAACACAGCATGAGCTTCTACTTCTTTGTATCTTCTTCAATTCTTTCTTCAGTGTCTTATAATTTTCCAAGTATAGGTTTTTACATGCTTTATTAGGTTTATTCCTAGGTATTTTATTCTTTTAGTAGCAATTATGAATGGGATTGTTTTCCTAATTTCCCTTTCTGTTATTCATTACTGGCATATATAAATGCAACTGATTTCTGAATATTAATTTTGTATCCTGCTACTTTGCTGATTTCATTTATTGGTTCTAGTAGGTTTTTTGGTGGACTGATTTGGGTTCTGTATGTACAGTATCATGTCATCTGCAAATAAAGACAGTTTTACTTCTTCCTTTCCAGTTTGGATGGCATTTATTTCTTCTTGTTGTTTGACTGAAGTGGCAAGGACTTCCAGTACTATGTGGGCTAAGAGCGGTGAAAGGGGATGTCCTTGTCTTTTTCCCAGTCTTAGGAAGAATGCTTGTAGTTTTTGTCCATTGAGTGTAATGCTGGCAGTGCATTTGTCATATATGGCCTTGATTATGTTTAGATATGGCCCTTCTGTTCCCACTTTGCTAAGAGTTTTTATCACAAATGGGTACTGAATTTTATCAAATGCCTTTCCTGCATCTATTGATATGATCATGTGGTTTATATCATTCATTTTCTTAACGTGAAGAATCACACTTTTTGATTTGTGAATGCTGTACCAACCTTGCATTCCTGGAATAAATCCCACTTGAACATGGTGTATGATCTTTTTGATGCATTGCTGTATTCAGTTTGCTAATATTTTGTTGAGAATTTTAATGTCTATTTTTATCAGGAATATTGGACTATAGTTTTCTTTCTCTGTAGTGTCTTTATCTGGTTTTGAAATTATGATAATGCTGGCCTCATAAAATGAGTTTGGGAGCCTTCCCTCCTCCTTAATTTTATGAAATAGTTTGAGAAGGACTGGTATTGTTTCTTCTTGGAATGTTTACTTACATTCCCCTGTAAAGCCATCTGGTCCAAAGCTTTCATTTTGGGGGAGTTTTTTGACTACTGCTTCAATTTTACTAGGTGTAATCTAGCTATTCAATTTTCTGATTCTTCCTGATTTGCTTTTGGAAGATTGTTTGTTTCTGGGAATTTAGCCATTTGGTCCAGGTAATACAGTTTGTTGGCATATAGTTGTCATAATATTTTCCTAAAATCCTTTATATTTCTTTGGTGTGAGTTTTATTTCTCCTCTTCCATTTCTGACTTTATTTACTGGGGTCCTTTCTCTTTTTTTTCAGTGAGTCTGGTTAAAGGGTTGTCAATCTTGTTTATGTTCTCAAAAAACAATACATAATGATAAAGGGAACAATCCAGCAGGAGGCTATAAACCTAGTAACCATTTATACACTGAACATAGGTGAAGCAAATATGTGAAGCAAATCTTTAGCTATTTTATTGTTGTTCAATTACAGTCATCTGCCTTTTCTCCCACCACTCCCCCAACCCCAGTCAAACCCACATCCCTCCCTTGCTTCCACCCCCACTTTGGTTTTGTCATTGTGTCCTTCATAGTAGCTCCTGAAAACCCTTTCCCCCACTATCCCCTCCCACCTCCACTTTGGTTATTGTCACATTGTTCTTAATTTCAATGTCTCCGGTTATATTTTGCTTGCTTATTTGTTTTGTTGATTAGGTTCCACTTAAAGGTGAAATCATATGATATTTGTCTTTCATCACCTGGCTTATTTTGCTTAGCATAATGCTCTCCAGTTCCATTGATGCTGTTGCAAAGGATAGGAGCTCCTTCTTTCTCTCTGCTGTGTACTATTCCATTGTGTAAATGTACCACAGCTGTTTGATCCACTCAATTACTGATGCGCACTTAGGTTGCTTCCAGCACTTGGCTATTGTACATTATGCTGCTATGAACATTGGGGTGCATAGGTTCTTTTGGATCTGTGTTTCAAGGTTCTTAGTATATAATCCCAGCAGTGAAATTGATGGGTCAAAAGACACTTAGTTCCATTTTCAGTTTTCTGAGGAAATTTCATACTGTTTTCCACAGTAGTTGCACCAGTCTGCATTCCCACCAACAGTGCACTAAGGTTCCTTTTTCTCCACATCCTCTCCAACACTTGTTTGTTGATTTGTTTATGATGGCCATTCCGACAGATGTAAAGTGTTATCTCATTGTCGTTTTAATTTGCACCTCTTTGATGGCTAGTGATGCTGAGCATCTTTTTATATGTCTTTGGGCCCTCTGTATGTCCTCCTTGGAGAAGTGTCTATTCAAGTTCTTTTGCCCATTTTTAATTTTTTTTTGTCTTCCTGGAGTAGAGTCATTTGAGTTCTTTATATATTTTGGAGATCAAACTCCTGTCCATGGTATCCTTGGCAAACATGTTATCCCATATATTTGGTTCTCTTTTCATTTTAATGCTGTTTTCTTTAGCCATGCAGAAGCTTTTTAATTTGATGAAGTTCCATTTGTTGATTCTTTCCTTTATGTCCCTTGCTTTAGGGGACATGTGAGTGAAGATGTTGCTGCATGCAATGTCTGAGATTTTCCTACCAATGTTTTCCTCTAGGACTTTTATGGTGTCACATCTTATATTCAAGTCTTTTATTCACCTTGAATTTATTTTTATGTATGGTGTAAGCTGGTGATCAAGTTTCATTTTTTGCATGTAGCTATCCATACCTCCCAATACCATTTCTTGAAGAGGCTATTTTTACTCCATTTTATGCTTCTCCCCCTTTGTCAAATATTAATTGACCATAAAATATTGGCAAACTGCATCTAGCAATACATTAAAAAGATCATACACCATGATCAAGAGGGACTCATCCCAGGGATGCAAGGGTGGTACAATAGTCACAAATCAATAAACATAATACATAACTTAAACAAAAGCAAAGACAAAAATCCCATGATCATATCAATAGATGCAGAAATGTTCCCTCTATTCCCACTTTACTAAGTATTTTTATGATAAATGGATGTCTATTTTTATCATAAAAATACTTAGCAAAGTGGGAATAGAGGAAGCATTCTTCAACATAATAAAGGCTATATATGAGAGACCTACAGCCAACATCATACCCAATGGTCAAAAACTTAAAGCTTTTCCACTAAGATCAGTAACAAGACAAGAATGCTTGCTTTCACCACTCCTATTCAACATAGTATTGAAAGTCCTAGCCACAGGAATCAGACAAGAAAAAGAAACAAAAGGCATCCAAATTGGAAAGGAGGAAGGAAAATTGTTATTGTTTGCAGATGATGTGATAGTGCACATAAAAATCCTAGAGACTACAACAAAAAACTATTTGATCTAATAAGTGAATTTGGCAAAACAGCAGGATACAAAGTCAATATTCAGAAATCAAAGGCATTTTTGTACACTAATGAGAAATCTTGATGTACATAAAGGGAAAGGGCCACAGAAATACAGTCATAGTTAGGGATTTTAACATCCTTCTGACTTTGATATATAAACCATCCACACAGGAAATTCAACAAGGATACAGCAGCCTTAAACTATACACTAGAGAAGATGGATTTAATTGATATCTACAGAGCATTTCACCCCAAAACTGCGTAATAGCAGAATACATATATTTTTATTCTTTTATTTTATTTTAGACTTTATTTACTTACTTTTAGAGAGATAAGAAGAGAGGGAGAAAGAGAGGGAGAGAAACATTAGTATGAGAGATTTACATGAATCAGTTGCCTCTAGCCTGCTCCCAGCTGGGGACCTGGCCTGCAACTCAGGCATATGCCCTGACTGGGAATCGAACCAGTGACCTTTAGGTTTGCAGGCCATTGCTCAATCAACTGAGCCACACCAGCCAGTGCAGAATATACATACTTTTCAAGAGTACATGCAATGTTTTCTAGAATAGTCCACATGCTAGAACACAAAACAAGTCTCAATAAATTTAAGAAGATTGAAATCATATCAAGCATCTTCACTGACCACAATACTGTGATGCTAGAAATCAATCACAAGAAGAACACTGAAAAACATGCAATGATGAGAAAGCTTAATAACATGTTATTAAACAATAAATATGTCAACAAACAACATCAAGGAAGAAATCACAAGATATCTTGAAACATATGAAAATGAGCACACAATGATTCAGAATCTGTGGGACAGTGGGAAACCAATACTAAGGGGAAAATTCATAGCATTACAGACGTATCTCAAAAAAAACCCTCTAATAAATAATCTAACTTCACAGTTAAAGGAACTTGAAAAAGAACAACAAAGCCCAAAGTGGGTAGATGGAAGAAAATGATAAAGATCAGAGCATAAATAAACGAAATAGAGTCTTAAAAAATGATACAAAAGATCAATGAATCCTATGCATTTTCATGTATAAACCTCTTTTAGAATCAATGAGAAGATGCCAAATAACTAATTTTATAGTCTTTGGTCCTGTGAATAATGACAGCAGAATTGAAATTGACTAAAAGTTTCTGTCAGTCTGATTCTCTACACCATAAGTGCATGGCCTTATCGTATGATGAGAATTTAGAAATAGTGGCAGTCATTAATGAACTAGAGAAAAGTGAATAAATTATGATCCTATAAGTATCAATTTCAATCTACCGATTTATGTACTGAAAAAAGAAAGTACCACAGATTATGACAACCATTCATCTAACAACACACATAAACAATCATCATTAGTAACCATTATATTTTTATTAATGTTTTCTCCCTGAAATTTCCATTTGAAAGCCAATGATAATTTCATTTTGAAATCAGTTTTAGGAAGGGTTCCAGTAAATATTTTGTTTCTGAAATCAGCACTCCCCGGATAAAAATTGGCCTGTTTCACTTTTTCATTGATCCTTTCCTCTGCCCTTCTGGGGGTGAAAAATAAAAAGCTATATACAAAAAATATATATCATTTTATTCCTATCAAAGTTATAAGCAGGGCTTAATTATACTGCTCTAAGATATTCATTGAAAATTTATGATTTAAAGGTATTTCATTTTTTATTTATGTGTAATTCCCATACTCACAATATAAATACTTACAGTTAATTAATTAAAACTTCACACATCAATCCTAGTACCATGAAAATATAATAATAAATTTATATTAATAAGAGATTTTTTGAAAAATTATTTAGAAGTGGGAAAAGGGAAGAATTTCATATAACTGTGGGAGCTAGAGGCTTAAGCTTTGGTGCCTCTCATTTACCCAGGATACTTCAAAGATAAATTTCACATAATCATAAGTTTTTATAAAATTTACAAAATGAGGATATTTTATCTTATTTTAGGACATTTTTGTCTTTCAACTCTGAATTCCCCTCATTACATGTCTCCTCATGTTGGGTGGTATTTTTGTGGCTGTGGCCTTCTTATACTCTGGTAAGAAAAAGTCAGTCAGAAATACATTTAGTATGGGTTTTGTGGGATGTATTTATATGGTTTATAGTCTCATCAATGTATAGCTAAGTTCTTTCCAGTCATCTCAGTGCAGAAAAGGTTTTCAGAAATACATCTTGTGACAAACACTATATACACCCTCTCACTATGGTGAAGGAAGGTATAGGTCAAGGTCCTATCTTCACATGAATGTACCTTACAGTATCTGGCATGAAAGTTTGTTGGTAGTTCAGGAAATACACACTTTAAAATACATGGACTAGCCCTGGCTAGTGTAGCTCAGTGGATTGAGCGCAGGCCTATGAACCACATGATCGCGGTTCGATTCCCAGTCAGGGCACATTGCTGGGTTGTCAGGCCAGTTCCCAGCAACGGACTCACAAGAGGCAACCATACATTGATGTTTCTCTCTTTCTTTCCTTCCCTTCCCCTCTAAAGATAAATAAATAATAAAAAAAATAACTATCTTCAAAAAAATAAAATACATGGACTAATGGACTAAATTGTCTTTCTAATCTGATCTGAAGTGTAATCAAAAATGTATACTAGGATTTCTAGCTAAGATGGAGGTGTAGGTAACATGGCTCACCTCCTCACACAACTACATCAAAATTACAACTAAAATATAGAACAACCATCACTCAGAACTATCAGAAATTCAGTTGAATGGAAGTGTGGCATTTGTGGAATTTTAAAAAACACATGCATCCAGACTGGTAGGAGGGGCAGAGATGCAAATGGGTTGGTCTCACATCCACATGTGATGGATAAAAATTGGGAAGGGCTTTGTTGGGAATGAGGAGTCCTAGTCCTACACCAGGACCCCCAGCCCAGGGCTCCAGGGCCAGGAAGCTAAGTCCCCATAACTTCTAGCATCAAAACCAGTGGGGATTGAGTCAGTAGAATAGACTTTTAGAGTTCCCAAGCAGTTCTTCTTAAAGATCCTACATACAGACTTACTCAGAATCACTCCCTCTGAGCTCCATCAAACAGGGCAGCAGCTTGAAAGGCCACCAGTAGCATACTCAGAGAATGTAAAGTATCTGGCATAAAGGCAGGAGTTGGGGGGCAGCTTTCTCCCAGATGGAAAGTTAGGCAGAGGCCATTTTCCCTTTTCTGAGCCCTCCCCCTAAAGAGCCACAGATCCAGCAGGCTGGTGCCATACCTAAGACTCTATCGGCTGGGCTAACACTGTTTGCCCCTCCCTGGAGATCCCCTGAGATTCCATCCCACCCAATTTATGGTCCCACCCAAGCTGTTAGCCATGACTTTTCCATATGAATGGCTGGTCATGGCTCATGCTTCAAGGATGAGCCACAAATTCCTAAATCTAACCAAACAAGGAACAGCCAGCCTAAGTAAACCCCTAGCCCCAATACCTATTGCTAAGTGGCTCCAGGCCCAACACTAGCAGCAGCCAGATTAGAATCACAGCTTGGCTTCACCACAGAATCTCCAAACCCAGTACAAGTAGCAGCCATCTCAGATTGCTTTATAGCTCATGCAGGGTGGCCCCAGGAAGAACACAAGTAGGGACTGACCTTGCCTGCACCATGTGCAAAATCCCATAGCCTGCACACCCAGTGGACAACTACAGACCCCATTGGAGTACCACCACCCTGCCTGCCCCTGCACACCCAGTGGACAACTTCAGACCCCATTGGAGTACCACCACCCTGCCTGCCCCTACACAGTTTATCCTCCATGGGGGCAGAGGATGGTGGTCAGCAGTCCAGCTAACAGCCTAGGTAAACCTCTCCAACTGACCTTCCAACAGCAATTGACGCTCAACTACAAGATGAGGGTATACTCAGCCCACACAAAGGGTACACCTCAAGTACCCAGTTTGGTGATAGGGGAGGCTATGCCACTGAACCCTACAGGACACCTACCATATTAGGCCATGATACCAAGACAGGGTGTCATAGCAGCTCTATCTAATACATAGAAACAAACACAGGGAGGCTGCCAAAATGATGAAACGAAGAACCGTGGCCCAAATGAAAGAACAAAACAAAACTCCAGAAAGAGAACTAAACAAAATGGATATAAGCAATGTATCAGATGCAGAGTTAAAAACAGTGGTTATAAGGATGCTCAAGGAACTTAGTGAGGACCTCAGAGGCATAAAAATGATCCAGTCAGAAATAAAGGGTATGCTAATTGAAATAAAGAACAATTTTCAGGGAAACAACATGAGTGGATGAAGCCAAGAATCAAATCCATAATTTGGAATATAAGGAAGCAAAAAATAACCACTCAGAAAAACAAGAAGGGAAAAAAAGTATCCAAAAAAATGAGGATAGTGCAAGCAGCCTTTGGGACAACTTCAAGATATCTAACATTTGCCTCATAGGGTGTGGGGGCAACTTTACCAGCAAGTCCACCTCCCATCTGCCATGAATGGAAATGAAACTACCAAGACATGATCTGCTTGGGGAGGAGAGGTGATCAATCTCTCAGAGGATAAGGACCAAGAACCTCTTCTTCCATGGCTTTTATTGGGTTCAGAACACACAGGAATACAGGTAAAGCTCATCAATCAATGTCAGGTGGCAAGGATCAAACAGTAGATAACATTTCAAAGAAATCTGAGGGCTTAGTCTAAGTCAGTGTCTGTCAGGTAAGGGGGTTTGCAAAAACTTTGGGAGACATACTCATTTCCTGCTTGGACCCTTATCATATGAATGGAAGCACTCTTAGGAAGAAGAGTGCCTGCTTCACAGGACTTTAGGCATTCTTTCTTATGATCGATCACCCCAGATCCTGCTAGTCCAGGAAGGACTCTAGTCCAGGAAGCACAGAGACTCCCAAACAAGATGGATGCAAATAGGCCCACTCCAAGACACATCTTAATTAAAATGCCAAAGGTTAAAGATAAAGAGAGAATCTTACAAGCAGCAAGAGAAAAGAAGTTAGTTACCTACAGGGGAATTCCCATAAGACCATCAGCTGATTTCTCAAAAGAAATTTTGTAGGCTAGATGGGATTGGCAAGAAATATTCAAAGTCATGAAAAGCAGGGACCTATAGTAGGAAAGACTGGTCTACCTAGCAAAGATACCTTTTATAATCGAAGGGCAGATAAAGAGCTTCCCAGACTAGAAAAAGCTAAAGGAGTTCATCATCGCCAAACCATTATTATATGGAATGTTACAGGGACTGTAACATTTTAGAAAATCAAGATCAAAGTTATGAACAATAAAATGGCAATCAGTACATATCTATCAACCAAACAGAAACAGAATCATGGCTATGGAGAGTGTTTTGATGGTTGCCATATAGGACTGGGGTATGGGAGAACAGATAAAGAGGAGAGGGGATTAAGAGTACAAATAGGTAGTTACAGAATAGCCATGGGAATATAAAGTACCATACAGGAAATGGAGTAGCCAAAGAACTTAAATGCATGGCCAGTGGCATGGGGATTGCCTGGGGGTGTGGGGGAGTCTGGGTAGAAGAGAAAAAACAGGGATAAATTGGGACAACTGTAATAACATAATCAATAAAATATAATTTAAAAAATGTACACCAAAAAACTATTGGGAGGGAGTAATGTACACTCATATATCAGGCAACGAAGTAATAAAAAAGTATATATTTTGTTTGTGGATTTCATGATACTTACAGTATTTGTCATCTTTAAACTTTGGTAAACTACTGTAATTCTTCTCCTCAACCTAAATACATATTCAGCAACTTGTAAATAGTACTTCTGTATTCTCTTTAAAAATGTTTCCAAACTGTATAAGCAAGTGTGGATTTTCTCCCAATGGTAACTAATCTCTGACACAGTGAAATCCTCTTCTATTTGAGGGGATAGCTATGGGAAAATAATAAAATCATGTTGAGTAAATTCTCTCCTTGCTTTTGGATTTCCATTTTTCTTCTCTTTACTCATGAAGACTGATTCATTCATCTATAAAATGTGACTCTAGTCTCTTACTTTCACTTTAAACTCTAACACACAGGATTATAGATGAATTTTGGCTAGAGGTAGACCATTAATCCTGACTGACTGATTGTATTAGTCTTCTCCAGAGAAATAGAACCAATAGAATGGGGGAGACAGAGAGTCATTTTAAGGAATTGGCTCACACTACTGTGGAGGCCGGCAAGCAGGAAACCTGCAGGGTTTTGTTTTCATGCCAACACAGGCCTGCAGGCTGAAGACCCAGGGAAGAGTTGATGCTGCTTGAGTCTGAAAGCAGACTGCCACAAAATTTCCTCTTCCGCGGGGAAGTCAGTCTTTTTTTCTTCAGCTGTGGTGGAATGAGACCAGCCACACTGGGGAGAGTAATCTGCTTTACTCAGAGTCTACTGATTTAAATGTTAATCTCATAAAAAGAAATACCTTCACAGCAACAGAGTATTGTTAGATCAAATATCTGGGTACAGTGGCCTAGCCAACAGGACACACCCAGTTAACCATCACACTGATAAACACACAGTGAAGACGAGAAGGAGCATTGCCATATTTACTGAAGTCATGACATGAAAATATACACGCCATATTCTATTCAATTGTGGGATAATGGAGTCCAGGAAACTGAGTATCAACAAAGAGATCAACAAAGAGAGGACAGACCAGACAAAGAACACATGAGGGCCTGTCTGTAGATACAGAGCATAGAAAGAATGTTGAGATTTGGGCCAGGCTATGAGGTGGGCCCAGTCCCTAGGACCACCTAGAAAAAAATAAACTACTTTGAATTATATTTCCCCCGATCTCTTACAGAACTCCAGAAAAACAGTTCACAACTATGTGAACCAAATTCCCCTACAGTTCTAGTATTTATAACCCAATTTAATGTTATTAAATAAGATTTAGAGAAGACACGAGAGGAAATATTAAAACAAGAATATTTAATGATAAACTAGATTAGATGTGTTAGTGGCATATGCTACCTTTGGCCTCAGATAGCCTATCTATTAAATTACCATCTAGCCCTGGCTGGAGTGGCTCAGGGGTTGATTGCCAGCCTGCAAATCGAAGGGTCACCAGTTTGATTCCCAGTCAGGGCACATGCTCGGGTTGCAGGCCAGGTCCTCAGTAGGGGTCATGCAAAAGGCAACCACACATTGATGCTTCTCTCCCTCTCTTTCTCCCTTCTCCTCTCTCTAAAAATAAATAAAATCTTTAAAATAAATTACCATCTAAAAATTACAGCTTTGAGAGGCAAAGGGAGTTTGAAATAAAAGACTTTTATAGTTCCATCATATTTCAGAATAGCTGATTCTCTAAACACTCACTGTTTCAAAGAACTGCTTGTGAATTGACTTTTAACAAGTGCTGATAAAAATTAAACACAAAATAATCACCCTTTTTGATCCAAAACTTGAACATTTTGAAATGGAGCTGTGGGGTAGAAAAATCTTTGAATAAATTTTATTAAATGACATAGCATCTTAACAACATCCAATTGCTAAGTGGAAATCACCACACATTCCAGTATTCTTGTTAAGAGGTTTATAGCCTTTATTCTGGCCACAGCCATCAGGGAAGCTACAGGGGGTGTCTACAAGTATACCAAGGAGCTCTGAAGAAAGAAGCAGTCTGACGCGAATGCTCCCTTCTCAGTGTGCTCAACTGGCAGTACCTCCTGGCCTCTGTGCTCCAGGGGTCCTCCAGGCTCCACCCAGGCCCCACCCAGCCCTGTGCAGGCTGAGATACAAGGCCAAGCAAGGTTATGTCATATATCAGATCTGTTTGTGTTGTGGTGGCCACCAACACCCTGTTCCTAAGGGTGTGACCTCGGGCAAGCCTCTCCCTTGCGGTGTTAACAAGCTAAATTTTGCTCAAAGTCTTTAGTCTGTTGCTTGGCAGGGAGCTGGATACCACGAGTCCTGAATTTTTCCTGGGTTGGTGCAGATTCCACGTTCAAACTCTTTGAAGTTGTCCTCATTGATCCATTCCATAAAGTGATGGAATCCTGACCCCAGGGGATCACCAGGGAGGTGCCAGGGCTGCCTTCTGCAGGCAGCAAGAGTGACCTTGGAAAGGGCCACCAGCTGTGCAGCTTGGAGAAGGCACAAGACTCTCCGGCTCTGTTATTGCTAGTATAAGTTATGTTCATAAAATTCTTACCTGAAAACAATTTAAGACAGTCAAACAAAAGGGTTTATGAACCTTTTAGTTTGTTTTTTTTTTCCGACAAATATGCTCTTCATGCCACTGTGCAATGTAATATGACACATATTGCCCATCAAATCTGTCTTACACCGTGTTCGCCTGTCAGTCTCTAATTTGACTCAACTCTGCCTTCTAGGGAAGGTCTGTCTGCACATCTGGCTCCTATGCACTATTCACTCTCCAGCGTATGTGCCCTCTTTCTTTATTCTAATCCAAACCTAATGCCTCATTCAAAGATCTGATCATGTCTTAATCCCTTAATAAATGTGAGTGCGTGGAAAAGAAGCACCAAGATAATAAGGCATTCGAAATCTGCAGCAATTGTTTTACAAATCCTCATCTCACATAACACTCGTTTCTCGCATGCGGGGCTGAGATATTTTAACTACTTGGATCTTAATATTGAAAGTCTTTTTCCAATATTCATATTAAATATATAATTAGTAGACAAAATTTTTGATGCTAAAGAATTTATTTTATCCATTTAAACTTTAGTGTCAGCTAATACCTGCCAGAGGACAAAATGAATGTATTAATGAGTAAATACTAATAAAAATTGAAAAACTTATTCATTTTATATTACATTTTAAATGACCATTCTCCACACTTGAAAGGAATGTCCCCCCACATACATTAATATACCAACATTCTGATTACCCACTAGTTTTTATATTAATTAGAATAATTTTCTGATATTTACACTAGCTCAAAATTGTTGAGCTAAAAAGGGATTCTAAGGAAAGTAACTTCACTTGAAACCTGTATAATATTGTTAACCAGGGTCACCCCAATAAATGCAACAAAAAAGAAAAGGAAAGAACCTCACAGGGTGATTTGACCATGAACTCCTAACTGGGGAAGTCGTAGTGAGCAGTCGTTCCCCAGGAACATAACTCTTTAATGCAAGGTTTACCTTTGCCTTACGCAAGCCCTGCCTATTGCTCCCGTGCATCTAGGTTAGCACACATTTGAAATAAACCACCCTCAAGAGAGCACATGATCTTAATTATCCTGTAATCCCACCCCACATTTAGATAATCTTCCTTACCTTCCCTCCCTAATCACAAATAAATGAAACTGCACACTGTATTCTCTAACACTTAGCTCACTCTGCTGAGATCTTGCTTCCAGGTGTATTTTGCATTTGGCTCAAATAAATTTTTACATAAATTCTCTACAGTTTGAATATTTCTTACATGGACAAAGTATACTAACAAATGGAGTTTCTTTACCCAAAGTCTTAACCCTGAGCTTTGCGTCCTCAGCAGACTTCCCACCATATATGAGAACATGCAGAGTCAGCCAACCCACCATCATCACTCTTGTTTAGAAAGGCAACATGCATTTTTTTTGTCCCCACCCAAGGACATGTTTATTCATTTTAGAGAGAGGGACAGGGATGGAGAGAGAGAGGGAGAGAAACATCATTATGAGAGAGAAACATTGATCAATTGCCTCTTGTATGAACTCCAACAGGGATCAAACCCACAACCTAGGCATGTACCCTGACCAGAAATCGAACCCATGACCTTTGGCTTCTGGAATGACACTCCAACCAACTGAGTCACACTGGCCAGGGCACAACATGTATTTTTCGTGTATCCAATTGTAAGTCCTTTGAATGCATAGACTAGGATTTCTACTTCTTTTATATTCTTTACACCATTACTGGGTTATCAGAGATGCTCAATAAATATTTGTCACATTGTTTTTTCTATTATTAAATGGCACCTTCCAACATCAGAAGATCTAGCAGTCTTCACCCCACTACCCACATGCCTGCATGTGTCTTTCCAGCACAAATTCTAACTGTTAGTCTTTTGATCAGAACCAAAGAGTAATTGAGACCACTGTTTTGTTTTGTGTATATCCCTGAGGGTACCCAGTTTCTCTCCTAATTCTTAACTATTTAAAAAGAATCAAAAATATGTAATAACAATATCTAACCTCACTACCCATTTTCTGGCAACTAAATCTCTGGAAACCCAAAGGGCATTGGCTGAGAACAAGGAGAGCAGCATCGACTTTAACAATGATAACTACCTTTATTAGCTACTTAAGTTGTATCAGGCATTTGGTGAGCACTTTACATGGATCATCTTATTTATTCTCTTAATGCATTTATGAGGTAGCTTTTGTAACTGGATGACCATAACTCCTAAAGTGGTTCTCACAGAGAAGAGAGACCTAGGGTACGCGCAGAGTCCTGGCAGTTAGGATGGGGAAGATAGAGCAGCCTTGATGACTACACCCCAGAGAGGAAAGGGAATGTCTCATCCAAGGTTAGCAGGGATGAACAACGACACCCAGGACCACATGTTCTTCCACCCTACCTCGTCTTAGGTGAAAGGCAACACCCTGTGTACACGGGGGAAGAGAGCCCTGAACAGACTGAAATTGTTCCCACCAGCGGTGAACTAAGTGTTATAATAGAAATTAATTTCAGTTAGGGAAAAATAAATGTGTATTTCTTGCACATCTGAGTTTACAGACCTAGATAATAATATCATGCCTATGGCTCAGCAGGGCGGAAAGCTGCTTCAAACACTTGTTCAGGGTCATATAGATATTCAGTGATGGCATCTGGATTTGAAGCCATAGTGTCTGAATCCAGAGTTAACCCTATATGTATTTTTATATATGTTGGATATACAAAAATATTACAAATATAATTAGAATAGTATGACATTCAAAAGGTAACCTGTCTTAGTTTAATTTCTTCCAGAAGTAGTGTCCTTTCTGTGTATCCCTAAGTTGTCAAGAAAAGGCATAAATATACGTGGACCATAACACTATTTTATAAAAAGAAGTATCATTCAAACTACATCTAGAATTCAAAATTTTTCAGCAGCCACATTTTAAAAAAGAAAAAGGTAAAATTAATTTCCATAATATATTTCCTTTATATGAAATGATCAAATGGTCAAGTGATTACACTAAGTCTCCTTAACATATCACCACACATATTCACAAAAAATATTTTTTCTTGTAATTAGTACTTTTAAGATCTACTCTCTAAACTTTCAAATACACAATACGGCCCTGACCAGTGTGGCTCAGTTGGTTGCACATCGTTCTGTAAACCGAAAGGTCGCCACTTCCATTCCCAGTCAGGGCACATGCCTGGGTTGCAGGTTCGGCCCATTTGGGACACATAGGAGAGGTAACAGATCGATGTTTCTCTTCCACATCAGTGTTTCTCTCCTCTTTCTCCCTTCTCTCCCTAAAAATAAATAAAATCTTTTTGAAAAATATGCAATGCACTATTATATATGTTAATTATAGCCTCTGGAACGTATTTTGTACTGACGCCACATCTCAATCCAAATGAGCCACAAGTATAGAGTGCTCAGTTTCCATGAGATGTAGTCTCCCCGTAAGAGCAACCGCTAGAATATTTTAGAAGCACAAGAACTGCCAACATTTTCCACTTAAAGATGTCCCTTCCCCTTAACCTGGCCACCGCCATCCACCTGCACATTCGTCACCACTAATGAATATGTAGAGAACCCCACTCAAGCCCAAGTGGCATGCTTCCTAGGCTCAAACGTGTCTGAGCATTTCTGGCAAACGGATGAATCAGAGCCACAGGGAATCTGCTCAGGGGTGGGGCGAGAAGGGCAAAAGAAAGACAAGGAAGTGAAACTCACTCTTTTAATAAAAATACCCTAGCTAAAGAGCGAGAGGAGTAATACTGCGTGTGGCTCATTTTATTCTGAGAGCCCCCACTCTTCCTGCCTGGACCCCCTACCCCCTTACTCTCCCTCTATCCTGCACCCAGGTCCCTGGCACTTTCCCTCTTTCCAAGGACCTGGGCCAGAAGCGGAGAGGAGAAGCCATCAACAGAAATGTAGGAGAGCTGCTGAGCACAAAGGTCTGAGAAATACTGGGCACCCAGATCAACACTGCCCTGAAACCTCCCACAGACGACCAATAAGGAAAGTTCCTACCCAAAAGAGAGGGGAGGAAGTTTTCTTATTTGGAGATGAAGCCAGTACAGATTGGAGAAACCAAAGAATCGAGTGAAGCCTTGGCATAACTAGAGCTCCACACACCAGCAGTGCCCAGGGCACTTCCAGCCACGGAGCAAAGCCGCAGTGACCTGGCTGGCCTCTGCCTCTCAGAGCTATTATCCTCACAGCCACATGTTCAGCAGCTGCTTACTCACTCACAAGCTGAAGACACCAGGTGGCCTGCCTGTCCTCAGCATCTCATGTACAGGAAGGAAAATGTGCGACTGCATGGTGACCGAGAGAACTCAGTGTGAACGCTTTCAGAAATGGACAGAGACTCCAAGAAATAGTTGGGATGGAGATATCTGGAGGCAGCTGGAGGTTCTACAGAGGCAAGTACAAGCAAGATCAAAGAAATAATCTCCATGTTAATTCCTAGCTTTGTGATCTCAACATGGGTTGCACAAGCACTGTGCTAATCACACTAGCGTTATACTCCACCTCATGTAGGTGCCCAGTGATTGCTCAATTATTTTTTCCTGACCTCAGGGAAAGAAAATTAACATGTCAATGGAGGCCCCGAGAGACCACTTGTGGGAGATGCACTGGGACGAATTAAGGATTGTGTCTGAGACCCATCCTGCAGGGGACACACTTCCCCCCTAAGGTGGATCCTGATCCTGTACCTGAGAAATAAATACTGAATGGAAGGCTCACCTTTAGCTGATGTTTTCAAACAGGAATAAAGGGAGCAAAGGGAATTGGTATTTTGGCAATTAATTATTAACAATATAAGTGAGAATAAATGATCTCACCCAGCAAATCGTTTAATTGTAATTGTTTTATCAAGGGTTCTTTTTAATGTCTCATGTTTGCTTTAATAGAAGTTTATCTCGGCTCCTCAGTCCTATAAGTGGGTGAGAAGTGAGTCACACTGTTTCAGAAATTCAAATCATGTTGCATAAATAAATGAAAAAAATGATTCATCCTTTCAGATTTTTCTAAACCAGTTGCAACTGAGCTGCCAAAAAGACTAACAGCAGGAGTATTTGTCCACAAGAGGGCACCAGAAGCCGACTTTCCTTATGTAATCTCGGTGGAGCTAGCAAAGATTTTCAAATATGATGACAAAGTTAAAGACAGGAATGAGTCAGATGTATGTATAAAATCAGTAGGCAGGTGTCTCTGGTTCACATGTTTGTTTATGCTAATGCTTAAAGAGTATTGAAATCTCCAAGGCTCAGGATGTAAAATATGTAAATAGCAACATCTGAGAAAGAGGGATAGTGATATCATTCTACTTGAAATTGCCTTGCTGAGTACAGTGGGTTTGTTAATGAATTAATTTCAATCAGCTTTTCTCCAGTTAAAAGAAAACTCCAGGTATTTCAATTATTAGAATCATTGGTACATTTCTTCTCATGCAATGACAAAACTGTTACAACAATTAAACAACAAAAGCATTAATGAGGTATCTGAGGTGGTAAAAGTCGTTGTTAATTTGCTAAGCAATGCCAATCTTAAGGATTTGGGGTTTGAAATGAAGCTGTAATGGAGAAGGTGAAGAAAGGGTTTTAGAATATTCTTTTACCAAAAGAGACAGCAACAAAGTTGTTTTTAAAGGATAACTAAGAAAACTAAAAAATATAATCCAAATTAGTAGACATTGATTTAAATAAGTGTTTTTAAAAAGAAAAGGTTAATTGTACTGTGGAACTAAGAGCCCAGATACTTTCATCAGGAAAATGTCAAGCCAATAATTCTTAGAACAGGTGCATATTGAGCAGTTTAATTCAGAGTATTCAATCTCTCACCCCTGTGACCAGAACTGTATTAACAAGTTGCATTCCTTCATTGCACCCTGCATTTCTTCTTTCAACTTTTGAACTTGTAACCTGAACACCACACCCTTTATTGTGGAACAGTGGAGTGGTATAGTACTTAGTCCTAGAGTTGTTTTGTTTTGTCTTCTTTTGTTTCAGCCAATCAAGGACACACACAGAATTTAAAAGAACAAACAAATAGCTCAGTTTAGAGCAACAGCTTCAACTCAGAATCCACGGGGCAGTGGAAACTTGAAATAGACTATTTAATCCATCTCTCAGTATTTTTGTTATCTATTGCCACACAATCAGTTACTCCAACAAATAGCAATTTAAAACAACACAGCTTTATTACTCACAGTTTCTTTGGATCAGGAGTTCAGAAAAAGTTCAGCTGGTGGTTCTTGCTCAGAGTCTCATGAGACTGCAGTCAGGGTGCCAGCCCGGCTATACTCATCTGAAGGCTTGGTCAAGGCTAGAAGATCTACTTCCAAGACCACTCACTCACATGGCTATTGGAAGGAGAAGGCAGTTCCTTGCTGATGGGCTGCTCTGCGTTGCTGCTTGATGATCGTCACACCACCACAGCTGGCTTCTTCCAGATCCACTGATCCATGAGAACAGAGCAGAAGCCACATATCTCTTAGGACCTAGACTGGAAAGACACAATCATTTCCACAATCCTATTGGTCACATAAGTTGGGCCTTTACAATGTGGGCAGAGACTACATAAGGATGTGAATGCCAGGGGGGTAGAACCATGGATAACTATCTGGATAGCTGGTCCCATGCCCGGCTCCTCCAGCGTTCTACATGTCCATGGCACTCCCGCATGGCCAGCCTAGATGGAGGCAGGACAGGTGATTCTCTGCCGAGATCCCTTTTCCATCCCCTTCCTCCCACAGCGTACCTCCCACAGAGTGATCCCTGCTCACTCTGACACCTTCAACCAGACCCCATAGGCTGTCACTGGGCATCTTCTGGCTCAGCTCTTTTATGTTTTATTGTCAAATGTTCTGGAGATTTTTCATTACTGAGATAAGAAAACAAGGGGGGAAAAGTCTTCACTAAAGTCAGTCTTTCAGATTCTCAACATAGAGCTATTAGCTTCTTCATAACACCAAGATTAACACCTCTTTAATATTTCTCCTGCATTTTATTACATTAAAGAAGATTTGTCTCCCTGAGTCAAATTTCCAAAAACGCTGTTCTCTTGGTCTCCCTATGAGCCAGACTCCAGGCAGGGGGTGGGGGGAAGGGAGGGTTGCAGACTGAGAAGGAAGAAGGAAAAACACACATTACCATGCAACAGTGGTAATTTGTAAGTTATTTCTAAAGTATTCCTTTGGTATACTTCTTCTCCAATAAAATATAAACTCTGTAAATGCAGGCAGTGTCTACTCATTGACTAGTTTAATCCCAGGAACCACCAGTGTCTGGTACAAAACAGATACTCAAAAACCATTTAGAATAAAATAGGCAGCCACCTCAGTACTATTATCTGAGAAGCTAAAACTGTCTCCTCATGGTAATCCTAGTGAAGATTCATAAATCACTGTTAAAATATAACTATGTGGTCTGAGATATAATATATTAAATAATTTTAAAATAGTGGCCTCTTATATAATTAACTAGTATAAATGTTCATTTCTTAGTGTGTGTTTATAATGCATCATAACTTAATAATAAACCCAAATTTTGTCATCCACAAACTCATTCATTGAGCACCCACTCTATGATTAAATCTTTCTATGGTTGGTCAATAACTAAAATTATACCTGTTAGCAGGATTCATTTCCAGTTCACTGGTGAATTTAAATCCCTCCTCCTAGGTATGCATTCCGTAATGGAGTGATTCGCCAAGATTGCCACCTCAGTGCAAACCCAGAGCTCAACACAGAGTGTCATCACAGGCAGTGGCGTTGCGGCCCCAGCACGCAGGGGATCAGGAAGGCTGGCACCTACAGGGTCACGCTTCATGTATCGGCCAGGACTCAGAGGAAGAGAGGCCTTGTGCCGCTGTGTACGGTGTACCTTGTGTGGTGCTCCGCTCAACCCAAAAGAGAAGGCATGGGCCAGCAGAAATCATTCAGGGAGCAGGAAGAAATCTGTCACTCTGGGTCCCGGCCAGAATTAGAGAAAATTCACCAGATAATACGAGGAGAATTTATTTTTAAAGGAATGAGTTTTGAAGATACAGTGGATGCAGACAAGCCTTATGGGATAGTGCAAGTCAGCGGGACGGTACTGCTCAAGTAGCCAAAAAAGGCTTAGAAGAGACCAGTTGCCAACCCCCAGATGGAGAATGCTGTTTGCTGCCTCCTGAAGAGGAGCTTAACCTTTCCCAGCCCCACCCTGCTCTCCCCCCCAGTCTCCTGTGGAAGACAGGCAGGAGATGCCCCAAATATCCAAGACAGGACACTGGAAAGCTTTTATTTCTCTCCAAATCCTTCATACATAACCCAATGCCTGCTACAAGCTATGAGTCCTTGTTGTTTTAGCAAATGTTGTTTTATACGAACTGAGCGTAACCCTCCACACCCCCACCCGTGTGTGATACCAGGCAGGTCATGTTAGCCCCTGCATGCTCAGCTACCCCACTCCTGGCATCAGAATAATAATAATAAGAGGGACTCTTTCCAAAAATTAAAAAATAGATAATATGTTGTGAATTCTACATCTCTAGACAAATACCTGTCCAGGAAGATCCCTAAATGAATATTGGAAATCTGAGACAGAGGAATCCATATTTAATTCCATGTTACTCAATCAATCTATGCTTATATGGAAAAAGATCAGTCTTACAAAAGAAACATCTTGTTTAATTATTTGTTTAGATTTAATTGCAGCTGTGTAAAAATAGAACTGAGTTGTCCAAAATACTAGCCATTAGTCACATGTGGCTATTTAAATTTAAATTAATTAAAATTAAATATAATAGAAAATTTAGTTTCAGTCATATATATTGCATTTCAAGTGTACCATAGCCACATGTATTAGTGAAGAACAAACATTCCCCCCTTTGCATGAAGTTCCATGGGATGATCCTGAGCCTAGATGACCGCTCAAGATTCTTCCAGAATTATATTTGAAACTCACATGACTAAAATTAAAAATGACTACACTTGGGTTAGGTTATTCTGACCATGACTGAGGTATGATCACAACATTAGATTCAAACTATTAATAATGGCTATCAACATTGATTTTTAGAAAGAAGACAAGTATTGCTATATTTAGCTGCTGTTAAGTTATATTTAACAGAAATGATGTAAAGTTTAAGTTCATAGAATCATGAGGATCCTTTTTAAGTTTATTTCTCTCTGCTTATATAACAAGAAGTTCTATAATAAAAATGATATTTTGCCAAGTGGAATCACTTACTTACATCATTGTTGATATAAACAACACAACAGATGCAGGCCTAGGTAGTCAGAACACAGATATGTTGGAATTTAATTTGCCACATCATTCAGCCCTTATTATAGCACTAAGTATGACCTTACCACTTATGGCAGGATCTGAAATAGGATGCTTTTCGTTGACTCCAATTTTTGGTGTCAGCTAAGAAAAACTGCTGGATATCCTCCTTTCTAAAGGGCTTCCCCAGTACAAAGCCAACAGGATCTCACAACCAGCACAGCCAGTGGCCTACTTAGGACGAATATTAGAGATTCATGGAAGAGGAGACTTTGAAATGAATTCAAGGACAGTGTGGTGTCTCCCTTCACCCTGCTGTGCGGAAGCAGGAAGTGCTGTGCTGCCCCCAAAAGTAATACGAGTGAGAAGAGTCCTAAGAGAATGACTCAGAGAGATTAATGTCTTCTGCAGGAGGTTTCTCACCACTCACATGGAATTTTGCTGAGTGGCAAAAAAAAAATGTGTAGCCACACTCATGACAGTATTTGGGGACACTCTAATATCTTCTCCCAGGTGTTGGAGGCAGGCAGAAAGATGCAGACTGGAGCCAGACTAGAGGCCCTAAAGGGATCTGTAGGCAGGAGGGGGCTGGGACAACCCAGAATGGCAGGGGAAGGAGAGAGACCAACGAGAGGAGTGGCCTGCACTTGCAACCATCAGCTGAATCCAGATGCATTTTTCCCAGGTTCCATGTGCCTGACCTGAAAGACAGCCTCTCAAGTCTAGTTAGTGACAGGGATGTTGGAAAGTGTCAACCAGTGATGGAAATGCTTTGCAAGCTCCAAGAAACTACAGAGGTGACTGAAGAGGGCAAAGAATACATAAAATCCTCCAACAGAAGAGAACTAACAGCTGGTGCCTGTCAAAATCGAGAGGAATCAGCACCCAAAACACAGTCCCTGAAGAAAGACCGATAGTCAGTAATAGGGAACTCAGCAGTGATATACAGAACAACTAATAAGTATTGAGTAAATGCTTTACATCAATTAACTCATAAAGCCTCAGGACCAGAAATAATTATTCAAATTAAATCATAAATGAGGAAACTGGGAGACTATGGAGTTATAACTAAAGTCACAAAACCGGTGGGTGGTAGATGGTCTAACACCAGTTATCTACTTACAAAGTTTATGCTCTTAACCACTGTCCTCTACTGCCTCCCTTTCTGCCCCTTAGCAGCTCATCACACCCCCTGCCTGAACCCAGAAGAGCCAAAGCGCAGTGAGTGGAGAAATGGAGCAAGATTTGAAAAAAGGAGATGGAAACAAAAGTTAACACGTCCCGCTGCTGCCCACATCACTGATCCCTAAAACAGAGTCCGGTCTGATCCTAAAGGCAAAAAACTTTACATCGGAAGCAAGGTTAAAATGTTGCTCTAGATTGGACCCTTAAACACCTGTTAGTGACTAACAAACTATAAGACTTGTTTTAAATGCTATCAAATACTGGGGAAGGGAAATCCAAAAAATCAGGTGTGGCATGTGGTAGTACAAAAATAAAGCTATTTTCTGACCTCATTTCACTGAATCCAGAGCAGTCAATAAATGTTTCATTTTATAGCTATTTTTATAGACAATGTGCAAATAGCTCTGCTATGCAGATCAATAAATAAACTCTTCAAGGTGGAGTGAAGAGAAATTTTAGTCTTAGGTTTATCAGAATTAAGTCTGGAAGGACTTTGGAAAGTTATCTATTATCCTTTAACAGACTGTAAATCTAAACTATCAATAAAAAAACCATTAAATGTATTTTTATTTCATTAAAATATTTTCTCTAAATAAAATCTTTTAAAATAAATAAATAAATAAACCTAGTTAACACATCATGGCTACCATGACACAGTGTGTTGAGTGTTGTCTGCAAAGCCAAAGGTCGAAAGTTCAGTTCCCAGGCAGGACACATGCCTGGGTTGCAGGCCTGGTCCCCAGTGGGGGCATGTATGAGAGGCAACTGAGGCAATCGAGGCAATCGACCAGTGTTTCTCTCACATAGCAATGTTTACCTCCCTCTCTTCCTTCCTACCTTCCCTAAAAGAAAAGAAATAAAATCTTCAAAATACATAAAAGAAATAAAATCTTCAAAATACATAAACAAATAATGTTTTCTTGTTTTTTCAACACACAATGTAAATTAAATCAAAATGAAGAACAACTAACCGCTATAGAAGTTTTCAGAGTAACTGAAGCTTAATGGTGATCTAAGAACACAGAAGAATACACTAACAGAATATTGATTTCCATGTCTTCTCAAAACTTCACAAGTACCAAAATTTGCAACTTCAAAAATCATATTTCTTCATCAACTGCTTATCCTCTCACTTCACTTCTGGCAGTAGGATGAATGGGTTACAGCAGTCAAACTAATGAAAGCTGTAGAATAAATGGAAAATTGTCCTGACTTCCGGAAACCCACAATAGTTTAGAGAAGTTTGAAATAATTTGGATATGCAATATTCAAACTGTCTTTCTAGCAGATTACACATAAAATATTCTCGATAGTTATTGAGGGGAAAAAATCTGTCAAAAACTTACTGATATTTTGAACCAGATCATTCTCACCTGAAAGCCTGCTTGGTGTAGTGAGCCTTGAATAAAGATGTTTGATCAGTAATTTTTGATTGAGTAAATGACTTTCCTGAGATATTTCACAGGAAAAGTGGTCCTCAAGAAAGAAGCCTTGTTAGAAAACTTAAATTGTCTATAGAGTCTTTAAAGTTGACTAATCTCGGAGAGGACATAATCTCTAGATGAAAAAAAAAAGCACCTGAAAAAATTTTATGTTGCAGGAACCCTAAACAATGGCTCAGCCTGGGGTAGTAATCGTGCTCACAAAGGACACAAATATAACAGCTACCTCATTTCACTTCCTTCCTGACCTTTTGTAACTTTCTAACTGTATATGCTTTTCCAAAGTTAATTTTATCAGCAGCTTCCCATTTTTAAGTGAGGGCAAAATTAAAAGGAGCCCATTCTAGTTTTACCTAACAGCAATAAAGGCCTAGGCCACCTCTTCAGAAATTCTTATTTTTAATTTATCTTGGGTGAACCTAAAGTGTAAGTATTTTTAAATAGTCTCCCTGGGATGAGAACCACTGCTCTGGCTCATTTCTATATTCAGATTTGGCTCATTATTCTTTAAAAAGACCTTCAATCTAAGGCAAACAGAAGAGATAGCTGCAACTCTCCACTTAGCATCTCTACAAGCAGAGTCAGCCTTCAATGTCCCAACGATCCTGAAATTCTGCAATTACGCCATTTCCTGGCTATTCACTGTAGTTTCCCCAGAACAACACATACCTTAAATGGGAACAAAATTTTCATAAATAAATCGTAAATATAATGTAAAATCTGGTTCTTTAAAGACTGTTAAACAGATTCAGTGCCCAGACACAAGGTATTTGTCGAATCTTAGTTGAAACTGAAATTAGGACATTGTTTTTACTTCAAATGATCCTCATTACAAATTTATATAGTATTCATCAAAATAACAGATATGAATGACATTTGAATCCACATGCACTTGTATTTATGTCTACGGATATTCCACTTTAATTTGCCATTGGTTAAACAGTAGCTCATGATTCTTCAGTTGCCTTCCTTGGATAGGAAATTAGTCCTCTCTACCTTCAAAGAAGCTCTAAGGCTGGTGTAATCAGGAGCTCTGAGCATGTAAGCAAAGCCAATCATTATTTCAACTAGAGTTTCACTTGATGACGGAATCAGGAGAAAGTTAATTCCCAATAACATGGCATGCAAAACTGCATGAAAACAGCCAAGGGAGAGGTGGAAACTGAGTAGGAAAAATCATTTTCCATTTTTTATCAAAGGTTTTTCAATCTGCAAGTCCTTTCAGCTTTTTTATTCAAATGCTAATGTTAAAATTAAATAGTTAAAATTAAGCACACCAGTTTTGGTGTGCTTTATTCAAGAAAACACCACATTATTTAACCAGCATTTATATTACCACTCATACATTTTGTTATTCCCATGGCAAATCTATGAGGCAGAACATCCCTCTTTTACAGACTGGTAAGGCAAGGCTCAGAAATATATAACAATTTTTCTTCAGTGTCAAACAGCAAAATTATGGCAAAGCAGACTATCCTTAAATTACTGATTTTTGCTTCATCTCTAATATAAATGTTAACATATATCAGTCAAATGCATGATCATTACTCTCACGAATTGATCAAACAGTGTTATTTATTGTTTGCCTAGCACTCTATCATCAAGCTCAATAAGGATGCAAAAGAGTAATAAAAAATAACCTCATAGAATTTCTGGTCTGGCCAGGTAACTATCAATTTCAGTTAGCTTTAAATTTTTAATTCTGTTTTTTTTTTAAGTTAGAGTTTTTAATAACACTATGGTGGATGTAAGTTGGCAAATGAAAATGTGAGAAATACTACAAAACTAATTATTTGACATAAACAAATGAAAAGCGTTGGGGGGGGGCGAGGAAGATAAAAGAGGAACAGAAATCAACAGATTAAAATCACTAAGGAAAATGTCCACCAAATTTAATATGTGTGTCTCATTTAGGTTCCAATATGAGTAAATCTACTGAGGGAATGTGAGCACTGACTGGGCATTTAATGGTAAGGAATCATTTCATTGAGGAGTGACAATGTTACTTGGACACATTTTAAAAAATACTTCTCAACTGTTAGAGATAAAATTAAAAGGTTAGCAACCAGTTAATAATGGCTAGCAAGTACTGGGCATTTCATAGTTTCCAGGGACCATGCTCGGTATTACACGTGTTACCTCATTTAGAACTCATAACGCTAAACTTTGGGTGTCATTTTACAGAGGAAAAACCGAGATCCAGATTTCTTAAGGCTCATACTCCAAATCATAGAGGTAAGAAAAGGCTGAACTAGTTTTGAATCCAGATCTGTCCGATTATAAAGTTCATGCCGTAGGCACTCCACCTGTTGCTAACTGGGGGGGGGGGGGGGGGGGGGGGGTGTNGGGGGGGGGGAGGGTGTTGTTATTGTTATTGTTGTTATTGTTATTGTTGTTCTTTTCAAATCTACTGTAGCATTCTAGACTATGCTTTTAAAGGTCGAAGAAATAAGGGAATGTTGCTAAAACCTGAACAATCAAAGCTTTTACTGCTAGTGAGTTTGTAAGAAACGTCTCACAAAGAACAACCTGGATTTCCTTTTGATTGTCACTATAAAGAATTAGAGGAATTTCTTAGGGAAGACAGAAACATTGTTCTTCTCCCAAATTGGTTCTATAAATTCAGCAAGTGAGTGAACACATTCAAGAATAAGGGATGTGGCAGAACAAGCATTTAAATCACTTCAACTTCAAAATGCTTTGTTCTCTCCAAATCCTTCTGATCATTAAGCCAGCAGTAAATGGAGGTCTACATAAGAACATTTTGAGGAATATTTTCCAGAAAGTTTGTAAGAAATAGTGCTCCTTTGAACTGAATAAATTTTCTCCAGTAATTTATGTGGAGGCAGATGAGCCTCTGCTCCAAAGAGATAGCCTACTGTCATGAATGTATTAAATTCTATACAATGTCTCAGAAAATAATTGGATGTAGTCAAACTTTAGTGTAGAGAGATAAGATTTCTGAGATGATACTTAGAACTGCAGAGCCAGCAATGTCTCAAATTAACATATTGGTCCTAATATTGTTCTCGTGTGTCTGAGTGGTGTAAACTAGCATTAACTCATTTTAAAAATTTGGAAAGGAGAAAAGAAATCTTGTTTGATCTCCCATTCATCCTCTTCTTTACATTTATAACAGAGTATGTATTCAGTACAACAATGTTGTAAATAAGCATTACTTGGTGTTTATAAAACATGTGTAAGAAAGACTAAATAGGGAAAGAGCTAACAGGAGTGCGTTATATCCATCACATGGTCCAGCTGCTTGCTCCTGTCTCTGTTGCTAGCAAAAGATCATCACAGGTGAATTTGCAGGTGAAAAAATTACTTCTCTCAGTACTCTCTTCAGGTAATAAAATTTTAGGCCTGTTGCCAAAGATTCACAGAAATCTAGAATTAGAGATGATTTTAGAAATCATCTAGTCACATACTCTTTTTTGTACAGAGAAATTAAACCCAAAGAGGTCAAATAATTTGGCTAAGGTAACACAATAGAATTGCATAATGAAAGAGCTGGACCAAGAAATGTAACTTCTTCCCCCTGGGGACAACTTTGGAGCAAATGACTGCCTGAATTATCTTAAGAAATTATACTTAAACCTTCAGAGTAACAGTGCACATTTTAGCTAAATCTTGCTTTATGAAATAAATATTTTATAGGATGAAAGACTTTAAAGTCTCTATGTTATGAGTGTAACACATTTCTAGAAAATATTTTTCTCCACTTCAAAATGAAAACATTAGTTACACATATAAAAATATCTTGAAAGAACCATAAAAAGATAATAATTTCCTTAAGGAGTGACACGTATCAACCCATTCTATCAAAAAATGACATAAATTGAACACTGTATGCACTTTAAAGTATTCTTTCATCAGAAAAAATCTTTAAGGAAGTCCTGTAATTTCACATTCTTGAACTTTACTGAGTCATTCATCTGAAAATCCCTGTTGTATTTTGAATTTTTAAAAATCTCTAGCTGTACTCAGAAATCTGAAACTATATTAAACTTCATATGATGTCATTTTAAAATCCATAAGAAATAATGTCATAAGACAGTCAACACTAAAAACAGAGGTATTAAGTACAATTGTGCAAATAAATTTCCAAGAAGAAAATGTCGGTTTAAGGTTCATTATTCCAACCTCTGAATTTAATAGAAAGTAATTTTCTTACAAAGTCAATTTATCATGGAATAAAATACCAAATTATGTACCTGTGTGTGTGTTTAAATCTTGTCCTAATGGCATTGAACAGATCAAGTCATTAATTATTTTAAATTACTAAACATTTACAAGGTCTGCTCAGAAAAAGTCCAACAATTTTTAATATAATAAGAATGAGATAGAAAGGAGATAGAAAGAGAGAATGAAAGAGAAAAATGAAAAAGAGAAGCAGGATAAAGCTAGTTTGGCAAACAATTAACAATTGGTAAATTTAAGTAAGAGATAACCAAGAATTCATTGTATTACTCCTCAATTTTTACTGTATTTTTGACAAATTTCAGATAAAAGAGCATCCCCTGTATATATATACATATATACTATTTATATACTATATACATACACATATATACTATATTTATACAAACACATATATATGTGTGTATTCAAAGAAACAAAGTAAAGAATAAGATTAGATGCTTTATGGTAGAGAACAAAATTTTAAATAAAGTAACCCAGGTAAAAGCTCAGAGATAATAGAATTAAGTGATTAGATTATGTTCATAGCTGGAAACATAAACTCAATCAATTGCATGGACAGTAACCATCTTTTTAAAAGAATGTATAGCTTTGCACAGAGCAGTATTGTAACCAATGAGGTTTATCTGAGGTACAATTATTGCTAATTGAAAATGTTTGCCAATATCCACCCCCCAAAAGAAAAGAATATATAAAAGAAGGGGATAGTCTGCTTGTTGTGTACGAAAGAGGGATTTGAAGAGCTTAATGTCAGTGCTGGATTTCTAGCACTCTCTGGAGAATAGGGAGTTTTACAAGCATAGAACTTTGTGTTAATTTGCCAATTAAACAACCATAATGAACTGGAAGTATCGGGCACCAGCCATGGAGGTACAAGTCATTCAAATCATCAAATTTCCTGCTCATGAAGACCATTCTGTAGATTTTGCTGGAGAAAAAAGAAGAGAAAATTCACGTTGACCAGTAGACAATGCCCTGTCCCTTTGGCAAATATATTTTTATATTCTTTTTTTTATTTATTTTAACTGTTGTTCAAGTACAGTTTTCTGTCTTTTACTCTCATCCCAGTCCACCCACCCCAGCACTCCCCACCTCCCTCCCATTTTCACCCCCCCCTAGTTTTTGTCCATGTGTCTTTTGTACTTGTTCCTGTAAACCCTCCTCCTTTTCCCCTGAAATTCCCTCCCCTCTCCCCTCTGGTCCCTGTCAGCCTGTTCTCTATTTCAGTGTCTTTGGTTATATTTTGCTTGCTTCTTTGTTTTGTTGTTTAGCTTCCTATTAAAGGTCATATGGTATTTGACCTTTATGACCTTTATTAGAGATCATATGGTATTTGTCTTTCAACACCTGGCATGTTTCACTCAGCATAATGCTTTCCAGTTCCATCCATGCTGTTGCAAAAGGTAGGAGCTCCTTTGCTTTCTTTCTTTCTGCATAGAATTCCATTGTGTAAATGTACCATAGTTTTTTGATTCATTCATTTACTGATGGGCACCTAGGTTGCTTCCAACACTTGGCTATATACTTTTATTAACATTCTTGATTAATACATCAGCCTCCTCTAGTTTCAGTGAATATACATGGTTTAATATGTCTAGGTGATTATGAAAAATTGTGTTTCTGAGTATTTAGATATGTAAATATGGGAAGCAGAACCTGGGGTATGATAGATGCCAGAGTGTTTTCTTCAAGTGGTGTCTTTATTGTTAAAATTTAGTAATAATATCAGTAAGAAACATCTTACTGATGTTAAGAAACATCAGTGTTAAGAAACATCAGCTGGTGGTTAAGAAACATCTTTTAGTGTCGTAAACACCTTCAGGAAAGTCAAAAGAACTTTGACACTCTGTCCTATATAAAAGCACATAGAATCTCAGTTAAGAGAGAGAGCTCAACAAGATTATTATTTTCACATCTGTGCTGCTTTATAAAATCTTTAGTTCCCATAGAAATGAGTGAGTTGAAATTAATTCATTCAACAAACATTTGTTTGGTTTTTATTACATGTGAGTATTCATTCTTGGGATTCAGCACTGGTCCATGCTGTCATGAAGGTTTTGCTATATTGCCTATAATTTATGTTTAAAATGCTTCAAAATGGAAAGTAAAGAATTCTCTTTCACAAGGGCCCTTATCTCTCAAAGCACACTATATTTCATATGTTGCATTTGCCCAACTTGAATACCAACTTATTTCAGTTTTCAGCATAGCACCAGAAAATAAACTAGTGGGACCTCATAATGGTAAGTCCAGGTATTGTGAAATTCAAGTCAGTCTTGAAACCAACCAAAATTTTCAAGAGATAATTTCCTGCCTGTTGTACTAGATCTTTACTATTTGCCCTTTAACAAATATTAGCCATACAAATTATTTCTGAGACTACCTACAAGAGAGTTTTATTTAGATACCCAAGGAGAATGTTAGTAATGATAAAAAGGATAGTAATGATAAAAAGGTTAGTAATGAGTAGAAAGTAAGAGGAGATCAGCACTGGAACATGACCAATTTACAAAAAATCAATTCAGTACCAAATAAATGTTACAAATGAAATAATCAAAACACAACAGACATTGTGGAATACCATGGAAATACCCTGTTAGGAGAAGTTACAATAAATAAATTGAGTATACCTTACAAGGAAATATGAATAGAGTAAGAACAGTGATTACCACATTCTGAGATACCAGGGGAACTTTATGTAACAACAAAAAACAAATAGGAAGTGTAATACACCATAATAATTTTTCCCAAATAGCTATTTTGGCACAAGCACAATGGGGATTATAAAAAAATAGAAGGTGAACTAAAAAGAAGTCATGTTATACAGGTTTAAAAAGAGTTCTAGAGACTGACACCTGCTTGGTAAATTACCTCCAAATTTAAAGGCGAAGAAAAGAGTTAACATTCATTCCACCAGAAGTAACCATCATCTAGCTTAATTAAACAACTCTGAAGAAAGTCTGTTTGGCAAAAGAAAGCCAGCTTATAACTGGAATAAATAAATGATAGAATTAGAAATACAGGGGTGGGCAAAAGTAGGTCTATAGTTGCTCATATGGAAAAATACATGCAGGTTTTGACTATTGCAATAGTTTGATTAACTCAAAATAACAGCACAGTAAACCTACTTTTGCCCACCCCTGTATAAACTACTTAGCAAGCCCTAATAAGATTTTTAATTCAGCCAAGTTTTATCAATTGATGTCGGAAGAATTAGGCAAATGACTGTTGGTAACCTGGAAATCCATATAGTCCAGCTAAAAAAAAATCGATCATAAGCTGAGGAACATTCTTTACAATGAAAAAATAGATTTTCAAACCTCTTAATCCTATGGCCAAATTTAATATCAGCACTGGTGGCACTACCAAACATTGTGACTCCCAGTATGATGCAGTTGAAACTATTGAACAATACCTATGATTTTAACTTTGACAAAAAAACTTTTTCAATTTTTAATCTATAGAGAGAGGGGAAGGGAGAAAGAGAGGGAGAAAAACATCAATGTTTGGTTACCTCTCATGTGTCCCCCAATGGGGGGCTACAACCCACACAAGCATGTACCCACAACCCACAACCCAGGCATGTGCCCTGACTGAGAATCAAACTGGTGACCCTTTGGTTCCCAGTCCATGCTCAGTCCACTGAGCTACATCGGCCAGGGCTGACAAAAACTTTTAACTTGAATTTTATAAAGCCTTTATAATTAACTTTTAGATTACAGAGATTACTGGGGATAAAGCAGCAAGTCAAGTGCCACCCCAAGAAAATGATCAAATAATATGACATTCAGACAACAGGGAGGACCTCAGAAGAATGAAAGAGACTTAAGAAATTTAACAAGATGTGTTTGGAGTGGATCTTAACTCAAATAGACTGCATGCAAAGGGATAATAAGAAATTTTACATGGACTGTGTATTATGGTACAGTAATAAATTATTAATTTTGTTAAGTGTGATAATGTCATTTTTGGTCATAGAAGTTTTTTTCTATTTATAAAGGAACATATTGAAATATCAGAATGGGATGTTATATTTATTTAACTCAAAATATACCACCATAGGCAGCATTATATATATATATATATATATATATATATATATATATACACATTAGCATTAATCTACAAACTAAAAGCCAAACACATATACTAAGGACAGTTCGTATTGGAAGACTATTTAAAAATTCTTTATTTCTTATTGCATTTTCCCATTATCATTTTGTCCTCTTATATCCTCCCTCCCCTGCCCTGTAATCACTACACTGTTGTCCATGTTCATGAGCCCTTTCTCCTTTTTTGCTTAATGCCTCCTCATAGCCCCACAACTTTAGCTGTCATCCTGCTCTCTCTGACTATCTCTCTTTTGTTTTTTAGTTCAGTTTATATATTAGAGTCCACATATGTGTGAAATCATATGGTATTTGCCTTTCTCTGACTGGCTTATTTCACTTAGCATAATGTTCTCCAGGTCCATCCATACTGTTGCAAAGATAATTTTGTCTTGTTTTTTATGGCCTAATAGTACACAAAGGGTAACAATATCCACATCGTGGGAATGCCAGAGGATAATAGAGATAGTAAGGGATCAAGACCATATTGAAGAATGAATTTCTTGCCCCGGCTGGTGTGGCTCAGTGGATTGCATGACAGCCTATGAATTAAAGGGTTGCAGATTTGATTCCCAAGTCTAGGGCACATGCTTGGGTTGCTGGTCAGGTGCCCAGTATGAGGCTCATGGGAGGCAACCACACATTGATGTTTCTCTCCCTCTCTTTCTTCCTCCCTTCCCCTCTCTAAAAATAATTAAATAAAATCTTTTAAAAAAGAAATAATGACCAAAATCTTCCCTAATCTGGTGAAGGAAAAAGACACACAAGTCCAGAAAGCTCAGAGTGCCAAAAATGTTGGACCCAAAGAGGACTATACTAAGACACATCATAATTAAAATGACAAGGCTTAAAGACAAGAAGAGAATTCTAAAAGTCACAAGAAAAAAGCAGGTAGTTACATACAAGGGAGCACCAATTAAACTGTTGTCTGATATCTTGACAGAAACATTTCAGGCCAGAAGAGAGTATGGTGAAATACTCAAGGTTATGAAAAACAAGGACCTACAACCTAGGCTACTTTACCCAGCAAGGTTATGATTTAAAATCAAAGGAGAAATAAGTAGCTACCCAAACAAGAAAAAGCTAAAGGAGTTTGTTAATATCAAACCAGGACAGCAGCAAATGTTAGAGAGTATGCTTAAAGAAGAAAAAGAGGAGGAGGAGAAAGAAGATGAAGAAAAAGAAAGAAGAAAAAGGAGGAGGAAGAGTTGGAGGAGGAGGAAGGAGAAGAAGGAGAAGGAGGAGGAGGAGAAGAAGAAAAAGAAGAAGAAGAAGAAAAAGAGGAGGAGGAGGAAGAGGAAGAAGAAGAAGAAGAAGAAGAAGAAGAAGAAGAAGAAGAAGAAGAAGAAGAAGAAGGGGGGGGAAATAGTCTAACAATACAATGGCACTAAATATGTATCTAGCGATAATCGCCTTGAATGTAAATGTCTTAAATGCTCCAACCAAAAGATATTGGGTAGCTGAATATATAAGAAAACAGGACCCATATATATGCTTCCTGCAAAAGACCCATCTCAGATCTTTTAGAAAAAGAGATTTCACACAAATGGCAAGGAGAAAAAAACTGAGACAGCAGTGCTTATATCTGACAAAATGGACCTTAAACCAAGACTATGGTAAGAGACAAAAAAGGACACTATATAATGATCAAAGGAACAGTCCAACAAGAGGATATAACCCTGGTAATCATTAACACACTCAACACAGAAACACCTAAATATGTAAAGTAAATCATGATGGACATGAAGGGAGAGATGAACAGAAATACAGTCATAGTCAGGGATTTTATACTCCATCAACTTCAATGAACAGATTTTCCTGACAGAAAATCAACAAGGAAATAGTGGCCTTAAACAACACACAGATCAAGTGGATCTAATGGATATTTTCAGAGCATTTTACCACAAAGCAACAGAATATACATCCTTTTCAAGTGCACATGGAACATTTTCTAGTATATACCAGATGTTAGTACACAAACAAGTCTCAATAAAATTAGGAAGATTGAAATCATATCAAGTATATTCTCTGACCACAATGCTATGAAACTAGAAATAAATCAGAAAAACAACACTGAAAAACACACAAAGACATGGAAGCTAAATAACATGTCATTAAACAATGAATGGGCCAACAACAAGATCAAGAAAGAAATCAAAAGATATCTTGAAACAAATGAAAATGAGAACATGAGAATCCAAAATCTGTAGGACACTGGGAAAGCCATCCTAAGCAGGGAATTCATAGCATTACAGGACTATCTCAAAAAAACAAGCACAGACTCAAATAAACAATCTAACTTTACACTTAAAGGAACTTGAAAAAGAACAACAGAGAAAGCTTAAAGTAAATAGACAGGAGGAAATAATAAATATCAGAGAAGAAATCAATGAAACAGAGACTAAATAATGATGTAAAAGATCAATGAATCCAAGAGCTGGTTCTTTGAAAAGATAAACAAGATTGACAAAACTTTAACCAAATTCATCAAGAAAAAAAGAGAAAGGATCTAAATAAGTGAATTCAAAAATAAAAGAGGAGAAATAAAAACTCACACCAAAGAAATACTAAAAAATATAAGAAAATATTATGAATAAATCCATGCCAACAAACTGAACAAACTGGACAAAACAGGTAAATTCCTGGAAACATGTAATCTTCCAAAACTAAATCAGGAAGAATCAGAGAGTCTGAATAGACAGATTACACCTAGAGAAACTGAAGCAGTAACCAAAAACTCCCAACAAACAAAAGCCCTGGACCAGATGGCTTCACAGGTGAATTTTACCAAACATTCTGAGAACTAGCACCTCTCCATCTCAAACTATTTCAAAACTTCAAGAGGAAGGCAAGCTCCCAAACTCATTTTACGAGGTAAGTATTATTCTAATTCCAAAAACAGATAAAGACACTACAAAGAAAGGAAATTATAAGCCAATATCTCTGATGAATATGGATGCTAAAATTCTCAACAAAATATTATCAAACTGGATAAAGCAATGCATCAAAAAGATTAAACACCATGATCAAGTGGTATTTATTCTAGGAATGCAAGTTTGGTGCAATATTCTCAAATCAATAAATGTGATTTGTCACATAAACAAATGATAAAAACCACATGATCATATCAATAGATGCAAAAAGGATTTAACAAAATCCAGCACCCATTTGTGATTTTAAAAACCCTTGGCAAAGTGGAAATAGAGGGAACACATCTAAACATAATAAAGGCCATATATGACAAACTCACTATTAGCATCATACTCAGTGGGCAAAAACTACAAGCGTTCCCGTTAAGATCAGGAACAAGAAAGGGATATTTGCATTCACCTCTCTTATTCAACAAAGTACTGAAAGTCCTAGCCACAGCAATTAAACAAGACATAAAAGGCATACAAATTTGAAAGGAAGAAGTAAAACTGTCTTTATGTGCAGATGACATGGTACTGTACATACAGAACCCAAATTAGTCTGCCAAGAAACTAGTAGAACTGATAAATGAATTCAGAAAAATAGCAGGATAAAAAAATAATATTCAAGAATCAGTTGCATTCTTATATGCCAGTAATGAACTAACCAAAAAGGAAATTAAGGAAACAATCCCATTCATAATTGCTTCAAAAAGAATGAAATACCTAGGAATAACTAACCAAGCATGTAAAAGACCTGTATTTGGAAACTTATAACACATTGAAAAAAGAATCAAAGAAGATATAAAGAAGTAGAAACTCATACTGTGTTCACGGATAGGAAGAATTAACATCATTAAAATATCCATACTACCCAAAGCAATTTATGCATTCAGCAGAATTCCTATCGCAATTTCAATGATGTATTTCACAGACCTACTATAAATATTTCAAAAATGTATGTAGAACCACAAAAGGCCCCGCATAGAAACTGTGATCCTGAGAAAGAAGAACAAAGTTGGAAAAATCATGCTACCTAATATGAAACTATACTATAAGGCCATAGTAATCAAAACAGCCTGGTACTGGCATTAAAACAGACACATAGATCAATGAAACAAGAGTGAACCCATAAATAAATCCACACCTTTATAATCAATTAATATTGGACAGAGGAAGTAAGCACAAAGAGTGGGCTGAAAAAAGTTTATCAATAAATGGTCCTCTTTATGTGCAGATGGAAAATTGCACAGAAGTGTGCTGAAAAATAAAACCAGACCACCTTCTTACACCACACACAAGAATAAATTCAAAATGGATCAAAAACTTAAATGTTATACATGAAACCATAAAAACTGTAGAAGATAACTGGGCAGCAAAATCTCAGGTATTGCTCATAACAATATTTTATCAGATATCTCCCCAGGCAAGGGAAACAAAAGAAAAAATAAACAAATGGGACTACATCAAACTAAAAGGTGTTTGCACAGCAAAGGAAAACATCAACAAAATAAAAAGACAACTCACAGAATGGGAGAACATATTCACTGAGACATCTGATAAGGGATTAGTATCCAAATTTTATAAAGAAAATGGAGACAACTGTACTTGAACAACAATAAAAATAATCATGAAAAATTATAAAGAACTTATAAAACTCAACACCAAAAAGCCAAGCAACCCAATTTAGAAAAGTTCAGAGCACCTGAATAGGCACTTCTCCAGAAAAAAACATACAGATAGCCAATAGACGTATTAAAAAATGTGCAGTCACTAATCATCAGAGAAATGCAAATTATAACCACAATGAGATATCATCTCACACTTGTCAGAATGGCCATCATCAGTAAATCAACAAGAAGTGCTGGTGAGGATGTGGAGAAAAGGGAATCCTTTTCTATTGCTAGCGGGAATGCAGACAGGTGCAGCCACTGCGGAAAGCAGTATGGAGATACCTCAAAACATTAAAAATGGATTTGCCTTTTGACCCAGCAATCCCACTTCTGGGAATATATCCAAAGAAACCCAAAACACTAATTTGAAAGAACATAGTGGTTGTACTCTCTGTAATCTAAAAGTGCTTATGTTCTTATAAGCAAGGCAGCATTATTTACAGTTGTCAAGAGACGGAAGCAGCCCAAGTGTCCATCAGTAAGTAAGTGGTTAAAACAACTACATCACAGTGGAATACTACTCTGTCACAAAAAAAGAAGAAAATTTAACATTCGTGACAGTATGGATGGACCTGGAGAACATTATGCTAAGTGAAATAACCCAGTCATAGAAAGACATTCCCAGTCAGGGCAAGGGCACATGCCTGGGTTGTGGGCCAGGTCCCCAGTAGGGGGCGTTCAAGAGGCAGCCACACATTAATGTTTCCCTCTCTCCTTCCCTTCCCCTCTTTCTAAAAGTAAATAAATAAAATCTTTTAAAAATATGTTTTAAAAATGCTTGTTGAGATTCAAAATTCAGTCTGAGGCTTGCTTTATTCCTCACATTGTAATGTATTACTTCAATATAAGTTGAGGGTACAGAAACCTGTAGTCTTCACGTACATCTAACTGTTGAAGGTAAACTACCCAACTACCAAAGAAACAATTGTGAAGAAGCAATGAAGCTAATGTCAGCTTGAAATAGGGTCTAAGGGACCATGAGAGAGTAACTTCAGGTATGCAGATGCATGAAAAGTGTGGAGTATAAAAAAAATTGATTGACCAGACAGAGAATTGTTCTCAAAGAGCTATAAAGACAAAACTCAAGATGATAACACCAGTTTTTTTCTATTTACGTTAAAGGAACCTTAAGAAAATTACTATTTTATTTAGTTTTTACACAAAAGTAACATCTGGATATCTATTTTAATCCAAAATTTAGCACTTAGTTTGACTTTGGCTAGTTTAATTACCAATTCTTTGTCTTTTTATTTTACCTACAAAGCATAGCACACTTCCTAAAATAGATTCTGATTATCCTTTTAACATCAACTATATTTACGCTAGTTCTTTAAAGGTAATCATAAAACATAATAAGTCTGTAATTCCCACCAAAGTGAAAAAACAAAGGATGTTTTAGGACTTCAGGTTCCACCTAATTAACTGATCACTCATTACTACTTGCCATTTATGTGCTGATTCTAAAATAAGCAAAGACAAGTATTTTCGTGATTTCCTGTTGTTGTTGCTGTTGTTCAAAAACAAAACAAAAACACTCCTGGAACTGGATCTTGTCGAAGTAAGTCCTAGCTTTATGGAAGCATAGGAGGAAAGAGAAGATGCTTAACTATCAGATCATTTGGAACTTGGCACTCTTGCAGACTAAGCAACATGTATTTAAAAATCAAAAGTCAGATGTCAAACCTTTCTGGTCAAATAGTGAACTGTCTTATATCCTAGTCCCACCCTGGCTGGTATAGCTCAGTGGATTGAGCGCGGGCCTGGGAACCACACGATCGTGGTTCGATTCCCAGTCAGGGAACATACCTGGGTTGCAGGGCAGTTCCCAACAGGGGACTCACAAGAGGCAACCATACATTGATATTTCTCTCCTTCTCTCCTTCCCTTCCCCTCTAAAGATAAATAATGAAATCTTTAAAAAAAAAGATATCCTAGTCCTTATCGGTTAAAACATTGTGGCTTACTACATTTTCTACTATTAACCCTTATGCATGAAGTACTTTATACAACTAAGCAACATAGATGTTACATAATTTTAGTTTTAAGCTAATTAAGTGGTGTTTAAATACAAATTTTTGCCACATTTCACATAATAGCTCTAATAAAAATTAGAGCTATTATGTAAATTACAAAATACCTCTAATAAACAAATTGTAAAATACCTCTAATAAACTGTTCAAACATCAAATATTTATGTAGTATATATTTTAACTATACTGGAGCCCTGAGTATCCTTCCCTTTGTCCATTTTTCCTTGCCAGTATATTATAATATTTTCACATATCAAAATATATTTTTCTACATTATGATTCCAAAGGGGTCATAGTAACAGCAGTAAAGTAGCTGTACAATGTTTATCTCATGCCTATCTCTAATAGTAAAGCAACAGAAAAAATCTAAAACAAAAGTAAGCCCTGGCTGGTGTAGCTCAGTGTATTGAGCACAGGCCTGTGAACCAAAGGATAGCAGTTCAGTTCCCAGTCAGGGCACATGCCTAAGTTGTGGGCCAGTTCCAAGCAGAGGAAACCATACACTGATATTTCTCTTCCTCTCTCCTTTCCTTCCCCTCTAAAGATAAAAAAATTGTAAACAAATAACTAAAAATAAAGTATTATAAACAAAAGTATATTGAGCTTTTGACTCATTTTTACATATTGAAGTAAATTTTGCCCAATGCCTACAACTTTCCTCTTCTGTGCAAGGAAAACTGAGATAACCAATGTGTTCTTAGACCAGCTATAATATAGAAAAGTCAGTCAAATATTGTTTTCCCATGTACTGGGTTCTATGACAGAGATAGCCTCATAGTACAGAAGCACAGAAAAAAAGGGGGCATCTAAATCAAAATGAGGATTCTCTATTCAGTGACATTAACTGAAAACCTGAAGGACAAGAGAGAAAGACATTACAGAATAAATAAGCAACATAAGTAAAAAGGTTGTCTAGAAACATTAGGGTATTATTTCACAAACGGGACCCATCATAAGAATAAGTATGGATTCTAAAGCCCCACCTCTGGAGATTCCAAGTCAATCCATTTAGGACCAGGCCAAGAATCCACACATTTAACAATTTTCCCAAGAATTCTTACACTCAGGCAAAATTACAAAACAACTCTAGACTCTCCAATTGGAAATTTGGTTGTTTTACAGTTGTGAGGTAAGAAATTGGCCACCAGCAAGGCTGAGAAAGTGGCCAAAGACAGATGTGTGAGATAAACTTTCATCCTGAAAGATAATGAACAGGATCCAAGCTTGCGAATCAGATTAGCAAAATTTAGAAAGATCACTGAAAAATGGACGGTGATATGGGGAAAAAAGCTAGTCTTGAGGAGGCTAATGTGGCAATCTATGTGAGAAATTATGAGCACCTTTATCAAAAGAGTGGTTATAAGTATAGGAAAGAGGAGAACAAAAATATTTAGGAAGTGCATGCCACAGGGTTTAGTAGTTTGGTGTCTGATTACTGAGTATTCATTGTGAGTGTGACCTGGGGAGACTCTCAGGGCAGTAGATTGGGAATCTGATCAGAGATGTGCCATTCATTGAAATACAAGAGTAGAGTTAGGGGAAAGAAGAAAGTTCTCTTTTAGATACACTGAATGTTATTGAACATTCAAGTGTACAATTTAGTCTACAACTCCAGTGGGAGCTGTGACAGGAGGTACAGTTTTTGATATAAAACTGGTGGAAGTTAAAGTCATGAGGTTGAGAAGAGCCATTAAGCTGTGTGAAGTCAACATTTAATGTTTAAGCAGGAAAAAATGAAGATAGAGTGGAGACTAAAGAGAGAGTCAACTTTCACTTTTTAAATTACATTTATTGGGGTGACATTGGTCAGTGACATCATATAGGTTTCAAGTGTACATTTCTATGATACATGATCTCTGTTGGTCCTGTGTGCCTACCACCCACAGCCAAATCCTCTTCCCTCACCATGTATGTGGCCCCCTTTACCCTTTACTACCCCTCATGTTCCTCCCTCCGGTAACCACCATACTGTTGTCTATGTTTGTGAGTTCCCACATATGAGTGAAATAGTTCTTAGCCTATTTTGATTGACATTTCAGTTAGCATAATATTATCAAGGTTCATCCATGTTGTTGTAAATGGCAGTATTTTATCTTTTCTTATGACTAAGTATCCCATAGTATGGTGTCAAATTCATTTTCACTAGAGGTCACATCAGTCTCGCAGCTGCCTTCAAAGGACCAAATGTAATTTTAGGACTGAATCAATGTAACTACTCCTTAACAGTTAAATAAGAGCTCAGTGCTGCTGCTAGGTAGAAACAAGGTGCCGGGCCAGATAAAACAAGGTGGAGGGCTGGATTCGGGCTGCAAGCCTTGTAGTAGGCAGCAAGCCTTTGCCACCTGTGGTATATATGTACCAAATCTTTACCCAGTCATCTATTGAAGGACACTATGGTTGTGCCCATGGCTTGGCCACCATGCATAATGCTGAAATGAACATAGATATGCATATATTTTTGTAACTAAATGTTTTCAAATTTTTTTCTGGTAGATACCCAGAAGAGGGATTTCTGAGTCACATGGTAACTTTATTCTTATTTTTTGAAGAACCCCTAAACTGTTTTTCATAGTAGCTATACCAGTTTCATTCCCACTGGTAGTGAATGAGGGTTCCTTTCTCTCCACAACCTCTCCAACACTTGTTATCACCTATCTTGTTGATAATAGCCATTATAACAGGTGTGATGTTGTATCTCGATGTAATTCTGATTTGCATTTCCTTAAGAGCCCTGAAGTTGAATATCTTTTCATGTATCTGTTGGCCATTTGTATATCTTGTTAGGAGAGGTGTCTGTTAATTCAATCCCCATCAAAATCCCAATGTCATGTTTTTAAAGAAATAGAACAAAAAATAAGATTTTTACGGAACCACAAAAGACTCCAAATAGCCAAAGCAGTCCTGAGAAAAAAGAACAATGCTGGAGGTGACACACTCTGATTTGAAATTATACTACAGAGCTACAATAATTAAAGACAGTATAATATTGTCAGAAAAACAGACACACAGACAATGGATCAAAATTGAGAGCTCAGAAGTAAACCCATATGTATATTGGAAAATAATTTTTGACAAAGGAGCCAAAAACACACAATGGAGAAAAGAAAGCCTCTTTAATAAATGGTGCTGGGAAAATTAGAAAGCCACATGCAAAAGAATGAAACTAGATTACACTTTATTCCTATGTAAAAAAATTTAATTCAAAATGGATCAAAGGCCCTGGCTGGTATGGCTCACTGGACTGAATGCCACCCTATGAACCGAAAAGTCATTGGTTCAATTCCCAGTCCGGGCACAGGCCTGAGTTGCAGGCCAGGTCCCCAGCAGGCGGCATGAGAGAGGCAACTGATTGATTGATCTCTCACAAGTGGGTATTTCTCTCCCATTCTCCGTCCCTTCCCCCTCTCTAAAAACAAATAAATAAAATCTTTTTACTTATTTTTGTTACTCTTTAAAATAGATTTTATTTACTTATTGAGAGGAGGGTAGGAACAAAAAGAAGATGAGAACCATCAATGTGTGAGAGATACACTCATCAGTTGGCTCCCCTTTGCATCTTGACCAGGGATGAACCTGCAACCCAACCATGTACTCCAACCCAGAATCCTTCATATTGGACCCCCAACCAGCCACACAGTCAGGGTTATTATTTATTTATCAATAAGTTTAAATCCTTGAGGGGTAAAGCATTATATGGATTCTGTGTCCAATGGCCTTAGCAGGAAGGTTGCTTCAGAATTTAGCATGAACCATACCACTGTTTCCATGAGCACAAATAAGTTACCTTTCCCCAGATCACTCTGGTTTTGTTTGATTTACCACCAGGAGTCACTGTGTTGTTCTTTGCTTTGAACACATAAGCACATCTCTTGCCTAGATAGAATTCAGTATCATCTCGAGCATAAACACCTTCAATATTAAGAAGAACTATGTGCTCCCTCTGGTTCTGGAGACCCCACTTATAGCCACCAAAAAATGGCCTTGGACCACATATTTGTCATTATAGAAGTCCTGTTCCTGTTGAGCCCCAAAGTTCAGTAGCAGGAATTTAATTCCAAAATATTTTTAGATGGATCAAAGGCCTAAATATAAGATCTGAAACAATAAGTTACATAGATGGAAACAGGCATTAAACTTAGGGACCTTAGTCTTAGAGAACATTTTATGAATTTGACCTCAAATGCAAGAGAAGTAAACCAAAAAATAAGTTAAAAAAAGGTACTATGTCAAACTAAAAAGCTTCTACACAGCAAAGGAAACAGCCAACAAAATAAAAAGGCAGTCAACAAATGGGAGATGATATTTTCAAACAACAGCTCTGACAAGGGGTTAATATCCAAAATATATAAAGAATTCACACAACTCAAAACCAAACAAACAAATAATTCAATTAAAAAATGGGCAGATGACCTGAGAATAATATCACAAAAATCCAAGAAAGAGAAGGACTCAGGAAAGAGGGGATGTTCATCCTCATCGAGTGCTACAGGGAAGTCAAACAAGATAAGGGCAAACAATATCCACCGAACTATACCACACGAAAGTCAATGGAGTACATATAAAGAATGTCTCCTTCACACATGTTTCTGGTGGGCTAGACCAATCCAAGGATTCTGTCTTAGGAGCTGAATTTTGAGTGGTGACATACAGGGAAAAAAGGTGGATAAACCTGGGTGTGTAAATAACATGACCACATAGGCCCATCATTCCATTTTCTATGATTTTGAACTTTTTGCCCTCAGGAAGTTTGGTTGTTTAGTACTTTCTCCTATACTGTGAGTTACATCATTATCTTCCCAGTGAATTCCATTTTTTTTCTATAAGTTATTCTGAGTTGGTGTCTTTTACTTAGAGTTAAAAACCACATACCAATCTTATAAGATGGTCCTGACTTTTGTGTTCATAGTTTATGAGATAAAGCATTGTTCCCTTTGTTTTCTGAAGTAAAAGACAGGGGAGATGATAGACAAAATGAACTCATTGAGTATGTAGGAAGGAATGAAATCCAAGCCACAGGTTGAGAAATGAGCCTCTAGTTAAGCACCTCTTCCATCAGGAAGGGTAGGTACAGATGCCAATAACTTTCTGAGTAAGAAGGAGTTGCAGCTCTCACTTTGTGCCCTCACTGATGCCATTCTCAGTGAAATGGTAGAACCATCATCTGCTAAGTCTAAGAAAGGTTGGGTTCAGGAAGAGGATTTTGGAGGAGAGGAAAGAGTTAGAAAAACCACAGGTGGTTGATCAGACACATATAAACCATAACTGAGGACCCAATCTTAGTCAGAAAGACAGTGATATGTAGTAACATCAATGGTCACCACTGTGTGATTTTTCTTCAGAAACTCTGAGATGCTTAATTCCAGGTCTGAAGAAACAGAATGGGTATATTAGAGTTGAAAATAATATTGAAAGCCTGTCTTAAGTGGTAGACACCAGTGTCTGGGGCTGGACAGGAGAAAACTGGAAGACAGAAAGGGATGATTGATTAAGAGAAAATAAAGGACTAAAAGCATGTGGGGTCATGCGGTCAAAGAGCAAGCATAGTTCACGTAAGGACAAGAAGTTACCAGCGACAAATGGTGGAGGGACCCAGATGTCTGGCTTAAACGTGGAGCCTGAATCTGAACCTCACTACAGATGGAGGATTCTGTTTATCCATCTTCCATTTTAGAATGTCTAATCTGTTTTCCACCTACAGGTTGAATGACCCCTTGGCAGGGCACGAGCAGAGAGAATATCATCCTGTTGGTTGAATATTGAGATCCTCTGAAAAACTGAGATTCTATGAAATTATGCAGTTTAGTTTTAGCCTAGCCTATTATGAAATGGACTTGCTGAAAATACTCTTTTTTAAAAAAAATTTATGAGCCCTGTCTGGTGTAGCTCAGCGGATTGATCACGGGCCTGCAAACCAAACAATCACGGTTTAATTCCCAGTCAGGGCACGTGCCTGGGTTGCAGGCCAGTTCCCAGCAGGAGCCGTATGAGAGGCAACCATACATTAATGTTTCTCTCCCTCTCTCCCTCCCTTCCCCTCTAAATATAGATAAATAAAATCTTTAAAAAATTTTATGAGCTACTCATTCCCTATTGCCTCTAATAGAAAAATAGCTGACTTCTGGTACCCTGAACAACAATATTTGGAAAGTCTTTGTCTAACCTCAATAATTACAATTACCTATATTACCAACCTAACTGTAAAACTTTCTTTCTAGTCCTTCAGTTGCAGTAAAATTTATCTTTAAGAGAGGATCAGAAAAAGGACCATAATTAAGACCTTTCTCTTTTAATCTTAACATATTAATAATATCTTTACTATTTTACCTCACAGGTTTAAAAGAAATTCACGTTCTTAGTATACCCTTCTTTACTGCTGACTGTGAAACAATGATCTGCTGCATAAATCGCCACCTACATACTATTCTGTAGCAGCCGTGTATTAAAACTGTAAGACTGGTAATTACCAGCAAAGAGTGGCAGGGTCTCTTGTGACTTTCTGTTCAGTTTTTTAAATTACATGTATTGGTAAGACATTGGTTAATAAGATCATATAGGTTTCAAGTATATATTTCTATGATACATGATCTGTACGTTGATCGCATTGTGTGTCCACCACCCAAAGTCAACTCATTTTCCGTTACCATATATTTGATTCCCTTTACCCTTTACTACCCCCAGCCTCTTTCCCTCTGGGAAGCACCATCTTATTGCCTGTGTCCATGAGTTTCAATTAAGAAATGAGAAGAGGACATAAACAGATACTTCTCCTCAGTAGACAAACAAATGGCCAGCAAGTGTGTGAAAAGACATTCAACTTTACTAGCAATTAGGGAAATACAAATTAATTAAAACTACAATGAGATACCACCTCATACCTATAAGAATGACTTTCTCTTCAGTTTTACTTTGAAAGTATCTTATCTGCTTAGCTTCCTTGGATGCTATGTGCTATGTATCACTTATTCTCCTATCATTGGCACAGCCCCCCCCCCCCAAAATGTGTTTTATCTCTGCAAGGAGAAAGTGTGGCTGAATTCTTGCATATTCTCTCAGTGACAACACAAACCACAGGGTCTCAGCTCAGGGTGTTCATAGTTTCATCTTGCTTTATGACTGACAGCATGCACTTTCTAATGCAGTGTGAGAAAAGAAACTGTAGTTAGACTAATAACTTTGTAAAAAATATTTGTGTATGCCTCACAACTGGCACCCAGTGGTTGAAATTATTAGACTGAAAAGGTCACTTGTTAGGTATGCTGTGGAGAGACTCATACTGGGCACAAGGTTGGATAAAAGGTACTCTGTGTCCTCTTCCAGCTCTAAGAGTTTATGTTCAAAATATCGACTTAATTAAATTGCCTGTCAGTAAGTCAAGGACAAAAGTTTGCTCTAGGTCTATAATCCAGCCTTAATATCTTAATGGAGGTGTGATAAAATATAATATGACCAGTGTAAAAAGAAAGTAAGCCACATACCTGCATGATATAGGGGCAAAGAAGAAGAAATTGTTTACACTGTATTGAGGATTATTCTGTGTCACCCCAAAACATATTAAAATCATATTGCATAATTATCTCAGATTTCAATTTTATCATAGATAAAAATAGCAATGTTATCCTTTAATTTAAAGAAGAGGAAATTGATTATGTAAGTTTTAAAAAATTGTTTTAAGATTTTTTATTTATTTATCTTTAGAGGGGAAGGGAAGGAGAGAGGGAGAGAAATATCAATGTATGGTTGCCTCTCGTGAGTCCCCTGCTGGAAACTGGCCTGCAACCCAGGCATGTGCCCTGACTGGGAATTGAACTGCGATCGTGTGGCTCACAGGCCCGTGCTCAATCCACTGAGCTACACCAGCCAGGGCACAAGTTTTAAAATTTGATCAATGTCTTGGAGTCGAATCAGAAGCAATTGTCAGTCTCCTAATGTCCAATACAGAGAATTATCCAATTTTAAGAACATTTCATTCCAGCCCTGACTGGTATATCTCAGTGTTTTGTATGCGTGTTGTCCCACAAACCAAAGGGTCCCCAGTTTGATTCCCAGTCAGGGCAAATGCCTAAGTTCCAGGTTAGGTCTCTGACTGGGAGCATTCTAGAGCCAACTCATTAATGTTTCTCTCACACATCAATGTTTCTCTCTTTCTCTTTCTCCCACTTATTTCCTCTCTCTCTAAAAATAAATAACTAAATGATCTTTAAATTTTTTTTCATTCCACAAACCTATCAAGGAGTCCAAGGGGTCTTCTTTGATTTCATCAGCATCCCAAATTACTCACTAGGTGACTAATCATGGTGCTGTTTTCTTCTAGCAAACACACAAACACAGAATGTTCTGTTCTGTTCTGCTACCGAAAAGGAATAAATAACACTCTCATCCTTTTTCTGTTTTATTTTCTTTCCCCAAGAATGAGTTGTATATCAGAAGTAAATGAAAGGACTTCCAGTCAAGATGGAGGCAAAGGTAAACACACCTTGCCTCCTTGTACAACTACAGCAAAAATTACATCTAGACTCACAAAACAAGTATCACCCAGAATTGTCAGAAAGCAGAACTGTGTGGAAGTCTGACAACCAAGGATTTAAAGAAGCCACATTCATCCAGATGGGTAGGAGGGGCAGAGGCATGGGAAGAGGTTTGGAGAGGTGGAGAGGCACAGAGAGACATGGAAACACCAATCAGGTAGTCCCACATCCATGTGTAGTGGGTAAAAATTGGAAGGGATCCCAGCCCCAGACCAGATCACCCATCCCGGAGTTCCAGTGCCAGAAAGATAAGTCCCCATAACTCCTGACTGTAAAAACAAATGGGGGTTGGGGTGGCAAAAGAAACTCTGGGATTCTCAAAAGATTCCACTTAAAGGGCCTGCAATGGACTTAGGACTCATGCAGACCCATTCCCTCTGGGATTCAGCATCAGGGCAGCAGCTAGAAGGGCACCAGTTGCATACGGGTAGAAAGTGAAAGTGGCAGGGCAAGTGCTGGGAGACAGCTTTCTCCTGAACAAAACTCCAAAGGTCAGGCAGTGGCATTGCACCCTCTCAGAGCCCTCCCCCACACAGAGCTAAAGAGCACTGGCACAGTTTGCCCCATCCTGGTGATTACATAAGGTTCTGCCCATACAGCCTACAGGCATGTTTTGCTGCAATAGGCCATGCCACTAAGACAGGGAATCAAAAAAATTGCATGTAATACACAAAAACAAACACAGAGAAGCTGCCAAATTGAGGAGAAAAAAGAAATGTGGTCCAAATGAAAGAACAGAACTAAACTCCAGAAAAGGAACTAAATGAAATGAAGATAAGCAACTTATCAGATGCAGAGTTCAAAAGACTGGTTATCAGAATGCTCCAGGAACTCAAATACTTCAACAACATAAAAAAGAACCCAGGTAGAAATGAAGGTTACATTAAGTAAAGTAAACAAAAACCTATGGGAAACTAATAGTGGAGGTGATGAAGCTGAGAATCAAACTAATGGTGTGGAACACAAGGAAAAGAAAAACATACAATTAGAACAGCAAGAAGAACAGAGAATTTCACCTCCCAAAAGAGGATAAGCTAAGGAGCATCTAGGACATCTCTGGCACCCCTGTGATTTGGATGTTAGTATACACAAGTGAAGGAACTAAATATACAAGCCCAGGAAGGAACTAAATATACAAGCCCAAGAAGCACAGAGAGTTCCAAAGAAGATGAACAAAAAGAGGACCACACCGAGACACATCATAATTAAAATGCCAAAAATTAAAGATAAAGAGAAAATCTTAAAAGTAACAAAAGAAAAGTAGATAGCTACCTACAAAGGAGTTCCTATAAAACTGTCAACTGATTTCTCAAGAGAAACTGCAGACTAGAAGGGACTGGCAAGAAGTATTCAAAGTGATGAAAAGCAAGGACCTAAAACTTAAATTACCAGCAAAGCTATTATTTAGAATTGAAGGGCAGATAAAGACTTCATATTTCTGAACTGTTAATTTTTATTCTGTATCCCAACCGATTAAAACAGTGTTAGGAATGCATCTTTATAAATGGGTGCTAATTGATAATGGAAATAATTTAGCAATGGATTATATAGAATGCTAATAATGAAGCTATATGTTTATGTCCAGACTTAAAATTTTTGAACAATCATTCAGTAAGTCATTTTGATTTACCTCCATGAGTATAAACTTGTTTCAGTTATACAAATCAGCAAGATATGATTTATGGCAAGAGATATTCCATTGAAGTGTGCTGTTATGTGGGAAAATATAAGTCTTTTCCACAGTTTCTAACAATGTGAAATAAAATTTAATTCTGAAAAAAAAAGTGCTTCCCAGGTAAGGTAAAACTAAATGAATTCATTATCGCCAAACCATTATTATATGAAGTATTAAAGGCAATTATATCAGAAAAAGAAGAAGATAAAAACAATGACCAATTAAAATGACAGCAAATTCACAACTATCTGTAATTTAATCTAAATAACAAACTAAGCAACAAGGCAGAACATGAACAAAATCATAGACATGTAGATCATTTGGAGGGTTATCAGTTGTGAGGGGGAAGAGGGAGAATAGAGTAAAGGTACAGGGATTAGGAAACTCAAATTGGTAAGTACAAAATAGACAGGGGAATATTAATAACAGTACAGGAAATAGAGTAGCCAAAAAATTTATATACGCATGACCCAAGGACACAAACTATGGGTGGGAAATTGCTGGAGGGAATGGGGGTACTCGGTGGAGGGAAGCAAAGGGAAAACATTGGGAGAACTGTAATAGCATAATCAATAAAATATATTTAAAAAAGGAAAAAGGTAAATTAAAATAAAAAAACAAAAAAGAAGGAAATGAGGAAGAACAAAGTAAAAATAATGGAAAAGCATAGTTAGAGGACAGATGGTAAGAAAGAAGAGGGAAAAGGAGTGCTCAGCTGAGCAGAACAATCATGTTCACCAAGACTTCTTCATTCTCTTACAAAGCACTGGGAGGTTACAGTTTGTAAGGTACTGCACTGGTAGGGGAAGGGAAAGAAATGTGAGACTGGAAAGAAATGTCAATGTGGCATAGTCAGATTCCAAATAGAGTGACACCAGTGTAAAAAGTGTGTTTTTGTTTTGTGGATAAGAAGGAAGGTCTGGTCAGGTCATCACCTAAAAAAGATTCATCACTCCATTTTCTACTGCAGTATTCTAATTTGTCACTTGCCCAAAACACTAACTCCAGAATCTGTAGGCATAGTCATTTTAATCTGTGTTCCTGTGGAAAGAGAATATGACACAAGGACTTATATGGAAGAGACTATTTTGGGAAATGATTCTGGGGATCTGGGATGAAGGAACTGAGGAGAATAACATGGAAGAAAAAATAGTACATGAGAAGTTCTCAAGCTGGACATGAGCACCATCAACTAAGACATGATCCATGGGGACTATCTAAATAGCCATGTACAATGAGCCTCAGAATTATTTACCCAAGGGATAGAAAAGGGTAGCATTTATCTACTGCAGTTTGTCCTTGTTGGGTCAAGAATTACCCCCCATTAATTTTCCCTTGTACAATGTGTGAGGCAGGTCTGATACTGGCCACAGGCATCCCAGCTGCTGTGCAGAGGAACAAAGTGGCAGAAATCCACATGTGCCCAGTGCAGGTTAAGACCCAGGATGCTATGAGTTGGGTCACACCGATTGCCTGTGCAACAGTTAACCCTACTAGAGATTGAAAAATGAAAAGGCCCTGGGCATAGCTAAAAATGGAAAAACAGGAACTTCATAAACAAAAACAAAAACCTGGCAGGCATCACCAATGATTGGACAAGCTGATGTCATGTGCCTACTGTTTTGAAACACTGAGAAGGAAATGTTGCTCTTACATAGTATTCTGCTAAAATAAATAATAACCTGGATCTAATCATGAAGAAATATCAGGCACACATAAATTAAGATACATTCTATAAAATAAATGCCCCAAACTCTTAAAAATATCAATATCATGAAATAAAAAGAGTAGGGGCACTTCCAGATTTAAAGACAAAAAAGATATAAAAATTAAATGCAGTGTGTGATCCTATTTCATCCTGCCATTTCATCCTGAATGATGATAAAAGTCATAAAAGATGTGAGTAGAAAAATATGTAACCTTTAAAAATTTCTGTTGATTAATGTATTATAACAATATTAAATGACCTGATTTTTATAATTTTACTATGGTATATAAGTGAATATTTTTGTTTTAAAGAAGTACACAGTGATATATTTAAGGGAAAAGTCAGTCTACAGCTTACTTTCAAATAATCAGAGAATGATAGATGATAGATAGATGATAGATAGATAATAGAAAAAAATGTGGCAAAGTAATAACACTGGGTGAGTCTAGGTGAAGTGTACAGGTGTTCTTTGTACTATTCTTATAATTTTTCCATAAGTTTGAAAATATTTCAAAATAAAAATTTTAAAAATAATTAAGCTATGGATCAGATAAAATTATACTGAGAGCTCAGAAGACCTACCTGAGTTCTTGTCCAAGTAATTCATGCTTGTTAAGTTTCAAGTTTTCTCATCTGGAACCTTGTAGAACCATCCTAAGAACTAAATAAGGTAATGTATGCAAAAGAGGTTTGAAGAGTTTAAAATAACATACATTGTTAGAAATGAGATTCTGACACTTGAAAGACAGCTTAATAGATGAGGTATCTGATCATGCACCATCTAAGCAGTGACAGACATACCCATAGAAATGAGACATATCCATAGAGAATATTCAGGATAAATTGAAAGAGGGAAGATTTTAGGTCAATTTCGGTCACCAACTTCCTATCCCAAATTGGTTCTCTTCAACAGACTATTATTGTCTATTATACACTAGAAAATGTGCACATCACAAAATTGCAAAGATAAATGTTTTACATCTCAAAGAACTCAGAGTGTTCATGGGATAAAATTACGAAAATAAAAATCTATAATGTGATGTGTTAAGAAGCAACCACAGAAACAAAAATAAGAAAAACAGTAAATCTGAAGTGTGTGGGGACAGATAAGAGAGAGTTTCTGACAGGAAGTAATATGTGAACCAAGCCTTGATGAATGAGATCACTTAGAAGTAAGAAAAGGACATTTCAGGCAATGAGAACGGCTGAGGAAGGTAAGAAATTACCTCACATGCTTAGTTAATCTCTCGGCAATTCTTTGCCTCCTCTGTGACACCTCCCCCACATCCTGCCTAACGCTCATGATGAAATGAAAATCCTTTCTACTTTTGTTCCCTTCCTGTGACTACCTTACAATTTTTTAATTATATTAAAATACTGGGTTGCCCCACCATGATCATGAAGAATGAATGGAACCTCTTGGTACAGTTTTTTTTATTTTTATAAGGGCAGGGGGGGATCACAGACCTAATTAATTATCTTAAATTTGACCCTTGGTTCCCAGAAGATTGTGGAATTGTTTAAAATAAAGAAGTAAACATTTGCATATTATGCTGTTTTAATCTTTGTACTGGGGTTTGGGTTATTTCATAGAGCATTTTGATAAATGGTACAAATTAGGCTAATTACCAAGTCAGACTAAAACTCTCAGAAGTGATATCAATTAATACACATGCTATAGAAAGGTAAAGAAGAAAGACTTCACGAGATCATTATAAACCATTACGGTACCCAGAAGATGACTTGGTTATTACCAAAACAGGAAGAGATGTCCTAATTCAGGACCCAAGTGAAAGACACCTCTGCGGTTGATCATTTCACTTGCAACAAGAGTAGCAGAAACCAGTGGCAGATACCCTTCACTGGCTCAACAGATAGGTAGAAATAGAGTTTCAGTTTCACTATTGCTCTCTCTTTCTTTGAAACGATTGCAGCTTCTGCTTTTGAACAAACAGTAACAGTTTCTGATCCTTGTTTTACTGTCACTGAAGACCAAAATGAGAACTTGTTTTTGAGACAGGAAGTGCTGGTAAAAATCCTAGCTCTGTCAGCACTTTGCTGGCAAATTGAGGTGCATTGCTTCCACTCTCTGTGCTTTGAGGTATTTCTCTCTACAAGATGTTAGTTAGAATCTGGAAGCTAGAGCAATCCGGATCCTGGGCTTCAATAGTCCAATTTCTCTTTTCACACCTGGAAAACTGAAACCATGATACTGATTTTTTTAAAGATTTTATTTATTTATCTTTAGAGGGGAAGGGAAGGAGAGAGGGAGAGAAATATCAATGTATGGTTGCCTTTCATATGTCCCCTGCTGGCAACCCAAGCATGTGCCCTGACTGGGAATCGAACTAGGCCCGCGCTCAATCCACTGAGCTACACCAGCCATGGCTGATTTTTTTTTTTAAGGTGGTACAAAGATTTATACTAGGTAAGGTCTGAAAAGTATTCTAATCACTTCAGAAGGAAAAATATATACTCGAATCATAAATGTGGAAGGTTTTGTTAGAAATGTGTTCAAACTCGGCAATATATGGACCAAGAATCATTTACAGAGTGAATTAAGATGGGTTTTATGGGCCTTTATTTTGAAAATTCACCCAAATGCAACTTGTTAGAACAGTTTTGGTTCTTTGGTTTGGCAGCCAATTTATGTTAAAATAAGTCACTTTTTATGCAGACAGATTCTTCCTTTTTTCCTGCTTTCTTTCATCAAAATAATCTACACATGTAAGATCTCCCTCTACTCAGTTAGTTCAGGACATCTCTGGCTACCCTGGAATATTCTACCCCTCTCAGGGCTGCCTTTGATGTGCATTTTAAATATACTTAACCTATAATGAAAACGATAGCAGCTGGCCAGCAGGGAGGCAGCAAGGAAGGTTCCTAAAATCCGAAATTCTCAGGTTCCATCCTCAAGATAGATTCTGACATCCTCAGAGAATTTCAGAAGTTCTCTAGAGGCAGCTTTGTTGACAGTCACTTGTAGCCCATAATGTGTTTCTCCCTGGGGGTGCAACGCCTCAATTAACCATATTTAACTTAAATAGTCCCACAGTGCCACAGCTTTATATGCCTTTCCTCAGTAAGCCAGATGGCCTGAGGGGACTCCCCAGAACCACCACATCCTTTTTCCAAGCCATTAGCCAAGACTCTCCAATGGCTCCATCTCCCCTGTGACAAACACATTCTGTCTTTTAGATAATCTATTCATGTTGAACTTTATGCTTTTGCCTACAGTTTTCATTTTCGCTAAAATTAAAATGTTTTTGCATTATTATTATTTACACTCTATTGTGATGGAAGAATCTGAACATTAATCTTGATAGATGGCTACTCAATACTGAAAGTGAATTAGCTATTGTTAATAACTTTGGGAATGAATTAATGGTTACTGCTTGTTACCGAACAAAGGGTCCGAGGGGGGGGGCAATACTTGGCCCACCGAGGGATGCCAAAAACTGCTGCAGAAAACAGGGACCCCTCCCAAGGACGATACACTAAAATCTTAAGGTCCTTCTGTCCGCCGCCAATTGGAAACACATCTCTCAATGCCAGAGATTTGTGAAAAGGAAACAAAATGTTTATTTAATGCTATTCAGGCCTAATGCCTTCCTTAAAATATTAAAGTCTTTAAGGGTATACACCTACACACACACACACAGCGCTCCCTTCTCCCACTGTCCCAACTCCGGGTACCGTAAATCAGGAAAAGAGCACACGTCCGTTTTTCAGGTCGCTGGCACGTGAGCTGTGTCGCCTGCCTGTCCAGGCAGGATCTCCAATTAATCCAAAGTCATGCGGCACCTTTCACTGGCAAGAGTTCTTTGTACCAAGTTCCAGTCAAAGTCTCTCCTGCTTTCCAGGCCACTCGGCCAAAGGGAGCACGCCAAAGCTGTGTGGGCCTCTTCTACCAAAGCCGCGTCTTTCTTCTTCACCTGGCCGCAGGGATCTCCATTCTGGCAAAGCTGCATAGTCTTCCCTTTCACCTGGCCAAGAGGGGGTCTGCACTCTGCTGAAACCGCGTGGCTCTCCCTCCTAATGGCTACAGGGGTCTACATCTTTCTAAAATAGCGTGGCTCTCCCCCTCATCTGGCCAAGAGGGGGTCCTCACTCTGCTAAAGCCACATGCCTCTCTCGCAGGCACTCTCTCAGAGAAGCAGCTCCCAATTCCAGCCTGGTTAGCAGCCATTCACTTCTCTCTCACCCAAAACTTGGCCACAGCTATTTAACATATCTATGAAACCAGTTAAAGGTTATAGATATGTTAAATACCATTTCAGAGGTTAGCTGCAAAACAGCTCTCAATGGCCCTGCTCCATTCGTCCCTTCCCCCAACTGACACCTGGGGGGGGGAGGGGGAGTGAGGATATCTTAATATTTGCTCCAATATTCCTGTACACTTTGAGTTCTGGACACCATTCCAAATCTTTTCTGGGCCCCCCCCCCTTGGCTGCACCCTGTATCATGCTCACTTATCATGTCATAAGCTCTAGACAAGATACTTTTCTAAAGACAATTTTGGTATATTACCCTCTTTAAGTCTCACAGTAATCCTTCCAAGTAGGCATTCTTAGCTCTTTTTACAGAGAAGAAGGCTTATACCACCTGTGAGTGGTAGCCAGAAACTAAACTAATTTCTTTCTGTCAGAGGTCAAAAATAGGGCCCTAGTTTGGCTTAGACTAGAAATGGCACATACAGCCCTGACCAGTGTAGCTTAGTTGGTTCGGAATCTTCCTGCAAAGTGAAGACACCAGTTCAAATTCTAGTCAGGGAACATACCTGGGTGGTGGATTTGGTCCCCAGATAGGGTGCATATAAGAAGCAACCGACTAATGTTTCTCTCCCTCTCTTTCTTCCTCCCTTGCCCTCTCTCAATAAATAAATAAATAAATAAATAGATAAATAAATAGCTTAATTTTGTAACAATAAAAATGATATTGGAGGGAAGATGGTGGCATGGTAGGAGGAAGCAGATTCCACTTCCCCCTACACATGGGAGAAAAACCTAGCCAATCTATGGAGGAACAGAGCAAACAGCCAACAGCACCACAGCATATATGAAAATAGATCAGAAATTGTAGCAGACATTGAAAAAACAGATGGTAAGGAGAGTGCTCAGGACAACAAGGGCCCAGGGATCATCACAGGACCAGGGAGGCTGCAGAACCAGGCCTGGCACTCTCTCAGTCTGCCACAGGGCTCTCAGGAGAGAGCTGGGTGAACGGGTCCCTCCCCTGCCAAACAAGGTTTGAGCAGCACCAGGAGAGAACTGGTTGCTTGAAGTCACAAAATCAGAAAAACTGGTTTGGCCAGTTTGAAACCAGCAAGAGGGTTTTTTGTTTGTTTGCTCAATTTTTTTAAGTATTTTTTGTTTTTTAATTCTTATTATTTTTATGTCTATCAATTCCTTTTGCTTCTCTATCCTTCTTTCTAGTTGTATTCCTTCTTCCTTTCTTTCCAATTTTATCTCTTCTTCCTTGCTTCTACTTTTTTTCTTCCTTTTTTCTCTTTTCCTTTTAAATACCCATAAGTGAGACAAAAAAACCTGGAACTGTGAAAAGACAGAGTTGGACTCAGAGAGGGGGCATCCCAACAGCTGAGACAGCGAGACAAATTTCACCTTGATATTACAGAAAACCAACAGCTGAGACAGCGAGACAAATTTCACCTTGATATTACAGAAAACCTGCAAATTATTGCACAGTTGTAATATTATTTTTTCATTAATATTACATCTTGTACTTTTTATTTTTTATTCTTTAATATGTTTTATTGATTATGCCATTACAGTTGTCCCATTTCCCCCCTTCATTTCCCTCCACCCTGCACACCCACTCCCCCCAGTCCCCACATTTAGTTCATGTCCATGTGTCACAAGTTCTTTAGATTCTGTATTTCCCATAGTATTCCTGCCCTCCCCCCTGTCTATTTCCTACCTACCGTCTATGCTACTTAGTCTCTGTACCTTCTCCCTGCCCTCCTCCTCCCAATCCCCTGTTGCTAACCCTCCATGTGATCTCCATTTCTATGGTTCCTCTCCTGATCTAGCTGTCCTCTTAGTTTGCTTTTGTTTTAAGTGTGGTTGTTAATAACTATGAGTTGGCTGTCCTTTTACTGTTTATATTTTTTATCTTATTTTTCTTAGATAAGACCCTTTAACATTTCATATAATAAGGGCTTGATGATGATGAACTCCTTGAACTTGACCTTATCTAAGAAGCACTTTTATCTGCCCTTCCATTCTAAATGAAAGCTTTGCTGGATAGAGCAATCTTGGCTGTAGGTCTTTGGATTTCATGACTTGGAATACTTCTTTCCAGCCCCTGCTTGCCTATAAGGTCTCTTTTGAGAAATCAGCTGACAGTCTGATGGGCACTCCTTTGTAGGTGACAGTCCCTTTATCTCTTGCTGCTTCTAGGATTCTTTCCTTTATCTTAATCTTGGCTAATGTAATTATGCTGTGCCTTGGTGTGTTCCTTCTTGGGTCCAACTTCTTTGGCACTCTCTGAGCTCCCTGGATTTCCTGGAAGTCTATTTCCTTTGCCAGATTGGGGAAGTTTTCCTTTATTATTTATTCAAATAAGTTTTCCACTTGTTGCTATTCCTCTTCCCTGTCTGGTACCCCTATAATTCATCTGTTGGAACATTTAAAGATGTCCTGGAGGTTCATAAGGCTCTCCTCATTTTTTTGAATTCTGGTTTCTTCATTGTTTTCTGTTTGGTCATTTTTTTCTTCTTTCTGGTCCACTTGATTGATTTGAGTCCCAGTTTCCTTTCCATCACTATTGTTTTCCTGTGCATTTTGCTTTATTTCACTTAGTGAAGCCTTCATTTTTCATCTAATTTGTGACTAAAATCAAGCAGTTCTATGAGCATCCTGATCACCAGCATTTTGAACTGTGCATCTCTTAGGTTGGCTATCTCTTGGTGGCTTAGAAGTATTGACTCTGGGGCTTTGAGTTGTTCTTCTTGAGCTATAATGTTTTGGTCTGTTTTCGCTTGTTATGTATGAGGGGCAGAGCCTTAGGTGTTCACCAGGGCGAGGTAACCCAGGTCTCTGGGTTGTGATGCTGTATGTGGGGGCGGGGTCAGAGAGGGGCAATGGCGTTTTTTCTTTTCTGCTCTCTCTCGGATTTCGGTCCCCTCTGCTGCTTCCCACAAGCAAATTGGGCCTTTCTGGTGCTAGTTCCCACATGTGTGGGCTTGTGCACCCTCCAGAACCCTGTGGATCTCTCCAACGAACTCTCTGTGAGCCTGGGAGCCTCTCCCAGCACCTCAACCCCCGAAAGTTTTTCCAGTTGGTGATTTTAGGCTTTTTTTCCCAGCACTGGAGCCCTGGGTTGTGCGGTCTATCTCACTGCTTGCTACTTTGCCTGGTTTATCTGCACGTGAATGTGTGACCACGGTCAACCAGCTGCCTTGCGCCCTCACTGGGTCTGCCCATTGCCACCCCATGCCTAAGATCTGCCAACTGCCATGTGCGTGCCTGGTTCAGTTTGGCCGCTTTTTCCTGCGCAACCCCTTGTCACCAGCTGCTGACTTAGCCCCTCTTACCGGGCTGGATGAATGGTTCATTGTTGTCGGACTTCAGTACAGTTTAATTTTCTCTCTGTTTTGGTTGCATCCTGGTTTTTAAATATCTGGTGTTCATAAGCTTGGTTGTGCGAGGATGTACAGTGTTTCCACCTATGCCTCCATCTTGGCTGGAAGTCTCTACATCTTTTATTTTAATAGTATTTTTGTATTCCTCTTCTTTCTGTATAGTCTTCTTTGCCTGGCCGATTATACTGTATCATTTAACAGGTTTCCCCTATTATCTCATTCATAGTATATTCCTAATTTACTGTCCTTCACTTGTGTTCCATTAGCACACTACTTAAGGGCCTATACTCCCTATTCTTGTTATCTAGATCTCATAGATTCTGTCATATGATTGTTGTTCTACTATTATTATAAGTAATATATATCCCATACAGTTGTAAATACTGCACAACAACTCTTCTAGAACTTAACCCACTTCATGGTTTCCTGAAATCTATTGCAGTAATGGTTAACTCTATTCTCTCACACACTACACCTATTTACTATCCTTTACTCTCCCTTTACCTCAGAATATGACCTCCCACAACCTCACAGCTTTCTAGACCCAACTCAGAATTCATCCCTCCCCAACAAGAGTCTTATATTCTTTCCATCCTTTCTAAAAAGTGGCTAGTTGGGTGAAATATCATGGTTAACACTACATAGTGAAAGGATCTCCTATCTCTACTCTACTGGCTGCTACTGTAAATATCACAGAATATTCTTGGGCTGTCTTAAACCATTTTGCCTTACCCCTCCATTTTGCCTGATCACAAAAAAGAAAAGGTAGAAACTGTGAACACCAGGACACCCCAAGGAGACTGCACCACTGAATCTCACAGGTATTCTACCACAGAAGTTCACACCATAAACCCAGGGAGCCAGAACACAACAATATAAGAAGCTGAAGCTAACGAGAACAGTCTCACAAACAATGGGAAGATGAAGAAAGAATCCCCAAAATGAAGGAAAAGGAAGAATCCTCAGGAAGAATGCTAAATGAATTAGAGGCAACTCAACTATCAGATATTGAGTTCAAAGCAATGGTTATCAGGAAGCTCAATGAGCTCACAGCGAATTACCAGAAACTACAGGGAAACTACAATGAACTCACTGCAAACTACATCAACATGAAAAAGGACATAGAAACTATCAACAAGGGGCAAGAGGAAATGAAGAACACAATATCTGAATTGAAGAACACAGTAGAGGGAATCAAAAGCAAGATCAATGAAGTAGAAGATCAGATCAGTTAGCTGGAGGACAAAGTATAAAAAAACTCCCAGAAAGAGCAAGAAAAGGAAAAGAGGCTCAGAAAGAATGAAGAGAGATTAAGAGAAATATAAGACAATATGAAATGTAATAATATCCAAATAATATGAATACCAGAAGGAGAAGAAGCAAGAGATAAAAAACCTATTTGAAAAAGTAATGATGGAAAACTTCCCTAATTTCATGAGAGAAAAAGTCACAAAAATCCAGGAAACACAGAGAGTCTCAATCAAGAGGAACCCAAAGAGGCCCACCTCAAGACACATCATAATTAAAATAGCAAAATTTCAAGACAAAGAGAGAATCTTAAAGGCATCAAGGGAGAAACAGGAAGTAACATACAAGGGAGCCCCAATAAGGTTGGCTACTGACTTCTCAATGGAAATACTCCAAGCCAGAAGAGAATGGCAAGAAATATTCCAGGTAATGAGAACCAGAGGACTACAACCAAGGCTACTTTATGCAGCAAGACTTTCAATCAAGATAGAAGGCCAAATAAGGAGCTTCCCAGACAAAAGAAGTCTAAAAGAATACACCTCCACCAAACCAGCTCTGCAAGAGATGCTAAAGGACCTGCTATAAGGAAAGGAAGGAAAAGAGAGAGAGAGAGAGGAACACAGGTACCAAAATGGCAATGAATAAGTACCTGTCAGTAATAACCTTAAACGTAAATGGATTAAATGCTCCAATCAAAAGACATAGAATAGCTGAATGAATAAGAAAGCATGACCCATATATATGCTGCTTACAAGAGACTCACCTCAGGACAAAAGATCTACACAGACTGAAAGTGAAAGGCTGGAAACAAATTTTCCAAGCAAGTGGACAGGAAAAAAAGCCAGGGTAGCAATACTCATATCAGACAAAATAATCTTCAGAAAAAGGTCCATAAAGAGAAACTCAGAAGGTCACTTCATGATACTCAAGGGAAAAATCCATCAAGAAGACATAAACATTGTAAATATATATGCACAAAATGTAGGAGCACCCAAATACATAAAGAAAACCTTAGAGGACTTCAGGAACAATGCCCTAGATGAAATGGACTCAACTGATTGATATATAGAGAGTCCTCCATCCCAAAGAAGTTAAATACACATTCTTTTCAAATGCACATGGAACATTTTCAAAAATAGACCACATGATAGGACACAAAACAAGTCTCAACAAATTCAAGGAAATTGAAATCATACCAAGCATTTTCTCTGACCACAAGGGACTGAAACTAGAAACTGACCCAAGGAAAAAAAACCCAAACACTCAAAATCATGCAGATTGAGGACTTCCGCCAAGATGGAGGCATAGGTGGAAACACTGTGCCTTCTTCTCCCACAACCAAGTTTGAATACAACAAAGGTTTGGAGAACTAGGACACACCCAAAGACCAGAAAACGGAATTATACAGAAGTCTGACAACTACGAACCGTTCAACGGGGACAGTAAGAGAGGCAGAGCCAGTAGCGGAGCTGGGTCGGGCAGGACAGATCCCCTGACCTAGGCACACAGGCAGCCCGGAACCAGTCGGGGTGTGGGGCAGACTGACCGCACTCGCACATTCACGCACAGTGAGACAGACCACACAGGCCCCAGGGGGCGAACCCAGTGGTGGAGGGCTGACGGCGGTGGCACACTCTCATGCAGTGGAATGAAACGTGTGGGCCTGGTGACGGTGGTGGCTGCGGCGCCAGTGGGGGACTCGGCGGCAGGCGGCAGACGGGAAGCCATTATCCCTCTTTGACCCCGCCCCCACATACAATTTCACAACCCAGCAACTTAGTTGCCATGCTCTAGTGAACACTTTAGGGCTCTGATCCTGCTACGGAACAGGCACGAATAGCCCAAAAGATGGCGCAAGAAGAACTCAAAGTCCCAGAGCCAATAACTCTAAGCAACCGAGAAATTGCCAGCCTCTCAGAAGCACAATTCGAGACACTATTTATCAGGATGCTCACAGAACTGGTAGATTATAGTCACAAATTAGAAGAACATATGAAGGCTAAACTAATTGAAATGAAGGGACATGTCCAGGAAACCAATAGCGATGGAAAGGAAACTGGGACTCAAATCAATGGAATGGACCAGAAGGAAGAACAAAACATCCCACCAGAAAGGAATGAAGAAATGAGAATTCAAAAAAATGAGGAGAGGCTTAGGAACCTCCAGGACATCTTTAAACGTTCCAACATCCGGATTATAGGGGTACCAGAAGGGGGAAAGAAACAGCCACGAGTGGAAAACTTATTTGAACAAATAATAAAGGAGAACTTCCCCAGTCTGGCAAAGGAAATAGACTTCCAGGAAATCCAGGAAGCTCAGAGAGTGCCAAAGAAGTTGGACCCAAGAAGGAACACACCAAGGCACATCATAATTACATTAGCCAAGACCAAAATGAAGGAGAGAATCCTAGAAGCATCAAGGGATAAGGGGACAGTCACCTACAAAGGAGTACCCATCAGACTGTCAGCGGATTTCTCAAAAGAGACCTTACAGGCAAGAAGGGGCTGGAAAGAAGTATTCCAAGTCATGAAATCCAAAGACCTACAGCCAAGATTGCTTTATCCAGCAAAACTTTCATTTAGAATGGAAGGACAGATAAAGTGCTTCTCAGATAAGGTCAAGTTCAAGGAGTTCATCATCACCAAGCCCTTATTATATGAAATGCTAAAGGGACTTATCTAAGAAAAAGAAGATGAAAAATATGAACAGTGAAAGGACAGCAAACACACAGTTATTAACAACCACGCCTAAAACAAAAGCAAACCAAGAGGACAGCTAGATCAGGAGTGGAACCATAGAAATGAAGAACACATGGAGGGTTAGAAACAGGGGGGTAGGAGGAGGAGAAGGGGAGAGAAGGCACAGAAAATAGCATAGATGATAGGTAGAAAATAGATAGGGGGGAGGATGAGAATAGTGGGGGAAATATAGAATCTAAAGAACTTGAGACACGTGGTTATAAACTAAGGAGGGGAGAATGGTGGCGGAGGGAGTGTGCGGGTGGAGGGGAATGAAGGGGGGAATAGAACAAGTGTAATGGTATAATCAATAAAATATTTTTTTAAAAAACCATGCAGATTGAATAGCATGTTATTAAACAATGAATGGGTCAAGAAAGAAATTAGGGAAGAGATCAAAAAGTTTCTGGAAACAAATGAAAATGAACTCACAACAACCCACAATTTATGGGACACAGCAAAGGTAATCCTGAGAGGGAAATTCATAGCAATACAGGCTTACCTAAAAAAGATAGAAACATTTCAAACAACCTAACCCTACATCTACAAGAACTCTAGGAACAACAAAAAAGACAGCCCAGAGCAAATAGAAGGAAGGAAATAACCAAGACCACAACAGAATTAAATAACATAGAGACTATAAGCACAATTCTAAGGATCATTGAATCCAAAAGCTGGTTCTTTGAAAAGATAAACAAAATTGATAAGGCCTTTAAGCAGGTTCATCAAGAGAAAAAAGAGAGAGAACCCAAATAAGCAAAATCAGAAATGAAAGAGGAGAGATTACAACTGACACCACAGAAATACAAAGCATTGTAAGAAATTACTATGAAGAATTGTGTGCCAAGAAATTTTAAAACCTAGGTGAAATGGACAAATTTCTAGAAAAATATCATCTTCTAAAACTGAATGAAGAAGAAGCAGAAAGCCTGAACAGACCAATAACAGCAGATGAAATTGAAGCAGTAATCAAAAAACTCCTGACCCACAAAAGCCCTGGACCGATGGTTTCACAGGAGAATTCTATAAATATTTAAAGAAGAGCTAATCCCGATTCTTCACAGACTATTCCAAAAAATCCAAAATGATAGAAGACTCCCAAACTCTTTTTATGAAGCCAGCATCATCATAATCTCAAAACCAGATAAAGACACAACAAAGAAAGAAAACTTCAGTCCAATATCACTAATGAACATAGACACTAAAATCCTCAATAAAATATCAGCAATCTGCATCCAACAATACATTAAAAAGATCATACACCATGACCAAGTGGGATTTATCCCAGGGATGCAAGGATGGTTCAATATTCACAAATCAGTAAATGTAATACACCACATAAAAAAAAGCAAAGACAAAAACCACATGATCATATCAATAGATGCAGAAAGAACATTTGATAAGGTACAGCACCCATTTATGATAAAAACACTCAGCAAAGTAGGAATAGAGGAAGCATTCCTCAATATAATAAAGGCCATATATGAGAGACCTACAGCCAACATCATGCTCAATTGGCAAAAACTTAGAGCTTTCCCACTAAGATCAGGAAAAAGACAAAGCTGTCTACTTTCACCACTTCTATTCAATGTACTATTGGAAGTTTTAGCCACAGTGATCAGACAAGAAAAGGAAATAAAAGGCATCTAGATCGGAAAAGGAGAAAACAAAACTGTCACTGTTTCAAGGTGACATGATAGTATACATAGAAAATCCTATAGACTCAGCCAAAAAACTGACAACCTAATAAATGAATTTGGCAAAACAGTGGGCTACAAAGTCAATATCCAGAAATCAAAGGCATTTTTGTATACTAACAATGAAACCTCAGAAGCAGAAATCAAGAAAAAACTCATTCAATATAGCAAAAGAAAAATAAAATACCTAGGAATAACCCTAACCAAAGAGGTAAAAGACCTGTATGCAGAAAGCTACACAACACTGAAGAAATCAAGGAAGACACAAACAAATGGAAACATATAGCATGTTCATCGATGGGAAGAATTGACATCATCACAATGGCCATACTACCCAAAACAATTTACAGATTCAATGCAATACCTATTAAAGTACCAATGGCATATTTCACAAACATAGAACAAACACTTCAAAAATTTATGTAGAACCATAAACGACCCTGAATAGCTGCTGCAATTTTGAGAAAGAAGAGCAAAGTAGGAGGGATCACAATACCTGATATCAAACTGTATTACAAGGCCACTGTAATCAAAACAGCCTGGTGGTACTGGCCTAACAACAAGCACATGGACCAATGGAACACAACAAAGAGCCCCGAAATAAACCCAAGTCTCTACAGTCAATTAATATTTGACAAAGGAGACAGCAACGTAAAATGGAGTAAAAATAGCCTCTTCAACAAATGGTGTTGGGAGAATTGGACAACTATGTGCAAAAAAATGAAACTCAAGCACCAACTTACACAATACACCAAAATAAATTCAAGGTGGATAAAAGATCTAAATATAAACCATGATGCCATTAAAATTCTAGAGGAGAACATACACAGGAAAATCTTAGATATTTCCCGCAGCAACATTTTTACTCATATGTCCCCTAGAGCAAGGGACATAAAGGAAAGAATAAACAAATGGGATCTCATCAAAATTAAAAGCTTCTGCATGGCTAAGGAAAACAGTATCAAGATAAAAAGGGAACCAACTGTATGGGAAAACATATTTGCCAATGATACCTCAAACAAGGGTTTAATCTCCAAAATATACAAAGAACTTATATGACTCCACTCTAAGAAGACATGAAACCCAATTGAAAAGTGGGCAAAGGACTTGAACAGACACTTCTCCAAGGAGGACATATAGAGGATCCAGAGTCACATGAAAAGATGCTCAATATCACTAGCTATCAGAGAGAGGCAATTTAAAACCACAATGAGATACCACTTTACACCCGTCAGAATGGACATCATAAAGAAAGCAACAAACAACAAGTGTTGGAGAGGTTGTGGAGAAAAGGAGACCCTAATCCATTGTTGGTGGGATTGCAGACTGGTACAACCACTATGGAAAACAGTATGGAATTTTCTCAGAAAACTAAAAATGGACCTGCCTTTTGACCTAGCAATTCCACTGCTAGGATTATATCCTAAGAACCCTGAAACACCAACCCAAAAGAACCTATGCACCTCAATGTTCATAGCAGCACAATTTACAATAGCCAAGAGTTGGAAGCAACCTAGGTGCCCATCAGTAAATGAATGGATCCAAAAACTATGATACATCTACACAATGGAATTTTATGCAACAGAAAGAAAAAAGGAGCTCCTACCCTTTGCAACAGCATGGATGGAACTGGAAAGCATTATGCTCAGTGAAATAAGCCAGAGAAAGCCAAATACCATATGATGTCTCCTTTAATAGGAAGCTAAACAACAAAACAAACAAGCAAGCAAAATATAACCAAAGACACTGAAATAGAGAACAGGCTGACAAGGACCAGAGGAGAGAGGGGAGGGAATTTCAGGGGAAAAGGGGAAGGATTTACAGGAACAAGTATAAAAGACACATGGACAAAAACTAAGGGGGGTGGAAATGGGAGAAAGGTGAGGAGCACTGAGGTGGTGGGCCAGGATGGCAGTAAGAGACAGAAAACTGTACTTGAACAACAATTAAAATTTAATTTAAAAAATTAAATAAATAAAAATCTTTTTAAAAAAGAGAACTTTTTAAAAAATGACACATACATGTACTTATCTTGGATGGCAGTAGAAAGAGAACAGATGGATGAGAACTAGAAATCTGAGGGAAGAGTAGTTTGAAGCCGTGGTAAATAAAAAACAAGAATAAAAGGAAATAGAATGAGAAAAGAGAAGCATGAGGAGAGAATATCTAGTCACTGAAGAATGTTTTCAGGGTGACCACTTAGAGGAAGGCACAGTGCTGACTCCCACTACAGGAGTGTAGATGTGAATGCTTCAGAGAGCTCTGGCAAGAGTGGAAATAGCAAGGCCAGGGCCAAGCACAGTCTGCATATTAGTGGCTTATTCAATTTTGGCCTACTCAGACTTGTTCACATTTTTAATAAGTTGCCAATGTTTTTATTATGTTTTAAATAAATTATGCATCTTCCTGAAGCAAGATTTTAAATGTAACAAAGGATGTGCAGTGAAAAGTAACATTCTCAACTCTGGTATCAACCCCCCAGATTCCCATCATAGAGATAAGCCTTGCTTTCAGTTTTTAAATGTTTTTCCACAAATAATCTTTAAATATATATAATATGCACATATGTTTATAGAATAAAAAATTTAGTCACACATATATGATATAGAGATATATATCACATACATTCTTTAGGATAAAGTATACATGTTACTTTAAAAGCTATGAAGATAAATAGCAGCCACCAGTATAAACTGTATATTCTATATTTTGCTTTTCTTAACAATATATACCATGTCGCCCTGGCTGGTATAGCTCAGTGGATTGAGTGCAGGCCTGCGAAACACACGATCAAGGTTCAATTCCCGGTCAGGGCACATGCCTGGGTTGCAGGCCAATTCCTGGTTCCTGGCAGGGGACGCATGAGAGGCAAGCAAACACTAATGTTTCTCTCTCTCTCTCTCTCTCCTTCCCTTTCCCTCTAAAACAAATAAATAAAATCTTTAAAAAAATAAAAAAACAATATATACTATGTCAGTACTTACAATTTTCCTTATTAATCTTAATAGCTACATAGCATTGCCATAGATACACCTGGCTAGCAAGAATCTTCTGGCCCTGACCAGTGGGGCTCATTTGATTGGAGTGTCATTCCATAGAACGAAAGGTCATGGGTTCAATTCCTGCTCTGGGCACATACTCAGGTTGTGGGTTTGATCCCTGGTCAGGGTGCATACAAGAAGGCAACCAAGCCATGTTTCTTTCTCATATCAATGTTTATCTTTCTCTCTATCTCCTTTCCTCTCTCTCTAAAAGCAACAAAACAATGTCCTTGGGTGAGGATAAAAAAAGAATCTTCTGATGTCCATTGGGCCCTTTTTCTACAGAACAATTTAGGGAAATACATTTGGCCTACATCTGAGTCCAAAAATCTTGTGTTTTTACCAGGTATTAATTTCTTCAGTGCTAATCTGTCATTTAATTTATGGAAGGATGGAGGAGGGAGAGGATGCCAGATAGATTCAGGTTCAATTAAAACTTGAAATTAGATATGAGTCAGAACAAGCCATTACACAGATTTTCCACTACTGACCGCCAAGTAAATGTGTGTCTAAGTGTTTTATTTTCTTATAATCAAGTTGCTACAAGGAATAATGGCAAAGAATAAAAACATATACAATTTTCCTGCTTTCATAAGATCTCAGCCATTGACTACAATTGAGTATTTTGCTCATTGACTATTTTCCCCCCAATTCTGTAACATTTCTAAATTATCTGAAGTTTTCAAGGCCAAAAGAGAAGATTTTTCCCAACACCTAAAAATTTATTCAATATTCCATTTAAACTAGATTTAGTTATAAGATTAGCTGACTTTGAAAAGTCAACTTACTGTGACTGCTTCAGAGACAAGTGTAGAAGTTAGAATCCTGATTGTTCACATCTCATATGGGAGAACAGTTAATTCTCTATAAAATCAGCTCTGTACCTTGCCCTCTCAAGTGTGAGCTTGCATACAAAATTCATATTTTGAGAATATAATTAACTTAGATTTGCAGTGATAGAGTCTTTAACAAGGCATTTAATATTTTGATGAGAGATTTTGCATTGATTTAAAGCAAAATAGCTATAGATAAATAATTTTTCCACAGTGAAGTTTTCCAGAAATAAAATTATTTTAAAATGAGAATGGTGTCATATAAAGCCGTATATCAAGGACAATTACTCAACATGTAGTCTGTGAAAACTAAACTCAATATAGGTTTTATGTGATGAATCACCATTGTTATAGTCACTGGAGAGTGTCAACATTGAAAATTTTGAATAGGCTTTCCAGTTCATAGAAATGTTGGCACCCTTTATACATAAATCATTGCAGATTTATCCATGTCCCACTTGTTTTGTTTTATTTTGCATGGATTCAGTCCAGAGCTTCTCCAGAACTCTCCCTGTGGAAACAGAGCTTCCCTCCATCATCCCACACTGCTGCTCTCTCCATTCTTTTCTGTCCATCTGTCACCTGCTTCTAACCTTCTATGTACTCCTCATATTTTACCAATTTAAAAGTGATGTTATAGCTTCATTGCCAAAACAAACAAACAAACAAATGTAATCTAAAGTCAAATACAGCTTTTCCAACATTTCAGGGGAGGATGAAAGAAAAATGAGGGAGATGCATGAGTTCAGTCCCACATCATGAACATTTTCAATGACTTTTCATTATCTAAAAAAATTAATTTCCTCAGCCTAGTATTCATGCCTTAGCAGCTCTCTCTAAATTTAGTGTGTTATTCCCAAATCATTGTTCCATAACACTGTTGTCATAAGCTTAAATGTGCCCCCCAAAAGGTATGTCAAACTACAACCCTCAGTACCTCAGAATGCAACCTTGATTGGAAATAACATTTTTCAAGAGACAGTCGTGTTAAAATGAAATCATAAGGATGAGCCCTAATCCAACATGACTAGTAGCCTTATGAAGGAACTTTGGAGACAGAGACAGATGTGAACAGAAGGGGAGGATGTGAAGACACAGGAGAGTGCCATGTGAAGACAGAAGTTTGGAGTGGTGGGACTATGAGCAAAGGAACACCACAGATGGCCAACAACCATGTGAAGCTGGAAAGAGGCAAAGAAAGGTTCCCCCAGAGGTTTCTGAGGGAGCATGGTGCTGCCAACACCTTGAGCTCAGATTTCCAGCTTTTCAGAACTGTGAGCCAGTAAATTTCTATTGTTTGAAGCCACCCAGTTTTGTAGTGCTGGTTATAGTAGCCTTAGGAATCTCAGTAATTTTGCAAGATGAATCACTCAAATGAGGTGAATATTGGCTCCAGAACCCAAAGAGGCCCACAAAATATTGGATTTCTTTCTTAATGTTAGTAGGTGGAAGATACAGCAACTTAACTTTTTTTTAAGAAGCATTTCATTATATTCCAGACTCCCAAAGCCCTAGAAACCCATCAAGTTTTCACGGAGTTTCTCTCTTACCGTCTGGCATGTACATATCTTACTAAAACTTCCAGTGTTTGCTACCTCCTGCACAACAAATCTATTAGCATGATTTTATAGTTTATGAAGCCTAGATTATGATAAAGAGCCCTACAGCTGAAAACAACAGTAAATGTATTTTGTTGATCTGACCATGTGAAAGCAAATTGCTTCTTGGTTGATACAGAGACAATAAAGCATTTTCCAGAGCAATAGCTGTAAACCAGTGGTCAGAGATGGTGCTGTTCGCTCCAGTGAGAAGACTATACCTATAAAACAGAAACATTTAGGATTAGCACCTGATTAAGGTTATGAAAATTCTCTACGACTCTCCACAACCCCACTATCAGGCCAAGTCAACACTCTTGTATCACTCAAAACTCTCATGGTGACCATTTATCCCCCCATACCCTCCTCCACCTACCCCCTCCTCCAGCAATCACCACAATGTTTTCCATGTCCATGAGTTTTCTCTCTTTTTTTAATAGGGGGGATAAATGGTGATGAAAGAAGACTTGACTTGAGGTGGTAAACACACAATGCAGTGTACAGATGGTGTGTTGTGGAACTGTGCACCTAGGACCTGTAAAGTTTGTTAACTGATGTCATCCCAATTAATTCAATAAAAAGGAACAAAAAAACCTTTCATGGTGACATTAATCTTCACAGACCTCCTCAGGGAGGCAGTCTTGCTTTTGACATAATATTTTGGTTAAGCAGGTCAATTCCAGCAATTTTCACTTAGCTCTTCTGATAATGGAACCCAAGAGTTAAAGATTTTAGCTGTGATTGTAATTGATTAATGCATGTGGAAAACTGTTATTCCAGTTCCTAGAATACATGACCTACACAAAATTCAACCTTTGTGCCCATCTGAGCCATTGTATTCTAGGGAGAGAATGCCCATGATACAGATAAAAAATTTGTTGATCAGCAGATAAAGAAATACCGGGAAAATCGACCCTGGACTGCAACTCTTATATGATTAACCTTTTTTCCAAACCCCTTACCTACTTTTTCTTCTCCTAATAAAGAGGTCGGTTTGAAATAAGATGTTAAGATGATTTTTAAGGGTATGTAACCCACCATGTTCTTAGATCATTGGCATCTGAATAAAGTGCTCATAAAGATTTAATCCTTGTCTCTACTTATTGGTATCTGGTAGTGATAGGCACACAAATGCCAACTTTTCCAGTTTTACTTCCTATCATCTAAACCCTCCTTCCACTAGGTCAAGGAGCCAGTGTGAAGAGTCTGCTATTTGCAAATACGTTCTTGGAAACTATAAATTCAGGTACAAAGAGAATTACTATAGGACTGGATGTATGGTTCTACTGGGCCCACTGTTAGAAGGAATGAACCGCAATTCCATTTACCATTTAAACTTTATAAATCTCCACTTTGACTATTTTACCAAAGATCATTTGGGATTCCTCAGGAAATAGCATCACCTTCAAGCCTATATTAGTAAGTTAAAAAAAAAAGCTGGATGATTTCTCTTTCCACAAATGTACAGATAAATTGGTAAATGGCCCAGGTCACTTTCGGGAAGTCAAAGAGGAAGATTCACAGATTTACAGTATGTTCTATTGGCAGAGTTGTAGCATTCTTACCCCAAAAGAGCTCACGTGTACCACAATTTTGGATATCTATTCCCATACCAATACCAAACTGTTTCTATTAATACAGCTTTATAATATGTTTTGAAAAGTGATGAAGCAATTTTCAATATATTCAGATTATTTGGGTGCTCTTATGCATTCACTTGTCCTAATGAATTTTGGAATCTATTTGGCAAAGTCCACCAAAAAAATTTATTTTCATTTTTATTGAGATTTGGATTTATAAGTTAATGCAAGGAACATTAAATTTTTATAACATTAATTTATGCCACCGGTAAACATGATATATCTACTTGTTTGGCTATTTTATACTTTATATTAAATTATGTTTTCTCAGGGAAGTTTTACACATTTTCATTAGTTTTATTTCTAATTGATCTCACATAAAAATTAAAATTTTACAGATTCACATTTCACAAAGCTCTCTCCCCCTTCTCCCCTTTATAGCCAAACTTCTTGAAAGACTTATCTATGCTACATACTTCTTAAAAATAATGCAATTTGCATTTAATAAGCCCCACTTCATCAAAACCACTCAGTCATGAATGACATACATAACTTGAAAAGTCCAATAGTCTTTTCTCTATCTTTATCTTGTTTGACTTTTAAAAACTATGCATGTTTGTACTTTCAGTTTCCAGTTCCACATGTAAGAGCTTGGAAGGTGCCACTCCATCTTGTTAAAGAATAAAAATTCAATGCAGTAAATTCAAAGATCTAATTGGCTTTCTTAAGTGATTCACAAATCAAATCAGGCAGCATCTTATCTAGCAAATAGATGGGTGCTCCAAGGGGCTGTACAAAATGGAAGGTTTTTCTAGGCAGAAGGCTGTGTCAGGAGAGTTAGTAGCAAAAGAAAAGAAAGGGTTACTTTTAGGTCAGGTCATCTTTTAGAGGACAGGTAATGGCAGGGGTTTTATCATGCAGAATACCTCTCTAGCATTGATCAGAATATTCCAGTCTGACTGGCTTAAAATTCCACTCTCAGGAGAGCCTGAAACTATAACTAGGTTAGTTTTATTAAGTTTTGGTTTGGTGCTTTAACAAAAGTGATGCCATTTTGGCTGTTTTTTTCATATTGAAAAAAAATTTAAACTGAACAGATAGAAAAATCAACCAGTCTTCTTGGATCTGTAAGACAGGGAAGGACACAGGGCAAATTGCTGTCCCACGATTAGAGATACACTAGTGAGTATAGGGAGCAGCAGCTAACCAGAACTGAGACTCATGAGTGGAAACCGACTTGGGTACCAATGCCAAGGTAGGAGAGTATGAACTGTAATTGAAATATTGCAGGAGGCTCAATGCAGACAACTCCAACTCAGTGCAGTTAAAACTTCCAAGGTGTCCTGTTCTAAAGGTTCCCCACAATATTGTGAGATTTACTTCCAGCAACTTGACCAGATTCCCCCAGTAAATATCTGACCAACAAACAAACAAACAAACAAAAACAAAACAAAACAAAAAAAGCCTTGTGTTTCTGGTAGAGCAGGGGTAAAGGAACCATTTTTAAGTACTCAAAAGGATTCTATCCTTCTCAACAAGGCCTGCCCTCAGAGGAAACTAGTTGATCAAAGCCTAACCTACTAGCATATTATCAGAACCTAAATGACCAAGGACAAAAGGAATATTCAACTCCAGGCCAATCTCACTATCCTGTCCAACCTAAGGTGGCAAAAAAAAAAAAAAGCCCTAAAAACCAAAACAAAAAAAACAACTGAGAAGCACCTGTGATACCCAAAGGCACAGGCTCACTAAAAAACTAAAACCTAATCATAAGACTAGAATGCCTTCCCTTCTCATACCTTGCTGCTACATCACCAAAGGCCTATTCACAGCAGTCCCTTTTACCTAGTACATCACATCCTGCTATCAAGAAAAATTATCAGACACACCAAAAGGCCAAAAACAATTTGAAGAGACAGAGCAAGCAGAATAACAGGGTTATAAGAATTATCAGACAAGGAATTTAAAACAACTATGATTAATATACTAAGAGCTCTATGAAGTGGACAGCACACAAAAATAGATGGATGACCTGGCAGAGACGTGGAAATCCTAAAAAAGAATTTTAAAAATGCTGGAGATAAACATCTCTGTAACAAAATGAAGAATGCCTTTGATGCGTGCATTAGTAAACTGAGCATGGCTGAGGGAATCTCCCATGCAGAGACTATATCACTAGAATTCCTAAAAACAGAAAAGCACAAAGAATAAAAACTTAAAAAATAACAGAATATCTGAGGACTATGAGACAACTACAAAACATGTAAGGTACATATAATGGGAATACCAGGAGGAGAAGGGAGAATGAAACAGAAGAAATATTTTAAACAAGGACTGGGAATTTCCCCAAATTTAAAGTCAGACACCAAAAAACAGATGCAGGAAGCCAAGAGAATACCAAGCAAGATAAATGGACAAAAACAATAACAACAAAAACAACAACAAAACTACACTGAGCTATTTCATCTTCAAAGAGGAGAAAATCAAAGATAAAGAAAAAATCCTGAAAGAAGCCCAAACATAAAAATACCTTACCTACAGAAGAACAAAGGTAAGAATTTTATCTGATTTCTCAGAAACCATGCAAGTAAGAACAGAGTAAAATATTTAAATGGTTCAGAGAAATAAAACATAGTAACCTATAATTCTATACCCTGAGAAATTATCTTTCACTGTGGTTCAGTGGATTGGGCCCCAGCCTGAAAACCAAAGAGTCACCAATTTGATTCCCATTCAGGGCACAGGCCTGGGTTGTGGGCCAGGTCCCCGGCGCAGGGGGTATGAGAGGCAACCACACATTCATGTTTCTTTCCCTATCTTTCTCCCTCCCGTACCATCCCTTTAGAAATAAATTTTAAAAAATCCTTAAAAAGAAAGTCAAGGAGAAATAAAATCTTTCTCAGACAAACACAAATTGAAGAAATATGTTGCAGCACACCTACTTTGCAAGAAATGTTAAAAAGAACTTCTTTAGAGAAAAGAAAGTGATATATTTCAGAAACTTAGATCTACATAAAAAAAGGACAAGCACTAAAAAAGGAGTAAGTGAAGGCAAAATTAAAACTCTTATTTTTCTCATTCTTAATTGATCTAATAGATATTAAGTTGTTCAAAAATATAATGGTATCAATATATTTGATTAAATGAATGACAACAATAATACTAGGAATCAGAGAAAGGAATTCAGATGATTTTGTAATTATAAGGTACTCACACTATCCATGAAGTGGCATAGTGTTATTTGGAAATAGACCTATCCTATTCTAAAGTCATTTCTTTGTCTATAATTTCATGTGGTATAGAAAAGAATAAAAATAGGGACAAAAGCGGAGGGTATGTTTAAGATGACTACCTGGAGTTTTGATAACTGATACCCATCCCCTCTCCTTTAGGCCTCATTTTCAAGGGCAATTTTGACATTTTAAGTCTGGTAAACAAGGGAAAAGTAAGGGGAAAAACTGACTCAATGTATATATAAATTTAAAAAATACTTTAGACAATTTTCCATTAATAACTAAAACATAACACCTTATCCTTGTGCAATGTTTATCACTTAGAAAACACTTTTCACTCTCTTTCTTTCTTTATGCTTTATGACAACCCTGTAAATTCAGTATGGAAAAGCAGGATGGGCAGGACAGCAATCATTATTCTCATTTTACACAAATATTTTGTAGTGCCTATGTCATGTGAGGAAAACATAGTATTGAATATAGAAAAAGGCTATGATCTTTTATGCATTTCAAGGAGGTAAAGTTCTAAAATTGCATATGCCCATTCAAAGAATTATTGGACTGGGTTGCAGAAATATATTTTCTAGATGTTTCAAAGCCATCAAAATCTTTTTTCCCCATTGCCAATGGAGAGTTGTTTTTACTTTCTTTTTTTTGTTTTGTTTTTGTTTTTACTTTCTTTTTTAATTTTTTTAAAGATTTTATTCATTTATTTTCAGATTGGGGAAGGGAGAAAGAGAGGGAGAGCAACATGTATGTGTGGTTGCCTCTCGTGTGTCCCCTACCAGGCCCCAGGCATGTGACCTGACTGAGAATCAATCCTGCAACCCTTTGGTTCACAGGCCAGCACTCAGTCCACTGAGCAGACCAGCCAGGGCAACAGTCGTTTTTTTTAAATCGCTGCAACCCCCACCTTCATTTTTTCTTAAATTTTAGTTTTGGGATAATTTCAGAGTAAAATATCCCCTACAAACATATATTGCAATTTTTGTATAAAAAGAAGCTATCTTTTTCTTTTGATTAATTAATTTATTCATTAAATTATTAATGTATTTACTTGTATCCTTTATTTTTGTTCATGTGTTCCCTTTATTTCCTTTTCTTGCCAGGCCAGTAGAAATTTAGCAAAGCAATAGATAAAAATCAACACCATTTTAAAGGACAACTTACAAAGATTTAAAAAATTTTCACACTATCCTCTCAAGCCATGTGGACTTGTCAAGCAACAAAAGAAGTGCTTAAGTTTAGACAAACAAACACCACTGGTCAAAGCAAAATGAACACATAAGAAACAAACTGACCACAAAAAGACAAAAGCTTTTACTGACTGACTGTATATATGGTATTTTAAGAACAAAAGTTAAGCTGATGCATTTTGATGACTGATGTTTATTTTGTGCCTCTCTGACTCTCTCACTGCATAAAGTTTCTAAATAAAATGAGAAACTAATTATTACAAAATTGATAGTGGTTTTAAATGGTTTGTTTCAGGTTGGTGCTTTTTCTTTCCAACCAGGACATCTATTATTTTCAGAGAACAACCCAGCAAATAAGTTATTGGTGTAGGAAAGCAGGATAAATATTGACACCATAAAATGTGCTGCCTTAAAGGTTATTTTTATGCCTATATCAATGAAATATTGTGCAAAATAGGTTGTTTGTGACAGATTGGTATATGGTGAATCAAAAAAACATGTCTGCATATGAGGAGAACAAGCATTAATTCTGAAAATGAGCCACGATTTCTTGGGTGGCCTAAGAACAAGTCACCAAACTTGTCTAGACCTGACTTTCCCATCTATAAAATGATAATAGTTTTTACCTACCTCATTAAGAGATGTCAGGCATTAATTAGTGTTCATAATGAGCTTGAGGTCTATGCTTAAAAGTTGTTATCATTCAACTGTTGAGGAGCCGTAAACAAATCAGAGATGTGTCATCCATGAGAAAAATACTGAAGAGGGGAAAGTCAGGAATGAGAAGTGGGGACTAGGACAAAAATCTTTTTTGACTTTTTTAAGTATTAGTGCTTTTATTTTCCATCACAGAGTTAAGCAATATACCTATCTAATGTCTCAATAAGGAGACTATTCTTCTCTGGACTAAGGTTCTTAATTTTTTTGTGTGCCATGAACCTTTTTAACATTTTAGTGAAGCCATATACAGGCCTCTTCTCATAATAATTTTTAATGCATTAAAATACGTAGGAATATGAAGGAAACAAATTGTATTAAGGCACAGTTGCCAAATGATTTTTTTAAATTTAACTTTAGAGTAAAATGCATACTTCTTCATTACATTAAATAAGATCTAATCTCAGTCTATTAACTACCATAATTTCAAAGTAGCGATGGTTGTAAATGATATTCCAAGATATTTGCAACAACTGTAATGTGATACAAAAATATCTGTGTGCTATTGATGGTAAGGTTAGAGGAACTTTTCTAATTTGTGTTGCTTGTTGACTACATTCATAATCCTTTAAATGCTAAGGCTTAATTGAAAAATAAAGGTGTATTTTCTCCCTGTAGAAGTTCATGAGCCCTCTAAATTTTTTTCCATCAGTTCCTTGGAAGTATTTGAATCTCAGTCTAAGAAAACCTCTACTGTACCTATTCTGGTGCCTCCGAGAACCAAACACTTAATATCATTTCTCAAAGCGTGATCAGGCAATCACACTACAGAATGTTTATGGAATGTTTATTAAAAATGCAAATCTATTGGCCTTTTCCTAGACATGCTATTCTTAACAAGCATCCGGTGACTGATAAATACACTAATGTTTGAAAATTGCTTCCAAGGCGGCTACGTCAATAGTTTTCTTCAGTGGAATCATAATTATCAAGCCAGAGATTCTTAAATATTAGTTTGAGATAGTATTAAATGATATAATATTATAACATGACAGGTCTGGAAGAGACCTAGAAGTTTTATTTTTAATAAGCATTTTAAATATTGTGATGAATATGTTCTCAATTCCAATCTGAGAAATATTTCTAAACAAAGACGCTAAAAGTCAAAGCATAAAATCTGCCTGGGAATGAAAGGAGCTGGTGAGGAGCGGCACATCAGAATCATCACAGGGCTACTCCACTCCCCTTTCTTTTTCTGGGCCAAGTGACATCCTTTGAAAGAAAATCTCTACATAGAACAAGTAAATATGGAATCAATGCACTATACCACAGAAGATTATAAAAGGTGAGTGACATTCTTTCTGCCCATTTTTAACATTATGCTTTAAACTGGCAGGCAAAAATTAAATTTGTCATCAACAACATGAAAAGCAGTAGTATAGAATAATAGGATTGCAAAAGATTTAAAGATGATCCTGAGCTTTCAGCTACTACCTTCTTTCTTCTGCCTTGGAAATCTTTATCCCTATCCCAGAATTCTCTGTCATTTGAGCCTCAGACCAATATATCCAACTACCTACTAAACATTTACCCCTGGATACCACAGACAACTCAAACACAATAAACCAAAACTGACCTCACATCAAATTCTCCCATAGACTAGCTTCCTCCTTTATATAATTTGTCTTGGATATCCATAGCACCATCTCACAAGATATTCAGAATCATACTAGCTGTCTCCTTGTTTCTCACTTTTTTTGTTGTTAGGGGATGTTTTTGGCATGGTGATCGGTTTTAAGGCTCTGGCAGTGGCCTAGTGATCTTTGAATCTGCATTTTTAGAGTGCAAACCTCCAATGTGGCTGAAGTAATATAGAGTGATTGGAAGAGTCCTTCAGGCACAGCTGTTATTCCGCACCCTAACTGCAACCACACAACTGCAGCCATAAGAAGGCAAAGGAAATTGGATTTATGCCAGCGCAAGTTTAGGCCTCTATGATTAATTTTTCCTTGTACTCATGTTTGTTTGTTTGTTTTTGCCCTTTATTCAAGTAGTATGATTTTGAGGTTCAAGTTTAGGGTGTAGGTCTTGGAGAATGTTCTCTCAGTCTGCCTCTAACTTAAGCAAGAGAAATCCTGAGTAGACTACATTGTGGTAGGAGGCTGTAGCCCAACTTAATAACCTATCGTTCAGAATTTGGAACTCTGACCATGAACATCTGGTGTAATTAAACTGACAAGAGTGAGTGCATAGTTAAGGTTTGAGAGGTTAGATCACTCATCAACCTCAAACTTGAAGGGCTGTTGCACTATTTATGGTTAAATCCCCATAAGAAAAGCAAGGCTTTTGAACCAGGTCAGGATCAGATAAGTGGACCATGGACTGGGTAAAGACAAAGACTCTGTAGGGTATTGGGCTGATCTGAAGGCAGAGCTTCAGTGTGCAAACTTCTGACTTTATAATGGCAGTCACATTGTAGCACTGCTCTATGTTCTCAACTCCAGGTTCTATTTTTCTCACCATCCTCTTCCTTTTCAGCTAGGGCAGAAGGGGTAATACGTAACTCTAGAAAAAATAGAAAATTTGTACTGGAGCAGGAAAATAGATGGCAGAAAAATGTTTGCATCACTGTGAGACGAAAAAGTTTAGCCAAGGCTAGGTGGTTTCAATATGACAAAGAATAATATTGGAGGACTTCCGCCAAGATGGAGGCATAGGTGGAAACACTGTGCCTTCTCCCACAACCAAGTTTGAATACAACAAAGATTTGGAGAACTAGGACAAACCCAAAGACCAGAAAATGGAATTATATGGGAGTCCGACAACTACGAACCCTTCAACGGGGACGGTAAGAGAGGCGGAGCCAGCAGCAGAGCTGGGTCAGGCAGGAAAGATCTCCTGACCTAGGCGCACAGGCAGCCCTGAACCAGTCGGGGTGTGGGGCAGACTGACCATGGTCGCACATTCACACACAGTGAGACAGACCACACAGGCCCCAGGGGGCGAACCCAGTGGTGGAGGGCTGACGGCGGTGGCACACTCTCATGCAGTGGAATGAAATGTGTGGGCCTGGTGACGGTGGTGGCTGTGGCACCGGTGGAGGCCACAGCGGCAGGCGGCAGACAGGAAGCCATTATCCCTCTTTGACCCCACCCTCACATACAACGTCACAACCCAGCAACTTAGTTGCCCTGCTCTAGTGAACACTTTAGGGCTCTGATCCTGCTACGGAACAGGCACGAACAGCCCAAAAGATGGCGCAAGAAGAACTCAAAGTCCCAGAGCCAATAACTCTAAGTGACCGAGAAATTGCCAGCCTCTCAGAAGCACAATTCGAGACACTATTTATCAGGATGCTCACAGAGCTGGTAGATTATAGTCACAAATTAGAGGAACATATGAAGGCTAAACTAATTGAAATGAAGGGAGATGCACAGGAAACCAATAGTGATGGAAAGGAAACTGGGACTCAAATCAATGGAATGGACCAGAAGGAAGAACAAAACATCCCACCAGAAAGGAATGAAGAAATGAGAATTCAAAAAAATGAGGAGAGGCTTAGGAACCTCCAGGACATCTTTAAACGTTCCAACATCCGGATTATAGGGGTACCAGAAGGGGGAAAGAAACAGCCACGAGTGGAAAACTTATTTGAACAAATAATAAAGGAGAACTTCCCCAGTCTGGCAAAGGAAATAGACTTCCAGGAAATCCAGGAAGCTCAGAGAGTGCCAAAGAAGTTGGACCCAAGAAGGAACACACCAAGGCACATCATAATTACATTAGCCAAGACCAAAATGAAGGAGAGAATCCTAGAAGCAGCAAGGGATAAGGGGACAGTCACCTACAAAGGAGTACCCATCAGACTGTCAGCGGATTTCTCAAAAGAGACCTTACAGGCAAGAAGGGGCTGGAAAGAAGTATTCCAAGTCATGAAATCCAAAGACCTACAGCCAAGATTGCTTTATCCAGCAAAACTTTCATTTAGAATGGAAGGACAGATAAAGTGCTTCTCAGATAAGGTCAAGTTCAAGGAGTTCATCATCACCAAGCCCTTATTATATGAAATGCTAAAGGGACTTATCTAAGAAAAAGAAGATGAAAAATATGAACAGTGAAAGGACAGCAAGCACACAGTTATTAACAACCACACCTAAAACAAAAGCAAACCAAGAGGACAGCCAGATCAGGAGTGGAACCATAGAAATGAAGAATACATGGAGGGTTAGCAACAGGGGGGTAGGAGGAGGAGAAGGGGGGAGAAGGCACAGAAAATAGCATAGATGATAGGTAGAAAATAGATAGGGGGGAGGGCGAGAATAGTGGGGGAAATATAGAATCTAAAGAACTTGAGACACGTGGTTATAAACTAAGGGGGGAGAAGGGTGGGGGAGGGAGTGTGTGGGTGGAGGGAAATGAAGGGGGGAATAGAACAACTGTAATGGTATAATCAATAAAATATATTTAAAAATAAATAAATAAAAATAAAAAGTGGAACAAAAAAAGAGAATAATATTGGGGGAATGAGGCAGGGTGAAGAGAATACAATTCTTAATGAGCCCCTATGCCCCTGTATGTACAGGGGGAGGAAGAACTTAGAGCCGTGGTACAAGCAAACAAAGATGGGGTTCTGTTGGGATTAAAGCAGCTCACAGGGTGGGGTCTATGTTATAGAGCACAGGCCATCCTCAATTCAGAATTGTGAGGCCAAAATAGTAGGAACATTAGGAGACAACAGAAATAATTCAGAAAAATGGAGAAAAGGAGAATCTCAGGAAAGTCTGCATCAGTAAGTCAGTGGAAGTGGACCCTGAACAACCTGTAGAAATGTATTGGTGTCTTGGTAAGGCTGAAATCAAATAGCCTTTATTTATTATTTTATTAAATTTCATTTCACTTAATTCTTCTGTCTACCCCCTTCCCTAGAACTGGCAAACTTTTGCTCTGCAGGAAGATGCTCAACCAACTGAACCACACCAGTAAGGGCAAGAGATAGATTTTTAAACTATATTATCTGAGTTCTAATACTAGGTCCACCTTGGGAAGTCTCTTAACCTTTCTCCTTTTCTTAAAAATAGGGAAAATAATTGTACCTACCCGTAAGTTTGTTTGTGAGGATTAAGTGATCCGATATACATGTAGAAAATGTATAATTACATCTGGCACATAAGAGCTATATGAATGTGCCCTGGCTGGTGTGGCCCAGTGGATTGGGTGCCGGCCTGCAAACCAAAGGGTTGGTTTTGATTCCCAGTCAGGGCACTGGCCTGGGTCCTGGTCAGGTCCCCGTTGCAGGGTACATGAGAGGCAACCACACATTGATGTTTCTCTCCCTCTCTTTCTCCCTCCCTTTCCCTCTAACTATAAATAAATAAATAAATAAATAAATAATATATTTAAAAGAATTATATGAATGTTAGGTGTTATTATATATTATAGTATGGTGAAATTTGTTAGGCACTATATAGCTGAACATATTTTAAAATAAAGAAAGGAAGAGAAGGAGACTGCTTTGCCTATTGCAGACAGCAATAGAAAGTAGCAAGCCCAAATGCTTGTAGAGAACAGAGAAATTGAGAGAGAAAGACAAATACCATATGGCTTCACTTGCATATCGAATCTGAAAAATAAAACAAATGAATAAACAAAACACAGCAGAGACAGACCATACATATGGAGAGCAAGCTGACAGTTGCCAAAGGGGAGGGGGGCTTGGTGATGGGTGAAAAAAAATAAATAAACTAGGCTCAGCAGAATAAATAAATACGTAAATAAATAAAGTTTTAGTGGTATTATATCTGGCTTTTCTTCACTCAGGTTTTCTCTTAAGAAACTTGCTTTCTTTATGGGTGTGAGAGTTGGCCCCAGGGCTCCTTTTAAATGGCAAGGTTGTTTCTTCTGTTCTTTCTTCTGTTGCATTCCTTAACCTTGTTTAAAAAAAAAATCTCATGGGGAAAGAGATCAAATAGATTATCTAAACTTGTTATTCTTGCTCTTCAGTAAATACATTTTTTTGCTTGAAATATACTTTTGCTTGGGGTAGGTCTTACCATCTATAAGAGGAGACAGTAGGCTCATGTGAAAGTGACCAGGAGTGACAGACAGGTGGGTATTAGGGAAGTGTGTAAGGGCATAGTCACAGAAAGTAAAGCCAAGTTGCCTAAGAAAACACAAACTTGGGAATCATAGTATTGACCTTCATCTACCAAGAACTAGAATAATTTCATTAGTATATTTCTAAAAATATACTAACATAGCTCTGGAAAAATTAGTTGCCCTGAGTTTCAGATATTCAGGAGTATTAAGTATAGGCATGAGGGTGATATACAAAATCTCAATATTATTCCATAAAATACTTTTCTAAATTCAGTCACAGTGGCAGCTCTCTTACTGGATATTTACTTAACTCCTCATTCTCTCTGATCAATGTCCAGAATTAGATAAATCTTGCACTGAGGCCTCTTTCTCATGCCTCTTAATATTATACTCTCCCAGATGAGTTGTACGCTTCTAACTGTTATATATCCATTCCCCCAAGTATGTAAGTCATCTGTCTTATCAGTATAATTATTTAAGTTAATAAAATGTTAATTTGTGTTATATTATAAATAAATAGTATTTTAATAAAATATTCTTAATACAATATTTTCCATTTTATTATGTCATAAATAAATGCCAAAATATAAGTCAAATTTAAAATCAAAGAAATATGAATATAAAAAGAAAAAATTACATCTATAAAAACTAAACTTAATGCTTCGTAAAAACTTAATAAAAACAAGTCATTTTGAAAATGTTGCTGTCAAATTAGAGTATTCAAGGCAACTGTAAAAATTGGGGACAAAGTGTTTTTTGTTTTTAAGATTTTATTTATTTTGAGAGAGGGAAGGGAGGGAGAAAGAGAGGGAGAGAAACATCGATGTGTGAGAGACACATTGACCGGTTGTCTTATATGCCCCTCAGTGGACACCCAGCCTGCAACCCAGGCATGTGCCCAGAATCAAACTGGCCACCTTCAGGTTTGCAAGCCAGCACTCAGACTAGTGAGCCTTGAAAGGGGCTGCACTCGAATTGCTTCTGTCATTAAGACCTATTTCACTTTAAAGAAACAGAAACTATAAATCAGAAATGATGCAATTTGCATATTCCGTCATGCCACTTTGAGTATTTTTCATGCCAGGAAGAAGATATCAAAAGAAAAATTCATGAATATGTATATGTTTTAAGTCAAGACATATATATGTTTTAAGTCAAGGTAAAATGCTTAGAATATGTTTATACCAATTTTAAAAATCATTTTCTAATCTAAATGACTTTCCGGTGTGAACTGAACAATTCAGGCTCAACTTTGGGTGGAATGAGATTGCTACTGTCGAGTTTTTTTGAAATTTGTAATCAGTTTTTTGAAATGTGTAAACGTAGTTTACACATTTACAACTACATTTATGTAGTTACTTCATGAGATTGTGTTGTTTGGTTTGGGGAGATGGGTGGTAGGAAGGACACCATATTATTAAGGAATATTTTGTAGTCCTACAAAATAATGCATATGTGGTGAGAGTGTACCAAATAAGTAAGTGATTCAATTGCATTGGGAACACCAATAAACCATAACTTTTGAAACAGCCATAATTAGATTAAGGAGCTAAATAAATTTTTTGGAAGGTAATTTTTTTGCATTTAACTTTTTAAATTTAATAATATTTTCTCAATAAAATTTCTCAATAATATTTAATATTATACAATAATTTTTACATTGAACACAAGTTTTAGTGACATTCTGTAGGAATTAGTGAAAATAAAGTTATTTAATATAAACTGAAACTTACAACATGATTTCTAACACAGATTCATACTATTATTGGAGTTCACCAGTGTTTTATCAAGGACGCAGTATTCAGAGTTCTTTTTCTATTTTCCACTCCAAATTATATTATTAATTGTAAATTTTTACAAAATGAATAATAAGTATGCTATTTTGCAGGTGACTTTTAAAAGAGTAAATTTACTAGGAAAACTGTGTTCCTAAAAAAAAGCATAACCCATTCATCTGTTTTTAATGCCCTAATATATTTCAGAAACCAAGAAATGAAAAGAAAAAACATTAAATTCAGCATTCAAAATTAAGAATTTTTACATTGATGCTACCACAAAACTTTTACATTTAATCTTTATAAAGTTTGATTTTTGTCATAGATTTACTTTTTTAAAAATATATTTTGTTGATTATACCATTACAGTTGTTCTATTCCCCCCCCCCTTCATTCCCCTCCACCTGGCACACCCCCTCCCCCACCATTCACCCCCCTTAGTTTATGACCATGTGTCTCAAGTTCATTAGATTCTATATTTCCCATACTATTCTTGCCCTCCCCCTATCTATTTTCTACCTACCATCTATGCTATTTTCTGTGCCTTCTCCCCCCTTCTCCTCCTCCCACCCCCCTGTTGCTAACCCTCCATGTGTTCTTCATTTCTATGGTTCCACTCCTGATCTAGCTGTCCTCTTGGTTTGCTTTTGTTTTAGGTGTGGTTGTTAATAACTGTGTGCTTGCTGTCCTTTCACTGTTCATATTTTTCATCTTCTTTTTCTTATATAAGTCCCTTTAGCATTTCATATAATAAGGGCTTGGTGATGATGAACTCCTTGAACTTGACCTTATCTGAGAAGCACTTTATCTGTCCTTCCATTCTAAATCAAAGTTTTGCTGGATAAAGCAATCTTGGCTGTAGGTCTTTGGATTTCATGACTTGGAATACTTCTTTCCAGCCCCTTCTTGCCTGGAAGGTCCCTTTTGAGAAATCTGCTGACAGTCTGATGGGAACTCCTTTGTAGGTGACTGTCCCTTTATCTCTTGTTGCTTCTAGGATCCTCTCCTTCATTTTAATCTTGGCTAATGTAATTATGATGTGTCTTGGTGTGTTTCTTCTTGCGTCCACCTTCTTTGAGACTCTCTGAGCTTCCTGGATTTCCTAGAAGTCTATTTCCTTTGCCAGACTGGGGAAGTTCTCCTTTATTATTTGTTCAAATAAGTTTTCCACTTGTTGCTATTCCTCTTCCCCTTCTGGTACCCCTATAATCCGGATGTTGGAATGTTTAAAGATGTCCTGGAGGTTCCTAAGCCTCTCTTCATTTTTTTGAATTCTTGTAAGTTCACTTTTTTCTGTTTGATCATTTCTTCCTTCCTTCTGGTCCACCCCCTTAATTTGAGTCCCAGTTTCCTTTCCATCACTATTGGTTTCCTGTGCATTTCCCTTCATTTCAATTAGTTTAGCCTCATATGTTCCTCTAATTTGTGGCTAAAATCAGCCAGTTCTGTGAGCATTCTGATCACCAGTATTTTGAACTGTGCATCTGAGAGGTTCGCTATTTCCTGGTTGCTTAGAGTTATTGGCTCTGGGGCTTTGAATTCTTCTTGAGTCATATTTTGGACTGTTTTTGCCTGTTACGTATGAGGAGTGGAGCTCTAGGTGTTCACCAGGGCCGGGCCACTCAGTCGCTAGGTTGTGACACTGTATGTGGAGGCGGGGTCAAAGGGAAGTAATGGTGGTCCTTTCTGCCACCGGAGTCGCGCGGTCAGTCCCACTGCGAGCGAAAGTGCGACCACAGTCAGCCTGCCGCCTTACGCACTCACTGGGTTCGCCGGCTGGGGCCTGCATGGTCTGTCTCACTGCTCACTCCTCTGCTGGTTTATCTGTGCACGAATGTGTTGTTGCATCCACCAACCGCGAGAATAATTGTCGGAGACTTTCAGGGTTTCAAAGATGTTACTTTATTGGCCAAGTTTAACCTGCGCAGGGGCGAACTCTCAAAGTGTCCAGAGACTCAGTGCCCGCAGGGGCTGCAAACAAGAGTCGCGCCCAGTGCTTACAGCTAAGTCCTTATATAGAGGCAAGCAAGCAAGCGTTGCACAGAAGCAGATGTGGCGGTTAGCTATTGGCTTACAGAGCCCGCGCGCGGGAACAGTGTGGGGTCTGACTCAACTGAAAGGAAAATTTTGAAACTAAACAGATGGCAATCAACTTATAGGATGTTTGCTAGGGATGCATGCTCCTTGGGGCTGAGACTATTTTTCTTGTTCCCAGCGTGTGTGACCAGGGTCAGCCTGCCCCACACCCTCACTGGGTCTGTGCTGCTACCCTGGGTAGGGGGATCTTTCCTGCCCGACCCTACTCCACTGCTGGCTCCGCCCCTCTTACCGGTCAGGTTGAATGGTTCCTTGTTGTTGGACTTCCAATTTTCTGTTCTTTGGCTGTGTCTTTGTTTACTAAGCCTTTGTTATATTCAAACTTAGTTGTGGGAGAAGGCACAGTGTTTCCACCTATGCCTCCATCTTGGCGGAAGTCCTCTCAGATTTACTTCTTATATTAGATTTACTTCTTATAACTGTCCATAAGTGGACAGTTTTTCAACCAAAATAAGAAGTGACTAAGTGGAAAATGTTATGCCTAAGGGAAATTTTGAAATTCTGCGTATATTTAATTAAATCTAAACAGAAAACCATAGTCCAAGTAAACTCCTGTAATAACTTACCTGTATCCCATTAGAAAGTAGCTTCCTTTTCTCTTAATTTATATTGCCAGGAACACTGATATATATGAGTATACATTTCAGCAGAATGATTGATTAAACCCTAAAGCTTTAAATGAAATTCTATAACTCTTCTCATTGGAGCAGTTTTATGTGACAGATTATGCCCCAAAATTATAATGAAACTCTTCTCTCTAGTTGTAGATCCTAAAAGAATATAAAACACATTATGAAGTTCTATAATGATAATTAACTATAAAATTTAATCAGCAGACTTAATGGTACATTTTTTAAGTTGTCCTTTTTAAAAAATAACCAAAGACATATACTTTTTTTAAAAAGACTTTATTTATTTTTAGAGAGAGGAGGGAGAAAGAAAGAAAGGGAGAAAAACATCCATGTGCATAAGAAAAATTGATCAGTTGTCTCTCACATGCCCCCAAACAGGGGCCTGCTCTGCAACCCAGGCATGTTCCCTGAGAGGGAATTGAGCTAGCAACCTTTTGGTTCACAGGACAGCACTGAACCCACTGAGCCACACCAGCCAGGGAGAAGGACATACACTTTTAAAATAATTAAATATTCCTCTTTATTTATAATGAATGTGGGAATAAACCTATTTTGCTCTAACTGGATAGAAAACTGTATTTCTTCATATAAAAATACTGATAGAGTTCTAAATATGCCTGGCACCATTCTAGGTGCTCGAGATATAGCAGTAAACAAAATAACCCTTGTGGAGTTTAGATTATAGCAGAGGAAGATTATATAACAATAATACAATTAATAAGTAATTGACTAAGCTTTTAAGGTAGTGACAAAGGCTAAAATAAAGCAGGGAAAGGAACACAGAAAGCAGTTTTAGATTTTTAACAGGATGATCATGAAAGGCCTCACAAAAGACATTGGTAGGGCTTATAGACAGTGGTAAAAATGATGACTTTTATGTTAAATGAAATGGGAAGCTATGGGGATCTCTGAGAAAAGAAGTGGCCTGATCTAACTAACCCTCTAAAATGATCCCTAGCTGCTATCAGTGGGTTGAGCACATACTATAGGGTGGGTGGGCTGGGGTGGCCTGAGGATACAGAGCATGACTTAAGAGACCATCATAGTGATACAGATTTAAAAAATAAAGTTGGTTTAAAGATGGGGGAAAATTTTTGAAATTGGAATATCTTTTGAAGGTGAATTCTAAAAGAATTAGTAATTAATTGAATGTAGATATAAAAAAGAAAAATCAATATGGCTCCAAATTATAAATTCCTTCTTGTAAAACAGCATTCCAAAAAAGGTGAACTCATTGCTTTTTAAATAATAGCATCTTTAGAAATAAACACAACAACAATAATAACTGTATTGGGAGAGTCTAGGTTATGCTGTTATAAAAAAATCTCAGATAAAATTTAATTTCTTCTTCTATGCCAAATCCACTACAGGTTCAGGAGTTGTTCTAGGGCAGCATTTGCACAGACTTTCCAGTGATTCAAACTGCTTTGTTGTGTTGGCTCTTTCATTTCGACTTGAGGCCTCCCCCATAACCAGTAGAAAAATATAATGAATTGTGAATGGGCTTTTCACTATCTCTGCATAAAACTGATATTCATCACTTCTGCTCACATTCATTCATCAAATCTAGTTATACAGCTCTATTCAACAGTAAGAGAGCCAAGGAGTAGTCTCTCACGTGTCAGAAAGAGGAGAATGTAGGTTACTAGAAACTGCCTTTGTCTACTACATCAGCTAACATTATATAGCATTGTTTATGTAGCAGGCTGTGTGTGCTATGACCCCTCGATAAAGACTTTCAGTGATATGCTCTCAATGGTTTCTACTTTGATTAGACTGGCTCTTGGACATGTCCAGTCTGTGCTCATTGTCCTAACAGATGTGATTTCTAATGCTTGGGAATTCAGCATAACCTGGATTTCCAAATACTCTGGAATTATTCAACTACTCCTAGCTATGTACATGCAATAAGGGAACAGGAATTATGTAAAGGTAGAACAGTTTATTTCTGAGTCATAGAAATCTTGGGGCTGGAATTATGGAACCAGCTAAAGATATGCCCACATAATCAAGCCACAGTTCTCAACAGAGTCCATGTTTAGGCATAAACATTCATGACTCTGTTCTTCTAACATTTGGACATCAAATGCCATCTCCTGGGAAGTTGATGCTATATCTGAAAAGATTAATTGCCAAGGTGTCTAGGAGATAGCTGTATTCTGGGGCACCCTTCAACTTCATGAATGTTATTCTGTGCCAATAAGCAGTTAACTTTAATACCTTCTACGATTGAAAGAAATCCCAGACACCCAATGTGGCACCATATGCAGTAAGGATTCCTATTCCAAGGACTGAATTTAGACCCAATGTCCATGTTACATGCCCCCTCATTTCCCTCAGGTCATTCATTTGGGCCAAAACACAAATATTCATTTAAAATACAAAGCTAGAAGTCTAAGGCATTGTTGAAACCACTTCTGATTCCCTAACTTCTTTGAAGGGCAAACCTTCAAAGAAGATTTGAAGGGCAACCCTTGGTGTTAACTGTCCCAGAGCCATTCTACAATAGCTAAATGGTGCTGAACAGGTTACTTCTGATGAACAATTTATCTTTTATTCAAGGCCACGTTCATCCTCAGACATCACAATCTGTTGGTCTTCCATGGTATACCAAAACATACTTAGCTCAAGTTCAGTTTTTGAAAATACTCTTTCATAAAGATGGAGAGGTTTTTATTATCATAGGAGTAAATATGAGAATGCCTGTTATTGAGAGACAGCTATTTTTCTATTGGGAAAATACTTTTCTTAAAGCTGAGGACAGAACCTGGAGTCCTGCAAGTCTAGGTATTAGCTGGCAGGAAAACTTCAGAAGAAAGGAAAAATAACTCTTCATGATAGAAGAAGATAAATTTGAGTTTCTGGGGAATATTTGGGAAGGAGAAAAATGTAAGCCAAGAGAAGGACCAAAGAGAAAGAAGACAGGAAGTTAGGAAGTTAATGATGTCTTACAAGAATATGAACTGTCAACTGGCCCAGCCTGACATTCCTGTGGGCTCTTAGGCCTTGATATCAAGTAGGAGACACTGCAGGATGTCATCCTGACTGGCATCTGCCTTAGCCTCAAGGTCTCTTTACCTCTGTGGAAGCCTGTGTAGAGCCCGAGTCACCTAATGGCTCTGTTTCTCAAGTTGATATTTTATAGATTCTTTTGCATGTGTGTAAAATTCAAACAAAATAAAAACATAAGGAAATTCTCCCTGGCCAGGTGGCTCAGTTAGTTGGAGCATCACCACACACACTAGAAGGTTGTGGGTTTCTCTCACACACTGATATCTTTCTTTCTCTCTCTCTCTATCTTTTTCTCTCTCTCTCTTTCTCTGTCTCTGTCTTTCATCAATAAGCATGTCCTCCTTGGATGAGAATTAAAAAAAATAAAGAAAATTTAATGCTATGATCATTTGGGTTGAGCGACGGGGGAAGGATTACAAGTTACTATGTTCCTCTTATTTATCTCCTAATTAAATAGACTAAATACACCTGATTTTTTTACATTATAAAATGTGAACTGTGGCATGCAAACATTCCTCCTTGTCCCCTATAGTAGCTCAAATGAAACCTATATTGCTCACTAATACATCGATGCAATTCAATTTTTATGTGAAAATCTGAGTTCTGCATCTTGGATGAGACAAAGCAAAATCAAGTGAGGTAAAGGGATATGGCAGGCAAGAGAAAAAAACATTTCCTTTTTATATTTTCATTACATCTTAAGACCTCCATATCCTGGTTCTCCTCACCACTGTCCAACAGATGGATTATGTGAAACTTATTTTTAGGAGAAATCCCCTAATCTTATTACCAGCCAGTGTTTTTGAAGGAGAAATACAAACCATTTTTAAAAGAGGAGTCAACATGAGTGGATAAAAAAAGTTGTGGTAGATGTATGCAATGGGATATTACTCGGCCATAAAACAAGAATGAAATCTTACCATTTGCCATGACATGGATGGACCTAGAGGGTATTATGCTAAGTGAAATAAACCTGAAAGATAAAGACAAATACCATATGATTTCCCTTATATGTAGAATCTAAAGAACAAAATAAACTAACAAACAAAATAGAAAAACTTACAAATACAGAAAACAAACTGATAAAAACCAGAAGGGAGGAGTGTTGGGGGATGGGATAAAAAATGGTGAAGAGATTAAGAAGTATTATTGGTAGTTACAAAATGCACATGGGAATACAAGGTAAAGCATAAAGAATATAGTTAACAATACTGTAATAACTATCTATGGTGCCAGATGGGCACTTAAATTATCTGATAGAGCACTTTGTAACCTATATGAATGTCTGTCTGCTGTGAAAAAAAAAGAAAAGAAAAGAATATTTGTCAATGATTTGCTTGAGACTATCAGGATGTTTACCAAAAAAGTTGTCCTTCCTTGAGTCCTGAAGTTGTAGAACAAATAAACCCCCAGGATGACAGAATAAGGGATGCAGTCCTACAAATATGGAGTCCTCAGAGATTTCTTTTTTTTTACAGATTGAATTTATTTATTTATTTATTTATTGAGAGAGGGAAAGGAGAAAGAGAGGGAGAGAAACATCAATGTGTGGTTGCCTCTCACGCACCCCCAACTGGGCACCTGGCCTGCAACCCAGGCATGTGCCCTAACTGGGAATCGAACCAGTGACCCTTTGGTTTGCAGCCTGCACTCAATCCACAGAGCTACACCAGCCAGGGCCTCAGAGATTTCTTTGTGAAACTTTTGAATGCCTAAAATATTCTAGTGTCTCTCAAAGAGTCAAATGGAGGGGAGGGAGTCAACAGTAGAAATGATGCAAAATTCACTAGGGCAAAAAAAAAAATTCACTAGGGCATTTTTGTGTCTGTAATTTTCTTACTTGACTGAGGCTATACCTCAATATTCTCTGAATTTACTGACTTACCTCAAAAAGTTAGCAGACCCTATCTAGATGCCCATAAACCCACATCTCTTCCCAAGCACACAGACAGATAATATTTCCCAGCCCCTGTTATAACAAAATGTACAATAAGACTGACTTCTAGCCAATGGGCAGGGGCACAAAAGGCATGAGCCACTTTAAGCCTCACTCATGAAAACCTTCCACATAAAGTTTTCAATTTGCTATTTGACTGAAGAGGTCTTGGAGGACCTAACTGAGCAGTCTCAGTCCCTGAAAAAATATCTGGAAGTCCTCCAAATCAGGGCCATCTGCATGAGACACTTGAAAGAGTCAGGAATAAAGTCATTTTGTTAAGCCACTAAAATTTGGGATTTATGTGTTAGAGCAGCTAGCATTACTAAACTAATACAAAGAATCATACTTTTCACTAGCAAAAAAGAGATTTATATCCTTTCTCTGACAGAATCACAGAATTCTGGAGTTAGTGATGAAGTAGGAAATTCTCTAGTCCAGCTTACATTCTGCATTTACCGAACCCCAAATTTGTTAATAATTCTTCGCAAACTCTCCTTTTTTAAGTACATTTTATTGATTATACTATTAGAGTTGTCCCATTTTTTTCTCCCCTTCATCCCCCCTCTGCCCTGCACCCCCTCTCCCACCAGCATTCCTCTACCTTATCCATGGGTCATACATTTAAGCTCTTCTGCTTCTCCATTTCCCATACTATTCTCCCTGTCTATTTTGTACCTTCCATTTATGCTTCTTATTTCCTGTAACTTTTTTGCCATTCTCCCCACTCCCTTCCCCGCTTATAACCCTCCATGTGATCTCCATTTCTGTGATTCTGTTCCTATTTTAGTTGTTTGCTTAGTTCGTTTTTGTTTTCAGTTGTTGACAACTGAAAACCTAAAACTCAGTTGTGTGAGTTTGTTGTCATTTTACTCTTCATAGTTTTGATCTTCTTCTTTTTCTTAGATAAGTCCCTTTAACATTTCATATAATAGGGGCTTGGTGATGATGAACTCCTTGAACTTGACCTTATCTAGGAAGCACTTGATCTGCCCTTCCATTCTAAATGATAGCTTTGCTGGATAGACTAATCTTGGATGTAGGTTCTTGCTTTTCATGACTTTGAATATTTCTTTCCAGCCCCTTCTTCCCTGTAATGTTTCTTTTCAGAAATCAATTGACAGTCTTATGGGAACTCCTTTGCAGGTAACTCTTTCCTTTCCTCTTGCTGCTTTTAAGATTCTGTCTTTATCTTTAGTCTTGGGTAACTTAATGATGCTGTGCCTTGGTGTGTTCCTCTTTGGGTCTAACTTCTTTGGGACTCTCTGGGCTTCCTGGAATTCCTGGAAGTCTATTTCCTTTGCCAGATTGGAAAGAAAAATTTTTCAAATTTTTTTGTTATTTTTTCAAATAAGTTTTCCACTTGTTGCTCTTCCTCTTTCCCTTCTGGTACCCTTATAATTCGGATGTTGGAAGATTTAAAGTTGTCCTAGAGGTTCCTTAGCCTTTCTTCACTTTTTTGATTTCTTGTTTCTTCATTCTGTTCCCATTGGATGTTTATTTCCTCCTTTGTTCCAAATTGTTGATTTGAGTCCCAGTTTCCTTCCCTTCACTATTGGTTCCCTGTATATTTTCCTTTAATTCAGTGCATAGCCTTCCTTTCTTTATTTTGTGACCGAACTCAATTAATTTCTGTGAGCATCCTGATTACCAGTGTTTTGAACTCTGCACCTGTTAGGTTGTTTATCTCCTTAGTTCTTTTCTAGAGTTTTGATCTGTTCTTTCACTTGGGCTATATTTCTTTGCCTCAGAGCACCTGTTACATTGCGAGGGGCAGGGTCTTAGGTATTCTCCATGGTGAGCTAACCCACTTTGCTGTGTTGTGGTGCTGTGTGTGTGGGAGGAGTCAGAGAGGGAACAATGCTGCTTTTTTTGCTTTTGCCCCAATTTCAGTCACTTTCCCTGCTTCCCACAGTTATTTGGGTCCTTCTGGTGCTGATTTCTGGGTGGGTGGGCTTTTATATGTTCTAGTACCCTGTGGGTCTCTCCAACTGACTCTCTTGTGAAGCTGGGAGTTTCCCCCACTGCCCCAACACCCACAAATGTTTTAAGTCAGAGGTTTTGAGGCTTTAGTTTTCTGGCTGGAATCCTGGGTTGCATGGTGTGTCTCACTTCCCAGTTGTTCCTCCCGGTTTATCCTCACACAAATGTGGGACCACCCGATCCACCAGCTGCCACCATGCCTACCATTTCTGCCAGCTGCCACCTTGTCTCGTGTCCTATCCTCCCCATCTCTGCACCTCCTACCTGTCTGGATGAATGTTTCTTCTTTAACTCCTTGGTTGTTAGATTCCCAGAGAGTTCAATTTTCTGGCAGTGCTGGTTGTTTTTTTGTTTTCAGATTTGTTGTTGTCTTTCTTTTTGTTGTGTGAGGAAGCAAAACTTAACTATCTAGGCCTCCATCTTGGCTGGAAGTCCCCCAGAAATGAATTCCCTTCTAAGTGGGATTATAAACTTGCTGTATTTCCCACATTTTCCCCACCATTCTACCTAGCCTGGGTTTAGGTATACCTTCATTAACTATGATATTTTAACTGTTCAGGAATGGTTCTTATTTACTGGACCTAGCTTACTTCCAAGTGGAAACTCATAAGCAAAGCAGGGAGGTTATTAAAAAAAACACAAATGTTCAAGGTGCTAAGATTGTTCTAGATGAAATTATACTCCAATTATTTGTGTAACCTTAACTTCCAGATGAGCAACATCAGGAAATTTAATATTAAAAATATTTGTTTCTTTAAATAACTATTGTGATGTCCCATGATTTTACCTTAGTAGTTTTTTACTTTCTTTCTCTTGAGTATATTGTCTCCATTATGATTATTGTTATTTCAAAGCAACCCCCCATATCTGCCACTGATGAAAACTCTAGAATCAGTTTTGATCTTGATTCTTCCAGAAGAATCAAGCTATGATTCTTCCAGAAGCATTTTTTTCAACACTGGCTTTTTATACATGAACAATTGTAAATACATAATTTATTTTTTATACCATAAATATTTAGTTTTGATTTAGGAATCTTAGTTCAGTGCTTAATAACACTAGCAGCAGCATTATGGTATCTGCTTAATGAAATATTGTTTTAGGATAAGTCTTTCCAGATCACCTTAGGGCATTCTGTTACAGTGTTCTATTCTTTATTCCTCAAGCAGTTCATGTTTAATTTGACAGGATTCCTTGTTTCATTTCTATTGTTCAAAAATATCCTTGTATTACATTGCTATAGTAAAAGTTTGTTTATATGTATTATAGCAGTTAATATGCACAAAGTATATCTTAAATAAATTGCATATTCGATGTTTTATTTGAATGTCAAAGTAAAACTATGTCATTTAAACAGCTCATAACAATAACACCAAATTTCAAGTTGTGTGTAATTTCAAGATTCATGCCTCACTACCAAGTCAGTGGTCTGTTGAAAAGTTGTGGAGCATCAAAATGGTTCTCTAGTCACAGAAATATTTGTAGCCTTCCTGCTACGTAGTAGCAATCGCCATTTAATGTTTTCCAGCATATTTTTTTCTTTCAAGACAGATTCCCTTGTTCTAAAAAAAAACAGTGACAGAATCCACCATTTTAAAAGAACTACAATCAGGATGCTTTAGAAAATTTACATTTAATATTATCTAGAAATCCATTTGATGAATTTATCTTATTAGTGTGATATCTTGTTTTAATTTTTGTTTGTTTGAATGTCTGAAACTTTTTGTCTGACCCACTTGGATGCACATGCTGTTAGATTGATAAAATACTGGTAGCTTTTTGTTTTCAGAATAAACAAATACTATTCTTAACTGTGTGTCTTCAAAATAGCTTCCCATTGTATTATTCTTTATGGACAATATCTAGTAGAAGGGAAGTTTTAATGCTTCTTCCTTCTTAGTGTTTCATAAATTATTTCTCTTTTCTTTTGTCTGACACATCCTAGTGAGCTTTAGATCAGCGTGACTATGGCAGATTCCTAATTTCTCTCTCTCTCTCTCTCTCTCACTCTCTCCCAGAAACTCCAGTCTCTTTTATACCTAATGGCTTTATTATTTTTTCTAAAATTATTCCATGAGATCATTTTATTATTTAATAATTTGCTATTTCTGGCCGAAGTAGTAATTTCTTTGTCAATTATCTTACTCATTTTTGTAACCTTCATTCCTAGTACCAAGAATGCTTATATTAAATACACTTTTTAAATTAATGGCTTTGAAAGTATTCCAAGTAGGTGCTAGAGGAGTACAAAGCAGAAAGCAAGTCATGCTGCCAGGAAAAAGGACAGCGAAGTAAAATAATATGTAATGAGCTCTCACCATAATTCTCCAAACATCCTGTGAGCTAGATATCATTATTCTCATTTCATAGACGAGAAACTAAAACTAAAAAGTCAAGTGATGACCAAGTGGACACAGCTTAAAAGTGTCAAGACAAGAGTCAACGACAGGTCTGACTATAAAACCTATTTGTCTCTTTTTTCTGGCCTCAGGTAGTGCCATCTATCTTTTGAATCATGAGTATTAGTTTCCTGGCTGGGACAAAAGAGGGAATTATATGATAGAAAAAACAGTATGAACAAATCGGTCTTCATATACATGAGACATTCAGTTGTCAACTATTTGAGTTGTCAAATATTTTTGGAGCAGAGTTCCACCACCACTTCCTTTACTAAAGCAGGTAGACAGATTGGGGATCCTGCCAGTGGTCTAGAGCAGGATTTGGGGTTGAGGGTAGAATTATCCACTAAGCAGTTATGTGTTACCAGAGGTGTTTTAGAGCAAGATGGAGCTATTTTCTCTCTCATCCTCAAAGGTGACCACTGTTCTAACCTTTAATATTTAGTTTCTGAAGTTTCTATTAGAAATAGAATCATGCAGTTTTATTATTTTATGTCTGGTTTCTTTCAGTCAACATTCTTTTGAGAGATTCACTCATATATGTAAGGTATTTTTATCTTCACTGCTTAATGGTATTCTATTTTATGAATACACCAAATATTACTTATTCACATTTTATTATTATTTTATGAGGGGTACCCTAAAACAGAATTTCTTTATTAAAAATGTGCATTTACTTGGCTTGTTGGCTCAGTGAATTGAGTGCCAGCCTGAGAACCAAAGGGTCACCGGTTTGATTCCCAGTTAGGGCACATGCCTGGGTTGTAGGCCAGGTCTCTGGTTGGTGGCACATGAGAGGCAACCACACATTGATGTTTCTGTCCCTCTACTCCCTCCTTTTCCCTCTGTCTAAAAATAAATAAATAAAATCTTTTTTTTAAATGTGTACTTATTCTTACATGTTTAAACTTCAGTCACCTTCAAATTACTCTCTATTGGGTACAAATACCTACGAAGACATTTTTTCCACTGCTCAAAACAGTTTTTGAACTTGTCAATTTTGATGCCTTTTGTGTTCCTAAATCACCCACCATGAAATGGGCAAACATGGTGAAAGAGTCTTCAAAAAATTTTTTGTTGATTAGGTTCCAGTTAAAGATGAGATTGCATGGTATTTGTCTCTTACCTCCTGGTTTATTTCACTTAGCATAATGCTCTCCAGTTCCCTCCTACCCACCCATGCTGTTGCAAAGGGTAGGATCTCCTTTCTCTCTGCCACATGGTATTCCATTGTGTAAATGTACCACAGTTGTTTGATCCACTCATATACTTATTGGCACTTAGATTGCTTCCAGCACTTGGCTATTATAAATTGTGCTGCTATGAACATTGGGGTGCATAGGTTCTTTTGGATTGGTATTTCAGAGCTCTTAGGATATAATCCCAGCAGTGGAATTGCCAGGTCAAAAGGCTGTTCCATTTTTAGTTTTCTGAAGAAATTCCATACTGATTTCCACAATGATTGCACCAGTCTGCAATCCTACCAACAGTGCACTAGGGTTCCCTTTTCTCCACAACCTCTTTAACACTTGTTTGTTGATTTGTTTATGATGGCCATTCTGACCAGTGCGAATTGGTATCTCATTGTGGTTTTAAGTTGCATCTCTCTGATGGCTAGTGATGCTGAGCATCCTTCCTTATGTCTCTGGGCGAGGGCCAGACATGTGGCCTCCTTAGAGAAGTGTCTGTTCAGGTCCTTTGCCCATTTTTTAATTGGGTTGTTTGTCTTCCTAGAGTGCAGTTGTGTGAGTTCTTTATATACTTTGGAGATCAGACCCTTGTCTGAGGTATTATCAGCAAATATATTTTCCTATATGTTTGGTTCCCTTTTCATTTTGCTGACGTTTTCTTTAGCCATGCAGAAGCTTTTTAATTTGATCAGGTCCCATTTGTTTATTCTTTCCTTTATGTCCCTTGCTTCAGGGGACATATCAGTGAAGATACTGCTGTGTGGAATGTCTGAGATTTTCCTGCTGATGTTTTCCTCTAGGACTTTTATGGTGTCATGTATTTAAGTATTTTATCCACCTTGAATTTATTTTTGTGCATGGTGTAAGTTGATAATCGAGTTTCATTTTTTTGCATGTAGCTATCCAGATCTCCCAACACCATTTGTTGAACAGGCTATTTTTACTCCACTTTATGTTTCTTTCCCCTTTGTCAAATATTGACCATAGAGACTTGGGTTTATTTCTGGGCTCTCTGTTCTGTTACATTGGTCTTTGTGTCTATTCTTATGCCTGTACCAGGCTGTTTTGGTTACAGTGGCCTTGTAATGTATGAGAGTTCTAGATCAACACCAACTCTTAATATTCAAACCCACATCACTTTTAGTACTGACATTTTACATTTAACAATTTTGATCACTCAGTGATGTTAACTCACTGTAGTTTTAGTTTTCATTGCCCTATTGACTAGTGATGAGTGCTTTGCCATATAGTTATTGATCATTTGAATATCATATTTATTATAATGTACATATTCAAATTTCATGTCCATTTTTCTACTGTTACTTTTCTTTCTAGGGTTTCTTCTTTATAAGCAACAGAAATGACTTTTCCTGTGTGTAACTTACCCTTCCACTCTCTTAATAATATCTTTTAAGCAAGCAGAAGTTTAATATTATCCACTTAATTTTAATATTACCCACTTTGTCAATATTTACCAATCTTTTCCTTTATAGTCAGCTCTTTTTGTAATACTGACTATGGAATATTTGCCCATAGAAATAGGATGATAAATAAGATGTTTCTAAGAATCATGAATCAGTTAAATACACGATCAAAGCAGGCACAGAAAGAGAACAAGCAAGCAGTGTCTAAGTCATGCACCTTTAAGTTCATGGTATATGGGTTTGTTGGGATGACTTAAAGCTATGAAGTTTAACTGGACAGTATATCTGACTCAGACTTCCCTGACAGATAGGGTGCAGTCTAAGTTTCTTTGGAATGACCTAAGGAAAATCTGCCATGCATTAAGGGGCAACCTTGATATGGGGGGCTGGGTTGCGGCACACCAGGTTGCCAGGGCACTGCTATCATGATGTACTCTGATTTCCCACCCAAAAAAGCTTAGGCCCTAGATGTCAGCCAGGCTTGGCATGAGGAAAGAAAAGATAGCATAAATGAGGTGAGGAAAATATTAAAGAGTTGGTTAATTCAATGAATTACCTTTAAAAACCTTCTGAATTGTCCTCAAACGGGCATAAGTGTAAAGGCCTATAAGGTAGGGAGAGGCATCTAGTATTTCCCATATAGTCTTTCAGCCTTGATATTTAGTATAGTTTTCTATATACTTTATATTGTTCCTTACATATTAGAGAGTACATTACTTAGTTTTTTCAGTTTTAAGAGTCAAGTTCGCTTCTGTCAAATATGGGTAGATGAGAGACATTTCTTTGCTTATTTAACTGAAAAAAATCAATGAGTTCATTATTCCAGGCATGACTAGATCCAAGGAATCAAATACAAATAACTAGGTCTCACTCTCTCCTCTCTCTCTCTCTCTCTCTCTCATCATATTTTTAGCAAAAACACATATTGAGGCAGTGTAAGATAGTGGTAATGAACACAATTTCTGGAGCCAGACTGCCTAGTTTCAAATCTCAGCTTCAACACTAGCTGTGAAATTTTGAGTGAAACATTTAGTCTCATTTACCTCATCTCTAGGTTGGGAATGAGAAAAGTTGACCCTGCCATTAAGGTGGAATAGTAGGAATGATTAATTTTGTGGTTACTACAGAGCAATTGCTTGACAATATTTTCTAGCTATATCTTGATTCTATTTTCCTCTGCATTAATTTCAGTCTCAGATAGGCTCTCCTCAGACAGGCTTTCTTCAGACAGGCTCTCCACAGACAGTAGCAAAATTGCCACCAGTAGCTTGAGGTTTTTATTATTGCATTTAAATCTGTTATAAGGAGAGCTATTCTGCCCCCAACAATTCCAAAATATAGCTCAGAAATTATCTTCCTCTCTTCTATTGTGTAGAGTTATCCATGACCCAAGCTCTGTGGCTAGGTTAATGTGATTCTCTGACTGAATCATGTAATCACTCCTGGATTAAAGCTTGGGGGATCAGTCCCAACCTAACAATGTGGGTTGACAATGGAAGAGAGGCAATGTCCTAAAAAATGCTGATGGATGATCTGAAGTAGAATGTGTTGGTTAAGCTAAAACATCAAATTTCCAAGAACAGAGGGGATCCCGTAGGTTTTCTTGAGCTGTTCATCCATGTATCAAACAAAGGCTTATTCTTACAGGGGCAGAAAATGAGGAAGTAGCATTGGATACAGTGGTGACAATAAATGTTGTGATTGGCTGAATTGGTGGAGTAGTATACTCTTTAAAATTTAAACTGTAATGGACTATTCCTTGGGCCTGTAAAGTATATAGCAGTGGAAATAATTTTTTAGGATATGATTGGTGCAGTAACTGGTCTAAGATGATGGATGATGGACCAGTGGATATGGAAATGGAGAACTTTGAGCAGTGATTTCTGAAAGCACAAGGAGAAAGGGTTCAAATGGTAAGTTATCAGTGTTATGCAGTTTTTATTAATAAATCATACGATAATGACTAGGGGTATTAGAGGTTCAGTAAAGAGAATAAAGTCTACCATTTTGGTGAGTGCATTTACAAAGACTGTGATGTGATCTTTGAAGAGATACAAATATTTCATGAAATCTATGGTGACAGCTTTTCAGAGGGGTTAGAGGTTTGGGATTAATGAGAAAAGCTTTCCTGCATTTCCTAATTCCAAGAAGTAGATGACTGGGTGGTGCTATAGCACAGGGTATTGTGTTGGAAGAAGGAACATATGAAATTTCTAAGGGTAATATGAGCATGAGGATAGACGATTAAGCTCATGCTTGTATTTCCTCATTTGAATCATAGGGCAAAGTGTTTCTGTCTAGTTTAGTACCTGACTGGGGCTGTGTCTGACTCACACCAGACACTAAAAGATATAATCTCCACTTGCTGTTTCTGCCTAATTGTCTCAGTTATTGTCAACTGTGGCCAAACAGGGGACTCATAGCCTGGGCAAGCTTCCTAGTCAGTGCTCTCTTGAGGTCCTCCTCATCTAAGCTGTAAGTGCAGGCCAGTTGCTGATACAAGAACCTAAATTCTGCTTTCATATTTTCCAAGACAGATGTGTAAATTATTCTGTTAGGGTAAGTTGGATACTTCAAACATAGGCATGGCCAGAAACTCACACATGATCCCACAATGAAAAACAGGTTATATAAATAAAATTACTAATATATCTGTGCTTAATTAGTAACAGACTTTAAAATGTCACTTTTTAGATTCTATATTCTATATTCTATTCTATATATTCATTCATTCAAAAATATTTGTTGAGCACTAATGTACCAGAAAAAATTTTAAGGTGCAGGGAATGTCTCTTGAATATAGCAGATAGAAATTGTTGCCCTAATCCAATTCATATTCTATCTAGGAAGGTAAGACAGACATTAAACAAACTAAGTAAAGTCAACAGTATGGAAGGAAATGCATAATGTCTGATATTTGCATTAAAATATAATAGAAATAAAAGTAGTGGGAGTGTAGGTTAAATGAGATTGATAAAATATTGATAATTGTTGAAGCTTAGTCATGAAACATGGCAGTTTGTTATACCATTTACACACCCAGACACAATTGCTTATTTATGATAAATGCTATATAGAAAAGTAAAGTAAAATAGAAAAATAAAGATTAGTTAGTGTAAATTATAAACAGAGTAGTCAGGATAGGCCTGCTGAAAGGTGAAATCTAAGCAAAAATCATATGGATAAGGTCACAGATTTACTCACTATACTCTAATTTATATAATGACAATGAGGTCCTTTCATTTTCTGTAACCTATCTCACCTTCCATGTGAGCTCCTATGCTTTTGAGAAGCAGGAAAGAAAAGAATAAATTTAAATCAACCTAGGAAAACCTCTGCTTAATCTACTTGTTGTCTCAAAGGTGTAGGATGGGACATGTTCATGAGGCAATGTGGAGACACAAACATCCATAGTGAACACAATATTTTCAGTTAATTATAATAGACCTAAGGCACTCAGATACATTTTTATGCCTAGTTCAAGTTTATCATTTTTATGTTCTCATCTTTCATGTACAACTTCCCTCTCCCACACCCCTACAATTGCTTCCTGGCTTTTCCTCAAAGTAATACTAACTGACCCCAGATGGCTCTAGCACTCTTTAACAATTCCTTCATTTTCTTACCTTTTTTCTTATTAAAATATAATTGCCAATAGAAGGAATTCCAGTGCCCAGACCATCAGGAGGGGGGCCTCTACAGTGTATCCCCATAACCACCCTTCTTTTGGTTAAACTCCAATTGTGGTTTTAGCTCATCCTATGCTTATCATTATAAGAAAATAAACATGCGAGGACTTCCGGCCAAGATGGAGGCAGAGGTGGAAACACGGTGCCTCCTTGCACAAACAAAATTAAGGACAACAAAGATTTAAAACCAGAAATACAACCAGAACAGACAGAAAATTGAACTGTATGAAATTCTGACAACCATTCAACCAGACTGGTAAAAGGGGCAGAGTCAGCAGCTGGCAGAGAGGGGTCCTGGCAGGAAAATGTGGTGGCTGCCACAGCCAGGAGTGCAGGCAGTGCAGGGCAGACCAAGGTCACACATTCGCACTCAGATAAACTAGGCAAAAACAGGCAGCAAGACAGACCATGCAATCCAGGGCTCCTGTGCCAGGAAATAAAGCCTAAAAGCACTGATTGAAAAGGTGCCAGAAGAGACTCCTAGCTTCACAGGAGAATTCATTGAAGAGACCCACAGGGTCCTAAAATGTACACAAGCCCACCCCCCACCCCGGAACCAGCATCAGAAGGGCCCAATTTGCTTGTGGGAAGTGGCAGAGTGGACTGAAATCCGAGAGAGAGTGGAACAAACACCATTGTTCCCTCTCTGACCCCGCCCCCACATATAGTGTCACAACCCAGGGACTGGGTTGCCCCGCCCTGGTGAACACCTAAGGCTCAGCCCCTTACTATGTAATAGGCATGACCTGACCAAAAAATCATGGCTCAAACAGAAGAACAAATCAAAGCCCCAGAGCCAATACTTTTAAGCCACCAAGAGATAGCCAACCTATCAGATGCACAGGTCAAATCACTGGTGATCAGGATGCTCACAGAACTGGTTGATTTTGGTCGCAAATTAGATGAAAAAATGAAGGCTACACTAAGTGAAATGAAGGGAAATGCACAGGGAACCAGTAGTGATGGAAAGGAAATCTGGGACTCAAATCAATGGAGTGGACCAGAAGGAAGAAAGAAACAACCAAACAGAAAAGAAGGAAGAAACAAGAATTCAAACAAACAAGGAGAGCCTTATGAACCTCCAGGACATCTTTAAATGTTCCAACCTCCGAATTATAGGGGTACCAGAAGGGGAAGAGGAATAGCAACAAATGGAAAACTTATTTGACCAAATAATAAAGGAGAATTTCCCCAATCTGTTGAAGGCAATAGACTTCCAGGAAGTTCAGGAAGCTCAGAGGGTCCCAAAGAAGGTGGACCCAAAGAGGAACACACCAAGGCACATCATAATTACATTACCAAGATTAAAATGAAGGAGAGAATTCTGGAAGCAGCAAGAGATAAGGCATTAGTCACCTACCAAGGAGTTCCTATCAAACTTCCAGCTGATTTCTCAAAAGAAATATTACAGGCAAGAAGGGGCTGGAAACAAGTATTCAAAGTCATGAAAAGCAAGGACCTGCATCCAAGATTAGTCTATCTAGCAAAGCTTTCACTTATTTTTTAAATATATTTTATTGATTATACCATTACAGTTGTTGTTCTATTCCCCCCTTCATTCTCCTCCACTCTGCACACCCCCTCCCCCCCATTCCCCCCTTTAGTTTATGACCACGTGTCTCAAGTTCATTAGATTCTATATTTCTCCCACTATTCTTGCCCTCCCCCCTATCTATTTTCTATCTACTGTGTATGCTATTTTCTGTACCTTCTTCCCCCTTCTCCTCCTCCCACTCCCCTGTTGCTAACCCTCCATGTGTTCTTCATTTCTATGGTTCTGCTCCTGATCTAGCTGTCCTCTTGGTTTGCTTTTGTTTTAAGTGTGGTTGCTAATAACTGTGAGTTTACTGTCCTTTCACTGTTCATATTTTTCATCTTCTTTTTCTTATATAAGTCCCTTTACCATTTCATATAATAAGGGCTTGGTGATGATGAACTCCTTGAATTTGATCTTATCTGAGAAGCACTTTATCTGTTCTTCCATTCTAAATGAAAGCTTTGCTAGATAAAGCAATCTTGGATGTAGGTTATTGGATTTCATGACTTGGAATACTTCTTTCCAGCCCCTTCTTGCCTGGAAGGTCTCTTTTGAGAAATCTGCTGACAGTCTGATGGGAACTCCTTTGTAGGTGACTGTCCCTTTATCTCTTGCTGCTTCTAGGAATCTCTCCTTCATTTTATTCTTGGCTAATGTAATTATGATGTGCCTTGGTGTGTTCCTTCTTGTGTCCAACTTCTTTGGGACTCTCTGAGCTCCCTGGATTTCCTGGAAGTATATTTCCTTTGTCAGATTGGGGAAGTTCTTCTTTATTATTTGTTCAAATATGTTTTCCACTTGTGGCTGTTTCTTTTCCCCTTCTTGTACCCTTATAATTCAGATGTTGGAACATTTAAAGATGTCCTAGAGGTTCCTAAGCCTCTCCTCATTTTTTTGAATTCTTGTTTCTTTATTCTTTTCTGGTTGGATGTTTTGTTCTTCCTTCTGGTCCACTCCATTGATTTGAGTGCCAGTTTCCTTTCCATCACTATTGGTTTCCTGTGCATTTCCCTTCATTTCAATTAGTTTAGCCTTCATATGTTCCTCTAATTTGTGACTATAATCAACCAGTTCTGTGAGCATCCTGATCACCAGTATTTTGAACTGTGCATCTGAGAGGTTCGCTATTTCCTGGTCGCTTAGAGTTATCAGCTCTGGGGCTTTGAGTTCTTCTTGAGCCATAATGTTTTGGTCTGTATGTGCCTGTTACGTATGAGGAGTGGAGCCTTAGGTGTTCACTGGGGCAGGGTAACCTAGGTCACTGGGTTGTGACACTGTATGTGGGGGAGGGGTCAAAGGAAATCAATGGCGGTTCCCTCTGTCTCCTCCTGCTGCTGCGGCCAGCGAGGTCCATCTCACTGCTCACTCCTTTGCTGGTTTATCTGCTCGCGAGAATGTGCAGCCTTGGTCAGCCTGCCCCGCACCCTCACTGGGTCCAAGATGCTACCCCGGCTGCCTGCATGCCTGGGTTGCCTGGGTCGCCTGGGTCGGGGGATCCTTCCTGCCAGACCCTGCTCCAGTGCTGGCTCCACCCCTCTTACCGGTCCCAGTTGAAGGGTTCCTTATTGTTCGACTTCCGTATAGTTCAATTTTCTGTTCTTTGGCTGCGTCTTTGTTCTCCAAACCTTTGTTGTATTCAAACTTGGTTGCAGGAGAAGGCACAGTGTTTCCACCTACGCCTCCATCTTGGCAGAAGTCCACAAAGCTTTCATTTAGAATGGAAGGGCAGATAAAGTGCTTCTCAGATAAGGTCAAGTTCAAGAAGTTCATCATCACCAAGCCCCTATATATGAAATGTTAAAGGGACTTATCTAAGAAAAAGAAGATAAAAAAGATGAACAGTGAAAGGAGAGCAAACTCACAATTATTAACAACCACACCTAAAATAAAAGCAAACTAAGTAGACAGCTAAAACAGGGGCAGAGCCACAGAAATGGAGATCATGTGGAGGGTTAGCAACAGGGGAGTTGGAGGAGGAGAGAGGGGGGAAGGTACAGAGAATAAATAGCATAGACGGTGGGGAGAAAATAGACAGGGGGAGGGCAAGAATAGTATGGGAAATGTAGAAGCTAAAGAACTTATGACACATGGACATGAACTAAAGGGGGGGATGTGGATGGGAGGGGGTGTGCAGGGTGGATGGGAATGAAGGGAGGGAAAGAGGACAACTGTAATGGCATAATCTATAAAATACATTATAAAAAAATAAAATAAACATTCTGTACTTGCCTCAACCATATCTATTTTCACCATGTCTTGGTGACCTTAATTCAGTGACTTGATACATTCTGCTTTTTGTAACTTGCATTAATATAATTTCATCCTCCAAAACAGATATTTTCCCCCTCATCAGTTCTACTCAACATCAAGAATTTTAACACTGATCCTTCAGATTCTCTCCCTAAGCGTTGCCTTCAACTCCTTATTCCCTCCAGAAGCTGAGTTAACCTCCTCTTCTTTTTCTGTTTCATTGAATCCTCTCTTTTGAAAAACCCTAAGCTAGTTTTTCTTAGCTTTGATCACAGTTCACTGTTGTGAATAGTGCATTAAAAATAAATAAAATTGTAGTGGATAGAGTATATCAAAATTCATTGCAAGTAATGAGTAAGGTTTTTATGTGAAACTTTTGTTTCAGCTTTAACATATATACTGAATATTACACACACATGTGAACTGGGTCATAACACATTTCCTATTATGGTAACTGGTGCTTTGAAAGGCTAGTTATCTGGCTTAGCTTTTGATATGTTAAATGCAAGTAAAAAGAGTTTGAGAAACCTTTCACTCTCTAGGTTTTGCAAGACAATTATCTTCTTAGAGAGGTCAGGAAAGTCAGCTTTTGAGTCTAAAGCTCATCTGGTGTAGCTTCTTTTGTTCAATAGCCTCTGGCTCCTTTTGTGCAATAAGCCTCAAATCCAGGGGGAGGAAAACTGCAAAGAAGCACTAGGTTGCATCAATATAATACTGTAAACTATTACCCTATTAAACATGCCAATTATGAGTCTTGGGTTCCATATAGATTTTCAGTTGCTTAAACAATAAAGGCAGTTTTTCCTATTGACCCCAGAACATTTGAGGAGATGATGCAGTGATGGTTTGGAAATCCCTGAGACAGCTTTTTAAGGAAATGATGGTACTTGCAGGACAGTTTATTTTCAACAAACTCATTCAGCCAGGTGTTTATGTCTAAGTATAGTGGTCATTATTCCACTTCCTTATTTCTGGGCTTCAACAGATGCACTTTTTCCCACTAGAGTGTAAGAATTTTTGTTGACTGCTATATAATTAGTAGCCAGAACAGCATCTAGCATACAGCATGTACTCAAAAATATTTGTTGAAAAAATTGCTGATTTAAAGTGTATTTTTGCATGTATCTTTATGAAAAGTATATTTCTATGTTACTCTCAGTATTTAACTAGATATTGGTAAAGAAAAGAGAGCAAAGGGAACTAGATAGACATTGAGCTCAATAAAATAGGAACAAGCCTGTTTGCTTCCCCAGGAAGCTACAGTTTACCACTGCAGAGGACCAGAGCATTGTGCACTGCCAAGAGGATTAACACTCCTCCCTTCCCCCCTCCAGTACCAGATTATCAGGGGCAGCAGGGGAAGGCATGCACATACACAATAGAAGTGAAAATGGTGCAGAGGGAGGTGCTGGACCAATGAGGCCTGTCAGTGTGGCATGGGACAAGAAGAGATTGGTTAGGAGGTGAGCCCCTCCAAAGCCCACAGAAGCCCGGGAAGTTGATTGGTTCTTTTGAAAGAGCACCTGGTTCATCCCAAATTCAAACTAATGTAATACCAGGGGAACAAAGAAGCACTCTCTCTCTTTCTCTCTCTTTTGCTCGTGACATGCACTTGCACAATAATCTTGTTCTCCATGCCTATGTGGCCCTAAGAGCCACATGGCCTTTGGATGTGCAACTCTACATGCTGGGTCCAGGACGGGGCTTGAAATAGACTGCAGCTGAAAACATGATAAACTAGCTGGATACTGGACTGGACTATAATCTGGAGAATAAAGTCTGGGCAGGGTCTTCATCCTGGCCCTACTGAAGACAAGACTGGACTTTTTCCATGGTGAAATGGACGAAGATGGAACATTGAGAAGTCAGGAGGGGAGTCTCCTTAATTATACACCATCAATAAGCCATACCACAGAGTCACATCCTCCTGTGTGAGTCGCAAGAAATTCTTTGCTTTAAACACCAAAAAAGCCCCACTTGCACTGTGTGTCTGATGTAGGTCAGTAACACCTATGTTGGTGGCAAAATGACATCAGGTATTATGGGCAATTGAGCTTCAGTTCAGCAACCTCAGTACTAGAGTTCTGGACAGAAAAGAATTCAGAACCAAGACTCAAATATAAGAAAAACTATTTAGGAAATCACATGGATAGAAGAAGTGAGTTGTAGAAGAAACAGGCTGAGTAAACAAGTTACAGAGGCAAGAGGACCCTTGGAGCTTAGGGGAATGTGAGAGACAAGGAAAACAAGCCTGGGGAAAGGGGATGGTGTAGGGTAGACACTGGTGAGCTCCATACAGAGAGCCACACTGGGTCCTCCAGCTTGAGCTTATTTATCTGGAAGTCTCAGGGGAGGATCCCAATAGAATATTCATCAACTTTCCAGGTGTCTTTTCAGAGTCATGGTCTCTACTGATTGGTCAGCATCAGAACAGGGGTTCATTAGTCAATGCAGCTGGTACTGATGTCAGCCATGGTATCACTTGTCTGGTTTTGCTACTTTTCTGGACCTGGAGCTGAAATACAACTGAGGCCTAGATGTATTTGGTGTGGGTCAGAACCTCATTGTCCTGGGGGCTTAATGCTTAAGGGCTATTCTCTGGCTTCCTTGTTCTTCCCCCATCCTAAGGGTATCTAACCCAAATGACTAGCAACATGTCAGGGGATGAAAGGTCAGGGGAGGGTCTGAACCCCACAATCAGTAATATGAAAGGTCACTGGGGTAGGGGGTGTATAACTGCTTGACCAGAGATATGAAAGGTCAGGGGGTCTAAACTGCATGACCAGCAATATGCTGGGGGGGGAAGGTCACCCTGGGGGTAACTCCTTGTTTTCCCAGTTTTGCCCATTACTAGGCACCCAGGGCTTTCCACCCTGTTGACCTCCTCCTGTACCTGGCATGTCCTTGCTCTGCTCATCTCTGTCTAATTGCCTACCACACCTAGAATCAACAGTTAGCAACAAAATGTTCATTACTCCCACATAGTCATTGGTTTTTAAGGTGCTCGTGCTGTAGACTATTGGGCATGACAATGGTGATGGTGCCTACATTACCTACAGAGGTCCAGAATATAGAAATACAAGTCGAAATACCAAGAAGATTCAAGACTTAAAAGCCAGAACTTAAATATAAATGCAAAGTTTAGGAAGTAGAGGAGATGGAATGAGAACTCAGGATATGTGTAATAAATAGGCCCATAATTGTTTCTGAAGATTCAATTGAGTAGTTTCTTAGACATATTTCTGTTAAGAATTTTCAAGACTTGGTGGCTGTTAATTTGGTATGGAGGAAGAATAACAATGATGAAGGTCATTCATTTGGGGGAACTGGGAATATAGTGATTGTATTAAAAAGAGACAGAGACTAGGTGGGGGGACAGTTTTGTTACCACTTGGACTCATTATCTTCATGAATTAGTTTGAATACAATGAATTTGAAGTCTGTGTGGAAAATTCAAGTTGAGAGGTCAAAAAGGTCTCTGGAAATTCTCATCTAGATCTCAGAAAGGAGGTAAGAATAGACTTAAGATTTAGGAATCCATTTGTGCATAAGTGCTAATTAATTTCAAGGACTAATTTGAATGCAATGGAATAATACAAAGAAAAGAGAGTGAAGGATGGAAAGAAGAGGTAGTCTAAAATTTAGGGGTAAATGGCAGAAGATAATCCAGTAAAAGGAATGTATATAAAATAAGACCAGTGATATTTAAGAAAATGAATTTGATATCCAGGCCTTGTTTTCTTGTCCTTGACACATGTGATAGCCAAAATGAATCAGCTTATTCAAATTTCTTTCGTTCTCTTTATTTTCACATATACATATGTTTACTGTTGTAGGTTTAAATCCTGGGAAACAAAATCTGAGATTCTGAGATCTACATGTTGGAGGCAGGCTGGAGGTAGTAGTTACTCCTGGGAACAAGATCTGTGAGAGATAGGAGTAGGGTTAGATACAGATGGAATTGTAACAGAGGCTTCTCTTTGCCTACCATAGCACTGAAGCTTTTTGAAGTTCTGAATTACCACAACGAGGCCAAGTTGTTGTATTTCTACATTGACAGACCAGTAACTTGATGCAGTAACTTTTTTAGGTCAAAATAATTTTTGCCAAAATAAATGTAGCTATGAGCAGCAGTTAGCAGCCAACACTGTAGGCAGATGTAACATGAATGCTCCAGTCTTCAAAGGGTCACAGATTCACATTTATATCTTTTTTATTTTTTTCATTGCTGTTCAAGTACAGTTGTCTCCATTTACCACCCCCCGCCACCCATCCCCACCTTCCACTTTTGATCCTACCCCTCTTTGGCTTTGTCCATATGTCCTTTGTACATGTTCCTTAATGATCCCTCCCCTTCTCCCCATTATCCTCCTCCCTTCACCTCTCTGATTACTGTCAGTTTGTTCTTTCTTTCAACATCTTGGGTTATATTTTACTTGCTTGTTTTGTTGATTAGGTTCCACTTATAGGTGAGATCATATAGTATTTTTCTTTCAATGCCTGGCTTATTTCACTTAGTATAATGCTCTCCAGTCCCATCCATGCTGTTGCAAAGGGTAGAAGTTACTTCTTTCTTTCTGCTCTGTAGTATTCCATTGTGTAAATGTACCACAGTTGTTTGATCCACTCATATACTGATGGGCACTTGGGTTGCTTCCAGAACTTGGCTATTGTAAAAAGTGTTGCTATGAACATTGGGTGCACAGGTTCTTTTGAACTGGTGTTTCAGAATTCTTAGGGTATAATCCCAGCAGTGGAATTGCTGGGTCAAAAGGCAATTCCATTTTCAGTTTTTTGAGGAAATTCCAGACTGATTTCCACAATGGCTCACTAGTTTGCATCCCCACCAATGTGCTAGGGTTCCCTTTTCTCCACAGCCTGGCCAGCACTTGTTTTATGATTTGTTTATGATGGCCATTCTGACCAGTGTGAAGCAGTTATCTCACTGCAGTTTTTTTCTCTTTGTATGTATTTTTTATTTGATTATTGTTCAAGTACAGTTTTCTGTCTTTTACTCCCATTCCAGCCCACCCCCCAGTGCTCCCCACCTCCCTCCCATTTCCACCCCCCTTAGTTGTTGTCCATGTGTCCTTTATACTAGTTCCTGTAAATCCTTCCCCTTTTTCCCCTGAAATTCTCTCTTCTCTCCCCTCTGGTCACTGTCCCCCTGTTCTCTATTTCAGTGTCTTTGGTTATAGTTTGCTTGCTTGTTTGTTTTGTTGTTTAGCTTCCTGTTAAAGGTGAGATAATATGGTATTTGTCTTTCAGTGCCTGGCTTATTTCACTCAGCATAATGCTTTCCTGTTCCATCCATGCTGTTGCAAAGGGTAGGAGCTCCTTCCTTCTTTCTGCTGCATAGAATTCCATTGTGTATATGTACTATGATTTTTTGATCCATTCGTTTACTGATGGGCACCTAGGTTGCTTCCAGCTCTTGGATGTTGTAAATTGTGCTGCTGTGAACATTGGGGTGCACAGGTTCTTTTGGATTGGTGTTTTTCATTGTGGTTTTAAGTTGCATCTCTCTGATGGCTAGTGATGCTGAGCATCCTTTCATATGTCTCTGGGCCCTCCATATGGCCTCCTTGGAGATGTGTCTGTTCAGGTCCTTTGCCCATTTTTTAATTGGGTTGTTTGTCTTCCTAGAGTGCAGTTATGTGAGTTCTTTATATATTTTGGAGATCAAATCCTTGTCTGGGGTATTATCAGCAAATATATTTTCCCATACATTTGATTCCCTTTTCATTCTGCTGACATTTTCTTTAGCCATACAAAAGCTCTTTATTTTGATGAAGTTCCATTTGTTTATTCTTTCCTTTATGTCTCTTGCTTCAGGGGACATGTCAGTGAAAATATTGCCACATGGAATATCTGAGATGTTCATGCCTATGTTCTCCTCCAGGACTTTTGTGGTGTCACATCTTAGATTTAAGTCTTTTAACCATCTTGAGTTTATTTTTGTGCATGGTGTGAGTTGGTGGTCAACTTTCCTTTTTTGCATGTAGCTGTCCAGATCTCCCAAAACCATCTGTTGTGGAGGCGATTTTTACTCCATTTTATGCTTCTGCTGCTTTGTCAAATATTAATTGACCACAGAGACTTGGGTTTATTTCTGAGCTTTCTATTCTGATCCATTGATCTATGTGTCTGTTCTTATGCCAGTACCAGACTGTTTTAATTACCATAGCTTTGTCACATAGTTTTATTTCAGGTCTGGTGATCCCAACTAATTTGTTCTTCATTATCAAAGTTGCTGCAGCTATTCAGGGTCATTTATGCTTCCATATAAATTTTTAAAATATTTGTTTGACATCTGTGAAATATGCCATTGCTATTTTAATAGGAATTACATTGAATCTACATTTTTTTGTAGTATGGACATTTTGATGATGTTAATTCTTCTAATCCATAAACATGATATATGTTTCCATTCTTTGTGTCTTCCTTTATTTCTTTCTTCAGTGTTGTATAGTTTTCTCAATACAGGTCTTTTACCTCCTTGGCTAGGTTCATTCCTAGGTACTTTTTTGTTGTTGCTATAACAAAAAGGACTTTTTTCCTGACTTCGGTTCCTGATATTTCATTGCTGATATACAAAAAAGCCTTTTATTTCTGAATATTGACTTTGTATCTCACTGTTTTGCCAAATTCGCTCGTTAGGTCGAGTAATTTTTGGTGAAGTATACAGGGTTTTCTTTGTATACTATCATGTAATCTGCAAACAATGACAGTTTTGCTTCCTCCCTTCCAATTTGGATGTCTTTTATTTTGTTTTCTTGTCTGATCACTGTGGCTAGGACTTCCAATATTATGTTAATAGAAGTGGTGAAAGTGGACATCCTTGTCTTGTTCCTGGTCTTAGTGGAAAGTTTTTAGTTTTTGCTCATTATGATGTTGGCTGTAGGTTTCTCATATATGGCCTTTATTACATTGAGCTTTGCTCCCTCTACTCCCACTTTGCTGAATGTTATCATAAATGGGTGCTGTACCTTATCAAATGCTTCTTCTGCATCTATTGATATGATCCTGTGGTTTTTATCTTTCCTTTTGTTTATGTGATGTATTACATTTATTGATTTGCAAATATTGTACTATCATTGCATCCCTGGGATGAATCCCACTTCTCCATGGTGTGTGATGTTTTTAATGTATTGCTGGATGCAGTTTGCTAATATTTTGTTGATGATTTCTTTAAAGATTTTATTTATTTATCTTTAGAGGGGAAGGGAAGGAGAGAAGGAGAGAAGTATGAATGTATGGTTGCCTCTCGTGAGTCCCCTGCTAGGAACTGGCCTGCAACCCAGGCATGTGCCCTGACTGGGAATTGAACTGCAATCGTGTCATTCACAGTTGATGATTTTGATGTCTATATTCATTAGCGATATTGGCCTGTAGTTTTCTTTCTTTTTTGTATCTTTATTGGGTTTTGGGATTAGGATCATTTTGGCTTCATAAAATGAGTTTGGGAGTCTTCCTTCTTCTTGGATTTATTTGGAAAAATCTGAGAAGGATAAGGGTTAGCTCTTTTTAAAATGTTTTGTAAAATTCTCCTGTGAAACTGTCCAGTCCAGGACTTTTGTGTGCCAGAAGTTTGTTGATTACTGCTTCAATTTCACCACCTGTTATCAGTCTTTTCAGGTTTTTTGCTTCTTCATTCAGTTTTGGAAGATGATATTTTTCTAGAAATTTGCCCATTTCACCCAGGTTTTCAAATTTCTTGGCATATAGTTCTTCATAGTAACTTCTTAAAATCACTTGTATTGCTGTTGTATTAGTTATAATCTCTGCTCTTTCATTTCTGATTTCATTTACTTGGGTCCTCTCTTTTTTTTCTTGGTGAGTCTGCTTAAAGGCTTGTCAATTTTGTTTATCTTTTCAAAGAACCAGCTCTTGGGTTTACTGATACTTTGGATTATTCTTTTAATCTCTATGTCATTTAATTCTGCTCTGGTGTTGAATATTTCTTCTTTCTACTCTCTCTGGGCCTTGTTGTTGTTCCTCCAGTTCTTGTGGATGTAGGGTTAGGTTGTTTATTTGAAATGTTTCTATCTTTTTTAGGTAGGCCTGTATCACTGACCTTCCTTTTCAGGACTGCTTTTGTTGTGTTCCATAAGTTCTGGACTGTTGTGGATTCATTTCCACTTTTTTCCAAAAACTCTGTTTCTTCTTTGATATCATTCTTGAGCCACTCATTGTTTAACAGCATGTTATTCAATCTCCATGAGTTTGAGTGTTTTTGAGTATTTTCCTTGATGTTGGTTTCTAGTATCAGGCCCTTGTGGTCTAAGAAAAGGCTTGCTATGATTTAAATTTTCCTGAATTTGTTGAGGCTTGTTTTGTGTTCTATCATGTGGTCTATCTTTGAAAATGTTCCATGTGCATTTGAAAAGAATATGTATTTTTGCTTCTTTGGGGTGAAAGTTTCTACATGTATCAGTTAAGTTCATTTGATCTAGGGCATTATTCAATGCTGCCATATCGTTGTTGATATTTTGTTTAGAAGATCTATCCATTTTTGCCAGTGGGGTATCAAAACCCCTAGTATAAGTGTGTTACTGTCTATATCTTTCTTGAAGTTCTTTAACATTTTCCTCATATATTTCGGTGCTCCTATGTTGGGCACATATACATTTATAATGTTTATGTATTCTTGATGAATTCTTACCTTGAGTATTGTGAAGTATCTTTCTGTGTTTCTTTTTATGAGCTTTGTTTTGAAGTTTATTTTTTCTAATATAAGTATTGCTACACCAGCTTCTTTTTTTCCTGTCCATTTGCTTGAAATATTTTTTTTCCAACTTTTTACTTTCAGTCCATGTAGGTCTTTTATTCTGAGGTGTGTCTCTTTTAGGCAGCATATGTGTGGGTCATGTTTTCTTATCCATTCAGCTACCCTATGTCTTTTTATCAAAACATTTAACCCATTACATTTCAGGTTATTATTAATAGGTACTTATTCATTTTCCCCTTTATACCTGTGTTCCTCTCTTACTCTTTTTCTTCCTCTTCTTAAAGCAGGCCCTTTAGCATATCTTGCAGTGCTAATTTAGTGTAGGTGTATTCTTTCAGCCTTCTTTTGTTTGGGAAACTTCTTATTTTGCCTTCCATTTTAAATGAGAGCCTTGCTGTGTACCGTGGTCTTGGTTGTAGGCCTTTGTCTTTCATTGCTTGAAATGTTTCTCACCATTCCCTTCTGGCTTGTAGTGTTTGTTGAGAAATCCAGCTGCTAGCATTATGGGAGCTCTCTTGTATGTTATTTCCTGTGTCTCTCTTGCTGCCTTTAAGATTCTGTCTTTAAAATTTGGCATTTTAATTATGATGTGTCTTAGAGTAGGTCTCTTTGCATTCATCTTGATTGGGACCCTCTGCACTTCCTTGAACTTGCATGGCTTTTCCCCTCTCCAGGTTAGGGAAATTTTCTGTCATTATTTTTTCAAACAGGGTTTCTATCCCTTGCTCCTTTGCCTCTCCTTCTGGCATTCCTATGATTCAAATGTTTTCATGTTTCATGTTGTCTTGTAGTTCCCTTAATCTATCTTCATATTTTTTGAGTCTCACATTTATATCTTCACAGCAGTATGTGTATGGTTTAGTGATTCTTTGGTTTGTCAGTATGTTTGTTACAAAAAGTGATTAGTGATGAGAGAAATATTCTGGTGATATAACAATTATGTTGGTAAACTGCACCTGCTGCTCTTGCTGAATCTACTAGTAAGACAATTTTCCAACTCATATGCCAGAGGCAGAGATAGCATAGGCCTGGATGGGAAAACCAAGTTGAGGAAGCTCTTCTCTTCCCTAAAAGGAAGTCAGTAAAAATGTCTCTCCTATGCTTTTGACCTTTACAGTTTACCCAAGGAAATAATAAGCACCATATTAGTCATCATCATTTGATGTCATTAAATGTAATTGTGATACTTACAAAGCACAAAAACATTTTTAAATGTCATAAAGGAGCAGAGGTCTCTAGACACTATTTGCTTTTGAAAAAGCAGCAATTTCTGTTAATATATATGCTTGCCAAATCTCAGAGTTCAAGGATGTATCCCAAATATCTTTGTCTCCTGACAACCAATGGTGTTATTAGGTATTTGATTTAAATTTCCATTGTTTTTATTATCAGTTTTTGGTTGTTGTTTTGTTCTGAGCATCATAAATCAGCATTTTTAAATTGTAACATGGATTCCCTTACTTCTATGTTCAAAAATAACTATTTCATTTATTCTTCTTATAAAATTGAGATACAACTTACATACCATGAAATTCACCATTTAAAAGTATAAATGGTGAATCAAAAGTATAAAACCACAAGTAACTGGTTTTTAGCATAGTCACAAAGGACAACAACTCTTTAATAAATGCCTACTATGTGCCAGGTTTCTGTTTCATTTGATATTCATGTACTGGAAGTCAGAGCATTCAAGTTACAACATGAATATTCCTTATCTATGCCAGATAAACTGGGCAATGTTGGAACAATTCTTGACTAGAGATTAACTTGGCTAATGTGGGAAATGGCATATGCTTCCAGACTTAGAGAGAATGCAGAGTACAGAGTAAAGAATCATTTCCCTTTTAGCATAGTCTGGCTTGCTCATGAGCTTAGATTAAATCTCTGGTATTCTTTGGATAGATGTGGAATGGTTTGTCATGAGGTAGAATGGGAGGTCACAGAATTTTAGAGCTCAGAGATGCCTTAGAGATTATTTATATCTTATATCTCCACTGTACAGATCAGGGAACCAAAGACCAGAGAGAGTTAACGACCAGCTTAAGGCCACAAACTGGAAGCAAAGTCTTGCCCAGTACTTGTTCCTCTAGAACAATTTCCTACCTGTATTTCTTCAGGAACCCAGAATTCTTGGAGGAGCCTACAAAACTTCTGGGATGACGGAAGAGTGACTAAGTGGAAGACCCTCTGCATCCCTCCCTCACTTCAACTCTGGTATCTCTACTTTTACTTCCTTCACTTCATAAGATTCTATTGTTTAAAATACATTAATTATGATATTACAGTTTTCCCATTTTTTTTCTCCCCTTTATGCCCCTCTGCCCTGTACCTGTCCTTCCACCATCATTCCTGCATCTTAGTTCATGTGCATGGGTCATACATTTAAGTTCTTTGGCTTCTCCATTTCCCATATTATTCTTAACCTCCCCCTGTCCATTTTGTACCTACCAGTTATGCTTCTTATTCCCTGTACCTTTTCCCCCATTCTCCCCCCCCATCCCCTCCCCACTGATAACCCTCCATGTGATCTCCATTTCTGTGAATCTGTTTCTGTTCTAGTTGTTTGCTTAGTTTGTTTTTGTTTTCTAGGTTCAGTTATTCATAGTTGTGTGAGTTTGTTGTCATTTTATTCTTCATAGTTTTGATCTTCTTCTTTTTCTTAGATAAGTCCCTTTAACATTTCATATAATAGGGGCTTGGTGGTGATGAAGTTGTTTAACTTGACCTTATCTGGGAAGCACTTGATCTGCCCTTCCATTCTAAATGATAGCTTTGCTGGATAGACTAATCTTGGATGTAGGCCCTTGCTTTTCATGACTTTGAATACTTCTTTCCAGCCCCTTCTTGCCTGTAATTTTTTTTAAAAAAATCAATTGACAGTCTTATGGGAACTCCTTTGTAGGTAACTCCCTCCTTTCCTCTTGCTGCTTTTAAGATTCTGTCTTTATCTTTAGTCTTGGGTAACTTAATGATGCTGTGTCTTGGTGTGTTCCTCTTTGGGTCTAACTTCTTCTGGACTCTCTGGGCTTTGTAGACTTCCTGGAAGTCTATTTCCTTTGCCAGGAAGGCTCACAGCAAGGAGACCTTGGGAAAGTTCTCCTTAAGTATTTTTTCAAATAAGTTTTCAATTTCTTGCTCTTCCTCTTCTCCTTCTGGCACTGATTCAGATATTGGACTGAATCATAGAACACATCAAAAACCTATGATTCAGTTTAAAGTTGTCCCAGAGGTTCCTAAGCCTCTCCTCATTTTTTCAATGATTGATTCTTCATTCTGTTCTGGTTGAATGTTTATTTTTTTCTTCTAGTACAAACCGTTGATTGGAGTACAAGTTTCCTTCCTTTCACTGTAGGTCCCCTGCACATTTTCCTTTATTTCCCTATTCATAGACTTCCCCCTTTCCTCTATTTTTTGACCATACTCAACCAAGCTGTTTTGCTTTTTTTTTAAAGATTTTATTTATTTATTTTTAGAGGGGAAGGGAAAGAAAGAGAGAAATATCAATGTATGGTTGCCTCTTATGCACCCCCTGCTTGGAACTGGCCTGCAACCCAGGCATGTGCCCTGACTGGGAATCAAACTGCGATCATCTGCTTCGAAGACCCGAGCTCAATCCGAGCTACACCAGCCGGGGCTGTTTTGCTCTTTCTTTAGAAAGAGCAGAACAAATATATATATATTTGTCTTGGAGCACCTGTTATGTAGTGAGCAGCAGAGCCTTAGGTATTTGCCAGGGTGGGGCAACCCATGTTGCTGCATTGTGATACTGTCTGTGGGGCCTAAGAAGGAACAGTGCCTCTTGCTCAGCTCTTGGCTAGCTTTCAGTCACTTCCTCTGCTACCCAAAAGCAAATCGGTCCCTTCTGGTGCTGATTCCCAGGCGGGTGGTTTTCTGTACATTCTAGGAACCTGTGGGTCTCTCTAAAGAACTCTCCTATAAGGCTGGGAGTTTCTCCTGCCACCTCAACCCCCACAGGCTTTTTCAGTCAGAGCTTTTGAGGCTTTATTTCCCTGCACTGGAACCCTGGGTTGTGGGGTATGTCACTCCCGTTATTCCTTCCAGTTTATCTGCACACAAATGTGGGACCACCTGCTTCTCCAGCCACCTCCTCGCCTGCCCCAGTCCCCCAGCTGCCACCTTGCCATGAGTCCTCTCCACCTTGGCTGCCCCTCTCCACCCCTCCTACTGGTTCTGATGAATGTTTCTTCTCTAACTCCTTGGTTGTCAGACTTCCATATAGTCAATTTTGTCAGTTCTGGTTATGTTTTGCTTTTAAATTTGTTGTTGTTCTTCTTCTGATTGTGTGAGGCGGCAAACTGTATCTACCTATGCTTCCATTTTGGCTGGAAGTCCCCCACTTCATAAGATTCTAAATGAGGTTTTATTTAAAGATAGCATCACTGCTAAAAAGTAAATACATTAAAAAATTGGGAATTGCTAAACAGCTTTATAATGTCCACAGAAGGTACGTACCTATTACTATACATAGTTTATTCTGTCTAGAAAACTGCTCAAATCCACCTACATACTTAACATGTCTCTTAATAAATGGTATATGTCTTCGGAATTGCTTATTTTTCATACTAGCAGAATTTTAAAATATATGTTGTACATATCTGAAAAAAACAAAAAATAAAATTTTTTTTACAGTCCTCAAATACAGGTACCAAAATTACAGAAAAAACATGTGGGTAGGTGATTGTATTTATTAACTGAATGCAAGTCTACCTATATTTGAAAAACACATTTCTGACCAGTTTCTGTAATATTAATCTAAACTGCAAAATAGCATTATCTTCCCTAAAGTACTTCAATTTAAAAAATAAAGTAGTTATAAAGGGTTTAAAGTCAAATTATGCCTAAAGGAGTAATAAAGATGCTTTGCTGATAGTCTGCTCAAATACATATTTTAGTACTAGTATACTACCATCAGTAGTATAGTTAAGTATTTATGTTTCCTTGGGGGACAGGTCATTAAGGCATACTCGGTACCTGGAATAACCAACAGGCATATTATATGTCATGAAAATGCAGGTAGGCAAAAAGAATCACTAGATCAAAGTTCTTTAAAAGTCTTTTTATTTTTTTAAAGATTTTATTTATTTCTTTTTTAGAGAGAGGATGGGAGGGAGAAAGAGATGGAAACACCAATGTGTGGTTGCCTCTAGTGTGCCCTCAGCTAGGGACTTGGTCCTCAACCCAGGCATATGCCCTAGACTGGGAATCAAACTGGTGACCCTTTGATTCAGAGGCTGGCACTCAATCCATTGAGCCACCCAAGGCAAGGATGAAAGTCTTTTTAATAAATTTACTTCTGTAGAACTTTGATACTTTCTCGGGTCACTTATTGTATTAGTTTTCTAGAGCTGCCATAACAATGTACCACAGACAGGGTGGCTTAGACAGTAAGAAATTTAGTTTTTCAGAGTTCTGTGATGCTTGAAGCCCAAGATCAAGGTGTTAGCATGGTTTTCTTCTGAAGTTTCTCTCCTTCCTTGGGTTGTCAATGGCTGTCTTCCCCCAAGTCTTCACATGGTCTTCCCTCTATACCCTACTATTCCCAATTTCTTCTTATAATGTCACCAGTCAATTCCATTAGGGTTCACTCTAATGACTGCATTTTAACTTCTTTATATCTTTGAAGGCTGTATTTCCAAATGCAGGCCCATTCTTAGGTGCTGGGGGTTAAGACATCAATGTATGAATTTTGGGTAGACATTAATTCTGGTTGTAACACTTACCATGTAGTAGTAAATGCTGCTGGTAAATCTTTAACAAGCAGCAGCTCTAAAAAATAAAAGCCCCAAATTATAATATTTGCTGGTTTCTGTGGTAAAAATTCTCCCATCATAGCCAATTTCAAGTTACCAATGTGATTCTTCTGAGTGCCAAGTTGGAAAGAGATATGCAACAGAACACCATTTCATGGTAGTTGTAGCATAGAAATACAAAGATGTAAATTACCTCAAGAGCATAGATTAGGAGTCAGCAAACTTCTGTATAAGGGCAGGTAGTAAAACACTGGTTGCTCAACTCCGTGTTGGAGCAAGAAAGCAACCACAGATACGTCAACAGATGGGCATGGCTATATTCCAATAAAACTCCAGTTGCAGTTGGCCTTTGCCTAGTGATAAGGAGCTGTGGCGATCTCATGTTCTAATTGCTTCTTCAGCAGCTTCCAACCAGGCCCTCATATTTCAGCCTTCCTCCCCACCTGCCTGATCAGGTTTTCCTGTTACTAGATACTGGCAAGCCCTGAGCCTTCTCAGGCTGGATCAGTAAGAAAGTACACTACTTAAGACATCCCATTAAGGTAGAACTTGCCCATTAGGCTGTGATGAGTGTTATTAAGCTGCCTCCTTCTGTAGTATTTTTCAAGCTCTGCCATAGCATTCCAGTTGAGGTGACCTCTTCCCTGGTATTCCTCTTCCAATGACTGAGAGTGTGGGGATGGAGGGGCCTAGCCATTTCTGCACAATGTAGCATTTCCCTGACATACCTGCTCTAGTGTTCCACATTGTGTTGGCTGAGCTATTATCAGATCTGCACATCTGAAGCTTTTCCTTCTCTATCTTGCTTTCTCCTTTTTCTTTCTTCCAGAAGATTTCTTGTACTCCTAATATCATGTTATCTTCTATTTCTCAGAACAGTGACACGATTGGTAATAGTAGTAGTCTGAGAAAGCAGGTGGTAAGATGGGGTTGGGGACTAGATCAGAACAGTCTCACTTAACCAGAACTGTCAATGAACCTCTCACTGCATGTGGTATTCGGTGCATGGACAGTCCCTGATACACTGCAGTGACCTGGTTACTAAAACTTTCACCATTTGTGATTTGGGAGAGTATTCTGATGCAGAGTTATTTCCTGGCTGGGGAAAAATGCAGACATTTCAAAAGCTGTCTATGCGTATAAACATTAGATACAAGCTATTAAGTTGCATTGCAGCCTACAGGTTAATGAAAACCAGTAAGCAGTTAAATATGAAAACTCACTGTGTATTACAGATGGCTTCTTTAGTAGCTTCCAAAGAAACCTTTATCTTATGCTCTGTGTGTGTGTGTGTGAAGGGGGTGCAGAATAAAAATTTGAACACCAAACTCAGAACATAATCAAGAAGCTTCAAAATAATTGAAGCCCATGCCCTGGCTGGTATGGAGCATCATCCCATAACTGAAAGGTTGTAGGTTCAATTCCAGGTCAAGGGAACATACCTACATTGCAGGTGTGATCCTCAGTTGGGGTATAGGCCTGTGTGACCCCCGGGTCCAGATGCCTATGATCCCTGGCCTGGGCACTGGTCTTGGTCTGGGCATGTAGAAGAAGCAACCAATCAATGCCTCTCTCTCAAACTGATGTTTCTCTCTCTCCCTTCTGCTCACTCTAAAAACTATGAAAAATGCTCTTTCATGAGAATAAAAATAGAAACAACAAAAAACCCCAAACAATCAAAATCCTGGGTAACTTGTTGGAAAATTCGGGACCCTGATACAGGGAATGGGGACAGCTGAGTGCAAATCCCCAAAGATTCTGGCTCCTGAGACTCCTCTGAACACTCAAAGCCTGCAGAGGTTGCACCTTTCTTATTAAAAGCTGGCACAGCAGAAAGCCACTTCATTGCATTAACAAAGTTGATTAACCTGGCTTATTCACAAATGGGTCATGGATCCATTCCTTCCCAGTTTGGGTGTCTTTTGTGGTTAAGCAGTAACCACATGCTCAAACCTTTTTAAAAGGTGAGCTAGGCAATCATACACCAGTTGGAAGAAAGAAGGCCCTGCCTCAGTCCCTTTCAAAATCTATGCTAATATTTGAAATGTCAAAAATCCCAATGTTCACTCATCACCCCCATAATTCCAGTTTGGCTTTGAATACAGCCACTTTATCTGCCAACCTGAACACAGTTGTCATTCCCCCTGCAGTATCCTAATTGCAGATTGAGTTTGTTGAACAGGTTGAATTTGTCACACAAGTAAGCAAGTTTTGCAACTGATTCTGTGTCACTGAAATGTGCTGCCAATGGTGACTTTTTCTAAAAGATATCTCTGGAGTGGCTCTCATAACTCAAAACCTTTGGCCAGTGATCTACCTCTAGAAAGCCATCTCACTTCTGTGTACTAGATAAGATGTGTGCTCTGTGTCTATCTCCTCACACAGCTGTGTGAAAGGTGAGTTAAGGCCATGTACTTTAATGTGGTTGATCATTTTAATCGCATCCTGCGAAACATTGTTAAATTCAGGTGACATTTTTCAGATAGCCAGCATTAGACTCACATTCAGAAGTAACCTCTTTGACCCAAGTAGTGAAACCAGGAAGCCGTCCAGTCATGGCAGCTGCTCTGTCTGTGCATATACTGACACAAAATGCCCAGTTCAGTTTTCCTCATACGTAATCATTCAAAGACTTGAATAGTTCTGCAGCTGTAGTGTTGGTTGGCAACAAAAATCCCTATGACATATCCTCATGCATATATATATCCTGAAAAATATATCTCACAAACACAAGTATTGGTGCCTCGTTGTCAATACTGGTAGACTTGTCAACCTGGATTGCGTACCATGGCGATTCAATAATCCTAACAATTGTGCCTCAACATCCTCTGCCATTTCAACAATTCATCTAGTTATGGTGCCAGCTGAGAGGAACACGTGCCACCTTTTGAACTACAGCCTCTCCTAAAAGTTCACGACAAATGTCCTTAGCAACAGGCAGGATCATATTTTCACCAATAGTAAAGGGCTTCTTAGCTCTAACAATGTGGTTAGACACTACGAATGTACTCAGTGTAGACACATTTGATGAAGTGGTGGCCTTCAGTAACTGTTTCTGTTCTTCATGTTCATGTTTTTTGTGTTTTGAAAAACTCCAAAGGCTTGTCTTTTAATACAGGGTGCTTGGTTTCTGTGTGGTAAAAGAGTTTTGAAGTTTTTCATGGCTTCATTGGGTAGCCAGTCACTACATATTATACAAAGCAGGCTCAGAGAATGTGAATCACCTTTTGGAATGAACCCATAATTTAAGTAGGACTTAAGTAGGTATTTTCTTTCAAATGAAGCTATCTTTCTGTTGGCAGTCTTAGAGTCTTCTGCTGTTAGAACCATTGGCAGTCTTGGAGTCATTGGTTCTTTCCCCCTTTTCAAAGAAGCTCTCCAGCGACATTTAATTTTTACTCATTTTGGCCAGGATTAGCATGTGGGCTTACCAAAACTGTGCCTGAGACAAGTGTGCAGTGCGGGAAAGAGGCATGGACAGAAGTGGTAAATAAAATAACAGGTGGGCCACATGCAGACTAAAATAAGTGTCAGATTCTGACTTAAAGCCTGCCACCAGATGCAGCTGTACAATTGAAGTACATCAACTCACTTGCCACCATGAAGTCTACCACTAAATGCAGTTTAATCGTCACTTGACACTGATAGGGTACTAATGAGTCTCAAGCATTTGACTTATTATGGTCTCTGTGCAGTAAAACCTCTCTGCTAGTGATAATCTGTATTTGCAGCCGCTCCCCAGCACCAGCATCACTGCCTCAGACCATGAGGCATTAGATTCTCAGAAGGAGCTCACAACCTAGATCCCTCCCCTATGCAGTTCACAGTAGCATTCACACTCCTATGAAAATCTAATGCAGCTGCTGAACTGACAGGAAGTGGAGTTCAGGTGGTAATTCAAGCTATGGGCAGCAACTGTAAATACAGATGAAGCTTTGCCACTGCTCACCTCCTGCTGTGAGGCCCAGTTCCTAACAGGGTGTTGGGGACCCCTGGCCTAGAGAATAACAAAAACTTGGCTTAGACCTGCCCATCCATAAATTTATTAGAGTGTCAAAGGGATTGGTTTACACTAATCAATTAAAATTAATCAGGCTGACCTCTAAAGCTGGACTACGTGGCCACTACGGAAGAAAGGTGGAATGGATGTTGGATCAATAATGCCAACTTCCACTACGGGCACTTAGCACTCACATACCATTTGCACCCTTACTACTTCGTGGAAGTATATCACTATATTTATTCATATCAGTAACAGCGTTAACTTCATGACGACGGTGGAAAAGATGGCAATAGGATACTCTGAGTTTATTTTCTTTCTGTAGAATTTTTATGCTTTACTTGTAATTTACAGTGTTATTTTTAAAAATCCCACAAAATTTACTTTTAACATATGCTTAAATTTCCCAGATCTTTTATCATATCAGCTTATGAGGGAGCTTATTTTCCAGCAGGGGAAAAGGTAGTAGACAAGTAACATATGTGAAATGAGGCAACTATAAATCATGACCATTATTGTGAAGAAAATATACAATGTAACTAGAAAAAGTAACTGAGGAAGGCCTCTCTGAGGGAGTGACATCTGGTCTGAGACCTGAAGGATGACAAATTGGCTACATAAGAAAGCTGAGAGATGCATTCCAGGCCCAGAAACCACCAGGGCAAAAGCTTACAAGTGGAAAGGAAATTGGCTGGCTGAGGACAGAAAGAAGGCCAAGTGAAACACAATGAGTAGAGGGCAAAATGGCGGGTAAGACTTTAGAGAGCTAGACTGAAGTGGGATTATACAAGCCCTTGGAAGACTATAGAAAATAAAATGGATTTCCCACAAAAGAGTGTGAAACAGTGGAGCAATACCATTTATTATATGTTTTAAAGACACCTCTGGTTTCTATGTGAGAGTGGACTAGGGGGAGGGGGTAATAAGAGAGAAAGTATGAAAGTATGAAAAATAGGCAGGATACTCTTGCCTCTTTCTTCCATAGTACTGGTAATTATACTAGACGACTTTCTTACACAGTTTTTAAAAAATAAGTTTGTTTAGCCCTGGTTGGCAAGATTCAGTGGACTGAATGCTGGCCTGCAAACTAAGACTCCCAGTTCAATTCCCAGTCAGGGCACATGCTTGGGTTGTGGGCCAGGTTCCCATCTGAGGGCAAATGAGAGGAAACTGATCCATGTTTCTCTCCCCCTCTTTCTCCCTCTTTTCTCCTCTTTCTAAAAAAAGAATTAATAAAGTCTTTCAAAACATAAAAGTTTGTTTAAACAGTTTTGAAAATGTCCAATTAGTTTTATTTATTACTGTATCATCATTTAAAATTAGATATTAATTTAATGATGAAGACCCTTAAAACATCAAACTTTGACAAAGCACTTGAACTTATTTTCCCTTTCCTTCAAACATGTCTGTTATTTGTCTTGGCTAATTATTTCAGACGAATCAAGTAGGCTCACCCACTATGTCTTCTGTAAGTGTTCTTAGTGACATTTATGAAATAGTTTCATGTAACTTTTACTTATATTTCTCTACTTAAAATTTTACTAACTAGCCAGAGGAGGAAAAATAGGTGATCCACAATAACACATAATATTAAGAAATCATAAAATCAAAATCATTTAAAAATAAAGCATTTATGCCTTCATATAACACATGTACCAAGTCTCCAAGTACATCAAGTTTCAGGTTTAAAAATTAAGATCTATGGAGAATTTAAAATATAAAATGAGGTAGAGAAGTTTCTAGCTAAAATATTCTTACTTCAATACAAAAATTAGTATGAAATAAATATTAGCTAGTGCTCATTCAACTGAAGTTCATTAGTTCTCCTGCTGTTCCAGAAATATAAGCACACTCTGGCCTTAAGCCTTTTGTCCTTGTTCTTCTTTCTACACAAACGCCCTGGCCCCTGCCAAATATTTGCAAGTCTCTCTTCTTCACTTTATCCAGTTGTAGGCTCCCATGTCTGTTACCTTATTAGAGAAGCTCCCTATGACCCTGTTTAAAATACCGATCCCATCACACTCCATTCCTCTCCCTCTCCATATATATATGTAATTTTTTTCCTTCATAGCACTCACCCCTATCAGATATAATAGGTTTATTTTATGGTTCCCCTCACAGGAATATAAATTCTAAAAATGCAGGGACTATTTTGTTGTTGATTGCAGTATCTCAAACACCTAAAACAAATTGCATAATACATTGATGTTCATACCAGTTGTTAAATAAAATGTGTCCTAATCATATTAAGACCCATATTCCTTGCATTAACTGAGTCTAGGTGGTCTTCAACTGATAATAGTTTAACTATACTTTTTTCAAGTGGAGACTTTGTTTGCTTTTATATTATGAATCTTTGGGCCAGGATCTGGCCCCCTACATCCTCTTTGTCTTCAAGAGCATAAGTGCCTTTGAAGCTAATGTCATCAGTTTGACCACTGGTCAGTCCTCTACAGCCATATATTTCTAGCCATTTCTAGTCATTTCTAGAATAGAGCTCTTAGTATATTAATCATGGCTGTTTTAAATTCCAGCCTGGTAATTCCAATATTCTGGCCATGTTCAGTTATGATGTTTGCTTTATCTCTTCAAACTATTTTGGGGGGTATGCCTAGTAATTTTTTTCTTGATAGCTGGATATGTTGCACTGGGTAAAAGGAACTGCTGTAAATATGCCTTTAGTGATGTGGCAGTGAGGTGTAGAAGGAAGAAAGCATTCTAGTCCTATGATTAGGTTTCAGTCATATAGTGAGCTTGTGTCTCTGGGTGTCACAAGTGCTTCTCAGTTTTTTTCTGCCCCCTTAGGTGTGACAGGTTGACTACAGCCAACTGGACTTGGTTATTTCCTTTCCCTTAGGTAGGTTAGGGTCTGATAATATCCCAGCAGGTTAGGCTTTGGTTAATTAATTAGGTTTCCCTGAAGGCAGGCCTTGTTTGGAAGGACAGAGTGCTCTGACATATTTCAACAGTTCCATTTCCCCTCCTCCTTATAGAAACACAGGAGGTTTTTTTTTTTTTTTTTTTTTTTTGTCAGATATTTACTGTGGGAACCTAGCTGAACTCCTGGAGGTAAATCTAATACTGTACCCCTCCTTCTTTGAGGTTCTCTGACTTTTTAACCCTCAGTCGGTACTGAGCCTCCAGCAATTCATCGTTTCCCGTTCAGATTTTCTTACTCTGGACTGGCTCCCACAGTGGTTTCTGCTTGTTCCACTCAGGTAAACTGTGATTCCCTGTATATGCCTTTCTCTCCAATCTTGAGGGCAGAGGTTTGTTCCGCATCCTCCCCTGTCTTCTGGATCCTTTTCATTCTGTTACTACTGAGTGTGACTTCCAAGCTTTTTATACATGGAACTGGATAAAACTTAATTCTTTAACTTTATCACCTCCAAAGATTCAACCTCCTTTCACATCCTGGACTAACCCCGAACTATTTCAGCACTAATAATGCTACTACCTGTGAAATACCAATTTTGAATATCCGATTCAGTCTATTACCTCCTATTCATCCAGCTCATTTTACCTTGGCAATCAGTCTCCAGCCTCTCAGAGACCTTCAGTCAGGCTATTGAGCACCCCACACATTACTTTTTAATTACAACAAAATCCCAAACCTGCTTGAACACAATTATTTGGTTCTTTGGGCAAAGACCCAAGCAATGTTAACAATGTAATAAGGCCACTGATTTCTCTTAAAATTCACAACCATTCATGACAAATGAGCGGTCAAGCCAACCTGGCTCTTTTACCATGGCTCCATAGGTAGTTCAGACTCATGTTCTCTGAGGTAAAAATGTCATTTTTCCCTGTTACCTTAAACTCCTTCACTCTATCCATTTTCAGTAGATGATACCACTCCGTAAGTCACTGCAAATACAGAAACCATCAGAGAGAATTTACTTCATTTTTAGTCCAATATTCAAACCTCTCTGCATCTGTACTTACATTCTCAGCCTTCTTTACTGTAAAATTGAAAGTGCCATTTCTTCCTGTTGTGGGCACTTCTAACTCTTGACACCTATGTTTTCTCTTTTTAATATTTTTGTTGTTCAATTATACCATTTGTCTACTATATATCATCAAATTTTCATTCTCTGCTTATTAGTATTTTCTACTTAAAAAAAAAACCTTGACTTCCTCCACCTACCACCACACATCTCTCTAACCTTTTCACAGCAAAGCTTACACACATGCACATACAATTTTTATTTAAAAAATGATCTACAGTATTCCTCTCTCCACTCCCAATATTTCTAACTTTTTTATCTCCACATTTCCAAATATGCTTGTTATTTATTAACATATTTAGGTACTGTGTGGTATATGAGAACCTCAACACAAATGTTACTTTTACACCCCAAATTTATGTTGATTTCATCTTCTCTACATCTCCAAAACCACTTCTATAAACCTAACAGCCATTATATATTAGAATACCTTTCTGAGTGGAGAGTCCCTTTCACCTTCCTACTACTAGCCTTTTCCTACATAGCAGATAGAACAATCTTGGATAAAGTAAATCAGAATATGCTACTCTTTGGGGTAAAAACTTTCAATGGCATCCTTTTGTATTTGGAGTTAAACCCCAAATGCTTTCCATAGCCCACACAGCTCTGGATCAAAGGAGTTAACTGTCTCTTCAATCTGACATCAACTCAATTTCTCACTCACTGTGCTTGGGTGCTATACTTGCTCCAGCTCACCACACGTAACAAACTCTCTCCTACCTTAGGGTTTTTGCACTTGTTCTCCCCTTTCTGTTCTCCCCATTGTTCCCGCTACAATAGGCTCAGCCTCATTTTCTCAGTTGCAGTTCAAAGAAGCTTTCTCTGACCACCCTAGTGCTCTTTTCATTTATTGCTCTTTACACTCTCTGGCATTATCCTCTTTCCTTTACAGAACCTATCCCAATTTGTAACATTACTTCCTTATTCATCTTTCTTCTCTCCCTCCCCCAAACTAGAATGTCAACTTCAAATGAGAAAAGTCCTTGCTTATCTTTAACACTGTTTTCCATGTACCTACCCTGCTAGGTACACAAACTAAAAATATATCTAAAACACAAATATCTAAAAAAATAAACATACCTATCTAAAAATATTTGAATTAATACTGCAATCTGGACTAAATTTAACTAGCTCAACTAAAGTATACATTGTATCCAACAGGAGTGGGATAATAAATAATAAGCCTGGAAATCTTTTAAGGTATGAGTTAATTGACCCACTTCTGCCCGTACCAAGTTTTAATTCTTTTACAGTCCTCTAGGGCCCTCCTGACAAGGGACACTCAGGTTTTATTCGGGGCAAGGGTACCCTCTTCTGGCTGGTGCAGATTCTTTTGTACTCAGGAACAGGAAGTGCTTGAGGGGTTGAGACAGTCTGTGGCCTGAGTCTACTTTGGGGTTTTATGGTATGCAACTGGTCTACATGGATGATTGCCTACCAATTTTCTTTTAGGGAGATTTCTTTTGTATTTAGCTAATGCTAAAAGACCTTATTGGGTCAGGTTTCTCCTTAAGTTGTCAATTCTTCTGGACTTCTGTTTCTTAGCAACAGCTGGGACTCTATCCATCCTCATTGTTCTCTGCTTTAGCCTCAAAGAAAACAAGAGAAAAAGTGGGCATGGCAGGCTGCAGTTTGCCATTTAGTAACATCCCTAGACAGTGCATTCCAATCCCTGAGGCTATTGATAGACAGTGTGAAGGTTCATCACACTTTTGTGAGGAATAGAAGGGGATGGATGGGTAGTGGAAAATACTTTGGAGATTGTTGAGGAATAGAAGTCCCTTTATACTATTTACTCCTGCCTGAGATTCCAATTCCTAAAATTTCACTTTCTAGAATTCAATGTATAAAGTCATTCAAAACAAGGTGGCAAACTTTTTTTTTTAATTGTTGTAATTCAGTCAGCCCCTTGAGTAATTTCTTGCTCTGGTTATGTAGTCTCAGACCAAAAGCAAACTGTTTTTCCTAAAATGTTAAATTTGTCAAATTTGGCACAAGTTGCCAAATCTGTCCCAATCTACTTTTCATCTGAGACATCTGAGAACTTTGTTAAGATTCCTTTTTTTTTGTAATGTATTTTTCAAAACTCCACATGTAGTAAACCAATGCACTTCATATTTTTTTTATACTTAGCTAATAAGTTCTCTAAAGCCCTACCTCAGTGTGTAGCAGTTATTCTTTTTCATTGTTGGGTGGTATTCCACCGTATGAATATACTTTATTTTGTTCCAGTTTGAAGCCATAATGAATCAAACTGCCATTAACATTCACATAGAACAAGATTTAGCAGATACTTGCATTCATTTCTCTTAGATATACACTCAGAGGAGAGAAACTGCTGAATTATTGGATAGGCCTAAGTTCAGCAATAACAGATACTGCCTATCAATTTTCCAAAGTTGCTGTAACCAATTTACACACCTACCAGTGATAATTTTAGTTGCACTACAATTTTCTTTAAAAGAAGAAAAATAACAGACTACTCATAATAGTCATATTTCTTTTCTTTTTTTTTTAGATTTTATTTATTTATCTTTAGAGGGGAAGGGAAGGAGAGAGGGAGAGAAACATCAATGTATGGTTGCCTCTCGTGCGTCCCCTCTCGGAAACCGGGAACTGGCCTGCAACCTAGGCACGTGCCCTGACTGGGAATCAAACCGCGATCGTGTGGTTCGCAGGCCTGCACTCAATCCACTGAGCTACACCAGCCAGGGCCGAATAGTCATATTTCTTAGTTCTGCAAATACATTGGTTATTTTGTTGCTGTTTTTAAGCAAGGCTGAGTTTAGGCTAAGTAGTTAGGTAGAGTAGATCGTCATTCATTAGCAACCTTATCAAACTACAACCTGAAATCATTAGGATTTCACCAAAAAACACTACCTAACTTGCCATTCTTGATAATATAATTTCTCAACAATGGCACTATTGTAATTTGGGGCCAGATAATCCTTTCTTGTAGGGGATTGCCCAGTACTCTGTACGATCTTTAGCAGAATCTCTGGCCTCTACCCACTATATATCAACACTCACACCCTCTTCATGGTGACAACCAAAATTGATCCAGATTTTGTCAAGTATTCCCTGTGGGACAAAATCTTGCACCTACCCCATTAATAATCACTATTTTCCAAATAAGTGTCCTTGCCTCTCCACACTTCGTTTAAACTAAATGTCAATGCAGTGCTAATACGATGATGTCCATAGTTTTTCAATACTAACAGCACATTAGAATCATCTTTTAAAAAGGGAAACTTTTAAGGAATGAATATGCCAAGGTCTCACCTCAGAACCAACAATGGAATAGAATCTCTTGAGGAACATTTTAATTGTAAAACTCCTTAGGTAATTCTAAATTTTGACACAACTGAGACTACTTTAACACATTAGCTTTCTCAGGAATATATGCTTTATAATAGATTTTCATCAATGTCTGTGAGCCTTCTAATCCCCAAATAATATATAATGCCTCTAGAGTATGAGGCATTGTATATTATTTGAGGATTAGAAGGCTCACAGACATGCTCAATCACACCAATTAGTTGATCACCTTACCTAACTATAAACAGTGGTTATCTGCTGTTCAGTTATCTACCCATAACTATAAATAGTGGTTATCTGCTGTTCAGTTCCTGATTGAAATTTTTTTCCAGAATCAGCCTTTGAAAATATTAATGTATTTTGTTTTTTGATGATTAATAAATGTGTTAATCCTTTCAGCCAACTTTTATAGCTAACTCCTCTCTTCCAACATATTCAACCTCTCTCAAAAGGCCATTTCCCATTTTTTTAAAATACTTTGTCTTTCACTGCCCCCTCCCCACAAAAACCAGATTCATATTCTTTCTCAAGTCAAAGTCAAACCACATGAAAGAGAAATTTATACTCACTAATTTCATTTCTTTCACTCATTCCACTTCAATCTGGCTTCTGGATCTATTATTCCAACAGAATAGTTTTTGTTAAGGTAACCAAAGACCATCTTGGAACTAAATCCAGTGGATAATTACTCAGGCCTTATTTCATGTAACTTCTCAACAGCATAGGTCACTACTCAACTCCTTCCCTGAAGCATTTATGCCTTTGTCCTCCATTGCACACCCTTCTGAGATCTCAACTCTTTCTCCAGCTCATCTTCCTCTACCTGGCCAAATATTAGTTCAAAGTTTTTTTTTTAAGATTTTATTTATTTATCTTTAGAGGGGAAGGGAAGGAGAAAGGAAGAGAAATATCAATGTATGGTTGCTTCTCGTGAGTTCCCTGCTGGGAACTGGCCTGAAACCCAGGCAAGTGCCCTGACTGGGAATCAAACCAGGATCGTGTGGTTCACAGGCCCGCACTCAATCCACTGAGCTACACCAGCCAGGGCTAATTCAAAGTTCTTTACTGCACACTTCTAGGCTGTCTTCCAAGTCTACTTCATGTACTCATATGTATACTCAAGACTTTTAACTTCTCCCTACACACTTAAGCATTTTTTTTTCAGTCTAGTTTCCCTTCTCAGCTCCAGAGTTCAATCCAAAAACTCAGTAAATCCTAAATTAAATTTATTTCTCCACACCTATCCATCTCCAAACTTACTATATATAACTCAAATGGGTGTCATCGTTGAGCTCCGTATGAGTCCATTATATGTACAGCTTCCCTTGTCCTAACCCTGAATCCAACAAATCCTGTGGATTATTTCCTTCCTTAGCTATACTTTCCATTTCCATAATTTTAACACAATCTTAGTTATTTCTAATCTTTAAGCCTCTTAATTCATTTAAGAATATTTCATCTACTTTGATGTGCCTCTAAACCTTTCTTGGAATTTATAGGTAAATTCTTCAATTTGCAAATTCCATCTTCATCACCCAAATTCCAAGTCCTTCAAAGGTTTCCCCTTGTTCCAAGGAAAAAATCTATGTCTTTCTCCTGGCTTTTGGGCCTGAATGGCCTGGCCCCTATGCAGCTTCATCTCCTTCAGTGCTCTCTTCCACTAGTACCATAGATATGGTGATACAGTAATTTATCTTTTAAACAAGGGCATCTCTTAAAGTAAAAAAGGTTGACTCAAGACAAAGTAGGATGTAAGGTGACATCATTTCTCTGGCTCCAGAATTTTTGTCAAATCTCTTCACTTCCCTTTTACCTAATTCTTACCAGTTCTTCACTTCTCAAATCATGTCACTTCCTTTGGAAAGACTTTTCTGACTAGGGTTCTACATTATGAATTCTCACAGCACTACATGCTCCTTCGTACCTTTTTTTTGGTTAGGATTTTGTAGTGTGATCGTTTCCTGAACTAGCCTTCAGCCATTGAAAATGCCTGTTTTGCTCTATTATAATCCCTGCCCCAGCAGAATGTCTGGTATACAATTAATTAAATGAATGTCAATATAGTGCACTGGGGACACACAGAGTCTGTGTTCAGGGAGCTCATGATGTGTAAAAACAAATGTTCTATTACAATGACATGCTACATTTACAGAATACGCAATTTGATGTGCTAAAAGGGAGCTGAGAAAGCTGCCTAACATGTTTCATAGGGTGTCAGTACAATTACGTCATGGCACTCAACAGTTCTTGAGGATTTAAACAAACCTGCAAGAGACTGATTCATAAGATCGATGGACTCTATCCATTTACAATGAGATACCTTTCTAACGACCTGAAGAAAATGTGGTTGGAGTGTAGAGTGTGCTGAGAATGATGGAGGGAGATGCTGGAGTCAAACTGTGAAAAGACTAAGTAATTAAGTAGAGGATCGATTTCAGAAGATTTCAAGTCCAAAAGAAGCCTACAGGATGAACTGGAAAGAGAGATGTAGAAAAAAATAAGGTCTATTTAAACAAAATAGTGGGGATTAAGAATAAAAACTGAAGACAACAATAGATGAGGTAAAATGGACAATAAAGGAGATAATTATCATTCCTGAAGAAGGAATGATAGTAGCATTAATGTACTAATTTGATATTTTGAGGCTAGCTTTTCTCTTACTCTGCCTGCACACTTTTTGTATCTACTTAAATGCCTACTACATTTTATACCGTGTCTCTTATTTAATTCATGGTGATTCATGCATACATTAGTACAAATGCACAAATACCGTGACTATAAACAATAAAAATGAGCTGTTGGTAATTATCAGAACAACCTAAGAAATTTTTCCCAACAATACCTAGGACCTAGAAATTTTGCATATCAGAAGAGGGCAGGAATGGAAGTGTCAGGCATATGTAGTTAGGAAAAACTTTCCTAGATGACTGTCTCTTGTCCCCTTCCCAACACTGAGAACCAGACCTCCTCAGTTTATTCTCCAAATTTTGTGATTAAGAAAATAATGTACAGTAAATTTTCACTATAAGGTGACTTAGAACTTTGTGAGTTCTATTTGTACAGAACTTTGTAAACTTAGGTATCATATTTGGAAGCCCTTCTGTTTGGCAAAGACCTGGGGGATGATGTAGAATGAGATTCTAGGGTATTTTAATAGTGATTGATTTAGCTGTTTCTATATGCAAGATCCTCTATGCCACGAGAACATAATTATGGAATTAACATCCTATCTTGGCATCCAAACAATAACAGAAAAGCACACTAACCATTGTCTTTGTTACAAATCCCCATCTAAGGGTATCTACCTATTGTTAAGTACTCCTAGTAGAGCATACCAGAATTAAAGACTCACACACCACTGTCCTAAGTTTTATAAAAGTAATATTCCTTTTAAATATAAAATTTCTCAAGTGGAAAATCAGATAGTAATAAAGACCTCCTGATTGGTGTTAATTTTCAGGGACTTTCACAAGTCATGGGTGGATTAGCAGTCATTCTAAAATTCCATGCAGTGTCACCCCAATAAACTTAGTAAAAATAAAAATAAATAAAATTCTGTGGAGTCAAGTTATATTAGATTTTACCAGATATATAATCCTCCAAGCATAACACATATGTATATATGCAACATATCATATTTAAATGGTAAATCAGTAGTTTAGAAAGGTCTGACATATGCTTTCAGAAAACATACAGATTATGTCCATACAGTAATGATAAAAATGGAGCATCGTTTTATTTGAAGACTTTATCTGAATAATACTTCTGATTATCGGTAGAAGTATAAAAATAAAATTCTTTATCTGCCATGGTTACCGCTTTTCTGGGGATTTTATTTTTCACTTACCACTTTAGTAACCTGAGAAAGAAATCAACAGGAGGTACAGAAGGTTCCTATAATTAGGCACCTTTATCATATTTTAAAAACATAACACTAATCAGCACTTTGTTCCTACTTTTAGGGACTTCAGGGATGGAATTATTCCTCACAACCCAGCAGTATAGCTATCTGATTACTAGAGGAAAAGGAAAGGAAAAAAAGGATGAGTAGATCATTTTGCAAAGTATAGTAGTGCTTCATTTTGTTGCATTATTTGTTGATCACAGACATACATTTTTTTTGAGTAGACCATGTGTACCTGTTTGCTTTTCCCTATGTCCTAAGGTGAAGATACCCTTGCATGTAACTAACACATATTTGGAATTATGTTTTGAGACCTTTCTTGAAAGCTTTGAACCAAATTTTTATAAAATTTGATTATTTCTCCCATGCTGAAAAGGATTACTTTGGAATGCAGTTACCACATTCAAACTCATCTGACTTGGAAGGTGGGCCTTTACATCAAATCAAATAACTGAAAAATGGGACTAGAAAATTTCAAAAATTTAGAGTGATTCAAGATTATATGGATCAGAAAAATAATGAAGTGTAAGAGATTTTTAATTAAAAATGATATCAAAAGGAGTGAAGCAGGACATCATTATGGATTGAAAAGACAGTATTTCCCTTGACACCTCTAAAGGACTTTGAGGCCTCAGTTATGAAAGAAACTGTCAACTAAATTGCAGTCCCTTAAACTGAGACAGTTACTAATGTCCTTCGAATTGCTGTTTTGTTGCGATTCTGCACCGCATGCTCCACCCCGCTCTCCAGGCAAGGAACCTAGAAAGGTTGTAAAAGTTTCTTTTTCTGTTTTGTTTTGTTTTGTTTTTCCTGAACCAGGCCTGCGCTGCCCACAATTGAATCAAAAAGCGGCACAGGATGTCAACAAGTAGGTCTCTATTTTTCTCCTCTCAGGTGCTGCCCCGCCCACACGGAGCATTAAACCCCCAAGGGAGCCTCTGTTATTTGTCACATATGCGTAAGAGGCGGGAGATGACCACAGTTGCCCAACAGTTAGGTTCCCAGGCTGCCTGGTGTGACGCAGCAGGCCCCTCCCCACCCCCTCATGACGGCACTCAGACCCGGGCGAGGTCTGGGCCACAGGACCTCACTCGGCCCCTCCAACTAATACAGTGTGCCCCTTCCGCGGCTACCCGTACCCCATCATATTCTTCAGCATCTCCCCACCTCCCTGCGTCCCCGTTCCTTCTCAGTCTCTCAGCCTCGTGATCCTTGCGCAACCGTCCAGATTAACGTTCATACCCGCACGGAGCGAGCCTGCAGCTCCCACTTCCCGGAACTCAACTCAGAGCCGCTAAGGGAGGGTGCTCAACCAAGGATCAGCGGCCCGTAGCCTTGGTCAGAGTCCGGCAGCCTTCGCGTAGTGGGCGTGCGCGCTCCCATCAGCGCGCGTGCGCGCACTCGCACGCCGCCCGTTTTCTGTACCAATCGTTTTCTTCATACGCCCAACAACTCCACAAATCTACCCCTCCCACCGCCCGCGTTCTAGGTGGAGGGGTTCGGCGTGCTCGCTCCCGCTCGCCCGCCAGACAGCCTCGCGCAGAGTGGGGAAGGGGAGTGAGCCGAGGAGCTTACGTCGCGCGGGAGGCGGAGGCGACGGCGACCTCGGTGGCTGTAGCGGTGGAGGCGGCTACGACCGAGACGGTTGCGCTCGTTCTCTCGGCGTCATGGCGGCTGCTGGGAGCCGATAAGCGGCGGGAGCGCGCGCGTGGCCGCTGGGGCGACGACGACGGCTGATCACTTCTCGATCTTGCTGCCCTCTCCGTTGGTGCTTCAGTAATGAATTGATTGTTGGATCAGTTCCGTAGGGGATCGCGCTTGGTGCCGCCGGCCGGGGCTTCCCCTTTTCCTCAGCGTCCTTCCCCTTCCCCCTCCCCTTCACGGATTCCTGCTAACCCCCAGGCACCCGGAGCGTGAGGAGTCACTCGGCTGAAGAGACCGCGGGCCGGGCGCAGGGGAGGCCGCCGATCCGAGTCGTCTCCCTCCGCCCCGCGAATCTTGCACGCTAGCCGGTAAGAAAGGGGGCGGCGGGCGGGTCAGGATGTGGTGGGGAAGACGGGAACCGGCCGGGCGGTGGGTGGAGGTGGCGCGGTGGCCGGGCGGCGGCCGAGCGGCTCGACTCCGGGCGAAGGCCAGGGCGGCTCAGCGGCGGCCGGCGGACGGGCTCGGCGCGCAGGGGGCGTGTTTGTGGCGAGCGCAGGCCGGCGCCGCGAAGCGCATCCTCGGGCCGGACGGACAGGCAGCTTGGCGGTGGCTCTCGGGCCTCCCCGGTACGGGCTTGGCGGGGCCACGAGGGGAAAGCTGCGAGGTTCAAGCTTTGAGCTTTTGGCTGGTACGTGGGTCTCACAGCTACCCGGGCTCCCTGCACGTGGGGAGCTGCGGGGAGGGGGAGGGGGCGGTGGCCCAGGCGAGCCTGGGAGGGCGCGGGGCGGGTCTGCGAGAAGTTTGAGGCGGGAAGAGGGACTCTGGGACCAGGATTGAGGCTTTCGGAGGCCCGCGGGCGGGGGCGGGGTGGGGTGGTTCGCTTAGGGTGGGAGGCTGATAGCGGCAGAGTTGCAGTGGAGAGAGGAGGGAGGGTTTTCGCTCTCCTTTCGAGTACTAGCTCGAAAACTTAGCGGAAGCAGAGCAACTGTTAAAACACGGGACACCGAAGAGGATTGAAGAGGTTTCACGACTTAGGGAAGAGTCATTGTTAAGACGTTTGCAAGGCTGGAGAGATGTGCATGTGCTTGCATCCTCAGAACTTGTGGTTATGAAAGGGTCTCAGAAAGAGGACTTACTCGGGGAAGGAAGATGAGGGGGAAAAAGGAAGTTACAATGTTCAGAGAAAGCCATTTTGAGGGGCGAAAGGAAGGTAAAAAGGAAGAAACGAAAAGAGGAGTGAACTTTCTCTACGTAGAGGGCCTTCTCGGGAAAGAGGCAGTTTGTTAGAGTGCCTAGATTTTTAACACTTTAATGGTAAAGCTCTTTGACTAGTTAGGATGAATAGTTAACATCAGAAATCAATGTTGCAAGGAATAGTTACTTTTTAGATAACCAGTTCTTCCAAAGTGTATCGGACTGTAGTCTCTGGAGAATGAAAATCTTGATCTAGATGCAGAGTTTGGTTGATCTAGATTGAGTTGGCAACGGTTTATCCCCCCCCCCCCTTGGTGTGTGTGTGTATGTGTGTGTAGTGGAAATCATCGTAGGAGTGAATTGTCTTTGCTGAGGTCGAAGGACAGCTCCGCTCTCAGTCGGCTGTCTCGGTACTTTCTGGCTGGGGAAGGATCTGACGTCTCCTTCCCCCGCTTCTTCCTCTCCCTCCCCTGCCAGAGATCTCCTTTGTTTATTCGTGGATGGCTTGTAGGTGACTCTCCAGTGTTGTGCTGGTATCTTGAAAGGTAGAAATGCTGTGTCTTGAGCCATGATTCTTTTGCCCCGAATCATAGTATATATTTTGTTACCTTTTTTTAAAAAAATAGAATCTCTGCAAGTCCAAAATGAATAAATATTTTTCAGTCCACTGTCGGTTTACTTGGGAAAGAACCTACTTATTTTTTGACCCATACCTTTTCAGATTATATGATACTCTTTTATTCTGGTTTTATGTGAGCATTTTCAGAATTTTCCCTCAAGTATATGAAGTTCCTGATGATAGGTATTAGTGCTCTATTAAGGGTAACCGTTCCCCCCTTTATTTGTTTGACCAGGTATTTAATAAGACTCCCTTTTTCTATTCCTGGGGTATATGTATATGTCACATACCACGTCTTTGCTTTAGTTATCTATTACATATGTTTATATCTACACAGTTGCAATTAGACTAAAAGGTTTATCACTCCACAAATATTTTAATTTCTTCTGTCAAAAATAAGCAGTGGTCTGCTAAATGATAGTAAGTAGTCAGGAATGTAGTTAATAGAAGCATAGGTGTTTTGAGCGAAGACCCCTACCCCTTCCTTATGCCCTCTGATCTTGTGGTTTAGATAGATTAGTTTAATTGCTTTGTAACTTTCTATTTTTTTCTCGTCAGGAAATTTTCTTACTTTTCTTTATATATATGTGTTTTAGGTGAATCAAAAAAGGCTCCCAGGAAACCTGTTAATGTTGAAGAAAATTTGTCTGAATTTTTGATACTCAAGGAATCAGTATTTATATTCATCTTTTAAACTGAGAAGATTTATATTTCATTTCAAAACTTGTTGATATTTACAATGAATGGACATAGTGATGAAGAAAGTGTTAGAAACAGTAGTGGAGAATCAAGGTAAGCACTTACTATCAAGTATTTATGAAGAGAATTGAAAATTTTGTAATTCTTTTAGTTTTCCTGGTAGGTGACAGAATTTTCAGGTTCAGATTCTCTTAGCTATCCAGAAAGTAAAAAGTTTTTAATATATGAAGCTTTGTTGATCATATAGATTTTAATTATTTTTTTCCTTTGAGATACACAAAGCAGAATTTATAGAAAATTGTCTTAAATCTCTTTGGCTGTTTATATTGTTTGGGGTAATAGAGGTAGAACAAGTAAAAAAGGAGGCATTAGAATTGTCTCTCCAAGTGAAAGCAGTAAGAATGTCTATACTCACGTTTTTTCTGGGATTTTTGTCTTCTCTACCTGTACTGTCCAGTATATAACAGCCACTAGCCATGTGTGGCTATTTAAATTTGACTTAATTAAAATTACAAGATATTCAAAATGTAGTTACTCATTCACACTAGACACATTTCCAGTGCTAAATAGTCACTTGTGGCTAGTGGCTACCACAATGGACAGTATAGACAGAAAACATTTCTATCACTGCAGAAAGTTACTATAGACATTGCTGATCTGGGCATTTGTTAGAAGTATTACAGAAGAAACCGTCCCCCACCCCCCCATTTTCTTTCACATGCGAGTTTTAATTATATATACACAAGTTAAAGGTTCTTACTTGGGCAATGTCTTTGCAAAGAAGATACAGTTTATGTAAGCTATTTTAATATGTAAAAAATCTTTTGAAATACAAAGTCCTTAAATTCTTTTGTAGACTTCAGAGTTTGAGTTATCTGCACATTACTAATAAAATCCATGTAGTTATTATACAGCTGTCATATGTGCAGATTGGGAATATGGACATTGGAATCAGAATGCTTGATTACTTATCCCAGTTCTACTTACTAGCTGTGTGAATAAGGGCAAATTATTTAACTTCTGAGACTTTTATTTTTGCACTTATAAAGTGGGGATTACAGTATTATTTACATTATTTAAAGTTAAGGATTGAGGTGCTATACATAAAGGGCTTAAAGTAGTTCATAATGTGTGCTCAATATTTGCTTATTATAATTGGCATATTTTATGTAACAGGATACTACACAACTGAAACATTAATTACAGTGATAGACAAGAAACAGGAACATTTTGACTTTTTGGAGAGTTTCAGAAAAAACGTTGCATAGACAATGAGGCAGTTTGTGTTTGTAGCCATGCTGGCTATTCTTCAGTTTATCAGCTTTTACAGGCAGACTGGATAATAAAAACATCATAGTGAAAAAGGAGCAGTTCTGGAAAGCAGCATGGTTTAGTTGAACAAGTACAGGTTCAGGAGTTACAAAACCTTAGTCGACCCCATCTTTGTACTAACTAGTTCTCTGAATAATTTCATTACTGTGAATGACCTTGAAGTTCATCTTACCACTTATTTACAAAGTAAAATAATGTTTTAGACAACAGTTAGTCTAGAATCATCAGAGTTGAGAGGCTAACTAACAAGACCTGAATCTCAGCTTTGATTCAGTCTCTGCAGGTATATTGACTATAGTAAGTGAGTAGGAAAATTACATTGTCCACATTGTCTTACTTATTATTAGTGAGCAGTGAGATAGTTAATAGGTAAAAATATCTAGAGGAAGCATAGGAACCATGCAAAGGGATTCTTGAGAGCGAGAGATCATCTTCTATTATATTCTGATCTGTTCAAGTAATTTTTATATATTCTGCCTTATCTAAAACAAAAGGAAGCACAATAGTAAGTGAAATTTGATAGTATAGGTAAAAAAAAAACAAAATTAATTTAGTTAATCTTTTATAATGCATACTTACTTTAAATAATTGCAAACCATATTCCCCAGTTATTCTGAGTCATTATTTCACCCATACAACAAGTTTTATGTCCTGAGAAATGTGATCTAGTTCTTAAAACTGCCTTGGTGTTTATCAGAAGGAAGACCTGCTTCTACCTTACTTTCATTTTCTTCCTCACTGCTGTTTTGCTGTCCTTTTCCTTTGCTCTGCTGTCATTGTTATGAACTCTCAGGTTCCTATGCCCCCGCCCCACCCCCGCAGCCTCCACCATTGCCCAGGCTTTCATAACAAGGCAGTACAGAGAAGGGAGATTGTATCTAGTTTTTTTAAAAATAGGAATAGGAATTTTCTTGCAAAAAAACAGAAGTTATCCTAACTGAATATTAATATAGAGTGATAAGTGAAGAAATATATTCTGTTTGGAAAAAGCATATACATTATACATTTGCTTTTTGTTGGCTAGAATTTTTAAATGTATTTTTGCTTCATTTTTTTTTTTGTGGAAGTGTATGAAATGAAATAGAATTAAGAAAGGCCATTTGGCATTTAAGGTTGGTATCAGTTTTCCACTAAAAAATATTGTGATTCTTTCCATGTAGAAAGTTCTCTAACAATTGACAGAAAGGAAAAATACATGCAGGAAATTGTCTCTGGCCATGCTATAACTGTCAATTTAGAAAGTTATTTACTAAGAAATGTGGGTCAGGATGCACCTGTACACCAGTGTCAGCTCAGCATAAAGTTTATTATATCATTGAACTCAAGTTTTCTAAAGATACTATTGGAAGATTTGAAAGCATCAGTTCCAACCTGTGTGGATATATGTTGTTATTTGCAACCAAATTTTTCTAATCCTAGTTAGACAGTTTTTAATTTTTATGTTAACTTAAATAATGATGTAATTCAGAAATAGATTTATGGGTAAAGACCAGAAATATGTAGTCACGTTTTGCTGAGTTTTTTTTTTGTTGTTGTTTTTTGTTTTAAAGATTTTATTTATTTATTTATCTTTAGAGGGGAAGGAGAGAGGGAGAGAAACATCAATGTATGGTTGCCTTTTGTGCATTCCCTGCTGGTAGTTAGCCTGCAAGGAACCAGCCTGCAACCCAGGCATGTGCCCTGACTGGGAATTGAACCGTGATCGTCTGGTTCACAGGCCCGCGCTCAATCCACTGAGCTACGCCAGCCAGGGCCACGTTTTGCTGAGTTTTGAATGACTGATATACATGCTTAATACTCAGAAGAAACTCTGTTTGCCTGTAGATTAAATTTTCAATAATATAAGTTTGTCCATGTAAATTTGAGAATTTATTTGAATAACTGTAATTACTTTATATATTTCACTCTTGAAAGTTCTCATAGAGTGAGAGAATTTGTTGGTGATGTGTGATAATGTTCTTAGTCATTTAGAATTAATGTATAGCTGGTAATTGAGATTTGTTGACCTGACTCTTAGAATTCTTTTTTTTTTAAGATTTTATTTATTTATCTTTAGAGAGGAAGGGAAGGAGAGAGGGAGTGAAACATCAATGTATGGTTGCCTCTCATGAGTCCCCTGCTGGGAGCTGGCCTGCAACCCAGGCATGTGCCCTGACTGGGAATCAAACCGCGATCATGTGGTCTGCAGGCCCGCGCTCAATCCACTGAGTTACACCAGCCAAGGCCTGATTCTTAGAATTCTTTTTATTTTATTTCATTACAACCTTTTATGGTATTAACAATGCTTGATTTAGTATATTTATATATATATATGTTTTAAGTATGTGTGTGTAAACTTTATATTTACTTAGAGGAATACTAATATTGTGCTTACATCTCCTTGGTTATATAAAATATATAAGCTTATATATATATAGAATATATATATAAGCTTATATAGAATACTTTAATTATTGTTTTAGACTTCAAGAATCTTTAGATCTCGACTTTTAAAGTAATTTAGGTTAGGCAGTTAGTAGGAAATAGGATCAATGGAGATGTTCTAAATGATAATCTCCTTTATGGAAATTCAACCTTTAAGATTTTGTAATGGCTTTGAGAAGCCCAACAGTCTAAATGACATGTTAAGTTTAAGGAACACCAAGTCAAAGTTAAATTGAACAAAGGATACATTTTTCACCATCTAACTGTTTCAAACTTGGATATATTACATTTGCTCTGTGATACAGTTTTATATTGAATGTTACTATGGTGCACCAATTTTGGAAATGCTGCATTTGTGTATACACATACTAGAAAGATTTCTTGCCCTCAGAATCAGTTTCTTTCACTAAATGAATTTGAACAATTTTTAAAGGTGCAGTGCCAGTTAACATGTTTCCTGAGCTTGCTTTGCAGTTACCTCAGAGTATTTAAAAAAAATGTTCATTCTTTAATTTCAAAAACTTGTGCCAAGAAACAGTTTGAGAAAGATAGGAAAATGTGAAATTTCAAAGGTAGAATGGCTAGAAATCATTGAAATAAGAAAACTAATTTTTAAAATTTCCTGTGATGTTATTTGCAGGAAAGTGTGACTCTTTTTCATCTGATGTTTTGTTAATTTCTGCTTGTCAGTTGAGTGTGTGCTTTCTGCATCTCTCCATGTTAATTTTTTATTTCTTCAAATATCTTTATATGCTCCTGAATCTAAGATCATCTTCTAACATCATTTCTTAGGCTTTTAAAACTCAAACTGTTAAGCAGGAGCTTAAGTAATAGGTTACTCTCTCTCAAAATAGAACTTACTAAATTAAAAATTTCACAGGGTTTCCTAGGATTGTGGTTAATCTGGGTCTGTAGAGTATTCAGACTTTCAATTGGTATGGATAAGAAAAGTGTATATGACTTGACTCTCAAAGACATTACTTTTATCTCCATAGGCATGAGATAATGTGGACAAACATTAATGTGTAGTTGCCTCATTTTAATGTTGCCTAAGTGGTTGCAGTTCTGTGTTTAAAAATAAGGGTATTTCCTTGTTGTCAAAAGATAAAGAATTGATGGAGAAAACATTTTGTTTTACATTTGTTATGAAAAATTTAAAAACATACAGAAATACAATAATTGCAGCTCCAGTTGTTCTTGGACCAGCAGCATTGGCATCACTTAGGAGCTTATTTGAAATATACAGCCTTGGGCCCTACTTCAGACCAACCAGATCAGAATCTTTTTCAATGGATTCCCAAGTGATTTCTTTTCATATTAAATTTATATGCATATATATGAAGCTTTTTGCCTGAAGTCATTAAGCACCTTGCCACATTTTCTTTTATTGTTGTTATTGATGCTTTTATTGTACATGCTTTTTATTTTCTGGGAACCCCATAAAAAAACAGTATCATAGGCCATGCCAGCAAGAGGCTGGGTATGTATCCTTTCTCAAGAAACAATAATAACGGCAACCGGTAATTACTGAGGTCTTACTTTGAGCCAGGCATAATACATACAGTATACTGTGCATTACATGAATTTCTCACATTTCACCTTCACAAAACTCCTGTTATGTTGCAGTATTGATGATTCTCATTTGCCAGAGGGGAAACCAAATTTGTAGCCATATTTAAAAATCTGTTTGAAAAAACCGTTAACTAAATTCTAGGCTTAACTTGGGATTCATTGGTTTTTTCATTGATTTGCTCTTTTCTTTTCCAGGATTTAATCAGAGTACCATGTTGTATTTAATTGTCAACTCTCTCCAGTGTCCTCTGATCTGGGAGAGTTTCTAAGTATTCTCTGACTTCCTTGTCAGTCTTGAGAAGTACTGGCCAGGTATCCTGTAGTATGTCCCCTAATTTGGATATTTGTCTAATGTTCTTATTAGGATAAGCTAGGGTTCTCAGTTTTTAGAGAGAGTATCAGAGAAAAAAGTGCTCTTCTAGTCATGTTGTATGGGCAGTATAATATCTACATGGCATTATTGATGATGTTAACTTTTCATTACTTAGCCAAAGTAGTAGTTGCCAGATTTTTTCCACTGTAGTTATTGTTTTCCCCTTTCCATACTGTATTCCCTTTTTGAAGCATGTCACTCTGTTTAGCCTACTCTCAAGTGGGTGGGGGTAGAAGTGAGAATTGTTATCATCATCTGTTATGAGGGGATATCTACATATATTAAGTGGAACTCTTCTGTACAGATGTCATTTCTTCCCCATTTATTCAGTCATTTATTTATATAAGCATGAACTTGTGTATATGTATTTTATACTTTGGGTTGTAATCCAATAATTGTTTATTTTGTTGTTCACATTGTTCTAGGCTTGCCCATTGGGAGCTCTTTCTCAAGTTGGCTTCTGATATCTTTTTACTACTGTCCTTTTGCCCTAGAATTACTCCTTTTCCCAGAAAACACTGATGAAATGATTTAAAAAATTAATCATTTCTCCAACAAAACACTCCTTTTGTTGGAGAAAAGGGTATTAGAAACCAAAAGTTGGGTGCTGGTTATGTTTGTTGCTATACAGGTGTCACTGCTTCTGGGCCCTTTGAGCAGATAAACCAGACAGCTAGGTGATAGGAGGTATCTATACTGAACTATCTATATCTACAGATCTATAGTTGATTCTGTATCTGTCCATCTATCTGTATAAGGTAAACATGAGTTGGTATAGATGTCTCCAATTCTAATCCTGTTCTAAAAGGTTAGGATTTATCCTAACCTTTTTCTTGCTCTTTTATAACTTCCATCTCCAACGGAAGGAAAGCTCTCTCTCACCATCCATGCATTTCAACCTCAGTATATAAGTTAAGCAGTTTCAGAATTTTTAGGCAATAGTGTGAGAATTTACCAACTAGAATATAATGTTTATGTACAGTGCACAGTTGCTGTTATACTTAGACTTACAGTTTCTAGTCAAAAAACTTTTTTCCCAAGTTACCCAGGTTAGCTTACATTCTTCCCTGTTTTCCCCTTTCATTATGGTTGTATCATAAATATGTAAGGAAGTTAGATTTATTTGTTAATCACTTACAGTCTTCCATCCTGGGATCCTCAGTCACACTGCTGGATTTTTTTTTAGCTTGCATGTAGTATGTTGCATTTATTTTATGCAATTAGTTTTATGGGTTTTGACAAATATATAGAATCATTTATCCGTCACCCCAGTACTGTATAGAAAGATTCCTTTACCCTAAAAGTTCTCCTGTGTGTACCAGGTCTGCTGAGACACAGTTTTCATTTTAACAAGATTCCCATGAGATTTGTATGCATATTAAATTCTTGTGCATGTGTATAAAGCTATCACCTGGAATCATTTAGTATCTTGCCTTGTTTTAAAATTATAAATTAACTTGAAGAAAGATTATTATGATCTAGAGGTGATAATGGAATAGCTGGTTTACATATACAATCAAGAAAGTATATTCAAATTTATGGGGTCATATAGTATGCAGGTGAGGTGAAAGAAAATCAGATTGGGCTCCAGTAATTACATTCCTGGAGTAATGTAATGAGCTATGTATGGGAAGCTATATATGAGCTCTTTAACTTTTGTAATCTTAAAAATGATGAGAAATGATACAGTTTGTAAAGAAAGGAAGAACAAGTGGTATGTATTTAGAAGATTGATGAAGAGGAAGGTTTTTAAAGAGGTCATAGTCCCCCAATAAAGAAGTAGAAGTTCCCTAATAAAGAGAATGTGTTGGACGTCCTACCTTTGCAGTTCCTTTCCCTGAGGTTTATTCAGTGTTATGCTGAAGTTGTTGTATGGTTTACTCCCAGGTGGGGAAAGAAGAAAAAGAAAGCATACCTGAATAAATGCTACATGTATTGAGAGATACCCACAGGAGTGTATTACCTGTGTGAATGGACTGCTCAGAAGCACTGGTTTTAGGGAAAGACTTTAGGGATCTATTGTTCCATAATCAAGTTCTACTGAATAACTGAGAACATTGCTGTTTGTATTTAAGAGTATATTATGCCACTATAATGTGAAGTTACTGCTTACTCAAAAAGTCAACTTTAAATAAATGTTAAACTGCATTCAGAAGTTTCTTTAGTGTGCATAGATTAAGTGAGATTTAATTATTATTGAGATTAAAATACAGAAGCTGCTCAAAGTTTGGCTAAACAGTACTGGTTTCTGGGACCTGGGATTCACTATCAACAGTGCCTCTCAGAGTTGAGGCATAAGGCACACAAATAGTGGGGAGTTCTTTTCTTAATGCAAACCATTCACATTAGCTAGTTTACATCTCTCCTGTTGCTGCTTTCATAAACAAAATTCTGTGTCCTCAGACAGTTATTTAATTTAGATAGGAATTCTCAACCTTTTTTATCTCATGGTACACATAAACTAATTACTAGAAATCTGTGGCACATGAAAAAATACATGTTTTGCTGATCTGACCAAAAAATAGGGTATTTTTTTACTCATTCATCTCAGCTATTGTGTTGACTGTTGTCATTTTCTAATTTGACAACCTAAGGGAAAAGAGGTCAGTTTCTCTGACTAAAATAGTCAGGTGTTGCAGGTTTTAAAAAATCTTGGGGCACACTGGTTGAAAATTGCTGATTTAGATGATTGAACAATTATAGTATGTGGTAGATTATCCTTGAAATGATAAAATTTAAGATTCCTGTTACTAATTTATAGTCAAGAAAGATACCTAAGCCTTAAATATTTGTAACATCAGGTGGATATGGTACAGAGAGATACAGTCTGCAGCAGTTCAAGTGTAGAAGACGGAGAAGCTTGATCATAAGACAAATGGTTGATTTCTACAGCAAGCCCAGTATCAGGATGAAGTTTAAAAAAAATTTTAATTTAAAACCCTGGCAATCTTAAATATTGTGTGTATTAAAAGTCCTGGCAATGTAGCTTTTATAAGGTGAGGTATTTTGACAGGCTTAGGCAAAAAGTATTTTTATACCCAGGCAAAATGATGTTAGAAGGCAATAAATACCATACTTAAGAGTTTTTACATAAAGGAATGATGCCATTGCTGAAGTGGGATTACAGTGTAAATTCCCTCAAGAAGACTATTCTTGTTATTGTCCTTGAGGTAGATTATGATATGATTATTGCCATGTGATACAACTACTGCAGTATTCCCAGTTATGTGACTGAATTTTGTATTATATTAATAAAAGTTTGATGAGAAAGGAAATTTTATAAGAAGAATTACAACTAACTGTACATGAATACCAAAAACACATGCAATCTCTTTATTTCAGTTTTAGCATCTATTTTATGCAGAAGGATTGGCCTAGAGTACAGTAGCTTATCCCAGTCATACTTACTACATTGATTAACTTATTTTGCTATGTGACTCACAGTAGTGGGAGTTTTTTTGAAATCACCCTATGGGTATGTTTATTGATTTTAGAGAGGGGGAGAGAGGTGGGAGGGAGGGAGTGAGGATGTGGGAGGGAGAGAGACTGAGAAAGAGAGAAGGAAAGGGAAACATGAATGTTAATGAGTGACATTGATTGGTTACCTCCCATATGTGCCCTGACCTGGGATCAAACCCTCAACCTAGTTATGTGCCTTGACCAGAGATTGAACCTGCAAACCTTTTGGTGTACGGGGTGATGTTCCACCAACCGGGCCATTTGGCAAGGCATGGAGGGGGTTTTTGTTTTGTTTTGTTTTGTTTTTAGATTTTGCTTATTTAATTTTAGAGAGAGGGAAAAGGAGGGAGAAAGAGGAAGAAAAACATCAATGTGAGAGAGAAACATTGATTGGTTGCCTCTTATACGGTGCCCCAGCTAGGACCAAACCTGCTACCCTGGCATGTGCCCTGACCAGATATCAAACTGGTGACTGATGACACCTCACCAAGCCACACTAATCAGGGCATGGAGGTTGTTCTTATGTGCAGCACACTCCCAAGGATATGTGCAGACTGTGATAATTTTGTTAGAAAGTAAAGTACATAGTACTGGGAGTCTTGTGGGGGTGGGGGGTTTGTATGTGTGTGACAGTATTCATTAATTTTTAAAGCATATAAATATTTTTAAAGCAAATTAATCAGTCTTTTTAAAATTCAACTTGTAAATGTAGACATTTATTTTATTTGTGCCAAGTTAAGACTGTAGATAATTTAAGTCATGTGCAAAAAGTAGTAACAACAGTAAAATGAACCCTCATATACATAATCATCTACCTTTAACATAGCATATTTCAGCTTATGGCCAATCTAGTTTACTTTCTAAATTCTACCTACTATTAACCCCTCCTACTCAATTCTTTTAAAAATTATTTTGAAATATCATATAATTTATACATGTGTTAGGCTTTCATGTGGTAGGTAATATCAATGAAGAAAAAAAGTAACATCAAGTTTAACCTATGTGTTGTAATTATAAATTATATAATTTGAGAATTATGTTACTGATAGTAGAACAAATTTAATGTATTTTGTGGAATTATTATTAGTGACTTTCAAGTATATATGCATATAGCCCATATTTCACATCTTATTTTGAGTGCTTACTACAGCAAGTGCTTATTTTGAGTGCTTACTACATACTTGAATTTACTGCCTTGGAAGTAACATGACTAAATCTTAAACAGTCACACTAAATGTTACCTACCCTTCCTAGTGTATATTTGTAGCAGTTTTATTTTCATTTATTTAATTAGAGACTTTTAAGATGATAGAATTATGCTGTACTTTAAGAAAGTTTACTTTGTAATAGAATTTTTATCTCGGATTGGTAATTTATAATACTAAAAGAAACTTATATTTGTTTATCAGTCCCTAAAAAGCAGTGATACTCACTGGTTTTCAGAACCATTCAGGTAGATAGATGTTTTCTGGGTTTTTCTCAGATCTTTAGTAGTCACTTTACAGTTTGCAGTTAAAGACAAAATGGATAACAAATTTTAATATAATTTTATAGAATTTCAAGGTGATCTGATCTAGGCATCATCTAGCAAACTGAACCCTTCTCATTTTCTAAATGATTTGTTCTAGGCTAATATATTTTAAACAGTGAGTTGTAATACATTATAGGATCATGATCAGATATTTTTTAATTGAAACAAATAATGTAAACTAGAATAGAAAATGTACCTCTTGCTCTGGCTGGTGTGGCTCAGTTGGCTAGAGTATCATCCCATAAGCAAAGGTTTAGTATGAGTTTGATCGATTTCCTATCAGGGTGCACATACCTAGGTTGCAGGTTGGATCCCGGGTCTGGGCATCAGCGATCCAAGGTCCAGGCGCATGTGATTGTTGTCCAAGCGCATATGGGAGGCAACTAGTGGATGTTTCTCTCTCACACCTATGTTTCTCTCTCTCTCTTCCTCTCTCTATAAAAGCAATTTTTTAAAAAAGTGTCTTTGGGTGAGAACTAAAAAAAAGGAAAAGAAAATACACTATTCTTATGGAGTATTATTTCATTCAGCTTTTATTAGGTTTACATATTCACACAACCATGTATACTGCATCATAATCTAAAAATGTACATTATATAAGTCATAGTCCAAAAAATTTGAAAGCGATTGCCTTTGGCCATTAATTACTTTTTAAGTTGTAATTATTTACTCAATGCTTATTAATTTCCATATTGTTTTTCTGGTTTTGTTAAAGTAGATTATGTTCTATAAAAATAACTAAAATAAAGGCCCTGACTTAATGAATTCCAGGGTGTAGTAAGAGGAGAGATACCAGTATAAAAATAATTGTAATATGGTGAGGGAATTGTTAATAGAATCAACAAAATATTATGAGCACATGGGATGGAACAGTGATCTGGGCATGGAGAAATTGGAGAAGGTTACACAAAGGGTATGGTGTTTTTTAGTAGAGAGTAGGAAGCTTTATCAGTTGCTTCTGAGAAGAATGTTCTCTGGAGGGAAAACTATGGGCTACACCAAAAATCACTCCTTCCATAAAGCTTTGCTCTTGTTTTATATCCAACCCCAGTTCATCCATCTATTGATCAGTAATTGATCCATCTTTATGTATTGTTGATTCTCAAAATTTTACTTTTGCTGCAGCACTTTGTTCCTACTAGAAATTCTTGCATAGTACTTGTTCAATTGAAGAGATGAGCAAATGATTTCAAATAATATATGTACAAAACTTGTTCTTTCAAAAATTTTTATTACAGGGACGTAGTGTATTAGAGAATCACTTAAGGTGCTATATATAGGGTGGGGCAAAAGTAGGTTTACAGTTGTAAGAATGCAAAACAGTTTATTCTTGTATTATTCCTCATTGATTGCTGTAATATTTTCCATACAAACAACTGTAAATCTACTTTTTCCCCACCCTGTATATTAGAGATCTCAAAATCACTTGGGCTCAAATACAGTTAGTTTTCAGTTTCAGGGAAGTGAGCTCTAATACATGAGGTTATCCAGGTACTGTGGCTAGTGGGACAGCTATATTATCTTTAACATATGGCTTCTATTTGCTCTAGTAGTTGTTATTCCAGTAGGAAGAATATGGGAATGTGGAGGATTTAAGGCAAGCCACTTCCTTTTCAAGGCTATCAACGTTGAAATTCCACATCACTTCTAGCCATCTTTCATTGGCCAGATTCCATTAACATGACCATACCTAGCTAAAAGAGATTCTGGGAAATCTATAGCTGGATGGATGGATGCCACTGAAAACCTAAGGGACAGTTATGTATTAATAGAAAGCAAATGATGGATACTGGATGAGTGGGGAGGGGCAAGTAGACAACATGTGTGTGTGTGCGTGTGTGTGTGTGTGTAGTACAAGCTTAAAGGAATCTTATTTCAAAATAAATTAATCCTGTCATGCTAAAAACTAGGGGCTTTCATTTTTCTGAATTTTCCTTCAGTTCTTCGTATGTGCTAATAATTTGTACACTTATGGTATTGGTATTTGTTTTCTTCACTAAGCCTTCTGTGGACCTCTGTTTGTTTATTTATTGTATAAAAATGAAAGAATTAAGGAAAACCCAATGTCTGGCACAGAGCACCAGGTAGTAATTACCTTGTCTTTATTTTTTCATTAAAATTTGTTTTGAAACTTCAGTATATTTATAGGGTTTTTGTTTTTAATCCTTACCCAAGGATATGCTTTTATTGATTTTAGAGAGGAAGGGGAAGAGAGAGAAACATTGATTAGTTGCCTCCCATATGTGCCCTGACTGGGGATTGAACCTGCAACTTAGGTATATTCTCTGGCAGGAAATCAAACCTGCATCCTTATAGTGTATGGGGTGATGCTTCAGCCAGGTCACCTGACCAGGGTTGTGTAGGGTTTATTCGTAAACATTTTATGTATTTATACTTAAGGCAGTCCAAAAAACACTTAAGCTAAACTTTGATGTAATGATTCTGATCTCAAACTCATGAAAAAAAATGTTCAAAAAAATTTCTAATAGGTATCAATGTTTAAGGCCTGCATTTCAGACAGTATACTTTACATCTTTTAATCTTCACAGTGATCCTTAATTATGTTTATTATTTCCGTGTGGCATAAACCTGAGACTCATGGTTGTATGGGTATAAATACAATTACACTGAGAAGAAAGGGCTAAGAATGCTAGTCAGGGTTGAACTTCAGAACACCATCAGATGAGCTCTGAATTTTCTACACAAGTGTTTTATTAAAAAATATTCCCAGGGGAGGGAGTGCGTGTCGGGGGAACTGGAAGAAATTAGCCAAGGAACATATGTGCAAAGCCCATGGATACAGACAATAAAGTGGTGAATACAGGAGGGGGGCGGTGCTTGGAAGAGGGAAAAGGAGGGCTGGGGGCATGGGGGATATCTGTAATAGTGTCAGCAGTAAAGTTTTTTTAAAATCTTTCAAAAACTCCCCCAGGAAGTTCTTTTTGATGGCATTGACACTTCAGTAGTTAAGGGGGAAGGGAACAAGGCATTAAATGAGAATTTAATGCAGCATGCTTGTTCTTTAGTAAATACAATTCTTTGATTGTGTATGTATTAGTGAGTATATTTTTCAGGCACACAGCACTAATTTTCTATTATATTTCTGTGGAAAATCAGTTTACCTTCTACTAATATATGCTATAGCATCCCTCCCTCTTCTTCCCAGTCTTAATCCATCCACTTGTTTAAAAAAATAAAAAAGTATTCTGGAAATGGCATGAACTAGAAAGAAAATCTTTCTAGGGACAAAAGAAGTAAGTAAACGAACACATTATTTATAAGAATTAAAATGAGAAATCATTGATCTGACAAGTAGACTAATTTACATAGGTTTAAATATGCAGTATTTTTTTCTTTAGTGCTACTGTTTTGAGGTGTTCTTTTCATTTCTTTTCAGTACTTTTATACCAACCCTAATATCATTTTCTTGACTACTTTTTATCTATTCCAAGGTTAGTCAGGGCCAGTTTTTTTCCTGTTGGTGATCCGCTGGTAAGGAAAGCACCTGCCCATTGCTACCATTTTCTTAGAAGGTCATTCATTATTTTATTCATTCTTCCTTTATGTTCTGTTGCAGACTAGTTTCCAATTCCTGTGATAATAGAGCAAAGAATACTTGTAATATAAAAGTATCTTTCTATATTGAGAGTACATCATTCTCTCAATATATCCAGTACAGGTCTTAGTGGGGTTTTTTGTTTTTTGTTTTTTGGGTGTTTTTTTTAGCTCAAAGGTGAGTTGGGTACAGAAAACAGAGGTTGCTATTCTGCCATATGTTGGGCTGAACTAATATAGACTCCTTTCTACATATAAACATATGAAAATGCCAAGTAAAATAGAGCAAAGGGGAAAAAAGGATAGGTGCATGGCTGAACTTGAGGGACAGCTTTCTTTACACATGCCAGGAACAAAAGATATCCCAAAGTCAGAGCAATAAGCTCTGAGCAAACATGATAACACAGGGGATATTTGGAGGAATATAGGCCCCATGACGGGTTGGGATTGGGATTGGAATTAAGTATTTTTTTTAAAGATTTTATTTATTCCTTTTTTTAGAGGGGAAAGGAAGGAGAGAAGGAGAGAAGTATCAATGTATAGTTTCCTCTCGCGAGTCCTCGGCTGGAAACTGCCCTGCAACCCAGGCATGTGCCCTGACTGGGAATTGAACCACGATCGTGTGGTTCGCAGGCCCGCGCTCAATCCACTGAGCTACACCAGCCAGGGCAGAATTAAGTATTTGACTGCAGAATTGTGTGTCCTTAAAGCTGGAACCCTGGAAGGGTTGCTTTTCTCTACAAAGGGTCTAGAAAAACTCCCAGTATATGCCTACAAAGCATTTTTGTTGCTGTGAGGATAAAACGGAATAGACTATGAAACTATTTTGAAGCCTGTGAAGAGCTATTTTAAATTTTGTCTTAACTGGTGTATAAATGAGAGAAAGGGCCATAAGAGCCAAGCAGGTAACATAATTGAGTGGAGCTGTCCGGGTATAAGACCTTGGGGGTAGGGGAGGTGGGGGACAACAGGTGAATTGGAGATCATGCACATTATTTAAAGGAATCAGTGCTACTTACTAATAGACAGTCCTGACCATGTGGTAAGTGGACCCAGTGTTTTCAGCTTTCTGATTCTTTAAAAGAAGCTTCTTACTGTTGCTCCCCTCGCTCCAAGATTTAAAATTAGATGACTTTGAGGGGAAAAAACAAAAGAAGAAAAGTATAGAGGCAGAGAAACCAGGAGGAAAGAACAAGAACATTTGTGTGAAGGACTTAGGCTTATGATGTTTATAAATAAACAAAAAAGCAGAGAGTAAGTAGTACGAACCATTTATTAATTCACAAATAATGTATACTTGTATTTTCCGAGTCTGTCGTGTAAAGTGCTAGAAAGTAGGGATACAGTTGTTAAATAAAACACTCTTGCATTCATACTAGCTTATGTGAAGTAGATACTAAGTGCCAGACATCCTGGTAGGTGTCTTTAATAGTCTGGGAGTGGAAGTCTAGGAAAAGCTCCATTCAAGAAGTGAAGGATGAATAGAATAGGAGTATGAGGGGAAGAGGTGGGGTGGCGGTTAACAAGCTTTCCAGATCCAGAGAACTGTTTTGTACCAAGGCTGTGAAGTTAGAACACACGGCAAATTCAAGAGCTAGAGGAAGTCAGGCTGGGGTGCAGATACAGACAGAGGAGTGGCTTCAAGGTGAAATTAGAGAGGTAGGCAGAGATCAGATTTTAGTCATTTTATCCTAAGAACAAAAGTAAGCCATTAAAACCCTCAAGATCAGCCATAGGGCTGCTGGCTTCACAGGTATAGAGAATGGAGCCCAGGTGTATTCAATTTAAAAAATGAAGAAGGATGGTGATTTTGATGTTGGTTAGAGTTTGAGAAGCATTTCTGTAATCTAATCCATAGATAAAGAATTGTAACAGTTTAGTTATATGGAACTTATGACAATAACTGCATTATAAAGTACCTAAAATTTTAACTTAAATTTTTTTAAATGGATTACATGTTCTACTGAACAGAAAGTTAATTTTTTTTCTGGTCACTTAAATCTTTAAGAACAATGGCATGTAATAACCATGGGAACATTGGAGGGAAAGTATTGCCTCTATAAGAACCTGTGCAGATGTAAATTTTGAGCACTTTTTTCAGCTTTTTTTTTTTTTTTTCAGTCAGTTGCAAACTTTGAAGGCAAATCAGAATAGCAAAAAGGAGTACCTTCTAGCTTAACCCCCATTGAACACTCTGGGAAGTACAACTTATTCTGCTTGTATCTTATTTGTCAGAACTTAAGCTAATAGCCACACTTAGTTGCAGGGAGTTTGTGCTATAGACTTTTATACTGAGTGACCATAATATTGGGATTTATGTTATTAAAAAAGGAAGATGGCATGCTGAGTTGGCAACTAGCAGTTAGGCACCTCTTTTTCTGTACACACACACACACACACACACACACAAAGTATCCAGGCATGTAATATTAAAAATAGAAACGTTCGTTGAAGAAGATACATGATACAAGAAACAGTGTACATAGGACAGTGATGCCTCCAATCCCCTTCAAGTAGGCACCTTGGGATCTCACACAATTCTCCCAGTATCTCTTCCACTATTCAAAACACTGCAAAATTCAATGTTGGAGTCACTGTCAGCTGCCTTGTTGTATTTCCTTGAGTCTCTTCAACAGTCTGAAACCTTTTCCCATTCAAAGATGATTTTAGTTTGGGAAAAGCCAGAGTTATGGGGTGCCACATCACCCAGGTGACTCAGCTCTACTACAGCCCAGATTTGGCGCCCTGTGACTTCTGGCTTTTCCCAAAACTAAAATCGCCTTTGAAAGGGAAGAGATTTCAGACCATCAGTTAAACTCCGGAAAATACAATAGGGCAGCTGATGGTGATTGGGAGAACTGGGAGAGGTCCCAACGTGCCTACTTTGAAGGGGACTGAGGTGTCATTGTCCTATGTACAATGTTTCTTGTATGTTGTATCTTTAGTATATGTCTCTACTTTTCATATTATGTGGCTGTATACCTTTTGGACAGAATTCCTGTATCTTTTATTTGTTTTTATATATATCCACACACCCATCAAACATATATGGAGTTCTTTAGTGCTCAGTATACAGAGGGCAACAAGTGAAATTCCAATGCTTTAGAAACATGGTAGAATATCAAAGGTATAGAATACCAATAAAACAAAAGAAAACAAAATTACAGTGATTACTACATGGTGTTCTCACCATGTAGTATGTGTAGATAGCAGTATGGATAGGATGATTCAGGAGTGCTAAAGGATACCTGATTTAATGTTGGATTGAGAATGGAGTCAGGAGATATATATTGTAGAAGTACCTGTGAAGTGAGACTCAGGTAGGAATTATATAGTTGGGTGGGGAGAGAAATAATTTTGCAAAAGCAGGAAGTGGAAAGAGAAACTTGCTCTCAGAATTATAAGTAGTTTGCCCCTGCTAGAACTAAGGCTTTAAGTAGGAAACTGTCCGAGAGGAATTCTTGAATACCTTCATAGGTGTTTGAACTTTGTTACAGAAACACTTCAGATATATAAAAGAAAGCTACACCATGATCAGATTTTTATTCTAGAGAGAGCATTTGCATGATGGGCTGAAATATAATTACTTTATTAGGAAAAGACTTTTCACCTATTTTAGTGCAGTTTTGTTTGAATATAGATCTTTGCTCCCCCAACCTGTATATATTTTTCTTTCAATTTTTAAGAATTTAAAAAAATGAATTAATGTAAAACAATGACATGATTCAAAAGCTCATGACTTATTTCAATCCATGTTCTTTCTACTTCATTCCCTCCCTCCTTCTGTACATAGTCATTTTTATCTTAATTGTTGGTTTATGCTACCATTCTTGTGTTGTTGTTTTTTTTAAGTATAAGCAAATATGTACAAATGTTTTTTACCTTATACAAAGGAAACTAACTATAAACACTGTTTTGTGGTGGGGGGGGTTCTAACTGTATCCTGGAAATCATTCTGCGACTACATATTTGATATTCCTATTCTCATTCCTACTAAGAACTAAATAAAATATATACTTTATATTTACCATATCTAAAGTAAAGACATTCTAATAATAAACCTATACCATTACAGTAGCCTAGGTTCAGGTTGCTTGCCTTTATCTCCAGCCAGAACTATGCCCACTAACTAGGAATTTTGACTTAGTTGTCCATATTGAATGGCTAATCAGGGTGTAATTAAGAAGATAGATCCATGATTGCCCCCCATGTTCACTTATTCACTTTTCAAACATTTGTTGAGTAGCCACCTGTAGAAGTTACTGTGGTAGAGACTCTGGAAAAAAATAAACAGGACCTACAAGGAGCTTAAAAGCAAATAAAGTGATACATCTCTGCTTAGTTACTCTTTCCTAAAGAATTAGTTCAACTCTGCCTTCTTCTAAATGTTTCACTCTTACTGTACCAAACTGGATTGTATCTTCAGTGCTCCCCATACACCTGGATCCATTATCTTCAGTATAGCACATAAGGGCATTTACAGCACAGAAAGGTGTTTATTGGTTGACATGACCATCTCTCCATACCAGGCTAGAAGTTCTTTTAATTTTAAGGACTATCTTATCTCAGTCTTCCCAGTGCCTAACATGGTAGTTCTTAGTTAAGTTTATTGAGTAAGTAGATGTCTCTTTATCTGTCAGGTTAAAGGAGAAAGGAAATTGTATGTAAGGAAAAATACCTTCTCTAGTATTCTTGTTGAAATTTCTCTCAAGGGATCCAAGTAAAATATGGAAAATTTTTTGTTGTTTGTTTATTTAATTAAAGGGCACTATGCTGTTTTTGAACATCAGAACCATTATGACCAGTCGGTAGAAATTGTGGCAAAAATAATTTTTATATCATAGTCCTTAGGAAGCAAATTTTTGTTTACTGTTTCTATGAAGAAAAATGTTCCACTCGATTTTTAAAAATTTATTTGTTTGCATTTAAGCATATATGTTTGTATTTTAATTTATATCTCACTTTTGGAATCAAAAGTCTTGCAAACTTTTATGCCTGTGTTTCCACGTAGAAACTATTAATTCCTTGCTGTTAAACAGGAGAAATGACTTTTAGAAAGGAATTGATTTTAATATTGAAGTTGGTTTTCATAGAGTAATACCTCCATCTGGTGGTTTTTCTGAAAACTACAGCAGAAAACATGAGTTTCTCTGTAGCTAAACTGCATTACCTGTTGTTTCTCATAAAGCCAGATGAAATCACATAAAAAGCTGCCTACCATGTGTATCAGAAATTTTAGTCCCTGGTTTTCAACAATTCAGCTGTCAACACCATGCGAACGAATAGCCTTGGGGATAATAATTTACACAATCATTTGTTTAGTTCAGAACATATCTAGGCTTCCCCTGACTGAAAATTAGTAATTGGGAAAATGATAGTTTCTCAATTTACTGTTAGTTGCTTTCTCGTGTGTGTATAGCTGTTAGGCAAGTTGTGAGAATTTGCTAATATTTCAGATGTATTACTGTGGAATCATGACAGCGTCAGTGATTTTCTCAGAGAAGCAATTACTTTTATTTTTTAGTATATTGTATTTTATCATATCCTAATTATAATAAGTCACACTTCCCTGGAATGATAAACTGTAGTTACAAACTTGAAAATAAGTAGAAACTACAACTTTCTTTTCTACCTGTTGCTATGAGAATTTTCAACACATTTTTTAACTTTTTTTTCACATGTCTATATTTACTACAGCTAACTAGCCTTTTAAGGCTATCCTTGGCTTAAACTTTCCAAATTTTTAGCCCAGGATTCTGTACTTAATAGAATATGCTCATTATCTTGTAAGACAAATTATGATCTGATTGCTTATATTTTGACCCAAACTACAAAATCTATTAACCCTGTCAGTTACTACTATAGATTACCATTAATTCCTTTTTCTATTTGTTTGGCTATAGAAACTTGAAATATGAGATAAAGTTTAATGATTTGGGGCTGTCAGCTGACTTTTTAAGAAAGATTAAATTCCTAATGAAATTTGTTTGAAATATGTTTTCTTTTAAATTGCAGCCAGTCGGATGATGATTCTGGGTCAGCTTCAGGCTCTGGATCTGGTTCAAGTTCTGGAAGCACTAGTGATGGGAGCAGTAGCCAGTCAGGTAGCAGTGACTCTGACTCTGGATCTGAATCGGGCAGTCAGTCAGAGTCTGAGTCAGACACATCCCGAGAAAACAAAGTTCAAGCAAAACCACCAAAAGTTGATGGAGCTGAGGTAATAAATAAAGTATCTAGTGCAAGGTAGATTTATAACACTGACTTACACCACTCTTAATAGAGCTTTTAGAAAACATTAATTTTAAACATTAAAATTTACTTTCAGTGATTTGCAATTGTGGTTAAATATCTGTAGAATAATTGGCTCGGAAGAGGATTTGTAACTATGAAACAGCAAATACAAAATCATACACAAAATCTTTTCAACCTCTTTCTGAGGTGGAAATTGAGTTTCATAAGTACTCACTGTCAAGACTTTGTGAGATATTTTTGTTAATCCTGCAAGTGTCTGATCTCTACTTTCAAGATCTTCAAGGAGACATTTTATTGCTAGTAGCAAGAAACTCTGCTTCATTGAAGACACTTGGTAGAATAGGCTAAGGGACATTTGGTTTGTCAAAGCTACTACAAGATTTAATAAAACTTTTCTATACTTCATAATAGCATAAAGTAGTGTTGCTTAGAGTACCAATCTTAAGATGCTTGGATCGGAGTACCAGTCGTAGGATGCTTGCACCAGAATATAAGACAATGCATAACTTTCTTCATTGAGAAAATATTGCTACCAAAAAAGGTACTTAGTAATATAGTTGATTTGCATTCTGATTAAGTTCTTCATGGTCACTTCACACCAGGTAAAAAGAATAGGAAATCACTTTGAGTAACACTGGTGTCTCATTAATTACCACTTTGTTTTTGAAAGTTACAACACCAAAGGACATGTTGGTTAATATTGTCTATGAATCTTGCATAATTTTTTTGTATATAAGTAAAGCTCAACATATTAATTATATTGCACTAATATTACATATAATGTAAGTAAGGAAGATGGTCTTAATTTATTAGTTGGAGGCAGTGAAAACGTTGATGCTGCTTTTCAATAAAAAAAACTCTTAAATTCCTCTTCAGTTTTTGCAAAATTTGAACCTTCACTCATTCTTATTTCTATTTTAGTTTTGGAAATCTAGCCCTAGTATTTTGGCTGTTCAGAGATCTGCAATGCTCAAGAAGCAGCAGCAGCAGCAGCAGCAGCAGCAGCAGCAGCAGCATCAAGCTTCATCTAATAGTGGATCAGAAGAGGTGAGTTTTCATTATGAAAGCTACTATTTTAAAAGTAGGTATGATGCCCAGATATTGAAGTAAGTAGATACTTATGAAATTATTAGAAACATGTGTTTTGAAAGTATAGGAGATAAATTTGATTATGTATAACTGAATCTTGAAACAGATATATTTTATCTAATAATTGTACTTTTAGGGATTAATCTAAAGCAGTGGAAATTTATGTGCATTTGCTCATCAAAGAAAAACTGGAAATAATATATGAAGAAATAATATACTCTTTAAGTCTTATTTGTACAGAACATTAACAGAATTTTCAACATGTTTTTAAAAGAATAGGCAGCAGCTGTGAACAGTACAGTTCCTGTGTAGATGTGAGCATGTGTACATGTGTGTTTTAAGAACTGTTAACCTGCCTAATAGGGAAGGAAAATAGTAAAATTTTGAGTGTATGATTTCTTTTTGAGGCCATACTAGGCAGTAACAATGGTTTTCAGAGTTTATAATAGATTTTTTCCAAATTACAGTTGATTCTCAATATTATAGTAGTATCAGGTGTACAACATAATGGTTAGACATTTATATAACTTACAAAGTGGTCCCCCTGATAAGTTTAGTACCCACCTGGTACCATACATAGTTATTATAATATTATATTCCCTTTGCTGTATTTTTCAAACTCATGACTATTTTGTAATTGTTAGTTGGTACTTCTTAATTTCTTCACCTTTTTCTCCCAGCCCTCTAACCTTGTTCCCATCTGACAGCTGTCAGTTTGTTCTTTGTATCTATGAGTTTATTTCTGTTTTTATTATTTATTTTGGTATTTTTTAGGTTCCACATAATAAGTGGAATTATATGGTATTTGTCTTTCTCTGTCTGATTTATTTAGCACAATACCCTCTAGGTCCATCCATGTTGTTGCAAATGGTAAGATTTCATTCTTTTTTATGGTTAATATTCTGTTTTTCATATGTCCCTCATCTTCTTTATCCAGTTGTTTATTGATGAATACTTAGGTTGTTTCCATACCTTGGCTATTGTAAATGAAATGTTCTTTTTGTCTCTTTTTATAGCCTTTATTTTTAAAGTCTACTTTGTTTGATATAAGTACTGCTAACCCAGCTTTTTTTTTTCATTTCCATTTGCATGGACTACCATTTTCCATCTGTTTACATTCAGTCATTGTGAGCGTCTTTCTACCTGAAGTGGGTCTCTTATAGGCAGCATACGTAAGGGTCTTATTTTTGTCTCCATATAGCTGCCCTATGTCTTTTGACTGGAACATTCAGTCCATTTCCATTTAAAGCAGTTATTGATAGATATATAGTGATTGCCATTTTATTTAAAATTTTTATCTTTTTTTTCTTAAAGAAGTTCCTGTAACATTTCTTGTAATACACGTTTAGTGGTGATGAATTTCTTCAGTTTTCTCTCTTTTAGATTTAAAGATTCTGTTGAGAAATCAGCCTAGTTTTATGGGAGCTCCTTTGTATGTAACAGATGATAGGTTTTAAAGTTTTGTACAAAATCCTGACATTGTGATATATATCTAATTTCACTGACTATGTTATAAATTCAAATTAAAATGTTACTAATCATTCTGTGTGCTACCAGTATAAATAACAACATAGGAAGAAAGAGGTTTTACAGTTACTGTTATTAGCAAGGTGAACTTTAAATAGTATGACTAGCAAAAATGTGTATAATGATTAAATTGCAATCATTAGTAACATTAACTTTGTTTATTTATTTATTTTTTCTGCAGGATTCTTCTAGCAGTGAAGATTCTGATGATACAAGTGAGGTCAAAAGGAAAAAGCATAAAGAGTATGTCATTTTGTTCAACTGATTACTTACTGTCATATTAGGGAACTCCTAATGATTCTGTAATTCATATCTTTCTGTGATGACCTAAGGTTTTTGTGTCACTTGTTTATCTATGATAACCTCTCTCCCTTATGTATTTTTAAATTTCAAAGATGTGCTTATTCATAATGTCAGAAAAAGCTTAACTTGGGTATAAAGGTGTAAGGGATCAGCTAATGCTGGATTTTGGGTGATTTTGTTAATTTATGGTAATAGTTATCCTTACTGTTCATCTGCACATGAAATTTATTTACTCTATAGGACTCATTTAAGAACTCAACAGTAATATCCTAAAGAACTTGACCTAGAAAATGTTAAGAGTACCTTAGATTCTCAATTGAGATATCTAGATTGTCTGAGTTTTTTTCTCTCTCATTTTTTCCAAAACGTTTTTCTATTGTCTCTTACTTTTCAGTTTTCTTTGATATTTCATGCTTTCACTTTGGCGCATCTGGCTTTGAATTTGTTATTCCACTTTATGCACTTGATCTTATGCATCTTTAATATGAAGAAGGCTTGTATCTTTATTTAGTTTCTGAAAATTTAGTCATTATATCAACATTTTCTGTAAGTCTGATACTATTAATAGATATAAATATTATATTTGTCTTGGATCATATATGCTGTACATATCTATTGGATCATCTGTTCCGTCCTCCAGGAATCCTACCGTATCATCTTTTCTATCCCTTTATTGCTATGCTATAATCTCATTTTCTCAGATTTGTCTTCTAGTTTACTAAGTGCATTTTCAACTACTTTGTCTCATCAGTTAATGCAACTCTTCCCCTGAATTAGTAATTTCTAATCTCAGCATGGGTGCAGGCAAAGAATATTTTAAGAAGCAAGTAATTGGGGATGATGGATAGACTTTCTTGGATATAAAAATCATAATTGGTATTATAAAAATATTAAATGGAGAATTTTTTATATATTCTGTCTCTTGTTAATCTTCATGTGTAAACTCTGAAAAGATTTCAAGGTAAAAAAGAACTTGTTTATTGTGTTTTTGATATAAGCCAGATTTTCTCATGTATACTTGTTTATGTAATTGTTAACATAGTCGTTGATGCAAGAGATGCAGAGCAATGGAGTAGAATCAGTGACCCTGAGACAGAATATAGTGTATATGTATGAGAACTTAGTGTGTGTCTTTCATTTGGAGTCTATTTATGGCAGAATGTTATGTGCATCCCATATTTTGTCTGTACATGTTGATTGGAATTAAATAGACTAAAAATAGTAATAAAGGTAATTGAATGTTTAGATGGATTGATTTTCTTTAAGATTTTTTAAATCTGTTTTAATTTCTTCATGAACATGTACTATTTTTAAAAATCAGTTTTGAAATGTATATATTTAAAATTACTATCTCCAGAAAATTGAAAGAGATTTGAATCTTTTTTATATTTTGAGAGGGCAAGTATAATTATTATACAGGTATGTTCTTTAAATGATTATACTATATTTTCTCCATAATGATAGTCAAAATAACATTTACATATTTGCCATTCATTCCGGTATAAACTAAATGATTAACAAAGCTCTGGAGTTAGAGGGAAGAAGTTTCTTCTTCTGGAGGAATCTATATCAAATATTTTTTAGCATTTTCTTTTTTTTTTACAGACATTTAAATGTTTTTAGCATGCATGAAAGCAACAATTTTTTATTGTTAAGTAGAAGGCAGTTTTTTATTTTCTTCTATTTTATTAGAGATAAAGGTTACTGTACGATGTAAGTATAAATAATCACAAATTGTATATTTTATGTACAGTGAAGATTGGCAAATGTCTGGATCAGGATCTCCATCTCAGAGTGGTTCAGATTCTGAATCTGAAGAAGAAAGAGATAAAAGCAGTTGTGATGAAACAGAATCTGATTATGAGCCAAAAAACAAAGTTAAAAGCAGAAAACCTCAAAATAGGTAAGTATAGTATGTCCTAGGTTTACCCTGAAAACTGTTGACTATAGGCAGTATTCATTCTTTTTGTATGTATTTTCTCATTTATGGTTTTATGCCAGTGTTTATGTAAAAAAACACCTCTCTCCCCCCTCGTCTACCCTAGATCTAAGTCAAAAAATGGAAAGAAGATTCTTGGACAAAAAAAGAGACAGATTGATTCATCTGAGGAGGATTATGATGAAGACTATGATAATGATAAAAGAAGTTCTCGTCGTCAAGCAACTGTCAATGTGAGCTATAAGGAAGACGAAGAAATGAAAACAGATTCTGATGACCTACTTGAAGTCTGTGGAGAGGATGTTCCTCAACCCGAGGAAGAGGAATTTGAAACAATTGAACGGTTTATGGATTGTCGGATTGGCAGAAAAGGAGGTATTTTTTTTAATTTATTGTATGCTCTGGTTTCTCTTCAGATCATATAAATCTTTTGCCTTTAAAAACCCATTTATTGTTTGGTGATTTCAATAATAATATACAAGATTAGTTGTGGCTGGTGTTGCTCAATGAGTTGACCACCAGCCTGTGAACATAAAGGTCACTGGTTCAATTCCCAGTCAGGGCCACATGCCTGGGTGGCGGGCCAGGTTCCTGGTTGGTGGTGTGCGAGAGGCAACTGACTGATGCTTCTCTTCCTTTCTTTCTCCCTCCCTTCCCCTCTCTCTAAAAAATAATTAAAACCTTTAATAACAACAATAATAATAATAGATTAAATAAAGAACTTCTTGAAGATTTTTCAATTTTGAAAGCCAAGAGGATAGATTTTCTTCTGTTTTACTTATTTGCTGCAAAATATACTTCACTTAGCTTGAGTAAGTTTTTTTCAACAAATATCCATTTGACCTTGGTTCATATATTACAGATAATTAGAAAGTTTTTAACCTGTTTGCTTAGTTTTCCTGTTACCATGCCTAAATAATTATTTAGGTTCATACTTTCAATTTCACATGTTTTGGTTTTTTAAAAAATGTGTTTTTGTTTTAACACAAATGTTAATTATTTTTCGCTGCCTTGACATGTACTTTTTCCCTTTCTGTATTATTGAGATGTAGTTGACATACAGCATTGTATAAGTTTAGAGGGACATGTATTGCAAAATGATTGCCACAAGAAGTTTAGGTAGTATCAGTTATCTTATAGATACAATAAAAAGAGAGAAAAAAATTCTCTTGTCATGAGGGCTTTTATAATCTACTCTTTAGTAACTTTCAAATATACCATTCAGCAGTGTTAACAGTAGTCATCATGTTGTACATTACATCCCTAGTACTTACTTATTGATTCTGAACCTTTTCACCACATTCATTGTATTCCTCCTGCCTCTGGTAATTATAAATCTGATTTTTTTCCGTGAGTTTAAGATTTCATATATAAGATCATACAGTTTTTTCTCTTTTGTATGACCTATTTCACTCAGCATAAGGCCCTCAAATTCCATCCACATTGTAACAGTACTAGGGATATTTCTTTCTTTTTTTATGGCTGAATAATATTTGTGTGTGTGTGTGTGTGTGTGTGTATGTATCAGACTTCTTTATTTGTTGATCTGTTAATGGATACTTAAGTTGTTTCCATGTCTTGGCTATTGAGAATAATGTAGTGAACATGGGGTACAGATATTTCTTTGACATAGTAATTTGAGACATGCAGATTTTAAAAATGATTTTAAGTTACATTAGTTTCTAATTATCAGTCTCTCAGTCAATAGTTATTATAAATTGCTGTATCCTCTTAAGTGTGCTACTGTGTTTGAACATGATTATTCTAATTTTAAAACAGGATTAAACTAGATAATTTTTCTGTTCTAAAATTTTGAATTTTTATTATATATGTGTATTTTAACTTCACATAAATTTCTGTGCCCTGATACTTTTCATATTTAAGAGAGCATATATTTTTCTATTCATATTCTTCAATTTGTTAGTTGAATGGTAGTATTCCTATGACAGAATTACAGGGAGTGTATTGTGCTTTCTTTTTCAGCTACTGGTGCTACTACAACGATCTATGCAGTTGAAGCAGATGGTGACCCAAATGCAGGGTTTGAAAAAAACAAAGAACCAGGAGAAATTCAGTATTTAATTAAATGGAAAGGATGGTCCCATATTCATAATACTTGGGAGACAGAAGAAACCCTTAAGCAGCAGAATGTTAGAGGAATGAAAAAATTGGATAATTATAAGAAAAAAGATCAGGAAACAAAAAGATGGTAAATATGTTTTATATTATACTTAATATTTTATATATCAAACATTATTACCAAGGTTTTTATTAATAAAGAATACATTGTCAAGAATCAAATGGTAACCTAAAATAATTTATTTATGGACTTACTTGTATTACATTTCAAGCTAAAAGTTCTAGGAATACCCATACCTAAATCCTTGATAACAGTCACATAGAATGTCTCATATATTATAAATTTTTTAAAGTGTGTTTTATTGATTATGCTATTACAGTTGTCCCATTTTTTCTCCCCTTTATCCCCCTCCTCCTTATACCCTACCTCTCACCAGCATTCCTGCCCCACTTAGTTCATATGTGTGAGACATGTGAGTCTCACCCAACTCATGGGTTGTACTTAAGAGTTGTTTGTCTTCTCTGTTTCCTGTACTCCTCTTTACCTCCCCCTTTATTTCATACCCACCAGGGAATGCTTCTTATTCCCTGTACCTTTTCACCTGTTCATCCCCTTCCCCTTCCCCGTTGATAACCTTCTGTGTCATCTCCCATTTTCTGTGATTCTGTTTCTGTTCTAGTTGTTTGCTTAGTTTTTGTTTTTGTTTTTTAGGTTCAGTTGTTGATAGTTGGGAGTTCGTTGTCATTTAACTGTTCGTACTTTTTATCTTCTTCTATTTCTTAGATAAGTCCCTTTAGCATTTGATATAATAAGGGCTTGGTGATGATGAACTCCTATAACTTGACCTTATCTGGGAACCACTGTATCTGCCCTTCCATTCTAAGTGATAGCTTTGCTGAATAGAGTAATCTTGGATGTGTAGGTCCTTGGCCTTTCATGACTTTGAATACTTTTTCCTAGCCCATTCTTGCCTGCAAGCTGTCTTTTGATAAATCAGCTGATAGTCTTATGTATACTCCTTTGTAGGTAACTGTCTCCTTATCTCTTGCTGCTTTTCAGATTCTCTCCTTATCTTTAATCTTGGGTAATGTAATTATGATGTGTCTTGGTGTGTTCCTCCTTCGGTCCAGTTTCTTGGGACTCTCTGAGAAGGAATTCTGTTACCTTCACCAGATTGGGGAAGTTTTCCTTCATTATTTATGTAAATAAGTTTTCAGTTTCTTGCTCTTTCTCTTCTGGCACCCCTATGAGTTGGATATTGGAACGTTGAAACTTGTCCCAGAGGTTCCTTGGCCTCTCCTCGTTATTTTGAATTCTTCTTTCATTCTGTTGTGATTGGATATTTACTTCTTCCTTCAGCTCCAAGTCATTGATTTGAGTCCCAGTTTCCTTCTCCATTGGTTCCCTCTATATTTTTCTTTATTTCACTTTGCATAGCCTTCACCACTTTTTCTAATTTGTGTCTGTACTCAGCCATTTCTGTGAGCATCCTGATTACTAGTGTTTTGAACCCTCTATATTTTTCTTTATTTCACTTTGCATAGCCTTCACCACTTTTTCTAATTTGTATCTATACTCAACCATTTCTGTGAGCATCCTGATTACTAGTGTTTTGAACCCTGTGCCTGGTAGGTTGTTTGTCTTCTCATTTCTTAGTTCTTTTTCTGGAATTTTGATCTGTTCTTTCATTTGGGCTATATTTCTTTGCCTTGGAGCACCTGTTACGTTGTAAGGGGCAGAGTCTTAGATATTCATAAGGGTGGGGTAACCTGTTTCACTTCCTTGTGGTGCTCTATGCAGGAGAGGGATCAGAGAGGGAACAGTATCTCTTGCTCAGCTCTTGGCTAGCTTTCAGTCACTTCCTCTTCTACCCACAAGCAAATTGGGCCCTTCTGGTGCTGATTCCCAAGTGGGTGGGTTTGTGTACATTCTAGGATCCCATGGGTCTCTCCAATGAACTCTCCTCTGATGCTGGGAGTTTCTCCCCCTGTCTCAACCCCCACAGGTTTTTTCAGTCAGGTTTTCAGGCTTTAGTTTTCCAGACCAGAACCCTGGGTTGCTCGGTCTGTCACACTCCCCAGTTTTTCCTTCCGGTTTATCTGCATGCTGATGTGAGACCATCCATTGACCCAGAGTCTGCCAGCGGCAGCCTTGCCATGGTTCCTCTCCACTCCGGCTGCCTGTCTCCACCCTTCCACCATCTGAATGAACGTTTCTTCTCTAACTCTGTGGTTGTCAAACTTCTATACAGTTTGATTTTCTGTCAGTTCTGGGGGGGTTTTTTTTGTTTTTAAATTTTTTCTCATCCTTCTCTTGCTTGTGTGAGGAAGCAGAGCATATCTAACTGCTACCTGCACCTCCTTAGCTGGAGGTACTAAATTTTTTTAATTAAAAATTAATCATACTTTATTTCTCTTTCAGTTTCTTTATTGTTTAACCTGGCTCATGAGATAAGTGGCAAAATGGGAGATTTCATGCTTCTGATAGTTTTTGGAAGGACGGGGGTTATTTAGGAGAAATTCTAAAGTCTGTTCCTGGATTTAATAATCTTTCAGGTTGAAAAATGCTTCTCCGGAAGATGTGGAGTATTATAATTGCCAGCAAGAACTTACAGATGACCTGCATAAACAGTATCAAATAGTGGAGCGAATAATTGGTTAGTAATAAATGATTCTAGTCACTTCTAATAAGTGATTCTAAAAAAACAAATCTTAAATGTACTGCCTACACATTGGACACAGTAGGTTGCTTTTACTATATATTAGAGTATTATAAAGCAGATAGCTAATTTTTACTTGTAGTTTTTACCAAGAATTATTTGTTGGATAAGATTTAATGTAAATATCTCTGATTTATCTCACAGCTCATTCCAATCAAAAGTCAGCAGCTGGTTATCCTGATTATTATTGTAAATGGCAGGGCCTTCCATACTCAGAGTGCAGCTGGGAGGATGGTGCTCTCATCTCCAAAAAGTTTCAAGCATGTATAGATGAGTATTTTAGCAGGAATCAATCAAAAACCACTCCTTTTAAAGATTGCAAAGTGAGTATTGTTTGACATTTTTAATTACTGTTGACATAATGTATTTATGCATCATAAATATTTCAAGCTCAGAATAGCTGGATCCTGATTTCAGATAGGCTAAGGAAGAGAACTGTTTGGTTGGTAGATCTTACAGGAAATGATGTTCCTATAATTCCTGTGTGATGTTAGATGTGGCACTGTATTTTAGCTTTGGTAAGCAAACCAGTTTCAGAAAGGTGAAAGGTCGTGCTAGTTGTGGTGGGGAGGCCAACCAGAGACAATCCTTTTGAAAGTGGATGTACATGATTGGTTTAGAAGGAAGCAAATACATTCTTTGAAGGTAGGAAAGGAAAAGAAGCATGTACCTGTAAGAAGGTATCCTAATGAAAGAGCTTTTGTGTTTCAAGTTATTTTTAATGATAGTTTTGGGGTCTAGTGCCACTAGAATTTGTTTTCTTTTTTTTTAAGCACCTTTTTTTCTTTTATTGATTCTAGAGAGAGGAGAAGGGAGGGAAGAAGAGAGGGAGAGAAACATCGATGTGAGAGAGAAACATCAATCGGTTCCCTCTAACATATGCCCCAACTGGGGACCAAACCCGCAACCCGGGCACGTGCTATAACTGGGAATTGAACCTGCGACCTTTCAGTTTGTAGGATGACTCCCAGTCAACTGATCCAGACTGGCCAGGGCTAGAATTTGTTTTCTTATTACATGGTTGAATTAAATTTATAATAATAATTTAGAAATCAGAAATCTAATGGGAGGGTAGCCCAGTTTTGTGGTTTATTTCTAGGTCAGGGCTAGAGCAATGGTTAAAGTGAATAAGTGACATAGCTTTTGTTTATGAAATAAACGAGACTCAAATATTTCAGCAAGAACTTAATTATCTCTTTAATTTTTTTATTCAAAAGGATGACAAAATATATCACTTTATATTATTGTTATAGTAAGAGAAAACAGTCTTCTTTCTTTTGACTGAATCCTGAGGTATATTTTGAAACATGGAATTTCGGAGCTTGATGATTTGAGATGTTATTTCAAAATTTAAGATTTTTCATCCTTTGATGTAATTTCTTACATTTAATTATATGAACGTTTATTTCTACTAAAGGTATTAAAACAAAGGCCAAGATTTGTAGCCCTAAAAAAGCAGCCATCCTATATTGGAGGACATGAGGGTTTAGAATTAAGAGATTATCAACTGAATGGTTTAAATTGGCTTGCTCACTCTTGGTGCAAGTAAGTATATTTTGAATCATTATTTAATTTGAGAGGGTAAACATTTTATAGTTGCAGGAGTTGGAAAAGATTTCCGCCAACATAAGAGATAAGACCTTTTAGTATTTAAATGCAGGTCTTTGAATTTTCTTGTTTATAAGCAATACTAACTACATACTAAGAAGAAAAAACAGTGCAGTTTTGAGTTTAAGCTATTCGATTGTCAGAGTACTTAAATAAGTTTTTATGAAAATTAAACCAAGAATATATACACATTCCTATCCCACACTAGTCCTGGACTATTTCTTTTCATCCCAGTTATTTCTGATACTCATTTAGCCTTCCGTTTTTCCCCTTCTCTCCTATGTCTTACTTGATTATTGACAACATAAGGTGACTCTGGAGTGCAGTTTTTTCAAAACTTGACCACAGCTATAGTTTTTTCTGCTATATTGTCTTTCTGTTTACTTAGCGTATTTGAACTCCAGCATTTGCTAATGGATTGAGTACTTGGCTATATAAGTAATTAATTGAAAAATGCTGTCAGTTTTTTAAATTTCTCTGACCTAAATGGTAAATTCCCTGTACTTCTCTTAAACCATTATGTCCTTACATTTATTATATAGCTAATAGAGGTAGTATATTGTATGTAACAAGTATCAGATTAGTTTTATTTGTTTGTATAAACATGTAATGGGTTATGTAAAAACATTTCTCTCTAAATTTGAATCTTTGTTGCATACATGATTTTTGTTTTTAACTTTGTAGAGGAAATAGTTGCATACTTGCTGATGAAATGGGCCTTGGAAAAACAATACAGACGATCTCATTTCTGAACTATTTGTTTCATGAACATCAATTATATGGGCCTTTTCTGTTAGTAGTACCACTCTCCACTCTAACTTCCTGGCAAAGGGAAATTCAGACATGGGCTTCTCAAATGAATGCTGTGGTTTATTTAGGTGACATTAACAGCAGAAACATGGTAAGTGTTTTCTCCACAAATTTAGAAATCTAGGCATACTTTTCTTTGAAGACAAGTATTTCACTCACTCGCCTTTGTGGTTTTAATTTCTAATATACTTGCCAAAAAGTAAGTGCTCAATGCATTTTTAATTGGCTGTAATTAAAAATTAATTTTTGCTTTAGTATTACTTTATAGATTGTTTTCTTCCTTATGGAAAGTTCCAAATGTACATGAAAGCAGACAGAAGAGTATAGTAAACCCTCATGTGCCTGTCTACAGCTTCACAATTTTAACTCAGTTTTGTTTCATCTGTATCTCAAGGTTGTATTTTCCTCCTCTAATTATTGTGATGCAAACCTCAGATATCATATTTCATCCATAAATGTTATTACATGAGTTAATCAGTAGTATTGTGTTAACTTTTTTCAGTAAGAAGTATATAGTATTAAAGACATGTCTGCTTTATTTTATAGATTTTGATAACAGTGTGGTATTGACATGGTCAGTATAGCTTGTTGGACTGTATAAAGAATAATTTATTTTATTATGTAAAGTACATAATTTTTATGTATGTTTTGAGTGGATTTTATTTTAGATATTCCATTAAAAGTATGCTTTTAAAAATGTGTATCTTAAAATTATCATTAAAATTTCTTGATAGATAAGAACTCATGAATGGATGCATCCCCAGACCAAACGGTTAAAATTTAATATACTGTTAACAACTTATGAAATTTTATTGAAGGATAAGGTATGTATTACCTGTGTTTCTGTTTGATATTAGTGTTTCCTTTACAATGTGTTATGGATAACTTAAGGGTCAGCAAACCTATAGCCTGTGGGTCAAGTTTGGCTTTTTTTTTTATGACCCTTGAACTGACAATATTTCCATTTTAAAAGGTTGTCAAAACAAACCAAAGAATATACAACAGAGACCATACATTTGTTCACAAAGCCTAAAATATTTACCATCTGGCTTTTTACCTAAAAGTTTGCCAACTCCTGACTTTCATGAAACTGGTTTAGTGTAGTGTCTCTTTAAAAGGAGAAAGGTATCTAGTTAACAGGATTGAACTATCATTGTGTAGCACTGTGCTAAATGCTTTATAGCTATTATCTTATTCTTTTATAGTTAATATCTTAAGTAATTCCTATTTACTTCACAAGATATTGCTATCTCTACTTTGTTAGAAAGGAAAATCAACTTTCAAAAAAGTTAATGGACTTACGTAAGGTCATATGACTATTCAGCAGCAGAATCAGGCCTGTCTCTGTTTTAACCCAAAGACTTGTGTTTATGTATGAGAAATCCGTAATTCATAGAAACCATACAGTGAACTATATTTACACTTGGAGTGAGACACTCTTCCAAATTTATATTCTGTTTTCTCTAAATTGACATTAATAGAAACTTTTACTGGACTTCAGTTAAAAATCTCTTGTAAAATTTTTATTTTTATTTATTATTTTTTAAAATAGAATTCTATGTTGTTGTTGTTGTTTATCCTCACCTGAGCATATGTGGATATGTCTTACTGATTTTAGAGAGAGAGCAAGAGAGAGAGACATCCATCAGTTGTCTCCCATATGTGCCCCTACTGGGGATTATACCTGCAAACTTTTGGTGTGTGGGGTGATGCTCCAACAAGCTGAGTCACCTGGCCAGGTCTCTTCTACAGTTTTTAAGTGATATTATTGTTTTTTATCCTTTATTTTTCATCTCTAAGCTAATGAAAAATTTTTCAATATTATGCTTTGTTTTCTCATAGCTAAATCTGTCATGGAAGGAACTTTATTTTGTATGTTGACATAAGTATTTGAGGATTCCAAATACTCAAATCAAGTATTTGAGGATTCCAGTTAATCTTGAAATGATATAATTTTCATTTGAAAATTGAGATAGTTTATTTTTAACTTGCTTCATTTTAATAATTTGAATTCAGTCCAAATGGGAAGCATGAATTTGAATTCAGTTTTTCTTTTAAAATATTAATTATGTTCTTCTGTTCCTTTTAAGGCATTCCTTGGAGGTCTAAATTGGGCATTTATAGGTGTAGATGAAGCACATCGATTAAAGAATGATGACTCTCTTCTGTACAAAACTTTAATAGACTTTAAGTCCAATCACCGTCTCCTTATCACTGGAACTCCTCTACAAAACTCCCTCAAAGAGCTCTGGTCTTTGCTTCATTTCATTATGCCCGAGAAGTAAGATAAATTGTAATATAAAATTTTAATGTTTTCATGCTAAGTTTAGTAGGAAATAATTCGTGTATGTAATAAGGTCAGAAAGAGGTTTTATTGCCCTAAAACATTGGACCACAGATTATTAGTTTATATTTGTAGTGCTGTTTTAATCTTTTTATTTTGCTAATAAATAAACTTGAGCCCATTTATAATAAAAATGGTTTTGCCCATGTTCAAAGTATACCTTCTTAAAAAACTCAAAACTGATTACTTGCTGGTAATCCCATTTTCTAAATGAGGAAAATTAGACCATATATATAACTTGTTCTACATCCTGTGCACACTCTTTTTATAGTTTCAGAACTTTAAGATTGTATCATTTGAGAAGTACTTTAGTGATAATTACTCCCATATTTGAAAGTACTTCATCTTTAGTTAACTCAGGGAGAATCATAATTTTTATAAAATAACTCCACATGTTTTATCTTTATATAGTTATTAAAAGTGACTAGGTTTAGCTATTTTTTTTCTAAAAATCTATTTTTTGTTTACATGTGTATACCCTGAAAAATCTCATACTGCAATTTGACTTTTTTTAGTGATTCTTCCATTTTCTTAAATTTGTAAGGTTTTCTTCCTGGGAAGATTTTGAAGAAGAACACGGCAAAGGTAGAGAATATGGTTATGCAAGCCTCCACAAGGAACTTGAGCCGTTTCTGTTACGCAGAGTTAAAAAAGATGTGGAAAAATCGCTTCCTGCCAAGGTTGAGCAGATTTTAAGAATGGAAATGAGTGCTTTACAGAAACAGTATTACAAGTAAGATGTAAACTAAGCACATGATCTGAACATTTAATTCTGAAGAACCTCCCTGTACTTGTCACACTGAGGTGTCCCCATCCACCCAATAGGGTAACAATTCTTGAATTTTAGAATAGGTTTATTCTGTGGCATATTGCGGCAGAGAGAGATTTAATGGCATGTCTAATGGCATCACCTGTCATGACAGGTGATATAAGATTATATATCATGGGTGATATAAGATTAAACAATTCACCTTCTAATACATCATCAGTTGCTTTTCTCTATTTCATACTGTCATTTTATAGAGGGTTCTTTTGCAGTGTGAGGATTTCCATGGTACTAAGGCATTATTGTGTAATTATAATAATTATGTAATTGAGAAGTAGAGGCTGGAAGAGAAACTTAGAAAATAATTCTAGGCCTATTATTTGATACTAATATTAATCATTTTGTATAAATTATGCATGTCAGATTTATATAGTAATGGATCAAAAAAAATTTTTTATACTAACAGCTATTTAAACATTTAATTGTATAAAGTGCATTGCTACATGCATTTGAATTCTCAGAAACATATAGTAAAATCTGTAAGCGCTATATGTTTAAAAAATAAATTTATCACATGAATTTTTGCTTTTATTATGGAAAATTTCAAACATAAACAAAAAGGTCATATAATAAAGTCTCATCACTCAGTTTTTTCCAGCTCAGAGCCAGTGTTTTTTAATCTGTAGCTACCTCCACGTCTTCCACCTGCTATCATTTTGAAGCAAATCAGAGATACGAGGAAGGTCCCCCCAAAATCTCCAGAATTTATTTATAAAAAACTGTATGTTAATTCTTACATGTTTAAACATCAGTCATCTTTATAGTACTTTCCATTTGATGGAATGCACCTAGCAAGATTTTTTTTCACTGCTCAAAACAGTTTTTTTGAACTCATCGATTTTGAGGCCCTTTTAGTGCTTCTGCCTTTTTTTTTTTTTGGCCTTTTCGACCTGCAAAGCATTTCCCTTTGAGCACTTTTTTCATCTGGGGAAACAAAAACAAGTTGCTCAGGGCGACACTGGGTGAATAAGGAATATAGGGCATGGGGGTCATGCCATTTTTGGTCAAAAACTGCTGAACACTCAGCATAATGTGGGGAGGTGTGCTCCCCTCCTGAAATGGGCAAGCACATTGAGTCTTCAGAAAAAATTCACTGAAGCCAAAGGCAGCCTCTCACACCACCACCAGCTGGTATACCAATACAGATGGGTTTCTAGAGAGGAAAGCCTGTACTATAGGCCCTTCACAAGATAATTTAGGTTTTGGGGGGTCCTGCCTAACAAGTATTTTAAGTTATGTTGTAGACTAACACTGTAAAAAGGAAAAAAGTAAAAGATGGTAGAAAACAAAGTGGATCATGACAAGAAGAAATGTTGTATTGTATAATTTAGATAACCACCCATAATTTTTCTCTGACTTGTGTATGTGTTGTGTAATTGTAATTTAAGAGAAGTCAGTGTGGCTAAACCAGGTATCTTCATGAGGATTCTTTTAGGTCTGTGCATTAGCTGCCTGATAGAGTAAAACTTATAAGAAGGTTAAGACAGATAAATACAGTTGACCATTTTTAAAGTAAATTTTTTGGGAAAAGGATTAATATGCTCTACTCACTGTGTTACATTAGACCTTTACCATTAATTATGTTCTGATAACAGTTACTGTTAGTCTTATGAACTAGGTTAATTAGTCTTGTAAACAATATTTGGTCTATAATACAACATTGTAAACTTCATAGTGGTACAGTTTTGCTTTGGTGCTTGAGTGTGTGTGTGTGTGTGTGTGTGTGCGTGTGTGTGATTTTAGAATTCATTCTGGTAATTGTTCTCTGCTAAGCACTATTTTCATAATTTTTTTAAACAGATGGATACTAACCAGGAATTATAAAGCCCTCAGCAAAGGTTCCAAGGGCAGTACCTCAGGCTTTTTGAACATTATGATGGAGCTAAAGAAATGTTGTAATCACTGCTACCTCATTAAACCACCAGACAATAATGAATTCTATAATAAACAGGAGGCCTTACAAGTAAGAATTTTAAATTTGGGTAAAACAAAATTTTAGAAATGTTCATTTTAGTTATAACTGAAAATGACTTTAATATATTGGTTAGAAGTTCTCTTTGATTAATGGTATATTTGAGTAATGGTAATTTTTACCATTTAGCCCTTTATATAAAAATCCTTTAAAATTAAAACTTATTCAATTATTTTGATTATTTTTCTAAAAATGAATCTTTCTAAATATGGCCAGTTGTAATTTATCCAGCAAGTCTTGTATTTTTTATTGTAAAAATATTCACTAATAGCTATTAATGCTGAATTTGTAAAATGGCAAATAGTGGTAAGCCCTCTTAAGAGGGCTTTTTTTTTAAGATTTAAAAATTTTATGTTAATGGGAAAAAGGTCAAATGACAATTTTAATAGATTTTAAAACAATGTAGAGGTACTGATTTTGTACTTTGTAAGTTGTAGGAAGATACCCGGTCGTTAAACAGTCTACAAAACTTATGCTAGTAGATTATATAAAAGACTGTACAATTTTCACTTTTTATATTGTACACAGTCTTAAGGCTATCTTGACTTCAGATCTTACCCTTCTCACTGCTGGAAGACAGATGAGAAGTGTGAGCAAAGTGCAGTTGCCATCCAGCTACAGTAGTGCTTTGAAGTGCTAGGATCATAAAGTTCCATATGTATAAATTTGAATACATTTTTTTACTCTTTTAAAACCTTTGACTGCTTAGTTCCTACTTCTTCCAGTGTATTGTTTTCCAGTGTATTGTTTTTCAGCTGAGATTTTTTGTTTATCCTTCCCCAAGAATATGGTTTTTTACTGATTTGAGAGAGAGAAGGAAACATCGATGAAAGAGAGAAACATTTATTGGTTGCCTCCTGTACATGAAACCTACACAGGATCGAACAGCAACTTTTTGGTGTGCGGGACGATGTTCCAACCAACTGAGCCACCTGGCCAGGACTCAGCTTAGATTTTTGGAGAAATAGTGTAATAAATACTAGAGTAAGATCATGTCTTTTTTTCCTCCTGAAAATACAACAAAAACCTAGGTGCTAAAAGGCAAGGAAAATTTTAGCTTTAAGCATAGAATAAAATGGTAAATGTCCTAGAAGAATTAGTAAACTGAAAAAAACTTTTTACATTATGAAAATTTAAAATCTCTGTTTAACTAAACTGAAGTGTTAAGTGGGGCATTTGTTTCATTTGATTGGTTCTTTTAACAATTATAACACTTGTAATTTATTGTTTCCTTAGCACTTAATCCGTAGTAGTGGAAAATTGATTCTTCTTGACAAGCTGTTAATTCGCCTAAGAGAAAGAGGCAATAGAGTTCTTATTTTTTCTCAAATGGTGCGGATGTTAGATATACTTGCAGAATATTTGAAATACCGTCAATTCCCCTTTCAAGTAAGCATTTCATCTTGTCATTTTTGTGGATTTATATTTCACATAATTCCTCAGTATGTTCTATAAACCTTTGAAAATCTTTTCTAAATGAAGTAGATTTTTGTATAGACTACTTTAAAGAAAATATGTTTAAAAATTCTATTTGTCATTACACCCTTTTTCTTCTTGACCTTACATTTAGCAGCAAAGCAATTTTTAATATTTATTTTCTTTTAATTCTGTGTTTCTCTTCTATGCTTAAATCTGAAGGAGCAGTCTTAAGTTTTAGCCTTTAGTCTGAGCAGTCCTTGTGAATGTTACCATAACTGTTGCAGATTTTGAAGGTTTATGTGTTCAGAGTTATTCTAAAGCATAGCTTGCTGAATAAAACTAGATGACTTTAGAGAGGGTACCAGAGACCAAAATGGGTTTATATTCTGTCTATACACTATTTACTTTGAAATTCATTTAACATAAAGTAAATATGAATGAGTGTTTAATGTTAGAGTCAGGTGTTAGTTTCAGTACTTTTACATCTAATAATTTTTTTAAGATTTTATTTATTTATATTAGAGGGGAAGGGAAGGAGAGAGAGAGAGAGAGAAATATCAATGTATGGTTGCCTCTCGTGTGTCCCCCGCCAGGAACCGGGAATTGGCCTGCAACCCAGGCATGTGCCCTGACTGGGAATCGAACCACAATCATGTGGTTCACAGGCCCACGCTCAATCCACTGAGCTACACCAGCCAGGGCTACATCTAATAATTTTAATCCAGTATATGCAGCTAATGAATTACTATGTAATTGCGATGTATAATGAGTAAAATCCGTATTTACTATGTGTAATGAGTACTTTTTTTACCCAAATTTTTGAGGGAAAAATAAGGATGTGTGTTATACATGGGTAGTGCCTGAAATACCTTGTTTGTATCTTTCCTGGTGTTTTGTAATTATGTGTTGTATAAAATTTCTTGTACCATAATAGGTTCAAAAATAAATGCTAAAATTCATCTATAATACAAAAACCTCCCAAGTATCTAAATATAAATAAATAAATAATTAGATTAAAAATTAACATGAAAGTTTTTTTTCTGTGTAAGTTTGGGCCAAAAACGTTGGTGCATATTTTACATGAAAAAATTCAGTGTGTATATTCAGGTCAGGCAGTAAAATAGAAATAGAGTTACAATGATCAAACTCAGCATACATAATCCCTGCTCTGCTGGAGTTTACAGCAGGGTAATTACAAACCAATATCACATTACTATTCTGGTAAGTGCTATGAAGCATAGGTGGTTGGTGATATGGGTATGATTGAGAAATATGTAGTCATTTAAGGGTAAAAGTAGAAAGAGTGCCTTTGATTTTTTTTGACAGCTTTATTGAGATAGAATTTCTATTTCATACAATTCATTCATTTAAACTGTATAATTCATTGATTTTTAATGTATGCGTATTCACAGATATATGTACCCATCACCAGAGTCAGTTGTAGAACGTTTTTAGCATCTCAAAAAGAGACTGCACCCTTTAGCTATCACCTTCTGTTTCCCCATCCCCACCAAAGCTCTCTTGGTTTGTTTTTAAACAAATCATTATACATACATAGTCAAATAAAAATATAATGCAATAGTGCTTGTAAACAACTGTTCTGTGTTCCTAATACCTTTTCATTTCCAGATCACTTCCTGGAAAGAATCATTTTTAACTGTTTTTATTTAGGTCATATTTCAAAAAATGATATACCACTGTCTTTTAATTTTAATTTTTAATGCATTTTTAATCCTCACCAAGGTATGTTTTCTTGATTTTAGAGACAGAGTAAAGGGGGTGGGAAGAGGGTGAGAAACAGATGTGAGAGAGACACACTGATTATGTACCCACCCCAACTGGGAGTCAAACCCGCGCATCCTGTTGGTGTGTGGATGACGTTTCAACCAGCTGAATGACCTGACCAGGGATGATGTACCACTCTTTTTTAAAGATTTCTTCTATTTGTAATTTTTAGTAAAAAAGAACATTATTTGAAATTTTATTTTATTTTGGATGTATGTTGATTTGCTAGTGTTAGTGAGTATTCAGTATGTCAGGCACTGTGTGCTAAGTATTTTACCACATTCTGTTCATGGAATCTTCTGTATTCTATGAAGTAAGTACTACTATTATGTCCATTTATTGAGGAGGAAACTAAAAAGAAAAAAAATCAAATCACTTGTCCACGGCACCTATGAACATAAATGTGGGCTATTTGTTTAAAACCTCCAAATCAGTGATTCTCAAATTTTAACTGGGGGGTTTTTCTCCCTCAGAGTTTCATCAGTCTGGGATGGAGCTCAATAATTTGTATTTCTAAAATGTATTTCTTACAGTGAGTCTCCAGCAGAATGACAGGTTGTGCCATTTACTATTCCGGAAAGTAGTCCTAGTAGTTAAGAACACCGACTCTAGAGACAGAATACCTACCTGGTTATTGTTTTACTGCCTAAAAAGTACTTTCTACTCTCATAGTCTTAGTAAAAGCAATGCTGCATTTCTATACATACTTAATTTTAAAATTTATTTTAATTCCTTTTTAAATTTTTATATGTGATATTTTAATGTGTTTTTATTCTAGAGATTAGATGGATCAATAAAAGGGGAGTTGAGGAAACAAGCTCTAGATCATTTTAATGCAGAAGGATCAGAGGTATGAATGCTTTTAAAAATGTAAATTGTTTTAGTCATTACTTTAGCCAATACTAATTCAGCATAAGGCAGTTAATTTGCTTCAAAGTAAATTAGCCCACTTTCATTAGAAATTTTTTTGTATTTCATGTTTATTATTATTTTTTATATTCTATGTTTATTATTCCTATGTGTAGAGCTGTATTTTGGAGTCGTCTTGTTTGATTATATAGAGGTACATATATTTTATTAGTATTTTTAAAAACTGCCTTTTGGTTTTATTGGTTAAATATTTTAAAATTCAAAACGTCAATTTTAAAATATCATTTTGATTATTTACAGTTATAATTTTGAGACTTTAAAATTGTGCCTGTTTATAATTCCTTATAGGATTTCTGCTTTTTGCTTTCCACAAGAGCTGGAGGTCTAGGAATTAATTTAGCTTCTGCTGACACTGTTGTTATATTTGATTCTGATTGGAATCCACAAAATGATCTTCAGGCACAGGCTAGAGCTCATCGAATCGGACAAAAGAAACAGGTATTTTTTATTCCCCTTATTTAACTTTTTTAGAATCTTCTAATGATCAGTGAGATCTTGATTTATCCTCTTGGTTAGATCTTTGGAATACGGTCATTGCTATATGAGGAACTCAAATTTACCAGAATCTCCTGAGACAGAACTGAGATACCTATGCCTGAATAGAATCATGCACTCTCTTTTGATAATGTATTCTGTTTACAATTGTAGGGTACAATGTTTTTCATTCAGTATAAAACTTAATGTCTTCATTGTATTTAACTGTTTTATTTTAACTACTTTAACTCAGAAGATTGAAAGAGATTTTGCTTAGTACATTGCTACCTCTTTGTTAGCCCGTATTTTATACCTGTGCCTCAAAGATTTTCTGTGTAAAAAAACCATTCTAATTTTATAGTTTTTGTACAACCGTTTGGCAATTGAGAAATTGCCAAATTGGCAACAGGCCTTGAGAAAAACTGTTGCCATTTTGATACCTTGGTTCTTGTATTTTAATTAATTTACTTATGTTCATCTGTATAGTATTTCACAAATTTCACCAAAGCAGGTGGTATGAACAAATATCACAAAAAGGCTTAGCACATTTTAATGACTTATTAAACATTCATATTTTCTACTGAAAAATATCCTTGATTTAAAGCTAAAAATGTTTGTATTCAGATAATTATCATAAAGCTGCCTTACTAGGAATAGATCATGCTTCTTCCTATAATTTTTTTGTACTCTGGTATATTGCATACCCCTAAATGAAAGCTTGTTTAAAGTAGTAGTTCTCAACTTCATTAGACAAAATACAAACGACCCCTTTTTATGACAGTTGTTTTTCGTACCCTCTTTTGTCTTGAAATGGATACATGTAATTTGAAAAGTCATTCCAATGCCCTAATAGTTATTTAGGTTAAAAAGAGAGAGAGACTTCTTTTCAAATCCCAGGTATTTCAATGTATATGACTATACTAGGATATAAAGAACAAGTTTAGAGTTGAGAAAATAAAAGTGGGATTCATTCTTTTGAAGAACTACAAAAGAAGGAAAAAGCAGAGGTATATTGGTACATAAGAGGATAAATACCAGTATTAGATTAGATAAGAACAGACTTACTCATTATACAAAGGGGAACTTGAAGTGGGAATGACAATATGCCAAGACAAATTGTAGACTTAAAAGAGGAGAAAGTGAGAAAATATGATATTCTCACAGGCGAGCTGAGCCTAATACATATATGGAGTCAGAATATTCCTGTGTTATGGATGAGATGGGGAATAATGATTAAATGCACCAGACAAATACTTTCTATATTGAAATGCTCAACACAGAGGCATACTTACATTCCATTTGTACTAGTTTAAGACCTTGGCCACCACGTTTCCTAGTAGGTGATAGAAAATAGAGCCTATAAGAATGGTACTATAGGAAGTTACATGGTCAACCTCTGAGAAGAGTATCTGAATAAGATCACAACTATGCCACAAAGTCCAGTATAATGCAGAATATGTAGTATCTCTGGGTTCTATACTCTAAATACTGGTAAGTCCACCTAATTATTGTGAATATTAACAATATTCCCGTGAATTTTGAAAATATCTCTGTATGGCAGTAATGCTTGTTACAGAACCATTGACTTTGAGAAATAGGACAAAACTACTACATTTTAATTTTTGTCTATTTTAGAGAGCTTTGTTCTATGGCAAGACCTTATAACTTGGAGATTGGTTTATAGAATTTCAGATGATATGGAATAATGAAATATCAGAATTGAGAAAACTGGTTTAAGGTAGTCATAAGTTTACCATTTTCTCCCTTTTTTCATAGTTAAAAAATAATTTGAAAATTACTAGCATTCTTAGTGTAAAGAAAGCAAACAAAACGTCCTAATCGAAATGTAAGAAGGGAGGACATATACCCTCAGAATAATCTCTGAATTGAAGGAGCTTAGCTTTGAACACAATGAGATATAGATATATATCTGTATGTATGTATGTATGTATCTTTATTTATTTATTTCTCATTTTGCTTTTAACCAGTTGAAAACTTCATGTGGGATGAGCTTTGGTATATATTCCAATATTTGGGCACTTCAGGTTTGCAAAACAAATCCTTTATTTCAGTTTGTTTCATCATGCATATCTTTACAGGTAAATATTTATCGTCTAGTTACAAAGGGATCAGTGGAAGAGGATATTCTTGAAAGGGCCAAAAAGAAGATGGTATTAGATCATCTTGTGATTCAAAGAATGGACACAACTGGGAAGACAGTACTACACACAGGTTCTGCCCCCTCAAGGTAGTTACTTTTTAAAAAAATACCAGTTTAGAATCCTTCACTAATTTTTTGGAAATGTTGCATACTGTAAGCTGAACATTAAACTCTGTTCAATGTTCAATAATTTTTTACTTTTTAAAGCACTGGACTAATTTCTAGTCAAAGACATACATTTAGTACCTAGTTTTACCACCCTAGTTTTATAATCTTGGGGGAAACCCCTTTAACATTTAGGCTTCACATTCTTTTCTTTTTAAAATAAGTATACTACTGATGCTTCACCTACCCGTCATACAACTGTTTTAAGGTGACTGTGACAATAATTAATAAAAGTCTTGTGTAAATGTTAAATTTTTAACTGTGGGTATTGTTTTTCTTGATTATAGTTCTACTCCTTTCAATAAAGAAGAGTTATCTGCCATTTTAAAATTTGGTGCTGAGGAACTTTTTAAGGAACCAGAAGGAGAAGAACAAGAACCCCAGGTGAAAAAACAAAAAAAAAAATCAAAAACCTTGCCTCAAAATGCATCATTTATTTAAACTGTATTTAAGTGTAAAGTATACTTTCTTAAAATATATTAAAGTATATTTAAAGATTTCTTTCTAATTACAGGAAATGGATATAGATGAAATCTTAAAGAGGGCTGAAACTCATGAAAATGAACCAGGCCCTTTAACTGTAGGAGATGAATTACTTTCCCAGTTCAAGGTACATTTTCTTTAAAATTTTTCTTTATAATATAATGTAAATTGAGAGGGGCTGTTTTTCTTAATATTTTTTGTCGTAAAATTTGCTATGATGTATAAAATTATTTTTTCCTTATTCTGACAAACCTGTAGCAAACTGATTTAAAAGGGATCAAATTATTTAGGAATAGTTAACTTTTAATGAAATGGGGAAAGATACTATTTACTTAAGTTATCACCTAGAACAGTACTCAGCAAATAGTGTGCCCTTAAATATTTGGGTAAAAGAACGACTGTGATCCCTTACTTAGATTTCTGTGACTGATGTCTTTTATCTGATTTTTACTAGAGCAGTTTTGACATTAGATTAATTTAAGCATTATCACAACTAAGAAAACTCAAGTAAATCAGTCAAAGTTAGCAGTAAACTCCTATTAGTACTTACAAATACCCCAGATTTGGTGAGGGCTAAAAGGTTGCCAAGAGTCGTAAAGCAATGTTAAGTCAGCTGACCTCACAGAGTTAAGTTGTGTGCAAATCATTTAGTATAGAAAAGCAGGTTTCTGTGGATTCTTAGCTGTTTTCCATGGACCAAGGTTTGTAAGGATCAATTCAGTTTGTTATTTGTTCATTCAGTAATTTATTGATCACTTGTACAGGGACACGGCAGTGAATGAAAACTTTAGTAATTTTAATAGGTTGCTCCACTGCAATGTAGAGGATGTACTGTATTGGAGAAAGAATTAAGAAGGGAGATGAGTTTGAACATTAGTTCAGTAATTGTGGTGAGAGGTGAATGTTTCCGAAACCTGCAGCGACTCTGGCTGTAGTCTAATTAACTTTTTCTTTTTTAAGATTTTATTTATTTATTTTAGAGAGGGGAGAGGGGAGGGAGAAAAAGAGGGAGAGAAACATCGATTGGTTGCCTCATCTGTGTGCCCCTTTTGGGGACCAGGCCTGCAACCCAGGTATGTGCCCCCTTGACTAGAATTGAACCAGTGACACTCTACTTTGAGGGATGATGCTCAACCAACTGAGCCACACTGGCCAGGGCTAATTAACTCTCTTTATATGAAGTTATACTGTCATCTTTTCTAATTGAAAATTTGACAATTGGACTAATTGAAAATATGGAAAAAGCAAGTTATCTAGGATATACATTTATGTAATATTGATTAATTTTATACCAGTAGTTTGATACTCACACACAGCTGGCTTTAAATAACACATATGAGAGAATAAACACTATGTTTTGAGCCCCATTCCTTATGATGGATAAGCATCATTTTCTTGTCTTCATCCAGTAATTTTTAATGTATTGATACTGGCAATTACTTTAAATTAGTGCTTCCTGTGTACCAGATTGCCCAGTTCCTTAAATATATTATCTTATTTAATCCTCAAAAAAGTTAGCGTACTATTATTATCTTTTCTTTTAGAAGTAAAAAACTAGGGCTTATGGAAACTAGATAAATTTAGGGTCTCAGGACTCTTGTAACTTGTCAGTAACTCTTTAGGTACTAGTTTATCATAAAAATAAGAATATTGTATTGTTCTATATCACTTGATAGTTAATGAACCGGTGGGGTAATTCCTGCAGAAGATGATTTAGTATGTTGCTACTATGAATTACTTTATTATCCTGCTAACTTTTTCTAGTTCTTTGGTAATGATTTAATAGTAGGATAAAAGAGAATCACTCCTAAAAGAGAATTCTTAGAAGTCATTTGATTTGACAGACTTTGACCTAATAAAAAAGAGGAAGTGAACTTAGGTATTTTAGCATTCAGCATTCCTACTTGGTTTAATGTGTGGTCATATTCATTATCCTGAGGAACTTCAAGTTTTATTGTTTATTCTGGTATGCCACTTCCTCCCTCCCTAAAAAAAATAATATTTAAGGGTGAGTTTTTTTTAACCCCTATTCTGTTACTATTCTGGAATTCATCAGGTTGCCAACTTTTCCAACATGGATGAGGATGACATTGAGTTGGAACCCGAAAGAAATTCAAAAAACTGGGAAGAAATCATTCCAGAAGATCAAAGGAGACGATTAGAAGAGGAAGAAAGACAAAAAGAACTCGAAGAAATTTATATGCTTCCAAGAATGAGAAACTGTGCTAAACAGGTAACTTTTTAATTTAAAAGATACTTTTATAATGTAAGGTTATATATGTCTGGACTGATGTCTTTTGTTTGGTAGTTTTCTTATAATGTCTTCACCTGGTTTGCTAATGTTTGCCTTATAACTGAGTTGAAGAGTATTCCTTTCTCTTCTTTTTTGGAAAGAATTGTGTAGAATTGGTATTATTTCTTCATTAAATGTTTGCCAGCATTTGCCAGTGAAACCATCTAGGCCTGGAGTTTTCTTTGTTAGAAGAATTTTTAACTATAATTTCAATTTCTTTCATAAATATGAACTATTCAGAGTATCTCGTTTCTTTGCATGAACTTGGTAGTTTATTTCTTTCAAGAGATTGTTCTATTTTATCTAACTTGTTGAATTTATGGACATGAACTTATAATACCCCTCGTTATCCTTTTGGTGTCTATAGCATATTTATTGATTCCCTTCTCTTTTTATTTTTTACTGTAAACTTTTTACTTTTTGGTGTAATATGTTAATAAAGTTATAACTTTTAGGTGTGCGATTCTATAACGCATCATCTGTGTGTTGTGCTGTGTGTTCATCACCCCAAGTTTCATCACCATGTGTCCTACCTACCCCACTTTCCTTCTGGTATTCACCATACTGTTGTCTGTAGGGTTTATTTTGGTTTTTCCGGCTTAATCCCTTCACCTAAATTTTTTCTTGTTCATTCTAGTTAGAGGTTTATTTTATGTATCTCTTCAAAGAACCACCTTTGGTTCTTTGATTTTCTGTTTTAAATTTTATTGATATCTGCTCTTTTTCATCTTTTTTGGCTTTAATTTCCTCTTTTTTGTGTTTTAAGATACAAGCTTAGACCACTGAATCAAGATCTTCCTTCTCTAATATTAGCATTTAATGCTACAAGTTTCTAAGTCCTGCTTTTCTGAATCACCAAATTTTGGTATCTGTTGTGTTTTTATTTTCATTCATTGAAAATACTTTTTTATTTCCCTTGTGGTATCCTTTTTAACCTGTAGCGTTCCCCCCTCCCCCAAGAAGTATGTTGTTTAATTTCCAAATATTTGGGAGATTTCTCCAGATATCTTTGCTGTTAATTTCTAGCTTACTTCTGTCATAGTTAGAGCACATACCTTGTGCGATTCCAATTTTTAAAAGTTTGATGCTTATTTTATGGCCCAAACGAACAAAATACCAGATTTTTAAAATTATAGTAATAGTGTCATGACAAGTTATTTTGGATCCTGCTGCAAAAAAGAGAAAAAAAAATACTGGATTCTGTTTTGCATTAACTTTTGCTTTTTAGAACATAGCATTATAATATTAATTGTCTTGATTACTGAGTTTTTGGTGCCACTATAATTTTTGAGTCTGAGGTAGGAGGGACTTGCCTCACCCTCGTCCTTGTCCTGCTACTCTTCTCCCAAGGGTAGTTTTTTGTTTTCCTATAGCTATATTAGGTCTTCTCCTGTGCCCTCAGTCTAGTAGGTGAGATGGGTCTGGCAAGATTTCCTGCCTGTTTTCTCAAAGGTGTCTGTTCCCTTAGTTCAGGGCTGCACCACAAAGTAAAGTTTTCTGTAATTTCCCTCATTGCTTCCAGTATTTCTCATGAGCACCTGGTTGAGGTTTGTGGAGAAGCACTTCAGATTGGATGCAGGTTCTGCCTTTATCTTTGGTTCCCAGGGATTCTGCTCTCATGGTAGCCCACATGCAGCCTTTAGCAAATTTTACCTAACTAATTTTACTATTGTTTGCTTTTACTATTGCCTACACTGCCTGCTTTTATGGTACTCGTTGTCTGCCATTCATGCTCTTCACAAGTGGCAGTGTTCAAGCCTCATCTCTTCTTACAAGCTGCTGTATTTCCTTATATTTGAGACTCCTAGATTGCCTTGCTATTTTGATGTGTTTAAGGAAGTTATGATTTTTATTTTTTTATTTTTTTTTAAATATTTTATTTATTTATCTTTAGAGGGGAAGGGAAGGAGAGAGGGAGAGAAATATCAATGTATGGTTGCCTCTGCCGAGGACACAATGTATCGTTTGTCCCCTGCGGGGAGCTGGCCTGCAACCCAGGTGTGTGCCCTGACTGGGAATCGAACCGTGATCTTCTGGTTCGCAGGCCCATGCTCAATCCACTGAGCTACACCAGCCAGGGCCAGGAAGTTATGATTTTTAAATTACATTTTGTAGATTATGATTTTGTTGTCTGTGTAGGTGCAACCTACCAACTTTCTATATCCCATGCAGAAATGAAGCGAATAATGTGTTTGGCCTGAAAGTGCCCATGTATGCAGTTTCTTGTTCGTGTTTATATCTCCGAACCCTGTAGTGACTTCCTTTTACAGTAGATGGGAAGCATAGCATTATATTAGATTTTGTGAAAGAATGAAAGAAGGTTAAAACAAATAATTGCTAAATGCCCATTCTTAAACCTTTCAATAAATGTTTAGCAGATTAAAGGTATTCAGACTATGTACTGAGATTTTGGAAAAATTCTAAAGACTTACAGAAAATAGATTTTGGTTTATTTTTTAAACAACTAATGGATGTTTAGTAGTTTTTAGTAGGCTTTTATGTGAGTTCAACTGGCATTTTTTCCTTTTAAATATCTGATCAATCTAATTAGAATACCAGTAAATGGATACCTAGGAGAACAGGGAGAAAAATGACATCATCTGTCCACCCAGGAATAACCACTAGTAATATTTTTACATAATTACAATTTTTTAGTACATATAATTTGCCAGACTTAAATGGAATGTTAATTCAGAAGTTGCTTTCTTTGACAGTATGTAATGAATGTTAATTATTCTACAACACAATTTTTTAATGGCTTCTCAGCTTTCCATTGTATAGATTATTTGTCTAATCTCTTTGATAAACATTTAGATTGTTTTCATTTCTTTATTTTTAATTCTGTGATATAAATGACTTTATTGGATAGTGTAACTTAACAGTTCTGGTGTCAGGGAAAGTACCTGGGCGTGGTGTTACTGGATCAGCACAATGATCATTTTTAAGGCTTTTGATAGAATATTGCTAAATTGCCCTCAGTCCCAGTTTAAATACCTAACGGAAGTGTGTTACTTTTCAGTTTTCTGTACCATTACTCATATTAGCTATGATTGCTTAATTGGTATTGGTCAAATTGATGGATTAATAAAAGAATTGTATTTTGTTGCTAGTTTAATTTTTATTTTTAAAAAATGTACCAGTGGGGCTTATAAAATTTTATGCTTCTATTATTTGATTAATTACCCTTTCTTGTATTTTTACAAAAGGGCAGTGAATGTTTTCCTGCTGATTTATAAGAATGCTTTGCTTATTAAGGTTAATGACTGTTAATGTGCTATATTTTTCTGTTTTATTGGCTCTTTAGTTTTATTTAGAGAGCATTTGGACATATAAAAATATTTGGATTTGTTAATTCTGTCAACTTTTTAATAATTTTCTTTGCTAATAATAGAGACCTTCTTCAAGCTTGGTACATTTTTTATTTCGAATTTCAGGTTAGTTTCAACGGAAGTGAAGGGAGGCGCAGTAGAAGTAGGAGGTACTCTGGATCTGATAGTGATTCAGTCTCAGAAAGGAAAAGGCCAAAGAAACGTGGAAGACCACGGACTATCCCTCGAGAGAATATTAAAGGATTTAGTGATGCAGAAATTCGGCGGTAAGATGATACAACACCATTTTATTTCATCTTGTTTTTATTAGAAGGTGAAACTAAAATAGAAAACTCATAGATTTCAAACATAAAGTATTAGAGAAGACTAATATATGGTAATTATTTAGGGATTGGGTGGGTTCTGCTTTTGGGTGATCATTATAACTATGAGATAAAAATGTTTGGCAACTAATCTTTGCATAGTTATTTATTGTTAGTCTACTTAGAGTGCTAAATTTTTTTGGTTTTATTAAAGTGGTTCAGAATAGTGGCCTTTTTGATAATGAATGTATATTTCAGTACATTAGACTTATTTAATAAAAATTCTCACTGCACTTATATGACTCTCAACATTACTGTTTTTATGTGAGAATAATTTAGTTCCATATTTTTCTAGTTTTTAAATTACAAAGTGATTTGTTTTTCTAAAGTAACCGTATTAAGGGTATTTGATATGTCCAAGTAGGAACTGAGGTAAGATTGACTACATGAAATAAATTGTTGGTTTTTTTTCAAAATATGTTTATTTCTATATACAGATGTATTTATGGAAAATAGAATGACCATTTATTTACTTTTGTTTATGTAATAAGTTTGCTTATGAAATTTGTAAAAAGGTTGTTCATTGTTGTATTTTGAGAGTATGTTGTTTTTTTTAAGCCATTGTAACTCTTTTCTTTTACATCATAGACCTGACCAATAAAGTTCTTCCTCATTCTTTCTACCAGAAAATTAAATATGTTGTTAGATTTTATTAAGGTTATTTTATGACCACCTGATTTGCCGGACTCTCTGTCTTTAGTTGAAGAGGCATTTCAACTTCTACTTTTCCTGGATATTTTCTCTCATCCATCAGCCACTTGGGTAGCTTTGTTCTTAAGTAAACTTTATTTTCCGTTGTTGGTTTAATATTGTATATCTGAATTAAAACTTTTGAGTTGAATTTTATCAACACTTGGAATATTAGGAAGTATAATATGACTGATAATTCTGGAGACACTTCCTGTGGTAGTCTTAAACCTTTTTTTTTTGTCTTGTGAAAATAATAAAGTAATTTCTAAAATAAAATTTAGCTTCTATTGTTTTATTTATATTGGTTTCTAAACATCATCCTGGGTGTTAAAATATGTCTTGTTTTACTTGGTATATGTTAATGTTTCAACACTTTGGTTTCTAGCATAGTTTATTCATTTTTGGTAGTAACAATGCCTTGAACTAATTTGGGTGCTAACAAGTTTTTTTCTTATTTTTATATAGTTGTACATATATAATGGGTAGTGAAACCTGCATTTAAATCAAAAACTTATTTTCTGTTAGGTTTATCAAGAGTTACAAGAAATTTGGTGGCCCTCTGGAAAGGTAAATACATCTGTTATTCTTACTTAATTACGGTGTGTTTTATGTGCTTGTCAGCTTTGTTTATACTCAGTTTAGGTACTTCGTTAAATTTGCTTTTAATAGGCATTTGCAAAGTTCACCTGTATCAACCAAAATTCAAGTATAGTTTTGAAAAATGTTTTTGTAACATCCTTAATTCTTTCTAGTCTCTAAAATTTTATCTGCCAATGAAGCTTTCTATAAAATACTTTGCATTTTTATAAATCTAAGGTATTTTTCAGATGTTTTACTTACTTTTTATCATAAACTTATAAACTACAGATTTATTCTTAGAAAAACTGAGTTGATAGCCTACCTATGTTAAAGACAATTTTATTTTTCCTTACTAGGGAAGTTTCCCTAAATGCAGCTTCTTTTTATACAAACTGTTAAAATTCAAGTTGTCAGGATACGTTTGTTTGTTTGTTTGTTTTTTTAAGTTTTCAGTTAATCTAAATCATTTTTGGTAATTTGGATATTTTTTGTCCTTTTGTGGCAAACCCACTGTCTGGATGTAGAGTAGCAAAGACTCAAATTGGTTTAACTCTATTTTTTCTCTCCAAAACTCCCTCTTAAAATAAAGGTATTTTCTGTTTTATTTTTAGATGATTTGTATACAATACAATGAAAGACTTGCATAATTATTTTTATGTAAAAATAATTTTAAACATTAATAGTTTATATTGTCTATTCAGTTCATAGTAATACAGGACTTTTATAATACCTTTTTTAATTTATAATTCTAACACTTAACCACATTCTTTTGAATTTAAGATCTGATCAGTGACGAAAAGCTCTTTTAGAAGTATTAGGTATTAATCTTCATAATATAGAAGTATTATATATTGATGATTAATCTTCACACTTGGAGTATACCAGTTTGCTCTGTAATGAACTGACTAACTTTATTATTATTCTTGAATGTGTAGATGAATCGTTTTCTCATCAGATCTTCCTGATTTTTATATATCTTATGCCAATTTATGAACTAGAATTGACAGGGAATGTAATAGTGTGATTTGTACCCTTGGGGTGGAGTGAAACTTAGTATGCATATTTACCTGAAAATCCTGTTATTTTATTACAGACTAGATGCAATTGCTCGAGATGCTGAACTAGTCGATAAGTCAGAAACAGACCTCAGACGACTAGGAGAATTGGTACATAATGGTTGCATTAAAGCTTTAAAGGATAATTCTTCAGGAACAGAACGGACAGGTAATGTTAAAATGAGAGTGATTTAAAGACCAGTAAAGGGCAGTTTTAGAATATGCTTATACAGAGTTATGCAGGTACTGTATCTTAAGTTATCTATTCATTAGTCTTAAAAGATGCTTTACACAACTTCTGGCCAAGGTGGAGGTGTAGGTGGAAACACTGTGCCTCTTCGCACAACCAAGTTTAAAGACAGCAAAGTTTTAGTAACAAAAACTCAACCAAAACACAGAAATTTGAACTGTACAGAAGTCCAACAACAACGAACCATTCAGCCAGACTGGTAAGAGCGGCAGAGTCAGCAGCTGGCGGAGAGGGGTCACAGCAGAAAAAAAGTGGCTGGACTGACCCAGGAGCTCAGGCAGCAGTTGGCAAATCCCAGGCATGGGGTGGAAATGGGCAGACCCAGTGAGGGTACAAGGTGGCTGGCTGACCGCGGTCACACATTCACACGCAGATAAACCAGGTGAAAGAGTGAGCAGTGAGACAGACCATGCAAAACCAGGACCCCAGCGCCGGGAAATAAAGCCTAAAAGCACCAATTGGAAAAAACTTTCCGGGTCAAGGTGTCAGGAGAAGCTCCCAGGCCCACAGTTTGTTGGAGAGACCCACAGGGCCCTGGAGGGTACACAGGCCCACACACCCGGGAGCCAGGACCGGGGGCCCGGTTTGCTTGTGGGAAGGAGCAGAGGGGACCAAAATATGAGAGAGAGCTTAGAACAAGCGCCATTGCACCTCTCTGACCCCGCCCCCACATACAGCATCACAACCCAGTGCGACTTGGGTTACCCCACCCTGGTGGACACCTAAGGCTCCGCCCCTCATACATAACAGGCATGAACAGACCAAACATTATGACTCAAGCAGAAGAACAATTCACAGCCCCAGAGCCAATACTTTTAAGCAACCAAGAGATAGCCAACCGATCAGATGCACAGTTCAAAATACTGGTGATCAGGATGCTCACAGAACTGGTTGATTTTAGTCACAAATTAGAGGAACAAATGAAGGCTAAACTAATTTAAATGAAGGGAAATGCACAGGAAACCAGTAGTGATGGAAAGGAAACTGGGACTCAAATCAAGGGAGTGGACCAGAAGGAAGAAAGAAACAACCAAACAGAAAAGAAGGAAGAAACAAGAATTCAAAAAAATGAGAGGCTTAGGAACCTCCAGGACATCTTTAAACATTCCAACATCCGAATTATAGGGGTACCAGAAGAGGAAGAGCAACAAGTGGAAAACTTGAACAAGTAATAAAGGAGAACTTCCCCAATCTGTCAAAGGCAATAGACTTCCAGGAAATCCAGGAAGCTCAGAGAATCCCAAAGAAGTTGGGCCCAAGAAGGAGCACACCAAGGCACATCATCATTACATTAGCCAAGAATAAAATGAAGGAGAGAATCCTAGAAGCAGAAAGAGATAAGGGGACAGTCACCTACAAAGGAGTTCCCATCAGACTATCATCGGATTTCTCAAAAGAGACCTTACAGGCAAGAAGGGGCTGGGAAGAAATATTCCAAGTCATGAAATCCAAAGACCTACATCCAAGATTGCTCTATCCAGCAAAGCTTTCATTTAGAATGGAAGGCCAGATAAAGTGCTTCTCACATACGGTCAAATTCAAGGAGTTCATCACCAAGCCCTTATTTCATGAAATGTTAAAGGGGCATCTAAGGAAAAGAAGATGAAAAATATGAACAGTGAAAGGACAGCAAACACAGTTATTAACAACCACACCTAAAACAAAAGCAAACTAAGAGGACAGCTAGATCAGGGGTGGAATCATAGAAATGGAGATCACATGGAGGGTTAGCAACAGGGGAGTGGTAGTAGGAGGGCAGGGAGAAGGTACAGAGGCTAAGTAGCATGGACGGTAGGTAGAAAATAGACAAGGGGAGGGCATGAATAGTAGGGGAAATGTAGAATCTAAAGAACTTGTGACACATGGACATGAACTAAAGCGGGGTGTTGGGAGGTGTGCAGGGTGAAGGGGAATAAAGAGGGGGAAATGGGACAACTGTAATGGCATAATCAGTAAAACATATTTAAAAAAAAAGATGCTTTACAAAACAAATTAAAGCCATTGCTGGGTATGGGAAATGGGGGACAGAATTATATTATTTAAGTCAACAGAATCTGTCTGCCTGATTTAATTCAAACTGTAAAGTAATATGAAGAATTACTGTTAGTTGTACTATATTTTTAGAATACATGACTGGGAAAAGGTACTGTAAGAATACACATGTAATACTGGTTTGTGGCATAGTTACTTCATCATGTTTATTTTTCAATTCATCCACAAATAAAATATTTATTTAATTTATTTTTATTTTTTTATCCTCACCTGAGGGCATGTTCATTGATTTTAGTAAGAAGAGAAGGAAGGGAGAGAGACAGGGGGAGAGAACCATCCATGGTGAGGAGAGAAAGTATCAGTTGGTTGCCTCCTGCACATACCCTGACTGGGAACCAAACCCACAACCTAGGCATGTACCCTCCGCAACCTTTCAGTTTATTGGTTGCCACTCCAACCAACTTAGCCACACTGGCCAGGGCCACTAAATAAAAATACTTAGATTTAGTAATCAGATGTACTGAAATAAAATCATACTAGAAATCTTATTTAAACATTGGCCATATTAATAGACTGATATATCTTCTGCAATTGATAAAACACTTAAATACCTGAAATACTTTTTATGAATCCACATCTGCTATATTTTAATCACTAATATGTACTAGAAAATTTTGTAGTGAAATAAAAGGTTTGCTGGCAAGTCCCCCAATATAAATTATACTAATAGAGGTAAATAAGTAATACTTATTCATATGACTAATGACATGTTGCTTTTTTATTCTGTAGAATTATATATTTTGTACTTTTTTTTTCCTTTAAAAAAAATTAAGGTGGTAGACTTGGAAAAGTAAAGGGTCCAACATTCCGAATATCAGGAGTGCAGGTGAATGCCAAGCTAGTCATCTCCCATGAAGAAGAATTAATACCATTGCACAAATCCATTCCTTCAGATCCAGAAGAAAGAAAGCAGTAAGTTGATGGTTTCCATTGTTAAAATATTTATTGTTCTTCAGTAATTTGGGTATGATTGCAGTTTAAAAATGTTTCTTATGTCATTGGCTACTTTGACTCAAATGTTTTTAAACATAAAATTAAGTTCTAATGACTTACTATGTTTTTCAGAGTTAATTTCTAATAAGGCAAAATTGTAAACTTGACATTGGTTATTAACTTTAATGCTAGGTACACTGTCCCATGCCATACAAAGGCAGCTCATTTTGATATAGACTGGGGCAAAGAAGATGATTCCAATTTGTTAATTGGTATATATGAATACGGATATGGGAGCTGGGAAATGATTAAAATGGATCCTGACCTCAGTCTGACACACAAGGTACTTAATATTTATTGATTCTGTTGCTCATTAATGCTGAATTTAATTTTGCTTTTAAAATTAACTGTGAGTCAAGAAATCAAGGTTCTAGCTAGTTGTGTGGTCTTGGCTTCTTCAGAACCTGTTTTCTTGAAGGGATTAAATATAAATGATCTCTGAGATTTTGCTTTACCTCTGAAATTATATTTTTGTTACTAAGACATAGATTTATTTTTCTTTAGGTTAAAAGTAAATCATTCCATTATTAACTAGAAGTATTTTATATTTTTTTAATATCAAACTATGTTTAGGATTTTTGGTGATTTGATGTTACCATATTAGTGAAAATCATTGTGTTGCCTGGAATGGAAAACACAGGCTTTGCTTTATTCTTATCATATAAGTTACCATTTTATGTTTTCACTTCACAAACAGATGGGAACCTTCAGATACTAGTTTTTTTGTCATTTGATACTATGAAGCAAAACTTAATAGTTTAGATTCCCACTGTAAAATTTTTCCCACAATGCCTGTTGTAGGTCATCTTCTAGATAGATGATATTTTGTATTCTTGGAAGTTTTCTGTACTTTATAGCAAATATATTTTTATAAGAATACTATAATGTTCATAACACTGGATGCTAGATACACTATAGGTCAATGAAAGAAATTTCTAATTTTACACTGTGTGTTCTTATTGCAAATTGAGGGATTTTTTTTCTTATGTATTTATTTAGGATTCTTTCCAGGGAAACCAAATCTTCTGACATAGATATTTTTAAAAATGTATTTTACATTCTAAGTCATTCAATTTAAAGAATTTATAATTTGTTAGTGAATTGTATATTTTTAAAATGAGTAAACAGTTTTTAACTTTTAAATTTTTCTTGGTATTAATTAAAAACAACCTAAAAAATTGCTTTTTAGATTCTTCCTGATGACCCTGATAAAAAACCACAAGCAAAACAGTTGCAGACACGTGCAGACTACCTCATCAAATTGCTTAGTAAAGATCTTGCAAGAAAGGAAGCTCAGAGACTTTCTGGTGTGGTAAGTTAAAATTCAGATACTTAAGAGCAGTTTACTTTTCAGTAAGATGAGTCTAGTTTACTGATTACCCTAGACCAGCAATTTTCAACTTTTTTCATCTCATGTCACACATAAACTACTAAAATTCTGTGGCACACCAAAAAAATGCATACTTTTTGCTGATCTGACAAAATATAATAGGTATACTATTGATTTCTGTCACATCAGATGGCTATCATTATGTTGGCTGTTGTCCTTTTTTTATTTGACATTTTAAGGGAAAAGAAGTCAGTGCTCCTGACTAAAAGGTCAAGTATTACATGTTTTAAAAATTATTGCTGCACACCGGTTAAAAATCACACTAAATATCTTGGCTAATATGCACTTTTACATATATTTTCCTGTAATTTAGTATTTTTATTTAAATATGGTAGTACTTTTGCCTTAAATTTTCTCAGCATTCATGTTAACACTGATGACTCATGCCTTTCAGAAGTGACATTAGGGTTGTTGGGGGGGGGGTTGCTAGTATTTGGAAAGGAAGTAGGGTGTTTAGAATAGAGTGCTTGTTGAGAGGTCAGGCTTCCATTACTGTGTTATTTGGAGTTGTTGGAAAGCCTAAGGGACAACGTTAAAGATCACCGAACTTATGTATGAGGAGGCTCCAAAAGTAAGAAAAAGACACTAAAACAGAGGTGATCAGAAGAAACTACAGCAATGTTTAAAATTTACCTATGACCACAATGTCACAACTACCTGTATACCATTGAAAATAATTTCTAATGCTGTCTTTGGTACCATTAATTGTAGATGAGGATACTAATTTAGGAGGACAAAAAACCCTCCCATCTCTCTCTCTCTAGTTCTACTTTTCTCTTAATTCCTTTTTCTTAAGTTACATGACTTTCATTGACTCTCTGAGCTGAGTACATGAGGATTGGGTAAAAATATGTGTTCCTTTGGCTTTTTTTTATTCAAAAGTTAAGAAGGAGGAAGTTTTTTTTAATAAATGGAATCTATGGAGTTGATTAGAATAAAAATAATTATTTTTAGGGAGGTTCAAAAAGGAGAAAAGCTAGAGCCAAGAAGAATAAAGCAATGAAGTCTATCAAAGTGAAAGAGGAAATAAAGAGCGATTCTTCTCCCCTGCCCTCAGAAAAGTCTGATGAAGATGATAAGGTAAGAATGTGTTTTAGAAAAGGAACCTATTATATAGAAAGAAACATGGCATGTTTTGGTATATTTTACATTTGAAATTTGAACTAAGGCCTGAAATTTTACTTTTGGTTCTGAGGGGTTTTTTTTTAATAGTTTACTACGTAGTCTCATTTACAGAACAGTATTCTATTCATCTAATGTAATATTATTGTATTATAATATACTACACTAGAGAGAGAGAGCAAAGGTCCTTCCTTTTCAAACATTTGCCATTTGAATGACGTTCTGTCTCCTTTAATTTTATTAAGAATTTTGAATGGGACTGGCTTACATTAGTTGTTTTAAGAAGACATTGCATGTATCATCGTTAATGGGATTCTGGTTATTTCAGAATCCATATACATGCAGGTGATAGTCATGCAAAAAAAAGAAATTAATCTTTGTCAAGATTTGGTTAGTAATACATTGGCCATACTTGCACTTTCCAGGATGAGATCACTTCTGTGAAACATCCAAATAAAAAAATTAAAACAGAAAGAGACAGTGAAGAAAAACCTGAGCCAGATGTTTGTATAAAGAAGGAACCAGAAGAAAAGAGGGAAGCAAAAGAAAAGGAAAATAAAAGAGAACTTAAAAGGGAGATAAAAGAAAAAGAGGATAAGAAAGATATAAAAGAAAAAGATTTTAAAGAAAAAAGAGAAAACAAAATAAAAGAAGCTATAGAAGCTATGCAGAAAGAAAAAGACATAAAGGAAGAAAAGGTATGCAAATCATAATGTAAACTTTAGAAAGTTACACACTCAGCTTGTTTACATTTTAGGAGAATAAACTGCTTATCAGCCCAAATTAGTCTTAGTAACTGAGTTAAAAACGTGGGTATCTCATAGAAGAGAAAAACAGGTTTAGGTTTAAATTCTTTTAAAAATACCTCTAGGGTAACATACCAGAGTAGCTTTATTTTTTGTTTGTCCAAATAAAAATCAGAAAAAATAAAATAGATAAAAGTATTAAATGTGAATAAACAATTATAGACCATAATAGAGAAATTGTTTTCTGGAAGTGTTTATCATTTTGCCTTTGTTATTGATGTGTTTTTGTTTTATTTTCAATTTTTCTCAGTTGAGTGAATCTAAGTCTGATAGCAAGGAAAAATCCAAGAAATCTTCAGTGTCAGATGCGCTAGTTCATATCACTGCAAGTGGCGAACCAGTTCCCATATCTGAAGAATCCGAAGAGCTGGATCAGAAGACATTCAGCATTGTAAGTAGTAGTAGGCTTTCTGGTTATTTGTAATAATTCTGACATTTAAATTGTAATTTAATTTTTTGGAGCTTTTAATTTAGAAATTTATTTGAATTTGCTAGCACTGCAATTCAGGTTGATAAAGGCAACATATTTGAAAGGTATCTTAAGTTTAGAATCAATTTGGAAAAACTTCTTAATAAATTAAAAACTTGAAGGAGAAGCATTTAGGGACTACTTAGAGTGAAATTTTTTCTCCCTCTATAGAATTTGTAGAATTTCAAACTTTCCGTTTCTGGACCTATATAACAGTGCTGCTTATCTACAGTAAAGGAGTAGCTTCTTTTCTAGTATTTTAGAAAGTACGATAAAAACAAAGTGAAAATTTTAAAAAATATACAAAATATAAGCCCTGATATTTTGTTACTAGATTCAGTAGACAAAAATTGCCCTCTCAAATTGATATAAAGGTTTCTAAAATTTGTGTACCTATTCCCTGGCCCAGTATAGGTCAATAGACTACACTTTGAGTAACATTGGTCTGAAGTATACTGGTTTTACATGTTATCATGCTTTTCATCAAAGTAAGGGAGACTGTAGCTTGTCTTTTTCCAATGGGTTTATTTATTTATTTTAAACTTTTATTTTAAAATTGCAGTTTACATTCAATGTTATATTAGTTTCATATTAGGTGTACAGCATATTGATTAGGTATTTATATAACATAGTGATAAATGTACAGCATAATGATTAGATATTTATATAACTTTAAAAAAAGTGATCCTCTCTGTAAGTCCCCCAGCCACACTCCTATCTGGCAACCGTCACTTTGTTCTCCGTCAGTGAATTTGTGTTTATCTTGTTGGTTTATTATGCTTTTTAGGTTCACGTTTCACATGTAAGTGAAATCGTATTGCATTTGTCCTTCTCTGTCTAACCTATTTCACCTAGCCTAACACCCTCTAGGTCCAAATTTCATTCTTTTTTATGGGTTAATAATATTCCATTGCATATATGCAGCACATCTTTATCCATCTTTTGATTGGAGCATTTAATTCATTTACATTTAAAGTAATATTGACAGGTATAGCTACTGCCATTTTATTGTTTTTGTAGTTCTCCGTTCCCTTCTTACTCTCTTGCTCTCTTGTATGTTGATGACTTTCTGTAGTATTGTGGTTAGATTCCTTTCTCTTAATAATTTTTTTAAAGATTTTATTTATTTTTAGACAGGGAAAGGGAGGGAGAGAGTTAGAGAAACACCAATGTGTGGTTGCCTCCTACATGGACCCCACTGGGGATCTGGCCTGCAATCCAGGCATGTGCCCTAACTGCGAATCAAACTGGCGACCTTTGGTTCACAGCCCATGCTCAGTCCACTGAGCTACACCAGCCAGGGCGTATCCCTTTCTCTTTATCTCTTGTATATCTCCTGTAGATTTTTGATTTGTGGTTACTATGTACTTCATATATTAATTATAGTTATTAATGTATATTATGTTAAATATATAGTCATGTATGTATTATAGTTGTCATCATCTAACACATGTCTTATTTATTTATTGGTGCTTTTCTACCTGAGTGCAGGTTTCATAAAGGCAGGGTCTCTTTTATTTACTGCTCTTTAAAAAAACTTTTTTATTGTTTATGCTGTTATAGTTGTCAACGTTTCTCCCCTTTGGCCCCACAACTCAGTGTGTCCCCCACTTCATAATCAGTCCCTTCACCATTGTCCTTGTCCATAGTCCCTCATATGTGTTCTTTGGCTAATCTACCTTTACCTTCAATCATCCCCACCTCCCTCCAACATTCTTATTGCTAGTTGTCAGTCTGTTGCCTGATTCTATGCCTCTAGTTCTCTTTTGCTCCTTAATTTATTTTGTTCATTAGATTCCTCTCATAAGTGAGATTATATGATATTTGTCTTTTACTTCATAGTTTATTTCACTTAGCATATTAGTCTCCAGTTCCATCCATGCTGTTACAAAAAGTAGGAATTATTTCTTTCTGCTGTGTAGTATTCCACTGTGTAGTTAGATGTACCAGTTTTTTTACCAACTCATCTAATGATGGGCAGTTAGGCTATTCCCAAATCTTGGCTATATAAATAGCACTGCTATGAACATGGGGGTGCATAATTTCTTTTGAATTGGTGTTTCAGGATTCTTAGGGTGTATTTCCAGCAGTGGAATCACTGGGTCAAAAGGCAGTACCATTTTTAGTTTTTTGAGGAAATTCTATAACATCTTCCACAGTGCTTGCACCAGTCTGCATTCCCACCAACAGTGTACTTTTCTCTACAACCTCACCAGCACCTATTGTTTGTTGATTTATTAATGATGGCCATTCTAACAGGTGTGAGTTAATACCTCATTGTGGTTTTAATTTGCATCTCCGATGGTCTAGTGATGTTGAGCATTTTTTCATGTATCTGTGGGCTGTCTTTATGTCCTCCTTAAAGAAGTTTCTATTCAGTTCCTTTGCCCATTTTTTTTACTGGGTTGTCTTCCTGGTGTTGATTCATATAAGTTCTTTACATGTTTTGGATAGTAAACCCTTGTCTGGGGGCTGGAAAGAAGTATTCCAAGTCATGAAATCCAAAGACCTACAGCCAAGATTGCTTTATCCAGCAAAGCTTTCATTTAGAATGGAAGGACAGATAAAGTGCTTCTCAGATAAGGTCAAGTTCAAGGAGTTCATCATCACCAAGCCCTTATTATATGAAATGCCGAAGGGACTTATATAAGAAAAAGAAGATGAAAAATATGAACAGTGAAAGGACAGCAAACTCTAAGTTATTAACAACCACACCTAAAACAAAAGCAAACCAAGAGGACAGCTAGATCAGGAACAGAACCATAGAAATGAAGAACACATGGAGGGTTAGCAACAGGGGACTGGGAGGAGGAGAAGAGGGGAGAAGGTACAGAAAATAGCATAGACAGTAGGTAGAAAATAGATGGGAGGGCGGGCAAGAATAGTAGGGGAAATATAGAATCTAAAGAACTTGAAACACGTGGTCATAAACTAAAGGGGGGAATGGTGGGGGAGGGGGTATGCAGGATGGAGGGGAATGAAGAGGGGGGAAATAGAACAACTGTAATGGTATAATCAATAAAGTATATTTTTAAAAAAACCCTTGTCTGATAAATTGTAAACAAATATGTTCTCCCATACAGTCAATTCCCTTTTCATTGTGGTAGTGGTTTCTTTAGCTGTGCAGAAGTTTGTTAATTTGATGTAGTCCCATTTGTTTATTTTTTCCTTTATCTCCCTTGCCCTGGAAGATATTGTGGGTAAAATATTTCTATGTGAGGTACCCATAATTTTACTGCCTCTGTTTTCCGCTATGATTTTTATGATACCGTGAGTTATATTTAAGTCTTTTATCCATTTTGAGTGTATTCTGGTATATGGTGTAAGTTGGTGGTCTAGTTTCATTTTTTTGCACGTGCCAGGCCAGTTCTCCCGACACCATTTATTAAAGAGACTTATCTTTTACTTCATTCAGTGTTCTTGCCTTCTTTATCAAATATTAATTGGTGATAAAGACGGGTTTATTTCTGGGCTCTCTGTTCTGTTCTATTGATCTACGTTTCTGTTATTATGGCCATACCAGGCTGTTTTGATTACAGTGGCCTTGTAGTATAGTTTGATATCAGGTATTGTGATCCCTCCAACTTTGCTCTTCTTTCTCAAGATTGCTGAGGCTATTCTGGGTCATTTTTTTGTTCCAAATAAATTTTTGGAGTATTTGTTCTATATCTGTGAAATAAGCTGTTGGTAACTTAATAGGAATTGCATTTCATCTATAGATTGCTTTGGGCAGCATGGGCATTTTAATGATGTTACCGTGTTTTGCCATGTATACTGCACACTTTTTTGCCTAAATCTTTGAGGGAAAAATAAGGATGCTCATCATACATGGGTATAATAAGAGTTCAGGTCTTTTACCTCCTTAGCTATATTTATTCCTAGGTGCTTTTTTCTTGTTGTTGCAATAGTAAATGGGATTATTTTCTTAGTTTCTCTTTCTGATAGTTCATTTTTGAAGTATAAAAATGCCATTGACTTATGAATATTGACTTTATATTCCGCTACTTTGTCAGTATCATTTATTAGATATAGTAAGTTTTTGGTGGAGCCTATAGGGTTTTCTGTGTATAATAGCATGCCATCTGTGAATAATAATAGCTTTATTTCCCCTTTTCCAGTTTGGATGCCTTTTATGTGTTCTTCTGGTCTGATCACTGTGGCTAGGACTTCCAGTACTATTTTGAATAAGAATAGTGAATAGTGGGCACCCCTGTCTTATTCCTGATCTTAAGGGAAATGCTTTTAGTTTTTGCCTATTGAGTATGATGCTGACAAAGGGTTTCTTGTATATGGCCTTTATTATGTTGAGGTATGTTTCCTCCATTCCCACTTTACTGAATATTTTTATCATAAATGGGTGCTAGATTTTATCAGATGCTTTTGTGCATCTTTTTAGACAATTCTGTGATTTTTGTCTTTCATTTTGTTTATGTGATGTATCACATTTATCGATTTGCAGATATTCTACCATCCTTGCATCCCTGGAATAAATCCCACTTGATCATGGTATAGAGTGATATATGAATCTTTTGATGTATTGCTGAATCTGATTTGCTAATATTTTGTTAGGGATTTTAATTTTAAAATTAAAATCTGTGTTCATCAGAGATATTGGCCTGTAATTTTCTCTTTGTTGTGTCTTAATCTAGGTTTGGAATTAGAATAATAGTAGTGGCCTCATAAAAATAGTTTGGCATATTCTCTCTTCTTGAATTTTTTGGAATAGTTTGAGAAGAATAGGTGTTAGTTCTTCTTTGAATGATTGGTAGAATTAGCCTGTGAAGCCATCTGCTCCAGGGCTTTTGTGTACTGGGATTTTTTTGATTACCGCTTCAACTGCACTGGTTGTTATTGGTCTATTCAAGTTTTCTGCTTCTTCCTGATTCAGTTTTGGAAGGAAGATTGTATGTTTCTAGAAATTTACCCATTTTGCCCAAGTTGCCCCAATTTCTTGGCATATAGTTGTTCATAGTCATTTCTTAACAATCCTTTGTATTTTTTGTTATGCATTGTTACTTCTCCCCTTTCATTTCTGATTTTATTTACTTGGGTCCTCTTTTTTTTCTTAATGAGTCTGGTTAAAGGTTTATCAATTTTGTTTATGTTTTCACAAAAGCAGTTCCTGGATTCATTGATCTTTTGAATTGTTTTTTAGTCTCTCTGTCGTTTATTTCTGCTCTGATCCTGATTATTTCCTCCTTTTACTGTTCTTCTGAGTCTAGAAACAATGCCTAGAACATAGTGTGCACTGAACTTACATATATTGAATAAATAATTTTTAGTAGATTATAAACCACAAACATTGAGCAAGAAACAAGAAATGTATAGAACAGGTATGAATAATACTAAAAATTAGAAAAGATATTAAAGATTTTTCCTTTTTAAAAAATGCATCAGGCCTTGCTGAGTTCTAATTTTAACTAAGAAGTATAAAGTTCCAATGCTGTTTAAATTATTCTTGATAAAAGATGGAAAACTTCCAACATGATTTGAACAAATAGGTCAATAAAACAATAAAGTACTCAGAAACAAATCCACACATATATGCACATTTAATTTTTATAAGAATGGCCTTGAACAGCAGTGATGTGAGGCTTTCTTTTTTTAAATAAATGGTGTTGGATCAGCTAAATATGTTGTCTGTAGTTAATTCATCCTTACATTTATTGAATTAACCCAACTTGTTACTAATGAATATAATTATTGTATAATTATTATATTATTATATTTATATATATGTATAAGTAAAACATCTATAACTTCCTTTTTTAGTAATATTTTTAGTTTGATTTTGGTATAGGTTAGTTTTTATTACAGAAATTAGAGTTCAGCTGAATCATACAGTTTTTGGTATATTGTCCTTTTGTCAGCATGCCAGTGATATGTAGGCCAAGGAAAAGTTTGGTTTCTATCAACCACTCCCAACTCAATGACCATCAAAGTATAATAGTAACAAAATTCATCATCGTTTGGTCCCAAAGGTTTAGGAGACAGACAATTTATACTTGTAGCTATTTTTATTTTATTAGCTTTGCCAGTTTATTTTATAAAGCTCCTTATTTTTTTATATTTTATTTTGTTAATAGTGAATATAGGATATTAAGTTATATTTTAATGTATTTTATTATATTTTAATATTCTGTGTTAAAGACTGCTTACAATGTTGTGTTACAGTGTAAAAAGTACCATTTTTATAGAAGGTAAGTGAAATCCAAAGTGTTTACTGACACAAAGACTAATTTTAAATGTTAATGAAAGGCCTTCCCTCCAAAGAGAATCTGAGAGGGGAAACCCCTGGTATTTAAAGAGCTGTGAGGTGAGATTTAATGTTTATTTTAACATCAAACAATGCTAAATTTACTCATGTAAAGATCATTGAAAGATCTTTGTTGAATTTATATTTTTGATACATGTATTTATGTTCTTATTTTTCTCTTTTACAGTGTAAAGAAAGAATGAGGCCTGTCAAAGCAGCTTTGAAACAACTTGATAGGCCTGAGAAAGGCCTTTCAGAAAGAGAACAACTAGAGCATACTAGACAATGTTTAATAAAAATTGGAGACCATATCACAGAGTGTCTGAAAGAGTATACAAATCCTGAACAAATCAAACAGTGGAGAAAGTAAGTGATGTACTTTTCAGGAACTATTCAATTTCTGGTTATGTAGCCATCTATTTCTCTCTTATATTTCAGTTTATTTTTCTACTTTTGAAACTCAATAACAAATTAAGTTTAAAGAGGTAACTTGAAGATAGATGATTGATTTTATTACTTTTTCTTAAAGCTTTTTTATTCATGAGCAATTGCTTAATTATGCATTATAATCACAGTTGGTATCTCTGCCTTTAAATAAGAGATAATGAAAACTGTTTCATTAAAATTCAGGTTGTTTTATATCTTTCAATCATCACAGTTCACCAAATTATTCTCGGTAATATCTGTAGAGATTAGTGTGCCAAACACTTCATTGTTACATATACTTAGCAATTCATCTTTTGGGTGTGAGTATGAAGCCTTGTGAAAATTAATATCCTCAAGCAATGTAAAATGCACAATTTTATTTTCCCCTTTATTGTAGAAGCAGTAGCTACACTGTTGATATTAAAATTGTAGCTGAACTGCTATAATACTATACAAATACTATACTATACAAATACTATACTTAATGATGACCCGATCCAGATGAGTATTAAACTAAACTATTATACAAGTTTGGAAAAAAAATAAAATGAACACAAACTAGTCCCTGATACCAGTTTATTAGTCTACTGATTTCTTTGTTATATGCATGCAGCTACACATCAAAACAAAAAACTATAATAACATTTCCAGAGAAGTGATTATGATTAATCTAAAGTTTAAAAAGAATTCTGTACATGTTTCTTTTCTCCTTAAATTCAACCAGGACTCCTTTTAGAGAGAGGAGATAGGAAATTGATCGTGGTCACTAGGGTTTTGAAAAAAAGTGCAACTATGCTATCCTGTCTAAAGAAACCAAAACCATGCATGGACAGTAATAACAGCCTGAATTCATGTGCCTGTAATGCCACTGAATATTCACTGGAGTTGGCCTCAGAAGATGTGCTCAGTCCTCATCTTGGCTAATTTTGCGCTTTGTGGTCTTGAACAGTTACCAGTATCTCTGAGCTCCCTGGTATTATCATCTCTGAAATGACAACATCTATATTTGAAGCCCTTTATAAATTTTGAGGCACTAAGTATTTTCTACTTTCTAAATGATAATGATAAGATATATTTTGAGTAATGGGGGAGAATAATCCTAAAGTACTACATTCATATATTCTGGCTTATTTTTTTGTTTTTGGTTAGAATATATATACTGACTAGAGATTTTAATGCTTTTCTTAAATGCCATAAAACAGTTATTTCATCCTTTTCAAGTCCTTTCAAGTCATTTGATGATTCCCAAAGCTTAAAGCCAGAACAAGAATACAGTAAAGACCAGTTATACGAGGTCTGTCCAGAAAGAAAAAGTCCAGCCATTGTTAATATGAGAACGGTTTGTACGACATCTATGTAACCTGGCAGACAAGGAGAGTGGACTATAATGTGCATGTATGAACAGTGATGCCTTCACTCTACCAGTCAGTGGAAGTGGTATGTGCCATTGAGTGAGCATGTGTACTGTGTGGCTGTCACATTCAAAATGACTGAGTGAAGAACAACAGATATACATCAAATTCTATGTTAAGCTTGAACATTTCCTCCATGAAAACTATTTTGATGATTTAGAGGGCTGCAGCTATGGGCAGCTGTGATTGGCAGCTTTATTATGAAAACACAACTGCTCATGCATCACTCTTGTATAATTTTTTGGCAAAACATCAAATCACCCAGGTTACTCAGCCCCTCTGCAGCTCAGATTTGGTGCCCTGTGATTCCTGGCTTTTCCCAAAAGTAAAATCATCTTTGAAAGGGAATAGATTTCAGACCATCAATGAGATTCAGGAAAACGTGACACGGCAGCTGATGGTACTTGGAAGAACTGTGTAAGATTCCAAGGTGCCTACTTTGAAGGAGACTGAGGTGTCATTGTCCTATGTGCAGTGTTTCTTGTATCTTGTGTCTCCTTCAACAGATGCCTTATTTTTCATATTACATGACTGGATAACTTCTGGATAGACCTTGTGTACATTAGGCTTCGATGAGAATCTTTTTACATTCAGAATCCAAAGTGAAATTTTCTGTCAGTGGCTCCCAAACATGTCTTGATTGTCACTTATCTTTGATAAAATTAGGAAAATAAAGGCAATATAGCGAATTATTTTTAAAGCTAAATTTAGTTAAAGGATTATATTAAATGTCTTTCCTGGTTTTAGTTTAAAAGAGTTTGGTTTCTGTCTGGAACTTCACTGGAAATTCATTGTGTACTATCTGCCACTTTTTTAGAATGTAGAGTTTATATTTTTTAAGTTGTAAAAAAAGAAAATCTATTTTACTTCAGTAGAAAGATAAGAAATAAACATCTTGGTGAAATTATATTGTGACTAATACAAATATAATGCTATTTTGGATTTAGTTGATTAGGAGAAGGGGAGTGGGGAGAGAAAACCTCTAAAACAAAAGAGATAAGTACCTGGGAGATTTATTTCTTCATATTTGCCTTTACCTCCAAAGGTTTGATTCTGCTTTTTACCCAGCTGGGCAACTTAACTTTTTGTCCCTGCCCCCTCTTAGTTTTATTTACTCTGACTTCATGGGGTAATGGAGTCTAGGGAGTGCTTCTTAATTTTGGGGGCCATTTATTATCTGTTGTCTGTTAAAACTCTATTGGTAAAGAACTTACTAGACTTTGAAAAAGCAAAACAGAACTTTCTTGATATGTTTTGGGACTGTATAGTATATTAGCAAAACTCAGCAAGTGTAAACTTAAAAATTATGCATTTTATTTTATGTATATTTTATCTTTAAAAGAAAATAAACAGGTATCAACTACTGATACATATGGTGAACTACTTAGAGGGAAAAATACTGTTACCTGAATTTTCTTTGAAATGCAAACAAAAATTAAATTGATTGACAGAGGGATGAATGTATGAGATCATGTCATGAAGCCAGCATATTAAAATGTTAATACTAAAATCTAGGTGGTAGGTACATGGATGACCATTGTAAAATTCTTTTATCTTTGATGTATGTTTGAAAATTTTTATGATGTTGAAAAAATTAAGAAAATAATCTCTTCATATGTATTGTGAAAGTGTTCCATTAGTTTTAAAAAGCCTGATAATATTTGATTCTATGCCTTAATATGCTGTAATTTATATCAATACCCCAATTTCACAGGCTGTGAAGTATCATTATAGAAGCAAATTGTGAGAGTATTATGTATGTGTGTGTCCATTAACTATGAGCATATGGGCTCTTTAATTTTGCAATGCAATTTTAGTCTTGTTTTTGTAAAATCAGAGATGAAAATATTGATAAAGGATAAATATCACTATATGCTGAAGTGAAGTAAACAACCTTCATAAAATAAGTTTATTATACTAACAGTAATGTATATAATTAATGAAACAGAGAAAGCACTGAAAAAGCCACAACTGACATAAGAACACTGACATGAATTCTTCTAGAATAATTATTCACCTTTGTATGCACATGTGCTGATGTAATTTTATGGTAAATACATAGCTCACAGGCTTACACATTCCAAAATTTACTGACACCTAGCAATTTTTTAGTAATTTACTAGCCAGCAGCTATTCCTACATGTTGATGTTCAAAAGCAAAAGGTTGGGAATTATTTATCTTAGTGGAAAGTGAATTAGAAGCCCTGTGTTCTAGCTTTACTTAGCTATATGAATTTAGGGAAGTCATTTAGCCTCATTACTTCATTTGCTTGTTCATTTTAAAAAATGGGTGCCATATGTACTATGCCTACCTAAAGGTTATTTGTGGATTAAATAATAGAAAAGAGCTTTGAAAATATAAAAACTGTATAAAGCACCTATTATCAATAGTATCTCATTCCAGGCTTTATAACTTAATGTGTGCTTTGTAGTCATAAGCAGTAGGTACTTGATATTTGAAATCTGTGCCAGCCATTTAGAAGTCTCCAAAGTAAGTGCTTTTATATAATCTCTTCCATAAACTAGAATGTAAAGTTATTTTCTAGATAAGGGTTTTTGCTTTCTCAGACCTTCTTCCTTCCATCATTGTCATTGGAGGATGGCTTTTTTCTGGGTAGTCCTTATTCATACAAAGAGGTTTTTTCTTTTCTAATTTCTTAAAATTGATTGACTCATTAAAGATGTTTATATTGGGTAATATGTCAAACTCCATCATTGGCTAATTAGTAATTTCTCTGCCCTATTATATAAGCAAGATTCAAAATTATATTTTAAAATACCTACTGAAAAACATTTAAGAAAAAATTGTGAATATGTGAGATCATTACTATTTCAGTGTAGCAGATAGACGGCAACTCAGGTATCACTGATTATGAGTGGCACCTTACTGATGAAGCTGCGTTGAGAAACATTCATAGGCTGCATCTGAATTTATCATGATAGAGTACTATGATCAGTTACTAATTCTTGCCTTGAGGTGGGAAGCGAGGCCTAAAGATACTATGCTGTCCATGGTTCACAGTGTCCGTTCAGGTTATTCTCATGAACATTACATCAAAATTATAAAATGGCAGTTGTTTCTTAATGTATTATTTAGGACCCTTTTTTTACAAGCTTATATTGCTAATGTTATGTTTATTCCGACTACTAATGTAATTTGTTCCTTTTATAACGATAATCTGAATTCTGAGTCCCTTCCTGATTTGTAAATTTACATCTCTGGTTTCAAATTACGATTGATAACTACTTTTCACTTCAAAAGGTATAAAAATGAAGGGACTTGGAAAAGAAGTAAAACCTAATGTTTAATTTCATTTAGAATTATACCTATATATGAAGTTTTAAAAAAATACTAGAAATAATCTTTTTAGATTTTATTCTACAGAGGGTGAAGTATGTGTATATTTTTGTTTCTGTAGAGGGAATTATGAAAAAGCAGTTATTTCCCACCAGATTACTTTGTCTTTTCTTCTTTTAGAAACCTGTGGATTTTCGTATCTAAGTTTACTGAGTTTGATGCGAGAAAATTGCATAAGTTATATAAGCATGCTATTAAAAAACGGCAGGAATCTCAGGTAAATTGACATCTTTTTCTTATTTATGTTACTAAAACTGAGACATTTTTCCCTAAAAAAGAATTGGACAAATAAATGTAGAAGAATTAGTGAACAAGAAACAAGATATTAGCAGTCTAAAAGTTATCTCCTCCGAGGTGTTTATTAATTTCATAGAAAAACAATAACTTTTAGAAAAGGAACCTCCCCTACACCGCTGTGAATAAGCAATCGAGGTTAACATCACCAGTGTAGTGTCGACGTCGTGAGCCACCTGATAGGATGTCCTGAGAAAGGGTACATCAGTTGTGTGGGTTGCATAATCTCAATCTAATCATAAGAAAGTGTCAGACACACAATTGAGAGGTATTCTCGTACCTCTCAGTAACTGTCTAGTACTCTTCAGAAATGTTGAGATAATGGAAGACAAGAAAAAACTGAGGAGCTGTCCCACATTGAAGGAAGTTAGACATGAAAACTGTTAAATGGAGTTCCAGATTGGATCCTGGAGCAGAAAAATAATCTTAGTGGACATATGTGAAATCTGTATGAAATATATTGTTCAGTTAATAGTGTTGTACCAATGTTAACTACTTACTAGTTTTGATCATTACACCATGGTTATATAATGTACTAACATTAGGAGAAATTGGAAGAAAGGCGAATGATAACTCTTTGGTAGTATTTTGCAGCTTTTCTGTTAAATCTAAAATTATCTTAATAAGTCATGAGTCAGATACTTTAGGTTTTAAAAAAGGTATCTGCAAATGCTGCATTTATACATTCTAATATCTCATGTAAGGAGTTCTTTCAGCCTTGAGATTTTTTTAGGTTTTTTTTTTCCTATTTTGTAATGGTTTTGACGCCATTTGCAAGATTCTTACATATGTGCATTTATTTTAGCAAAATAATGACCAGAACAGCAACTTGAATGCTCAAGTGATTAGAAATCCAGGTAAGTCAATCTTACTATTGTTTTGGAATGTAAATTAAAAGATTGTTTTCCTTTGGGGGGTTTGTTTAGGTAATACCCACATAATGAGTCTATTATCTTAAATAATAATGTTTCCTTATTATTAACCCTCCCCAAAATCACCTTTCACTGGTTTCTAAAAATTAAAAAATAATTGTTTAAATGATAAATTGTTAAAATGATGATAAATTTAAAAAATTTAGAATGCAATAATGTGTTTTTTTCTGTATAAGAGTCACAAAAATTAGACAGGAATAGTCTGTCTGAGAAGGAAATAGGCCTTATATATTTCAGTTGTGATTTTTCACATTTCAGAATAAAGTGACCCTTTTATAAGTCTCAGTATTGCTTTTAATAGACTATTTCTAACTACCTACATTTGCTTTAACTGCCTATATTTGGGAAAGGATTTTCTTTAGATGGAGTTAAAACAGGAGTTCTTGTAATCTAGCTGCAAAGTTACTTTTTTTACCATGTATTTTTTGGAAGTCATAAACAAAAGTGTGATTTTTTTTTTTAATCTAACAGAGGTGGAAAGATTAAAAGAGAATACAAATCATGATGATAGCAGCAGGGACAGTTATTCTTCTGACAGACACTTATCTCAGTATCACGATCATCATAAAGACCGACATCAGGGAGACCCTTACAGAAAGAGTGACTCCAGGAAAAGACCCTACTCCACTTTCAGTAACGGCAAAGGTCACCGTGACTGGGGTCACTGCAAGCCAGACAGCAGGTAAATTGGACAGTCGGTTTTTAAATTTTGCTTATTCGTGTCTTCCCTTTTTATTTTGTTTACTATATTTGACCATCTTGGTCTCTTCAAACTTGAAGTAATCAAGGAAGCCTTATGTGAGAATAAGGTGTTTATTTATAAATAAGAAGGATCTGAATTCTAGTACATTTTATTAGTTATTAAGAACTTTTTAAAAGATTTTATTTATTTATCTTTAGAGGGGAAGGGAAGGAGAGAGAGAGAGAGAAACATCAGTGTATGGTTGCCTCTTATGCATCGCATCCCCTGCTGGTAACTGACCTGCAAACCAGGCATATGCCCTACTGGGAATCGAACTGCGATCATCTGGTTTGAAGGCCCGCGCTCAATCCACTGAGCTACGCCAGCCAGGGCTAAGAACTTTTTTAAATTATAAATTTAAAGTCAAAGTACAATAAGAGATGAAAGTGTACGGAGTTTTGTAACTATGTCATGGGATTCATTGTTGGTTTTGGAGAAGATTAGCTCAATAACTCTTCAGAATAAAATAGGATAAAATAAAAGCTTGATGGAATGTGGATGAAATTTGAAGGAGGAAATTCTTTATTCCATTCCATTAAAATAAAAAAGGGGGGGGCGGAAATTTATGAGAAAACATCTTATTGTAGTTAAATTTTTCTTATCCTCCCTCCCCTATTGCAATTAAATTTAATCACAGCATCTAAGATGGTCCTGAAATCAGGATGTTTTGTTTATTTATTGTTTTGGCTTTTGTTGTTTTTTAAGCTTTTAAACAGTAAACAACCTGAATTTAATACAGTATAATACTAAGCCCTGGCTGGTGTAGCTCAGTGGATTGAGCACGGGCCTGCAAACCAGAGGATCGCAGTTCGATTCCCAGTCAGGGCACATGCCTGGGTTGCAGGCCAGTTCCCGGCAGGGGACACACGATACATTGTGTGTCCCTGGCAGAGGCAACCATACACTGATATTTCTCTCCCTCTCTCCTTCCCTTCCCCTCTAAAGATAAATAAATAGAATTTAATAAATAAAAAATACTATTTCTTTATTGTTAAAGGAATATTTTCACTAGTTAATGATCATCACCACAAGCATAATACAAATGAATAAAAGTAAAGATGAGAAATAAAGAAATTGAAATATTTTCTTTGTATTTTAATTGTGCTCACTGCAATTTTTTCTCTATGACACTGTCATATTATAAATACATCAGATGTAGAATGGCTGTTAAAATTAGAGGAGGGCACAGAAGGAAAAGGAAAAACTGTATTTGTAGTAGTAAATATTTCAATGTACTTTATTTGAAAAAGGGAAACATTTTAAAGATGACTTCCTTAAACTGCTGTAATTATGTTTTAGCAAACTGCTGCATTTAGGAGCATTGCGATAATGACTCACTTATAATTAAACCTAAAGAAAGCTTTTGAAAGGTGGTATTAAACCAGTGAAAATTGTCTTTTACAAATTATTTCATAGACTGCCTTTTAGAAAGTTAGTTTGTCCTGCTGGTGACTCATAATAAGGCTCTGATTTCGAGTGTATATTCTAGATAGTTGTATGTTGCATCTTTGCAATAATACAAAAGGTGCATAAAATAAAAAGTAGCAACCAATTTAAAATGAGCGTGTAAAATTAGATGCTGTCTGAGGTGGTCTATTATAGTTCACTGCTGTTTTATGAATCAAAGGCATGCAGAGGTGTTTCTAGTGATTTTTAAGCTTACTTATAAAGTTCTACAGTGAAACACTGAACTTGTATACAATTAAAAGTATGCTTTAAAGTATTTTTGTTTTATTTTTAATAAAATATTTGGAGACATTTGATTTGCATTATTAATTTAAAATTCCTAATTTCTCTTTTGTTAGATACTACAGTGATAGAGAGAAACACAGAAAACTGGATGATCACAGGAGTAGAGATCACAGGTCAAATTTGGAAGGAAGTTTAAAAGATAGATCTCATTCAGATCATCGCTCTCATTCAGATCATCGCTCTCATTCAGATCATCGGTCAAGCTCTGAATATACACATCATAAATCTTCCAGGGATTATAGGTATCACTCAGATTGGCAAATGGACCACAGAGCTTCCAGTAGTGGGCCTAGATCACCACTAGATCAGAGGTCTCCTTATGGCTCCAGATCTCCATTTGAACACTCAATTGAACACAAAAGTACACCTGAGCATACCTGGAGTAATCGGAAAACATAACAAAAACTGATGTGTTGTCTTTCTGGACTTTTCTTTTAGCCATATATCATAAACCAACACAGTAATTGCCTTACATGACTTGAAAGATATAAACAGATCTTCTATCAGTAGCAGTATTGTTACTTCTTTCCAGGATGCAAGGTCTATTATCCCAATAGAAGAGAAAATATTTTTATATTTAAGGATTATGCTGCACTGTACTACAAATATTGTAGTACATTTTTTTTTCTTTTTTAAAGAAATTGAAAATGTTTACTATTACAGGGACCTCAACACTGCCCTTCCATATAGGCTGGATAAAACTGTTTTTAAGTCAGTGGTTTTAGACTGACCTCCATTTAAATTATGTTTGTATATGAACTTTACTCTGACCTGTGATCATGTTTCAGGAAGGAATGAAAGAGAGTTCTTTTCTTAATAAAGAAAAAACACTCAAGGATTTTGTTCACTTTCCAAAGCTACTTGTTTACATTGTACACTGCGACCACCTTGCCGCTTTTCATCACAAGCTTGAATATTTAAATTCTGTACTTATATCTGTAAAATAGCCAGGAACTTCCTGTTTGTGATCTATTATTATGCCTTTTTACATACACAAAAAATTGACTGTAAATTATTGTATATAGATTAAATGAGCTTTCCTTCCTTCCCTTTCTCAGGCTTTTTTTGACTGTTCCTTTCCCTACCAACTCAGGCCTTCTTATTGTTTAAAAAAAATAATCAGTGTAATAACACTTTTTAATGATTTGTCTTGATGGAATCATTGTTTAGAATGTAAAAAATGGGGAAAGGGGCCACCTAATTCCATTAGTCCTCATTTTATATTGACTATTTTATTAAATACATGTTTTTTTTTCCTTTTTCTTTTTTCTTTTTATTTTTGGTCAATATTGTGTTTGTAGTAAGAAAATACTGAGATAATAATGTAAGATCTAAACTGCATGCTCTGGAAACATTATTTTCAGATGCATTTGGTTTAAAAGGGTAGGTGTATGAACACTTTCAGAATCCAAACGGCCAAAAGTTACTGTAAATCCATTTGTTTTCCCGTTTTATGTGGGCAATAATGTCAAATGTGCTATGCAGCCAGGTAACATTTTAGATAAACTTGATTGACTTTTAATATAAACTGTTACAATGCACACTGATTGTATATAAAAACCTTATATATGACAAATTAAATTTAAGAAAAAGGATATGTGGGCTCCTGTAATTTTCTGCTGCATTTTTATTCCCTTAAGCACTTAACTTTTTTTTTAAGTAGTAACATTTAGTTACCAGAAAAAAAAGGATATTTTGATAAGCAGTTGAATATAATTACTGTGTAGCACTACAACTAAATCTATTTTGAAGACTATATGAATCTATAAAGTAAAATTTAGATCATTGAAATTTTTGTTAGACTCTGGTTTTCTGCTGATATTTTAGAATGCCTTATATTTATTCACAGATTTTTATTTTGTTATATTCAGTGGGAATTTTTGATTCATGTAGCATACATTCATTATTGGATGTGTGCTGTGATGTAACAAATTTGAATCTTAACTTTGACAAATATATTGATATATTCCAATAATATTTTTAAATGTGCCCCTATTGATTTAGCTGTGGGAGCAAACTATACAAGTTTGTTCATAGATGTATTTTTTAATATTTTTTTATCCAATTGGGTTTAAAATTTACACTATGGATACAAAACAGAGCTTTCTTTCTTTCTTCCTTTTTTTTTAAAGCAATGATTTCTCTTTTAGATAGTTACCTGAAGAATAATGATCAGTTTTTTCTTGGTATATCAGATAACATGAGGAATAAATTCAATTTTTAAATATTTATAATTAAATTTAAAGTGATAAAACAATTTAGTGCCAGTACACATTTTTTAACCTTTTTATTACATTTACTATAAATGATTTTATTCCATAAGATAGCACTGAATAAAAATAAATGTAATACTTTTTATTAAAACAAGTCAGGGTTGGCATTTTTAATTTATCACTTTGTAGCTAAGACATTTGCATTATATCCTATTGTGCAGATTTCGTAAAAGAACAGTATTAAGTTTTTTTGAGACATTGGAATGGACTCTAATTTTCTTAACAATTCTACAGTTAGTTGAGTATTTCAGTCAACTATTAGTGGAGTTGAATGAAATCTAAGGCTGTATGTAACATTCATTGATGGAAAATATGTTCATTAATTGTAAGCAGTCAGCAATTACATTTTTAAAAAGCCATAAATTTATTAAAACACAATGGAGAGGAACATTAGTACATAGATATAACAGGAAACATTATAAAATATGCCTAAATTTTGTCTTTGACATGCTCATTCTGCTTTGCATTTTTATCCACTTCTGTTTAATTTTTCAAGGATGAGAGATTATGCATAGTACTGTACCTATTAACCCACCACTTTCATAATATACAATAAATGATTCTTACTAAAAGCAGTGGCCTGTTTGCTTATAAAGAAAATACTTTTGCTTAGGGTATGTTAGAAAGTAATATTCAGACTGTAAGCTATTGGAGTGTGAATGTTTTCTTCATTAATTTCAGAGTGAGTGACTTAGTAAAATTAGAAACTTTACAGTTTTGTACAGTACAGTAGGTTACATGTACTTTTTTGGTGATTTTTTTGTAGTTAATAATGAAAATATTGTGTAGATTGTATACTGATTTATACATTTCATTTTCTTAAGGTTTATCAGGAATATGTACTAGGGATAAATGACATAATTCTTCTCTGCACCATGACTGCTTCTGACTAGAAAATGATCTTTGGTCCATAAATATTGTAGCTTTATGTCTGACACTTTTGTGGAGGAGAGGGGAAAGCAACTAATTTTTTGTGGGACTCTTTTAGATTTCATTTAAAACTTAAATGAACTGGCAGTGTGGCTTAATTGTTAAAACTTTGAGTAGTTAACAAATAAATAATGCAAAATATGATTTAAAGTATTTCTAAATTGATATATTTAAGCATAATAATATAGATAGATACCTGTATCAAACAGGTTACTTATATTCAAGACTCAATTAAAAAATACAAACAAACCTGTTGAGGGCTTAAGTGGAGGCTAACTTAGTAATACAACAACAAAAACATCTTGAGAGAAAATGTCATAGGGAAAAGGGGATGGACTCACATGAACAAGTATAAAGGACACATGGACAATAACTAAGGGTGGGGGGACGGAAATAGGAGGGAGGCAGGGAGCACAGGCCGGGGGGCAGGCAGGTTGGGAATATAAGACAGAAAGCTGTACTTGAACAAGAATTAAATTTAAAAAATTATAAAAAAAAGAAATACAAATTGGCAGTTACAGGATAGTCATGGGAATGTAAAGTACAGCATAAGGAATAGAGTAGCCAAAGAACATATGCATATATGCATGACCCATGGATATGGACAACAGTGAGATGATTGCCTGAGAGTGGGCAGATGGTCTGGGTGGAGGGGGAGTGAGGGAGAAAATTTGGGACAACTGTAATAATATAAACAATAAAATAATAATTTAATAATATAATTAATAATATAAACAATAAAATAATATAATAATTTAATAATACAAACAATAAAATATAATTTTTACTTAAAAAAGAATGTTAAAATTCTTAAGGCATCATATTTTAAATACTTAAAACTCAATTGGAATTATATTTTTAGACAATAGTGGCTTTGTAGAGTGCTTTATGCAATTTTTTATTTAGAATATGATTTGCTTGATTTTATTACAGAAAATCTTTGGATTCTTTATAAAGATATGGGAATAGAAATAGTAGCTCTGTTAGAGAGTGAAAGATGTGATCGCTTGGTATAGTAGGATTTAAAAAAAATAACTTTCCAGACTTTTCCAGATGTCTATATAAATTGTCCATTGAGGCTTCATGTACCATACTTTCTATCCTAAAAGACCATCGCCTTGTTCTTTAGTTTAAAAAAGAAACAAACACCCAAACCTTTATTTGAAACAGGGTTGATGGTTCAAACTCCCAGATGAATGAGATTCTATTAATTCCACGTCTCACTGTATATTATTAAAGAGGTGTAAATATCTCAGAAACAAACAAAAAAACCCAGCTCATAATGATTCTATTAAATGAGCAAAGGATATTGGTTGCATTATTGATATACATGTTTTATCTGAGAAATGTGGGTTGCATTGTAATTTCATTGCTGTAGGTTATTGCTATTAGGTTTCACATGTGTAGAATGAGCTGTGGAATTGAACTTTTATTGTACTTGTTTTTTTCCTCTTCACATCTTTGCTTTGTCTGGTGTTCTGTAGTAGCTCTATGTGAGTCTAGTGTGGTTTTACTTTCTTGTTTTTGCCTCTTAACCTATTTTTAATTTCTGAAGTTCTGTGGTATTGCTATCATGCCGCTTTTAATTTCTTCTGTCTCAATGATTTTAGTACTTTTTTTTTCTCTTTCCATGCCTGTGGTGTATTTTCAGCTTCAACCAGTCCCCTGAATTCATCTTCATTTAGATATAGGTATCTAATCCTAAAACATGTAAAACCAGACTCAACCCTTCCCCACCAATGACCTTTAAAATTTTTTTCAGTGTTCCATAATCTTTGCTAAATGAATGTGTTCACATTCATCTGTGGCACTTTCCTCCTAGCAATTTCTGTTCTTTCATGCTACTTCTATTTCTCTCTTAGAATACACCAAAGACTGCTTCTGGATCTTCATATTTTGTTCCTTCTATAAGAATGCTTTCCGCTCGTACCTCCTCAGGTCTCCAAATTAGTACCTTGTCCCTTTTTTAAAATTTATTTATTTGAGCAAAAGTCTATTTGAATTAGGCAACACACTGGAGCCACCTCAGTCTAATGGTCTACTTATCTAACAGATCTAGGTTAAAAGGTCTCTACCAGGCCACTGTAATTAAAGATTATCTTTGATAGAATGAACCTGCTTGTTTAACTTTAAAACAGATTTTTGTTTCACCTGGGGCCTCACATAAGACCCAGTTCAGCTTAAGTCGGACCCAGTCTGACTCGAGCCAGTTTCCAGATCTGGTGGGGAAAAAAGAAATGCTCAGATGAAGGCTGAAAGCTCATAATGCAAAAGTGCAAAGCTAGAGTCTTGAATTCGAGAGGGACTTACCTGCCAACACTTCGAAAGACAGCGAGCTCAAGGTGAACCAGCAGGTACATTTGCTTGGTTGCTAATTGCTCCTGGGGCGCTGCAGGGAGGTCACCTTTGGTTTCCTCTTCTGACCCCAGAACTGGTAAAAGATAAGCTGAGGCATATTAACTTTAAGAGTTTATTTGAGTAAAAATTGATTGAAATAGGGCGGTACCAAACCAGAAGTGGTTAGAAATATTCACACCCTTGTCATTTTATATTCCTTACTTTGTTTTTTTCTTCTAGCAGACTTATCAGTACATCTTTATTATTATCTTTCCATTTGTCACTGAGTGCATTCTCACTAGAATGTAAATTCCATTAGGGCAGGAACTTTCATTTTGTTCACTGCCGTATCCCTAGCACCAAAAACTTTAGGGCCTCATACCAGCTGTATTTTTTCATTATTTTGGTATCTTTCCCAGAAATGCTATGTCTAATTACTGGATTTTTTTCTTGCCATTGATATCTGACTTGTTAGTATTACTGGAAATTTTTGTATGCCTTATCTGTATCTGTTGCTAGAATTTGTTTACCATCTTCCAGTTTTTAAACTTGATTAATAAGAATCACCTGAGGTACTTGAGCAATGCTGAAACACGTAAGACTCATTTCTAGGAATTAAAATTGGCAGAGAAAGGCCCCAAATAATATGCTTTGAGAGATGTTAATATTTATTTGAAACTTGAGTAACAGATTAATTCCACTGTTATAGATAATACATTATACTTAATATAAATGAAAAGTTGATTTCTGTAATTTATGGTTACTTAGGAATTATGTCTGAAAATTCAGAGATATGTAATAGGAAATATAGAACATTTTTGTTCTTTTATATTTTTATCCTTTGAAAGAGTATATAATATATTTTTAAGTAGCACGATACACGGTCTTTTCCTAGTTGCAAGTAAAGAACCCAACTTGTAAAGACATTATAATGCAAGAGAAGTTTGTTGCATTTCCAATGTTTTTAAATGAAATAGCAAAAAATCCCCTTTCATTGGTGCTTGGTAATTTTTTCTCATTTAAGAAATTTATGTTGGGTTTACATAAGATGAATTCATCTTTTTTAGATACATAGCATGATGAATTTTGACACTCTGTAGTGCAAATACTAACCTACGTAAGATGTAAATCATTTCCAGCCTAGCCCTGGGCAACTACTGGTCTGACCCCGCTGTTTTACTTTTTTCACAATGTCATATGGATGGAATCATGTAGAATTTAGGATTTTGAGCCTGCTTTTCACTTAGCATAATGTTTTTAAAATCCATCCGTGTTTTTGCATTTATCAGTAGTTCACTTCTTTTTATTTCTAAGTAGTAGTCTTTGTATTAAATATACTACAATTTGTTTTTCCAACAACTAAATTTTTTGTCTTTGGACTGTTATGAATAAGGATGCTATAAACATTTATGTGCAGGTCTCTGGGTAGATATTGAAAGTTTTCTTTGGTAAATAATTTGGAGTAGGATTGCTGGTTCCATGATAAAGTGTATGTTTTACTTTATAAAGACTACCAAACTATTTTTCCATTTTACACTCCCAGCCACTACAGATGAAAGTTATTATTATTCTGTATCCATGTGAGCATTTTGTGTTGAAGATTTTTTTATTTAACCATTCCGATAGGTGTGTATTGGTAACTTGATTTGCATTTTCCTACTGACTAATGATATTCAACATTTTTAATATGTTTATTTGCCATCCTTATCTCTTTGGTAAAGTATCTGTTCAAATTTTTTCCAATTTTATAAAATAGAATTGTTGATACATGTCATCTATCAGATAAATTCTCCAATCAACTGAGCCACACTGGCCAGGGCTAAATTTTTTTTTTTTCCAAAATTGTTTGGGTCTTCTAAATTCCTTTGCTTTTCCACATAGATTTTAGGATCAACATGTCAATTTCTCCTAAAAACCCTGCTGGGATTTTTATTGAAATTATATTGAATCTATAACCTTTTTGGAGAATACTGACAATTTAACAATATTAAGACTTCTGCCTTATGGACACAGTATGTATCTCCATTATTTAGGCCTTTACTTTCTCTCATCAGTGTGTTGTGTTTTTTCAATGTAGAAATCTTGCACATTTACTGTCAAATTTACCCCTTAGTAGTTCGTATTTTCTGATGTTATAAATGACTTTAATTTTCATTTTAAAGTGTTCACTGATATTTAGATTTAATTTTTTAAGATTTTTTAATTATTTTTTATTTATCTTTAGAGTGGAAGGGAAAGAGAGAGGGAGAGAAATATCAATGTATGGTTGCCTCCCATGCATCCCCTGATGGGAACTGGCCTGCAACCCAGGCATGTGCCCTTGACTGGGAATCGAACCACCATCATCTGGTTCGCAGGCCTGAGCGCAATCCACTGAGTTACACCAGCCAGGGCTTAATTTAGATTTAATTTTTATTCTTTTGACTTTGCCATACTTAGAGTACTAATAGCTTGTTCCAGATTCTTTGAGGTTTTTTTTACATAGATTATCATATCTTCTAAGAAAAAAGTTTTATTTATATCTTCACAATCTTTATGCCTTGTCTTCTTGCCTTAATGTACCTTCTGTGACCTCTAGTGTGTTGATAAGAGTGGGCGTCTTGACTGTTCCCATCTGGGGTCAGGGGAGGTAAGAATTCAGTCTTTCACCACTGGGTTGGTTGTTAGCTGTAGGTTTTCTTATAGATGACCTTTTTTATCTTATCAATGGAGTTCCCTTTTGTATTAGTTTTCTAGGAACTAAAAGAAAAATCGTATTTGCTTTTTATTCTTTAAATAAGCATAAGTACTTATTTATGGGATACATGCACCTGTTGTACAACTTCTTAAATCATAGAATCTGATTGGAGACTGCTATCCTCATTACCTGTTCCACATTGATTTTCTCTCTCTCAAAGAAACCATCAAAAAACAGTTTGGAATGGGATGGGGTCTAATGATGAAACTGAACTATCTCAGGCTGGTAGTTAAGTTGTGTTGGACTGATGGACATTATTAAATGTTTTCCTTGAAAGTTTAAAATTTCCTGTAGCACCCTGGTGTTCTCACTGCATTTGCAAATTACAGCACCAGCCCAGACTCAGCTTTAGTAATTCATTAAAATTTAACTGATTTATTCTTACCTGCTTTATGCACTTTCTCTTCCTGTCATACTGTGTCATATATGAAGTTCAGTTCATGTATATTAGCTTTTTTTGGAGAGAGTTGTCATTCATCGGAATTCAGCTCACTTGGTTGCCTCATGACCTCTGCTCTCTAAATGGGTTCAAAAAAATTAGGATTATTTGGATTAACCATCTTTTTTCTTGTTAGGGTAAGAGGAATATTCTCTTACAGTTAATTAGATCTTCAGAGGGACAGTTTCAAATGGGTGGGGTTTTTTAATTGGACTTTAGAAAGGTGTAACATATAATAAATTGCACTGTTGGTGTACAGTTCGGTGAGATTTGAGAAGTGCATACACTAACATAATTATAGTATAGAATGTTTCCAACATCCCAGAAGTTTTCATTGTGCCCCTTTCCAGGAAGCCATTTACTGATCTGCTTTAAATTACTACAGATTAAACTCATTTAATTAGAGTTTAATAAGTAAATTAAGGAAGCCATACCATACTCACATTTTTTGTCTGACTTACTTTGCTCAAGATAGTGTTTTGAGGTTAGTTCATGTCATTCATTTCCTTTTTTGTTGCTGTGTGCAATTTCACTGTATGGATATACTGCTCATTGGGTTTCCAGTTTTTAGTTAATATGAATAAAACCTCTGTGAACATTCCTTTATAAGTTCTTTTTGCATATGTTTTTATTTCTTGGGTAAATACCTTGGAAAATCATTGCAGTCACATGGTAAGTACCTACTGAACTTTTACAGAAATTGCCAAACTCTTGTACAAAATAGCCATACCATTTAAAAACATTCGAAGGTTCCAGTTGTTTTGCATCCTTACCAGTGTAATTTTGTTATATTGTTGTGTAATGCAGTCACATTATGGTTTTATTTGCATTTCATTAATCTATTATTTGGAGATCAATTCTGGATTTACTTTATTAACTTATTAATATAAACTTGGCCATTTATATGTATTATCTGAAGTAGCTGTCAGATCTTTTGCCCATTTTGTAACTGGATTGTCTTCTTGTTATGGATTTGGAAGTGTTATTTTTCTGTTGTATTTCTTAATGGATTTTATTTTTTAGAGCAGTTTGAGTTGTACAACAAAATGGTTCAAAAGCCACAGAGATTGCCATATACCATCTGCCACACACTCATAGCTGCCTCCATTATCGTTATCCTCCATAAATATTTGTAATATGTTCTGAATGCCAGTCATCTGTCAAATATGTATAAATATATTATCCAAATCTGTGGCTTACATCTTCAACAGTAACTTTCAAAGAGAAGTTAAATTTTTTATGCAGTCCATTTTCTAATTTCTCCCCTTATAGTTCATACATTTTGTGTTCCATCTGAGAAAACTTTCTTCCATATGGTCACAAAGATTTTCCTATTTTATTTTTAGTATAAATAAAATATTTTTATTTTTTATTTTATGTTTAATTTTTTTATTGTTCAAGTACAGTTGTCTCCATTTTTAACCCACCACAGGCCCCTGCCCCACCCACCCCCACCTCCCACCCTTGCACCTAACCCCCTCTGGCTTTGTCCGAGTGTCATTTGTGATCTCACCTGTAAGTGTAACCTAATCAACAAAACAAACAAGCAAGCAAAATATAACCAGAAACATTGAAATAAAGAACAAACTGACAGTCACCAGAGTGGAAGGGGAGGGGGTTAATGGGAGATTTTCCTTTTTTTTTTTTCCTAGGATTTCAGTTTTAGGGAAAGCTGTTTAGCTCCTTGTGTCATTTTAAGTTATTTTTTCTTATAGTATAAGGTAAGAGTTGGGGTTTATTTTTTTCCTCTATGGTTATCCAGTGTCTCCAGCATATTTTATTGAGAAGAGTGACGATATCCTCATTGAATTATTTGATCTCTCTATGAAATATCCATTGATTGGGTCTGTGTCTATTTCTGATAGACGTCATCTTATACATCTATCTTTATGCCAAAATAAAAAGGTCTTGATTACTATAGCTTTATAGTAATTTTTCAAGTCAGATAGTAAAAGTGCTCCAACTTGGTATATATTCCAAATTGTTTTGCCTATTCAGGGTCCTTTGTATTCCTTTGCATATTTAGAGTCCACTTATAAATTTCTACCCTGAAAAATTTTTTTAGGATTTAAATTGAAATTGTCTTGCATCTGTAGAAAAATTTGGAGAGATATTGGCCTCTTAAAAATATTGAGTCTTCTCACCATGAATATGGTTTATCTTTCCAATTATTTATGTTTTTAATTTTTCCAAATGTTTTTAGTTTTTTAGTGAGTTGGACTTACATTTATTTTGTTAAAATTATCTCTACATATTTAATATCTTAGATGCTATTATAAAAAGTGTATTTCCATTAATGTATTTTAATCTAGCGTATAGTTATACTATCGAGTTTTGTGAGTAGACCTTGCACCCTGCAAACATACTGAGCTCAATTATTCTATAGATTTGGGGAGTTAATTTCTCTTAAGTTTTTCTATATACATGATCATGTTTGCAAATAAAAATACTTTTGATTCCTTCTTTCTAATCTGTATACTTTTTTGTATTTGCATCTAAATTTGTGCAATTTGGTTTCAGTTGTCCACTTGTCTTGCCCCTTTATTATATCACAAGGGTCTTGCTGTGCAGTGGGGCAAATCTACCCTCTTTGCTGTTCTCAAAGCTGATATGAACATTTATGTATTTAGATGAATATTTTTTTCTTTGTACACTGTCTATTTGGGTCTTAAGATTTCTAATTTTTACAAATTAAAAATGTATAAGGAAAAATCTGATATATTTGATGCAGAATTTCTCTGGCTGGATTTGTTTTTGGTCTATGCCAATCAGTGTAAAATAGTTAATGTCTCTGTTGTAATGATATGTTCACAGTGTGTTTATGCCATTGTCAAAGCAATTAGCAGAAGTATTTTTAAATTTTAAACTGGTTTATTATATATTCCTTAAGTATTTTGGAGCTAAATACATGTATACATTTAGGGGTTTTTATTATATAGAATCAGAGTCAGAAATTAATCTTAGAATTTGCTTTCTTTATTTCACTTAGTAAATAAGAAAATAGAGACATAAATAATTAAATTGACCTGCCCAAGTGGATAGAGGTTAATTTTTTGTGAAGTCAGTAGTAAGCACATCTTCTTTAATTTTGGCTTTATTGTATCAATAGCTTTGAATGTATCTATGATTTTTTCCCCTGCTGAGTCTTTGATTCAATTATAACATAGGAAGACATTCGGCAAAATGGGTTTTTCAGGTGTTAAAGAATTCTTTCCACATTACTTTGGTCCTCCATGCCTCTCAATTATGAGCGTAAAATTGTTTGGGTGGGAACAATAATCCTCAGTAAATTTGGGCAAAATTGAGACTAGAGGATGACCTGTTGGTAGAAATCTCTTATCATCGTAACAAGAAGTATAAGCCTGTAAAAGCAACTGCTTTCAGAATGTGCATTTTTCACTGTCTACAGCTTCATCAATATAAGGATACAGTGCAGTGCAGTGTACTTTTATAACATAAGTTCTCATATTTATAACTTCTAATTGAAATGGTAGGATGGCTGAGCAGCTGCATGTATTTTACAAAACATGTTATTAAAAGGCTTTGGTAAGGATGCATGTATTTATTTAAATGTTCTCTCTAAAGGCCATCTTATTAGATTACGAAAAAATAATGTAGATAATAGAGACTTCATTTCTTTCGTAAGAGACATGAAGGCTGTGGCGATTTTATAATGTGTCAACTTGACTAGGCTGTATTACATTCCTCAGAATTCCCTTTCCAGTATGTTGCCAGTTAGGGTGAGCCCCAGGGGAGACTTCTGTGGGGGATTTGGAGGGCAGGAGTGAAAAAGGACTTTCACATTTGGACTGTCAAAAAGGAGGAAGCTTGTCTTTTCATGTGTTTTCACCAGCAGCAAAGATACCTTTCCCAGAAGCCTCCACAGCAGATTTCCCCCCATAATTCATTGGGTAGAATTGTCTATTTGTATATATGCATGTGTATGTGCCTGTGGCCAAACCAGTCTATGGCACGGTGATTGGTGTAGGTCAATGAGGGTTTGCTCTGGAGCTGCAGTAGCTCACCCTTTCCTGAGTGAAGTGATGCACAGCGAACTAAACTGGGACTTAGAAAACAGGAGTGAAAGAGGAAAGGCAAACACTACTGTCTGCCACACAGTGGATGTTTCACCTGCCTTATATCAGACCTCTTTCTCTGAAATCCTTAAAAGATGCATCAAGCTCTTTTTCTTTTCACACAGACTCCCTTTGTAATCCCATTGACTTTCACAGCTTTAGGCTTTATGTTTCCATTGTCAACATAAAGGGGGTGGTTCCACTGTTAAGACCTGGCAATTCCATTGCTAGGATTATATCCTAAGAGCCCTGAAACACCACAGTGTTCACAGCAGCACAATTTACAATAGCCAAGTGCTGGAAGCAACCTAAGTGTCCATCAGTAAATGAATGGATCAAACAACTGTGGTACATTTACACAATGGAATACTATGTAGCAGACAGAAGGAAAGAGCTCTACCCTTTGGATGGAACTGGAGAGCATTATGCTAAGTGAAATAAGCCAAGCAGTGAGAGACAAATGCCATATGATCTCACCCTTAAGTGGAAACTAATCAACAAAACAAGCAAGCAAAATATAACCAGAGACATTGAAATTAACAATCTGACAGTAACCAGAGGGGAGGTGAGAGGGTATAATGTGGGGAAGGGGGAAGGGTTTTCAGGAACAACTATAAAGGACACATGGACAAAACCAAGGTGGGGGTGGAAGTGGGGGATGGCTGGGGTAGGGGGGAAGTTGTGGGGTGTAAGTGCAGACAACTGTACTTGAACAATAAAGATTTAAAAAATAAAGATTCTCAAAACTCCAAAGTGCTGTTTTTAGAGGCTCATTGGACATACTCATCTGGTTGTCACCTCAAACTTTAATTTTTAGCAACCTGTTATAGTGCAGTGAATGATTGAATGCGTGTCAAAGTGGTTTGCAGACTTTCAAGCTGGAGACTTCTCGCTGGATGATACTCCACAGTCAGCTGGACCAGTTGAAGTTGATGGCGATCAAATGAAGACATTAATTGAGAACAATCGATGTAATACAATGCAGGAGATTGCCAGCATACTCAAAATATCCATATAATAAAGTTATTGGTGAAAATGAAAAATGTATCTTATTTTATAGATTTACTGGCCAACACAATTCTCCTATTCTAATTCATAAGGCTATATAAAATGTCAATATTTTAATAGAAAAAAATAAGAGATTGGAATTTTAATTTAATGTAACTAATTATATTAATTGTATTTATTTGAATTGATGACATAATAAATAGTAATAAATAGAAGCAAATGTTTTAATCTTGTTGGCAAATCTCCACTCCAACATACACAGCTGGCTATATATAGTAAGTTTGAGGGTCTCTGCAAAGAGTAAAACTAGACTGCTGTCTGACACCATATACAAGATTTAACACAAAAAGGCTTAAAGACTTGAATATAAGACCTGAAACAATAAAATACATACATGAAACCATAGGCCCTGAACTTACAGGCCTTGATCTCAGAGAGTTTTTTTTTTTTTTTTTTGTAAACTTGCTCCCCGAAGGAAAACAATTGAATGGGACTACATCAAACTAAAAAGCTTCTCTACAGCAAAAGAAAACCATCAACAAAATTAAAAAGGCAACCAACTGAATGAGGAAGATATTTACAAGTGATTCCTCCAATAAGGGGCTAATATCCAAAATAAATGAACTCAAAAACAACAAAAATCTGACCAAAAAAGTGGAAGAGGACCTGAAGAAACAGTTTTTCAAGGAATACATACAGATGGTGAACAGCTTCATGAAAGGGGGCTCTCTGGGAATCATCTGCATAATAGATCTGGGCCACGCTCTTACCTTCTCCATTAAAACCTGCTCTCACCACAGGGTAGACTTCTATGGCCAAGCTTGTTCTTTGTGATTGAATTAGGGTTTTCCAGAGAAACATGGTACATAGAGAATATATTATATATAACATATATGTGTGTAGAGAGAATGTGTGTGTATGTATGTGTATACGTTATGCATATATATATATATATATGCACACAGATTTTAAGTCTGGCTTACATGATTTTGGGAGAAGAGAGGGTAAATTTGAAAAAGATGAAAAAGGGAAATATTTCAGAAAATGGGAAAGAAAACATTTTGGAAGATGCACATGATGGCATTGCTGTGATTAAATAAGAATGAGCAAGATACTCCAATAAGTCATTCCCTGTGACTATCTTCTGTTTCCTCCAAGTGAACAAACAAGCTTAGCTTTCAACTCTATAAAATAGCAACTATGGGTGATGGCTATTACTGACCACCTTACCTATGTGTTTGTACAGTGTTACATGGCACCTGTGAGGCCATTGTTTTCACTATTTTTACTGTTGTCAAAACTAAACACGAGAAGTTAATTCTCCCAGGATCACAGCTAGTGATGGGTAGGGATAAGATTCAGATATAGTTCTTTCAAATTTCATTATCCTTTGCTCTTTCCACTATTTTATACTTTCTTCATAATAATCATTTTAATAACTGATACCATCAGGGCATGGCCTCGCTGGGGGTAGAGATAGGCAAGGAGAGAGGACACTGTGAGGAGACATACAAAAGGACACCTTCACCACTACACTGACAACACATACAGGCCCACTTGGCATTCCACTGATAAAGTGGCCATGTTATTTCTCTCGACTCTTTAGTACTTACTGTCCAGATGTCTCTGAAGACCAAAAGCTTTTTGCTTGGTCAATAACAAGTAATAATTATTAAAAGTTGATCGAGCTGATTTTTTGGACCATTGTAAACTCCTAATTTCCAAAATTATTTCATAAAACTCGTGAAAATATGCACGATGTAGTCATCTCTATAACATGTTGCTGTTTATTCGATGTGACAAAAAGAAATGGGAATTCCTGTTTCCAAGATGCCACATGTCAAAATCTGTATGTGGTATGTTTCAACCATTGCAACCACCAGAGGGCAGTATAAATCCACCCATTAAATAAAATACAGAAAAGCCATTACATTTTGACAAATTCTGCAAATTTTTAAAAAATATATTTTATTATGTTATTACAGTTGTCCTACTCCCCCCCCCTTTTCCCCTCCACCCTGCACCTATTCTCCCACCCACATCCCCCTCAGCTTAGTTCATGTACATGGGTCATACATTTAAATTCTTTGGCTTCTCCATTTCCCATACTATTCGTAACCTCCCCCTGTCTATTTTGTACTTACCATTTATGCTTCTTGCTCCCTGTACCTTTTCCCCCATTCACCTCCCTCCTCCTCCCCACTGACAACCCTATGTGATCTCCATTTCTGTGATTCTGTTCCTGTTCTACTTTTCTACTTGTTTGCTTAGTTCATTGTTTTTTTGTTGTTGTTGTTTGGTTTGGTTGTTGATAGTTGTGAGCTTGTTGTCATTCTACTGTCCATAGTTTTGATAATCATCTTCTTCTTAGAGAAGTCCCTTTAACACTTCATATATAATAAAGGTTTGGTGATGATGCACTCCTTTAACTTGACCTTATCTGGGAAGCACTTTATGTGCCCTAAGTGATTGCTTGGCTGGACAGAGTAATGTAGGTTGTAGGTCCTTGCTTTTCATGACTGAATACTTCTAGTCATCCCTTCCTTCCCAGTAATGTTTCTTTTTCTTTTGAGAAATCAACTGATAGTCTTATGGGAACTTCTTTGTAGGTAACTGTCTCCTTTTGCTGCTTTTAAAATTCTCTCCTTATCTTTGATCTTGGCTAAGGTAATTATGATGTGCCTTGGCATGTGCTTCCCTGGGTCCACCTTCTTTGGGACTCTCTGAGCTTCCTGGATTTCCTGGAAGTCTATTTCCTTTGCCAGACTGGAGAAGTTCTCCATTATGTTTTCAAATGAATTTTTCATTCATTGTTCTTCCTCTTCTTCCAGCACCCCTATGATTCAGATGTTGGAATGGTGAAAGTTGACCCAAAGGTTCCTAAGCCTCTCCTCATTTTTCTGAATTCTTTTTCCCTCATTCTGTTCTGGCTGAATGTTTATATCTTCCTTCTGGTCCAAACTGTTGATTTGAGTCCCGATTTCCTTCCTTTTTGGTTCCCTCTACATTTTCCTTTATGCCACTTTTCATAGCCTTCACTTTTCCATCTATTTTGTGAACATACTCAACCATTTCTGTGAGCATCCTGATTACCGGTGTTTTGAACTCTGCATCTGATAAGCTGGCTATGTCTTCATCATTTAGTTCTATTTTTTGAACTTTGATCTGTTCTTTCATTAGGTCCATATTTTATGTCTCCACACAGCTGTTATGTTGTAAGGAGGAGAGCCTAGGTGTTCACCAGTGCAGGGCAACCCACATCATTGAGTTGTGGCACTCTGTTGGGGAGGGGTCAGAGAGGGAACAATGTCACTTGCTCATCTCACAGCCAGCTTTTAGTCACTTTCCCCATTACCCACAAGCAAAGTGGGCCCTTTTGGTTCTGAATATCAGGTGTGTGCACTTGTATACCTTCCAGGACCCTGTGGGTCTCTCTAACGAACCCTCCTGTGAGGCTGGGAGTTTCTCCTGGCCCCACAACCCCACAGGTTTTTACCTCCAGAGGTTTTTGAGGCTTTATTTCCTGCCATGGAACCCTGCGTTGCACATTCTGTCTCTCACCAATTATTACTCCTGGGTATCTGCACACAAATGTGGGACCGCCAGGTCCCCCAGCCACCACTTTTCCATGCACCCTCTCCAGGTTACCATTTAGCATAATGCTCTCCAGAGCCATCCATGCTGCCACAAAGGATAGGATCTCCTTCTTTCTTTCTGCTGCATAGTATTACATTGTGTACATGTACCACAGTTTTTGGATCCACTCATTTACTGATGGGCGCTTAGGTTGCTTCCAGCACTTGGCTATTGTAAAATGTGCTGCTGTGAACATTGGGGTGCATAGGTTCTTTTGGATTGGTGTTTCAGGGTTCTTAGGATATACTCCTAATAGTGGAATTGCCAGGTCAAAAGGCCGTTTCATTTTTAGTTTTCTGAGGAAATTCCATACTGCTTTCCACAGTGGCTGCACCAGTGTGCATTCCCACCAACAGTGCACTAGGGTTTCCTTTTCTCTACAATCTCTTTAACACTTGTTTGTTCATTTGTTTATGATGGCCATTCTCACCGGTATAAAGTGGTATATCACTGTGGTTTTAAGTTGCATCTCTCTGATGGCTAGTGATGCTGAGCATCTTTTCATGTGTCTGTGGGCCCTTTGTTTGTCCTCCTTGGGGAAGTGTCTGTTCAGATCTTTGGCCCATTTTACAGTTTGGTTGTTTGTCTTCCTGGAGTGGAGTCATGTGAGTTCTTTATATAGTTTGGAGATCAAATCCTTGTCCAAGATACCATTAGCAAATATATTTTCCCATAGGGTTTGTTCCCTTTTCATTTTCCTGAATTCTTTAGCCATGCAGAAGCTTTTTATTTTGATGAAGTTCCACTTGTTTATTTTTTCCTTTATGTCCCCTGCTTTAGGGGGCATATTGGTGAAAATATTGCTACATGGAATATCTGAGATTTCCCTACCTATGTTCTCCAGGAATTTTATGAAATCACAACTTATATTTAAGTCTTTCATTCATCTTGAATTTATTTTTGTATATGGTGTAAGTTGGTGGTTGAGTTTCATTTTTTTGCATATAGCTGTCCAGATCTCCCTACACTATCTGTTGAAGAGGCTATTTTTACATTTTATGCTTCTGCCCCCTTTGTCACATATTAATTGATCATAGAGTCTTGGGTTTATTTCTGGGCTCTCTATTCTGTTCCATTGATCTAGGTGTCTGTTCTTATGCTAGTACCAGACTGTTTTGATTACCGCGGCTTCATAATATAGTTTGATGTGCGGTGTGGTGATCCCTCCTACTTTGTTCTTCTTTCTCAAAATTGCTGCAGCAATTCAGGGTTGTTTATGGTTCCATATAAATTTTTTAAATGTTTGTTCTATATCTATGAAATATGTCATTGTTATTTTATTTATTTATATATGTTTAGAATTTATATTTTTATTTAATTATTGTTCAAGTAAAGTTTCCTGTCTTTTACTCCCATCCCAGCCCACCCCACCCAGTGCTCCCCACCTCCCCCAGCTCCCTTCCATTTCCACCCCACTTAGTTTTTATCCATGTGTCCTTTATACTAGTTCCTGTAAATCCTTCCTCTTTTCCCCCGAAATTCCCTCCCTTCTCCCCTCTGGTCCCAGTCAGCCTGTTCTCTATTTTAGTATCATTGGTTATATGTTGCTTGCTTGTTTTGTTGTTTAGGTTCCTGTTAAAGGTGAGATCATATGGTGTTTGTCTTTCACCACCTGGATTATTTCACTCAGCATGTTTTCCAGTTCCTCCCATGCTGTTGCAAAGAGTAGGAGCTCCTTCTCTTTTTTTCTCCTGTATAGAATTCCATTGTTATTTTAGTAGGGATTGCATTGAATCAATAAATTGCTTTGGGTAGTATGGACATTTTGATGATGTTCATTTTTCCAATCCGTGAACATGGTATGTGCTTCCATTTATTTGTGTCTTCCTTAATTTCTTTCTTCAGTGTTGTGTAGTTTTCTGAGTATAGGTCTTTTACCTCCTTGGTTAGGTTTATTTCTAAGTACTTTGTTTTTCTTGTTGCTGTAGTAAATGGGATGTTTTCCTGATTTCTCTTTCTGATATTTCATTGTTGGTGTACAAAAATGCCTTTGATTTCTGAATATTGACTTTGTATCCCACTGCTTTGCCAAATTCTCCTATTAGGTTGAGTAGTTTTTTGGTGGAGTCCATAAGGTTTTCTATGTACACTGTCATGTTATCTGCAAACAATAACAGCTTTGCTTCCTCCTTCCCAATTTGGATGCCTTCCTCTCCCATATATTGTTTGTCATTGACCTTTTTTGTTTTCAAGATTTCTCATCTATAAAGAGTAGCAAGTATATAAATATGAATAAATATCAGTCTGTAGTTATTTATCTGCTTGCAGGAAAAAATAGGCAAATAGCATTATTTTGCATAGTTTTATAAAACCGATTGATTTTTATAAGAACAGTCACTGTATATAAAGTCTTGTGAGATTCGATGCTGCCATGAGTTTTTGAACAGATGATACTCTGGGACTGGTGGAAGGGAATCAATTTTCCAATAAAGTTCATTCATCTTATTTCCATTATTGTATTTAATCACACTTGTCTTTATTGGCTGTATGTGCTAAATCATTGCAGGTTTAGATTTCCTTGTTCCAGCTTTTGCAGATTCACATTCCATGTTCACATTGGAGTCTTGCTCCTTATTTATATTTCCTCTTTTATTCTAAGTCACACTATTTTCATTATTATATTCATCACTCCTTTTAATCTTTAATGAACTTTTAAGCTATGAATTTTTTATTAGAATGATAATGAAAAATGAAAATTTAACAAATTTAAATGGCAATATTAGCTAATGAAAACACTATGAGCAAAGAGGTAATGCTTGAGGTGAGTTGGATGTTAAGCAAGAGTTTCTGATCAATACAGTCCAAAAACTTCTAAAAGCTTAGAAATATCTAGAACATATTGAGATTTTTTAAAAATCATATTTTATTTGTTATGCTTTTACAGTTGTCTTGATTTTCCCCCTTGGCCTCCCTCCACTCAGCACCCCCCATTCCCTCAGGCAATCCTCCCACCATTGTTCATGTCCATAGGTCATACATAAAAGTTCTTTGGCTCCTCCATTTTCTATACTGTATTATTCTGTAACTAACTATTTATACATCTTAATCACCTCACCCCTTCACCCATTCCCCAAAACCCCTTCTTTTCTGGAAACCATAAAAATGTTCTGTGTATCCATGATTCTGGTTTTCTTGTTTGCTTAGTTTCTTTTTTAGACTCAATTTTCAACAGATACATATTTTTTGCCATTTTATTGTTCATAGTTTTGATCTTTTTCTTAAATAAGTCCCTTTAACACTTCATATAATAATGGTTTCGTGTTGATAAACTCCTCTAGTTTGTTCTTGTCTGGGGAGCTCCTTATTTGCCCTTTGATCTAAATGATAGCTTTGCTGGGTAGAGCAATCTTGGCTGTAGGTCCCTGCTTGTCATGACTTTGAATATTTCTTGCCAATGCCTTCTAGCCTGCAAAGTTTCTTTTGAGAAATCATCTGACAGTCTTATGGGAATTCTCTTGTAGGTAACTAACTTCTTTTCTCTTGCTGTTTTTGATATTCACTCTTTATTTTAACCTTTGGTATTTTAATCATGATATGTCTCGGACTGAGCCTCTTTGTATCCATCTTGTTTGGAACTCTCTTTGCTTCCTGGAATTGCATATCCTTCACCAAATAAAGGAAGTTTTCTTTCATTATATTTTCAAATAGATTCCCTATTTCTTGCTCTTTCTCTTCTCCTCTGGCAGCCCTATGATGCTACTGTTGGACATCTTTAGTAGTCCCAGAGTCTGTTTATACTATCCTCATTTTGGGGGGGATTATTTTTTCTTGTTGTTCTGATTGGTTGTTTTTTGCTTCCTTATGTTCCAAATCATTGATTGGATTCTCAGCTTCATCCACTCTACTATTGTTTCTTTGTAAATTGTTCTTTATTTCAAATAGCATATCCTTCATTTCTGAATGAATTGTTTTTATAATATTGAGGTCCTAACTAAGTTCTTTGAGCATTCTTATAAATGGTGTTTTGAACTTTGCATCTGATAGATTGTTTATCTCCATTTCATTTAGCTCTTTTTCTTGAGTTTTAATCTGTTCTTTCATTTGGGCCATGTTTTGTTTTCTATCATTTTAGCCATCTCTCTGTTTGTTTCTATGTATCAGATAGAGCTGCTTTGACCCCGTGCCTTGGTAGTGTGCCCTAATGCAGTAGGTGTCCTATAGGGTCCAGTGGCATAGCCTCCCCTGTCACCCAGGCTGGGTACTTGAGGTTCACCCTTAGTATGGACTGAGTACACCCTCCTCTTGTAGTTCAGACTTGGTGGCTGTTGGCAGATCAATGGGAGGGGTTTACCCAGGCCAATCAGCTGCAAGGATTGGCTATGAGCACTTACCACTAACCTCTGCTTTCTGTGGAGAATCAGCTGTGCAAGAGCAGGGTGGTGGTGCTCTGACACAGTCTATAGCTGTCCACTGGGTGAGCTGGCCCTGGGGTTTCCCAGGTGAGGCAGGCCAAGCTCAGCCCTCATCTGTGTTTTACCTGAGGCCACACTGTCTGAGGTATAAAGCAATCTGAGATGGCTGCCACTTGTGCTGGGATTGGAGATTCCCAGGCAAAGGCAAGCTGTTACTCTAGGCTCACTGTTGCTAGTGCGAGCACTAGCACTGTTGCTTGCTGTTGCTAGCCTGTGGCTTACCGAGGCCAGATATTTCTTATTTGAGAGGATTTAGGAAGCTGTGAAGCATGAGCCAAGACCAGCCACTAGTATGGAAAAGCAGCTTGGGTGGGTCCATAAGTTCAGTGGGGCAGAGTCTCTGGGGATCTCCAAAGCATGTCAAATAGTGTTAGACAGGTTGATGGAGTCTCAGATATGGCACCATCTTACCAGCTCTGTGGGGGAGGGTTTAGAAAACGGACAATGGCTTCTGCTCTCCTTAATGGCACACACTTCAGTCCCTCCCTTTATGCCACTTGTACCTTTCAAGCTGCTACCCCAGTGCTGGAGCTCAGAGGGAGGGAGTCTGAGTACGTGAGTCTATATGTGGGTTCTTTAAGAAGAACTGTTTGGAGCTCTAGAAGTTTTTTCCACTGACTCAATCCCTACATTTTTACAGCCAGAACTTGTGGGGACTTGTCTTTTTGGCACTGGGATCTTGGGCTGGGGGCCCTGGTGTGGGGCTGAGACTCCTTACTCCTGAGATACCCCTCTCAAATTTTTATCCTCCTCGCATGGGTGAGAGACCATCCCATTTTGCATATACACCCCTCCTACCAGTCTGGATGGATGTGGATTCTTTAATTTTGTAGTTGTCAGACTTTCACTCAACTCGATTTCTGACAGTTCTGAGTGATGGTTGTTCTATATTTGAGTTGCAATTTTGATGTGGTTGTACAAAAAGGTGAGCCATGTCTGCCAATGCCACCATCTTGACCAGAAGTCTCCATAATGAGATTTTAGCAAAAATTGTCATTACTCTTACATTTCAAATTTATTAACTATATGCAAATAGTAGTAAACTTTAAGAATGTTACAATTGCCAACCAGAATCAGGAGCAACCCAGGGTTTGAGGAAAACACTTTGAAAAGTGTTGTCCTGAAGCATTTACTTCAGCATTTAAAAGTCTTGTGCTGTGTTTCAGAGAAGTAGACCTTGAACAACCTGAAGACATGGAAGTTGGCAGAAGAGTTTTACTAATGTACTTGTAGCCAAATCTAGATTCTGACCTGTGTTATTTTAAATTTTACTGTCACCCCAGAAATCCCCTATGCTGTTTTATCAGACTATTTGAAACTGGAAATTTCAGTATTTATGCTCCCTGTCACTACCAGTACCAATAAGTAGAGACAAGGAATGAGTCTTTGTTGGTGCTTTACTCAGATGGCTGATGATCTGAGAAGATGATGGGTTATGCACCCTAAAAACCATCTTAACATCTCATCTCAAGGTAACCTTTTTATAAGGAGGAGAAGGGGTAGGGAGAGGGTTTGGAATTCAGAGGAACAGGTTAGTCAGATAAAAGTTGCAGTCTGGAGATTTTCCAAGCATCCCTTTGTCTGCTGACTAGCTATTCTTTACGTGCATCCAGATGTTTTCTCACAGACTACAATAGCTCAGATACTATCTCAATTTCTTGCAGTCCTCCTGGAGTCAGGGCAGGTCGGGTCATGCATTCCAGTTCCTAGAACAGCAGCTTTCTACATGCATTAGCCACTACGCCTATTGACTATAACCGAAGCTCGAAATTTTTAACTCTTGAGTTCCCCCACAATATCTCTATGCTATAAGTGGCCAACAGCCATTTTAGTCATTTTTGAGAGCTGGGAGGTTTGAATCATGTTTTTAATTTTTAACAGTAACCTTGCTCCTGGTTTAAAATTTTTTTAATTACCAAAAGGTTTAGGGGAAAAAAGCCCACACACAATTCCCCTGACCCTCTCACACCAAAATCCCACTCCCTGAAAGCACCCACTTTAAACATTTAGCTTTAGTTCCTGTGTTATTTTCTTCCACACATCTATATGTTTATTGCTTTCTCTTAATTCACCAATTGTACATTTGGTGAATGTACAATTACATTTTTCTATTACATTTTTATGATGGCAGGTAATCTGTGCTCTCTTACATTCTTCCTCCGCCTTTTTTTCCCAGTATGGCATGATCACAAGATTTAGTTAAGTTCATATCATGTTTCCATTGGTATATTCAAACATTTCACTTCATTGGACCAAGTAGAGCCCACTGACTTTTCCTGCACGACCTTCCTACCCCACCTCCACAAGGAATTCATTGTCTCTTTTTTTCATTTGTTTGGCATTCTTCAAATCTCTTTTTTCCAAATTGGGGTTTTATTTTTTCAGTTCAAGTTTTCTGGACCTCCTACGGATCAATATTTACCTACAGGATGGGTGCTCAAAACAAATCAAAACTTTTCTTTTTCACTCTCCACCACATTGTTTTTCTGCTGTACCTTCTTGGACATTTCCTAGACTTATTTTCCAATTTTCCAAGTGATGTCTTTAATCCTGCTTTTTTTTTAAATTGCCCAGAGTTCCTCATTTGTTCTTACAATTAAAAAAATGGAATCTAATTCCTTGACTGTGGATGAACATCTGAGGGTATCCTTCCTGCATTGTCCCCATTTGCTATCTTTCCCTCTCTGCCGCTCTCTGCTTCTCCTTCTCTCCCTCTCTGTGTGTGCATAGTGGGTCTTACTGACTGAGTAGTCAGCTTCACTGTAGAGTAGTAGAGTGTTCAGTTGTCTTTTGTTTTTTTATTGGTCTCACCCAGTGTTAGTGTCTTTCAGTTTTTTCTTTGGTCTGGTTGTTGAGTGGAGATGTGAGGTCTTATTGCTTAACATGTAATTTCCTGTGTTCATTTGCCAGAACTTTCCAGACCTTTCTTGGCACCAGATTCCCCCATCCCTGAGCCTTTCAAAAGTACTGCGGGGCAGACGGACTTGCTTTCCACCATATCTCCCTTCGCAATTCCCTGCATTGCCTGTTTCTTCACTCTGATGATCATGCCCCTACTCATGTCGGATTCACATGGGAATACAGATTTATTTTGGAATCGTCAAAATCTGACTTTTCATTTCATTTCTGTTCTCATTTTAGGCTTATTTAAAAATGAATAAGGGGTTAAAAGGTATTTCCTTTGCCATTTTGTACCTGGTAGTGGGATTAGTCTGGTCTGAGCTGATAATGCCTCCTCCAGCTTCTTAACTGTTTCAAGCCAAACTCAGGGGTGCGATATCAGCCCAGGAGGAGAGGAGCACCATGCTTTGCCAGTATAGGACTCATTTAAGTTTACTCAGCCACTTAAGCCAGAGATCCCATGAGTTTCAATAATTCAAGAAACTATTCACAGCATGCTTCATGGAAACAGTTGTGGAAAAGCCATTCCTGAGTTCTCAGGATTTTTGGAGCCTTGGGTTATGTGTTCTCAGGCAGCTGACTGTACTACTAACCAAATAAAATGGACCACTAAGACCATTCACCGAACGGTAGTTAATTCTTACTAGGCGACACAGGGTGAAGGCTGCATGGTCACTGCTGCCCCAGCATGCGTAGGCACCTCAGACTGTTCCATCGGGATGTGGGACCCACCCTCAGAGGCAGGAGGAAGGAAGTCACCTGGCAGTCGGAAGCCACTGCGGTGATTTCCCAGCCTTGCATCTTGGCTTAGATCACAGAGTGACTTAAGGTCTTCAAGAATCCAATAACCCCTCTAAAAATCACTAGAATTTTAGTTCACACCTCTATATTTCACCTGTACCTATCTTTATATATCTCTATCTATAGTTATATTTGTGTCTATGTCTGGTATATTTGACCCTACAAGGAACTAAGGATATACGTAGAAGTGAATTTTCTAGTTAATTTTATTAATTATTTGTGGGTTGCTATATATTTTCCTGTTTTCCAAAAACACTTTATGTAGATTAAAAGATACACACGAAGAACACCACTCTTGAGAGAGGAAGGCCCCCTACACCGGCTCACTCTCAACATCTGTGAGATCATGTGATGGAGTGGGTGCGGCGCGAGTTCATGTGATGGGAGAGGAAAACACATGATAACTAATCTCTCAGCATCTTAGTTTTTAATGATCTATTTATGCCCTAGCTTATGAGAGGTGAATCACACAATCTTTTTTTTTAAATATTTTATTTATTTATCTTTAGATGGGAAGGGAAGAAGGGAAATATCAATGTATGGTTGTCTGTCATGAGTTCCCTGCTGGGAACTGGCCTGCAACCCAGGCATGTGCCCTGACTGGGAATCAAACCGCAATCCTCTGGTTTGCAGGCCCATGCTCAATCCACTGAGCTACGCCAGCCAGGGCGAATCACACAATCTTAGCTTTGAACTTTCTGGTACCAAGGCAGGATAGGAATGGCAATCAGCTGTATGATTCACAGGGCCCTGAACTTAAACAAGAGATGATATTATTCCTTGTATTAAGAACAGAGAGAAATACATCCCCAGGTTCTACTGTCTATTATTGCCACCATGTTTCTCCTAGTCAATGAGGCAACAGGTTTTATGGGGTGGTGTCTCATCATTCCCTTCAGTCACATCATAAATACCTCAGGAGAGTAATCTGGGGCTGCAACAAGCCTACAGAGGACAGGACACTGGTCACTCACACACTATCTTCATGGCCAGGCTTCATCTAGGAATAACTCTGAGGCTGTCATTAGGAATGAGTAAATAGCTTACCTTCCAGGCCTCAGTTACTTGAAATTAAAAGCAAAAGGCAAAGGATAGAATGGAGTTTGGCATATGATAAGCACTCCATGTCTATTTAATAAAAAAATGAATGAAATTCTTTATTTCAGCTATTTTTACTGGAAAACTAATATAATGGACAATACACATTCTGAGGTTTTGTGTGGTAGATTCAAAATATAATTTTGCCTAGTTCTTGATGACTCGGTTCTGCTGTAATGGACACCAGTGGTGGTCTCACTGGAGGCCTAGATGCCTCAACCCGCTTGCTCCCGGACTCCAAAGTAGAATGTTGCATCTGTTCTTCAATATATGTTTCGGAGTTCTCGCTCCTGTATCCACAGCAGTTTCCAGGTTTATTTTTGATTATTGGCAGCAGGTATGCTTCTCCCAGCCGTTTTTCCCCCTCTGTATAGCTGTTGGTTGAATTAAAAAAAAGAAGTTGTTTGATTAGCAGGTAAGAATTGACCAAAAAATAGGAGTAAATAAGCCTTGAGTTATGGCCACAGAGATTCCCATATTAGTAAAACACACAAGTTTTTGTGCACATATTCTTCTGTAAGTTTCCTTTCATGGCTCGGATGACTTTTTATCTTGCTATTTACTCTTGGCTGTGGTTTTAGATGGTTGAATTTACCAGGTAAATAATCCTGGGACAAATGCAATATTAATCTACACAGGATATAGTGCCATGTAGAGTAAGGTGTCAGCAGGAGAATTTCTTACAAATTATTTCATCAGAAAGAGATGGCAGAAGTGTCGTTGGGGAAGTCACCTTGTTATGTGCATTACAGACAAGGTGAGCAAGAGCTCCGGGTGATTGCGGACCAGATAAACCAGACTGTCACACCCTTGAGTCATGCAAGTGTATTGCCAAGAGGCATTGAAGGCCCAGGGTTTGGAGATTGAATGTCCTAGATACCCTTCTGCACCCACCTGAAACATCTGCCTGCCTGCACTTAGAGAAAGAGTTGGATGGTTAGTCAATGCCACTCTATCATTTTCACATTCCATGGGTGGAGTGAAAAGAACACTCCTTTCTCTCTGTAATTCAGCCATGTTGCATCCAATTGTCACTCAGCGATTTCACTGTTTACCCTGAACATTTTTAGCTACCTAGAGACATTTGGAAATGGCACAACAAAATGCAGAGACAGTATAACACCATATGACCTTAAGGAGTTCATGTTTAGCAGCATGAACAAGGTTATTTGGTTTTAAGTTGATCATTGCAGTTCAGTAAACTTCAGAGATAAAGTGTTTCAAGAGAATAAGAAATGTATGATCTGTAAGACGTTTTCTCACGAGAAAATAGTGTAACCCAGCATGACATAGTAAAGAATGCATTGAGAATATTTTTAAATTTTATAAAATTTAGCCCACACTCTCTACCTACTTGGGCATAGTGTTCCCATTTTAATCAGATAATCAGCTGCTGGCAACTGAGCTCGTTGATGCTGTTACCAACTTGACTAATGAAACAAGGTGTTTGGAACACGAATCCATTTATTCCTTTAAAAGCAAATCACTTATCTATGTTTCTGAAATTTATTCCCACACACCCACCACCTTGATCTTTATCAAATTATTTTTAAAATACATCTCTTTTATTTCTAAATACATCTCTCTTCTGTAAAAAATGTGCTTCATAGTTGGTGATTATTGCATTGTCAATTAGCTTGTACAACTTACGGTAAGGTTATGTTAAAACTACATTATTCCAACTTTAAATAAATCACTCAACTGAGGGCAGAGGTAGCCCAGAGAAAGTAACCTTCTTCACTGAGCCACCTGAGCCCACTTGCAGAATTAATCGACCTACACACACAACCCCTGTTCACAATCGATCCAGAGTGCCCTCCAGCGAGCCTGCCTCCTGCACCTTCCTTTTTAATCTCATCACTGAGAAAGCTTGGGAGCCATGAGGACTACCCGTCCTGATGAATTTAGCCGGGCTAACACTGAGGGTGCGAGCTGGGAAAGAGGATTGAGCCTTTGCTCATGCACAACGTGAGCTGAAGAGAGCCCTGCTCTCCGTTGTTCCAAAAGGTGAGGCAGGAAGAAGTTCTTGTCAGGAAAAAAATGCAACCTTCTTATATACTTTTCTCTCTTCCTGACATGCCAGAACTTATATATTTACCACCTGGAATTTTCTAAACCCCACTTAAGTAAATCGTCTTTTTAAGAAGACTAAAATATACAGAGAACTAGAAAGTTTTAAGCATCGAGTGAATACTTTGATGTTTTCCAAGCCTACCTAATAATGCTCTTTTTTGTGGAGCACTAGGGAAAAATGATGAAACGTTTACAGTGATCTTCTCTATGGAAGAGCAACAAGAGATGCATGAACCTATTTCTGAGTTAGAGCAGATTAAGCACTGGCCCACTTGTGGGTTCAATCTCCAGTTAGGGCACATACAAGAAGCAACCAATGAAAGCATGAATAATGGAACAACAAATTGATGTTTTTCTCTTTCTTTCCTATCTTCTCTCTCTCTAAAATCAATCAATAAAAAAAGAATTAATGCAAATTAAAATACAGCCTACTCAAAGTTAATTCTTATTTTGAGTAATTTATTTTGGTCACTATTTGGGGAAAAAAAGCCAAAAAACCAACCCACTCAATAACCGGGGGCACATCGTCAGATACTACTGAAGCTAATCCTGAAGAAGAGACAATATTTTCTGCCCTTAGACATCAGTTGCAAATTTTAGGAAGACATTTCTGAACTATGAGCTTTTATACACTTAATAATATCAAATAGATGATTTCAATAAATTAATTTCTGTTGAATTGATGGCGAGCTGAAAGGATAATGTACTTTAAGATAAGCATTTAGATTTATTATCACTGGAGACTGTGTTTGAATTTATACTCTTGTCCTGGATATTAAAGCCTTGTTTCTGTGCTATGTGGGATGTGGGTGTGCGGTGTACCTGTTAGACCTGAATTAGTATCTGTCGAACCACCTGAGGGCAGTTCTTTCCTCCACTGAGGTATTTCCTCCTTTCCCTTAGGAAAGTAAAGATAGGATGACCTTGTTCACAAGACAGGTGTTGATTTACTGCATTTAATAGTAGGTTAAAATAATTTGAAATGAAACATTGCTCGAAACAATGACTTTTCTATCTGTGGCAGATGGCCTTTCTCAAAGATATCTGAAGATAACTGCAATTCCACATTATCTTCTGATGCGGATCCTAGCCTGCAGGATCTGTGCATTGTGGTTGTTAGTGAACAATTATGCACAGACAAAGAAGTCCTGTGGAAAAAAAGGGGTGGCATGGCCACTCTCTGAGAGAGAACGAGCCCTGGTCTCTGCCTGGACAGGGTTTTACTGCTTTTCTGAGTACATTACAAGGAGGATGGTCCTCATGTGGTACGCACAGGTTCACTGCAGGGGATTGCCTTTTACAGATAACAAAGGAAAGAATGTTGCTAGAAACTTCAAAGAGAGGAATGTTGCAGACCAAGGGGAAAAGTGGTTGAACTAGTAACACTCCATACTTGGGAGGTTTAGCACAAACTTTAGGAAGTTACAGTAAGCACTTTCTGTCTCAATTCAGGGTGTGGGAGTTTTAGCAAAAGCAAGTCTCATAGCAGTCTAGGTACAATGCAGTCCTGATTCTCCACGGGAAAAACTCTCCATGGCCATGGTCCTGTGTGCTGACTCACTTCCCACTGCGTTTCCATGTGGGAGCTGAGCTGCATTTCCATGCCACATGAAAAGGCTCTCTACAATCTTCTACAATGTGATCTTGACTATTGGGAACCGCCCTGCCTGGTTTCAGAAGCTGTAACCCCCCACGACTAAGGCTGAGTGAGAGACCTTGGGACCAAAAGCCACTAAGGAGACAAAGCCCATGTCCTTGGCAGGGGCACTACTTCTTCCCCCTTTACTTCACCCTGGTTGGCCCCGAGCCTGACTGGTTAGCTAATGACGGGCAAAATTCCTTGAAGGAGGGGTGACCTAAGATAGGCATGGTCATGGAGGGGCCCTCAGGGAAGAACTTGGGGGGCTATAGAAAAAGGAAGTGATGGACCCTCACCCCTCATATTTGACATAGCCTGAGTCCTCATTCTGTCTACAAAAAGTCTCCTAATCTGTTGGCTGCCTTACTTCCCCTGAATGACTTAAGCCTGAAACAATGCAGGAGGCGGGTGCAGCCCTGTGCTGGAAGGGTGGGTTCCCCGGGGCGATCACATCTAAGAAAGAATGCTTCAAATCCCGTGAAACCTGCTTTGCTAATAAGGTCAATTTAAATAATAAGGGTCCAAGCATGAAATGAGTTTATTCTTCAAAGTCTTTTGGCCATTTAGCTATCTGACCCTGACTCTAAAGAAGCCCTCATAGTTCTTTGAATGTTATCTGTCGTTGGATCATTACTGCCTGACAATGATTGATGAGCTTTACTTATACGCCCTGCATTTCTATGCAAATAAACCCAATAAAAGCCCTTTGAGGAACAGGCTCCTGGCCCTTCCCCTTTGAAAGATAGTCCACCTCTCCTCCCCAAGCAGATCATGTCTTGGTAGACTTATTCTCATCCATGGTGGCTGGAGGGGGGTGGGTGGGGGAGGTGGTGCCCCGTGGGCAGAGTCCCCCCACACTTGATACTCACTCAACAGGAGATAGAGTTTCTATATTTTCTTATATTTAAATGCACCCCATGGCTGCTTTGACTATAAAATGCAGTTGGAGGGATGCTGTGCTAGTGGTTACTGGTACAGCCCTCAATTGAATAGGACTAATTATCTACCCTAGCTATTAAGAAACTGCTTTTGCACCATGCTCCCTTTCCATACGCCTCCCCTCTGAACTGCTGTTCTAAGCAGGAGAAGTCCAAGTCAGAGTCGTGTGCACAGACACAGGCTGGTGCTCTGGTTCCCAGCCCTAGCTGGCCTCCCAGCAGTTGCTGTTGACTGTCAGCCATTTCAGTGAGCCGTCTTAGGTGTCCAGTCCAATGAAAGCTTCAGATCACTGCATTCCCAGGTGACCTCTGACCACCACTGCATGAGAGATCCCAAGGAAGAACCTTCCAGCTGAGCACTGCCCATCCCCAGAACCATGAGAGAAAGAGTACTTTACCTTATGGAAAGTGTGGATACAATTAAAGAAATGAGTTGTGCTTGATATATAAAAACCATATTAAACTATTTAAAAACATTTCCTTTCCAAGTCGAGCTCTGAGGGTTAAAGATAACATTCCTTATTGCTAGACTCTAAATTCCTTTAGGTAAGGAAATACGACTATTCTGCTTTGAACCTCTGACATTCAACAGTGTTTTGTTCTTAGAAGGTGCTCAATAGATGGTCACTAGATAAATACCTCTTCCCTTTCACGTTACACTCAGTCTAATTTTCCTACTCATGGAAATCCCTGTTTGATTGCAATGAGTTATTTTATAAATTGAGTTTATAATTTTATCCTCTGATTGCATAAGAGTGTGGTTTGATAAGTTAACAAATTTCAACACATATTTGGGAGGTGATTAGTCATATTAATACTTACATAAGGTTTTATCATCATATATATAATGTATGTTTCTATAGATATTTACACATAAAACAGACTGAATATTCATTAATTTTTTATCCCATGGACTCAGAGAAGAATAATGAAGTTTATTTTTATAGCTAAAGTTTAAATATAAAAATTTGATAGGTAAGATTATAGATGTGCTATTTATCTTCTTATGATAATACTCTCAAATATTTTAAAGGCCTGTTAGTAAACAAGTAAAATGGTAACTTGTAGTATTTACTTATTCATAAAAGAAAGTATTTAATAGGGCTCTTTATCCAGACTTCCTTAGCATTTTCTTTTAAGGAATTACCATAATTTAATGTAAATCACACAGCAATAGTAAAGCCTTGCTGAGCTTGAGTATGATTTCCCACAGCAAGCATGGATTTTACAGCCCGAGTGAGTCTAGATTTCAACTCACAGATACGTCAGACCTGCAGCCTGCAGGTCTCATGTGGCTCAGGGTGGCTGTGAATGTGGCCCAACACAAAATCATACATTTATTTAGAACTTTATGAGATTGTTATTTGTGATTATGTGTCACAAAGTATTTAATGTGTGGCCAAGACAACTCTTCTTCCAGTGTGGTCCAGGGATGCCAAAAGGTTGGATACCCCTGTATGTAAGCTCCAACCCTTACTGCTTGGTGATCATAGTCTAATTACTCAATCTCTTTGTTCAATTTCCTCAAATCTCATAGAGTTTGCAAGGTGCTTGCATTACACCTAGGACATGGTAGATGATCAACAAATATTAGATCCCTTTGCTTCCCCTCTGTTGGACACAAATCTGTGTAGTTCTAAAATTAACGAGTTCCCTTTCGTACAGCATCTATCTTGATAGCATTGATAGATGTGTCAGAAAATAGTGTTTATCCTAAGCTTGAAGTCTTCCTGATTCTAATTATCACATCTGTCAGCTGATTCTTGACTCCCTCATTCTTTATTTCTTCTAATTCTTGTTCTACTACTTAGACATCCCTAATTTTAACCTCTCCCTCCCTCCCTTCCTTAAATACTCTATTGATACCCAGTGGCACCATTGTCTTCTCTGGGGACAAAACAGTAAATAGTAAATCTCTGTTCTTACGGAGTTTGCATCCCAGGAAGGGAGATAGACAATAAACACATAATCATGAAATGTAAGATAGTGAAGAAACAAATAAAGCAGGGTTTGGGAGTAGAAAGTGAGGGGAGTCAGATAGGATGGTAATGATGGGCCTCTCAGAGGATGGTTAATAGGCAGGAGCTCCAAAGAGCCAAAACTTCATTAAGACCTGTGGGGAAGTGAGAAGATACCTGCTGCGCATTTTGTGTTAAGTTCTCTTATCTGGCCTAAGCTGGGCCAGAGAAATCCTCCCAGCCCCACCAGGAATGTGAACTTGCTGTAGCTGGGTGTGTGAGGTGATCACATTCCAGCAAGAGTACTTGTGAGATACAGAGATCAGCCTGCAAAGTGAGAGAAGAGAGTGCTTGCACCAGCAGAAGCAGGATGAGACCCTATCAACTTGCCAGACTCTGTTTCTAGCCTGGTGAGCCCATCTCTACTCCTGCCCTTGGGTTCTATGAGACACCTCTGTGACTTTCCAGTCAATCTTTCCTTTCTCGCTTTTTGTTGAGGTAGTTGATTTGATGAAATTGGATTCGATGTGATCACAAAGTCCTAACCAATTATTGCCCCTTCGATGACTGAGGGATGTATAATAACTTTTTAAAAAGAAAATATATAAAAGGAGAATGCAATGGTTAATTTAGGTGTCAACTTGACTGGGCTAAGGGATGCCCAGATAGCTGGTAAATGCTATTTCTGAGTGAGTCTTTCTGGAACAGATGGTATTGATTCCCCTGGGGGCCTGAATAGAACAAAAATGAGGAAGGACAAATTCTTGAGCTCAGACATTCATCTCTGTCCTCACACAGCTCCTGCTTCTTGGACCATCAGTCTTTGGAACCTAGACCAGTGGCCTCTGACAAGTTCTGTTACAAGCTTGGCTCACTTCTTTTCAGTCTCAGGCTTATGGAGCGTGGGAAAAAAAAACCACACACACACACACACACACACACACAGGTTAGCAAAAGCAAGTTTACAGTTGTATGTGAAACACAGTTTATTCTTTTATTACTTATTAATTTGTATTTTTTCATATAAACAATTGTAAACTGACTCTTGCCTGCAATGTGTGTGTGTGTGTGTGTGTGTGTGTGTGTGTGGTTGTATCTATATTCTTCTGTTGCCTCTGTTTCTCTGGAGAACCTGAGAATAACCCGACTCCTCCAGGCCACAGCTTTTCCCCATGAATACCTGAAGCACTGCCTGCATTTTTCATGTTTCTATTCCATGTGTTTATAGCTATATACAATTTCCCCAAACATTTCTCCTTCACCTTTTACTTCTCTTTCTCTTTCACTTTTCTATTATTTTTTTAGTTTTTTTCAAAATCTTTTCTTTACACTAATTTTCATTTCATGTTATTGTTTTCATTGTGTGTCAGTGACGATTTCTTATAATTTGTCTCTTCTCTCTTCTTACACTGGAACAATCCCAAGATCACAGAGGAAAGATTTTGCTTAGTTGAGCAGATCTGAGCCTGTCAGCCACCATGGTAGGCTCTCCTCTTTCTCCATTTTCTGCTATAAGCAATTCCAATAGGCTAGGATTGCTATAATGGCCTACTGTGAACAAGCAGGGGATCTCTGGATGAGAGTTAAGATTATACTGTGAGCACTAGAGGCCTTGTTTCCAAACGTTTTACATGCAACCCAGTCTATACAAGCATTTCAGTGTCCTTTTCCAAAGCTGAATCTCTTTCTCTCATACTCGCTGAGGTGTATAATACGTGACTAGAAATCTCCAACAATAATTTCACCGGTAGCAGCTTTTTTTCAGAGTTCTTCCTGTCCTCAGCCCACCCTTAATCTATGAAGTTTTGTCTGGTGCAAATGGTTGCTTACAAGTCAGGGTTACTTTCTTTGTAGGGACGTTAAGGCGTTTACGCTGAGATTCCTGGGGTGGCTGCAGTGAGGAGACTAGCAGGAGGTCCCTGTTACTCGACTTTGCATGTGGTCTTACTCATTTTCCAAGGAGCCATGATAGAGCATTCACCCTTCCTGGATATGTTTGAAGTCACGTGGCTATAGAACGTTGACCCAGCCCTAACTTCGAGAATGTACACAGGGGCATAAATGCAAATGTATTTCTAGGAAGTGCTCATGGGCTCATTAGTTCCCCCGAGTGATCACGGAGTCCTCCATCTCAGGTACATTTTTGAGGGGTGTGTGTTCAACTCTAGGTCTGTACTAGCTACTGTGCTAAGGATTTTAGATATAGTAACACATTTAACTCTCACAAGGAATGTTTGAGGTGAGGCTTTGTTAGTATTCCTGTTTTAAAGATGAGGATGTGTCTCGGCCTGTCGAAGCCTGCACAGGTAGGAAAGTGGCTGGACTTAAACTCGCCGCGATGCAATTTCCCAGTCAGTGATCTTCACCACTATGCTATGTTACCTCTTCCCCAGTATATAGAAAATGTAATATACACAGTTACACACAAATGAACACTTAATACTGGCTTTATGGCCCCACATGTAATCAGTCTGTGTTCTGTATGTCGTACTGGTTTGTGAGCACCCCCTGGCCAGTGCCCCCCTTCCTCCCAGCACCCCAGAGGTACTCCCAACCACTAAATGTCATCACCCCAATTTCCAATGTGACTGGACTCTGAGCATCTTATACTTTGTGCCATCCCAAGTTATGTCATGACTCTTTCCTTTTCCTTCTTCTCAAAGAGGAAAATGAACTCTCATGGTGACTGTGGCCCAGAATCCTTCCCTTGCCCTTAGAGTGAGCCAATCAATAGCTCTCCCCACAGTCCTTGCTGCGCTGACAGCCCGCAATGCATTCATTAATGGCGTTGCTCTTTGCCAGGTCAAAAGACGGTCTTGCTAGAAAATAAATTTATTACTCCTTCCCCCTCCCCCTCGGTGACTCCTACTTTACTGTTTCCTATTAAAAAGCTCTGGAAGCCCTTTGTCTTGTCCAACAATACCATGGAAATAATCCTGGTTTTTTAAAGTGTCATTTATGGTAAATGCAGTTTCTACTTGGTTAATCTGCACATGGTCAGTCTTGTATATTCAATCTGGCAGCAAAATGCTTACATTTTTCCTTCCTCTGAAGTTAATATAAAAAGTGGGTCACAGTGCTATCACTTATGAGAGATGCTGAATTAGAGAATAATTCCCTGTTGCTTTCTTCTTGCTGGAGTTTGATGGACTGACTTTAATATATTCTAGGGGACAGGACTGGTTTGTTCGATTGGTTTGAACGTCATTCTGATGAGGCCGAGAGTATACACCCCATCTCTGCGGGATGCGAGTGTGCCCCCCCTGGGCACTGGATGTCCCATTCTCCCTGTGCATCTGCACAAGGGGGAGGAGACACAAAGACATTCCCACTCCAAGCACACACCTCACACACCTCACATGCTGGGTAGAAGGCTACTGTATATTCTATTTAGTTCATAGTGTCACACATCTTGCTTACGGGAGGCATTTAAGGGAAGATCAGTAAATTCAAAGGAAAATACCATCTGAATAGTAACAGTATGACTTGAGTATGACTTGTCCCTTTGGAAGACACGTAGAAAATGCATGCAAGCAGAAACAGTATGGTGAGCAAGGCAGTGAAATACCTGTGAACTGGCTGCTCTTTCTTCGATGTCTTGATTCCATTCTCCCTGGGAAGGGGGATGTTCCTAGGTTCGCGATTGAATTTAAGGGAGTTGGGGAAACTGTTCAAGCTCTTTGCTCAGAAAGGACTGAAGCAACTCACAACTTATCACATCTGATTGCAGGCAACAGAATGATGTTAGAGGCCTCCCTTTTAGGATTTTGGGTAGTTGCTCAAGCTTCAGTCTTTGAAAAGCTGGAAGTCTGGACATAAGAGTATGTTAAAGAATATTTGCCTTTAAGCATAGGCTTCATTGTGCTATGTATTATTTTTTAGTGTTCGCTCAGCACAGACATACATACTAGGTTCTCAGTGGCTGTGGCACCGTTATCTTTGTGTGGTTCAGCTGACATAACTTGCCTGCTTCTTTTCTTCTGGTCTGCATAGCTTTTGATTTAAGAAATGATTACATCTGTTTCCTCTAATCAAAACTTGCTCTACCTAGTAGCAGTGACAGAGTTTTCCTGTGTCTTCAGCTTGGGTTTCTTTCTCAAGCTTTTCTACCCTTTGGCATGTTTCTTAAACTTGTAATCTGGTGATGTCTCTTTTTAGAACACCCAAGAAGCAGGGATTCAAAGTTCCAAAGCTAGGAAATCCTGCCCCCAAGCTCTTCCCCACCAGGAGTATGTTGCCTTCTTGCTGCCTTAAAAGAACCAAAGAGCAGGTCCCATGTCTGTGAGCCCCAAGACTATTACCCAAGACAGATCTTTGGGATAAGACCAGTGGGCCAGACTCACAGATACTTATTTGCAGCTACTTAAAATTAAAAAAGCAACCCCAAACCCTACAGTAGTGACATAGTTGAGAAAATAAGTGAGTTTGAGGGCAGGTGGTACAACTCATTGTCAGTAACCACAGGATATCGCACAAACACTCTCACTTCCATCCTTCTGCTCCTGTTTCTCAGCTCTCCCAGCAGGTGTCACTATGATCACAGAACAAACATTCCACAGCATGGTACGTAACTTTATTTTTCTAGCATAATAATTTAAAGTATTTACACACTGCACACTCACAGTTTTACACAGATACTTATTCATATACCTATGAACCACATCTAAAGACCCGACACACTGTGGGATTTCCAAGCATAAAAAGGGGGCAAAAAATGTTTTGAGTCTTTTAAAGACAGCCATGTGGAGCATCTGCGAAAACCAGTGTGTTCCTCCAAGTTTTAAACTCCCCAGGAGACCTTTGAACAGCTACAGCCTATCCATGTGTTGCTATGACCCCAAACTCTTTTGGTTAAGGAGGATTTCAAGAACCAACATGTGCAATAGCATTTTCTCTAGAAATCCTAGAAAAGAAACAGGAGATAATAAAGTTGCCCCTCTCCAGAGAAACACGTGCATTTCTGAAACAGTTATGTGTGAGGGACTCTGAGCATGTCCACAAGGACATGGGTTAAGGGAGAATAGCTGAACACACTAGTACCAATCCAGTGATGTAGGGTGGTTTTAAGCATCCTTTCCAGGTAAATGGTATGACAAAATGACCCAATTTTCTTTTCCTATTAGTCAGGGTGGTTGTTCTGCTTTCCCTACAAAGGCTACAGGTACATTAACCGTACACTAAACCCAGATACTATAGGAAGTTCTACCCTTCTTTTCACTTCTATAGTATTTGCACACTTATTTTTTTAGACTGGGCAGAATATTCTCTTATATAGCAGAAGGTGGAAAGGTTTGCCACCTCTGGATGAGTAGTTGCAGTGCCATCCTGTGGCTGGACGATAGATCAGTTCCCTAAGAGAAAGAACTTCACCTGCCAGCTTGGGCCTCTGTTAGTGCCACTAACTAACCCATGACACACAGCACGAGGAAGAGCTACCTGGCTAACTACCACAGCACCATCTTCACCCAAATTACTATAATATGTAAAGCTTATTCACTCTTGTTTACATTAAAGTTAAGGCAAATTGCAAATTCTATCACCTTTTCTTGGAATCAAACTCATTTTAGATGTAATACAAACCTAGCTATTGTGCAGTTGACTTTCTCAGTTACGGTGCTTGATGTCATTGGTAGTGTTTTCCTTTCACAGGGGAGTGCTGATAAGGGAATTAGGTAAGATTTTTTACTTTATAGGGGACTTTATGAAGTTACATAAGTAGCTAAATAATATTCACCTACAGATGTTAAGAGGGGTACTAGCTCATCAAAGAGAGACCACCTGGGGAGCAACGCTGCTTAAGGAGAATGTTTAGATTAACTAGCACCCAGAGTTTGGCTGCATCTTGAGTCAGGACGAGACGTGTTTGTCATTGACACCCTAGGGCATTCCATCACTCGGACAGATGTGTCCAAGGCTACGGACTGGAAAACTTTGTGATGGGATCTGGGCCTCAGTACAGAATCTGCAACCCCGGGTGCCCAGGCGGAGGCGGGCTCACTGCGGGTGGAGACAGGGGCAGTGTGTTTCTGGGCCTGAAGAGTTGAGGAGGGAAGGCTAAGACCCTGGGCTTGCACAAATTAGAGACTACATCACTGAAGACAAGCATAACCACTAAAGTTACGGTTTTGTGTTTTGTTTGTTCAATGCAAAAGAGTTAAAAGAGGAAAAAGACTACTGTTTAAGTAGGGACATGGGATGAGAAAAAGACTGAGAGCTACTGGAGTCTAGCAAAGTGCCTGGTATTTACCTGTGAAATTGCCATCTCTAGCCCCTTCTGACCTACAGAAACAGCAGTTTCAAACGGCCCAACTTAATCCACCAGAAGTGCTCAGGTACAACAATCCGAGTTTAGTAAGGACTGGTGGTGGTATTCTCCCCACCCTCTGGAAAAGGGACAGCTGTGGAGGGGGTAAAGGCCTTCTAGACATCAGTCATCAACAGTCAAAAGCACCTGTAAGGCGGAGTGAACGATCCTTCTGAATCGAGTGAGGACAGTGAGGGCAGAAGTGCTGGGGACGCTGCACCAGGAGGCGAGTGTCAGCTGCACACCGCGGAAATCAGTAGCAATGGGAGGGCGGAAGGGAACGGCCGGGAACAGCCACAGGCATCGCCACTGTTCGCGTCCAAAGGGGACGCTGTGTGCGGTGTCTGTGTATAGGTACTCTACATACTGAACAGGTACACACATAAATATTTAATATATAAAAAATAAAGTGCTTTCTAACAGGTCCCCTGGCAGGGACATTATAAAACTTTTCACAAAACTGCAAAATAAAATCAATACAATCAAAGAACACTACATCCAACATATGTGAAAACAACCAAACATAATATGTACAATCTGGTGGGTGTCCCAGAACAAACATCCTGTCATATACATGGTATATACAGATATACTCTTTTACGCAATATATTATGACAATATATATTTTAGAATTTTGTTATAGACAAAAAAATAACAGACAGCCCCTACAAAAACACAAGACAGATCAAGCACGTGAGCCCCAGGCCGAGAGGCAGGCGGCTGCCTCCGCGGGGCGTCTCCTGACCGCTGCTCGGGAAGATGTGCCAGCGCTCCTTCCTCGGGTGCAGCGCCTCCACGTCGGCCAAGGCACTGTGGGCTGCTGCGGTGAAGTTGGCGTCACCGGTGGTGAGCAGGTCGAAGACGCAGGACTGGAAATAGATGTCCTTCACGGGCATCTTCTCGTGGCACTGGGCGCTGGCAGTCTCCAGTGTGTAGCCGGGCCAGGCCTGTCCCAGGGGGTGGTGCGGCAGGGTGTGCCCCAGGATGGCGGACACCTGGCCCTGCCCGTCATCGATGCGCTCGCTCAGGGGGCAGCCGTTCACACACAGCTGCAGGTCCTGGCTTTCCTCGTAGGACATGGCCAGGTCTTCGGGCACGCGGACGGCGAGGGTCAGGTAGCGACCCAGCTGGCGCACGAACACCGTGGTCCCGATGTAGCGGGCATGCATCTCCACGTGGCGGCCGCTCTCCCGTTCCACGATGCGCAGGCTCTTGGCGCCGCCGCCCCCGCCGCTGGTGCTGCCATCCACAAAGGCCGCGGGCAGGTCGTCTGTCACAGCTTGGTACACTTTCTGATCTGTACACTCACGGTGGGCTTTGAAGATGATGGTGATCTGTGGGAAGGAACGTGCATGAAGTTGAACACTGTGGGAGGAAAACAGGACAGTGCCTCCCCACCGGAGCTGAATGGCTAGAGAAAGACGCTCCAAATTCAGCCCCTCTGCTCCTGCCTAATGAATGAACGGTGCTGCTGGGAGGGAAAGCAAGTCCTACGTACTGCCCTGACTGGCATGGCTCAGTTGGCTGGATCTAGTTTCACAACGCCCAAGGTCACCAGCTCGATTTCCCGTCAGGGCACACGTCTGGGTTGTGGGTTCAGTCCCCAGTTGGGGCATGTACCAGAGGCAACTGATTGCTATTTCCCTCTTTTTCTCTCTCCCTTCCCCTCTCTCTAAAAATAAATAAATACCATCTTAATTTTTTTAAAAAGTCCTATATATTTTTAGAATGAAAATTCAACAGAAGTGCAGGGAATGTGCATCGGAAAACAAAACAAAAAGAACCCATCTTTACTCTGCTAAGATCGGACATTGTTCCTGTTGAGCTATAGATAGGCAGTTTTTATCGATCATTTATATCTGGTCTCTTTGCAAAAACAGACGAGCAAGTGGTATAGCTCTGAGAAAAAAAAGATTTCTTTCTAAGTTATGCAGAAATTTTAAGGGGCTTAATTAACAATATACCTACCAGAATGTCGATTCCTAAAAAGTTCCTTCACTGGACTATAAAAAAACACCCCACGACTACGCTGCACACCTGTGAACACCGAGGGGCCACAGCAGAGGTGAGAAGGGGGCCTTCCGGGAGCGGCTCCCGTCATGGGCCTCAGGAAAGAGTTCTCTAAGTCTCTTAATCAAATGTTTCACATGACTGGCTAATCCCCGTGACAGGGAAATCACTTGGCAAATACAGCTCCCGAACACTGGCAGAGAATAAATACCCTAAACCTAGTTACAGCAAATGTTTTCTCCAAACAGCACATGGCCCTTGAGCTTCTCAGAATTTCTTTTCCCCAGCCAACTCTCCACTCTCCAAATTAAGCAGATAATTCACGGAGAAACAAACTACGGACAATACAAAAGCTTCCTTTCAGTGAGGCCACTTTCTTTTTTAAAAAATAATTAGAACAATTGTTTAAAAAACCCCACTGAACCTTTGAGCACCATGGCCCCCGACACCCTCAGCATCTCTGGCGCAGGTGGTGGACGGAAGAGGGCCGTGAAGAGCCAGGGCCTCCTGGGTACACAAGGTGGGAAAACTGTCCCAAAGGAAAAAAAAAAAAAAAACTACATTTTGAGATTTGTGTTATTGTCAGTAACTGAGGTAACAGCTTATTTTTCTTTCTTCTTGGAGGGGAAAAAAAAAAGTATCAGGTGACTTCAGTCAAGGAGGAGGCAGACAGGCCAAACACTCTACAAATTACTCTGGATGGAGGAAACCACCTCCTGCAAGGGAGCTAATCAAAACAATAGACCCTTGTTAAAAAAGGCCAGAAAATGCCCTGGCCCCCTCCCCGCCCCCCTCTCTACAAGTCCTCACCGCCACCCTGAAGCTTATGTCTGAAGTTTTTTCCCTCAACTCGGCTAGTATTTGCTCACACTATTTAATTCCACATGTTCCCACTGGTGTTACTTGACTGGAATTTTCCAGCCATTTCATTTTACTTCAGCCCGTTTTAAAGCCGGATCTGAACCAGCTGCACTGTGGCAACTGGTTAGATTCATATCCGTTGTTTGCAGCTGCAACTGAAGGCCAGACAATGTACTATGAAAACGCTAGGATTTCTCCTTTCCTAATTACCCTGAGCCACAATTTAATTTCACTACCAGCCTCCTCACATTTCAACACCTTCTTAACAACCCAAAGGAGGTGTACCAGAGATGATTTCAGGAAATTTGTTGTGCATCGAACCATAGGACCTTCCTGAGTGAATGGGATCTTGAGCTAGATTATCTAATGGGACTATAAAATAGATTTATTCGGTGGCTCTGAAGACAGTCTGACAAGTTTTATTTATTTATTTTTAAGGAAAGCTAGGATCCCTTGGAGGTGAAAAGATTAATTCAAATAAATTCTGCACCTGAAAGAGCTGAAAGTACAAATGGCTAAAATAAGAGTTACTAACAGACTTTTCATATAATCACCATCCTCATTTTCAACTAGAACATTCCCAAAGATTCCACAAACTCTTCTATAACAGCTGAGTAATTTGTCTTTCTAGTCTAACAAACCTCAAATTTAAAATGAGTTGGCATTATTTATAAGAATTAAGAACTTTTTTGTTCACCTTAGGAGAAACAAAGAGGAGTTAGTTTTGTTGGGACAACAAAGGGGACAGATCCAATTCCACACAGGTTTCCAAAGAGGCAAGCAAGGGTCAGCACCACGGTGAGTGGAGTCATTCCACGCGCCTCCCTCCACTGTGCACACCAGCTCCAACCCTGGACTCGTTCCAGACCCTCCCCCATGACCATCTTCTTCCATGCCTGTGACACACCTTCACCAGGTAAGTGCAACTCAAAGCCTGACCTCTGCACTGGCATCTACACTTAGAAAGTATTCCAGCCTATCCGAAGTCTGTCCAATTTCCCAGGAGTGATTTTCTCCACAAGACAAGGAAGCTGGTATTTCTCTTGTTCCTCAAAGCATGAAATCATCCTCCCAGAGTCGATGTATGAAGTTAACCCGGGAATTGAAATGCTGAGGGTGATGAACCGATCGATCTCAAAGCATGAGAGGGGTTTCCTGAGGTCCTCTGTGGTCCCAGAATGCATCTAGAGATGCCATCACCGTGCATGTAGAAAGCTCCAGGTAACAGTTTCACACGACTGAAGCTCATTACATTCCTCATATAATGACAACACAAGCTCTTAAACAGCAAGCACTCAACCATAAAGGGCCAGAAATTCATTTTCAGATCGTCTGCCCCTTTAGAAAAACAAAATGTACCCATTCTCATTCTTAATGATTCTTACTTTTAAAACATTCAAAAATTGATCAGAATTTTTGGAAATTCCAAACATTTTTTATTTCCAAGCAGCTACTAGAGCTTTGTAAAAAGAGGCTATTCAAAACTGTATTCTGAAGCTCTCCAACAGATAATTTAAAAACACCAGCTATGCTGTTTTCTTTTCTCCCTCGATGAAGAGATCCATGTGCTGTAATAACTCAACGTGGCACATCTGCTCTATGCCACACCATTTATTATTGATGGACGGCATTTCTGTGCATTTAAAACATCAATGCCTTTTGTTAAACCTCCCCCACCCAGGCCCTCTCAAACCCCACCTCAGACGAACTGCTCCAGTTCTCCTCATTCATTTTTAATGTTTCACTCCCTGAGATCTTTACCACCCACAAGGTCTATTAGGAAGAGAAAGATAGCAGCTACAAATTAACCCTTCCACACATGGAAGACAATAGGATTTAAGGTTTGCTGTGAAATATCAAAATTTAGAGGCATCTGCTTCCCCTTTCCACCAGGAAGAAAAGAAAATACGTTGGAAGAAAATGAGGTAGCCAACAGAAAGGAAACCCCAGGCACTGTCTTGCCAAGGTACAGACATTATCTTCCTGGAGCTCAATAACCTTCTGAAGTGCTGTGCACAGGTTTTCAAACGGCAGAATTCCCCAAAGGCTGTGCACTTAACTACTTGTGCTTATTGCATTTTGGAAGAAACATTTATCAGTGTTTAATCAGGCTGTTTGGCACTGCCAGTGCAGGACCTTGCTGGAATCCTGGAATACCAGAACCGGACTTTTAGATCAAGGGACTCATGCCTCTTGGATTAAGATGAGCCAGCAAACTAAAGTGAAATCATACCGGAAATTAACTTGGAACATGGGGAAACAGTTTTGGTATGTACCTGGTTCAAATTCTGCTCCTATTAAAGGAACCTAAATGCATTTCCTTTTATATAATTAGCTAATACGTCCCCTTGTTGGATCCTTTGGATGCATTACAAGTTGAAAAAATAAGGGACTCGGAGGGTAAGAACTCTCGGTGCTCACAGTCCCTTTAACTCTTACACAGGTAAGTGGTATACAGCCTCTATATTTTGTCCTATGGAGTGAACAGAAAAGAAACAACTCCAGTAAGAGCGTATGCTTCCAAGAAATACACAGGCTCTATCTCCAGCTCTTAAACATCTAACCTTTACTTCGGAAGTCAAAGCGCAAGAAACTTGGAGGCACCAAATGCAGACCATTTTGAAGGCTCCTTCCGTCCAGTGTTTTCCCTGGTTCCATGGCCCCTTCCTGCCTCGCCCCTGACAGGGAAACTCAGCAGTAGGGATCCTGGCTGGAGCTGAGCCACCAGTCTATCCTGGGAGGCAGGTGCCTGGCCCTTGGTTTCAAAAATGAGGGGCCTCTGTGTCTCCCCCATTTTCAGAAGTGAGGTGGGGATGGGGTGGAAGAGCATATTCATGTAGAGTAACTTTCTGCTTGAACTATTGCAAACAAAACCCGGGAGAATATTTGTATGTACTAAATTTAATTAGATGTTGGGTTGATTAATAACTGATGTCACTGACAATTTTGCTTAAAATTAAAGGAAAAGAATTTTCTAGGGAGCTGTGAACTCACTGAACTGAAATGTACTTTTACAATCACTAACTCTGCCTATTTATCAAATATCTACCTGTAGGAAGACTGAACGTAAGTAAGACCTACAAAAGTATATTTTGTTGAATACTTTTATTGGATAGGACAAGATAACTAATAGAAGAGAACACAATGTGTTTAAGAGGAGCCTGCCTGGCTGGTGTAGCTCAGTGGATTGAGCATGGGCCTGCGAACCAGAGGATTGTGGTTCGATTCCCAGTCAGGGCACATGCCTGGGTTGCAGGCCAGTTCCCAGCAGGGGACTCATGAGAGGCAACCACACATTGCTCTCCCTCTCCCCCTCTCTAAAGATAAATAAATAAAATCTTAAAAAAAAAAGAGGAGCCTGCCCCTAGACTCATTTTAGGGCTTGAATGAGACTAAGAATCTGCTACCTTCAAAAGAAATACCAACATAGGTTTCTCTATCCTCTCACAGTGTCTTTCCAGAGCTCTGTTCTAGGAACACTTACAGGAATCCAGAGAAATGGACTGGATCAGCCTTATTTATTCTTCAGTGTTGCCCCAGGTAATACATGCAGGAACAAGGGCTGCCTTGGCTGCTGGAGGGGGTCTTGGCAGCAGCAGGGGAAAGAAGAAACCAAATCAGAGGAAAGGACACCCACAGCTGAGGCTGCGAGGGTGGTCCAGGGGAGAAGCACGAGGCTCAGAGACTGGAAAGAGATTGCCAGAGTCAAAGGGAAGCAGGCCCAGGGATGACACATGAAAGGGACAGGCACACAAATGTCGCCTTCCAAAGAGTAATTTCTGTGCACTTAAAACAAGGAAGGCTAGAAGTATAAACAGGCTCAGTCAGAGACAAGGCAATTGGCTAGCTTCCTTGTACTGCCCAGAGCAAGGCTGTGCTGGGCACGAGAAGGAAAGGCCTCCGGACCTTCAGGTCCCAGCCACTGAGAACTCACAGGGAACGTCAGACTTTGCATTATTGCATGGAGCCCAGCAGGTGCAGGAACTCACTGTACCCCAGATGTGAAGGTAGGGGTGTGGGAACAGTAATATAACAGTAATATAACAGCTGTTATATTACAGGCCTAGGCTGCCCCTATGCTTCAAGACCAGAGGCTAAAAGTATTTCGCAAGGTGACAGCAAGAGCCAGAGCCAAAGGCATAGTTCTAGGGGCAGGAATCTGCCTTAGCAGATCTGGCCTCTGCCCTCTCTGCCCTCCTCAGGTGGTGGGGGCAGGGCCACAGACCCTAGGTCCCTGTGCATCCCTGGGCAGATGCTCTGGGCCTAGGTGCAGCACAGCTGTTCCCAAACCAATGGGGATTAGGAAATCACAGCCTCTTTCATCATTTTTTCAGTTTGGGGAGGTGATTAAAACAAGTAAAAACGCTGGAAGGTCTTCACAACTGCACTCGCACTCTGTCCCTTCTAGGTTCAAGTTCTCAGGGCTACTTTAAAAAAGGCCCCTCAGGAGCAAGGTGGTTAGAGGCCACGACCATACAGTTCAAGAAGCCACTTCCAAATGGAATGCTACACAAAACAATATCCTTCTGTTTTCATTTTCCTGAGGCGGAGAGAGAGGCAGACACGACACCACATAGCTGTGCGTGTGTACACACGTGCATACGCACACATCCTAAAATGGAAAGATTCAAGTCTGACCCCCCATTTCAGAGTCTGTGAAAGTGTTTAAATGCTGTCTTATCAATTCTATCCACAGTATACATACTATGTTCCAACACTGAAAGAACTCCCCCACCCCAAGTTAGCCAAACATGCTTTTGGGTCTAACTCTTAAAGTAACCAACTAACTGGGGCATTAAAAAAAACCCCAAAAACAACAACAAAAAAACCCCCCACCCCTTCTATCTTCACAGAACCGGTTTCACCTGAAGTTCTTTCTGGACCCAACAGGCCATGTTTCGAGGCAAGGCTGCCCTGCTAAATTCTGTGTCTCCGATGTGTGTGGCTGTTCCTGTTGGTTCTCACCTACTGACAAGTGGAGCAGTTTAAAAAGTCCTTTAAGTTACCCCACCCACAAGAACAAAAAATTCAAAACAGTGGAAGAGCAAGTTCTACTGCAGTCAAAACAAATAAAGACAAAGTGGGTACGGCAGCATTTTCCATTGTTCGACACTGTAGGTAAGCCTTTTTACTCGCCACATTCCGCACGGGCAGAACTGTTTGGTTAGCATTAACTGAAGCCAACAGAAAAAGGACCAACCATCCAATGTTTCCTTCTCGCCCCTTCCCTCAAAATGTTGACTCAAAGAAAATTTAACAGGGCAGAGAGAGACATTTGGAAATGTGACAGAAAAACAAGTTCTAACTCTCAGCTGTGTATCAGACTTGGCCTTGTGCCTCTGCGCTTAAACTAGGGAGGCACGTGGATTTGTTTCAAAGCAGGAGAGGCCAGCGGCCCCATATGCAGGGAACCCTGCCTGACTCAGGCGGGCATGGGGTTAATTTCAGTTACAAATGGGGGATTTTGAAGGTCCCCTCCTTCTTCCGAATCATATCTGCAACACAGTGGCACAGTCTAAGAGATGCAACATTGAGGTCTTAAAAGATACACAGCTACAGCTCTGCAGGGGAGGAGGTGGTAGAATCGAGCAAAAAAGAAAAATAAAAGAACTCATGGACATGACAACAATGTGCAGACTAGGGGGGCGGAAAAAGGAGTGCATAGGGGCGGGAGAGGGTATAAGGGTGATAAATGATAATGGAAAAATAGAATTAAAAAAAGATACGCAGATACAAACTTTATGCGATTTTAGACAGTTTCTACTAACACCCCGCGACGTCTCTTCATTCCAAATAGAAGATGGTAAAAAGACTCATTACCCAGAATATTTTAATGCACATGGACAACGTAAGGGTGAGCCTTGTTTGGAAAATGCAGCACCAATTCATGTTACAAAATGATCGTTTATACTTATGCGTACATTACACAGCTAATCATTTCCCCCTCCTTTCTCCCTCTTCCCCTACATACACTTGGAAACCCTTTTACCTGTGGGCCACGTGCTGAAACTGTGTACAGCAACGCTGAGTAGCTCCTGGGCACGAGGCCTGACAATCCAGCACACACAAGGGCTCCACAGGAAACAGAAACGGACTAACACACCCCACCCACCGGGAATTACAGCTGACTTCTGCTCTTCTAAAAAGCATTGTCATGCTTCAATAGTTTCTACAATAAATAAAAATTCAAGGAGGATAAGGATATCTAAGACACACTTTCATGAGCTTTAAAGATGACATGGGATCCTAAAAATCAAATTTAAAACCGATGAGTCTGATAGTCAAATTCTAGAAAGCTTTTTAGATTAAATCAAAGACCAACAACCTTTCAAGAGTGGCAGCGAGAACTCTAGCTTGCTGTGGTATGAGGAAATGCGGGTGTGAATGAGGGGCTCCTTTGACTTTGGTTGGTTGGAAAGGGAAACTCAAATTCCAGGAGTCAAAAAAGTGACCTGTGACAAGTGACCAGGGCGGAGGAGTGTGCCCTGTGTACAGAAACCCATCTCTCTGGCCCCTCCTGCCACCAGCAACAACTTGCTAAGTCTTAGCAGCACTTGGGACCACTTTATACATGTGAGTCACCAATGTTCAAAAACTGAACCCTGAAAATGGCTGGTTTTACACACACACTCCACACTTCTCCACTGACTGCTGCAGATTTTACGTGCTTAGCCTGAGGCAGAGAATGTTATTTATCTCTGCATCACCCCCACACAGTAGGTCCTTTAATGCTTGCTGGTGGAAATGCAGCACTAAATTAGCCATACATTTTATCAAAGAAATGATTATCCTGAGCAGGGAACTACAATTGCAAACTTCTGTCCCATCTGTTCCCTGATATACCACAACTGGCCTTGTAACTTTTGGGGGGTAATTTCTGCAAAACATGGAGGACCAAGACAAGGAGCAAATCTTTTCAAGATGGCAAGAATTACCTGCATAAGAGTTAAGTCATAACAAAATAAAGAGCAACTGCAGACTTTAAAGCTTGGTTACAATGTATCTACAAAGCAGTTGTGCTCTCTGGGAGGAAAGGGCTTTACACGCTCAAAGACAATGAAGAAAATGCCGCGTGTTTCCTCTAAAAATGCTGCATGCAACAACAGTGTGTGCACACTCAAAGCACAATCCTGCTAATGGGAGCGTGTGGCCTCTCCTTAGCCTACAGTGTAGCTCACACTGTCTCCATAAAGACACTAAAAGCATAATGGGTTACAAAAACTTGGCAACAACAGTAACAAAAAGGTGTCCTAGGCCTGGGGTCAAGAGAGAACAGATTTCCAAACCCTGATCCTGAGAGATGCTTACAGCAGTTTAAGCCATCACAATGCAGGCATGTCTGTCTCTGATTTTGTTACCAACAGAATGACCCACAACTTCAGTTTACTGTTATGGCATAATAGCTAAGTGCTAGGAGGCATCGGGGAGAAAGAGAGGGCAGGGCGCATGCTCTAGGACCCTACGAGCAAATAAGGCAACACCCTGGGTTTACAGTTTGAGGAAGACAGTGAGCAACCAAATGGACTAAGTCTTCCTATACCTCTGGTATCAGCATCTAGTGGAAGTTTTCAGAACTTTCCAGGTGGTAGCCAGAGTTCAAAAATCAGGGATAATTATACACTTTTAAGTATACATAGCTACCTGATGGGTAGGGCCTCTTCCCATGCCTGCACAGCTGAGTGCCACTGCCCAGGGGATAACCCGGAGCTAGTGGCCCACGGTGGCAGCAAGAACTTAAGAGGCACCTCAGAGTGTCCACTCACTTGTACAGTCATCTGACTTGGTCCAGCACAAAGCACACACCCCTTTCCCAAAGGTAAACTGCCCCAAGGTAAAAACCACTTTCTCTCACTGAAGGATGCAGCACATAAAAATGTGCAGCGGAATATCTACAAAAGGACTCAGCCACCCCCACATCGCCCTCCCACGTGTAACTCTGCCTCATGGACTGAAGGGAAAGGAAGCTACAGTGATGGGAAAGGACCTGATTACATCAAAATAAAAGGAAAAATAAAGTACCAATTACCTGTAAAAGTAATTTTTAAAATATTACCATTACTCAGGTGTGTAATAAATGCATTCCTGAAATTTTCTGGAAAAAGGAATCATTTTAAGTGCACCTCAGAAGCTGGTGATTTTAACACATGCTATTAAAAACACAGCATACTGCAAAGTTCAAAATCCTTTCATAAACTAATTTATTATCACAGTCACTTTCTGTAATAACAACATAGACAAATCTTTACTGAGTTCACTTAAACAGAGATCCATAGAGACACAGAAACAGGTCCCTAAGAGTTAAGAATGTGGGGCTGGCTAAGGAAACGTGGAAGAAAAGGTACAGAAGCCATGCACTGCCACAGACGATCGGGTTTATTTATTTATTTGTGAGGCCTGGGAGAGCTACTGACTTGTGTCCTCTCTGGCCTGGTGAGAGCTACCTTCTCTGCCCAAACAAAACTGCTTTTCTTTCCCATGTAGCCAACTCTGCCAGTTCTAGGCCTGTCCTCTCACCCCCCCTCCAGTGCCTTCAGGTCTGAAGTGCCTCTCACAGCCAAAGGTGGGAAAGATGGCCCAGAGCTGATGTGGATCTCAGCCCAGGTGCGTAGGTGTGCCAGACACCCCTGCAGCCCCCGGGGGAGAGATGAAAAACCAGCCCTGGCCTCAGAACACACCTATCTGGCAAGGTGGCCAACCACACAGACTACTCCTAAGACAGGGGGCTTAACAGGCTGGCAGAGGGCATGACAACAACCCAGAGGCCCCGAGAAATCACGCCTGCACTCAGCATGACACACGGAACACCGCCCCAGCGTTCCCAGGGAAGTGGGGCAGGAGGTAGCTGAGAGGAGATGGAGCCTTGCTCTCCAGTAGGGCCCAGCGGCCATAAACTCACTGCCTGCGTGTGGAAAACACAACAGGCTTGGCTAATAAATGGCCCCTTTTACAAACAACTTCCCTTTTCTTTCATTTTGTTGTTTAGATTTTTCACTCCCTAAGTTTTGTATTTTTCTGAGGATTGCTCAAGAAGCCAGGGTCCCAGGATGAGTTGTTGTTTTAGAGATTTCACTGATCAAGTGCCCAGGTCTAACAGTTAGGTTCAGTACTAAAGACAGGAAAATAAATGGATGCTTAACTACAGTTTTAGCATCACAGTGGGCCAATACCATTGGGCAGTCTTTAAAGCTAGTGACACCCAGCACCAGTCATTAAAGGTGCTGGATCCCAGGATGGCTGTGTCTGCAATGTGCAGTGCTAGGTTACCCAATAGCTGGTTCACGTCTGTTCTAAGGTTTCAGGAGAGCTGGGAGGTACACACAAAAAACATCTGTAGAAAACTTTTAAAAAAGTGTTGCATAGACATTGAGGAGGAAAAAAAATCAGATCTTTTAAAAACTTATTTCATAAGCACTTTTGCCTCATACTGTTTTTATTTTCATTAGCATCATTGTTTTTATCACTTAGAATTTTTTCAAGGTTTTATTTTGGCCCTGGGCAGGTACAATAAAAGGAAACTGTACTGCAAAACTGTAGGCCTTTTTTTGGTTTCATCAGCATAGGTCATACACCAACACTGAGACAGACCTTCAACTGCAACCTTCCAGGTGCTTCTGTGGGCTCTGGAGAGAGTTACAACAAGAAGGAAAAAAACTACCTGAGATTGTGAAGCTACAGAGTACTTTGTTGCTGAACAGCATGGTCACCAGATGTGGAGAAACACTTTCCAAAGTGCAATTAAAGACCAAGAGTTCTCATCATCAGCTAGAGGTTATGTCAGAAGACAAGACCTCTGCCTCCCTTTTTGGAACAGGTAAAACCTTTGATCCTTAACACATGGAGAGAGAAAGCAAAGTTGTACCTTTTATTTACTTGTTTGCTAAAAACTATGATAGATTCAAGCACAACTGAAATGGGATGATGTAAATCAAGTACGTCACTGAAACCAGTATTTTCCCATGCACACAGCACTTACTAATCTCGATAGTACCGTGGGAAGGCAACCCCCCTAAGCCCTCAAGTTATTTGCACAATTGATGATGATTTTCTCCATTCCCAACGGAACTGCCTTCTTGAATTTCCACTGTCACGTTTCCCCAAAGACTGTTATTCTCGGTTGCTGGGACCTGACTGCTGCAATGATGGACTTTTGGCCAAGGTTTGTCTTAAACCTCATAATTACACAACTTATCATCATAATATAGCAGATACGTATTTTAATATTCAGCTGGGAAAAACTATTCGCACACTTATAAAAACCAGAGGAAGAAAGGTTTATGTGAGATGTAGGATTTGGAAAGGCCAGCTTGGGTTTGTACTGGAACTGAAGCGCAAACATTTCTGAGTTCCCCTAAGACGCACCACTGTCACCTTCTTTGTTCAGAGCCATAACATCTAATCTCAGATTTGTGACACCCCTAGGTGTTTCCAGGTGTCTCTGAAGGTACTCTAAAACGCCCTTCACAAAATGTCAAGTAAAATAATTTGAACTCACTTAAAAAATATGCCACACATGTTGGGAGGCAAGGGAGGGTGTCCTGGAATCCAAAGATCGGTCGTTAAGTATTACAAAAGTTTGATCTTTGTCAATTCTCTTTTAGTCTAAACCAACTAATGAATAGATAAAATAAAGAAAGGAATTTAAGCAAGGTGAGGTGGTCTGTAATATGTGAGTCTGTGGTTGGGGGAGACAGGGAAGGAGCAGTTACTTGGAACACTTACTGTGGAAAACCCTTCTGATCTCTTTCTTTACCAGTGAAAGAATTCGTGCTGACTGGCAACTGAAAGCCCAGCTCATTGCTCCTGTCCACCTAGTTGCACTAAATCAGTCATTTCCAACCAGTGTGCCCCAAGAATTTTTAAAACACACAATACCTGGCTATTGAGTCAAGAGCACTGACCTCTTTTCCCTTTGATTGTCAAACCAGAAAAGTGACAACAGCCAAGACAACAAGAAACATCTGGTATGAATGAATCAAAATTGTAACTATTTTTTTGTCAGATTGGCAAAAAACACACTACTACTTTTTGATGTGGCGCAGAATTTTAGTAATTAGTTTATGTGTGCCATGAGATGAAAAAGGTTGAAAATCACTGCACTAAGACATCTGCATCTGAAAATTGACTGAGAGGATTCAGTACTAGTTTCTTTAAAACAAACCAACCAGCCAGGCAACTGGAAGCTAGGCGGGGTAAACCGAACTTTGTCAGTTTTCCCCTCAGCTTCTCATTTAAATTGTTACCCTGAGATTGCTTGGGGTTATACATCACTGCTCTGCAATATCCAACTCTAACTTCCGTGGTCACCACAAGGATAGTAACTGAAAAACTTTTTGTCATTGGGAAGCTGGCTTATAGACATTGTCTCTTACTACAGATTTGAAATTTCCAATGAAATGTTTCTAGATGGGTTATCGCCCTCAGGTTCACAACTCTCTTTATTTAGAACGCTGATATCTATTTATTAGATATGAGTCAAATCTAATAAACTAAAACGTGAATTTTCTCGAGTCACACACACGTACTCAAAAAAAATCACTAAAGAAAGCAGTTTTTCATTAAATAGGGCTGCCTTTTCCCTAGAGAAATCAACTTTACTGTGTACTCTTTTTCATATCATTTCCTATTTAAATTTAGACCCACATTTTTCACAGGCCCTAGAATTCCAGCAAGAAATTCCTCACTAATTTCCATTTAAGCCTTCATCTACCCTGTTAACGCTGCTCACCAAGATGACCAAGCAAAGTTCCTTTTAAACTAGGTTTTTTGTATCACACTTCCAAAGTTTTCTGAACGGTAGAAGGAGAGGAAAGAAAGTATTCTTGCCTTGTTTGTAGCAGTAGCACTGGATCCAGGGACCACAGGCACGTTCGTCACTTGAACTGAAAGATAATTATTATCTATGAGTGGCCAGGCCCCTTCCACTTTGCACGTCTGGAAGTGATCCTTGAAAGTTCTAAGGTGAGGATCTCCAAACAAGCCACAAAAAAGGTAATTAGGAGGGTTCTGGTCCCCTCCCCTGTGTTCTCTGGCTCCTGCATGGCTGTGATAGTTACAAGGGTCATGGGTCACTTCAGGGTTGGTAGAGGATGTGGGTCCATCCTTGGAACAGTTCCTCTGGCTCATGAGGTCACTGATACCCAATACAGCAGAATGGTATACCAGGTTGCCACGGCAGGCTTTAGAAGTTCGCTGGGTGCAGCCAGCATAGGCACGCAGGGCCTTGCAAAACTCAGAGTCAAAGCCGTCAATGGCAGAGTTCAGGTGTGAAGTCAGGGAAACAAAGTCCGTGGTACATTTCTGGATTCGACACTGGGCCGGTTGTTGGCAGTCACCTATGGGAAAGAAGATAAGACCACACATTGCTTAGATGCTTCATAACTTCCTGAGATATATGAGAAAACGATATTCTCCCCTGGGGACTGTTTGTTCTATTTCATATACTCCTATTTAGGAAGGCCTTAAGAAACAGGGCTGCATTGTGCTTCTGTGTCTCTACAAATTAAGCCACTGGGAGAAAAAGTGCATGCAGTTAGCTGGCTTAGAACTTGAAAGCATGGGCCATTGTAAGTGAATATGAATCTATTCTTAAGTTAATACTACAGGAATGGTAAATGACATATTTTATCAACTTGGCTATTGTTTATGGATTTTGGGAAGGATTCCTTTGCTCTATGGCCAAGCAAAAGATGTGAATGGTGTTTTGATTTTGAAAACTGCATAAGTAATTTGCTTTGGAAAGCACTGTCTATGCACAAAACCACAATTAAAGCATCCACAAATCAGGTAGGGGAAACCCCCTAATTATAGCACGATTGGTTAAAACACCTTTACCTGATTCTAGCACAGCTAACAGAGGAAGAGTAACATGAAAAAAATCCAGGCACTACCTTATCCTGCATTCCTGATAGATGTTTATCAGCAAATTGTACACAAACTGACAGTCTCCTGGATTTTGCAAAGTATAAATGTTCTCTTAAAACAATAAAGTGATTCATTTGACCAAGCTATGTGTTTACCTCTCCTGTAACATCCATCCCCCTAGGACCCCAGCTCCCAAACTGAACCAGTGACAGTGTACTTAAACAATAGGACACTGAAATTATGCTGCAGAAACAGACAATTCCAGCTGTATTTTTCAGAAACACAACAGAATTCTGAGAGTGTATATAATTTTTCCTTAAATTGACGATGTGTATCAACTTAATGACTGAAGCAAAGTAATGACATGAAGTCCTGAAAAACCAGTGCCCTAACACTTAAAAGCTCCATTTTCAAATGATGTTTTGCCACTAGTTTCTCACATAGAATTTACTAAAACCTCTCAAAGCACAAAAATCTCAAGACTTGCCAAATACAAGGTCAGTCACGTGCAGCAGTTTTTTATTCTGTTCCATAAAGTGGGACCACAAGAGTTACTGAAAGCAAAATCCTTTTATCATCCACCTCAACTTTTACAGAAATGAACTGTAACACATATTCGAGTTATGCATTCTTGATAGGTCTCCAAGCTACGAAGGAAGGTCTCGATCTCTTCAAGTCTAAGGTTCTTCATCTGAGAAATGAGGAGCTTTTTCTAAAATACACTTTCTGACACTTTTCATGCATAAAGTATCTTATTCTAAGTGGGAGGAAAACAGGCAGCAGAGTACTATTAAATATGTAATTATTGCAAGATGTGGGCATAATCTTCAGGATAATATTAAGATCTAGGACTTCATCTGATAGAGACGTATTAAAATGGTTTTTAAATAAAAATAAATTTAAGACATTTTAATCGTTTCAGTAGTAAACTGCTTTTAAATCTAAATTAAATAGCCTGTCATCTCTGTCTTTGGCTTCAGTTGGGCGGAAAACGGTAGAAGATGACCACTTCTCAAGATACCACCCCAACCACTTTTACATTTCAAAGTCCAAAAAGGAAAAAATGCTGTAGTTTTGACTGGCTATTCACTTTAACTTTGGGTAAAAGAGAAGATTAAAATCTTAATCACAAAACTATCTGTGTTTGGTCTCTTTTATGTTTGATCATTACAAAGTTAACAAAAGCAGCTCTGATATTTATAGAATCCCCCTCTCCAAAGTAGAACAAGTCATTTGCAACTATTTTTATTCAAAAAAGCGAAACAAACAAATAACACACCCCAAAAGCCATGGAAGCCATTTAACAGATGGAAAAAAATCAAGGCAAAGGGATCTCTACGGCCTTGTGCTGGCTGATCATACACAGCTGGTATGAAGCCCAGGAAGTGGTGCCTTTCCTCCAATCCCGTTTTCCTTCCTCCACACATCCCCTAAATGTCTGATGCTCAAAAATGGTACTTGATAGCTCAACAAAAATGATTTAAGTAACTAAGGTACCCAATTTCCCCTTTTAAGTCAGATTCACAGCAAGCAGAAAGCAAGGAAATAAAAACTGGGCCAAAATCACTCAGTAATAAAAAGCCCTCAGACTACATATAAATGACAGCATAAGAACTTTCCGCTAAACTTGCAGTGCCTATTTGTTCTTTTTATGGTCTATAAAGTCTATCTGAGCATCCATTTTCTTATAATTATTTCAAATAGTCACAAAATATCAAGAGTAAGAACAGTATGGAAATGCAGATGCAACTGTTCAGAAGGGAAGAGAAGCAGAATTTAGACCCCAGCTCCTTTCCTGTTCCTTCCTCATCTCACTCACCCTTCCTTATTCATAGTAAGGACGTGCTGGGAAAACAGAACTTCTTGGGTTCTTCGGCTGTGGAGAAGGTTTCTAGCAGCCTTTTGGAGTAGAGATAATGGGAGGGAGGAAGGCTAATTAGAAAGAAAGTGCATTTGGTCAGCAGTTTCAGCCTCTTTGCAGACTCCTGTAGAATGACTAATTTGCAGCATATACCCAGAAATATCCAGGCTTCATGAATTTATAATGACAACACACACTTTGCCTGTTACAGGTGGTAAAATAAACTTCCTGTCAAAATGCCAAGGAAATGAGGAGCAGAAACAATCTCAAAGATGTAGCCAAGAAGCCTATGAAGTGTATGAATAAGTAACCCCCATATTGCATCTCCAGTCAGGAACTGCAGAGGTTTGCTTAACAAGAAAAAAAAAAAAAGCAAGTACACGTACTCCTTTCATTTCTCAAGGGCAGAATTAAAAATCTGCAGTTACAGATCTCTATTTTTTTTAAGTCAGATTATCTGTGATTGGTGTGATAGTATTTTCATTCCAGTTAATCAAAGTGCTAAAAGGATTTTTGGGTCTAGAACTTTCCTTAATGACTGAGACGTAAAGACCTCACCATTTAAGACAGTTTCCTCAATGCCTAGACTGCATGTGTGAATTTGCAGCACAATCACCGGTTTACAATAAAAGAAACAAGATAAGCTGAAGCTGAATTAAGTGAAATGTGAAGCCATATGGGTTGCTGAGGGAAATTACATGGATCCAGGCATAAAACATATGGTAGCCCATCTGCAAAGAGCACTTTGCTAGGCTCCCTGCTCTGAGTAACAAGTCTTGCATTTCAATAGCATTGCTCTTCAAAGAAATCTCTCAAAAGGAGCTCTCTTTTCTATAACGAGATTAATTGTTCCACTTCAATGAGTTGTCTAGAGAAATCACCCTAGCTACTCTAGGTAGAATCTGATGGTGACTTTAGTGCGGGCATATTAACATACTGAGAGGAGCTTCACATTCCCAGTTCTTGAACTAAGTAAGGCACCTTGATTTTCTAAACATTTAAATCAGCTTCTTAGGTATTTCACCGGCCAGCAAAAAAATCTTCAAGGACCACATTCCAATCCTGTCAGAGGAAACTACAGCAACTAAGGGAAACAATATCTAAGCAGTCAAGGACACAGTCCCACCTAGCCCTTCAATTTCCATTTCAAGAAACTCATGCTTGGACATTATGGACACATTTTCCACACAAATCACCTGAGTATATTTTTTGATATGTCACAAACAATTTTCCATGTAACTGTAGGCAGATTGATATTACTTTCTAAGGTTCTAAAGTCACTAACTGAAAACCTTAATCATTCTAAAACTTGCCATTATATTCTTTATTAAGACTTCAGTTTATGTTTTCCCAAGCGACAGTGTTAAAATGCAGCTGTTACCTCACAACACAAAGTTACACAAGGTAAACGAAGTCCTCTTTTCAAATACCACATTCCCCCCCACTACTTAAAAAGAGCCTCGGATTTTGAGAAGGGGTATGACTCAATGAATAAAAATTACTCCCCCCATTAGGATGGCATTAACGTCCAGGATCCTCCAGATCAGAGCATGGTGACTTCTGTCATACTAATAAAGGACAAGAAGATCTGGAAGAACAATTTATCTAACACTCTAGTTGTTCTCAAACTAAAAAAATAATTTAACTTTCATTTGGCATTTTAAAAATTCTTTGTTTAGACAAACTCCTTAGAAGTTGTCTTTTTTGTAAGGAGCATCCAATATTACCGTCCCCCATCTTAATTGCTATTGCACAGCTGACATTTAACATTGTATTAATGAAAGTATTTTAAACACAAAAGCATAGTATCAGTCTAGATGACTCGTTTTCAGAGTTAATTCTCTAAGAACAGATTCCTCACTGCTGCTTCCATAGAGGAAGCGCTGACATCCAGAAAGCAGCCTATCTGTCAATCCATCCTGGATGGAACACGCGGCTAGCCACAAAGCATAAGTTTTTCCAAGAGGTTGAAAGCTGAATTAAAAGCAGCTTTCGCAAATACGAAAGAAATCCCGTTTTAAAGAAGTTTAAGTTACTTCAAAATTAACCTCCCAGTTTACAAACTCTGGTGAAGTCTTTCCATCTGGTGTGATTTCTTCACCTCACCGCCACCCCCAACTCCAGAGCAGCAGCACAAGGCTCCTTGTCTCCCCTCCGAGTAGGCGGCGGCAGAGGAAACCTGATCCCAGCCTGACTTTCAGTAAACACCAATGCAGAGAGCAATAAAGCATCCGGAACATTTGTTTCAGGCGTGCAGCTCCCGCCACCCCCGCCTGCTAAATCTTTGATAAGCGGCTGTTGGACGGGAAATTTATCAATGTCCCAAACCGGAGACGAAGACAGAGGAAGGCCAAGGGAGGGACGGGAAGAGGCCTCTCCCCTGCATTCTGGGCACACCGCACAGTCGGCGGGTGTGTTCTTACTGCTGCGCCACGACTAAGGTGCAGGTCCGGGACTCAAGAGGCCTTTCCAGTCTCACCACCCGGCCCTTCCACCCTGGCCAGCGCCTTCGAAACCCTGGGTGTTTGGGAACAAAGCACAGGGCCCTGGGGCTGGCTCCCTCGGGCACGCGCCTCCTACCTGCGTGGAGCAGCCCGAGGCTGAGCAGCAGCAGCAAGAGTAGTGCCAGGGGAGGCGGGCAAAGCCTGGGGCGGCGGCGCTGATCAGCCCCAGAGACGGTGGCGGAGGCGGCGGGGCAGGAAGGTGCTGCTCTCAAGCCCATGCCCGTCCATGCAGGTCTCGTGGGCTCCGGGGAGGGCGGCGGCGCGGGTGCCGTGGCGGGTCCGGAGCCGTGGTTGCGGCATGGGCCGGGGGACGCGCCTCGCTTCCTCTTCTTCCTCCTTCAGGCCCGCGTTGTAGACGGGCCGCAGCCACCCCCGCAGCGAGCAGCACGCCCCGGGCGGAGCGAGTCGGCAGCCGCCAGGACGGCAACGGGGCGCAGCAGCATTGCAGCGGCCGGAGGTGGCGAGAGGGGGGAAGGGGCCGAGAGAGAAGATACAAAGACTGTGAGCGACCGCCGAGTCCGGCCCCAAGCGCGTGGACGCCCCTGCCCCGGCCAGCGTGGGCTCTACGGGCGTGGAGCGCGGGCGTGGACCAACAGGAGGCGCACCCAACCCTGGTCGGCCGCCCGGAGATCTTTGCGCAGCGCCCCCCAGGTCAATCAATCTCAGCCCCACACTACTACCCCACCCGCCCTTCATTCGCCAATCCGCGTTGTCCACACCCCCACTGTGCCCCGCCCTCTCGTCCTATTGGCTGCGAGAGTTAGTCCGCTGGGCCCAGCCCGCCACTAGCAGAGCCCAAAGCGCCTGACCCCCGTGTCTTCTACAGCCTTCTGTCTGCTGCCTTTTCAGTGTAACTCGAGTTCCTGGTACTCTTGCTTTGGGTTGTGTTCGGGAGCCCGGGGCTCGCTCTCTCCCACGCGCTCTCTCTCTCTCTCTCTCTCCTCTTCCGTCCACCCATTCAGCAATTGACTGTTTCTTCTAACCAAACTGAAACAGGCGATGGCCACTCTTTCTTACCGCCGTTACAAAGGAACTGGCCTTTGACCTCTCCTTGAATCAATGTTATTGGAATTAACTTCCCTTCAAGACGGTTATTTTTCAAACGATCATTCCATTCTATGTCCCTCCACCTACAGTTTCGGCTCTGGCTCTTTGGAGGAAGAGCCAACTCCCTTGGCAGCCAATCACATCTGCAGAACCGCGTTTCGAGCTTAGAGCCTATTGGGGACATTTGCTAAAGCTAGCATCCCGCTGCTTAAGAAATGCGAAAGTGACCCGCAGTCCGGAACACATCAGCTGGGCTGGGAAGGTACCCGCCAGCTCTCGGCGGAATTCGCAGGCCGCTGTGAGAGGCTCCAGCGTTCTTGTTCCTTTGACATTTCCCTTCCTGAAAGCAGCTGGGAGGGGTCTGAGAGTGGGAGAACTTTAACGCGTTTGGTTACAGTGTAATTAGATTAATGAGAATAGTCGCCTTTTAATGCAGTGTAATTAAGCCATGATTTATTATTGCTCAGTGGCTCTTCCACAAATTTTCATAGTCTAATAGATTAATTCAAAGAAAGATCGGTCTCTACTTTTGCGATTGGATGGACCCCAAAATGGAGGAAAACTGTCAGAAAGTCGGGTGATAATATGTTACAATTTGTTATCTGTTAAGTGTGAAGTAGTATCTGATCTCTAGAATGGCGTCAAAGACTGGAGCCATTTCCTACTGCCCTCACCTTTGCTGTTAACCAACTAGCTCAAGGTTGCCATTTCTGATTCACTTACAGTATACCGAAATCTCAATAGGCACCTCTCCCCGCTGCATTACTCATAGGAATTTTGTATCAACCGTGGACATGTAAATATTCGACATGTTACAATGTGCTAATCGATGGACCAGGATAACTGAAGGGCAAACCTATCACTCGAGCTTACTTATTAGACTTATTATGAACTGTACAAACTACTAAATCCTAATGAAGGATGCCTATCTTTTTACTGTAACTTTTCATTACTTACCACATACTGTGATGGCAAGAGTGGTAAACACACCTTTCACTGCCCATGATATAATTCAAGCCTTGGATATAATATGCATAATAATATCTTCAGTGTTGCCTGGAGATATTTTTTTCAGGCAGTTACCTGATATAAATTTTAGATAATACTATGGAGTAAATACCATGAAGCCAAAAACTTACTCGTTTGTAATTGCTACATATTAACATTGAAATAATGATATATTGGTAAACGTTTTTTAAAAGTAATCAAATGTGAACGCTGTCAAAGTACAGTATTTTGCCAACAAAGACTAGGTAAACTTTCCTTTTTTTTTAACCCAAGATTTAATTCAACTGCTATGAAAGAAGCATCCCACTTAATAGCACACTTCAAAACACACCATCAGTTGATAAGGATCACATTCAGTTTAGTTTTTGCCTCCCCCCCTGACTTTTTACGATTTTTCCTCGTTCTCGACTTCCCCCCTCCACCCACCCCCATCCTGTTCTTGAGCACACCGGTGCTCTTGATTTTCTAATCAATAGAGGGCGCTCTCCAGTCACAGCAAATCCTGGTGTGAAAGGGAACTGCTCAAGGAAAAACTTCATTTCTTCTAAGGTGCTTTATTGCTCCTCTGTTGTAAAATCTGCTAAGCTCAAGATTTATAAGCCTAACAATTCACTTTTTATTGCTGCATAAGTGTTCAGCCGTCTAGAGGGAAATGTTAATTTTCACAATTAAACCGCAGGTTGGTTCCTATTTTCAAGATTTTAGGTCAGTTGACACACTCACTAGGTAAATTTGACCTGCTAGGCAGGTCCTGAATCCACTTGGACGGCAAGAGGGTGGTGTATGGTCGCTTACAGAGCTTCCAGTCCTCTCTCTAGCTCCTGTGCTGCAAGTTAAGCAGGGTTTTGAGACTCTACAAAGAAAAAAATCTGGAGAGGGAGCTGGGACATGAACGTAAAATTGATGACTTAGAAAAGTTTTACATTCTAATTAGAAAAAATATCGTGAAATAACAGCTTGTACAGCTCACAAATTCAACACTTCCTTGCTTGCCACTTGTACTCTTTCTCCCTTTGTCTTTGTTTTCAAGAAAGAAAGATGAGGCCAAAACAGTACAATTAAGGGACTCAGCAAAGCAACGCTATGAACGTGCAAGTGGACAGAATTCAAACACATGCCAGCAGCATCAATGGATTTTAAACAAGATGCGGTTTCTTTTCCTGTCCTCTCGTTAACATATCTCCATCTCCAGGATTCTAACACGAAGGTCTCTGCTTAGCAGATCAACCGGCGCAGAGGAACCAGGAATCAAACCCGAGGGTGCGATTTGCGCAACCCATTGAAGCGTATGGGCGTCCCTGCTGCTCCCCAGTCCACAGGGTACTAAAAGCAGGGGCTGAAACAGCCCGGGAGTCGGATACCCCGGAGGAAAGCTGCTCACGGATTGTACTTACATCATTCTTAACCCTTCCTCTCCTGGAGGGGGCTCGGCGGGATCAGGGGGCCGCCGAGCTCTGGAACACGCAGGACCTGTGTGTGAGAGAAGAGCCCCAGGGCTCGGTGTGAGCGCTGCGCCCCCGGAAGGAGAGGGTCCGGGGCATGCGTGAGGCTCATCACCGGAGCGCACACCACTGGCCCCGGCGATCCCTGCGGGCTCCGCCGCGGCTCTCACAGCTCAAAGCGGCAGGTGCAAAAAGCATTTGGGAGCCGCTTGCCAGCGCGCGGAGGTAATGCGCTTCCTGTCCATTTATCTCAGGAAACCAGCGCAGCCTTCCCTTCGAAACAAAATTAACCTCTCATTAGCCAGCCACTCACTCCCGAAAAGGCCTTAAAAGCTTTACCAGCTCGCTAATGTATTTAGGCTTTTCTTCCAGGCGAACGCAGCCACGGCCGTGACTGCCATCAGCCCCTGGGTTCTCCCAGGAGCCAACTGCCGACCTCCCAAAAGCTTCAATTCTGGGACACTCGGGCCAACCGGGATCCCTGTTTGTAGTACTGGGCAGACTCCGAACGGACTTCATGCCCGAAGCAGCCAAAACAAGTTTCCGCTAATCCCACGAGCTCTCCTCATATTAAAATCTCAGCTCCCCTGCCCTCAAGGGGAGGCACTTCCTTGGCCAGCTGTCCCCGAGTCTTGACGGCTGATTGCCCTCAGGAGTGACACCCCTGTCCGCAGGGGGTGAGGGAAGACCTGGAACATGGGGCAGTTTAAACTAGGATCTAGCTGATTCCAGGAGTGGAGAATCAAATGTGGTTCTAGATCCACAAGTGGCAAAGAGGGGGCTTTTGGAGCACCTGGGGTTTTCTCACCCTGGCCCCCTGCCGTCCTGAGGCTGGCTGATTTATACCACACAGGTGGACGGAGACCTAAACAAAACAGTCCCCGCCACTGCTTGCCGCTCGCCCCCCACGTCCCCCTGGCCCACCGCAAACTTCAACAAAATAAACAACTCACCACAGGCATTCCCTTGTCTGCAGCGCGACGCTTGCCAGCTGGGAAAATAAGCCGCAAGCCACGCGGCCCGGGCGCATAGGGAGGGCTGTGCGGCGCCCGCCTCCCCGCTCCAGGTGGGGGCAGCGGTACTCCGGGGCAGCAGGTGGGGTCCGCCTTGGGGGCCGTTCTCCCCGCTCCCCAACACCGAGTGAGCACTGGGCGAGGGGCTGCGCCCTCTCAGCCAGCGCGAACTCTTTGCGACCTAGGGGAGGGGGCGGGGAGGCAAATCCCTCAATTCCATCCTACTTTCCCTTCCAACCCACCCCACCCCTCCTGCGCCACACCGCCCCCTGCCGTCACTACCCGGATTTTTCCAGCGCGGATGAGGAGTGTGGCGAGTAACCGCGTTCCAGAGCCCCAGTTTCCAGGTCCCGGCTCAGGCCTCTCTCACCACGCCTTCACCCCACCAAGTTCCCCACAAAGACTCCTTTTACGCCGCCAGCGCCACCCTCAGAGCTGCGCTCCAGGCCAGCCTAGCCTGTTGCCATTGCCCACCCGCTGCACCACGGATTCCCGGGTGATGATCATGCCCACCGTCGCCAGGGCAGGAAGGTGGCAGGCGCGAGTGGGCTCTTTCCACTTCGCGCCTCCATACAGGCACAGATGCAGCCCCCTCCCCCTTTCCACCCCTTTCTCTAGCTGTCCACCAGCGGCCACAACATGCACCCCTTCCTCTCCATAAAGGATCTTTGAGGGTCTTCCCAGTGTGTCTAAATGGGGGTTGGGTGGATGGCAGGAATGATCCTCTGGACTTTCGCCGAAATAAGGAATCTAGTGATCTTTTCTGTCTACCTAAGTTACCAGTGTGGCTTGAGTTTACAAGTTAAGAAAGCCTAGGATAACAATTTAGGACTTGTGAGGGAGAGAGGATTGAAAGACACCTAAAACACAGGCGAGGAAGTCTGTTAATAAAGAACAAGCCCACGAAATGTCCGAGGAACGACAGTCACTTGGATAAAAGTAGGCGTGAAAGGCAAGAGGAAAGTGTTTAGCTTTCTTCCCTAGGCTGATCTTCCAAAGGTGACAATAAGCATCATGGGCTTTTAGCAGTAGCTATTGTTCCGTGAGCGCACTGCCTGGGACGAGCAGACTGTTTCTCTTTATCCGGGCAAACTTTCAAGCACCCTGACTCAGGTTTTTCACTTTTTGCCTGCTTAAGAGAGTAAATCTGATGCTCTCCCACTCTTCCTTATAGTTTCTTGGCCTAACGCTAGAGGCAGCATAGGGCAGTGTGAAGACAGCGCAGTGGGAATCCAGCGAAGAAGGTCTCCTACTGACTTTCTGAGTAGGAGTCTAAGGCAACGGATTTAATATCTTTGGACCTGGAGGTCACCATCAAGAAAGAGTGTGCTACGGGCAGTGGCCGGGTTCCTTCCGGTTCTGAAATTCTATGACAAGGGATGCCTCCTCGCACCCTTTGTAGATTCCCTTTGAAAGTGTTTTCCCACTTGCTTTATCTTCTTCAAGTGCCAATCAAATTGAAAAAAAAAATAGTGGGGATGTTTTAGGATGAATGTGACACACGTTGAAAAATGCTCTGTTTTTGCTACTGAGAATTAAAAAACAAAACAAAACAAAAAAACCCCTCAGGTCCTGGTCCACAGAACAGGGGAATTGTAATGTTCCCACTTGCTTTTCCTTTGGAAAGCCACTCCAACAATTTGCAGAGCAGCCCTTTGATTTAGAACCTAAAGGCATTCTCTTGCTTTTCTTTTCCCTTCCACCAACACAAAGACAAGCTGCCACATAAAATAATGATGAGCAAGAGTTCAAAGCAAGCCTAGAGAGCCAGCACAGAGGATGCTTTCTGAGGCAGCCCCTGTCCTTCCCCACTCCCCTGCTAAGCTGGCTTTGGACAGCACATCAATAGCAGGCACAGGCTACCGGCTCCCTAGTGCTTCCCATAAAAATAGGGCTGTGGAACTAACTTGGCTTATAACTTGCCAATCATCCTGTAAATGAAATAATCAAATCAATACATTTAATTTTTCCGTAGTATTAGGATACTTTCCAGGATTTTTGATTCATGACTCACTTTGGAAATTTGAGCCTTAGTTCTCACTCTGGACCACCTTTCTGTTTTTTGTGGAATGTTTTCTGAAACCAAGACAAAAAGGTTGATATTTCATAATGAAGTATACATTTTTAAACTACAAATGTCTTGCTTCTTCAGTTTCAACAAAAGAATTTCAGAAATGCTTAGCTTTCACAGCAATTCACACTTTAAAATTTTGTCTATTAAAGAGAATTCTGAAGTAACACTTTCTTTGGGAAAGAAAAGTTTCTTCAAAAAATAGTGGTAGAAAAGTATTTTGAGCTTGTCTAATTCTGTTGCTTTACTTGTATTAATCTGCACTCCTTCCCCCACCCCCAACAATGCTAAAAACGTTAATATTTCTAATTGGGACTTGGATATTCCAACTGTAAAAAAACCATGGTTTATCTTTTTCATCACAGTATTCTTTACCTTGTTCAATGTGTCACAACTCTTTTCTTTTATCTAATTTTAATCTTTCTTTTTTCCCTATGCCAACCAAAATAACCCCAAAAAATAAGAATAGAAAAGAAACAAGAAATAACTTTTCTGTAACATTGACTTAGCATTTCTCTATTGACTACAAAGAAACCTTCTGATTATCCAGTGTGTATTTACACCATCTTCTGAATTTCCACTTGAAGGTGATAGAACTTCAGCTTCTAAAATGTTCAGCTAATGTGTACATCCACCTCTTCAGTTGTCAAGGTCATAGTTTGCTTATATTTGATGTTTCTAAGTTTCTCCTTTGGTAGATTGGGGAAGTCAACTCAATTTCAAGCAGCTTATGGATCTGTTTTCTAGTATTTCTTATTCTGATTTTCTTGTTGAAAATTTTTGAATGTTCTGTTGAAATTTTTCTCTAGTTTCAGTGATGTCCAATTCAATAATTCCTTTATTTACTCATAATGTGAGAATAATTATTATTGCTAACAAATTACACTATTTTAGGTATTACTAGTACTAATAATAAGATTAGTAAGGAATAAAACATTTATAAAATAATACTAGGAGAAAATGCTACTTCCTTTTTTTGTTTGTTTTATACGATCAGTATTTAAATTGAGTAAAAATATAAAGGATCTAAGCCCGACTTCTACATTTAAAAGGGTGAGAATTTGCTTTGCTTACTTTCCTCTCTCTACAAAGGTGTCAGACAGTTAAATCATCAGCTCAGATAACAGATAATGGTTAAGGTAAAGAAATCTGATATATTGTAAATTTAAAAAATGGTATCTCTAGACACATAGCTAACAACAAGGACCAGTTTTTTAAAAAGCATGTTGTTTAGAAAATGAAAACTATTGCATTCTATCAGCAATGAAAGCCTAATTTTCTAGGGAAGTCATGCAATTTGTGCAATCCTGAAGTATTCCCACACATGTACACGATAAAATAGGTAAATGAATACATAGTGAATAAATAAAGTCAATATAAAAATATGTGGTAAAGAAATAAAATAAATAATAGTCTCCTTGAAGCACCAAGGGGGAAGCGATTGTTTTGTCTTCTTTGTACTAGAAAAGCTCTTGTGAATCTCTTAGCCACTCAGGACAGCGTAAAATCGCAGAATGCGAAACACCAGGGACTGCCCCTTTCCCTACTGCATTTGTCAATTGTTTTAGTTTCAGTCATTTTAGGCACACATGCACACTATCTTTTCTAGATCTTATAAGTTTTAAGAGGCAAAATATATATCCCTAAAATAGTCACTCTTTTATATTACATTTGCTCTATGAAAAATAAACTTCAGGAAACTGGAAAAGAACCTTTTTAAGGAGGTAAGCAACTGTGAAGTTACTCTTATGTGCAGCAATTTAGACCTACCATGGCAATTTAGGGTTTTGCTTGGAGGCAGAATCTCTATCCCCACACTCATTTGTATGCACAGTGGCAAGAACATGACAGAATGGAATATACCACAATCTTTAACATTCCATGAAATTTACTTGAGAAAATTGGATACCCCAGATTCTAATAGCCAAAACTTCCAATTAAGAGTTTTAAGTAATAAAAAAAAGACTAGATGTATTCTAATATATAGATGGTATATGTTTAGATTGGGTTGGCCAAAAAATTCATTTGTTTTTTTCTATAGGGTGGCTCTAATAGGGCTTAGTTGTCTTTAACTTCATTTGAAACAATTTTGTTAGATTGTGTTGTGGCAGCTGTTATATCATTATGTATCAAAAAACTTATCAAAATTGCTGAATTTTTGTATGGTCATTTTATTATTAAAGGTGGAAGAAAATAGGCAACATTTTTAGCATATCATGTTTTACCATTTCAAGAAAAGTAAAACACAACTGAAATGCAAAAATAAATGTGTTCACCTATGAACAAGGTGCTGTGACTGATTGGAATGTGTCAAAAGTGGTTTGTAAAGTTTGGTGCTGGAGATTTCTCGCTGGGTGATGCTGCACAGTTGGGGAGACCAGTTGAAGTTGATAGTGATCAAATCGAGACATTGAGAACAATCAACATTGTACCATGTGGGAGATAGCCAACATTCTCAAACTATCCAAATCAATAAAGGTATTGGTGAAAATGGAAAATGTGTCTTTTATTTTATAGAAAAAAACTAAATGGACTTTTTGGCCAACCCAATATCTTACCAATATTAGAGACAATTCCAAGGAGATATATTTTAACTCATCTTAATGAATTGAAACAATAATGGGACCAAAGAAATCAATGTTTAAATAATCACTTGTTTGAATAATAAACAAGTACAAAAATATTAAGTATTCTCCTCTTTCTTCTCCAATGATTTCAAATTGTCCAAGCCACGTAAAGAAGCTCAGGTAGTGCTTATGCCAGAAGCAAAGTTAGTTTCAAGCTTGAGAATGAACCCAGAGATGAAAACAGTGCATGTTCATCAGAAGTTTGAGTGAAACAAGTCTGGTTGACTTTGAGAGTGGGACTTTTTCAAAAGAAGAGTAATATAGTATAGGAATAGGAAAGGATTCTCGGAGGTCAGGCTCTGGCTGTTGAGTTGTTAATGTGCTCTTCAGCTGTCCCAGCTGGGACTGTCCATCAACAAAGAATGTGAGGAATGCATGACTGGTGCAGGGCTCTATGTGAAATAGATGAAGTTTCCTTTTCCTGTCCCCCGAGGGTTTCTCCGGGAGATAGGGTGCATGCCCCCCAGGCCCTTTGGCAAGCAATCGGCATGCAGGATACTTGCTCCTGTCACAGAAGAGATCTGATATCGACCTATTCTCAAATGCAAATCCTCTCCTTAATTCTTCTATTAGGCAAACTTCGAGCGCCCACTGAGGAGCCTGGCAATCTTCTAAGTCCTGGGGATACTGCTGTAAACAGTTCAAAGATTCTTAAGAATGTACGTTCTGGTGGTAGGAGAATAAATAGGTCAACAAGTCAATAAACAAAATAATTGTAATGTTATAAAGTTTAAGGAATAGGAGCCTATGGTAGAGAGTAACAAAGACAAGGACAAAAAAACATTAATTGGAAGGGCTTTCGGAGGTATCACCTAAGGCCTGTGAAATGGGGTGTCAGGTAGACGTCAAGGTCTCAAGGTACTGTCGACAACTCAAAAAAAAATTAAATCAATGAATCACTGAAGTAATAATTGGTAAAGATTTATTGTGCACACACCAGAAAGACAGCTGGCAAACCATGAACACACAAACAAAAACATGAACAATAAAAAATGAGGCTCTGAGGTATATTACCATAAAGCAGCTTATGTGAGAGCAGCAACTGTTCATTCTTCACAGTGGTTGGCTACAATATTAGAATTTTCTTTTTCTAAAAGATTTTATTTATTTTTAGAGAGAGCGGGGAGGAGGGAGAAAGAGAGGAAGAGAAACACCAACATGTGCCGGCTCTTGTGTGCTCCTTATTGGGGACCTGGCCTGGCCTGCAACTGAGGCCTGTGCCCTGACTGGGAATTGAACCAGCAAACCTTTTGGATCGCAGGCCAGTGCTCAGTCCACTGAGTCACACCAGCCAGGGCAAAATTTTCTTAAATGAAAGAGGGTTGGTGTTAGTGGTGATCTTATGTCAATTTTGGGAAACATTGTAAATTTCTACTTACAATTTTCAGAAGCATAAGCAAGAAATGACCCAGGTCGGGTTAGCCTTGCATGTTTTGCAAAATAAGCTAAATTAAGCTTTGCTTGTATGACGAAACTGTTTTTTTCTGCTCAGGGAATTTTTAAGTCTGGCCTCTGTTTGTGTTTGTTTTTTAACAGTATGAACAACACTTGAGTGTTCAAGGAATAGACAAAGCTACGGAGGAAAGCACCTGCTGGAATATTTTTAGCAATCTATAAGGCAGAGTTCTTTAATTCCCAGTTGGCATTTGAATGGAGACTTTTTGGTTGTTCTAAGCCTCAGGAAGGTAAGAAAAGGAAGCAGCATTTATTTAATTATTGTTAGGCTTGACACCTGGAGTCTAGCTCACAGGGGTAATCTAACTGCACCCTCCCAACTTTCTCTGAAGCACAGATTATTGTTATCTTTTTATAGAGGAGGAAATTTAGGTTGAAAGATTTAAAAACCTGCTCAAAGGTATGTAAGAAATAACACAGGATTTTAACTGAGTCTCTCTGATTCCAAAGTACTGTTGTTTCTTAGATTTCATTGCTATACTATACTACTTATTAGGAAGTTCTGGCATTAGAATGCACAGAGATTCATCATAAAGGGTTTGAGCCGTTGATAAATACAATTAGATAATTAATAAGGGAGTTGAAAATGAGCTGGTTGGGAAAAACTTAAGAATTATTTTTAGGAATTTTAAATTAAATCTGCAGTTCCCTTCTAGTCTAGTCAAAACACTCTTCTCAATAGTACAGAAAGCAGAAGAGTCTCTTATTTCCTCAACTCAGTACATTCTGCTGCTCTTCTCCCGTGGCTTGACTGTGGGTGTGCAGGTTTCGATATACACTCCTTTGATGGGAGGCCCCCAAGTTTCTAATGGGTTCACAAGCAGAATTGTGCCATTTCCTTATGTAGGGCCGTGTGCCTATGGTAATGCATTAATGGTGTCAGTGGTACCAGGTGCATAGTGATATTAGTGGTTTCCTGCCACGTTCAGAGCCAGGAAAGAGAACTAGGAGTGACGATGTGGAAAAAGTCCAACAGAATCATAATGGAAAATAATACAGATCATCCATGCAGAGCCTCATTACTGCACAAATAATAACTTTAAACCGATAGCCAATATTATCATATTCGCTTACTCATTCATTCAGTCAGACAGCTATTCAACCAATCAATCTTTCAGCAAATATTTATCGAATTATCTACTATGTGCCAATACTCTTCTAGGCACTTCAGGATATATCAGTGGAAGGAAAAAGAGTTAGGAACTAAGATATATGTATCAATGACTAAAATAAAAAATCTTCCTTCCTCCTAGAGGGAGAGACAGACAATAAACATGAAGACGTTCTAGAGTGTATTAAAAGGAGTAAAGTGCTCTGGAAAAGGTGGAGCATAATAGTGAAATGTGGAATGCTGGTTTGTATGTAGTTTTTAAAAGGGTGGCTAAGGTGGGCTTCACTGAGAAGGTGACATTTGAGCAAACACTTGGAGGTGTTGACTCGAGTGACCTATGTAGCTGTCTGAAGGAGGTGAGTTCGAGGTGGAGGCCAGAGCCAGTGCGGGGATTCTGACGTGGGAGCATGGCTGGCGCATTCAAGAACAAGAAGAGAGACCAGTTTTATCAGAACAGAGTGACAGGGGAGAGTGGTAGGATATGTATGATTTTAGAGATATTATAGGGATCCAGATCATAGGGAACTTTGAAGTCATCATAAGGATTCTGACTGAATTCGGGAACCTTCGGGGAATTTGGAGCAGAAAAATGACATGATCTGAATTTTAGGAGTTTGTTCACATTGCTGGTTGAGAATGTACCACAGCCAGGCAAGAGTGGAAGCTGAGAAACCGTGGGATGGTTATGTTAAATATCTGTGCGAGATCTGACAGTGGCTCAGACCAATGATGGTAGCAGAGAAATCGTAGAACTGGTTAGATTCTGGATATATTTTGACATTTAAATCAACATTTAAAAAATATTTTATTTTTAGACAGAGGGGAAGGGGAGGAGAAAGAGAGGGAGAAATATTAACGTGTGGTTGCCTCGTGTGCCTGTACCGGTGACATTGCCCACAACCTAGGCCATGGGAGAGAGGCAGGTAGGCAAGGGAGCCATGTCATCCTGCGGGAGTCCTGGGGAAGGATGGAGAGACCTCTTATCTGAGTCATTGAAGAAGGGCGAAGGTGAGTTATCTTGAATATTTAAGGGCAAGGCGGTGCTTTGTGGTTAGTGATTTCTTTGAACACAAAACAATGGGAGCAGAGGTCTCCTGTAAATCTAAATCTTGTCTGGGGAGAAAAGCAAGAATTTGGTGTTGGACTTAATAGGTTTAGGATTGGACTTATTTCTGTTAAGCTTCCTAGTTAATATTCCTTTAATATGTCTTTGCCTGGCCCTGGCTGGTGTGGCTAAATGGACTGAGTGCCAGGCTGGGAACCGAAAGGTCGCTGGTTCAATTCCCTGTCAGAGCACATGCCTAGGATGCAGGCCAGATGCCCAGTTGTGGTCATGTGACAGGCAACCAGTTGTTCCTCTCACAGGTTTCTCTCTTTCCCTCTCTAGAAATAAATAAAATAACATCTTTAAAATTTTTTTCCTTGTCCAATATCACAAGGTTTGCTGTCTCTAGGCCTGAATTCTCACACTGCTTGTAAAAATATGAGATTTTAAGAATCAATTTCACTTATTTGCAGATGAAGTCTAGATTATTTTCTTTTTTCTTACGTGCGTATTTTTAACAGCCTTCACATTACTGACCAATCAGTTTTTATCAACATGGAGCCAGGTCTTCTTTCCTGTGACCCTTCACCTAGTCTGGGTCGCGGTAACGGGATTCACAACTCATGAAAGACTGCTGGGTAAGTCATGCAGAGGTCCAGTGAATCCAAAAACCGTAACCTTCTTTAGTAAATTTGCCTAAAGCTACACAAAACCCTTTTTTGGATAAATATCCAGGGTCTGGCCTAAGTAACAACTGCTTCAGTGTGATTGCTAGGGTACGTGAATGTGTCGCACGAGATGGACGGCCATTTGAACATTTCACCTAAAATGTCATATGATGTGCTTGAGTGTGATATTGTGATGTTACAGAATTACATATGATTTTGTAATAAAAGATTTTGTAATAAAAAGAGGTGTTATGTGTTATGCATTTAATTATAGTTTTACAGGTTATTTGTCTGCATGTTTCCCAAATGTCCTACCAACATCTCTCAGAGTGCCTCACATTTTATATGCAAGTTAGGACATCCAAAATTTGACCAAAGCAGTTGGACAAGTGATAAAAAATGTAGGCCTTTTGGTGAAGAAATGAGAAAACAGTAGACTGCAAATTATATGTTTGTAGAATAAGAAAAAAAGTGAGGCTATATAGGTATTAGGTAGGAAAGAACATCTTGAATTTAGAAATCTTAGAAGTTAAATTTAAGGCACAAAAGATAAAAAGAGTGAGAGCAAGCTGTAGTTTTGCCCAAGAACAAAAGGTACTACTTGTGAAATGGAATAAAATACAATAAACAAGTTCCATTTGCAGGTTTGGGGAATCTGATTTAGACCATTCCCCTAATTTTTGGGAAAGGATGACTTGGTTTTAAAATAATCCATAGTTGGGATCTATTTTAGTATTACCAGTTTTGGCCTTTAGAAAAATCATAATTGTAACTAAATTCCATTAATGCAGGTGATATAAATTGCATCATTATTTCACTTAATTTTTACTGCAGTCCTACGGTACTGGACATCATTTTTTTCTGCATTGTGCAGATGTGGAAATTTAGAAGGTGAGGTGCCTTACTAAGTCATGCTTTTTTTTTTTTTAAGAAAACAGAAGAAAATGGAAGAAGTAGGATTCAAACTCAGGTCTATGACTCTAAAGTCTCAACCATTACACCTAGGACTGCTTTCCATTTATGTATTAAACAAGAGCTCCATTACTTTTGTTTTGCCTTTTTACTCCCCCCCCCTTTAACTTTTGTGGTGAAGCGATTTTCTTCTCAAACTTTTATTCATTCTTTTCTTCTTGATAATATAATTTGTGTCTCTTTTATTACATATAATATTGCTAGAATGAACTTCAGGTGGTACTAGTGAAAACATTAAAGTGAAATTCATTCAATTGTGTTAAATAACATATTTAATAAAGAGTAACACGAATTATAAGCACTGGCTGGTGTAGCTCAGTGGATTGAGCGTGGGCCTGCGAACCACATGATTGCGGTTCGATTCCCAGTCAGGGCACATGCCTGGGTTGCAGGCCAGTTCCTAGCAGGGGACTCATGAGAGGCAACCATACATTGATATTTCTCTCCCTCTCTCCTTCCCTTCCCCTCTAAAGATAAATAAATAAATTTTTTTAAAAAGTTAAAAAAAGAAATATAGCCATTCTTTAAAAAAAAAAGAGTAACACAAATTATAGAATTTGTGTTAGTGACACATTATTGACACCTGCCACTTTTTCTCGTGCTCTTGGTGTTCTGATCTCATTAGTATTTCTCAATACTTACTATTTTGTATGAGAATCACTTCACATTTTTCTGTTATTTGAATGAACTATTTTTAATTGTTTTAAACCCATTTTCTAATTTCTCAGGCTCATATTTTAATATCAATTTTCAAAAACATTGTAATTCTCTGATGATTTATAAATTTGATTAGTACTAAATCTTTACTCCAAGCTTTTAATAAAAATGTTGAATGATACTGGTTTAAAGGACTTGTGTAGAATTATAGGCAGCATTTTCTTCCAATCATTTCTTACATTTTTAATTTACTTTCTAGGCTTGTTTTCCCACCAAAATAGCATTTTCAAAGCTATGTTGTCTATCAATAATTTAATTCTAGTTTCTCCAATCTCTTGTCACAGAAGAAATTATGCACACTTAGTATTGGCCTGATTAATAATAACTAGGTAGAGCTACTTTGGTTACAGGTGCTTTTGGTCATTTTGCTTTCCCAGCTGCCAAAATTCTAATTGCCCCCAGGGGTTGCCGGCAATGGCTAATTCACTTTGAAAAAAAAATAAGACAGTGCACCTGCAATACTAATGATCGACGTCAGGAATGCAGTTCCAGCTGTGGATCCTGGAGCCGTGCAACACTGGGTGATCTAGTAAATGACAATAAAGAAGTTATGAAACTGGTTGTGTGCTATAAAAAAAGACAATTGCTTGAGAAACTGCATGCCAGAAAAAAAAAAAAGACAATTCAAACAATTTAGTATATCATGGAATTCATTGCCCAAATTTACCTTCTGACTTTTACCACAGGGAATCCGAATCTTGGTGTAGCCTTTGTTTTTTCTACTCTTCTTTGCATGCCACTCCATGCTAACTCACTGATTTTCTTAAATTGTCAAGACTGATGTAAAACAAGATGTCAGTCAAATCCCATTTTCCATCGTCAAACTTCTAGTTTCTGCTTGGGTTTCTGCTAAAATAGATTTATTATGAGTAAGTCCTTAAGTCAGTTTTTCTCTTTTATTTTCTTAAGAATAACTCAATAAAATGGAGCTGGAAAGGAACTTTTTCTTTCTTTTTTTCTTTTTTTGCTCTTTTTTTTGGTGGGAGGGAGTTATCTTTCAAAGGGTTTTTAATCAGGAGGGCTAAAAATAATCTGACATTTTAAATTGAGTAGAAATAACTCTGTTGTGTACCCTTTATTACTGTCCTTTGTTCTGAAAATAGGAGGTAATTGATAGAACACTGGAACTTTCCAATCGCTGATCCTCCCACGTCTGGTTTGACAAGTGTTCAGTTTGCATCTTCACACTATAATTTAGAGCTGTAAGAATTCAGCTATTTTTTGAACTGAATTGTGCCACAGCTGTTTTGAGGTTTTTTTTAAAAAAATCTTTGGATTATATCATAACTCTATGAATTCTTAACTGAGTCACATACAAGTGCTAAGTAAGTTTTGTAGGTTTTTATATCTATATTATAGACGATCATATATTATTTTGTAGTTCCGGGACATCAATGACAATTTTATTTATTGAGTAAACAAACCTTTATACAGGCAAAATAGAGAATTTCTGGTTTAATATTTTAAATACACATAAAAATAAATGAATACTGTCACATCGAAATATATATATAACCGAGGAAGTGTGATATACCTGTCAACTTTTTGGTATGTAGATGAGCCTGAAGGAAAAATATCATTCAGAAAAATGCTTACTAAGAAACACTTGGTGCTGGAAGAACAACTCACTTTATTTTCTCTTATTACTCAACTCTCATCACTTTAGTAGCATATATTTTCATTGGTTTGCATTCCGGGGAAGGTAATAAATAAGAAAATAGACAAGTAAAGAAGGTAATTATAGATCATCGTAGGTATCAGGAAGAGCCTAAGTAGGCTTTTGTTCCAGAAAGGTTCTGGGAGGGACTGAGTAGATAGGTACCTTACCTGAGTAGAGACTGGAAAGTTGAAGCCTCACCCAAGAAGTCAAGGGAAAAGCACTACAGGCAGAAGGAATAGAGAGTGAAGTCACTCTCACAAGAAAACGCTCCGTGATCAGAGAACATAAAGGGGAGATGGTGGCCGGAGAGGGTGAGAAGAGCAAAGGATTCGAGCTGACGTCAGTTGGCAATGAAGGCAGCACCGGATCACGAAGGAACTTGGTGAAAGACTTAGATTTCTTTCCAAGTGCAAGTGATAGGCATGGCAGTAATGAAATCTGATTTACATTTTAAAAGGTCATTCTGGCTGCCTAAACATTACAAATTCCTATGAGCATTTCTCACTGGAATGATTTATGTTGGTTCCTTTGTTCCTAATCTCTCTAAACAAGCTCTAGTTTTGCTACATTCTTCGCCAGAAGAAAGCCCAGAGATGAAGGTGGTGTTTTGGGTTTGATCTGATCATGAACTAAGGACCTTTCTACCTAGGCAGGTCTTCCATTAATGCAGATAAAGATTAAGATTTCCTGTAAGGTTGGAAGTCATATAAAGAAGACTGTTGGAAACAAAAGTAAGCATATTCTGTTTGAGGATTTATAGCAGCGTTCTTCACCCTTGTCTGCCCATTAGAATCACTTGGGAAGCTTTGAAAAAATCTCCAGTGCTTAAACAGCACCCCAGTCCAGTGAAATCAATCTTTGGGGGTAGTCTTTTAAATATCCCCAGGTGGTTTCATTATGTACTCAAGGCCGAAAATCATGGCATAACAGCAACCCTGTGCCTCCCAAACTTTAACAGGCAGAGGAATCACCTGAGGATCTTGTTAAAATGCATATTCTGATTCCATGGGTCTGGGGCAGGGCCCAAGAATCTGAATTTCTTCATAGCTTCCAGGTGATACCTCTGTTTCGGATTTAAGAACCACAAGACCATAGCCCTAAAATTTGAATAGCATATGCCAGAATTACTTGGAAAGCTTGTTAAAACACAGGCTGCTGGATCCCACCCTCACAGATTCTGATTCAGCAGATCTAGGGTGAGGCCTGAGGCTGCATTTCTAACACATTCTCAGATTTGGCCAGTGCTGCTGGTCCAGGGACTCGACTGGATAGGTTGGAGCAGAGGTCCCTGGAAAATAGGGGAACACCCCCTCAAATCCTGCAAAAGGTGAGGAAGGGTGCCCACAGAGAGAGCAGTCACAGCCTTTGAGGGACATTTCATAATAAAGGCAGATAAAACAGCCCATTTCCTCAAGGGAGGGGCAGCAGAAGAAAGCTGTTGCCCAGGGCAAATTGTAAATGCGACTGTGAGAATGTGCACCAGCAGAATGACTGGTGACACAGCCAGTCTGGGAGAGAGATCATAAGGTACCTGCGTAAGCTGAGCATGTCGGACGCCCACCCTAGATGCCTGTGGGTGACTGGGAAACTCTTGCCCTGACCAGAGATGGCAGGCAAAAGAGGGTCAAAGACACTGAAGAGCTGACAAAAATGGCAGACACTGACACACCATAGGAAGAGCCAGATGTCCAGTGGTGCAGGAATTTCTGAGCGGAGCCTTTAAATGGCAGCATGCCAAGAAACACGAGGTCTGTGGGTCCCTTGGAAACACTCTCAACAACCCTCCTGCACAGAAGATGGCAACAGAGCTGGGGGTGCTGGGGGCAACCTGCCTGGCCAAGCACACAGACACACTGATGAGCTGATGGCTGGAATGAAGGCAGCTCTGGAAGAGAGAAACTGACACTGTGAGAAGGATTCAGGCGGGTGCACACAGATTCATGAGAGATGTTCAGCTTAGATCTAAACAGTGACCAGGAGTGCTGAGCTGCACACTTCTGTGTCTCTAAAGGATGGTAATTTTTTTTTTTACACTTGATACCTCTTTGTCTTGTCAATTTTTTTAAAAGATTTTATTTATTTTTAAAAAGGGGGAGGGAGAAAGAAAGAGAGGGAGAGAGATATCAACTGCCTCTCAGGTGTCCCCTACTGGGGACCTGGCCCACCACCCAGGCATGTGCCCTGACTGGGAATCCAACCAGTAACCTTTTGGTGTGAAGGCCAGCATTCAATCCACTGAGCCACACTAGCCAGGGCTGAAAGACAATACTTTTGAGTGGCATGTTCTGAAACTGGTCTGGCTTGGCAGAGGGAGGCAGGGCTACTCATTTGGGGGTATCTCAAAGGCAAGCTCTCTCTCTCTCTCACTCTCTTGCTCATGTGCTTCGTAAAGAGAAGTCACTCTTGCTTTGGAGCTTGGTGCAAGCCCTCCAGGCTTTTAGCATTTGGACGTTCTGGCTCTCTGGCCCAGCTGCCTGCACAGACAGGAGTGCTCATATGACCAGGAGATGTCAGGCCCACCAGAGGCTTAGACCCTGCATGGCTGGTAGCCCATTCCTGGAGGCAGGATCCCACACAGGGATGCACGCCTCCCTGGGCTCCAGTGTCTGGGACACCATGATCCAGTGCAGCATGGCGCACAATTTCTGGACTGCTGCCTGGAGCCTGAGAGCAGTGCAGGCCAATTCCTGAAAGAGAAAACTGCTGCAAGAGGATGGTGACTCTGAAACCCACAAGTGCATATTCAGACAGGATGGAGGACTGGCTTAAGGACAGATAAGGACATGGGAATTTCCGGGCATGGTTTTGGCTTATAATCTCTTGGGGAACAAGGGAAATTCTGGGTCTCGTGAAAGAAAAGAGCTCAGAGCAAGAGGCTCTCAAGCATCTGGCATCCCCCAGTTTGGAAACCTGTTAATAAAAACCTGTTTCCTTCCACACAAATCATTGAGTCATGTGGATTAAAGGTGCCAAGTGGCCAAAACCCAGTTTGCATGGGTACAGAAGCGCACTTTGAGATCCACTGAATTTTCCAAAGGTAAGGGAACATATGGACTGTAGGTTCTCATGTTTGGAGTACAGACTTCCTAATTCTGATTTTCATTACCCAGAAAACTTTTAATCTCTTTTCATTCTCCCTTGAACTTCATCGAGGAACACTGTGGTATATATTCTCCACAGGAAAATACTATTTTGAATTATCTCTTTCTCCTTGAATGTGATTTTCACGAGGACAGGGACTTTATTGGTTTATTCATAACCATAGTCCCAGTATCTGGAGTAGTGCCCAACACAAAGTAAGGAGTAAATGGTGAATTTACATTCATTGAATGAATGAAAAGTGAAGGAAATGAGAAGAATTTGGATACCATGATAGTAATTTTTTAGTATTTAAAGAACTTTGATTGGAAAGGGGTTTAGATTTGAATGGCCTCAAGGACTATCAGTAAACCAAAAAGGGAACTCTGTAAAGGGACAAACAGACAATAATTTCACAAAATTGAAAGGAGTCATAGTCAGAGGAAGAAACGAGTTGTCTTAAGTGGATGGGTACACGATTGGGCTGGGCGGCATTTGGCAGAGTGGTCAATGAGGTGCCTTGAACATTTGGAGGGTGTTCAGTTTCAACGATCACTGATGTCCTATTCAACCTCATGACTGTGAAAGAATGAAAATGGAGGCGGGCTGCTGAGGACAGGTGCGTTGTCAATAATGAGAAGAAAGAGCAGACAGCTCTACAGCAATGGAAAGGGCAGAAAATCTCAACAGTTAGGTATGAGACCTGAAAAGGCTTTAGTAATAGAGCGTGTGTGTGTGCGCGCGCGCTAGAACAAACAGCTCCATGCTCATCAGTAGGTCTTAAGGTCATCACTGTATCATTGCATTATGCCACAATTAATATTTTCATAGTAATATTTACATTTTTCTTTCTTAAAATGTGACATGTTCATTGCCATTTTTACTTTGTAAAAATATTGGAAGTGCATATTTATCTATACTATTTTACTGGTTTGGGGTGTGCATTCTATAATCATTTATGTAATCGATTTTATATGAATATACTTATAGTAAAATCTTTATGAACATTTATGATCATGCAATAAAAATACATTCCCAGTGATGAAAATATTAGTTTAAATGGCTTTCAAGTATTTCAGGTTTTAATAATTGTTATTTATAATGATAAACTTGAGTCATTAATATTTTTTGTTTAAAGAGTCAAGGAAGCGATTTATTATGGAAAGAATTCTACTGAAGATACTTAAAAGTATATATAAAATTATGAAATCAACTTTCAAAAGAAAACCAGTCATCCAGAAGTATCCATTTACCAAGTTCCCATAATCAAGATGCCACACTTTTTGTCTAAATGAGTGTACCTGGATTCATACTGCTTGAATAGAAATGTAGTTACTATTATAGATACTCTACATATGATCTCATTGGCCTTATTGGCACTGTCCACTCCATCCGTGGACATGCATCATCATAATTAAGCTTAAGTGTTTTCTAGTAATGAAAAGGAGATTAGTCGGCTAAGATATTTCACTCGTTGACCTGTACAGCACCAGTGCATTGAACAGATGTTTCAACCTCCACTTTTTTGATATTTAGACTTATTCCTGAGGTTTCCAGTCATGTATTTTATCAGAAGCGTTCAGTGGAAATTTTATATGAAAGCCTGGGACCTTAAGTAATTAGAGAGAGAATTGTACCAATAAAATACCATAGTAATTTTTGTAAGGTAGATCTACCTCACCTGGGATATTCAGCTGTTTCCTTCTTGCTGTTGCTGTATGCTGTGAGTTATCATTAAATTGTTTATCAATAAGCTCAAGGCTTACAGCTAATTTGGGCAATTAATTACTGAAATGGTTGATGGAGGCCCTCACAGAGAATTAGAATCTGACTAGTCAACATGTTCACAGCAATTCAATTATGGTTTACCATTGCTACCACGTTACATTGTTAGAACATCGGAGGAGGATTTCTTAACCAGCTGATAACATGGTCTGTGCTTTTTTTCTGGGTCATGAAGAGATCATCAGTGATCTTTCGTAGTCTTCAAGTCTCCTAGGTTACATTTAATCATGTGTATTCTTTATCTATCTAGACCTTTGCCAAAATTTGTTTTTACTTTGTGTCATCTAAATTTGGCCTTTTTTTCTCCCTGAAGCTATAGTCCTCTATCACCCTCTCATTACTGCCTGTCTGAGATATCAACTTACACAATGTTTATTGGTAATGGAGTTAAAAAATGAATAATTATTGAGGGCTTTCTGTAACCAGACATCACATAGACATGGATTAAACATTTTAAATTTTCACCACGGTCATGACATCTATCATTACTGTTTTACACATGGGGACACTGAGGTGCTGGGATGTTCTGTACTGTAGAGAGTGAGCTAGTGTGAACTCAGTTGTGCTTGCTTTATGGTTCTTTCCACCACACCATACGCACTGCCTTTATACTTAGTGTGAGGACATACTATGTTCCAGAAATTAAACTGAGTAGGCTCTGTGGATATAAAATTAGTAATTCCTTTCCCTGGAGAGCTTGTATTTTAGGAAGGAAATAGGCCTACAAAGAAATAAGACAATTCTGGAGCACAAGTACATTTGGAAAGGAGTAGAAGGAACAGACTTACAGAAAATAAGGAGGGTGGCTGTGTTAGGTAGGACAGGTAGTAAACTAAGGTGGGGGGGAGGAGGGAGACATGTCTCACACACCACTCAGCAGTCCTGAGCCCAGTCTGATAAGATTGCAGGGTGTTCCGAACATCACAAGTAAAGACAGCGCTGAGGAGGAAGGGAGTCCTCGGAACTCTGTACTGAGAAAGGGAGCCTCTGTAGCAATTTCTAAGAGAAAAAAGCATTTACTAGCTGAGAAAGAAAGCCTTTGTAGCTGTACATTGTTCCCAAGGTTTAGCAGGGGAAGAGAGAGGGGTACCTAGAAGCTGAGTGAAGTATGTAACCCCTGAGCCCCAAGAGTGGGTGGACTCCTTAGCTGAGGGCCCACTTGTAGCCTCAGCTCAAGTGTATAGAACAAACTTGCTAACAAACTTACTAACTTTATTTCCTCTATAGGTCAGGCATTTAGACTAGCTGGGCGGCTGCCTGTAGTTTCCTGCTCATGTGTGTTTCATAAATAAACTTGCTATCTCATTTCCACTATACTGTTGTCTCTCGATTGACTTCATCTCTTGCAAGCAAGACAAAAACCGAGAAGAGATGTGGAGCCCCCTGACTCGGGTCTCCCTGGTAACACTTGTGAGGACCAGAAATCATTCATGGAAGAGTGAAGAAAATGGGAAGCAGTTTATCAGTGAGATCCTGCAAAAGCAGAGAAAACTAAACACTGTGTGATATGGAAAAGAAAAAAATCCTATGACTCCTTTTCTTTGCTGAAAGTCGTCTTTCAAAATAACACTGAAAGGCAGATGTAGGGTCCAGCTGATTATAGGAACTCAAATCAATACCATACGGAGTGGGTTTTTTTTTTAATCTCTCATTCTCTGCATTGTCTTGGTCGATTTTGACCCCAGGAAGGCTTTTCCCTCATGATCAGCAGAAGCTGTTAATGTTTTTGTGGTCTGATCGTCCAAATCTATGCAAAAAATTGAGAAAGTTTGTCTGTAGATTCCTAGAAGTATCCTTCTCTAATTGGTGTCAGGAGTCCATCATTGAAACAATCAGTATAGCTCAGGGCAATGTGCTACACTGATTGGCTTAGGTCTATTTCACAGAAGCCCCTGAGGAGGCTCACCTAGAACCTGTGTGCTGAGAGGGTGGAAGAACTGGCATCCGGGTAACTATTACCAGGAGAAACATGAGTGGGTGCTGGGTGATGAAAACAACCATTCATGAATCTGTGTGTCCTCCACACAGGTGGTTTCTCTAGTGTTCCCTCTTCATTTCCGATCCAGGTAAGTGCATCAGTGCCTTCTTAATTCAATTCCATTCAACAATCAAGTACTGAGTACCTGTTTTATACCCGGACCTTCATTAGTCCCCGGAGGAACAGCGCTGAAAAACCACATGTATCCTACTTTCAAAAACCTCATAGGAAAAAAAAAACCCCACAAAAGCACACACACACACAACCATTCACGGTTCCTTTTCTATAAAGAATGAACTTGTATTTTCTTGTATTGTATTAACCTACAACGTTTGGCCTTCCAGTATTGCCTGCCACAGGTGGCAGGCACATAGAAGACAGGGGCCTAATCTATTGGCCTTGTTTTGTACGAGTTCTCAGCTTTTCCGACAACTACTTTTCAGTGAAGACTCTTCCAAAGGACATTTCCAAGGGCTGAAAGGATACTGAAAATTATGAATCTACCTGCTTAGCTACTGTCACACACATTGGTGACAGATCAAAGTGATGGGGAGGAAGTCAACAACTGGTGTGAACTGCACTGCTATTTAATTACCTCTGTTGTTAAAACACCAAAATACCTAATTTCTATTAAGTTTGTCATATAAATTGTCAGATTTTACATATTTCTCTGATGCAGCTCATTTTGTCTTCAAATTTTTTTAAAAAGCTTCCATGAGTACACGTGCCTTGTGCACGACCTCCTGACAAAAATCCCATCAAAATCTATTTTTTCTAAAGAGAGATTTCAGGAGAGATTTTAGAGCCAAGGATTATGTCTGTTTAAACATTGATAATCTGTTCATTTATGAAATAGTAAAAAATGTTACTTGTTTACTCTGTGAGTTAAATAATGAAATTTCCAAGGAAAATATATATATTTTTGTTTATATCCTTATTATTTGTAGCTCCTTGGATCCAGATCTTTGTAATTAGTTCTTTCTTTTCTTCTCTCCAATGTCTATCATGATTTTGACAGTTCATTCTCCTTCTTTGCAATTTATTTATTTTCTTCTGTGTTAGCCTCTATACCTGATGAAACTTACATTTTTCTGTGGTGGATCTTTTCTGTCTGTTCTTTCTTTTTCTCTCACTTTGTGTCTGTTAGTATTATATACATAGATATACATGTATACATGCACTATTAAGCTTTACCCTGGTTAAAATAAAAACATTGCATTCAGTAAGACAAGGGTGAATACCATCATTTCCCAAAGAGGGAGAATAATTTAATCGTATGATATGAGATTCCATAATTAGTTCCCAAGGTGGCAGTGGAAACAAGGTCTTCTTGGCATATATTTCTAATAAAGGTAATTAAAAGTTTTTGCTTTTTGTGTCTATGCCCATGCTGTTAGGTACATACAGCTATATGCATATTAATTGTTTTTAGTGCATTCTTCCTTTTGTTATTATATAGGTTTCTTCTTTATCTTGGTTAGTGGCTTTTGATCTTATTTAGCCTGATACTAGTTTTGTTACTCAAGCTTTTTACAAGACTAGTATTCTGATACCAGTATACAAAATTAGTATTTCTGTTTTTCTGCCTGTATTTTCAATTTTTCAGTTTGGCTTTGTTTTAATCAGGTGTTTTGAAAGCAGAGAAAAGGTTGAAATTAAATAAAACCAGTTGATAATTGCTATAATTTGCACTATTGAAGTTTTTTGGGTGGCTATTCATATGTTTGGGTTTATTTCTTCTTTCTTACTTTGTACTTTGTGCTATTGCTCTTTCTCTTTTCACCTTCCTTGCTTTCTTTAGATTAATATAATTTTCTTTATTCTCTTATTTGCAGTATGGAGTTCATGAGTACAGGGCGTGGCAAAAGTAGGCTTACAGTTGTGAGTACACAAAACAGTTTATTCTTGTATTATGTATTATTTATTGTATTATCTTCCATTCAAACAACTGTAAACCTACTTTTGCCCACCCTGTATTTACATGTGAGGTGGGATATTGAGGGTAGGGAGGGATGGTATTTGTGAGGTGGAGACATTATAATGTGGGGTTAAGATAAGAGACTGTGGAGTCTGTGTGGGCCACCATTCTCAGGGCACAGCCTACTAGCTCTGTGAAGCTAAAAGGGCATTAAACCTCTCTAAGTCTCATAAAACTTATCAACAGTTAAGTCTCAAACTTATCAAATTTTAGTGGAAAATTTTAATTTCTGTTCAGAAAAAGACCTTGATAAGCCACTTGGTAGAGAATAGATGATGAAAACATTCAGGTATGAATAATCATATTGCTCCAGGGAAAAATAATGAAATAGTAAGTTTCTCTGTAGAAGAAGAAAAAATACACTTTTTGGGGGGGCTTCTGCAGGGAGCATGGTGATGTGAGGCCAACGCAGCATGAAGGAGGGCCGAGCGTTGAGTGCTCTCCAGTGACGGCGTGGCTGAAGCACACGAAGGATACCATGCACAATGTTCACCGCAGAGGAGCTTATTTCCCTGAACTTTGATTCTGTCCCATTTCTACAGCCCCCAAACTCCAGGCCGTATCACTAAACTTGTCAATGGCTTATATGAGATTGTTGTGTATTTATGATCATTTTTTATTATTTTTTAATAATTTTGTATATGCAAGGATGTTTTTTTTAATTTTTTTTAAAGATTTTATTTATTTATCTTAGAGTGGAAGGGAAGGAGAGAGAGAGAGAGAGAGAAATATCAATGTATGGTTGCCTCTTGTGTGTCCCCTGCCAGGGGCCGGGAACTGGCCTGCAACCCAGGCATGTGCCCTGACTGGGAATCGAACCGCGATCGTGTGGTTCGCAGGCCTGCGCTCAACCCACTGAGCTACACCAGCCAGGGCTATTTATGATCATTTTTAATGGAAATGGGATGGTGAGTAGTCCATAGACTGAACGAAATCATCAGAATTGGTAGAATGAGTCAGAGGTGAGGAAGAAAATGTACAATCCTTGGGTATTTGTAGAAATCCCAAGCAGGACTTTAGATTTCTAAAGGATTTGAACCTATTATATTAATTAGTAAACACCAAGTTAACAAGTGGTTACAAAAACGAGGTAGGGGTGGAAGATAAAGAGAGCAAAGCTCTTGCTTAAGTGGGAAGCCATAAAAGATCCACCTCAGGCAACACTTGTTTATGAACTGAAATAAGAAGGCACAGTATCTCCTTATTGGACCTCAGCTGGGATGTGGCCATTGGAGGACTCACATTTCTTGCTGCTCTCTTTGTGACTGCAGCAAATATTAATTTGGGGGGGGGGTTACAAAACTTTTCACGTGTAGGTGAATTTTTAAGTGCTGAATCCATGAGTAATGAAGGTTGACTGCATCAGTATGTGCTTAGGGTTTGGCAGCCACAGAAAAATCTTCAGTTCTATTCCTAATATTACAAATAAAAAGACAACATAGAATATGCTCTTTAATTATATATGTCTATTTAAAGCACAGTTAGAGAAAATAAGATGAGCAATTCTGCATCTTTTAGAGATTTTGCTTTGTACAAAATGTGCATCTACTTCAGAAAGCCGATGTAACAAGTTTCAAAAAACTTAAAGCTCAGTAGTTAACTGCCCTATAAGCTCTTTCTAACTGAGTAAAAATTGTAGAAAAATTTGGAGTAATTTGATCCATTAAAATCAATTTCACTCTATATTCCCCAAAGTCCCAATTGCTTTTTAAATTTGAGCTCTTAAAAACATTTATAGACTACAGTAACTACTAACAGAGCACATAAAAAATTGCAATTACTAAAGATTCCTCTTTTGTACCCTCAATTTCAAAGTAAGTCACACAGGTATCTAGCTCAACAATTCTGCCAACATCGACTGGATCAAAAATATGACATTCACATTAGCAAAACAATTTAAAGACATTAGTGGTAAAAAATGTAAAGTGTGTAATTTCAGCCCTGGCTGGTGTAGCTCAGTGGATTGATCGCAGGTCTGCGAACCACACCATCGCAGTTTGGTTCCCAGTCAGGGCACATGCCTGGGTTGCTGGCCAGTTCCCCGCAGGGGACACATCAGAGGCAACCATACATTGATATTTATTTCCCTCTCTTCTTCCCTTGCCCTCAAAAGATAGATAAATGAAAATATTTTTTAAAAAGTATGTAACTTCCGAATAAGAATCACATTTTTAAAACTTTGGCAACCAGAGTCTATCAACTGTTCTGGTATCTGTCTTGCCTTTACTTTTATTATTCTTGGGCAACCAAGATTTATCCAATATAAAAATTGCACACAGCATCAGGAAACACTCTTATTTTTAAAAGTATTTATATGCAATATCATTAGGGTTAGATTCCCTCTTTAGACAATGTCAGCATAAAAATAAGACTGTTCAGCACGAGACAATGGAATAGTGACTGCCTTTCAAGAGTTCGAAGTGAAGCTCCTTGTTCCTGCCTCAGGGGCGGCTGAGTGTGGTAGTAAACAGAAGAACTTGTAATCTGACTAAAGCTTTAAAATGCACAGAATTGTAGGCACCTCATTAGTGATTAGAACTTCTCTACCAGGGATGTGGAGGGAAAGGGGTACTCGCTCACCCTGTAGGGTTCATGCCTTCTTTTGCCTCACGGAGCCCTAATCTCTTACTTGGTCTTCCTTTTCTTCAAGGAATAGATGTCTTTAGTTTTGTACTTCCAGGATTAGAAAAGTGCTCTGTGATATAACATAGATAATGGAACTACATTAACTGGATCATTTGGCAGCTTGATGTTACAAATGTGGCCTCATCAGCATCATGCTTGACCTGAATAAAGTAAATGTAGCACCTGATACTCTTGTCTGCACATGCTTAAAAATATAAGCAGTAAATATTTGTTGACATGAATTGAAGTGAATACAATATATGGATGAAAACAAAATCTCTTTGGAAACGCTTCAGTCTGATGTCAAAATGGGAAGGAGACCTGCCATTGCAGCATTAAACCAGTGGCTGGAGATTGTTCAAAAATGGTATTACAATGCTGCGGGGTCCAATAAACCGGGGTTAATGTGAAACAATACAATGCCTGTGGATGACGATGTAAAAGAAGCCATGTGTGAACCTGTATAATGATGGGGTGCTCTGTATTCAGAGAGCAGTGGACCTGTCCCCGAGGCAGCGGGTCTTGCCTAAGGAGCAGCGGGCAAAATATGAGGAGGATAAAACTACCTTGAACCATATGTGAAAGAGGCTGTTCCAGAAAGAAAAGAATGGGCAAAGAAATAATCATGTAAGCAAAATCTGTGGATGCAGCTGTCCTCAGTATTTTAATGATGTTGGTAAAACCTGAAATGTACAGTTTAGAACCATCTGGGCTACAGATACATTACTTTAGATAAACATCTATTGTTTTTAAAGAAAACCTGTGTTTTCATACGTTTACCATTATTTGGAGTATTAGATACTAGACTGGGTGACCAATGAAACATTTATATCTGCAGGAAAGATACTAATTTAGTTAGGACTTTTGACCTGTTGAGAGGCATGATCGCACACAGCAGAGTCTTTGGAAGCTCCTGTCAGTAATGTGACTATGACATCTCACTGTACAGATGGAGATCTATATCTATATCTTTCTATATATCTATTCACATATAGACATGTATGGGTGTATCTATATATCTTTATAAATAGATATATAAATATGTAGACATATAGAGGGATATATATGGATATAGATTATATCTACAAGAAGTGAGTTTGATTAGAAATTAAAAAAATTTTTTAAAGATTTTATTTATTTATCTTTAGAGGGGAAGGGAAGGAGAGAAGGGGAGAAGGAGAGAAATATCAATGTATGGCTGCTTCTCTCATGAGTCCCCTGCTGGGAACTGGCCTGCAACCCAGGCATGTGCCCTGACTGGGAATCAAACCGAGATCGTGTGGTTCGCAGGCCCGCGCTCAATCCACTGAGCTACACCAGCCAGGGCAGAAATAAAAATTTGTATAAAATAAACAAGGACACAAATGATTAACTCCTTTACCTTATTATTTATGTAACTCCTTTGTTTCTAGCCTAGGATGTGGCTTTTTGTTTATTTTTAAGGATTCTGATTGGAGACTGTCAAAACTAACTGGACCAAGGGCCACAGGGACTGTTAACAAATACTAAAATACATGCTTTGACTTGGTTAGAAATTGTTTAGAACATTAATCACATTTATATCATTTGACTAAATTGTCTACTTCCCTGTTTTATTTCAATCTCCATTTGGTTGTCAATAGAGAGGAAGCGTCCTGCAGTGCAGTTTATTTTCTCCTTAGCTGACTTCTCTTAATGCATTCTGCTTTGTCTTCAACAGATAAGTGCAGAAATTTGCAATGATTTAAAGGAATAAAGAAACTTCCAGGCCAGAGTCTATACTTCCCCTATGTCACCTGGAAAGAGGGCAAACCAGTTAATGCAGGACTCAATTTTCTAACAGAAGCACCAGACTTATCAAAGCAGATACTCACTCGTGGTAGGCATCACTGTTGCCTCAGGACCCTCACACACACAAACGGCGTGAATAGTTTAACTTTCTTACTTGCAATCGGATATGATACTGTTCCTGATCACACTCAGCACTGACTCATCTTTTCCTGCTGTGGGAAACTGGTCAGTGGTACCAGTAAAAGCAGCTGTGATGTGGTCCAGGCGGTGATTGGTATCTTTGGAAAGAATGAAACAATCAGGTGTTTTGAGAAGGCACAAAGGTTTGTGTCCAATAAGCTGGGTTGTCCAAGTCTTCCTGAGGGTCATCTCCTTTCTAGCCACCAGAATAAGAGAGAACACACAGAATAATATCTGGGAGGTTTTTATGAGATAGGTCTCTAAGACAAACATCACTTCTGCTCATGTTCCTTTGGCTAGAATTCAGCTACCTGGCCACATTTAATTGGTGGGAGGCTGGGAAATGTAGTCTAACAGTGTACCTAGAAAGAAGAGGTAAGCATCTGGCCTACCTGCTATATATTTAAGAAATATATAGGGGAATCTTGCCTATCTGCTATACATTTAAGAAAGTGAGGTCTAGAGAAATTGAATGCCTGCTAAAAGTCATCACAGCTTAGAGTCCAACTTCTCCCTACAATGATGAGCTTCCCGAAGCTGTCTGCAAATCTGTGGATACGAGCATCCATACTCTATTCCAAACATAAGAACTGACCCTTTTGCTTGGTTTTAAAAGAAAGGTTTGGCCCTGGCTGGTGTGGGTCAGTTAACTGGAACATCATCCTGTTGTAGACCAAAAGGTTGCAGATGCAATTCCTAATCAGGGCACATATCCAGGTTGCCGGTTCAATCCCTGGTCAGGGTGCATATGAGAAGGGAACCAATGTATGTTTCTCTCTTACACAGATGCTTCTCTCTCTCTCTCTCAAAGCAATAAAAAAAGTCCTTGGGAGAAGATTTTTAAAAAGATGAAAGTATGGCATTTAGAAGGCACATTTAACAGACCTAACTATATCTTACTTCATTTGGTATTTTAAAAGAAAATCTGGAATAATGGGAGAAGGCTCAATCTATACAACTTTAAAATTGAAGTTAGTGGTAATTGGCTGTTTTAACTAATAAAAACAGAGAACTTCTTGCTTGACCTTTCAGTGAACCATTAAACCAAAACACTTGACTTATGGCCCCTCTGTCATAATAAAATGTAGGTAGATGCTTTATTTTTCTCATCTTTGAAGAAAAGCAAGGCATTCTAGTTTAGCAAATGTGAGTTAAACCAACCCAAAATATGCAGCCACAAATGAATGTTATAAACAAAGTATTTCAAATATTACAAAACACAAACAAGACTTGTTCTAATAGTTCAGGACATTGGCCAAACCTCAAAGTTGGGGCGAATGGACAAGCACTTCATGATCTAAGTAAATGTGCTAGACCTGTCTTTGCAGCATGCACTTAGAGGCAATCATAGAGATCGGTGAACGTCAGGTAACTCTAGTCTGCATTGGAGGGGGCTGGAGATTGGTGAAGTGGATTCTTTGAAGAGAATTTTTAGGAGTAGAGAATACTATGGCATTTCTTTTCTTCTTATTCATGGGAAACAAAAGGGAGGATAGGGGGAGATTGCTTATTCCCTTTTCCTCAAGCCAGGTGAGGGGGTACTGAAAAGAACCATCTAGAAAATCAAAAGCTATTTGCAACATGAAGAAATCTGTGGTCATTTCTTGTCTGGAAAACTCTGCAGGCAGAAATCAGACTGGTGTGTTTCCCTTGCTGATGAGGCAAGGATTGCGCCAGCAGTTAATTAAGCTGTCCTTCATTAATTTGGTGGGAGTCAAAACATTTACGGCTCCTCTGCAGGCCAAATGGGCACATGGAAAAGGTAACTAGGCTTGAGTTTTCTCGGGATCCAACCCCATCTTATCGAGTGTTGGGGCAAGAGAAACCCAGCGGAAGGCCTTGTGTCAGGAAGTGCACTGGGCCGCGGGATATATGGAGAACCCTCCAATGTCCCCCAGGGAGACTGTAGGCATCAGATGTCTTTCCTGCCCCCTTGGAGATGCCCTACTGTTCCAGACACTGTTCCAGCAGGCCTTCATTCCCTCAGCCCTCACCCACCTTTCTCTTTCCAGTTATCCTGTTTCCCTTCCTTTGTTTATGGAGGTAGAAGAAGTAAAAATTTAGAAATTCTTCCAGATAATTCTCGGGCTGATTAAGTGAAACAAAGCAGGTGATCTTCACGTAAGGTTTTCTAATATTCTTTCACCAGGTCGGTTAACCTTTTAGTGTATTTTCATTTCCGCCCTTTCTTATTCAATTTTGCTGAACATTTGCAGTGAGTACAATTGTTTTTGCAAAGTCTCTACTGAGTTTCTCTTCCTTCCTTTTAAGTGAGACACAAACAAATTGGTGATTTAGGGAGAGTTTTATGTTTTTGGTGTTTTTGATACATTATGATCTCTCTATTGTGGGGCAAAGGATTCCCAATCTAGGACAATCTACATCTTCTGCCTTGTTATCTCACTTTCCTCCTCCCCAGACCACATCCTTCAGACTGGTGGGTATCAATGGGATGCTTTATACAGTCGTAACATCGGTACTCATCAAACTTTGTATTCGTCACATTTTTTATTAAATCATTTTTATTGTTATTCTATCACAGTTGTCCCAATTTTCCCCCTTTACTCTTCTCCACCTATCCCACCCCCCGCTCCCACAGTCAATCTCCACACTGTTGTCCATGTCCATGGTCATTCATACATGTTCTTTGTCTAGTCCCTTCCCCTTCTTTTCAAAATTATGCCGCTTATCCCTCCCCTCTGGTAACTTTTACTCTGTTCCAAGTTCCCATGCTTGAGAAAAAAAAAATGTCTCAGCACTTGGTGCTTTCTCGGGATGCGTTGCACTTGCTAGAACGTGTATTAGTCATGACACCACCCCACAAGAGAAAATGCTTCATTGTTCGGTACTCGCCGGTTTTGGCACTCATCACTAGTTCTGGAACAAATTAACGAGGAGGACCGAGGTACCACTGTATACTTGTGACTTGCTTCTTTTCAGTGCCGCTTGAGGGAGTAGGAAAAAAGGAAATAAATCACTCCCAGGGTTCTTTATTTTCTTAAATATAATAGGGGATCATCCTTAACATAGACATTTTTAGATTCACAATAGCACCTGCAAACAATTGATCCACATTCAATTTGGGAAAAAGGTAAGCTAAATCCAATAAAAAATTCAATCATTTTTTGTCCTTTTAAGATTAATAGATGTTAATAGAACCGTTTAGTTTTGAAATGATTTAAAGTAATGAATTAAACTTGCCATTCAACATAACCTAGTGAAGACTTTTTACATAATTAAAATGTTCTTTTCAGGAAAGACAATTTGTACATTTGGACATTAAAAAGAAAGAGGAGTTTAACTGAGCTCTGGTGAATATACCGGCTGAAAGACAAACTAAAAACCTTTCCTTCTATTTGAAATGTTCTCTTCAGTAAGGAAAACCAGGTATTTGATATTTTCTCCATCTTCAGTTCTTTTAATAGTGTATCATGAAAGAATGTGGAAATTGCATTTTACAGAAGTTCTCTGTATGAGTTGAAAATAAAAAAAAGTATTTACATGCCTTTTGAAGAAGAATACTAGGAGATGTTTGAGAAGAGTCGCTTTCACCTGCCAGTTATACTCTGGGCTTCTACGGACACACGGAGGAGAGCCACATCTGGAGGCGCTCTGCACACCACGGTCCCTATGAACGCTGTGTCACAGGACTGTGTGCTGTGGTGTGCAGCTTGAGTCACATGGCTGTGTGTGGAGGCCTTGCCAAGAATCTCTTTCATGTTACCTTTAGACCACTACTACCAGTGGTTATAATAATAGGATGGTTTTTCTCATGTCCAGAGAATTTTAGCTGATCATCACTGACATATAAATTAGGTAGGAAATCTCAAAAGGACTGCACCTCAGAGTCAGCAGGGAGAGCTGTAGGAGGGGCTGTTTGGCTTATAAAAATAACTCGGGAGGCAAAGGATATGTGTGGGCCTGGCAGGAGAAGAAACAATACTACCTGTGCCAAAACAATGACAGCTGGCATTCCAGGGGGTTTTGCCATGCGTGAGAGCACTCAGAACTGGGCAACTTCAATATTTTCAATTATGGGCCATAGCTGGTCAGTTGCTGATCGGTCTTGACCAGATCCTCAACAAATATACATTGTTCACTATTATTTTTAGTTCTGCTTCCCCCCATACCCTTCTTTCTCCACACTCCTGATATTTCAGATTGAAACATGGAGAAGAATAAATGAAGTTACCTGTAGTTGGCCAGGTTGGTTTTTCCTATTTAGCTTTCATGTTGGTATAAGGATGAGGAAAGAAAAAGTTACACAGGCTTGTACTGATGTTTATGAAATGGGGGTGGTGTAAATTCAAAATGTAAAATATCAACCTTAAATAAACAACTTAAGATTTAATATAATACACTGTTTTCCATTTGCAAAATGTCCAAGCCAAGCAGACTTAGGTTTATAAAAATGTTATTTGTCTTATTTTTCTTTGTTTCAATACACTAAGTTTCTCTGCTTAGGGTTTAGTTGTTTAAGGTCTTTGCTACTTGAATCTCTTCAATAATATCAGCTATAATGGTTTCTTTCCCCCTATACAATGTTCCCTCAAAGCTCCCTGAAAAGATGAATTGGGAATAATTTCACTTTTCAGGGATAATGGACTTGTATTACTATTGCCATTTCTAGCTATATTTCTTCATATGAAAGTATTATACAAAAACCCTGTTTATTTTTGCTGAAAATACATGCAAGATGGGGCTTTTAGTTACTGTACATTTAAACAGTATAAATAAAGATGAAGTGTGTCTTTTGAAAGTTGCTTTTGCAGAGAAAATGATGCATTTAAATTTTTAAAAAAATATTTATTCATTTTTAGAGAGAGGGAAAAGGAGGGGGAAAGAGGAAAAGAGAAACATCAATGTGAGAGAGAAACATAGATCAGTCGTCTTTTGCATGTGCCCCAACAGGGAACTGAACCCGTGATCCAGGCACGTGCCCTGACTGGGAGTCAAACCTGTGACCCTTCATTTTGTGGGATGATGTCCAACCAACTGAGCCACAATGGTTAGGGTGAGATGATGAGTTTTTATGGAACAACTCACCTTTATTCTCTAGTTGTACTTCTCTGTTACAAGCAGAAAGTATTTGTAAGATAGCTGGGTCCATGCAAGTCTAGAATTCCTGGTATTATTCTCTGAACCATTTTTTTTGACAGGCTATCTTAACTGCTTTTGTCTTGACTGCTTTCAGGATTTTGGATTTCTTCTAATTGCCATTTTAGCTCAGTGTTTCCTCCCCTTAGAACTTAAAAATTCTGTAATCCTTGGCTATTCTTAGTTAAACTACCTATCACCGTCTGCCACAAATTTGAATCATCCTATACCATTTTTTAAAATTCCCAGCCCAAGTCCTAGTCTATGCCCAAATTCTTTTATAAGAGTAGAACAATTTACATATTGAGAAATGTATCTATACTTAATTTCAATGGTAGCTATGTAACTCCCAGGTAGAATCAGAGAACAAGCCCAGTTCTTTCCCAACTACGTTCCAGGAAGGAGAAGTAACTATGCCCTCTTAACTGGAGCGTTCTCACTGCTGGACATGAAGTGTTATCGTGATGCAACTGCCCCCAACCCCGGAGCACTTTTTTAAATTAGTGGTCGAGATAGGGAATGATACAAACTATTGTGTAAGAGATGACCAGGAAAATCATTGGAAACGATCACTTAGGAAATAAATCAGTTGTTTTAGCCACTCATCAACTGATGGACACTGGGGCTACTTCCTTATCTTGGTGATTGTGACTAATGCTGCGATGGACATAGGGGTGCTTGTGTTCTTTCAAATTAGTGTTTGGGTTCCTTTGGATGTGTGGGACATTTACACAATGGAATACTAATTGGCTACAAAAGGGAAGACATTTTACCCTTTGTGACAATATGGATGGAGCTGGAGATATTATGCTAAATGAAATAAGCCGGTCATAGAAAGACAAATGCCATATGATTTCACTCACATGTGGAATCTGATGAACAAACTAAACTAACAAGCAAAATAGAGACAGACTCACAAATAGAGGGGAGGCTGACTGCTAAGGTGGGAAAGGGAGGTTGGCGGGTGGACGGACTGAGCAAAAAGGAGAAAGGACTCGTGGACATGGACAGTAGTGTGGTTATTGTCGGGGGGGTGCTGGAGGTTTAAGGGGACTAAATGGTAATAGAAAAAAATACAATAAAATATATAATATAATTTTAGTTACCTTATTAAAAAGAAAATAAAATAAACCAAGCAGGAATAGCTGGGCAACACTGTTTCAGGGAGCCAGCAAAAATGTAAAAGGAGAAACATTTGGCTCAAAAGAAAACAAAATAATGACTCTCATAGACATAGAAATAATGATAATTATAGACAAAAGCAATATTTTCACTGTGTTCAACATTTTTAGATAGAAGTGCAAAATAATTTACAGGCCTACATTAATAATTAGTTCTCCACACACCCACATTTTTTAAATGCTTCAATTGAGGCAGATGGATGCTGATTGACTTCTTCAAAGCACTCAGTGCATCGGTGGTTGAAATTTGTTGAGATCCCCCATTTACTGTGGACCACACTGCTTCTAATGACCTATGTATAATTTATCTCAGCTTCATCCAAATTAGGAGCTGACATTTTTGGGTAACACAAATCACAGCTTCTTGTCAGTAAAAGAACCCCAATGGGGAAAACTCAGACTGCAAGGAGGCTCAGTACGCTGCAAACTTTGTTGTTTTTGTACAGATTTGAGAGAATCGAATAGTTTGCCACCTTTATGTTGGCACATGCATACATATGCTTATTGATGAAGCTGATTTTTCTTCCACCCAGGTATTTCCTGGGCAAGCAGGAAAGAAGTACTTTCTGAGGATTTTCTCCTGGGTGGTTCAAAATAAATGAACAATAACATGCTTTGGGTTCAATGATTTTTCAGGAATGATCTGGAATGATAACTATGAGTCCAGAAAACAGAATCAAATTGTTGTATTTCAATTTTTTAAAACTTTTTTTGGAATTTTAAAAATCTTTTTCCTCTGAGAGCTGTGAGACCCTTCTTTTCATTAAGTTTCTCCCTGTTGTGAGGGTGAATACCAGTGCCCAAAGGTCCAGTTCTGCTTCCATAGTGTGCAGAAGTTGTTGACAAGAGCATCTGAGACCAAGCTCAAGGTCTAAGCTTGAACATACAAGGTCTGCCACAAATAGTGCCTCTTTTTATTACAAAATATTTTATTACAACATCATAAGCATGCAATTCTGTAACATGACAATATCACACCCAAGCACACCATATGCCATTTTATGTGAAATGTTCAAATTAAAACTATAAATTATCACACCCATATTATTACCCTACCAATGACACAAGCCGACGATACTTCTGCCGGGCCTGGTATGAAGGGAGAGGAGAGCAAGAGCCACAGAAGGACCAGTGGTATCGGAAGATGTATTTAGACTTTGATTCCAAATGTTAAGCAAAGCTTTCTTATTATCTTTCTACAGCATGAGAAATAAATTTTCCAATTATGTCTTGACCTGGATAAAAATTATACAATGCCCTAAATACTAAAAATTCTATCTATAAATGGTTTAGATGTTACATGTCACATGTACTGCACAATATTTATATCAGATATACTCTCTTTGAAGAAATTAACTGTTCATTATTATCATTTTTTCATAGAATAGTTTTTTACTTGTAGCCTCAGAAATATCTATTATTAAATTCTGCCTAAGTTTAGGAGTCTTTATACACACTAATTAATTTAGGACATTTTTTGCTACTTGTTTTGATCTATTACAAAATCATTTAAGTAAAATAGACCTAAATAGTGTAGGCTTAATTATGCTTAGAGTTTTTCTATAATAAGATAATGGTTTTACTTAGCCAGGATTCTTAATGAATGAGGATTTAAAAATGTAACTCTCTTGCCCTGGCTGGTGTAGCTCAGCGATTGAGCGTGGACCTGTGAACCAGAGGATCGCGGTTCGATTCCCAGTCAGGACACATGCCTGGGTTTCAGGCCAGTTCCCAGCAGAGGACTCATGAGAGGCAACCATACATTGATATTTCTCTTCCTCTCTCCTTCCCTTCCCCTCTAAAGATAAAGAAATAAAATATTTAAAAAATAAATAAAAATAAAAATAAATAAAATGTAACTGTCTTTTCTGAGAAAGAATCAAATCAACAAAGCTGCTATTAGAAAGTAAGACTTCAAAATCAACTTATAGTACTTGCCTTGATCAGTACATGTCCAGGACTTGTCTTCCACATTTTTTGTATTTATCATTCTTGCTAAAATTGTTGGTGTCGACAGAGAGAAACCTGATGGCCTGGAACATTCAAAATAAAAAAAAGGTGATATGATATTCACTTACATTCAATTGACTAAGGCAACATGAATATTAATATATCTTAAAATATATTTAAATAAAAATTATTAAAGTGGGAAAAAAAGAGCTAGGTTAAAATTAAGATAATGGGAAATTTTAAGCCATCACAAACATCCATGACCTAAGCAGTAGGAAAAACTGGGGTCCAGCATTTGTCAGGTTTCTTTTATTCTATTAGCTCTCTAACTTAATAAACAGGTGGTTATAACAAATAGTAAAACAGGCTTGTCTGTTTCTTACAGTGTCATACAAATGGTCTAAAATGGTCCCCGCCAAGAGCAAGGAAAAAAAATCAATTCATTCAGGGTTATTTGGTGTATTAATAGAGTGAAAATTAACATTCAAAATCTGTCTTCCTTATTAGAACTTCTTCTAAGAATCATCAGGAATGCTACCATTTTATATATGTTAAAAGTCATAGGCCAAAAAAGTCATAAGCCAGTATATAGAAGTCAAAGTCAAATGCTGGTCCAGTGACACCCAAGAAATTATACACATTACTTGTTGCACTGGAATTTTACTATTGCTTCAAATAAGAAGGCTGGAGCTTAAAAATATTTGCTGATAGTCCAGAAATTATTGTTGAACTCACATTTTAATTATGGCATCTTATTACTCACAAGTAGAAGTTAAATAGTTTGTATATTTTCAAATATGAGTGACTCATAAATTTCCTCCAGCCATTCACCATTTCATCCATCTATCTCATACTGAGAGTTTGCTCTGTATATACTCTAATATTGATACGTATGTTCTAATATCAAGAGGATTATGAATGCTGAGATAAACATTCAGTGATCTTTTACCGATCTTCTCGTATACTTATTCTGTGCTTGGCACTGGGCTTAGTATCAGGTATATAACATGAAGCAAAAAACCCCAGACAATTCCAAGGTAAAAAACATCAAATTCATTTCTAATAATGTAGAAATAGGGATCTGATGATGCAAGACATTACCTGCATATGTTTATGATATGAATAATTAATCCAAATATCTGTGTGATTATTTCCTGTTAATTAGATAAAAGAATAAATTGTTCTACTTTAAGCAGTTGAAGAGGAGTCCTCAGGACAACCTCATGACTTAAGTATTGAATTTGTGGCCGTAATTAAGCCAAGTAAGTCTGGTGGTAGTTGAGTAGATACATAGAAAACTGCATAAATTGGCTGTCTCCATAACTGTATAAATTGGCTGCTGGGAAACAGAGATGGGGGGTATAGGCAGAGAGGACAGTGCCATGCTTAATGGTGCTTAATAAATGCTTAATAAAGTAACATTTGCAAGATGATCATTGATGACTTTTTAAAAGATATTTAACACGTCTGAAATATAACAATTACAAGCATTGATTTTAAATTACACAAGGCAATATTGTACATTAACATCAAAAGGTAAGTGCTGATAATTATTTTTGTCAGTCTTCCTTATACTCATAATTAAAGATTTGTGAGTCATAATTAAAGTAAAATGTAAAGTTATTTACTGGTAAGTCAGGTTGACATTGTCTCTTGTATTTCACCACAAAAAATACATTGATCATGTCATAAAATATTTAAAAGTAAAAAGCTTCAAATAATTTTTATTTTGTCAGCATGAACAAACATGATATCAACCATGAAGATATATAATAGCTTCAAATTAAACCAGAAACTCAAGTTAATACATATTTATTGAAGACCTTTTATGTATAAAAGAGTCTGTATGTACAGAGCACAAGTCAGTCCTAATTTTTTTTGTTGACAAAGGGTTTTTGAGTATCTATTGATTTAAGACAGATAAATTTTTATCATTTGATGATTGCTTTTCTTTTCGCTGTCTATGAGGTGTAGCTACCATCAAAATGAGAAGATTCGTGTCTGCTAAATATGAAAATAGCCCATGCAAAACCAATAGGAAATACATGATGTAGTAAAAAAAAAATGGCTCATTTAAACTTTGTACTAAATTATTTTTTGATGAAGAAATTTGTTGCAAAGTGAGTTTATTAATATCCAATGTCTCTTCAATAAATTTTATTTTATAAATATGGATGCAGGCAGAAATATAAATACAATATTATAAGATTTATTAAATTTTCCTCTATTTGGTCTTAACCCATAAATAATCAATATTAACTTCTCATCCAGTATTTTCTATATATATGAGATCTGCCCCCCAAAACTAAAGGCATTGTTATTATTATAACAAGAAAGGTTTGTGCCATTAGTGCAACATTGATGTAACCTGGCAGCTGAAGAGAGTGGATTGGAATGCACATGCGTGAACAATGACAGCTTCACTGTACAAGTCAGTGGGGGCAGTAGACACCACTGAGTGAGCATGTGTACTGTGTGGCAGTTACATTCAAGATGACTGAGCAAATAGAGCAATGGATCTGCATCAGTTTTTGCATCAAGCTTCAACTTTCCTCCATAGAAACTGTTGGGATGATTCAGATGGCCATGCCTATAGGCAACTGGTGATTGGCAGCTGCGTCATGACAACACACCCGCTCAGGCATCACGTCTTGTACACAGTTTTTTGGTGAAACATCAAATCACCCAGGTGACTAAGCCCACCTACAGTCCAGATTTGGCATTTTGGCACTTCTGGTTTTTCCCAAAACTAAAATCACCTTTGAAAAGGAAGAGATTTCAGACCGTTGATGAGATTCAGGAAAATATGACAGGGCAGCTGATGGTGACTGGGAGAACTGTGTGAGGTCCCAAGGTGCCTACTTTGAAGGAGGCTGAGGTATCATTGTCCTGCGTGCAATGTTTCTTGTATCTTGTGTCTTCTTCAATAAATGTCTCTATTTGTCATATTACATGGCTGGATACCTTCTGGACAGACCTCGTATAACCAATCTTCCTTTGTAGTTCTCGGTCCCTCCCACATGCAGAGGCTTTCCTCACCCCACCCATGCTCTGACTTTTTGTGCCAGCCACCTTATCATGCGATGCCCTACCCACCCTAGTCAGCCCACAATAGCCTGCATCATTAGGGCAGCTGACACGTGGGTTACTCAACCAATAAATATTTGATTGATCAGTGCATCTCAATAGCATGATGTCTGGGGTTGTCACAGAGCAGCATGTTGTTGCAAGAACAGCAGCTTCTTGTAATGCTAACAATTTTAGGTTTTATTTCTGTTTTAAAATTACATTGTATTAGTATCAAGCTAAAGTTATTTCATTCCAGATAATAGAAATGAAGTATGCAAATATATTTTAGCTGATGAGGCTTGAAAAGGCCCAGGATCAATGAAGAGGAAGGAAAAGGATTTTCTGTTGACATTTTAAACTGACTCTTTAATAATTTAATTCTCTTGGCTTGTAAAAGAGAAACAGAGGAGGTGTTTGAAGATACAATGTACAAGAATGCGAAGGATACACAGAGGAGAGGAGATTTTAAAAAATTCAGTATTTCCTAGCCATAGCTTCCCATACAGGTAGAAATAAAAAAAAGTGAGAAACAACTTATTCTGAATTAATCTTGTAGAGTTTCAGTATAGGCAAAAATGCTTTGCTATAGAAAAAAAGAAATTAAGATATATAAAATATTTATATTATATGATTATTTAACTAACTTGACAATGTTCGACATAGGTTGCAATCACATACTAATAATAAAACAGAGCAACACTGACCAGTATGTTATTAGTGGAATATCAATGCCTTGATGATGGCCAGTAGATCCGTGACAATTCATCGTGGGCAAGGGGTCCTAGAATTGTAGATCTTTCATCGGTATCCCTATTTGCCTTATTCCTTCTCTCAACAGATGCAATTTACTTGGAGTACAGTTATTTTTAGCACCCTTTTTAATTCTGGGATGCATTTCAGTGAGGGTAATAAGTTATGTGGCCATTCTAACTGCAGATAGAATTCAGAGAGAGAAAGCTAAGGGATCCCAACTCTTCTTGCCACTTTGACCCAGAGGAAATAAGGCAATTTGAAGTAAACTGTTCAAACTCACATAGGCCTAGTTCCAGACTGGACTACATATAAATGCAAATTGGACCAATCAGTTGCATTTTACATTGGCTGTAACTTCTGGGTGGTCTTTAAAGAACACCCCATTTAGAGTGCATTTCAATGATGCAAGGGAAATTTCACAGACTGCTAAAACGAGGGTGGGAGGTCTGCCGTTGAACGGGAGAGTTTCAATCATGATACGGACAGGAGGAGAAAAGCTTTGTTTAGCTACAGCTGCTTGTTCATAGCATTCTACTGTTTTCTCATAATACCTAGATAAATTCTGAACACCATGTTATTGAAGATGGTGTCATTGGATTAAAAATGTAATTTAGCACTCTTTTTTTCACAGGACTCAATGTTGACAAAACAGGCTGTCAATGCTGTCTATTGTGCAATGAAGAGAAAACAAGCTTTTAATAGGATTTCATAGTTCAGTTGTGTGATTTAATACTAATACAGTATGCTCAGGTGCAAAATTATTAGTAATATAATACGTTCACATTGAATATCAAGATAGGAATGAGATTTCTGTCTGTCAGGATTAACTGAAAAATTCAAGCCTTGTTTTTGAAATGCAATATAAAATTTAAAAACCATCTTGTCTGATTGAATCCGCAGAGAGAAAGTTGTATATATACAAATAAGGGACATTTGATGCAACAAGATGTGGTCACAAAGACACTGTGAAATCTTTAATCCATCCTGGATTAAGTGAGGAAAACCATAATGAGGTGGTGTTAAGATATAAGGAATGAAAAAAAAATAAGTTTAAAGGATGAGAGAAAGAAAAATAAAGCAAGCAAGAAGGAAAATACAGTGGCTGTTAGTCTCCATGGATAAAATAAAAAAAGAAGGAAGCCAGAAAGAAGTCTGAATTCCACTGCCCCAATACAATGGTAATATAACAATCTGCATTTTCGCCCTGGCTGGTGTAGCTCAGTGGATTGAGCGCGGGCCTGTGAACCAGACGATCGCGGTTCGATTCCCAGTCAGGGCACGTGCTTGGGTTGCAGGCCAGTTTTCGGCAGGGGTCAGTTCCCTGCAGGGGATGCACCAGAAGCAACCATACATTGATGTTTCCTTCCTCTCTCCTTCCCTTCCCCTCTAAAGATAAATAAATAAAATATTAAAAAAAAACAATCTGCATTTTCTTGCTTACAAAGAACTGACATTTCAAGTGATAGTTGTGGAAATAAGCTCTAGGCATTTTTTCTTAATTTTGATCACTCCTTTGGGGTATGGAAAAACAATGTTAACCAGGGTTACCCATATAATGTATTATATATATATATATATTTTCCCCTATGGAGACAGTGATTTCTTTGCTCACAACTTCTTCTATAAGAGCTTGTCAGCTCTTCAAGTATCAGACAAGGTGGAGTTTGGGAGATGAATAGGAAGGATTATTTGGGTGTCACTTGATTCTATTCCATCGGCCAAGAAAAGTCTCGTTGCTAAATACTGAAAATCCTTTAAAAATAGTGCTTGTTTGCATGTTGGCAAACCAAACCAAGAGCCAGCAACACTCTCACTTGAATACATCATGTCACTCAAGTGAGAATGCCACCGGAGTGTGTCTCACGGATTTGGACCCACTCTAACAGTGAATTACCCTCAGAAGTTACACTCTAAGAATGGGAGCTTCCTTGTTTATTTCCCCTGTTCAAGGAGGTATAGAATCATACGACTGTGGGGAGAGGGATCCTTAGATACCCCCTATACCAGCAGGATTTGCCCACATGGTATCTGCTCCACTATTCCATGAATCCACAACCTTACAAAGTTTGGAAAAACATGAAAGCCCCATCACTTAGCCTGTAAAAATTGAAGGATACTAGAATATGCCACCCCAGAATCTGCCTCTTTGGAGTATGTCTTATTTTGAGCTAAAGGCTTTTGATACCAGCAGATAGAGTCAAGAAAAGATCTAAAAATAGGCATAAGTTTCTCTTTTGTAAAATAAATTTCCATGTGAATTTCTCATACCAGGAAGACTGGATGACTTTAATCAACAGAGGAGACATTTATTTAAATCTGCATAACAAACCTTGTTTAATAAACAAACCTCCTTGTTGTCACACTTTTTTTGGTCACCTTTTCATAACTTGTCTTTCCTAACTAAAAGCTCAAATACCTTTTTCTTTGTTTAGCCTAAGATGGTATATAAGCACAAGTTCTAACCAGTCTGTTGAGTTACTCATCATTGGGTGCTCCCATGTGTGTGTGTAATGCACACATTAATTAACTTCTGTTTGTTTTTATTCTTGTTAATTTGTCTTTTGCCAGTCTAATTTACAAGGTCTCAGAGAGATAACCTAAGATGGGAAGAAGAAAACTATTTTTCTTTCCCCTGCGAGATTCACTAATATTTACTTCTCCATACACATACAGCAAAATATCAGCAAAAAGCTTATGACTACTCTGGTTGGTGCCCTGCATGGACCCCATCTGCAGAGACTTGGAGGGGTTGTCACACTTGTCGGCTCCCCCTTGGTGTTATAGATGTGCTATTGTGTCTGGGGAGTTGCCATGCCCACCTGGCTGGCACACTTGTTGGTGCTCATTTGCAGGCTGATGGTTGAATGGTCCATGGGTGACAGGATGTGGTCCTTGGGACCCTATAGATATCTTCTTGTGCCATATGCTATCGTGCCTGACTGGCTGGCACACTTGTTGGTGCCCATCTGGAGCCCACTGACACACTGGCCTGCCTTCATGGTGGTGTCATAAAGCTCCATTCCTGCTTCTCTGAGTATTTGATGCTGATGACCATGCTGCCAAGCAGCGCCTTTGTCTTGGCCCTCCCTGCCAATGCCAGAAGAGACACCTGCACCTGTGTCAAGTTTCCACTCTGGAACAAGTCATTGGCTTCAAACAGGTCCATGGAGTTCATGCCATAGCTGTCCATGGCCTTGATGAAGTTGGAGAGGTTTTCTCACTAGTGCCAGTTTTACAAAGAGCAGTGTATCTTGGGGACTGAGCCCAGCTGCAGCTTATTCATGAATGTGCACAGGATAATTCCATCCCTCAGACCCTTCTTGGAGTCTGGACCAATAGGTTCATAAGTCCCCTGATCTGGCTGCAAAGCTCTGCCTCCTTCTGAGGGTCACAATTGGACAGGAGCTCATTCTTGACCTTGGTGGAGAGCCTGTACAGAGTCTCTTGTTGAACTGTGTGCAGCTCTTGCCAGCAGCTGCGATGGTGGACTGATAGCTTGGCTGATGGGATTGTGGGGAATGTGTCACTTTCCCCATTCTTTAAAAATTGACTTTTTGTTATCTGAGAATCCAGTTTTATGTGCAGTTGTAAAATTACCGAGTCTTAGGGCCCATCAGAACTATGCAATCATTACGTCTGGGTTGTGGCCATTTATTTTCAAATTTTGCATGTGATTCTTATACTTTAATAATTGTTAATATTCCTTTTAATAATCCATTTTGCCTCCTTCTGACAGCAAATCTACCTTAATATTGTTTGACTGCTCTATTCAACTACTTTCTCTCAGCTTTCTTTGCTTGTTTGCTCACCCTCAACACCACCTTTATATTAAAAACCATAGCCTTGATGTGCTATATGGTCACAGACTTGACTTGCCCACACAGCCAACCTGCACCTTGCTGATAAAAAGGGAATGAGCAAGGGGCTGTGGAAGATTCTGTATAGTCATTCCTCACTTCCAAAAAGCAATTCAAAGGTAATGTCCAGTGTCGGGCCAGTGCTATTATCCTCACGAATAAAAGGGCAGTTTATTAATTATTCATTGTTATGCTGCTGTGAATGGAGCCAAGTGGTTTCCAAAGAACACACTATTCTCCTTCTCTGATCTTTGGCCACATTATTCTTGCTGTGGTTGTTGCTTAGAATTCACTTCTGCATATCAGTTAAGTCAGGTGTAGATGTAGTCAGGACAGGAAGGGCGGAGTACAAGATAAAGAGATGGCAGATGCAGGGTTTTAAGCAACGGGATATAGTGCTGTGTTTTCTGTTGCACCTTCTCTGAGTGATGCTAACTCGTCTCTCACAAAGAGGAAATCACAAGGGGTAAATAAATTTTGGCTGTCATTCTCCCTCCTATGCTGAGGGAGACTTTGACTATTTTTAATCCACTTTAAAATGTTGACAGTGGAGGTTGGAATGGAAGTTTCTAGGAGCAGGACAAGGACCCTGAAGTTCCTTACAGCCACATGTGTTGAGTAGGACTAATGGATTTTCATGGTTGGGAAAATGGAAGATGAACAATGAGACGGCATGAAGTAGTAGAATGTAAGGAGAGACCTAAGGGTAGAATTCATGATCTGTCTTCTGCTAAGAATGAAAGTAAAGATTGCAGGATTCATATCAGATGTCACCAAATAGAATGAAAAACTACCAAAATAAAATCACAATGCAGGCCGGGCTGTATGGTTAAGGCTGGATTACCATGATTCTCAGGGGAAGTTCAAATCCAACCAGACAAGACCTCTGTCTCCCCTTTATAGAGTATATGGTACATTTTAACATATTTTTTTTGTATCACTCCAACTTTGTTGGGATGTTGATAAATTCAACTCTTTTTTCTAAACTTAACTTCAATTAATATTATATTTTTTTTATAATGACAATGAAGATTATTTCTTATTTTATAAGTTTTGTAGTAGATTTCTCCTTTTATCCTAGGTAAATTCAAGCATGTCATGAGTCCATAATACAACAACGCACAATAAAAGCCTGTTATCACATTTTTATCCTATTCTAAGCATGTTAATTCTATTTACCCCTATATTCTTTTACCATTAATAAAATAACTTCATTTGATTTTAAAATAAAATTGAAATCATTAAATAAAATAGAGATTAAGTAGTATGTAGGCTAAGGTCTATTACAAATATATTATCAATAAATTAAATAAACACTTAAAAGATAGGTAAAGGAAAATACCCTTTAGGAAACAGTACCATCTCTATTGATTTTACTCCATACAAGATATGAAAGACCTACTGTTCTCTCTGCCCATTCATTCACTCATTCATTCAGCCCTAATTGGGGTTCTATATTGTGCAAGTCACTATGCCAAATGCTTTTAAAAAGTGCCAGGAGGAATTGTAAGTGTTTTGATCAAAACCAATGTTAAACCATACTCTGACACGTAGCGAGTGATCGATAAATATTAGTTGAATGAATGAATACATTTTCAAGATTTTCTCTATCTAATCTTACTCTTATAAATAGATTTTCTCTCCTCACTTACTTGTCTTCCCGGTATCCAAGAAAGAATGAAACAGAAACAAAAACAACAAGTAGTCTGATATAATGTGTTATATTTTACCTATGTTGGTCCATTCACTAGCAGAATCATACAAGATACTGTTTTTATTCCAACTATAGAGAGATTTTGTATACTTTGAAAATCAGCTTCACCTTAAAACTAATCAGAATTACCAACCAACCAAGAGCTAGACCTACTTATATAGAGTATTTTATATAGACCAAGCAGCCATGATATCCAGCAATCTTTCATCGTCCTGTCAAACTTGTCCACATTAAAATTTTTGCTACAATATTAACTTCTCAGAGTGTATTTTTCTGATCACTCCATCAGTGCCCCCACTGATTTCCTCTGGCATCTCATTAAAATTTACTTTTCTTCATACACACTTATAAAAAAACTGACTTTATATGAATATTATAAACATTGTTCATAGTCTGACTATCTTAATATAATGTAAACTTCAGCAAGGCAAGGAGACTTTATCTTCCTCTGTTCTATCACCTAGAACTGTTGCTGGTATATAGCAGGTGCTAAATAAATTGTGACTGGACAAATCAGTATTATATAATTTAAAAAGTGTTTTGTAAAAATATTACTAACTGGAAGCAGCTTCAAAATACACTTTGGGCTTAGAGAACTTATCAAACATGTCTTTCTTATGGTGGGAATTAATTGAATAAAAAATTTAAATATGTTTAATTGTCTTTTATTTTATAAATTTTAATTAAGAATGCATAGTGTTCTTTAAACTGCTTGAACTCAAGGAGGTACAAATACAATACACTGTAATTTTCCCCCCCGTCATTTCCTTCCATAATATTCTTTGAGTTTCTTTCTCATCTTGGGCCATGTCATAGACATAAATAAATGTCTATGTGACAATAAATAAGATAGCCCAGTCTAGTCAGTTTAAATCTGCAATCCTGTCTCTTCCAGTCCTTCCTAGTTGAGTGGGACCCATCTTACCTGTTCTTGCAGGAGGTTTCACACTCTCTTCCCATTTCACACCTCAGAGTAGGGTGAAGCCTTTTGCTCCCCTCCCCTTCTCTTCCTGTTCCTATCTTGTCTGTGGTGGATTTAATAGAAGAGATGGCAAGGTCAACTCACGTACAAACAGACTTCCTTCCTTGGCTGTTGCCACTCCTCAAGCTAACACTGATTGGCAATGCAAATGATGGCTTTTTCTCAGAGCCTATCTGTGAGTTCTTCAGGGCAGTCTGTGTTCTTGCTATGTTTTCCCCGACTACTTGTATGAGAGCTATTTAAAAAATATCTGTTACAGGAGAAATATTTGCAACATGCATGACAAAAGGCTGCTTTCTCTTGTGTTTAAACAACTCTTGGAATAAGATAAGTATCTAAGTACGAACTTGGAACATGGCAAAGAACGTAAATGGGAATTTCAAAAAGAAGGAACACAAATGGCCAATAAATATTTGAAAACATTTAAAGAGATAATAATAATGAAAATAAAACCCTTTCAGGGGTTTATTAGATTGATGAGGGTTTTCAATATAAAAACATAATATATTTGGTGTTTTTTGAAACAATCATTCTCACACTCTGCTTAATGAACAATACATAGTTTGACATTTCCGAGGACAAATTGGCAATCAGCTTTGAAATATTCATGGATGTGTATAGTATTTGACTGAGAAATTCTACTTCTGTACATTTATTCCCCTCCAAAATAGTCAGAAATATATGAAAAGATATATATAGATATTGATTACAGTATATTCAATAGCAAAAAATTGCAAATAACTAAGCAACAGAAGATTTCTCAAAAAATGTAGAGTTCCTATTTAATGGACTATTGTGAAACTTTTAAAATAACTGACATTTATTGAACATTTATTATGCACCTGGCATTCTTGTAATTCTTTATATAATTGACTCATTTAATCCTTGCAATGACCCTAAGGTAGGTACTATAACAATAACTATTTTGTATTTAAGGAAATTCAGTGTTAAGAAGTTTAATTCTCTTACACAAGATCACAGAGATGGTCAGTAAGACTTAGCTTCAAACCTAGAAAGGTCTGATTACAGACCTTAAATACTATGACATTCAACTTCTTTAATGTAAATAATAAAGTAACTGCATATTTGTTTATATACATGCACATTTAAGGTATAAAGCTGAATGCTAAAAATGTGTCATGTGTGATGAATGAAACAAATTAAGATATATGCTTGAATATGTTGAATATTCTTGAGTGTATTAGTTTTATATCTCAAAATATGAATCATCAATTTTATCTGGGTAATAAATAATAGCTTTGGGGTGATTATTTTTTCTTGTTTTTCTTTATCCACATGCAACACTTGAGCTCATTTTTATAAATATGCAATACTCAATGAAATAGGAAACAAACCCTCCAGTCCTCTCTGCGTGGACTGTGGCAAGTGCTTTCCAATCCTGCTGGCCTGGCTGGACTGGCAGCTTTGTACTTCCGGTTGTGGTGGGAGCTGCGATCCGAGAGGAACGGAGCAGGGAGCGGGAGGAAGACCTTCGGTTCAGTGATGAGCTCAGGGTTGCCACACCTGCACCTGGGATTCCACCATGGGTGTATGATGACATGTGCAGAACCGAGACACACTAAACATTTTCACTGGGCTTCCATTTCTCCAAAAATAAATAGATAACAAACTGTAGAATCAACACTTTCCCCCTTTTTTTGCTGGGTGTAACTTGGCCTTTAGTGTGCTTATTGCTAAGTTGTTTTAGGTGCAGAGGTAAATTATAATAATAAGTATATGACAATTTGTAATAATAATAAGATTATAGACATTCCATTAACATATCTGTATAAACCGGTTTAAGTTAGACTTTCATAAATTCATGAGACATTTGGGAAAAAAGATATCAGGAACTCATAAACTTGTAACAGTGTTTCATCAATTAGTTAAATAGATTTTAACACTAAGAAGCAAAGGCCACATTCAAGAGTCCTTTAGATTTCACAGCAATTTGAAAACTCTCTTGTCCTAAGACATTTTACAAGAGCAAACTTTCCATTAAACATATAGAGAATCCTCTTAAAGGTGATGATGGTAGCTATTTTACTTCCAAAATAATGACTAACTTAAGAATGGTTTGTAAAAGGCCAGCATCACTGTAAAGAAAGGATCTTTTTTTTCAAATAGTTTTCTTCAATTTAATTATTGTTCAAGTACAGTTTTCTGTCTTTTACTCCTATCCCAGCCCACCCTTTCTTTATCCCTTTCTTTAGGGATAAAGAAAGGATCTTAGTCCATACTTTCTCATTGGTAATGACAGGCAGATTGGGCTGTTATCAATCCTGGGGTCTTGGACTTCACGCAGTGAAGACTTTCAAAAGACTTTCACTGTCCTGCTTCTTATGTAATCAAGAGGGAATACACAGATTTCTCTAACCACAGCTGTGCTTCAAGAGAGGAGACCTCCCGAATTTCCAGGTATGGAAACTTTTTAGTTGAAGAAACTGCAGATGTAAATTATTTTGAATTTATTTGGTACTGTGTTATGTCTTATTGCTGTTTACTCTTTCATTTACCCATTTTCAAAATAGTAGAAATGAAGACAGTACAACTCAAGGAGAATTAAAGTGATGAAAATGAAAAAAAATATGTATTAAGTTTTCCAACACCTCTTGTTCAGGAAAGCGGAAAATCTCCCAGCTCAGGGGGCTAGTAATGGATGGAAACGGGGCTACAGAACAAGAGAAGGGCAAATGCAATCAGTGGGAACTGACTTGGGGTCTTGAATTTTCACTCACAGGTGTGCAATTTACAGTCCTTTCCTTCAGGGGTTCCTTTGGGCATGTGCTCTGAAAGTGCTTTGGGACTTCTCTCACATGATCTTTTAACATCCTTTCTTTTCCGTGGGAGGTCACAGCATTCCCACAGAAACTGGTTCAAAACTTCCAGTGAACGATTGCTCAGCTTTATCAGCCTTGTGGGGCTCTCCAGGATGTGAGCAAACAACACTGAGGAAAGACATTTCACACCTTCCAGTTCCTAAGCCTCTATCTTTCATACAAAGCCAACATACTGTGTGTGCTTTAAACTTTGCATGAACAATGCAGGTAGCCTGGCACTACCATATCAGCATTTTCCAAAATCCTCGTTTAGGGAAACAGTTATCCATTATCACAGGAACATGAGCAAATTTATTTTTGCTGCTGAAAAAAAGAAATCGTTCAACTTAAAGGATTAACAGATATTAAAATAATATTTGTGTAAGGTTAAGCTCACAGGCTGATAAACAGTGAGCTCCCTTGAACATTAATAATCTGGAGATAATACTTGCTGTGCTTCAAAGACTTTAAAAGGAGTCTCTCAGTAGCAAGTGAATTAATATGGATAATGAAGAATTCATCTCAGAGTCCCAATTTTTAGCTGAATGATCAGAGACCAGTGTTCAACCCCTGTATGTTTTTCATAGCAATTTGAAAATCTATAATCTGAAAATATCCTTTAAGAGAAAACTTCTACTAAGCTTGCTCAGCTTGAACAAAGAATACCTCATATTAAATTACACAAAATTGAACATCCAAAATAAAGAACTCTTTGTGTCATGTTTGGTGAGTTACTGAGAAGAATGAAGGACAAGTTCATGACATAATCTTTACAAATTACACTGCATTGTGCTACATTTCAAAGTATCTGCCAAGCAATATTCTGAATATCAATGCACAGAACTGGCAAAAATAATATGTAAAAGGGTTGGAGGGAAGTTAGGGGCAAGGTAGGGTCTTAGTATGAGCTGTGAGAAAGCAGAGCTGGAGACAAAGGCCTTGTTTATGTGAGGAGGTGACCAGAAAAACAGAGGTGTATAGCAGGGGAGAATGAATCAGGGAAAGAGGTAAAGCCAATTTAAAATGGTGTGTTCTTTAGTTGTTCAATGTTGTGATCAACTAAGGTTGATCCGCTGCGGAATCTTCTGAGGAGCTGCATGAGCTACATCACAGAATTTCTGCCTTGCTTCTCTGCTCCTCCCCCATCAGGGACAGAAAATAGAAGATATTCTCGACAAGCTCTCCTCCCTCGTTGGAAAAGAGTCGTTGCAGGGGGTGTTCGTGTCTCTGCAGACAGGTTACAAATATACGATTGTGAGTGGCTCTACATCATAGAGCTACAGAAACCCAGGGGCAGAAAGCAAGGCGTATGTTTTATAGCTGAGCTGAGATGCTTTTATGTTACATCTGTGCAAAGTTCCCTGCCTCAGCAAATGGCTGTAGGAAAAAGTGGCTGAGAGGACGGGGGGTGGGGCACAAGTGGTGTCCACCTCTTGGATTGCTCACGGTCCCCCAAAAGTCTAATCAGTCATAGAATCTTAAGCCATAATCTCATAATCTCTATAAAATACTACAGACAAGAAGTCTTTTATTTTTTACAGACAATCTATGGTCCCTACTGTACAGTCTTAAGACTTAAGCTGGTATAGCAGTTCCTTGAAGAACTTCATATCCTTCAATGTCATCTTGTTATAATGATGGGATACTGTAGGAACTTTACTCTTAATTATATCAAACTTATGGTAAAATTGGTTCATTATACTCATACATCATTTCACTTAAAGCTGCATGACCTATTGACAACGTTAAGTGAGGACTTAACTGTATTCATTGTTTTCTTCTATTATTCATTTTAGATTTCTGTCATTCACAACTAGCACTTCATCTGGTCTAGGGTGCTTGCCCAGTGGGAAAACACAGACCTTTTTCCACAAGGCATCTGACCCCTTATTTGTCTTACTTTGTTGAGCCAAAGTGCTGTAATTTTCCACTTTTGTTTATCACTGGGCACAAAAGCACTAAGTACTACGTGAGTGAATCAACTGGATTCCAGGAGAAGCACTGCATTCTCGCCGTGTGGAAGGAACTCTACTTCTTCATCATAATCTGGATCCCTTAACAGTGTCAGTATATAGCACCCTCCTTCTTTGACTCTCCTCTGCTGTCCCAGACGTTCACACAGGCAGGTGGTGGGTGTGTCTTCACATGTTGTCTCTCAGGAGGACTGGCATGCAGTGTGGACTGAACAAATAATTCCTGTTTGCACTCCGAATTGCACTTAGTTTATGGCAATTTATTTCTTTTGGGCATTAGTCAAAAGGGAATTTGCATTTAATTCTTTCTATATGCCAATTCATGTACATTACATGTGATATTGTAATTCTTCCTACTTTATATTTGAGGAACCAGTTGATGGTAAACTTGCTTAGAGTCATACAACTATTCAGTCAGGGTTCTTGGTCCATATTCAGGTTTGTCCAACTCTGAAACCACTGCATCAGGATACCACAAGGGGTGACAGTTTGGAATTAATTTCTTTATCCCCTTTTATCATGATGAGTCAGATTTCTAATTAACATTCCAGACACAGCCCAAACTGAATAGACCATTCTTCCCAGCAAGCCCGTGCAGGGCAATGACACCATGCTCCACTCAGCAGGTCCAGTCCAGTAACCAGGGACTAAACGTTATCTCTAACTTTTCCCTCTTTCTCACACCTCCCCCAGAGTTTCTCTTAGGGGCTATATCTGTTAAACAAAATGTCAGGCACACTCACAGTTTTGTGATGGGTGTATTACATTTGGGTTTCTGCTATTTATACAATTTCTATTCCTGACAGAAAGTCCCAGTGCCATACCATCTGGTTCAAAACTGGGTACCTGCATTCCTATCAGCGACGTGCCAGGTCCTATCAATTTTGCTTCCCACATCTGTCCTAATTCTATTCTTTCCTTTGACCAAAATTTCTACAGGTTAGTTCATGTCTTTTTTGGTTTCCACCTGGCTGCTAAACCATAGTGGGCATTTGCTATTTCTGTCTGTACAAAATTCCTTCCCACTTTCTGCTTATAGTAACTTCACCTTCCTTTAGGTAATAGATCCTTACTCACTACCTTTCCAGGTGTTTTTGAGCTTGCCTATTACAGTCCTCTGCCTCTGCTGCCATGGAAATGAATACCCAGGGTTGGCTAATTAGAGTGTTCCATCCTCTTAGCCACGATGCTTGGTAAAAGGAGCATGAGATTCAGTCAGTCCATCAGACACTGCCTCTGGAGTTTTCTGAATCAAAGGTGTTTCTCCATTTACTCATGTTTTCTGAACTCAAAAGACATGATCTTGAGAGTGTTAAGATCTTCAACACAGAGACACCCAACAAGGCGAGTCCAATTCACAGGCAGATGTCAGAGGAGATCGACTGAATCCTGATAACACACTTTGAGGCTATTTATGTAATCTTGAGTCAATCCAATTTCATGCTTGTCTTTTCCAGTTATAACAGTTGATAAATTAGGTGGGGTTTTTTGTTGTTGTTGTTGAAAACGGGCTTGAGTATCTTCAACTGCAAATTAAAGCATCCAGTAATACATTTGTTTTCTTGCCCCTACTCTTAGCAATGACCACACCCTCTACCCTGGCATAACTTTGTGTATGGTTTTACCTATTAATGCATTCTTCATGCTGCTTGTACAGTGAGTGGCCTAAAATGAAAATGTGTTCAAGTTACTTCTGCTTTAATCCTCCAACAATCCCCTCAGTGTTGTGGGAGAAGAGTTCTGTTCAAACTCCTTAGTTTATCACACAAGACTCATCTTCATTCTTTCTAACCTTACTCCGCTCTTCTCTCTCTCTCTCTCTCTCTCTCTCTTTACAATGTAGTTTCTGAAATACACCAGCACTTTTATACATCTACTTTGTTATCCGTGCTGATATCACTTCCTGGGGCACCGACCTATCCCTTCCTTCCAGCTGCTTGATATCTGTCCTTTAAGTATGGAGGAATCCAGGATATGTGTATTTCTTGAAGCCCAGAAATAATCATATTGCTTTACAATTATTGTTTTACCTGTCCATTTTCCCCAACAGGCTATGAACTTTAGGAAGGTATACAGAATGGGTTATTTGTCTATATTTTTTGGTGTCTATTACAATGTCTGGCATGAAGAAGGTCCCCAGTAAACATTGGTTTAATGGAATTACTCAGATATAAAATTTAGCCTTCCTGTTCTCCTTGTTTTTCACTAATTTCCCAAGCATATGCCAACTGCCTATCTTATTTCTTATATCTTTGATGGCAGTTATAAATATATCATACTTAATGACATTTGTACAAATTCTTAGCCAATTTAGCTTCCAAAAAGTTATGGAAATCATCATTACACAAAGTATGAATACGTCTTTCTTTTTCTTGTTCAAAAAATTGTTTCTTACTTTGTGAAAGAAAGACTAAGACACCATAGGGTACAAAGTTTGTCTATGTCATGAAATGTTCATTCTTCAAAAGAATTATTTGACTTTGAAGTGTAACAAATTATTTTAATGATAATGGGTCCCATCTGTACACAATTAAGTCAGATAGTGTAGCAGACATTACTTAACAAGAGTTATAGTCGCTGTACAAGTTATCATTTAGTTTTCCCACAAAGCTGACCTAATTTAGGAAAATAAAAAATTTGATGGGGAAAACAGAGACAAAAATTATAAAGAAATTATAAAGAAATTTCTTCTTAGTTTTTTAACTTTAAGTGATCTACTTTATAGAGAAATGTTTCTTCAAGAATACCTAATTCTTACAATTTAATATTATTTTTTTTAAAAACATTATCTGACACCCTATGTCATAGTCAATATCTCTGATGGAATGGGTACCTCAGTTTTCCACCAAAGAGAAGTGTCCAAAATGATTTTGGTCACCATTCCCTGTGTTAGATTTTAGCTAAATTCTAATGTGTTTGTGTCAGTGTGTATGCATATGCATGAATGCATGAATGCATGAGTGCCTGTGTGCTAAGGGAAGATATCTCTCCCAAGACATCACGCATGCCCCCAATCTTCATGTTATATCCTTTTAAATTGACTGGCTTCCTCTAGTTCTATCTATTTTTTTTCCCCAAGCCTCTCACTTCTTAAACATCCCTCACTCCATTTCACTATGGAACATTCTTATGATTTCTTTATGTCCTCCAGTAGTAGGAATTTTTTTTGAGGGGGGTCTGGGCACACTACCCAGTTTCATTTGTAATGTCTTTCCTAGGTGTCAGATGAACCCCTCCCTGCCGAAGTTTCCTACACATTTTCTCTCACACTATCTCTTTTATATTTTGGTAATACAACATCTTATTCCACTATCTCAGGTTGACTGCTATTTCACTTCTGTTCTTTTTCTGTCTTTTCCTCTAAATAGCTTTAAAATTTGGTTAAATTATTTTCTTAAAGCACCAAGTTTCCTCCCCCTGCCCCCCAATTTTTCCTTTCTTTGTGTTGAATAGAACCTCTACCTTCATCTGGAATCATCTTTGCAAACTTCTTCTCCCAATCTTGCCAATCCTTCAACTCCTCATACAGCGTAGGGCAAAAGTAGGTTTATAGTAATGAGTACGTGAAACACAAAGTTTATTCTTGCGTTGTTATTTATTAATTATTGTATTATTTTCCATAAGAACAAATGCAGGCCAATTTTGTCCTACCCTGTATACTTATTCTTCTGTACTTTCATGTACCAGGTCTTTGTCGTCCTAGAAGAGTTACCTATTAACATCTCTACAACTTACTATGGTTCAGTTTCTCTGTTCCAACGCAAACTAGAGAGTGCTTTTTTATTTTGGTCTGTATTTATCTCATACAAATAAAATATACCAATATTTTTTAACTTTGGAAATAGGGAGTAGGTAACAGTGTAATAAAAGAAAAGATGCTTGGAATTTAGATTTGTTCTGTATTATGAAAGCAGCCCATTTTCCATGACTTGTAACAATAATCTGCATCATATACACAGAAACCAAAGGATGAGAAGTACTTTCCTTTGTTCCTGTCAAGTGTTTGTTTCCAGAGCTAATAAAGATGCTGAGACTAACACACAGAAGAATGGAGTCTTCAGTCTATTAGAGGCTTTGCTGCCTTCCAGAACGGGAGCTTCTTCTTTCAGCATAGAGTATCTATATTTCATCACATGTAATCCTCTATTTAATTAGACCAGCTCTTTAAGCAAATTTCTTCCTAAATAGCATTCTCTCTTTCTATTTTCAAGTCATAGATCAGAACAACCATGCTTTTAGTTCTTCCTGCTGTTCAAAGGGGCACCAGCAAGACGTCCCTGGGGACTAGTTAGGACAGAGAAAAGCATCCACTTGAATCTATCTCAGTCCACACAGGATTCTGGAAATTGCCTTGCAAATTGACTTTTTAGATTGATAATAAAAATAAAAAGAAATTCAACAAGTATAAATTGAAGTTATTAAGTAACAGTTACTTAGAAGTTTTACATGACATGAGTTATTGATGAGGCTTGTTATGAAGGTATTAAATTCAAGGATTTCTCTCTGTTTTGAGAAGGGAGAATGGTTAGATTTGAGCCAATTTTAATTAGGACCACTTTCATAAAAGCATTATATTTCTGTTTTTATATTCTTAAAATGAGAAGGGAACCATTAATGTTGGAACATTCTTTTCATTAACTAGTGTTTGATAAACACTCAGTATATGAGATTTGTTATCTTTCTTGTATTTAGTAACACATACTATTAAGAAAACTGCTCATTAAGATGACTAGATCTAAGATGTTAGCTGATGATGACAAAGCACAAAAGGTTATCATTCTTGCTGTTTTAGCCAATAGGTGTCTGTCTATAGTAATTCAGTTTCCCAATTCAAAGGCCGTATCACTAATGGGGGAAAGTAAATAAATGTAAATGATAGTCTTTCAAGTATGAATTTTCTCTTCACAATTTCCAATGCTCATTGGTATATAGATTCAAGTGAATTTTCTTTGCCCAGATTTTCTTGTTAAATTTAGACAACCAATCAAGATAATGTAGGCTTTGGCTCTGCTTGTCAAAGGGAACAGCTGGATCTTTAATTTGTTCATACTATTGGCATTAAGTCTCTGTGCTTGCTCAGAGCCAGGTAAAATACATTGTTAGCCGGAGCAATAATTTTCACAATAAAACTTACCATGCAAAGAAAACGAAGGGTCTAATTGGGCCCAGGTGTCCCAGGTTGGTGAAGCTCTAGTTTGAAAGTGTTGCAGAATGATGAGTTCACTTCAGCTTCGTTCTGCCAGGCCAAACCAGGACCCTAGGCTACAACCGCTTAGGAAAGGATTTCTTTCATGGATTTCTCTCTATAACTAGCTTATTAATTTGTGAAAATCTTAATATTCAAGTGAGTTTCTTGAAAATATTTAAAATCATTTGACTTATTGGATTGAAGAGAGAGCTCTTCTGTGGGAGCCACATTCTGATGGTGTCAGGATTTGAGTCGTGCAGTCACTTTGCCCCCAAATAGTGGGCTCTGGCCACCTCTCTGGTTGCTAGATGGTACAAGGTGTGAAAAGGTGGGACCTGGCAAATTGGGCCGAGTTCCTGCTTCTGTAAGACCATCTTCCAAGGCAGCTGAGGGAACTAGGCTTTTCGGTTTCCTTTCAAGTCAATTCGTATTGCCTGAACTTCTGTGGTCTAGAGGTGTTTTGTCTACTTTATTTTCACTGCTTACCCCTCAGCTTGACTACCATATTGCTTTCAGAGAAGAAAAAGACTTAGAGAGCATTATTCTGATCCCCTCCCACCTCCTATTTTATAAATAAAGGAGTTGGGATTTTGAAAGGGTAAGCGACTCAGACCTCGGTTACCCCTGATGTTGCTGAGACTAGAGACCTCAAGTTCCGGGTCCAGGTTCCGAGCTCCTCGCACTGTGCCATGGTGGTACTCACAGACGGCTGGCCGAATGCTGTCTCTCTGCCCTGCTGCAATAGTCATTTTCCACAGATTCTCTGGGTCTGAAATATTTTTTATCTACATGAATTCCTAAAGTCTCATCTCAGGTTCCATCTTGGCTCCCAGCCCTGATGTATATTCCTGACTCATTGAACCATTGCTATGCAAAGCCCCTTCTGTCGGTTTCCACCCTGGCCTTCCCTTCCCTAGAAGCTTTTCTCTTAACTAGAAATTCCAAAGAGAGAAAGATGCAGTGTGTCTTTCAAGACTGTGCTGATTCCACTTCACACACTACTCAGCCCTACCTTGTCTGACCCTTTGCCACAACTGAGTGACTGTCCCTCCACTAAAATGCAATGGAGATTTTTTCTTTCTTGTGGAATACTTGCTGCTGTGTACTTTCCTTAGGCTCATTATTTGATTGTGAGTTTTATGAGGGCAGTGAGCATACATACGACCTTCAGATTTAAAATAAAAGCTCATTACAAGCATTCATGGATATTGTAGTATTAAAATGCTACTTTCAAGCTGTATTTATAAATATAGATATTTTTCAAGGAGCATGTACTCTCCAGGATCATTTATTGTAGTATTGGCACATTGCCCCCTCCTTGCTCATTTTTTCAAAGGCAAGTTTTTTTTTTTTAGCTCCCCTGGGTAGTGGGATTTCCAAATTTAGATAGACCAGGTCAGCACAACACAAAGATCCAGACAGAGGGCCCAGAACTTCAGTTTGTGCAACTAGTCCTTCAGATTTTACTCTCCCTGGGCTCCTATCTCTCCTCTGTACCTATGTCTCCCCACTAACCAAGAGGCATATTTGCATATTAATCCTGACCTTGAGTGTCTCTCTCACCCCTTGGCTTCTGAGTCCGGTGAAGTTTCTCTTACAAGCCATAACAGACTCTTCACTAAAAGTGGCATTTCCTTCCCTAACAAGCTCTGAGGCGGTGATGCTGCTCCAGATACCACCCTTTAAAGAAATACTGATCTAGAAAAACATTTGACATTTTTTGTTTGGGGTTTAAAAACTACTTCCATTTTTTTTTAAAGAAGTGTTTATCTCACAATGACTTCAAATTTACTAAAAACCGTGGTAATATGCAGAGCTTCGGTGTGCCTTTCACTCAGATGGTCTATTGTTCATATTTCTGAACCACCTGATAATAATGCTTCTGTATCTAAGTGGCTCTCAGTTATACCTACTTAGCATCAAAATCCTAAACTATTACCAGCTTGGCTATTAATCTCATTGTTGACTTTTTTTAACGACTGCTTTAGTTTTGCTTTGAAAATCTGTAAAGTTATAGAAAAAGAATTTTGAATTTCAAAAATCACCTTGAAACTTCCTTTTGATAGAGAAGTTTCCTACTTTCATTCAATCTTTGACAAACAGAGAGTCAGAGGTAGACAGAATCCCTAGAAACTAGAGGTGGTGAGTTGGAGACCATCGGTATTGTCACTCCTGCAACATCAGGACAGGGAGAGCTTGCATTTACATGGTACTCTCTACTAGCAAATGGCTTTGTTTTCAATGTTCTTAGTGATTTCTTTTGACAAGTACATAAAATGTGTAGGGAGCCTGGATCTGTAAATGAAGGATAATACTAAATTTTCCTTACAGGAAATCTTCGGAAACAAAGTCTCTCTTCAGGACGAGATAAACTTGTTTTTCATATCTTGAATCCAAGAGGTATTTCTAAATATTGTTTTGCAAACAGCCATTTTAAGAAACTAGTTGTGAAGACATTTTTATTAATCTACAAAATTGATGACAGTCTTTCCCTCACTTCACAGTGTCAGGGGTTGAGTCTAGTGACTGTTAAGAGGATTTGAGAGTCTAGCAAATTTGCCAGGGGCAATTGTTTTAATTTTCATAAAATGGTTCATCTTGGGACATGATTTACTTGAGACACTATCTAACTAATTTACAGCTTTAGGACCAAGTATCTGTGATAGTTTGTAAAACTTGGAGAGATAATCTGGAGTTTTCCACACATCAGTAAAAGACTACTGCTCCTAATTTTGCAGACAGAAAACCCAAGAAACATAATAAAATGAAAGACTGAACCAAAGTCAACAGAATGTCTAAATTAAACCAAAGTCACTTAACTCACTATTATGTTAGAAAAATCTCTCCCTTGTTAGCTTCTCTTTCAGTGTAATTTCCATCCCAAGGCCTGCATCTCTCCATTTATTACACACACACACACACACACACACACACACACACACACACACACACAAAGCTTCACAGACTTCAAAGGTGCTCCTATACAGAGGAGAGAGAGCAAGCACCTGGCCTGGTTGGGATTTTGCCTTGAGATTCACAAAGATGTTTGTTGAAGACTATTACCATAGCTTAGTTAACGATGTGGACTCCACCAAGAAATCTCAGTCCTTGGCCTATTATTCACAATGATATAGCTGATTCATACAAACTAAATGGTCAGAACTATTAGCTATGATGGTCTATCTAATGATCTTTAAAGCCAAACCACTTTGCATGGTCATCTCCCCAGTACGGACATGAGACTGTTGTGGCATATCCACTATCTGATTTTTTAATAACTCCTCTTCTCCCATATACTCTCCCAATCCACCTGATAATGCCAATCACTTTGTGAGCATGCAGAGACACGACCACTTTTAATGTTGATCCTGGTGAAATATCACCCAAAGGTAAAACTGCCCTTCCTCCTGACGGTCTCCTGAGACTATTTCAAATATTTTAAAGTGATATAAAAATGTCATGTTTTTACTTTCAGAAACTTATTTCTATTCCTGCTATCTTCCATCATTTACAGTCACCCCAACTGGAGGTTAACTTTGGGTTTCTCTGTATTCATGTTGCCCTTTTCCCATAGTGTGCTCACAACCTTAGTGATTCATTTAATAAGGATGAACTAATAGAGAAATGGGTTGGTGTAAAATTTTGCACACCTGTTTATAAGGACAAAGATAGAAGGTACTGACCTGGAAACAGATAAGGTGGTGGGGGGGAGACATAATATTCCCTTTCTTTATGACTAGGATCTCACCTTGAGCACTCTCCGGAGGGGGAAAAGGTAAGACACCTGAATACCACATAGGAAATAGAGGTATTAGGCGAGAGAAATTCCCATTGAAAAGAGACACATTCAAAATCTACGCTGTAAAGATCTCTCTGGAATGACCTGTTTTCCTTCTTTATTACTTCTTAGCATTTCAAATACATGTGGATGTATAATGACACTGAGGTCCATGAGACTCACAAAAGCGAGGAGCAGTTGGGGCTCGCTCAATAAAGTCCAATTTGGTGCTCAGTTGGAAGGCTTGTGGAGTGAGATGGCCACTTGTGCTTCAGGGCTGCCATGCTAATTCTATCTGCTCTTCTACTGATTTCACTGTTGCTTTCCTGCTGTGCTCTTGCTCTAGGCCATGCAAATAAAACCCTTTAGAGGAAATCATAAATACTTGAGTTAATTAAGGCCATTACCAATTCACTTCTCGCCTCATTTCTCCAAGTGCCAAGGTATAGATTGCATTTGAACAATGGTGATGCAATAAATGCATGGGGGTAGTATGCAATTACTCTTTTATGGTTTGTAAAAACTGGAGCAACACAACAAGATGCCCTGTAGCAATTAAACATTCTTTGGTCAGCAGTTTCTTTTGGAGTTGAGGTTTTGAGGTCAAGAAGCTAGTGGGGAGGCATTCGAACCTTTTCACTTTGGTCAAAAAAGAAAAGAAAAAAGAAGTCCTAGCTTGGTGATCTGATTCTGTGCTGAGGTACCCAGTGCTATCATTTCAAAGCTACAAGACATGGGGACTGTGCTGTTTTCTGCTCCAGCTGTACAATTTTGATTTTCATGCAGATCTCCACATAAATGCCAGAAAGAACCATGTAACCCTTATATTTAGTTTGAAGACTTCATAATGTTTAGCCAGATGCTGTTACTAATATTGGTAATCATTGAATAGAGTGAATACATTTTATAAACTTCTGGAGGTTTCTTGGGGTTAAATATACTTTTTGTTTTTAATGAGTAACTAACTCATCCTGGTTTTCTCTGTTTTAAAACTGAAATTTCTGCATGATGAGAACCTGTTCAGTCCAGGGCAAATCAAGTCAGTTGGTAAACCTAGATATAAATGACTTTCCAATTGTACTATTTGATTATTCCCTTTGGGACATTTATATTGAGAAATACTTTAAGTATAGGTAACTTATTGAGTGCTTTAATGTGCTAAGTATTGTCTGAATCCTTTATATGAATTTTTTTTAATACCCTCAAAACCTAATAAGGAGAGCTGACTTATACAGGTGCACAGGGTGTATTCTATACAACTTCAGGGATCACCATGACCCAGGTGGCCATCTCACTCTGCAAGTCTTCCTTCAACTGAGCACTAAAACAGATTTTATTGAGCGAGCCCCAACTGCTTGTTGCTTTTGTGAGTCCCACGGACCTCAATGTCATTATACATCCACATGTATTGGAAATGCTAAGAAATAATAAAGAAGGAAAACAGGTCATTCCAGAGAGATCTTTATGGTGTAGATTTTGAATGTGTCTCTTTTCAATGCGAATTTTTCTCGCCTAATACCTCTATTTCCTATGTGGTATTCAGATGTCTTACCTTTTCCCCATCAGGAGTGTGCTCAAGGTGAGATCCTAGTCATTAAAAAAAGGAATATTATCTTTTTTCCTTCCTTATCTGTTTCTAAGTCAGCATATTCTATGATGAATTGGCCCTGGTGAAAAAGGTAGATATTATTATTACTGTCGCCATTGTATAGATGAAAAACAGAAGCACAGAGAGGTTAAATAGCTTGCCTGTGATCACACAGCAAGGAAGTCATATATAGGGAGTTTACCCTGGCAGTCTTGATTGAGAGTTCCCAATGGGGCTATTCTTAGTAAGTTACAATAGCAAACCTTACTCAATTTTGAAGTGCATATTTATGTATCTGTTGTCTTTACTTGCTCAAAGCTGTCCTGAAATTGCTGCACTTAGGGTATTTAACCTAGTAAATTTTCTCCAGTTAAATTGCTTAATTATGTCTTTCATTTTTTAAGTTTTTTAAAAATTTCTAAATATTTTATTTATTTATTTTAAGAAAGAGGGGAAGGGAAGAAGAGAGGGAGAGAAGTATCATTGTGTGGTTGCCTCTCACGCGTTCCCTGCTGGGAACTGGCCTGCAACCCAGGCATGTGCCCTGACTGGGAATTGAACCCCGATCCTTTGCTTCATAGGCCTGCGCTCAATCCACTGAGCTACACCAGCTAGGGTGTAAGTTTTTTTTTTAATCTATTCCTCTGTAGTAACTGTTGGACAGAGTACTCTCAAAATATGCTCATCCTTCCTGGTTCAGTAGGAAAGGGTAATAGAATAACATTGTCCAACAGAACTTTGTGTGATGATGGAAACGTTCTACCATGTATGGCTACTGAGTACTTGAAAAGTAGCTAGTGTGACTAAAGAACTGGATTTTAAATTTTAGTTCATTTTAATTAACTTTACATTAAATTTGAATAGCTGCATGCATGCACCTAGTGGCTACTTCATTGCATGGAACAGATCTTGAAACCATTTGCTTATTAAGGACATTTTCATATTTATTATGAAAATAGTACTAATTGCTTAATTAGAAGTATATCTGTAACTAGGTCCATTATGACTAGACACAAAGGAGGCATAACAAGAGTGAGAGAGAGAGAAACCATAGTCACCCTCTTCCTATGCTTCTTCTATCTAATAATGTTTCTATGGATGCAAAGAGGACCAGGAAGTAGATTACTTTGGGGACCACAAAACCCTTATCTACGCATTTTCATGGGTAACAGACACCATAGTGCTTGGAGTCATTACAATGAAGATAAACACAAGAATTTGGGTTTTTAGGAAAATGTTGCAAAGATTATCTCCAAAATGCTAATTAGCCTTAGTTATTAGCCTATCTCATCCACAATCTTAAATATTACATGTATAATATAAATGTAGTTTGTATTCTACTATTTTAATATGTTTTCACAAGAAATATGTAACTGAGATTTATTCTAAAAGACTCGGGAAATTTCTTTAAAACAAAATCTGCTTCAAGTAATATATTATTGTCCTTTGACCTTTGATTTCTTTGAATGATTGGGTGGAACAGCCAGAGATACCTAAAAGAGGGGTGATTATTAAAACAAGCTGGATGGTGAGTTTCTCCATTTAAGGTTTTTTCCTGGCCTTGCTTGACTATTTTTGTCACACATCATTAGTCTTGAAAAGAATACACACAGGGAAACCACCTCATGGTGACAACTCATTGAGAGCAGGTGTGTGTCTTTTATTGCAAGTCCATGAGCACCACTGAGGCCTTTGTTGTGGGCCAGGGCCCTCCCAGGGGCTCAGCCTTTCTCCAGAGTCCAGCTTGATTTACCTGGCAGCCAGATCTCCCTTTGCTTGCAGGAAAAAATATTTTTAAAGGCCTTTGTGCTGGCTACCACCTGACTTTCAGCTGGTGATTGAATCACATGCAGCCTTCCATCTCCCTTCTCGAGTCTCGCTTGTCTACCTAATGGTGATGTCATAAGGTAGAATTGTCAGCTAAAATACAGGATGCCCAGTTACATTTGAATTTCATAGAAACAACAAATAATTTTGATTATAAAGATGTCCTAAGTTTTGCATGAGACACACTTTTTAATATAAGCATGTCCCAAATTTTGCATGAGAGATGCTTATACTAAAAATATTATTCATTTTAATAGGAAATTCAAAATTAACTGGACAGCTTATATTTTTATTCGCTAAATCTGTCAATCTTACAGTGGGAGCCTTCTCTCCAAATCTTAACAGTGAAGAAAGAGCTGATTCAACTGAAGCTTTTCAGGAAGACATCACAAGTCATTTGAACAGTGTGCTTATCTTGGAGTGACTAAGACTTTGATAATGGGAATAGCCATCAAATTCTTGTCTGAGCTATGATAAAACGGTGTTGATGGGACTAATGACTTATTGACTGGCTCCGACTGAGTGCCTCATGGAGTTTCATTTAATCACCTCGGAACAGCAATTTAAACTGCAGAAGGTCAGTGACTAATTCAGAGTCGGGAACTCTCTTTTTCTTTTTCCCATGGAGGTGCGAAGAGAAGTTAAATGAAGTAAACTCAGTTGTGGGGGTGGATTGTGTTCAAGGATGAGACATGCTATTGTTAATAATTTTCAGTAGTTTGTTTTTACAGCTAGGTGAGGCAACAGAACTCGTGGCATTGGACTTCAAAGTATGAAAAGGGAAGCATGCTGGTGGTGCTTTACAATGCACAGTGCAGAACAGAAAAAGAGAAAATGATGTTTCATGATAAAATCCTTATTAAATGTAGGCACTGATAGAGACATCAATGGCATTGTTCTTTATGCTGCTGATGGCAAAGGGGACAGGATCAGAAAAGCAACATGGCCTTGAAGTCCACCTAGCAACTTCTGCCTCTTTTAGAGGTAACCCTAAACTTGAGGCAAAGGCACAAGGTTCAGTCCCAGAGAGCTCTTTTGTAGTTGTCTGAGTTTGTTTCATCTCCCCTTTGTTCTTGGATTAGCGGGATTAAAATGGAAATGCTGGGTTCATTTCAGTTATTAGGCTGATGTAAGCATTGTAATTCTCCCTCTTGAATTCTTACATGCGTTGATTGTACTCTGGGAATTTTATAGTTCTTTTAAAAATACAGAAAGCTTTGCTCCATTTTTCTGATGTAATTGCTTGTATTATTTAAATCCCGACTCTATTGTATTTGAACTTTTATAGAGAAATCAAAGAGACACAAAAGGCATTCTAAGTGATAAATTTTCATTTCTTCTTTTCAAATACAAATAAAACTAATTTGGAAGAAATTGGAGGGGAAGAAAATTGCTTTAACGTGGAACTTATTCTGAGTCTGAAAGTGCTGGTTTTTAAAAAAGAAATACTCTGGTGACCAAAACAAATGGTGGTGAGTTGGTGACACAATAATAATTGGCAGTCTCCGGTGTCTAAACCATTTGCTTGAATTATTTATGTCCTAAAACTGACAGGAATTTCATAAGAGCAAATAAGGCAAGTCCAGCGGGTGTTGTTTACATGATGCAATCGCGCATCTGATCGCCTGTAGGTCTCAGCTGCCACAGCTGATGCCTTAAAAACCCAGGGGAGGAGTTTATTTCAAGACAAGCCCACACCCGTCAAGCTTTGATGAGTCCCTCCCCAGCTCCATTCTGTTCATTGTCAAAAGCAGGTTGACAAAGAAAGACAATTTACCTGATGCTGTTTGCCTTACAATAACTCGGCAGCCCGCGTCCTTACTGGATTGCCTCCTTGGACTTTGAAATGATCTAGTCCTCTAAAAAATGCTTTAAAATGACCAGGAAACCACTGAATTATGATTTGTTGCATTATGGTGCCTGAGATATGACTATTACCCTTTGGAAGCCTCCTAGGATGTTTTTTCAGTTATGTCTCTGGGACTCAGATGGTCCTTGATATCCTTTTCCCACCTCTCATTAACTCGGTTTTCTCTCCGGGCAGTGCCCTTCTGGCAAGGCGAGTGGAGATGAGGGCACGGTTCCATTGTGCTGGCCTCTAGAGTTGGAATAGAGCAAAATTAAATAGCCTCAAGACCATTTACATAATCTTTATTACATGCAGATGAGTAGTTCTTCCTATCCATTTACATGTGGACTTTGGAGAAATGTCCATGGAATCTATGATCCTTAAACTTTGTTCACTTTATAAATTAATTAAAAGGTTTTTTAATGTTTATGGAGCAATATGTTTATGAAATTTCCATTACTGTTGTATTTATTTACTTTTGTCTTGGGAAAAAATGTTGGGAATTAAATGAATGACAGAAACTATCAGATTTTTTTATTTTATAGAATATTTTATATTCTATATTTTTATATATTTGAAATATTTTTAGCAAAACTCTATAAAAGTAAATTGTTAAGAGTATCATGAGAGGAACCTATATAAAGGATACATGGACAACAACTGAGAAGGGTGGAAATGGGAGGGAGGGGGGAGGATGCGGGGTGGGATGGGATGGGAGTAATAGACAGAAAACTGTACTTGAAAAATAATTAAATAAAAAAATTGAAAAAAGAAGAGTATCATGATCATCGTTCACAATTAAACTGCTAAAATTATTTCTGTATTAAGTCATACCAATCAAAAGTTATTTGCTTATTTCAAAAGATTTTATTTATTTATTTATTCATTTCTAGAGAGTGGAAGGGAGGGAGAAGGAGAGGAAGAGAAACATCAGTATGTGATTGCCTCTTGCACACCTCCTACTGGGGACCTGGCCTGCAACCCAGGCATGTGCCCTGGCTGGGAATCGAACTGGCAACTCTAGTTTACAGGCTGGCACTCAATCCACTGAGCCACACAAGCCAGGGCTGTTATTTCCTTTGAATCCTGCCACGCGCAATAATATGGATGAAACTCGAGGGCATTATGCTAAGTGAAATAAGTGAAAAAGAGTAGGACAAAGGACATATCTTTCATATGCAGAGTATAAAAACCCCAATTTATAGAAAGAGAATAGGGTGGTCATTGCCAGGGCTTGGCAGGGGATAGGGTGAGGGGAGGGAAAATTGGAAGATCTTGGTCCCAGGGTATAAACTTCCAGTTATTAGATGAATGAGTTCTGGGGACCTAACATACAGCATGGTGATTATAGTTAATGAGACTGTATAATGCACTTGAAAGTTGTTAAGAGAGAGTCTTAAATATTCTCACCACACAAAAGAAATGGTAATTATGTGACATGATGCAGGTGTTAGCTAAGTTGTGATTGTAGCCATTTTGCAATATAAAGTGTGTCAAATCAACATGTCATACAACTTAAATTTATGCAGTATAAAATATCAATTATATCTCAATAAAGCTGGGGAAAAAGTCGTGGAGATAGACAGTAGTGATGGTTGCACATTGGTATGAACGTACTTAGTGGACCAGATCTGCACACTTTAAAATGTGCAAAAAATAGTAAATTTGATGTTATGCATGTCTTACCACAATAAACAATTACTTAACAAGTTGTTTCCTTCGAACGTTCAGTATGTGAAATAAATTGATGGCTGCCAGTGTCATTTATGATGAAAAGAGAACCTGTCCTCCAAGAACTTTTGGAAAGTAAATAGTGTCCTCTTCACAAGTAAAGGTGTGAGGAAACACATTACTTCTACTCTCCAGCAGGGCTCGGGAGGGAAAACAACTGAGAGAGGAGTGTTAGCTGGTCCCGGGGTCAGTCTTCAGGGGAAATAGTGGTCAAATGGTTCTAGAAATCTTTAGTTTCAAAAATATGCCACTAGAGGGGAAAAAAGGCCTATTTCTCATCCTAAGTCATTTCTCTCTTCCTTCTAATTACCTTTCCTGAGTGTGTGATTTATTATTTCTTCTCTCTTTTGGTGAAACAAATATATATATATGTGTATACATATATATACACTCATATATTTATATGCATATGTATGTGTATACACCCATAACAATTATAAATACATATATACATACATATATGCATACATATATATACTTTTAATATATATATATATATATATATACATAAATATAATTGTTATAGACCTGGGTGTTAAAGGCAATTGCATTAGCAGAAAAAATTCTTTTTCTTCTTCCAAATGGGAGCTTTTTGGCCTTTATTGAGCAGGTTATCCTCTCAGTGGACCTTTCTCAGACCTTCCTTGAATGGCCTGTACTCACTTCTTCAGCTTAGTAGAGGAAACTGCTTCTCCCACTGCCTCAGACTGCATTCACCTTCAGTGGTCAGGGTCTTACTGTGAGAGGGGGAGTCTCCGAGTCACAAATCGTGTTGGTATTTGCTCAGACCTTTCTGAGTGCCTCGGTACAGGCACATGTGAAAAGGTTTATACGTGAAAAAATGAGTTGTATTCATGTCTAACTCCTGTGTTTACAAAGATGTCCAGGGCACCTGAAAAAGCAGTGAAACCTCACTCAGCACTTCACATTAAGTTTAACCTCCTCGTAAGGAAATAAGCACTTACAATCTGCTGAATCATTCTACTCTCTCACTTCTTTGGGGAACCATAAACCTGGAGGTTTCAGACACACCCTTTTACTGGGTGCCCTTCCAGTTGGAAAATATCTATTATTTTCCCATTGCTCAGCCTGAGATTTTGGAACATAGCTTCTTATAAACATATTAAGGTACCTGAAATTTTTAGACTTTGTTTTTCTTCACCACTCTCCTTCTCTAATCTATCTCTCAAGGTCCTCTGAAGGGCTCATTTCTCTCTGGTGTTCAGAGAACAGCAAGAGATGGCACCCTGATCACACTCAGATCAGAAAAGGCACGCACACAACTCATAAAAACATCAGGCAGCTGTTATCACTTTTTAAAGCTGCAGGAAAGTTTACATCATTAGAATGTTTATTAAGGAATACCTTTAACTGCCTTGTGTTTACTCCGTCAATCAATGAGCATCGTCTCAGCACACCCACGTAACACATCAGTGAAGGAGGATCGGCACGTGGTCTTTGCCATAACAAACACACAATGAATGCTCATCACAGTAACCCCCCAGTGCAAATACGTTCATGTGGAAAAAAAAAACATTAACTATGAAGCAGGCAGGGCATTTGCTATTGAAACAGAGTAAAGAAAAACTTCCAAAGAGCTTTATCACTAGATAATGAATATTAGTTTAAGTATGACAGGAAAAGTTTATGAATATTCAGAATTTATCCATCTCTGAACTACACCCAGCACAGAACTGACATCCATGTGACTATCCTATGTTTTGTGTATGTGAGATGCACTGGAGAACTTAATAGTTGTTATCACGAAGAAATATGCATCTCTTCCTCTGGAGAGATTGTGGTGAACCCTTCTCCAATTTGTCCCGTTTGCCTCGGAAGACCTAAGAGCATCTTTGTAGCACTTTGCGCAGGAGAGTAGGGGGGAAGGGACAATGACCCCTCTTTTTCCTTTCACTACTAGATTGTAGCTCATTCAGGAAATGAGGAAAGGGGGTATAGCTGAGTCGTGCACTGAGGCACCACTCCTCAGATTTTAGCATAAGTTAACAGCAGAGAGTGAAGGCAGTTATTGAGAGAGAATTTTCTAATGGACTTGGTGGAGGTATCGTAAGTATCCTGCTAACTACAGATAGTACTCAACTCTTACCCATTTATTTCTTTAGGTGGTAAAATACAGTTAAATGAATATCAGAAGGACATTATTGAAGATTACAAGGAAGAAACAATCCAGATGTACTGGAGAGTAATACCTTCTTTAAGCTACTATGGGTTTGTGGACTGTAGAGGCACTTCTTTTTTTTCAGTGTTCGTTCTGTTACTGTCGTCCCGTTTTTTTCCCTTTTGCCCCACTCCACCCAGACCACCCCTCTCACCCACGATTAATCCTCTCTTTGTTGTCCATGGCCATGACTCATGGACATGTTCTTTGACTAATCAAAGAACATTTAGCTATTATAAATTGTGCTGCTACGAAATAGGGGTGCATACGTTTTTTGAATTGGTGTTTCAGGATTTTTAGGGTATATTCCTAACAGTGGAATCACTGGGTCATAAATCAGTTCCAGTTTTAGCTTTTTGATGAAATTCCATACTGTTTTCCACAGTGGCTGCACCAGTCTGCATTCCCACCAGCAGTCCACTGGGGTTCCATCTTCTCCACAACAGCACTCGTTTGTTGACTTATTAATGATGGCCTTTCTGACAGGTGTGAGGTGACATCTCACTGTGGTTTTAATTTGCATTTCTCTGATGGCTACTGATGTTGAGCATTTTTTATATGTCTATGTGCCATCTGTATGTCCTCCTTGGAGAAATGTCTATTTAAGTTCTCTGCCCATTTTCTAAAAAGATTTTATTTATTTATCTTTAGAAGGGAAGGGAAGGAGAGAAGGAGAGAAATATCAATGTATGGTTGCCTCTCCTGAGTCCCCTGCTGGAAACTGGCCTGCAACCCAGGCATGTGCCCTGACTGGGAATCGAACCACAATCGTGTGGTTCGAAGGCCGGTGCTCAATCCACTGAGCTACATCAGTCAGGGCTCTGCCCATTTTTTAATTGGATTGTTTGTCTTCCTGTGTTGAGTTGTATGAGTTCTTTATGTATTTTGGAGATTAAACCCTTGTCCAATGTATCATTGGCAAATACATTCTACAATATAGTCCCCTTTTCATTTTGTCTTTAGGCACGCAGAAGCCTTTGATGTAGTCCCATTTGTTTATTTTTTCCTTTATTTCCCTTGCTCTATGGCGTAAGTTGGTGGTCTAGTAGAAACCCTCCTTTTTACTGTATTTTATTGTGAAAGTTACAGGGGATAAGACTGATTAAAACTTTAACTGTACATCACTTAAAGATAATAGAGTAAACCATGAGTTTAATCTGATAATAGTAATACTAACAACAATAATAACTAGTTTTTATTGAGCCCTGTGCTAAATTCCTTATATTTATTTTGAATTTTTAAAACTAATTAGTTATTTCTAAAGCCATCTTCTATGAAAGCGTGATGAATAACACTAAACAACAGTGGTGAAAGAGTGTGCTTGCTCAAGGAGTCAGTAAGAAAGACGTCATGTTCGGTGGCCAGCACTGCATGTGGTTCTGCTTTGGGATCTGCTGTACATGGAGTGCTTGTGTTCCCCCATGGGATTTGGAGGTGACAATTCTGTAAGCGATTCAGTGTTGAGGGCAGAGCCCTCACGGGTGGGATCAATATCCCAATAAAAGAAACTTCAGAGAGTGTCCTTGTCCCTTTGGCCATGTGAGAAGATGGCTGTCCATGTCACTAGGTACTGAATTTGTCAGTGCCTTGGTTTTTGGACTTACCAGACTCCAGAACTGTGAGAAATAAAATTGTGTTGTTTTCTAAGCTACCTAGTCTATGGTATGATGTCATAGCAGCACGGTCAGAACTTGGAAAAGTTCTCTTTTTCTAGTTGGATTTCACAGGAGTAGTCACCCAATAAGTTAATGTAAATGCGTTTGTATCAGCTAAGCCTAGGGAGTCTGAGGCTGAGACCAAGTGGAAGTATTTTTCTGATTAGCATGTAGCTAATTCAGCAGAATTCGTTTGTTCATACTAGCCATGTAAATAAAACTAGGTAATAACAATTTCTTAGGAATTATAGAAACTTCCAAAGTACCCACATTGAATTTTTGCATAAATTATTTCATCATGTATAATACTTTTGGAAAAAATTATTGTTACTATTTATTAGATAGAAAAAGTTATGGGATCTAGATCAATTCACTGATAAAACAATGTTCCTAAATCCAATTTACTGAAAGCTAATTTTCTGCCAGCAAATTCACTCAATGATCAATACAATAACAACTATTCAAAAATAAGAATAATGTGTACATAGCCATTGACTACATTTTAAAAAATGTTCTTTAAAAATGTTTGGGAAATTAGTGATTTCGATGAATTTGTCATTTGACAAATTTGCCTGCTTTCAAACTGAGAGATAGAGTCATTAATTCAACATTAAAATAATGCATTTAATGAGAACATACCTATATGCCACAAATTGGATACTTAATAATGAGTGAAACAGTGTTAGAGAAATTACTGCTCAGTGGAAGAGAGAGTTGAGGATGTTGTCACAAAAGAGAAAGTTCCACAATAGTAATTCTATGGGAACAAAGAAGAAGAGCCTAAGGGAGAAACAGTTTATATTCTCTAGCTATTGGTCCCAGGAGGCTTATAAGAGAAGGTGATGCTTGGGCTGAGATTTGGAGGCTAAGAGAAAGTAAGCAGGTGGTTCAAATGTAGATCAAGGAATCAGAATGTGCTACGAAAATGTTTTTCAGACTGAAATTGATGACAGTTAGTGGTTCAAGAAATAAATGACCAACACAGACAAAGTCAGGACTGAAATTTAAGAAGTTAAATAGAATGGAACAGAAAATATCAAAAGGCACTGAATGTGTAAGTATTGTGTTATAGAATTCTGAATACATATATGTCATTATCAAATCTATTTCTTACTGTGGGTCAGAGAGTAAGAGATAAGGCATGGAGGAAAGAGAAATTATGTTTGGAAGGGGCACTACATGTGGATTGATCCAGGCACTACATGTGGATTGATCCAGGGGGAGGAATAATTTGATGTGAGGCCACAGGGAGAGAAGCCTAGAGAATCAGAGAGAGATCAGGCCATGAAGAACCTAATAGACATTCCAAGAAATTTAAACTTTGTCACGAAGATTAAGGAGCCAGTAAAAGGATTCAAGCTTTAAACAGAACATTTTTTGTTTTTTACTAAAGAAGTTTGAAAAATTCAAGTAGTATAGAAGAATAAATATAAGGAGAAAAATTCACAGCTAAACAATGACATATTTAGGACTTGAACTCAGCTCCTAGTACATGCACTTCACCATTAGGTTAGGAGCCAGCTTATCTAAATAAAGCCTTATCCAGTGAAATATGTATTTCGGGTTCCTGTGTGGCAGCTAATACTTAGAAGTTATTGTAAGTCTGTTACAAATCTATGCAAATCATATAATTGAGAATGACTAATTTAAACAAAGACTAGAAGATAAGTTCTAGTACATATTTGGCTTTTCCCAATTTTCTCTAAGTGTCTTACTTAAATAACCAAGCCAATGATAAATTATTGTTACCTCTTGGTGGTATCTTTGAGTTCAGAATTCAGTTTGAATTTTTGGGTGATGTTCTTTGGGTAAGAGAGGTGATAGAAAAGTGGGAAGTTGTTTTTAAATGTCAGAAAACAAAACAACATAATGAAGAATAAAGTATACAGTCTATATGGGTTGTACATAAGCCACCTCTTATCTCTCATTAAGAGGTAATAGCTACATAAGCAGCTCTTTTTCCAGATAAGTACACCTTATTCCTCTAAGAAACAGTAAAAAATATCTCTTAGTTCAATTACTTTTTAAAAATAGATATTTCTTAAAATTGATTAGAAACCAGTTTTTAATCTTTACCGTTTTACTTTGATTTCATGATTTGGACAAGATGCTAGTTAAGGTAAGAGCTTTGCTTTCTTTAATCTGTAAAATGAGGGGGAAGGTGTGATAATGATGTCTGTCCTGCCTACCTTTCAGGGATCTTCTGAAGCACTCGGCAAAGTTATGGTATAGTTATTATTATGATCCAAACTCTTCAGTTTATATATACACGCATAGTTATCACAGCTAATCTTTACATAGTACTTACAAGGTACGAGGCACTGTTCTAAGCATGCTACATTCAATAAGTCATATAACTATCATGAAATCTTGTGAGGTAGGTACTATTTTTATTCCCCTTTCACCATTGAGAAAACTGTTAAAAAAAAAAAAAACAGGTAAGGTGCCAGGTGGCCCCTACCAAAATTCAAATCGGAGCTGCGTATCAGAGTCTGTTCCCTTAATCATGATACTATACTGCATTCCAGTAGACTCTTCAGGATTCCCGTGTGTTGTAGATTTTTTTTGCCTCTATATTAGACATCACGTAAATACAATGAAAAGATCACAAGTATTTGCAGTTCTTGATATTTCTAATACTTGTCTCACATCAGTCTGTGATGGGTCACTTACCTCTGTTGGAGCATGCCTGTCTCTGTGAATCTTTTTTCCTGTCCCCATTTGTGTTGCTTTGAATAATTACTGAGAGCCCTGAGACTCAGTTGATACTATAATCTTTTCTTACATAAACACTTCTGACAGCAAATGAGTGAGTTTTCTTTCCCCACACTATCCAATTTTCCAACTCTTGAGACACCAACTGGATATCTTCAATTCAGTTTAACCCTGACATGATCTACCTGAAGTTAACACCGTCCTACAGGTTTAGGGCTTAGTTCCTGAAGACTCCCCGCACATCAGACATTGATCGCAAGTCTGGCCCACTGTACCTCTGACCAACAGGCTAGAAATTGGGGTTCCCATGATCTCCAACTCAGGTTCAATAATTTGCTTGAAAGTCTCACATAAAATAAAGGGAAACACTTTATTTACATTTGCTGGTTTATTGTAAAAGATACAAATCAGGAACAGCCAAATAGAAGAGATGCAAAGGTAAAGTCTGGGAGGAGGGGAATGGAACCTCTATGGCCCTCCCCAGACACATTGCATCACCCTTCCAGCACCTCTGTGTGTTCAGCAACCTGCAAACTCGCAGAATGTCCACAGTTTAGGGTTTCTGTGGAGTTTTCATTACACAGGCATGGTTGATTAAATCACGGGATATTGGTGATTGACTTAGTCTCTAGCCCCTTTCCCCTCCTAGGAGGTTGGAGGTGTAGGACTGGAAGTTCCATTCTTTTGATCACATGGTTGGTTCTTCCCACTACCAGCTCCCATCCTTGAAGGTATCCAGAGGCTACTGAGAGTCGCCTTGTTAACATAAACTTAGTTACGATTTAAAGGGCCTTATAATGAGTAACAAAAGATGCTCCTCTCTCCTGTATCCCTCAGGAAATTCCAAGGGTTTTACAAGCTCTTTGCCAGAAAAACGGGAGATCAAAGACCAAATATGTATTTTTCGTTTTATTACAGTATCACAAAGGATTGTTAGGATTAGATATCAAATAAATAAAATGATCATAAAAGAAGCTTGAGGAATAGACTATGGGATAAGTAATATGGTAATTCTTACATGAAATTCATGATATCCTGATTTATTTTGCTGTTTTTTCATCACCTCTGTTCTGGGCAGCCATTTAGCAGGTACCTATGGCAACCATATTACCTAGGTTTCAAGAGTTGTTTCCAGAATTAAATAACTTCAGTTCATACATTCCAATTTTGGTTCAAAACTTTTGTTCCCATTCCAATAAGGGCTTTCCAGAGGAGAGAAACATTACTGAATTCCATCAGATCAACAAGAAAATCAGACCTCTGGATTGCAAATCAGAAAAAAAAATTAAATAGTTGTTTGTAGTCTTGAGTTTATTCATAAGAGGAACACATTTCCAAAAGGTATATAGGAGTTGGTATATATAGAAAAGGTCCATTTCATCGGGGTTGTCCGGCCTCTTTTCTGAATGCACCCACTGTGCTGATGGCCAGTTGCAGTGTCGGCTTTGACTGACTCACCTGGCCAAGTTTCTTCGACCCCCCTTTCTGGAGAGTGCACAGCCTAGTGACCGTGCATCCAGGAGTGTTTCTGTGACTTTCAGCGCTGACATCCACAGTGTTGATAATGCTAACTCAGAACCACAGTATTTCTTTGTGTTTATAGGTCTTCCTACATCAGGTGAAACATCTGATAATTATGTAAAATACCTTGGCTGCATCCCAGACTGAAAGTCTTCAAGACAAATTAATCATATACTAAAGGAAGGCATAGGACTCCCTTGCACTCTTACTAGATAAACAGGACACCCCAGAGTAATATCCTATTCTAAAAGAGGTGCTCAAGCAGGAGAGAACCCCGTGAAGATGATGTGGCATTCCAAAAGTTGCTGCTCTCACCGGATTCTAGCTGTTCTTTCCTTCCGCTCTCTAATCTTTTTTCCCCAATTCTGTCAGCCATAGGTATCCTTGTAATCACACATGTTTATCTACACATAAACTTTAGGCACATGCTTACTTATGCATGATGTACATTTGTACTAAGTTTTAAATAAAATATTGTTCCCACATGTCCTCTTTTCAAGGTTTTCATCAATGTTCAAAGTATCTCTGATCTTGCAGTTTATTTTCGATGATTTGCCAACTGGGCTAGAAAAGCTGTCCAGAAACTGTCTTCGGTATTTGTGTAGATTTTTATATCCATAAAGGTAGATATTGGCTATGGCTGCTTTTGAGTCTTTAAGTTTTTTTTTTAATTTTATTTCCAGGAACACTCAAGAAGCCTGTGAAATTTGAATTAATTTAAGCATCTAATAAAATAAACAGCCTTAAAATTTATATCACACCAATACAAGAATGAAAAAAGCAAAAAATGACCCTCCCAGCTTGTATAAGCATCTATAAACTTCATTGTTTTTAATTAGGTAAATTAACTGTTTTGAAACTTTTTAAATCTTTAATTTTTCCAGGGCCTGGTTGTAATGTTTAAGAGTTTTAAAATCCAAGTATGGTTGTGTGGTCCTGGTGGCATCTCTATCGTATCTCCTGATTACTGAAACTTCAGAGTGGAAGACGTATGTCGAGATCACTCTGACGTGTAGCGCGCGTGTTCTTCATCTGTTACACGAAAGCTTAGAGTAGGTAAATGTTGACCAGGGAGCAGGTTTTACTTTTGTCCTTGATTAGGATCTGGTGGGAGAATCCCTCACATTATTTTGCCTTCTTTTTCAGCAAGCAACAAGAATAAAAATCCCAGAAAAAGATCTACCTATACTTCTTTTTGAAGGTAAAGAGACCAGCACCCATAAGTTACCTGCCTGTGAAATGGAAAAAGAAGGAAGGTGGAGCTTCTTTTCACTCGCTGTTCTGCAACTGACCTGACTGTGGGCTTTGTAAATGCAGTCTAAAGCCAAAGAACCAACTTTCTGATGTCATTTTAGCTCAAAACCTCACTTTTGAAGCTAAATAGAAAACTATAACATGGCTCAATTAATTGGAAGTCAGTACCTCCATCAAGGATAGTTGGGAACCTCCTCAGCTTCTCATTATATACAAAAGATTTATTGGTTAATCTTACTCATATCAATAAATTGATAATAAAAATAGAAAACATGTTAAATATTTATTTTATGCTATACATTATAATAAGTGCATTAAGTGCTTTATCTCATATATTACTCACAATAACTCCATGAAGTAGGTACCATTTATCCCAATTTAATTTTAAAAAAAAATCAATTTTAGTGAAGCGTAATTTGAGGGCAATAGACTACACATACTCAACAAGTCTTGAGAGATACATATTCTTGTGCAGCCACAGCCATAACAAGCTGCAGAACAATTCCAACACCTGTAAACATGTCCCGTGCCGTCCACAGTTCATTTTCCCCTGCCTTTAGCCCAAAGCTGTACTGCTTTACTTTCTGTCACTGGAGGTTGGTTTGCATTTGTATGTATGTTTTTACATATGATTTTACTGTATGGGTGTGGCTTCGTCACTCAAATAATGATTTTGAGATTTATTCTTTCAGTCGCATGTATCAAGAGTTCATTTATTAATTTTTAATGTGTATGAATATGTCATATATATTTATCCATTCACCTACTGATGACCATTTCAAAATATTTGTCTTTTGGTTGGTTTTTACTGGACCACTTTTCTTCTTATAGAATTGTAATATTTATATGTTCTGAATACAAATCGTTTGCCATGCAGATGTATTACCATATATTCTTTAGCCTTTGGCTTTAAATTTTATTCCTTCAACAGTAGTTTTCAAAGATGAAAATTTAAAAAAAATTTTGGGAGTTCAATTTAGTACTTTTTTTTACAATTGTTTGTATGCCTTATTTAAGATATTTTTGCCTACCCCAAGATTACAAAAATTTTTGCCGCTGGCTTCTTCTAGGAGTTTTATAGTTTTAGCTTTGACATTTAAGCCTATGATTCATTTATGAGTAATTTTTGATAAGGTGTGAGGTGAGGTTTTGTGTTTGTTTCTTTCCTACATAGTGCATATCCAGCTGTCCAGCAACGTTTTGTTGAGGAAGAGTTTCCTTTTGTCATAAACTGTCCTGGAATTTTTGTCAAAAAAATCAATTGACCTCATGAGATGAGTCTTTCTATGAGCTCTATTCTGTTCCATTGATATATATGTTTGCTCTTTTACCAATATCACACTATCCTGATTATTGTAGTTTTATAGAAAGCTTTGAAATCAGACACAGTACAGTGAAGTGAGCACTACAATGTTTTTTTAAAATGACTTTGGCTATTTTATGTCCTTTGCATTCCCATATGCATTTTTAAAACAGCTTGACAATTTTTGCAAAAAAACCTGCAGGGATTTTTCATTGGGATGGCATGGAATCTAAAATCAATTTAAGGGAGAACTGCTATCTAACAACATTGAGTCGTCTGATCATTGAATTAGTTTAGTTCTATATTTGTTTAGATTTTAATTTTTCTTAGAAATGTTTTCAGGTTTTCAGTGTAGGGCTCTTGCATTTTTGTTAAATTTATTCATTCTATCTTTTTAAGTATTTAAATAGAAAGAATTTTTATTTTCTATTTGATTTTATATAAGATATAAAAAATATATTTGATTTTATATTTTATATTTTATTTTATAATTGTTCACCAACAACATGTAAAAAGACACAATTTTGTTTATTAACCTTATATCTTGTAACTTTGATAAATGCACTTAGTTGTAATAATTGTTTCATTGATTCCCTTGGATTTTCTATGTGAAGCAATAAAAATCAGAAACTTACCATATGCTTTTTTTTTAATTTAAAATCTCAACTTTCCTCCCAAATCTCCAAAACTGTCAAATGGTTGTCTTTTGTATTTTTCCAATGTTTGTAGGTATTATCTGTAAAAGAATTGGAATGGCTTATTATTATTCCTATTTTATAATGAAGAACTTGAGACCATGGGAAATTAATACACTTGCCCATTGTCACACAGTAGTCAGTGGAAGTTATATTTTAACTCCAGGTCTATCTTAGTTTAGAGCTTGCACTGTATGCATATATGAAATTTACTCTACCAGAGTGCTAAATGAGTTTACTAAGTATTAACAGTTTAGTTAAAAATGACACTGTCTGATTTACTATGTGGATTCTGATATTTCAGCGAGAATGAGAAGTACCATCTGATTGAATGTCATTTGTTTTAGTTTAGTGTTGTTTCTTTATTTTTGTTCAATTTATCTTTCACTTGGTATGGGCATGGTCAAGAGATAGTAATTGTATCTTTGTCCCTCTCTTAGACATCAGAGTTATTTGCTAAACTAGAGAAAAAGCATTCCGCTTTACTAAGGGAAAAGAGAACCAAATTAATTTATCACATATACTTAAAACTTAAAAAGTAAAATTTTTCTAGGAAGAAATTTTTGAAGACACATTTAACTTTAAGATTAAAGATATGCTTCAAACTACACATCCATATATTTATAGTGTTCCAGGTTTGGGATAATAAAAAAGGCATAAATAGCATGCAAATCTTTTCATCACCAGCATCCTTTTAAGTCCACATGACATTGGGGGCATGCATATTTTTTTTCTACAAAAATAAATGCATTAACAATAGCTAATTGTTTAGTTTTTCACTTTAATGAAGTCAATCAGATTTAATTACACTTGTTAGAAGTTTATTTAGCTTATTGATCTTTTTAAAGAGCTACATTTAAATTGTTGATTTTTGCTACTAATTTAGAATGTTTTTGGTCGTGTCTACTTTTTGGACTTTTATAATTTTTTGGTTTTATCTTAACCTCTTTTTTTGGTACTTTATTTGGGTTTGCTTGGTTGCTCCTTTTCTAGTGTTTTGTTTTCAAAGCTTAGTTCATTTATTTTCATTGTCTCTTATTATGACACATCTTCTGTGGACATCTCCTACAACTTTTTGACATATAATGTTCTTATTTGTGTTCATTTCTAAATAGATGGTAATGGCAGTTTTGATTTATACTTTAGTCTTAGGTTTCCTTGAAAGCACTGCCTGAGACAAAGCACTGCCTGGGACAAAGTTTCCTTGAAAGCACTGCCTGTAGACAAAACTACCTACACCTGAGACAAAGTGTAGGTACTTTATTGGGGAATATGAGCCTGGGTGTCAGATGTGGGGGACAGTGGGAGTGAATAAGGAAGAAAGAAATGCGAGGACCAGGATGCCCTATCAAGATGGACAGGGGTGTTCCATCTCCTGGAATCTTTGGAGGAGTCTTTTAAAATATGTCTTAGAATTGTCCACATGAAAGTAAAATGGGGATACACTTATCCATCAGCTCCCAGTTTTCAGTAGCTTAAGGGTAGTTGTAAGAGTCTTAGGACCCTTGTACTTTAAGGTTAAGCATACCAAAGTACTGAACAGATTCCTACAAGTGCACCATGCTGCAACATCAGAGAAGTCCGAGGGCAGGAAGAGAGATTAATAGATGTGTATGACCCAAGGCCATGGTGCTCTCAGGTGTAAACGCATAAATATACCCAAAGCTTGTGTGGAACCAGTTGCTGCAGGTGTGACTGCAGTAAGAGACAGTGTTTAGAGGATGTGAAAGTATACCAGGGTGAGAAATGAAAAATAATTTTCCCTCTATTCTTCTAGGTTCTTGGGTAAGAACCCTCTGTAATCAAAACAGGTTAACAGGAGAAAAACAGAAGTTTAATAACATGTACCTAACATGTATTACATGGGAGATATCTAGGAAATGGAGTGACTTCCAATGGCTCAAGATTTCACCTTAAATATCATCTCAGACTAAAGAAAAAAGGAGATGTTGGTGGGTGGGGCAGTTGTGGGAGGCTACCAGGCAAAGCAGAGCAAAGAAGGGAATGGTTGTTTGCAGATTTAAGTACTGCAGTGTCCATTGATACTGCTTTCTACAGATTTCTTCATCCTCTTCCTGGTACAGAAAGGGAGACACTTACAAATGGAGATGTTCCTTAGGAATGTAAATTTCTCTTACCCAAGGGTGACTTCTGGTTAGCTTTCAGAGCTTCTGCCATGTCTACTGTTTCTTAAAAATAATCATCCCAACATAATCCATATACCAAATAGGTATATTTTGGGGTGGCAAATTCTGTTCCCCTACACAAGATATCTGATATAAACGTTGTTAAAAATTAAAAAGCTGTTTAGGGATGTATTTTATTCAATGTTCATAGATTTTTTCACTCTCCTTCTGTTGTTAGTTTCACATTTTCCTGTTTTGTCTTTGAGGATAAATTTCATACTTTTTAAATTTGTGGATTGTATCTCTTCCAAAAACTTAAGCACTCTTAATATGGAAGAGATGTTATTTTGAGTAGAAAGTCCTATTTTTCAGAAGGAAACAGAACTAAAATTTATTTACACTAAGATCTAGTAACTGCTAATACCCAGAATATGTCTCAAAATCCTTGTATCAGAATGAAACGCTTGGCCTCTCTGACTCCATCTTGTTCAAGCCTGCTTTGTTCCCAGGGCCTCCAGGTTAATAACTTCTGCTTAGTGTTGCATGTTAGCATTAGAGGAATTCTGCTTGCACCTTGAATTTTACAAAAACAATCCCATATGAGAAACTGCCTTTCTCAAGGAAACAAAGCAAATGTGTACCGTTTACCGTTGTGATCAGATTCACATCAGCTAGAGTCAACAGACTAAGAACAAAGAAGTTTCACAATCTTCCTTGGACCCCTGCTGCACCCAGATGTCATGGGAGGGGCCATCAGTTCCCTCTTGCCCCTCCCGTTTCCCCCTCCCCTTGATATAAAATAGGCCGAAATTCTGTACTTTCTTAAGATGGTTTTAATTAAGATGCTAGTCTGCTATCTTCTTGGTTTGCTGACTTTCTGAATCCAACATCTTGTCACTGGATTCTTTGGCTGGTCAGTGGCAAGTGGGACAAGCTCAGACTCAGTTTCATCCTCCCAGTCAAATCTAATAAACCAGTATTTGTAGTGCACTGTGACCAACAGTGCAGAAAATGTACAAAGGGTAATGGGAAGATGGGGGAGAGGAGAAATGAAACTAGACCAGATAGTTCAGAAAGGAAGTCAGAGATGATGTGGCCATTGAGAGGGGCCTTAATAAGTGGGTAAAACCTTCCTGGCATAAAAGTGCAGTATGAGCAGAAGCACAGAGATTTGAATAAACTCTGTGTGTACAGACAATGGGTGGTGCTCACTTCAGGAGGAAATCAGCTTATCTTGTCTGTATATTCTGGGCCCCTGAATTTTTTCCATAATTTCCAGGTGAGGTCTACCTAGTCTAATCATCTACCCGAAATAATAACTAAAATGACTTTATTATATGTAATTCATGACTGCAACAGAGGATTAATTAAATTAAAAGCAATTGAAGATCTTGTGGCATAAGAACTATATGCAGTTTATAGTCCAACAATATATAATACATATATAGTTTTACACCTCCTCACGTTTTGCTCAATGATGGACTGCATATGCAACAGTGGTCCCATAAGACTATAATGGAGCTGAAAAATTCTTACTGCCTAATGATGTCACAGCCATCACAGTGTCATAGTATAAAACATTACTCACATGTTTGTGGTGATGCGGGTGTAAATACCCCTACTTTACTGTTAGTCATATAAAATATAGCACATACAATTAGGTACAGTACAGAATACTTGATAACGATAAACAATATGTTACTGGTTTATGTACTGTTCTGTATCTTTTACTGTAGAGTGGACACTTTCTACTTATAAAAAAACATTTTGTTGTAAAATGGTATGCATGTTACCCCATGAGCAACTTCATATACTTTGTCTTTACTTAGTCTATAGATTGCATCATTTTTTCTTGTGCCTAATTTTATTTTGTGTTGTTTTATAAATTAAGTGTAGCCCAAGTATTCACTGTTTATAAAGTGTGCATTCGCACTAGCAATACGAAAGTATTACCCTTTCTCCACATCCTCACCAGCACTTGTTTGTTGATTTACTGATGATAGCTACTCTGATCAGTTTGAGGTGATATCTCATTGTGGTTTTAATTTGCTTCTCTCTGATGATTGGTGACACTGAGCATCTTTTCATATGTCTATTGGCCATCTGCATGTCCTCTTTGGAGAAGAGTCTATTCAGGTCATTTGCCCATTTTTTAAATGGGTTGTTCGTTTTTTGTTGTTAAATGTTGTACATTTTTTATAAAGTTGTATTAACTCCTTATCTGATATATTGTATACATAACTCCTTTATTAACTCCTTATTATTAACTCCTTATTATTAACTCCTTATCTAATGTATTGGCAAATATGTTCTCCCATTGTATGAGTTGTTTTTAAACTTTGTTGATGCTTTCCTTTGCTGTACAAAAACTTTTTAGTTTGATATAATTCCATTTGTTTATTTTTTCTTTTGTTTCCCTTGCTTTGGGAAATATATCTGATACAATACTGCTATGAGCAATGTCCCAAATTTAAGCAATTCTAATAGGGATTTTCATAACGTTATAGGCCTATCTCAGAAAACAAGAAAAAGATCAAATACACAATCTAACTTTTCACTTAAAGGAACTTGAAAAAAGAACAATAGCCAAAGCCAAAATTGAGTAGAAGGAAGGAAATAATTAAGATTAGAGCAGAAATAAATGAAATAGAGTCTAAAAAATGATACAAAAGACAAATTTATCTGCGAGCTCTTTCTTTGAAAAGATAAACAAGATTGACAAACCTTTAACCAAGCTCATTAAGAAAAACAGGGCCCAAATAAATAAATCAGAAATGAAAGAAGAGAAATAGCAACTGACATCAAAGAAATAGAAAAGATTGTAAGAAAATATTATGAACAACTACATGCCAACAAGGTGGACAACATGGATGAAATGGATACATTCCTAGAAACACAGTCTTCCAAAACTGGAAGAATCAGAGAATCTGACTAGATAGATTACATCTAATGAAATTGAAGCAGTGATGGAAAAAACCCAAAAAACTCCCAACAAACAAAAATCCTGAACTGGATGGCTTCACAGGGGAATTTTACCAAACATTCCAAGAACTAACATCTCTCCTTCTCAAACTATTTCATAAAATTTAAGAGGAGAGAAGGCTCTGAAACTCACTTTATAAGGTCAGCATTCTCCTAATTCCAAAACCAGATAAAGACGCTACAAAGAAAGGAAATTATAGGCCAGTATCCCTGATGAACATAGACACTAAAATCCTTAACAAAGTATTATCAAGCTGAATAGAGCAATGCATCAAAAAGATCATACACCACAATCAGGTGGGTTTCATTCCAGAGATGGAAAGATGGTACAATTCCTGCAAATCAGTAACTGTGACTCACCACAAAAATGAAGGATAAAGCAAAATGAAGGATAAAAACCACATGATCATATCAAAAGATGCAGAAAAAGCATTTGATAGAATCCAGCACCCATTTATGATAAAAACTCAGCAAAGTGGGATTAGAAGGGACATGCCTAAACATAATAAAGGCCACATATGGCAAACCCACAAGCAACATCATACTTTGTATGAGACCATTCTGCGTGGCACGGGCCCAGCTCCCACTTGGAGATGCACAGGACTCATGCCCATGGATAGGTTCTCTTATGGGGAATCAGGCTTGCAATGTGCTTAGGATGCGTTGAGTCTTGTGTTTTGCTAAAAACTCCTTCACCCAGCCCCCCAATGGCAAACATTTACGGCAAAGTAACTTCCTAAAATCCACGCTAAACCTTCCAAGGAGGAGTGTAACCAGTTCAACCACTTTTGCCTTTTCATTTGCAAATATCCCTCTTCTGTGATGTGATTAGTGGCATTCGCTTCTTTGTTTTCTGTAAAAGGTAACCACCTAAAGCAACCTGCGCATAGTAAATGAGGACCATTATGTAATGTGCGGAGAAACCCAATAAAAGCGGTCATGGCAAGGGACAAGGCTTTTGCTCCCCTTGAGAGAAAAGCTATGCTGTCCCTTTTCCTCCACAGGACTTGGTAGTCCATGTGAATGTCTCATTTCATCCATAATGATGTGGACACTGTGGGCTGGTGTCCGCATCAATACTTAAAGGGCGAAAACCTTAAGATAGGAAACAAAACGGAAATGGCTGCTTTCGCCTCTTATTCAACACAGTACTGGAAGTCCTATTCACAGCAATCAGGAAGAAATAAAAGGCAATCAGGAAGAAATAAAAGGCTTCATAGGTCTATATGCTTCTTTACTCAGGGAACTCTACTATTTTCATTCTTAATGTACTGAGTCAGATGAAAGGGGATTGTTAGCTAGTTTTCTGCTTTCTGGAAAATGAGAAAACATCCAAATGTAGACCAAGTTGAAAAAAGCTACTTTAATTTGGAAAAATATAAACTTGGTGATTTTCCCTATGTATCATAAGGGTACATATCTTTTGGCTATAGCAGTCTGTGATTTACTTTAATTAAATTAAAATTTTTTAATCATCTTGTACCCATAGACACATTTATACAGACACTATGGGTTTTAGAGAATTGTCACAACTAGATCTGTGATTTTTAAAAGATTTTGCTCTGATGGTAGCTTAAAAATGGGATGGAGGAAGAGTAATCAAGTAAAAGATGATGAGAGTCAATACTGTTATATTCTAAGAAAAGATAGAAAGGATGGAAGAGATTCAAGATATACTTAAAATACAGATTGTCCTGTAGCTGCTGACTGATTAAGAAGATGACACAAATAGGGGACACATGGATGATTCTAAGGAAAATAACTCAGAGTTTAAAAACACAAGGTTATTTTTCATTATTTTTTTAAAAGCTATTTTTTTTCTGCAGAGGCTGTTAAATCATTTAAGGAAGAAAGTAAATCAGTACAGTTTCACACTTTAAAATGGGATAAAAAATCTCAGTGGTATAAATATTATGACACAAATTTCAGAAACATGACTTAGCAAATTGAAGAACTCTGTTTGATCCTTAGTGTATTTCTTTATTTTAGGGAGGTTGAAGAGTGAGAATTATCTAGGAGGGAACAGACTCAGAGTGAGCTCAAAAGTAAAAAACGTTACAAGAAGCCTACATAACTGGCAGGACTGTAGTATGTACTAAAAGAGAATATGCAGAAAAATGAGATATGTTTAGTAGAAAAACAATTCCCTTTCATGTCGTCATTGAAATATTTAAAAGTGATTGATGAAAACTAGGCTTTCCAAAATCAGAAAAAAGTTTTTTAATTGTCAAGATTTAAAAAAAAGAGTTGAGAACCTTGTTTGTTCTTTGGATCTTTTAGTGAATGATGACTGAGAAGTTATGAATTAATATATTATAGCACAATTTCACATCATAGATGACACTAATGTACACTATTTTTTTTAATCTCTTATCCCTCTTTTTAACCTCTTTCTCTTTGTCATTTGCTTTGAACAACCACATTGAACTAGGTGTAACAATAAATGCCTCATGGACAAAAAAAATTGGAGAAAATTGCCCACAAAAGATCTGCTCCTCATTATGAAGATTCTCTTAGAATTGACTTATCCTGTTAGGATGATAATATGTTCTTGGAAAAAAACTTTACATAGTATAAAATATTTATGTGTATTGCTTTTGGGGGGAAAGAAATTTATTTGTTCTGGATAAAAAATCAGATGCTAACAGACCATATTATAGATAATTGTGAGGACATCTGTACATGTCTGGCCAATAACTTCCATAATTCATGTACTTTTCATTCTCAGTCAAAAAAAAACCATCAAAATTATTTGTGTTCTCTCTACAAGAGCATGGATAGCCCTTGTAGGCAATACATCTACAATATTACTTTCTCTCTCTTTTAAACTGGTTTTTAGAATCCTTAAGTGCTCATAATTTTTGGTAGAAAAATATTTGTGCTACAAATTGCCAGCATCTGCATTAAGAGATAATTGCTTTTAATATTGCAGGGAAGACATGTGAGTAGTAAAGAACACTTTATATTATGAGAATTAAAGCAATTATCTTGCTACTCCAGGCAAATAATACTTTCTTTTTATCAGTATCTGGCTAATTCAGAATGTTTTTTTTTTCTTAAGGTCTCCAAAAATGTCTTTACTCTTTCATTAAATTTAATGTGTAGGACTATACTATCTTAATGATCCTAATGTAAGTAGATAAAAAAAGTCTTCCTTGCATTATTAAATCTGTGTCCTTAGGAAATATTAAATTTAACACATGAATTGTTAAGGAGTGAATTACATCAAATAATATTGTGTAACTTCTATATACATACATTTGTGAGTTAGGGTAAAAGAATTGTTTATTCTATAAGTAGAACTTATTCTTTCTGTTATCAAGTCTGCCACAAATACTCTCATCACACTATTGACTTCTATCCCCACAGGAAAAGCAGAAACGTAATTTTTGAAAAGCAACAGTAGGAGATCAGATATTCCCCAAGATGGTGGCCTGGATAAACATGCCATACCTTTTTGTACAATCCCATAAATATTACAACTAAACTATGGAAAAACCATCACTCAGAAGCATCAGAAATTGAGATGAATGGAAGTCCTACAGCTACAGAATTAAAGAGGAAATCACATCCACCCAGACTGGTAGGAGGGGCAGAGACATGGAGATCTGGAGACATGGAGACATGAAGTAGACTGGCCCCACACCCACATGTGGTGGATAAAAATTGGGAGGGATAGCTCTGAAGTGAGGGGTACCAATACCACGCCAGGCTCCAGAGCCCAGGGTTCCAATGGCAGGATGATATGTCCCCATAACTTCTAGCTGTAAAAAAAGAGTGGGGATTGAGTTGGTGGAAGAAACTGTTGGATTCCCAAGCAGTTCCTTTCAAAGGGCCTGCACATGGATTTACTCAGACTCACTCCCACTCCAGCACCCAGGAGCAGCTTGAAAGGCACAAGTGCTGTACAGGGAGGAACAGAAGGGTCTGGCATCAAGGCAGGAGCTGGGGGATAGCTTTCTCCAAGATAGAACTGCTAGTAGAGAGGCCTTGCTCCTTTTTTGAGCCCTCCCCTTATAGACTCACAGAGTCTAAGGCACATGTCTGAGACTATCAACCTGGCTCACACCTTTTGCCCTGCCCTTGTGATTCCCTGTGGCTCTGTCCCACCCAACTTATAGGCCAAACCAAGCTGTAAACTGTAAATTTTCCATATGAATGGTTGGTCTTGACTCACACTTCAAATCTTCCTAAATCCTCTCAAACAAACAGCAGCTAACCTCAGCAAACCCTCATACCTCTTGCTAAGTGGCCCCAGGCCCAGCACTGGCAGCAGCTAACTTTGGTTCCCAGTCTGGTCATGCTTGGGCACCTCCAAGTCCAGGGTAAGTAGCAGTCATTGGAAGATTGCTTTATAGCTTATCCTATGTGGCCTCAGATAGAACCCAGGCAGTGGTTGGCCTTGGCCTATACTTCCTGGGAAACCCCAGAGCCTGTGTACCCAGTGGTTAGCTGCAGACCATGCCTGAGCACTATCACTCAACCATTTCTGCAAGTGACACACTTATGGGGCAGACTCAATGGGCACCAGAGCCCTGCTGAAGTAAGTCCTGCTCTGTGGAGTAGGCCCTGGCACAGCTAAACCTCCATGGGGGGCAGAGGTTGGTGGTCAGTGGTACAGCCAGTTCTTGTAGTTGGCTGGCCTGGGTAAATCCCTCCAATTGATGTGCCAAGAGCAATCAAGGCTCAACTACCAGAGAAGGGTGTATTCAGACCACAAAGAGAGCACATACTGAGTACCCAGCTTAGGTGATAAGGAAGTCTATACCACTGGATCCTGCAGGACACCTACTATATTAGGCCATGCTACCAGAACCCGGAGGGATAACAGCTCTAGTTAATACATAAAAACAAACACAGGAAGGCTGCCAAAATGAGGAGCCCAAATGAAAAAAACAGAACTCCAGAAAAAGAACTAAACAAAATGGAATAAGCAATCTATCAGATGCAGAGATCAAAACAGTGGTTATAAGGGGGCTCAAGGAACTTAGTGGGGGCCTCAGCAGCATAAAAAAAAAGATCCAGCCAGAAATGAAAGATACACTATTTTGAAATAAAGAACAATTTACAGGGAATCAACAGTACAGTGGATGCAGTTGAGAATCAAGTCAATGATTTGGAACAGAAGAAAACAAACAAACAAACAAAACCGCCCAACCAATCAGAATAGCAAGGAGAAAAAAGAATCCCCCCAAAATGAGAACAGTGTAAGCAACCTATGGGACAACTTCAAGCACATCAACATTTGCATCATAAGATGCCAAAAGGAGAAGAGAAAGAGCAAGAATTGGAAATCTACTTGAAAACACAGTGAAAGAAAACTTCCCTAATTTGGTGAAGGAAATAGGCATACAAATCCAAGAAGTACAGAGAGTCCCAAACAACATGGATGCGAAGAGGCCCACTCCAAGACACATCTTAATTAAAGTGCTAAAGGTTAAACATAAAGAGAGAATTTTAAAAGTGGCGAGAGGAAAGAAGTTAGTTACCTACAGGGGAACTGGGGGTAACTAACTCATGGGCAGGGGAGTCTTGTCCATGAGACTGTTAGCTGACTTCGCAAAAGAAACTTCACAGGCTAGATGGGATTGACAAGAAATATTCAAAAGTGTGAAAAGCAAGTACCTATAGCCAAAATTGTTCTGCCCAGCAAAGATATCGTTTATAATCAAAGGACAGATAAAGAGCTTCCCAGACTAGAAAAGCTAAGGGAGTTCATTATCACCAACCGTTATTATATGAAATGTTAAAGGGACTATTTAAGAAAAAGAAGAAGATCAAAACTATAAATAATAAAATGGCAATAAATATATATTTATTTGCCAACACTTGAATCTAAAAAACAAACTTAGCAAGCAAGCAAGACAGAAAGAGAAACATAGACACAGAGAATGTTTTGATGGTTTTTAGAAGGGATAGAGGGTCTGCAGGAATTGGTAGAAAGGTGAAGCAATTAAGGAGCACAAACTGGTAGTTGCAGAATAGTCTTGGGGATGTAAAGTATAGTCTAGAAAAGAGAGTAGCCAAAGAACTTATATGCATGACCCACGGATAGAGCAAGGGTGTGGAGATTGCCCGAGGGAGTGAGGGGTGCTGTGTGGTGGCAAAGTGAGAAACTTGGGACAAATCTAACGGCCTAATCAACAAAAAATAATTAAAAAATAAATAAAAAGCAATGGTGGCTCTGCCTCTTCCTCCTTTCCTTCCTATTCTTTTCTTTTTCCTCTGAAATGATTTGGTCTAAAAGACCTTTAAGGCCAGAGCAATGAAGGTGTTTTGGAGTCGGAGAGGGAGGTGGGTGAAGGGCTGGGAGGACACTGAAGGAGGCTGGGAGGGGTTTCAGGATGGCCAGGAACTATGTGTGGGTGTCTGAGGAGGGTGAAGACATCCATACAGTGTGGAGGTCAGAGCCTGAGGTTGGTGAGGAGGGCATGTATGCATAGGGTCGGCTTAGCATGGTGTTTGAGGCTAACCACAATAAGAATGTCCATGAAGGGGGCAGCTCGGAATAGGTAGCAGAAACCAAACATGTGAGGAGGGCTCTTAAGCAATGGTAGGTGGAGGCAGTGATGATGAACATCTGGTTAATTATGGAGAGATTGATTAAATAACTATACTAAGAATAATATAAATCTAGTTTCTCACTGTCAGAGGAGGCAGTTACAAATACAAAAAGGGAGAAAACTAGAATGAACCTTATGGTCTTAGATTGGAATAGGGGTAAAAACCCATATATTGGTATACATACTTGGTTTTCAGTATGTAAATAGACAAAGAAATAAACATAAATGTAAATACATTTCAACACATACAAACAGGTATTCCCTAGCTTTGTCAGTGAAGAGCATTTTGGATCCACAAGTCTCCAATGAAAGTCACACATCTAGTGTCCAGGTCTTGATTTCCAAATATAATTATTTTCTACTGAAAGGAAGAAATGAGTAATTCCAGGGCATGGATGAAAGGATTACAAAATAATGCTGCAACATCTTGTGCCTTAGTGAAAGAAAGTGCTCAAGGAATAAGAATATTAGAAGGATTCAGGATCTGGCTGAAAGAAGCTCTATTAGCTAAATCTAGGATAAACTGAACATCAATATAAATACTTGTAGTGGGTTGTAAGCCATTGAACAAAATTGGATTTATTTTGATAAAAATAAACACATGAAGACACTAAAAGTATAATAAAAGTGGAATAAAAGTGACTTTTTATATAGTTTTCAAGAAAATTGTCACAAATTTAATTACCAATTACAAAGAGAAAAAGAGTCATGGTATCATTAATGTGATATTCATGTAGAGTTGGAATGTAGAGTTGGAATCTAATGATGAGGACAAACTTCATAATATCACAACTGAAGGATGTTTTATAAAATAACTTGCCTTCAACAATCAAAAATGTCAAGACCATGAAAGTCAATGTGAGACTGAAGAACAGTTCCAGAGTAAGAAACATTAAAAAGACAGGATAGTTAAATTTAATGTGTGATTTTTTAAATATAAAAGATATGATGGAGACAATTGGAAAAACATGGATGAGACATGAAGATGAACTGGCAGTAATATGTCAGTGTTAATTTCCTGAGTTTGGTGGTTGTGTTGTGATTATCTAGCTGAAGAATGTTCTTGTCCGCAGGAACTCCCCACTGAAGTATCTGAGGGAGAATCGGCATTAGATCAACAACTTATTCTTCAATGGTTCTAGAAAAAAGCTCTTTGTAGTTATTTGAAACTTCTCTAATTTGAGAATATTTCAAGATACACATGCTCTAAAAAGAAAGTAACTCTAATCATAACATTGCTCATGGTTCATTATTGGGAATGCCAAATTATTTCAGGAGAAAAAGCCTGAGCATTCTGAAGTTTACTCTTTCTTTCTTTCCCCTTGAGCTTTGATTCAGCTTTTCAAATGTTATTTTATCATGTAAAGCAACATCCTTGAGATATTCTCCCCCCTCTTATTAGTAGTTAACATTGTCCAAATCAAATTATTTTCAACATGATAAAATACTTCAAAACAGCTTGCAAAGGGCATATGGACATCTTATTTGCAGGTTTCTGCTTATTAAATCACAGAAAAAAGTTTTCTCTCAGGCCCTAAGCTTCATGTAATTTTAAGAAGTCCTTCTATGCCAAGCTTCAACTAATTCTTTAAGGCACTTTTTATATCAGAATTCTTAAACTATAGTTAATTACTACCAGTCATATTTGATGCTAAACCTGAGCAAGAACTTATTAACACCTGTGAACTTTGGTCTGTTTATTTCTAGTATTTTGATTTGTAACAGTGATGAATCTGGAAACAAACATGACCTGAAAATCTTTCATGAATGAAGTTCCAAGGAAGAACATTGCAAGGTGCAAAGACAAATGTACTTGTGTTAGTTAAGTTCCCTAGGAAGGTGACAACTTATTTGTCATTTTGATAAGTTTTTGCTCATTATACCTTCTGAATGAAACTATATGAATATGAAATGGCTCACCTTTTTTAGATCATACTATAGAAAATGCTGCTTCATTGCATATAGATGAATTTTGTTTATTAACATGTGTAAATTATGTCCACATTTTTGGTTAAAATAATATGGTATTATTATTATAAAAATTAACAAAAATTTGTAAAAATGTTTGCAGAAGTAAGCATACTTTATGCTCTAATTTGTAATGATTCAAATATAGAACAATTCCTACTGATTTACAGAATATATTAACAACATATGTTTAAACAACATTCAGGGAAAGCAAGACTCAAATCAACAATTTGGAACAAAAGGAAGAAATAATCACCCAGTTGGAAGAGAATGAAGAAACAAGAATTCAAAAAAAAATGAGGAGTGCCTTAGGGACTTCCAGGACAACTTTAAGCACTCCAACATCTAAATCATAGGGGTGCCAGAAGGAGAAGAACAACTTCAAGAAACTGAAAATTTATTTGAACAAATAACAAAGGAAAAGTTCCTCAATCTGGTGAAGGAGGTAGACTTACAGGAAGTCCAGGAAGCTCAGAGAGTCCAAGAAGTTGGACTCAAGGAGGAACACATCAAAGCACACCATGATTAAGTTACCCAATATTAAAGATAAAGAGAGAATCTTAAAAGCATCAAGGGAAAAGAAGACAGTTACCTACAAAGGAGTTTCCGTAAGACTACCAGCTGATTTCTCAAAAGAAACTTTACAGGCAAGAAGGAGCTGGAAAGAAGTATTTGAAGTCATGAAAGGTAAGGACGTACACTGGAGGTTACTCTATCCAGCAAAGCTATCATTTAGAATGGAAGAGAAGATAAAATGCTTCCCAGATAAGGTCAAGTTAACGGAGTTCATCATTACCAAGTATTGGTTATATGAAATGTTAATGGGACTTTTCTAAGAAAAAGAAGATGATCAAAACTATGAACAGTAAAATGACAACAAACCCACAACTATTAACAATTGAACAAAAAAAACTAAGCAAACAACTGGAACAGAATCAGAGAAATGGAGAGCACATGGACGGTTATCAGTGGGGATAGGGCGGAGAAGGATGGGGGAGAAGGTACAGGGAATAAGAAGCATAATTGGTAGGTACAAAATAGGTAGGAAGAGGTTAAAAATAGTGTAGGAAACAGAGAAGCCAAAGATCTTATATGTACAACCCATGGACATGAACTAAGGGGAGGGGGGAATGTTAGAAGGTAGGGGGGTACAGAAGGAGGGGAGTAAAAGGGAGAAAAATAATGGGACAACTGTAATAGCATAACCAATAAAATATACTTAAAAAGATAAAAAACATTCTGGCTTACCTGAAAATATTTACATTCTTAGTTTTTTATTGTACAATGTTAAACAATTTCCTTATTTAGTACATCATATTTGTTGAATACTGATTATGACTAGTACATGACCAGAGAGTAATTTTTATACTTGTTTGGTAGTATTTTACCCAGTCTACATGCAACAAAATGCATGTGCACTTAACCTGTTCATTACAAATTGGTTAAAATGTTAACTGGTTTGGTGAAATAGCTAAATCTATGAAATTTTAATTATTCTCATAGGCAAAGATCAGTGATAACTGATGATTGGTTAAAAATTGTGAAATGACCATTGGGCGTTTTCCTACTCTATCCTCAAAGCCTAAACAGTTGGGTGCTCTAAAGAGCAGTGCCTTCTTACTAATTTTTCTTAGTTTTTTTATTTCTGAGTCAGATAAGAAAATATTGATCTAGAGAAGGATGGTTACTTTATTTGAATCAAATAGAAATTTAAATTTGTATATATTTTTTGTGTCATCCCAACTATCTGACTTTCATGTTTTGATTAAAAATATTTGTGTTTTGCCCTGGCCAATATGGCTCAGTTGGTTGGGCATCTTCCTGCCAAATGAAAGGTGCCTGGTTCAACTCTGAGTCAGGACAAACAGTTGGGTTAGGGGTTTGGTCCTGGTCAAGGTGTGAACAAGAGGCAACCAATCAATGTTTCTCTCCCTCCCTTCCCTTCTCTTTAGAAATAAATAAATAAAAATCATATATATATATATATATATATGTATATATACACACACATATATACACATACATACATACATATATATATTTATATTTCATTTTTCAAAGTCCTTTTTCCAGATTCCAACCTACAGTTGGTTTTGAAACAGCAATCATTAGCACAGATTCTTGGGGATCTTGAGACTGATTAGGAGAGTCTGCTCTAACCCACACCAGAGAAGACAAAGGGTCTGGAAACTTAGACCGGGGGAAAGAAAGACTGGTCTACTGTGGAAGACACATGGGCTGTCCTATGTCTCTCTGTGAACTTGGTAGTACAATAGTAAATGAAAATATGTGCTTATGTTGTGGCTGGGCAGTGACAATTGTCAATACTATCACTATAACCCGGATTGCTCTTAGAGTTCCCATAGCTGAAGCAAAGATTAATAAATTCTTCTATTTACTGAACACTGCCAGGCACTTTGAAGAAGACTGAGGATATAATAATCCCCAAGGCCAATGTGGTTCCTGCCCTTATGGGCTTCTAATCTAGTAGTGGAAACAAAGAGCAAATCAAGGAAAATTAAGCAAGCAAACTATACATTGTGCTGAATGCTAAGAAAAATGATAGTAATAGAGAGGAAAGACAGAAGTGGCTATAACCCAGAGAAATAACAAACAGAGAGAATAACTTTTTTGGAATGGGCTGTGGAGGGATGGTGTTGCATGTATGGAGTGTTCCCTTGGACATACAAATGGGTAGGAGCTCCAGACAGATTTGTGGAACCAGGTTCACAGTAAGGGGACAGGAGTTACAAACAGGAGAGGAGTACGTGGCAGTGAAGACAAAGCTTTGTGCTCTGTATTTTGATATAGGAGTATAAGAGTTTTTGATCAAGTGGTTACTACTCTACTTAAACATTTAAAAATGTACGAATGGCTTCAGATACTTAAAACTCTCCTATAGCTTCCCATGCCATTAGAATAGGTTCCAAGTTTTTTATCACAGTTTTCTAGGCTCTGACTCATTCCTCTGACTACTTCTTTAATCTCCTCTTGTGTCTTGCTCTTTCTTGCTGTACTTCAGGAGCATTGGTTCCACATACTTTCCCAGAGATGCTGACCTCTTTCCCCTGTGTAGGCTCTTACCACATGCAGGGTCTCCAGTCTGAAATCTCTTGCTTCCTTCTTGTGGCTGTCTTCTTAACACCCTGTAGGTTTCAGCTGAATATCACAGGCTCTGGGAAGCCTTTGCTAGCTAATCATGCTGTCCAAAGCAGGAATCCCCCTTCTCCTCACAGTTTTATTTTCTATCACAGCTTCTTGTTTATTTATTCCATAATATATGTTATAACTCGTAATGTTTCCCTTATGTTTTCTGTTTACTATTTGTTTTTTGTTTATCAGTCTACTCCAATAGAACGTAAGGTTGTGAAGTCAGGTCATTTTTGTCACAATGCCACGTCTGTCACATGGACTTTTACATCAGTAGGCAAGAAGTAAATGAATTAAAAGAGCCAAATACTCTCTGATTAGGGTTGTTCTGCCCGAGACTGAAGCACCTTGTCCCTATCATGCTGGCAAGCTCTGTAATGCAAAGTGAACTTCATATGTATAAAGAACTTAGATTATCACAATCAAGTGTATCATTTATAGTAGAGAGAACTTTACAAGTCACATTTTAACAAGTTTCAGTTAGCTAACCAATATTTTCATTTGAACAAGAGTTTATATGGTGCATTAGTTAGATGGTAGCTTAAAAAAACTTTCAAATATCTATTCATCTGGGATTTTCCTATTTAGTGGAAGGAAGTGGATTTGATAACAAGAAAATACGGCAGCAGTTATCAGTAAGGGTAAGACTTGTTCAGAGGTACAGAAGTGGCCGTGTTAGCGGCAGATGACGTTTAGATCTCTGAAATCCACAGGATGGCAGGGTCATCATAGTCAAATCTCATTTATACTCAACATCTCAACATTCCCACAATAAAATCTAACCCATACAGATTGTTTGTCATATTAACTTTTTTATTTTTTGGTGCAGTGTCATTGAAAATGTTCAGGGTGTATTGTTTTTCTTACCAATACGTGGCATCCTTTATTAGATTCTCTCATACAAGGTTAGCTTTCATAAAGGATTCTGTTGTTAACTTTGTCCTCACTTTGAATTGAATCTGAAATAAAGCCCTTTGAAATACATCAATGTTTCTATCTGCCGGGATTTGGAAGAAAACAGAAATTATATGTGGGGAGGGAGCAACTTTTTAAAATTTATAGTCAGTATAAAGAGAGCCAGATACTCAAAAATCATATTATTAATTCCAGACTTGTACCCAATAGTTCATTACTACAAATAACCATCACTATAATTTAATTACTGTACAGGAGAATTCAATTTCATTTAAATATAATCATGATTTTCTCATCTATCTTCTTCCATTAATAATTATAAAAATTCAATTCAATTCATGACCAATATATTTAAATAAAATGTGTCTTCTTAAAACAAAAATCCAAATATTATGTAAGGTTTATTTTTTTCCTGGTAGAAAATAAATAATGGGAGACATGTAGATGAGTGGAAGGAAAGTTGTTGATAGGTTTAAGTAGCCTTTTTTGAGAATAATTGTAGTAATTTCTGCTTGAAGTTTTACTCAAATGAGAGATGCTGCTGGCAAGATTAAAGAGCTGTGTCACAGACTTCCTTGAACTCATGTGTTTAACATTTTCCTGATACAACAAATCATTATTCCAAACATGTATATATGGGAATAAACATACAATCTGCAAGGTGGTTTTCAAAATTCAGGAAATTCAAAATTCAAGGTGGTTTTCAAAATTCAGTGGGGTGCTGGTAGTAGTTGGTCCAATTGCAGATGTCTGCTCCCAAACTTCAGAGTCAGGTGGAGTAATTGGAATCTTTAGGACTCTAAACATAAGCCCCCAGGTGATACTGAGACCAGTGACTCCTAGTCCACCTTCAGAAATTCTACTGGAGTTGTTTTTTTTTTTTTTTGGACATAAAGAAAGAAATCTCAAACCTTTTGATGGCGCAATAAAGGGGTCCCTGAGAGCTGGACAAAGGAAGTCAGAAATGCTGCTTTCAGAAAATTCGGTTGTCCCAATTGTGCCTTTGTTTCAGGTACGCTCTCTCCCCAGCTTTCATTAGGATAAAAACAAGACCATAACTTCCTGTATATCATCAAGGCTATGACTGTCAATTGACTTTGGCGAGATAATTGAACAACCTGGCTGACTTACAGGCCCTAAGCTCTAAAATGATTATCATATCTTCTTGTATCTAATAAAAGAGTTAATTGTTTCAAATGCCATAACTATATGTGTGCTAAAATTTAAATAGCTCCTTAAAGATATTCTGATTGCAAAAATTAGGGTTGTAAGTAAATTCATCAAGGTGCAAATGTCATCTTCCTCTGTCTCTATCTAGTGCCTCAGTTTTAAAGGAGCCCTTAAAGCCTGTTGGGTCTGCCCACAAATCAATTTAGCCCTGGTCTGATTGGCCATTCATTTTCTCTGATGCTACCTATTCTTTCAGTAAGTAAAAATGTTGTCTTGTATGCATCAGCGTCACAGAAGGCAACAGAGCACAAGGAAGTCAGAAGGTATTCCCTAGGGTAGTGATGGTCAGCCCAGATGGAATGAGTTTGGGATGGCAGCTGGATGCAGCTAGTCTGGAAACTTAGAGGGAAGAATAGGAGTCCATATTATCACTATTTTCTTTGAGATATTTTAGTTTATTTTTGCAATATTAAAAAACAATTGGGAAAAGAAAAGTGAAGACTATGAAAATAAAATGTTTTCACAAAAGAAATGTTTCACAAAACTGTTTCAATGTAATTGACAGCTTTTTAGAAAACAGAGAGTCATACCCAAGTCTTTTTTTTAATCTAGTTCACCATTTGTCTTATGTTTGAATATAAAGAAATTGATTTTTTTCACAAGTATACATTTACTATTCCTATAGGAGTTTGAAAAAAAAAACCAAACTGTTAAATGAGGTATTGAAACCATAAAAGAACGTAGGCTTTTCAAGTCTCATTTAAAACCCATCTCATTGAAGTAAAGACTTCTCACATTCACTGAACTATTGCCTAGGAAGCTGGAGTTCTAAAGAAAAGGAAGTAATAGATTTTTGGCCAAATTTTTATTGCTAGAGGGTAAACCAAAAGGGTGTTTCCTCTTTCTTTTAAGCACAAAGAACTGGGATTTAATTGCATTATAAACCATTTCATATCCATGAAATAACCAGCAAGTTAATATTCCTAGGAAAATAGAAAGAGGCAATCATAAATAAAATAAGGGCTCTCTGTCTTCTGTTCTCTTCTAGTAGGGAGGAACCTGTTACAGAAATAAAATTTGTTCTTTTGTGGGATCTTCAACAGTCTCTAAAAGGATAAATGGAGCAATGTGCACTAATGCCTCAGTGCCTCAACCTCAATCCAGTGTATTAGGAGGAAATGGAAGAAAATCTAAATGGACAGGAATTAGGAGTCAAATTCTGGCATAAACACTTGGCTTAGAAGGGAGAAGTGGAGGCTTGTGTCTTTTTCTTAATCATTTTGGCTAATGCAAGACAAATGTACAATGTCCATCCTCTTTTTCCTGGCTCCCAAAAGGAAGTACCTTTGGAGGACTGTGTTCAACTCTGTTGTTACCACAGCAGAAACAGGTCTAGTTCTTCCCATAATTCTTTTCTCCAAAGTGTTTGTAGTTTTGAATAATCAACTGTTAAAGAATCATGAAGGATCCTCTAAGAGCAGTATCCTCCTATTAATATCCAAAAGCCTCATCTCTGTTCTTAACGGATCTTCATTGTTTAGTTGAAAAATATAGTGGCAAAACTTCAGGTTCCCTAGCAAAAATGTTTAAATTTTGAGATTTTTTCAAAAGTATATTAGATGTTGACCAATGAGGAAATGATGGCAAAAATCAAAGTTGGAATCAGATATCTCAGTACTACAGAAAACATAGTTTTTAGAAGATGTAAAAATAATATCATTCATAGCATCTCATTCAATATCAGGGGTTTCATGAAGAAAATGTTCCTGTGCCAAAGGAACAAGATACTATGGTGTAAAAGAAGCCAGATATCTGATTCCAAAGGGCCAACAGAAAGGAGTGGGAAGGGGGATAGTGATTCTCCCAAAGGAAGGGCCGGTTTGGAATTTCATGGTTATTTCTGCCTGTTTGGCCCTGGAGGATGTGAGTTCAGGGTACATGATCTGTGGCTCAGGGTACATCCAGAAAAGATAAGTTTCAACCTTGGTCCCTCTCTACAGAGGAGCTATACTAGTCAAGTAGAATCAAGTGGTAGAGGTGTTATCTCTTGGAGTTCTCTCTTGCATTCCCTCTTTGTCTCTTCTCTCTTAGCTCTTACCTTTATGCAGATGACTCCCAGGTGGACTTTTCCAGGCTTTGTCAACTCCCAAGGCTCAGTCCGTCACATCTCCAGGTCTCTTTCAAGTCTCTGCTGGTTCTTTCTCAACTTTTTATACAAAGAGCCCACTGGCTCAGACTTTGGGCTCAGAATACAACATTGTGTGTTCACTCAGTTGCCAATCTTGTAGATTCTGTCTCTTGCACCCATTGATTTTTTTCAGTTCTATACGTCAGAGTCCTGGTTTAGGCCCAGATTGCTTTTTGCCATAGATTTCTAACTACCTTCATTGTATGATGCCATTATCTGTCTCATTTATTGCATTTTCTCCTTCCTCTCTTTTTTAATGTTACTGCTTCCAAAGTTATGTTTCCTAGGAATGTTTCCATTACATTAAAGCCCTTCCAATGGTCCACATTGCCTATGAAAGTGGCCTCCAAAATTTGGATCTCATGGACCAGTAAAATAAAAATATATCAGAGAGCCCTAAACAGTGTTGCCAATTTTTCATTGCCCGGTAAGAGCCTTAGAACCTCCTACCACAGTGCTATCTACTCTTACAATAAATTCATAAAATCTATTGTATTTGATTCCAAATTTAGAAAATACACAATCCCCAAATAAAGGAAAGACCTTTAAATTGAATACCTTTGTTTCATTAAAAAGAGAAGCACCTTACAACTTTTCACAAATTGTCTTTTTGCCCTCGTTTCTCTCTAGTCCAGTGAAAACTTAGACTTAAACCATTACTGGCCCGTGGCCACTTTTGGGAACCAGTGAGTTACAGAATAAAGTGAAAGTTCTGTGTGGTATTTGAGACCCAATTGATCTGGCCTATAGGAAGTTTTAGTTTGTGTAGGTAAAATTAATTTATTTCATAAATGCATTTGAAAATTTGTTTTTCATGCCTTGCCCATCCTCTTTTGTCTGAATTATAAGCTTCTTGATTACTTTTCATCCTGCCCCTAAGTTCTCAGTCCATCCTTACTGAGAACTAGCTCACAGGCTGTTCCTTCTCTCCCTATCAATGAGAATTCTCCCACTCATAGTTCACCTCTCTTTTTGTTCTGTGCTCCATTACCCCTGGAACTTTTATACCTTTCATATTCTACTTGCCATGTATTACAGTATCATTGCTTATGCACAGTTAGCCCTGTGGGCAGGGACTGTGTCCTGTATCCACTAATGTGCTTGCTGCATACTAAATATTTGTGGAACTAGGGTAGAATTTGAGAATCTCACTATTACAAAAAATATAGTTTTTAGAAGATGTAAAAATAATATCATTCATAGTCTCATTCAGTATCAGTGGTTTCATGACAGAAATGTTCCTGTGTCAAAAGAAGAAGATACCACAGGGCAAAAGAAGTCAGATACCTAATTCCAAAGGGCCAATGGAAAAAAGTGGGAAGAAGGATAATGATCCTCCCAAAGGAAGGGTTAGTTTGGAATTCCTTGGTTATTTCTGTCTGGTTGGCACTGGATGAGGTGAGCTTATGGTCACTGAGGAAGTCCGAACAGGAAGGCAGGTGGCCAGGTTTACCTTAACTGACTTACAGGCCGACATTCCTATGCAGTCCTGCTGGCTGATTAGGAGAAATGCCAAGGTAAGTGTAGAAGGTTGACAGGAAGACAAACAAGTCAGTTCACGTGAAAGGGATTAAAACAGAACAAAAGACAAAAACCTTTTCTTGCAATTCATTTAATCCAAACATCCAAAGAGAAAAGTACTTTGTTAGTTTGTTTGGGAAAGAATTAGCAGGCTGAAGGTGTGTGAATGATATTTCTCCCCTAAACATGATATTCCTTCACTCTTTGTGAACCAGTAACTGAGCAGCAAGATTTTAAAAAAGTAAGGAGAAAGAATAAAAAGTGTGAACCCATCTACCAAAAGAAAACAAATTCAGCACTAAGGCAATTTTTCCTCAGTCCCAAATGAAAGCTTTCTTTTCTAATTGTCATTGAATTGGAAGACTGGTAGACAAGTAGGAAGGTCTATCTATCTATCTATCTATCTATCTATCTATCTATCCATCATCTCTATAATCTATGTATTTACATATTTGGTAAATAGCTTGCAGTTCCAGCCAACTAGCCATTCATCGTACTGAAATTCTACAAGGGCAAGAAGCTGAGACAATATTCTCCTTTGTTTTTTTTTTTTTTTTTTTTTTTGTGGAACACTCTAATTTGGCACCTGCTAATAGAGATTATGGCTGCCTGGAAGGTCCTAAATTAGTTGCATAGATGTTTAGAGGTTTCTCTGCTTGACCAGCCTATGATGTAGCAGAAAGAATAAATTTGAGAAAATCCACAGCATTTATCCCACTGTTGTGGGAGCAGAAGGCTTTGTAGCAGTAATATTTATAGGCTGTAAGTATTTCAAATACTGTGGTATGCTTCATTGTACTAGTGAACAATATTAGCAGTGAACATCATACTGAATTGCGTAGAATCTGAACCACGTCAGATGATTGAAATTCTAACAGAGCACACGTTTTTATGGAGGCCTCAGAGCTTTATTTCCAGTTACTTCCTTTCTATTCATTCAGTCAGGAACTGTATACAATATACATGCTTATTTCTAGTCTTTTGTTTTTCCACATAAATCATAAAATGATTAGGCTTAATTTAAAAAGAAGTACAAACTACATTTCTGGAAAACACTACAACTGATTATTTTTTATATATATTATTTGGAATTTGTGTGCTAATCTTTTAAGTGAGTAAATATAATGTGCTTAGATTATAACATATGATTAATTAATGATTTTTGTTCTACCATAGTGAGTGGAAGCAGAGTATGCTCAGGCAGGGTGAAAATATCAACCTCACAGTACTCCCTGCTGAATTATCTGGAGTCGGATCAGAGCTGACTTCCCAATGACTCAGGCAGGGCTCTCTGTCTTGCTTGAATTTTGGCTTCAGTTCTCTGACACAGCTCTCCTCAGACGTCACCCGTTGTTCATCCAATTAGCTAAATTGCTATGAGCAGTGAAGAATCTCACTTCTTTAATCTGTTTATCCATATGAGGTCTGTGATACATGTGATATTACAGTTTTTTAAAGGGGAATTTTGTAATTGAGAAGTAAGTACCTGTTAGCATTTTAATGAACTTGGAATCTTTTCTTTTGGAAATATACTGTTACTTGCTGTTATAGACTAAATATTTGTGTCCCACCTTCCTTCAAATTAAAATGTCCAAGCCCTAACCTCCAGTGTGACTATTTTTGGAGATGGGACCTTTGAGGAAGTAATTAAGGTTAAATAAAGTCATAAGGGTATAAACCTGATCTGTAGGACATCATTAGATAGGATAACTGTCTTTACAATAAGAGACACCATAGAGAGCTCTCTCCCACTCTGCAAGCTCACAATGGGAGGTTCTGTGAGCACGCAGCAGGATGGCAGCCACTTATAGGCCAAGACAAGAGGTCTCAGCGTGAAACATATTTTGTTGGCACTTTGACCTTGGACTTCAGCCCCCACAAATATGAGAAATAAATGTAAGTGTTTAAGACACTGTCTACGGTATTTTGTTATGACATCCCAAGCAAACAAACACATCTGCAAACTTACATGAAATGTGAGAAAATGTGAAATTAAAGGGCAAGGCTGGCTATGGCACATACTTAGTCTGGTAATTAAGATCTCAGGAACTGGAGTCAGTCAGAACCCCTTCCCTGTCATCCTTCTTTTGTCATCCCACTAGACTTTAGCTTTTTTATTTGCAAAATTGGAACAGTAATGAAGTCAATACAAGGATTATATGAGTTGGCATGGCAGGCCTAACCTTAAGTACGCAGTTAATATTAGCTATTATTAATATTATTATAACCTGAAAATAGATGAAAGATAGTGTGAATTTCATGTAATGACAATGAACAAATGTACTTATGATCCTTTAGAAACTAAAACCGCATAGGCTATCCTCATGAAGGTGAAGAGATTAAAAAGTACAAATTGGCAGATATAAAAATAGTCACGGGATATGAAGTACAGCATAGGGAATATAGTCAATAACATTGTAATAACTATGCATGGTGTCAGATGGGTACTAGACTTATTGGGGTACTAGACTTATTTAATAACCTTATTCTCAGGTTATTAAATGTCTAATCACTGTGTTGTATACTTGAAAATAATATTGTATGCCAACTGTAGTTAAAAAGTAAAATTAGCCTTGGCTGGTGTGACTCAGTGGATTGATTTTTTTAGGGGGGGTGGAAACATTAAGTCTGAAACTATAACCAGGAAAGAATAGTAAGTATAAATAGAATAATGAGGCAAATGTGGTAAAATGTTAAGATCTGGGAAATACAGGTAAAGACACACAGGATGTCCATGTACTATTTGTGCAACTTTTCTGTAAGACTGAATTATTTGCAAATAAAAAGTTAAAAATAAAATAATATAAATTAGAACAAATATATATAAATTAATAAATAAAATGATTTTTTCAATGCAAGTCATAAAGTATTTAAGTACATAAAAACATATCCTGTGTTCTGAAGAATAATGACTTGTTTTGATGGCAGAATATGCACAAACTCATTGAAAATGACTTCCTGAGAACGGCACTCAAGTCGCAGCGTAAGTTCTGCAGGGAAGCCTGTGGACCACGCCTCCTTTCCCATGGCAGCCACGTGGAACAGTGCTCTTGTGTTAGAGAGCAATGGGGTTAGAACTGAGGAGAAGAGACTCCTCCAGCTGGGAGGACAGGGTGTCGTCCTGACTACAAGAGACAAACCGGCAAATGTTCAGAGTGTGGTACATGAATGTTTATATAGAAACCAACCTAGACTTTTGAAGGAATGGCTCTAAGAAAACTGCAATTTCCTCTTCCTGGAAATTCTTTTTTAAAAAAAAATCTCACAACTTGTCAGAATTCTATTTGCTGTTAGTAGAATTCAAAAGTGCAAAGGCCAGTGAAGGAGAAAAAACAGAAAGCTCATCTTTTCCAACTTCCCAATCACAAATTTGTGATTGATTGTTCATTTAACACCCCCTAAAACCCCACCTTTCCATATGGTTCAGTGGTAGGGTTTGTGGTTTAGGCCTGCCTGCCTTGGACTTGTGGGAATGTTTCCACACAATTTTATTAGACGGTGCCCTTCCTAAGGAACAAATTAATTAAGGAAGAACCAGACAAATAAACTGCCATCCTTGAGATTAGAAAGTAATACAGACAATGACATTCCTTAACTGAAGCTCTGGGCACAGCCCAAAGACTAAGGAATCGCTTCGTCTCTTCCACTCAGCAGAAGGCATGGACTTTGATTCGTGTCTGCAGCTGTTGTGAAGGAACTCCGTTCATGGCTTCTCTTTGTACTTTAGACAAGTAAGAAACATGGGTCAGTATCTCCCCCAAACTGAGTATATCTCCTGCAATTATCACCATGACAATTGACACCAAGCAATCTAGAGGAGAAACCAATTTAACGGTCAAGCATTTCTAGGAGCTTTTCAAACTACTTAATGTAGATCTAGATCATCATCACCATTGACAAAGTACTATCAGCGGCACCACAGGGACCAGAAGTGTTTTTGCTGAGTCCTGAATGGATCTGACACATTTTACAAAAGGCGAGCCCCCGCTGACACCACCTGCTGCTGAGAGGTTTCAGTTCTTTGGTATCTGTTGTCTTTAGCAGTTCTCGATCCTCATATTTTAAGGTTAGTTTCACTGGTGAGAGGAAGAAAGGTCCTTTTCTATTGTTCAATGTTGGTGCTATTTCTATCAGCCTTACAAATGGCAGTTGAGGTGAATGCCTAGGCCACCTGGTTTCTGGTTATGACTTCACTCAGTTCATGACCCTTCGAAGACTAACAGTCCAGCTAAAATGCTGCCAGTGAGCCAGGGACACTTAGTGATCTGGCACCACAGAGCAGGCTAGACTTGGAAAGTCAGTTCCACTGGAAACATAAATGCTGCTCCCTTTATTCTGAACTCTGGGCAGTTAAGACTTGTACAATATTTGAAATCTTTCCCTTTGGCTTTGAGTGTAGAAAGCCAAGGGCCTATATTTCCTGGAGGCCATCACTGAGGATCCCAACTCTGTACTCATTTCACCTCTAAATTCCCCACAACCAAACCTGCAGGATCTGGCATGCTCTCCTATGAAGTCAAAGAATCTTGTTACAAAACGCTAATATTTTTCTTAAGGAGTAAATAAACATAACAAATCTGAGCAAATATCAGTTCATAATTCCTTTGGTGATAAATTCCACGTGCTCTAAATCCCTTTCTTGTGTTTGAGTAGAGAGGGTAACATTTCATGCAGCATATTTTAGTGAGTTAAGGCAATAAATCCACTGGACGGAGATTGGATGAGGGTTACTGATTAGGCTACCAGCGTTCCGCAGTCCCACTTAGACTTTCCTGACTCTCTAACATTGCTCATCTGCCTTGTTTGATGAACAACGTGGGCAAACATCCCCCTGAACTGGGAAGTGACGCTGAGGTCAAGCTATTCAGACTATTTTGTTCAGTGACACCAGTCTTTCTCTTTTGTTTCTCCCAACCTTTTGTTTTGAAAAATTCCAAGCCTGAGGGAATGTTGAAACACTAACCCAATAAACACCCATATGCCCTTTACTTAAATTCACAAATTGTTAATATTTTATAACATTTGTACTCTCTATTGCTAATCTATCTATCCATCTATCTGTCACCTATGTGCATACATAATATATGTCCTCTTCAATTTTTTCCTGAGCCATTTGAAAGTAAACTGTAACACCATGTAACTCCCCCTCTAAATATTTCACTTATTTATTCATAAGTACTTATCAGTTAAGAATGAAGACATTTTCCTGCACTACCACAATGGCATCTTCACTTTCAAGAATTTAAAAAGTGATGCAATATTCAATAACATCTAATATAGAGTATATATTATAATTTCTTCAATTTACCCTCAAATGTCCTTTATAGTTTTTTAAAAACTCAATCAAGTCTCATGTATTATATTTAGTTGTGATATATTTCAGTTTTCCTTAATTTTTAAGTACATTTACTGTCTTTTATGACAGGACTAATTTGAACAGTCCAGTCCAGTTGTTATAGTCTCCCAGTTTGGATTTTTCTAGTTGTTTCCTTCTGATTAGATCCTGGCCGTTTCAGTGACGGGAGCACCACGCAGGGGTGGTATATGTTTCATTTATCCTCTTTGGAGGCACATGATACGGACCTTAATCACTTGGTGAAGGTAGTTTATGAAGATCTTTCTTTAATAAAGGCATTATTTCTCCTTCATCAATTAATAAGTAATCTATGAGATGATGCTTTGTTAGCATGCAAATAACATAAATATCCTGTTTCCCAACAACCTTTCAGTCAGTGGTTTTGGCATCAAAACACTACCCTCTTGATTCATTTTGCAGCCTCTGCTTAATTTTCCTTCTTTGGCTTTATACAATTTTAATATATTATATAATATACTTATTTTGTTTATTTTTTTGCTACCACTGCTAGAACTAAAGTTTGTAAAGGGCAAACATTTTGTTTGTTTCTGTTCATTTCTGGATCCTGAGCCCTTCAAACTATTCTCAACCTAAAATATGCACCCCACAAGTATTTGTCAAATAAGTAAACATAATGCTTTTGAATGAGGATATATGTATATATATATATATATATGTTTTATAAACAGAATATACAAATGTATTTTTAAAAGTGAAATTGAAATAAAATATTTGCAGACCCTCTGAAGGGATTTATAGAACTCTAGGGTTTTACAAACTCAGATTGAAATCAATTCCTAAAGATTTTATTCTATTCTTCCCCATATTTCTAGCAGTTGAGGGGTATACGGGAAGCCCAGGAGTGAAGGGGAAAAAACAGACTTTCAGCATCCTTTCAAACAGTTCCTTTGGACATGTCACAAAATTTATCACTGTTATATACCAATGTTCTCACCTACCTGTTTTATTCGGTTTCAAATACAAAAATATTTAACATCATTTTCTTTCTCCATTTCTACCACAACTTAAAACTGAATCGTTAAGGAATTAATAGGATAGTTCCCTTCCTGAGCTTCACATAGGTTATTAGGCCTGGAAAGGCCCTTAGTGGTCATCTAATTCAAATGCCTTATTTCCAGGTGATAAACCTGAGGCCTCCAGAAGTTAAACTTGGCCTAAGTCATGTAGCTGAATAGTGGATACTAATCAGGACTGAAACCCATTCTTCTTCAGCCCAGCTGCGTTCCCGCTTCAACAATGCATGAAATCACATGCTCTATTCTCATATAACATGGAGTCATTTTAAATTGGATGGTAGATCACAAGTGTGGGAAGAGATGACTTAGAAATAGGATCACACCTAAAGGACATGGTCAGGTGTCCTCCCGCTTTGGAAGGCCAACCCTACATCCAGTTTGTCAAGCTGAGGAGTCAGAAAATTCACTCAAGCACTGTTTTCCTCAATATTGCATTTAGGTTTACATAAGAACTTTGTATTATTTAAAAAGAAAATTTTTGACAAGAAAGAGAGAAGTACATAAGACTTGTAACAAAAATTGGACTGAAAAGGGGAAAACATACAATGTTCTTTTTGTTGCACCAAAGAAAACAATGCTGATAAGATAGAATTCTATGGTATGTGTGTACAGGGAGAAGATTCTAAATATTTTCCAAGGAAGTTGAAAAGAAGAAAGTCGTTGAGAAGGATGGTCTTCAAAAGAGGAGGGTGTGAAACCTTTAATGTGAGCAGTCAGTCGCCTTTCTCCTTTTCTCTTCAACACGTAGTTAGTAAGAGGTCATTTTTCCGTGAACTCAATTCTGATGACCAATAGTGAGTGGCATCTGTCTAGATTTAGGAACTGTTACTTAAATCAAATCTGTTTCCCTTTGTTTTCTTTTAGATTTTCAACAAAAAAATCATGTGAAAATAATACAACCATACCGTTTGATCTCATTAGCTTGTAGAATAAAACAATGGTGGTATATTATGCCAAGCAGACTTTACAATCATTCTTTTGATTTTAATTTGTATAAAATATTTACTTCTTATTATTACAATAAAATTTCTAAATGGCTATATTTATAGAATTGCACAATATAGTATGATAGACAAAAATAAAATATCCAATTATGCTAATACTATGTCACATTTTTTAAAACATTTTTGTTTGCATATATGTGTTTATTTAGTGGATATTTTTTCTGGTTCAATGTGGACTCTTAACTCATATACAGTTTTCTTTTTGATGTTTCATATGTCATCATTTATACATATTCATAAATATGCTTCAAAAACATAATTTACCTGTGGGAGTGGCAGCTGACCTTGGACAGAAAAGTAGCCTGGAAGGAGGGTGTCAAACACAGGACTGAATGTGAGAGGGACCAACACCTGGCTGTGATTGGGATTTTTCTGGATGGCTCTGCAACAAGGATAGCAGTTTTCCTCCAGACCATCTCATACAGAACTCCGATAATGAAGGAGACAGTAGATTATTCTAATTTACTAAAATAGGCTCCATTCCTTAAATATGATTACTTTCTACATATTTCTCTCTCTCTCAGTATAATTCCATTTCTTTGAAATGTCCAGAATAGGCAAGTCCATAGAGACAGAAGTTAGATTAGTGGGCTCCAGGGCTAAGGTGACAAGAGAATGACCGCTAATGGGTACAGGATTTCTCTCTAGTGGTAATGAAAATGTTCTGGAATTAGATCGTGGTAATGATTGCACATTGCAAATATACTTAAAGACAACTGAGTTGTACATCTTAAGAAGCTGAAAATTTTTAAAGATTTTATTTATTTTTTTTAGAGAGGGGAAGGGAGGGAGAAAGAGAAACATCAGTGTGTGGCTGTCTCTCCTGTGCTCTCTCCTGGGGACCTGGTCTGCAACCCTGGCATGTGCCGTAGGCTGGAAATCCAACCAGCAACCCTTTGGTTCCCAGGCTAGCACTCAGTCCACTGAGCAACACCAGCCAGGACAGAAGCTGAATTTTATAGTATGGGAATCATAGCATATTTTAAAAAGTATTTAGATTATATTACTTATTTGTGTGTTTCTGCTCTGAAGAAACTGTTATTCCACAAAGGTGAGGTCTATACTTAGTGCAATTATTAACACATAATAGATGTTCAATAAAACTTTATTAATGACAGAAGGAGGAGAGATGAGAACAAAGTGACATTTTTGTTCTTAATCACCAAGTAAGCCCACTAATCTCCTTGAGCATAGAAAGCACATAGATATATAATTTAATTAGGTAAGTACTATAAAGTCATATAAAAACATTTGGCAAGGTGTCTAGCACATAATAAGCACTCTGTAAATACTGGCTATTGTTATTAATAAAAATAATCTGCCTTCATGTAATGAGCAGCCTGAGCCCCAGCACTGGAGGCCGGAAGCAAGCCGTAGTTGCGAATGGGTAGTGACTGTGGCACCAACACCTAGGGTTGAGGATGCGTCCTCTCTAGTCTGGTTTGTCCCACAGGAACCTTGTCTAGAGTGCCCCTCAGGCCACGCTTCTTTTCATCTGCAGATGTATTATTGAGAATTGCAGCTCAGCCCTGTCAGTCTAAATTACATTAGGAGGATTAGGAGATGCTCTACAAGGAGAAAACAGGATTTGGCAATTTGATTTCAGAAAGACTTGAAAGGTCAGAGACGGAAGGCCAAGGTGAAAACAAAAGGGGGTTTTGAGCTTCTGCAGTGAGTGAGAATGAGAGTTATGGAAATTCAGGAGTAATGTGTTCAGCAAGAAGTCTCAACCAGGAGAGAATTTTGTCTGTTTGAGGAGGTGAGAGATACACTGAACTGTCTAAAAAGGACGCTGTTTGTTAAGTCTGCTGTCTTCCTTTGATTTCTAGTTAAAATAGTATTGTTCGTTCAGCAGAACAATTCTCCTTATTTAGTAAAGCTAAAAAAGTTATTTTAATTGCCCCTTAGTGTTTCTCATTATTTTTGTCAAATTTTAACCAAAGCTACTTTTAAAAACAGTGCTAAATCTTCCATGCTTTAAATAAAATCTGTTGCATTCTTTTAAGCAACTGGCAATTATATAAGAAGTTAATGGAATAAATACACTTGCATGAGGTTTTCTATAACCCATTTTCACACAAAGTCACTTGTTTGTTTTACAACTAGTTATTATGTTGTGTTTTGGTAGTTGTTTGCAGATGAAAGGTTTTTTTAAACCAGTATAGTTCTAAATGAGTAGACAGGAAACCCAGAAATATAAGCATGCATTTCTGTTTATTAAGTGGTTATTATTAGGGGCTTGGTGCCTGACCCTGGATAAGTTAACTCAACATCTCTGAGCTGCAATTTGATGTAATATCTATAAAGTGAAAACAATAGCATTCTGTTTATATGGTTCTTGTGAGAATTAAGTAAAAAAATGAATTTGAGTGTTAAGTGTAGGACTTGGTGCAAAGTTTAAACAAATAGTTTAAATTGTTTTAATTAAATGTGTGAATATGAGAGAGAATCCAGAAGGCATTGTTTTCCCGACAGATGATGTTTATGTGACTGTGCAGGAAGATTGTAAACATATGTGTTTGGGTTACCATTTTCTGATTTATTTATCCATTTGGATTTCATCAACTACTTTCAATTAATCACACACAGGCAATGCCATCTACATGACACAGATGATTCCTTCAGTCCAGCAGAATTGCCTGGGTGTGGCATCACCTGGGACTGGGCTTACTAAAAGTTAGAGGCAAGAGCATTTCTTAGAGGCTTTTGAATTTTGAGCCTCCTGGGGAGCCTCAAAACTGCGATGTGCCTTGCCTCTGATAATGGGACAGTGAATTGTGTGTGTGTGTATATATATATATATATATACATATACATATATGTATATATCTATATCACCTATATGTATATCTATATCTAATCTATATCTATTTTCCTCCCCCCATCCCAAGAGTCAGCACTATCAGGGACGCCTCACTAGACTATTTGGAAATGTTCTGACTCTATGATTGGAGGGAAAGCAAGTTGAATGGTAGAGAGAGTTAAAAAAACACACACACAATTTAATGTTTGCTTCTGTGTTCATTTTGTTACTAGAATATTAGGTAAATATAAATGTAAGAGAGAATTTTTTTTGAAAGAGCCTTTCTATAAAAGCCTTTCATGCCCCTTGCAGACAAATCGGAAAACACAGAGACAAGAAAAAATTCCCATAATTCTTTCACCCAAAGATAACTACCCTTGACATTTTTATTGTATCTTTTATTATGATTACTTATGTACACATATGTGTGTATTTTCTGAAAATGGAATCACATTGAATAGTGTTTTGCCACCCACTTTTCCAAGTGAGTGAGATAGCCCTAAAAATCTCCACATCATTTTAATGTTCTTTTCCATGGTCCTTTTAAATAGATGTAAGCAGTGTATGGCAGAAATGAACTGTTATTGCTTTAATCTCCTAATTTGTCAGAGTTAGTTTACAGTCTTATTGCTATTTCTAAGAAATGGCTGTTAACCAGTCTTTAGCTAATAGGGAAAATTTGGAAAGGAACTGAGTATCATATCCAATCCCTCTCTTCTAGCAGGTTATCCCCATGAAATGATTGCATTTGAAATCACTTAACAGCATTAGAGAATAGCATGCAGTAATAAAAACAAGTTTCTAAGACAAAATACATAAAAACCAGGAGCTGCAACCCCCACGGGATAGAGGGAGGAGACAACACAGATTCGTGCCGAGTTCCCTGCTTTGTGCCGCAGCGGGGACTGAAAATGACCATGCGACTGAAACGCTGCAAATACTCATGCTGGAGAGGGGAATTGAAGATTGTTTCATGACCTGTAAAGCTTTCTGTCAAACTGAAAACTCTCTTACAGTTTATATCAATATTGGTTATAAATGCACTGCATGGTTAAATGAAAAAATAGCAACACTAATATATTAATATATTGCAATGTGAAATATTACAAACATTAAAAATTCTGTTTTATTTATTTGTAAAAATTATCAGGTATAGATTGAACAGTGCTTGTCTTATTTTTTAAAATATAAATGGCTTATTTACTCTAAACAGCAACACAGAGAAAAAGCTGTATAAACACAAAGGAAATAATGTGGAAACAAGAGGCTGGCTGACTTTGCATCTGAGTTCATGGCAACACAACCGGGGTTCTGCAGAAAGGGGGACAGAGGCGCGAGGGCAGGGGTCAGGCCAATTTCTTTCTCATCCAGCCAGCTGGAGGTTGTGTGTAGCTCAGACAGTAGGAGGCACACCTGCACCCGTGAGCAAATGGAACTAGCTCCTGAGGGACTGGGAGACATATCAAAGTTTATAATTTTACAGCAGTTGAAATGCTGACATCAATATTAAAATAAAAGCAAGTTTTATGTAATAATCAAAAATACAAAAGGCTGGCCCTGGCTGGTGTAGCTCAGTGGATTGAGTGCGGGCCTGCGAACCAAAGGATGGTGGTTCGATTCCCAGTCAGGGCACATGCCTGGGTTCCAGGCCAGTTCCCAGCAGGGGATGCAGGAGAGGCAACCATACATTGATGTTTCTCTCCTTCTCTCCTTCCCTTCCCTTCTAAAGATAAATAAATAAAATCTTTAAAAAATTCAAAAGACTGAAGGATGAGACCTTGTATGAAAAAGTGGGCAGTTCAGCAAGTGGAGAACTGTGTACCAATGGTGGAAATGGAAAATGGCGCCTGCCTTCTTCNAATACAAAAGGCTGGCCCTGGCTGGTGTAGCTCAGTGGATTGAGTGCGGGCCTGCGAACCAAAGGATGGTGGTTCGATTCCCAGTCAGGGCACATGCCTGGGTTGCAGGCCAGTTCCCAGCAGGGGATGCAGGAGAGGCAACCATACATTGATGTTTCTCTCCTTCTCTCCTTCCCTTCCCTTCTAAAGATAAATAAATAAAAGCTTTAAAAAATTCAAAAGACTGAAGGATGAGACCTTGTATGAAAAAGTGGGCAGTTCAGCAAGTCGAGAACTGTGTACCAGTGGTGGAAATGGAAAATGGCGCCTGCCTTCTTCCCCTGGGTGACTAGTAATTGTATAGAGCAATGCTAGATTTGCAAATGTTGTGAGCAAGTTCTTGCCAAAACAATCCCTTCCTTTTGATGTTGCTGCAGGTTGCTGCTTACGAGGGTGCAAACTTCTTGGCTTGTGCTCCGGTCCTTTTTTCATACTGTCAGGACCGTATGTTCGTGATAGTCTTTCCTATAAGTCAGTTGGGCAACTGCTCAGCTAGCTGCCTGCTGAGCAGCCCAGCACCAAGAAATAGACAAGAGTCACATACAGTAACTATGCTATTTACTCAGCTTTTATTGAATGCAGGTTCACTCAAAGTAGAACATCAACATACATTACACACAACAACAACAACAACACACACAGAACGGTCAATGGGGAATAATGAATCTGTGTCCCAGAATCTCAGTCAGCAGGTCCAGGAGGCAGCACAGTGGGCAAGGGATCCCTAAGTGTCTTGCAAGGAAGGATCTCTGGAGACAGGTGGGCAGCAGGGCAGGCAAAGGGCAGAGCCTCTGGTGGCTGATGCTAACGGAGATCAGCAGGGTGTGGAGCAGCACTCTGCTGTGTGGAGCTCGGCTGTCTCAGCAGTGGTCTGGATTCTGCCTCAGTTTTACCTTGGAAGTGGTGTGCTCCACCCTTCTGGGTCTTTTGATAAATGTCTTGGCAACCCTGATACCAGGTAGAGAATTTACCCAGGAGCTTATCTATGGTGGTCGTACTCTGCAGCCATGGCTATTCTGATAACATGTACAGATATCTTAGGTGCGTCTTCTTGTCAGATGTGTCTTGTATAACTTAAGTAGTTTCCTTCTTGAACGAAAGTGTCATGGCCGACTGGCAGCCATCTTGGTTGACATGAGTGACTCCATTTTATTTTATATACTTTATGCTACCTTGATCAGACCAATGCCATTTTATTGGTCTTGCTTTCCACTAGTCTGTTTTGGCAGTAACTTGTGTAGGCATCTGCTTGAGCTTGATCTTGGATATTGGTTTATTTAGAAGTTCCTATATTCCTAATAAGATCTGCTTAATCATGATAGCTGGCCTCTATTCCTTGTCTTCCTCAAGGATGGACAGGCACACATTTGGGTGAAATAACAGTGGTTCAAATTTGCACTTCAGCGGTGAGGATGGATTGTTATCTTTCAAGAGCATCTGTAGATCAAACAAGCCTCCTTCCCAAGGGTTCCTTTCTTTCTGCAATTGTGCACTCCCAGTTCAAGGAGGTTCATCATGCTGTTGGGATTTTTTTATTGGGACAGTCATAAAACCAAATGAGTTTTCCTCTCCTGGGCACATCTGCTGAGGGCTTCCAACATTTGTCTTTGGCTCTTTGGGTGTCAGGAAGTACCTCTAAGAGTGACTTTACTGTGAAGTGTTTTGCCAGCACTAAGCATTTCCTCTGGGACACCTTCATCCTGTTTGTCGCAGCCTCTTTCCTCATTTATGTCTATAAGTTTGCCTCCTCTAAGCAACTCTGTTGTACATTATCTCACTAAAGTGGCAATATCAAGATTCTCACATCTGCTATTGCTTTTATAACTCTATGAATGTTTAATTTGAATTTTATTTCCAGCATTGTTACTTTTCTTTGTTGCACTTGCACCTTTGTTTGCCAATTCCCTCTTCTGATTATCCTTTTTACCAAAATGTCCTGTGGATTTAACACTAGGAGACAAGGAGGCAACATAATCACATGCTTTGCTATCTGTGCATGAACTGAGCAACGGATGTACAGTGACCAATCACTGACAGGCTTTAAAAGAAGTGACATGATTGGTCATCGATCAGGATAGGTCTCTGTTATGTATGCAGTGATTTGTGGATTGAAGAGCGAGCAGCAAAGTTTGTACTTTATGTAATTACAGTTAATATACCCTGCTAATGGAAATGTAAACCAGGTTGTAGGACCAGTGTTACTTAACTAAACCATGCTAACTAATCCCCCATTTTATGGAGAATCATGCCTGTTAGGTGACTCACTGCCATGGAACAGAATCTGGAAAGTAAATTTCCTCTCACTGCTCTGAAGCCACAGCACAGCTGAGCCTGGTCTAACTTGAGCAGCTGATTGTTTCCTCCCATTCTACACCAGGTACTTTCCCTCTTCACTGCCATCGCCTCCCCACCCCTGCTGCCACTGCTCATATACACACCTCCTGGACAGTGACAAAAAGAGGCTCATGACCTACAGGGCTAAGTCTCTAGGATAGTTTCAGGAAGACAAATATTTGAAGTCAAGGTCAGATCAATGATGTTAAACACAGAGTAGGCATGGAGGGGGAAGGAACCAAGAAATTTGGGGCATTTATAGCCGAGTCTATAGATGAAGACGATTGATGGTAGCTGAAGACAAAGGGAGGATTCCTTGGAAAGATGGTGAAATGGTCTTAGAAAATAGGGGCTGGGGCACCTGGGGAGATTTCTCACAAGGTTTTGATATATTGCCTTAGTTACCTTTGCACCACAGTGGCTGTCACATAATAAGGCCTTAAATGAGGCAAAAGGAAGTGTTGCAATTTCATCACAAAGGCAAGTATTTTTTATTAATATCAGTTTTGGAGAAATAATACTTTCATAAAACCTAGATTAAGTATAAATAAAATGAACTAAATATGAAACTTAAGCCCAAGGATATCCAATGATTATTCGTGCTCCTCTCCACTGTCCCCCAGTAGCCAGGCTGATATTTGGGAAATGTAAGTCATGTCATGTAGTTTTTTGCTTATACCTTTCCAGTGGCTCCCACTGCACCAAGAATAAATTCTGAAGTTCTTCCCATGGCTCACAAGGCCTATTTCTGAATTCTAACAAATTCCCCAACTCCATCTCTTGCCCCTCATCCTTCACCACTCTTCCTTATCCTCCAATGTCCTGTAGTTGTGTTGACACACGTTTCTGCTCCACAAACAGGCCGAGCTCACTGTGGTCTATGGTCTTTGCTTTCCTGTTGCCTCTGTTCAGCAAGCTCAATCTGTAGATCCTCACACAGAAACCAAGAAGCACAGTGCCTAACATATGGAAAGAGTCATTAAGTGCTATTAATTATAATATATTGTTCTTTGTAAGTTCTTCTGTTCTTAGAATTGTCCTTTTTTTTAAGATTTCCTTTTTCACTCTTATCTGCTTTTGAGGTAAAGAATGCATCATAAAAAACTGTCCTATGGGAATAAAGATGGAAGGCGTGCCTGCACTAGTCATAGTAAACTGGTTGTGCTTTAGTAACAACAGTCCCCCGAATCCCAGTGACTTAAAACAACGAAGGTCTGTTTTTCACTCATACTACATGTCCACTGTGAGTTGGCAGAAGGTTCTAGTCATCGTAGAGGTGCTAGCACTTTATGATTCCACCAATTCAATGTGAGGTTTCAGGGTTTGCCACGTTTGAAGAAGATAAGAATAGAAAAGAGGACATTGCCAGTTAAATGGTTTATCCCACCAGTGACCCAAATCATTGCTCAGATTTTATTGACCATAAGTCTGGATCTTCTGTTTCCTATCTGCATTTGCATCCTTCAAAAAATCTTTTATTAGGCCTTGATAGCAGGGAATATATTTTTGGGTGGGGTTTCCAAAATAATCTGGGAGTACTTTTAACAATTCAGATTCCTAGGTTCTACTCTCCAAGATTTAGCTGGTCTGGGATAGAGAGAGAGTGGTTATCACTATATTTGAAGTACTTCCAGTAACTCATTTGATTTTGAGATACACTCTGAGAAACATATCTCTAGAGACTAGAACAATGGTCAATCTCCTTTGAGTGCTGAATAATATTTTTGATTGACTGTACAATTAGGGTTCCCTTATGAATAAGAATTTAAAGCAATGAATCAGTAATTTAAATAAGAAGAATTTGTATATGCCAAATTACATTAGCAGGAAGGAAAAGGTCCAGAGTTCTATCCATTCATCCTAAAGTAACTTCCAGCTTCTGGGAGGAGGGAGTGCTGGGACTGTTTTTCATTTTGTTTAGGTACCCAGGTTGGTCCACACAGCACCCCAGCCGTGTTTTATCTGTTGCTCAATAAGACGGCCCATGACAAAGGATATTTATTAAATAAGTGGATGGATGAGCTCTTTGATTCATTCCATTTGAAATGTATTACAAAGAAAGCAAATCCAATCTTTTTTAATTAGAAGTTACTTTAATTGTGTGAGCCATATTGCCCACATTTCTTTGACAATGACAGATAACAGCTGCCTTTTTATGTTGTATTAAAAATCTAATGACAATTAACTTTAAAATCCCAACTAACTGGCAACGAAACTCTTTGTCACTTATCTCTGCAGTATTTTCCATTCTGATCACAGAATAACCATACCAGGAGTGAAGATCATAATGGCGTCATTAAACCAGAACATAAATGTGTGCATTTAAAGCGAAATTAGTGATTCATTATGAGAGATTGCTAATTCCCTTGAACAGTTCAAATATTTAAAAACCAGATCTGCTGAATTTTCAATATTCAGGCTTTTCTTTGAAAAACAGCTTCAAGCTGGAGGTCTCCATGAGTATGTTCGTACAAGTATTTTGTTTCAGTTCATAAAATCGGAAAGCTTCCCAAGTATTAAAACTTTAATGTAAACCATGTACAAAATGCCATAACAGAAAATGGTGCTTAAAATATATATTAGTTGCTTTAAAATTAACTTGTAGCACATTCTATTGGCATAAGCTCTGTGAAGTCTTATTCAAATAGTATCACTATTTCCTTCTATGGGCAAGTTATTTACAATGTTGAGCTGTTGTTATAGATACACAGGAGTATAGGTACTCACTGTGGAGTATGGACTAAAGGAAAGATAAAAGAATATTTGTTCAGACGTTGTCTTGCTGAAAATACTGGTGTGTTTCTTTAATATCTCTATTCTGATCAGTAAATCTAAGTATCTAGGCTGGAAAGTAAAGGGGTAATTTTGCCCTTGCTTGAATATAGAACAAGTTTAGCTAACACTTTCCTAATAGGTGGTAACAAACTAAAAGGGCTGAAAGAAATGCAAGAAAATCATATGTACTCAAATTCCTGTTCCCTTCTGTTACTGCATGACAGTGCATGCTTTTCTGGATCATGGAGCCATGGTCTTTCCTGCAGATTTCTCTGTAGTATTCTCACACTAAAATGGCTGTGCCTACTGAGAATACTCCATGAACAGTAATAACCATGAGTATATAGAGCAAGAAGATTGTTTGTGATGTGTGCTCGTTAGTAGGCCTCACAACTACCATAAAGCAGAGCAAGGTTAACATTGGGCAATGGAAGTTCCAAGCTCTCTACCCCACTTAGGACATTAGTATAACACTTAATTTTTAAAAAATTCAGGTGCAGAATTGAGCTAACCCTATTTCTCAGCCCACAGCTCATTATAATTACTGGTCCCGGGAAACTCCCTCTTTATTTATCTTATTTCATTGCCATTTTTATGCTTATTTCTATTCTTCCCTCCAACCCCCCCTAATTGTTTATGTAACTTTAGATGTGTTATTGAGAAATGTATATTGTTCTTCTGTGCCTTGCATTTTTAATTTTCATAAGTAGGACTAGGTTATGAACCTCAGTTTTGTTTTTTTGTTTCTCTCAGGATCTATTTACATTGCTGTGTGTAGTTCTAGTTTCTCCATGCTGCTCACTGCTGTGTAGTTTATCAGGATCTGTGCATGATTCACACTTACTTTTTGATAGTACATTTTGTGTACTATCCCTGAGCTTCACTATTTATTAATTTGTTCACTCTCTAGCTCTGTCTTTCTAATAATCAAACATGGTTTGTAAATGAAGATCCTAACATATCAGGATGTGAGCATGCAGAGGCCTTTAAGAACATTTCCCAGTGAAGTTCTGTAACGGCACAGGAATATCACAGCCCTCCAACCAAGAAGACTTTCTTTAGTAGATGAAGATATAATATACATGAAATGTACATACTACTATTTCAGTCTCCCATGTGCTTTAATTCCACAGATAACCTAACTGATGTTATGAAGCTATCCTTCAAAAAGCTCCTTTTCATCGAAACACAGAAACTGCTTGTGCAGAGGTGGGATCAGGGATGCATGAAGAAAGACATACATTTAAAATAAGATAAAGCCAGGAGGTCCTGAAATCAGACCTGCTTCTGACACTGACTTGCTCAGTCTCTGTGCCTGGTCATTAAATGATTACCTTTTTTCTCTTTATAGATTTTGAATAACCCAGAGTGTCTCAAATTTCTGAAGGAAAAGTGGTTATTGCTGTTTAGTAGAACCATTTCTTGTTCTCTTTGGGAAATCTTTGGGACCTAATGAGGAATGTAACCTAGACTGAAGTGGCCTGCTCCTGAGAGTAGCTGGACTGTAGGCACCCCTGGAACTGTGCCAGGAGGCTGTGTGCTAATCTGCTCAGAAATCACTCTTCCTGTCTGTCACTGAAGCCTGAACACACACCAGGAATTAGGTACTAATTAACATCAACACGTTACAAATGAAGAAAGAAGGAAAATTGCTTGGACCTATTCCTGAGGAAATCTTCAGGAGTTTGCTTTGGTTCAAGTTAATGTGCATCTTGGGGCAGCACTGGACCAAATCATGAGATGCTGCTCACGGGGAGGAGTGACCTGGAGGGAGTGACCTGGAGGAGTGACCTGGAGGCCTGTGGGAGCCTCTTGACCAGGATTTGTTTTCATATCATGTCTATTCTTGTTAGGATGCTGCTTATAACATCAGATGTTCTGTTTGGTGGCGTTGGTCTGAGAGTCCACATTGTGGCTTCACAAGCAATAATTTCTAAAGTGCTTACACAAAATTCTAGGAAACAAGATGCAAAGTGGCACTTTTCTGATTTTAATCCATTGCTATCGTATAGACTTCAGTGAGCAGCTTTTCCAAGAGTGGAACCAATGGACTGTTCTCTGGATCTTAGTAAATCTTCTTCTTTTGATTATAGGTAGATCCTAATTTTTATGCCTACAAAATTAGGAATTGGATGCTATAATCCAGACAACCATTTTGTGTTATCATTATAACAAATGTGTACTTATACATAATGTTGGATCTAAAGTTATCAGATTGAGTACAATATGGGAGATACTAGTCAGAGGTGAAGGTAGTTGGGACTAGGAGACTCAATCTGTAGAGAAAGCAGTTGGAGTTTTTGAACCAGAAGGTGGTTCAATTTTATGCTCATTGTTCTTTAGGCTTCCTTACTATGTTTTTCCCCTTTAAGGAGGCCTTTGATGTGCACTTGAGTAGACTTCACCTGAATGAGAATGTCTGGGCTGGGATGGTGAAGCACCTTCCTTGCTTGAGTTAAAAATACGTAGATTCCAGACCTGACAACTGTATGGCCCTAGGTAAGTACAGCCTTTAGGTCTCAATCCCCTCATGTATAAATGAGGGTTAATAATGTGTCAGTGGAGAAGAGGGGAAAGGTCTACAGAGACTTGTTTGACCACATCAATCCTAATGATTGTGTTAAAGTTAAGAAAATTAAGTTCTAAGAATTTTGACTCAACTAAATATTGCCCTGATTGTTCTCAAACAGGTTTCCACCTCCTAAATCTTAACATAATGACTGGAATGAAGGGATTCAAGGGCATGCATCGTTTCTCTGTTATCCTGAGCACCTTGCACAGATCACATGCAAGCCTTAGTCTGTGTGCTCTCTGAAAACCACACTATGTAAGGAAGAACATGCAAATAAAAAAGTCATGACGAATATGGTTTATTAAGAAAAGTGTGCTTGATACTTCCTGACTCCAGCCATGCATTAGTATTTCTGCTAACAATTTGCATAATTTTCACGTATTTTGGTAAAATCCTAGAGATGAGAGAGCTGGAAGAGAAAAAAGAGCAAAGAAGCAAAGAATGGCGGGACTTGTTCTGGGAGGGTAGCAGGCAGACTATGATAGGACAGAAAAGGCACCTGGGGCTTTCATGACTAACAGGGGCAGCATAGGAGGGAGAGGTTTGCTATAAAGATAGGAGCACAAGCTGAACTTTGAAACATTTAAAAACTGGGAGAAACAGATGTTTTCGTCCTGTTAAAATTTAACAGAATGGTTCCACAAATTTACCAAATGCCTTATAGAGCATCCTAACAAATGAAAGGTATATATTAAACTCATTAAAATGGCTTTCTATGTGGTGGAGAAAATAGGACCAAAAAGGAATAACTACTATACAGGGAAGCGAGGAGTCTTGTCCAGATCACTGGTGATTGAGAGTTCTGAATTGAATATGATTAATTAACTTGACTCTCTGCACCTGGGGTTCAACAGAAACCAGTCACCACTACCACCAAAACAACAACGAAACCAAAACATACTATGTGAGTGTGCAGGTTTTTTATGGGAGCCCCTCTGTTTCATGCACTGGGGAATGATGCTTGAGGCTACAGAGTGCCTCGGATTCCCAGGTGCGGGTGTGAGTGTGTATGTGTGTGTGTGTGTGTGTGTGTGTGCTTTCCTGTGGCTAAATTGTCAACCCCGAAATGAAGCCTGAGAAAAATGCAGGCTTTTGATGGATTTCCCTGTTTTGAGTCATGATATTCACTGCCTAAACATAGCATGCCTTTTCCATAGAAGCTGCCCTTAACTTTCCTGTGGTTTTGTGTGGGAGGTGTGTGTGTGTGTGTGTGCATTGATCTTTGGAGTTTACAAATAACACAGCCTGCCCATTTAAGACCAAAACACTGTAAAGGCTGAAATGCTGCTGTAGCAAAAACCCCAGCAATAATGGGCATCCCATTAACATATAATCAGATAAGCATTTGCTACATGTTTGGAAAATGTGCCTCCTTTGCCATGGTGGATACGTTGGAACCCACCCACAATTAATAAAAGTTCCCATAAAAGGATATGGGAACTTACATGAAATTGAAGACAGAGGGAAATAAAATACTATTTTAAAAAATGTAAGTTCCCATACATTTTTCCTATACATTCCCATAGGGATGCTGATGTAGGCACTCAATCAGCAATATGGAACATTGGTTTAAAAATCAGATTTATGTTTAGTAAATCTGCCTGTATCAGTTCTCTACAACAAAGATAAGGAACAAATACAGCATATACCTTGATTGGGACAGTGAGATTGTGATATAAAAATATCTCAAATATTGGACTATATTTTCTATGTTCTATACTCTCAGCCATTTAGCTATCTATCATTTACTTCATGTTTGATAGGTTTAAGATAATACCACAAATTTGCATAGAGGTATGCATGTGTTGGTGAGTGTGCTTGGCCTCTCTGCACCTCTAGAGGACCAGAATCCCTTTCTATCTGTTCACTTACTCAGAGATCCAACAGTATAAAAGTGATGTCATCCTAAAGCTTGCCAAAGTCGGTGGTCTGTCCCTGCTGACAAGCAACAAGGCTAGGCTTGATCTGTGCTTTGTGGGTGTAGGCAGCAGCTGTGTATCATCTACCTTCACTGGAGTATTTTCTTACTGATTGCATTCCTTTATTCTTTTTTTAACTCTTTCCTCATAAGGGAGACAGAGAGAAGGAGAAAGGCAGAGAGGCAAACAGAGAGAGAGAGAAGAAGGACAGGAGAAAGAAAGAGAGAAAAGGGGGCTATCGTTAAGACCATAGACACATCACACTGCTGACAGACTAGTGGATGGTGGAGAAGGCACACTGCACTTGCAAAGCTAAAACTCACCTGCCTGCCTCACTTCTGCATATGTTCAGCTACAGCCAGCTGAGTGTGGATAGCTTGGCAAATTGCACTCTGTGCTCAAGGTAGCTTGAAAAGAGATCTCCTTTACGTGTTCCCTTCAGTGTAATGACACAGCAGCAATGAAACTTTAACAAATTCAAGGGGACCTGTGTGTGTGTGTGTGTGTGTGTGTGAGTCAGGGTATTGAGGTGGGAGGAAAATCACATCAACATAGAGGGAGTAAGTACATTCTCAAACTGTAACTTCAATAGTTTGCCCTCATTCAGTATAAAATTAAAGGGTTGGTTTGGATGTCATTTTAATCATTTTTGTTTATAAATAGGACTAGACACAACTATTCAATTTACTGAAAAGGTTCCTTATTAAAGTATGAGCAGAGAAGTTCCCATAAAGAGTTACACTTAAAGTAATATTATGCTGGGAATATAAATTAGTACAGAATAGGTTTTCTGAAAAACAATATGTCAATGGCTAGCAAAAACCTCAAAACTTTCCTTGCCCTAGAATAAAAATTTATTTCTAAAATATTACTGTAAAAATTAACTTGGTACAATGTACCCTCATTTTAACAGTACATTTTTATAAAGTCCAAAAATAGAGTAGTTAAGCAAAAGATATTATATCCATACAGTGAAATATGTAGCCTTAAACAGTCATTTGTAAAAAAGTATTTATTGTGGTGGAAATATGATCATAAAATATTGACTATCCCCTGGCCGGTGTGGCTCAGTGGATTGAGTACTGGCCTATGAACCAACGGGTAGCCAGTTTGATTCCCAGTCAGGGCACATGCCTGGGTTGCAGATCAGGTCCCCAGTAGGGGTCATGAGAGAGGCAACCACACACTGATATTCTTCTTCTCTTTCTCCCTCCCTTCCCCTCTCTAAAAATAAATAAATATAATCTTTTAAAGTAATAAAAAAAGAAATTCATAAAAAATATATATTAACCAAAAGAAGTGACCTATAAACTATTTGAGTAGCAGGTCTATTTTGTAAAATAAATGTGCAAAACATCTGTAAGGATAGTAAGGACACTCATCAAAATGTAAAATATTATTTTTCTTTTTATGCTTTTTTACATTTTCCAAATTTTTTTCCTTCATTAGACCTAATCCCATAATTGCTACTAAAAAGGCATTAATATTCAAAGGCCACTCTCTCTCTGAGTTTAGATATTTGGTTAAATTCATAGGTGGTATCCCACATGACACAGTGTGGGTTCTGGGATGGGTGCCTTCAGTGAGAAGACCCTCACAGCTGTCTCAGGCTTGCCCTCTTTTGGGATTGTGAGCGTAAAGTGATGAACTAGAATGTACCGCATTCCTAAGGAAGAATGGTTCTCCCAGGTTTGCCGTCTTATTCATTCACCCATAACCAGATGCCCACGCTATAACACAAATGGTAACAAACTATGAATTCATGAAATGAAAGGCACTATTATATTGCTGATAATGAGGGAGGGGGTCTGAGTTTAAAGTGCTTTGGCAATCCTAATTCCATATTTCCTGATTCTGATGCAACTGAAACCTCAACTTTCTCAAATTACAATGGTTTATATAAATACTTGTAGATATGCACAGAAGTATGTGATAAAACGGTGTTTTATGGTTGGAGTAAGTAGGCAGCTGGATACCACTTTGTTTGATTTGAACAGAAGAGTGGAAATTCAAACATAAACTGAAATGACTACCCCTTTGTTGAGCTATCATAGACTGTTTCCTTATCACAGTCACATGCAATCCATTGGAAAGTAGAGGCAACCCCAACACAGCACCAAACTCCATTGTAATAAGTATTGCTCCAGTGCATATCCCTTATATCAGTGTCTCTTTAGATTCAAGGTAAAGAGAACAGGGTCCTGTAGTCCACTTTCTGTTTTATCGCACAGGGTTGCCTAAGGCATATTTATAAAGCGTTCAAAAGAACACTCACACACAAAACACCTCCATGTCCTATCACTCAGGCTGGAGGGTGACTCATCTCTCCAAATCCCTACCTTACCCACTTTGACAAGCAGCTCTTCGAAACCGGAGTTTACAAATGGCATGCATCGTTCTCATGTTGCCTTATATTGGGTAGAAAAAATTGATCAGATCAGCACATTTAATGAAAAAAGGCACCAAACAGTTTTGAGAGTCTTGAACTAGATCCCATATGTTCATGTGAAAAATGAAGTAAAAATGTGTCGGTAAGATGAAGTGAAAATGTGTTTTTATAAAGCAATTTTATTCTATTTTCTTTCACTTTTGTGAACTTGGGAAATCATGTCAGAGTGCTTCCAATAAAAAGATTAAGAAAGTCAAACAAGAACCCCAATGAAACAGTGTGAAATAGTGAGATTTCAGACTTTTTCCATCACATCTCTGATTTCACATAATAAAAAGCATGACTTGGTAAAGTTAAATATCCTTGCATTGATTGTTAACTATCAGAGAAGGCTGTTAATTTAAGGTTCTATCGGATTACCAAACACTTGCAATGTTTGCTTGATTGACAATTTTACAGCTGGCATACTGAAATATATTCTGCTTAGCAACTAATGTTAAGCAGGAGAAAATTTTCCGACAATGTCACGGTTGTGAAAACAGGTGCAGTGTATCTGAAAAGTATTGTACTCTGAAAGAAAGACAAAAGTGGTCTTCAAATGAACAGCTTGAACCTCAGGCTTGTTATTCCATGAAACAATAAAATCAAACAAAACTTTCTATTTCTAAAAGTCATGTGTATTCCAACAAAAATACACTTAGCTTTCAGCAACCAGAGAAAATGCAATCGACTGAGTTAAACTAATTTTTCTTGGAAGACCGTTATTTAAGTCTAAGGATACTTATTATCATCATAATAATTTATTATATATTTTGATTCCTCTGTAATAGCAGTGGGTAAACTGGTTTATACAGTCCGTTGAAATGTTTGCTCAAACATAAACCGTAGGAAAGAATTAAGAAAAATTGGAAGACATTTTTACCATTTTTGATTTTGCAGAAACTGTATCTTAGCCTCTTTAATTTTAGACTCTTTAATGAATGAAATGAATAATGACCATATCCTCAAAGTAACTAGAAACAGGAGACTCTGGGGTTTCTCATGATGATCTCTAAGATGTATCAGAAGCCTGAGTTAGGATAAGCGACAATGTAATTCCCAGGCTTCAGATGGTGTGGAAAATGTTAGCAGTGGTTCCTGCAACTAGGCATTCAATCTATTCTTCTATTTTAACCCAAATGAAAATTATCATGCCTTACATTTTTTATTACTTTTGATTGATTCTGGCAGCAATGACTTGAAAAAAGGGTTTTTTTAGTTAAAACTATTTAAATTAAACCACAATTTAATGTAGAAATACAAAAACTCATCTTTTATTGGTTTGAAAATACTGGAAGAAATGTTTTCACCACTTAAATAGCCTTAGAGGTCATCAAATGACTATATTCCAAGTTAATCACCAATGAATAAAAAAAACTACTATTTTAACTCCCCCCTCGATATCTTCTACTGAACATTTTTCAGATTTTTTTCCCCTTGAGTTATTTGGTTCTGGCTCAAATAGTTACCAGACTGGTATAGACGCTCCCAAAGAATGATTCATTCATTTAGGAGCCTCCGTCTTCTTTCTAGGCAACCCAAGAGGAACAATTTTTTGGTCTCTTCTTCTATGCTATTCTTTTGCTCAGTGGGAACAAACTGGCCTCCGCACCTCCCAGCCCCGCCTGCCTCTTTTTAGGTCGCCCTGTTCAGTGTGGGAGCACAAAGGAGAGTGATGAGCCTGGCGTACACCTTCTCCCACTCGGAGGTGCACAGCTGGGAAGAAAGGCAGGAACGTTCTGCTCGCAGACCACACAAAGCACTCCCCACCAGGCGGCAGCTGTGACAAGCCAGCCCTTCTTCCCCCGACACCTAAGGCACATATTTCATAGTCTAAGAATAGATGTGCTTACACTGATCAAGAGAGGGGAAAGCTGACAGAATTACCCTCATATGGCTGGGGCTCAGATGCATAAAGACGTCAGGAGATCTGGTTTTAATTGAACAGCAAGCTTTCGCCATGCGGTATTCCACACACAGGGCCATTTTGCCTTATATGGCCAATAGCATATGTTTGGCAATATAAAAAACAAAACAAAACAAAACAAAACAAAAACAGTAATATGACTGCAATAAGAACTTTTCAGGATCTGTAGAAAAGAATTATAACTAGTGAATGCTATGTAGAAACATGATATTTATATTTTTGATTGCTGTACAGATTTAATATGCTGATTAAAAAATCTCTCCACAATTGACTGCTGCTTTATTCACTTGTAGAGAGGTGATTCTTTTAGAGAAAGATTTTTCTTGTGATTGATAGGTTAACAACTAATAAAATACTTTGGTGTTTTGGTTATTATTTGGCATTAGGATTACTTCTTTGAGAAAGTCTGAAGAGTAACACAAAACTGCTACAATACTTTCATTGTCATGATATCACAAAGTAAACACTGATAGCTGACTCACCATCCAACGGATGTTGAGAGATCAAAGAAGACCCATGTTGTAATTTAGCCTTAAGTGGAGTTTTGTATGGAAATAAAAATCAGGATATCAGATCAATCCTAAAGTATAATTGATTTAGTCTATTTATTCCTTTCAAGGTTTAAAATACAAAGCCTTCTTTGGCAAATTAGTCCAGATGTCAACTTAGAATAAACACCAAGTTCCATTAGGAAATGACACTTGTTTTTCACTGCTAAGAGGCCTGTACCTTCTCTTGACAACATGTGAGACCTCTGTATTTGCAAACTTCCCGCGGATGCATGGACTGACCCGAAGCTTGGTAGTTCTCTTTTGGTCTCTGTGGCCTCTTAGGAAACTGTTTTTAAGGAGAGCATATTGCAAGATAAAATTTAAATATATTCTTCATAGGATGAAAACCTCCAGTTTTATTATACATAAGAAATAGTTATGCTCTTGGAAGTAGTAGTTTATGTTTGTGCCCCGACAAGAAGTGAAGTTTATAATTGAGGCAACATCCTTTCCACCTCTGTTCTGCCTAATCCCACCTGGCCCGTGGCCATCCATCTTGCTCGGATATAAAACAGGCTACGTAAAGAGAGAAGGTGATAGTCATGCCAAGTAATTATCTTACCTATCATCTGCTTATTGTTGCCTAATTTTTTGATTAATTAAAAGCTGTATACAGTGATCATTGTGATCTAAGTCTGGATAAACTTGACATTCAGCTTCTGGGAGGATGCAAGAACATGTTTTAGGTTGTTCTCATACCAGATGTCGGGTGTTTTCCTGAGATGCTTCACTGTTGGCCCAGAAGAATTCAGGGCAACTCCAGAAAATCCCATCTCACCTAGGCGACATCTGTCAGACTGTTAACTGGGGCGAGAGGACTAGACCTATAGTTTAATTAGAAAAGATAAGTGTTCTTTACATTTTGTCACTGTTGCCTCTTTTGTCTGAGGAAGAGGCCAAGATCCTAGTTGTCAGAAGCTGCCACAGATTAGGTCATCTGATAAAAAGGCCAGTGAAACCCAGCAACAAGCAATTTTTTCCCATGTGGTTAGTGCTGAGCCGTGGGACAGCACCCAGAGCCCCAGTTATCCTGATACCACAGAAATCTCAACAGCGCCCACCTCCTCTTGCTTCCCTTGCTCTTAAGTACCTGGATTATGTTTCTGGATTCTGGTCCTGCTCAATTACTTAAATTGAATTTCTAAATTCTCCTGGATTCTTGTCTTTAAAATTCACACCTGCAGTCACTGATTCTCTGGCATCAACTCTCTTCTCACTATTTTGCCTTAGAATCCTGCCATTGGATCGTTTTCTGGCCATTTTCTCTTGAAAGTGCTATTCCTCACTGTCTGCCACCCAACCTAACACTAGGAACACTGGAGTCAGAGCCTCTGAAGGGAACTCCCACGTGGGCCAGGTCCTGGTCTGAACCCTTGGCCGGGCATTGGCACCAGGTCTCAAACCCTGCGTGGATCTCTCTGATCCAACAAAAGGAGTCTGCGCAGATGCACTGGGCCTCCAGCACAGGTCCCCTAAAGCTATATGAGTGTGTGAGTGTAAGTGTGAAGGAGGGCGGGAGTGAATGACTGTGCGTGTGTGAAAGTATGTAAACGTATGTGAGCATGTGGGTGTGTGTGCAAGTGGGAAATAACTCCGACAGGAAAACCTTTGCTGGTGGGATGCCAGAGGGTCTCTTGGCTGAGAGACGAGTGAGCCAGGTTTTAATTCTGCTTCTGCTACTATCTCACTAGACAACCTAGAGGAAGCCACTTTCTGTCTCTGGGATCTCAGTTTCTGTATGAAAAATGAGTACATGGAAGGCACAACCTCCCTGGTCTACAGAAAGTACAGTACTGCGTAATTACCGTCATGACTCTCCTCGGTCTGCCTAACTACGTATGAGAAGTTGAACATAGAGCTGGAAACAGGAGGCTACGTTCAATAAACTCAAAAGCAGGCTCAAGCTCCATTGTCACAAGGAATGGAGCCTGAAATATTACTGGCCCCACCCTGGGTGAGAAGAGGACATCCACGTGAGTGATGTCAAGAGGCACACAGAAGCTCTCTGATGTTCCTTTGCAGGTCCCTTGACCTGGAATATTTCCTTCTTAAACTCTCCTGAGACCCAGACATGGAAATAAACCCATCTTCCTCTTCTATTGATTTAAAAAATTGCCTCAACTTTTTAATACAAGGAATTGGACAAGCAGGAGACATTTCATACCATCTTAATTTGAGAGTCAGTGGAACATGCTCCTGAGTGGCCTTCATCAATTACAGCCAAGAACAGAAGCTCGACACCCCTTTCTTTCCCCACTGACTGTGTCGATGGCTTCCCTGCACTTCCACACAGAAGGGCTCAAGAAGCAACAAGCATTAGGTAATCCTCTACTTTTTGAATGCTAAAAATAAATCACAATTTAACTGCAGTGATACCTAAAGACTCAAACCCAAACCAGAGACAAATGTAAATGTCACATGTTTTTATAAGAAATAATGAATAAGTTCATATGTCTCCTTTTATCTCAGGCTGGAGGATAGGATGATCAATCTATAAGCAACGTAGAGGAAAGAGAGAAATAGATTGGCAAAGCAAATATACTGGAAAGTCATAACCCACTGTTTCCATCACATGAAATGTAGGCCTGTAAATCAAGAGAGGACCCTAGAGATGAACCAGAATAAGCTGAAGATCTAGGAGACTGAGGCCCAGAGAGGTTGAGTGGCTACCATAGGATCCAGCAGCTTAGGGCCTAGTGCCATTTCCTGTCTCTGAGATTGATGCCTTTGCCACTATTGTCTGCTCTTAGCTATCTCCTTATGCTTTAGAAAAGTCAAATATTTTCCCAGAGTTGAGTTTTAAGTAGAAATTACTGCAGTACTTTCAATGTTCCTTTCTAAAGTTCCCTCCTCGGGTCTGACATCTCTTTTCCTGGCAGGAGTTCCCACCTGCCTTCTCCTCCTGAATATAGACTTGCACGTGGATGGACACATGCTCCAGCCCCCTGATTTCCTCTTCCTCAGACTCCTTCTTCCTGAACATCTTGCTTTGCACTCTAGTGTAGTAATCCATTGTCCCCTTTTCTTTCTCTAGTCACATGGTAGCATCTTCAGTTTCTGAAGTCTCTACAGTGTTTGTCTCAGTTGTCCTCAGGACAGCAGCATCACATCACCTGGGAACTTCTTAGAAATGCAAATTCTTGCCTCAGACTAGACCTCCTGTCTCTTCAGTGCTGTGGCTTGGAATCTGTGCTCTAACAAGTCCCCCAGGGGACTCTGACCCCAAGTCTGAGAACCATTAACCTCATACATTACATGAGTTCAAGGGCAAGAGCTCTGTATAAGACTGCCTATGTTCCACATCCTCTTTTCTGTCCTTGGGATAAATTATTTAACCTCTCTGTGCCTCATAGTCTTCATCTGTGAGATGGGAGTAATAATACTTTGCCCCAGAGTATGTTGTGGAGATGAAGTAATGCAAGATATGTATAAAATGTACTTAGTACAGAGCAAAACCTGGGAAATGCTAAAAATATTAGCATTTTTTTCCTTTTTAGGACAGTTCTACCCATAACACATGAGATGTGAGTCACTTTCCATATCATTCCCTATGAAACTTGTAAACAAATATTAATCAATAGTGAAACCATATTACTTAAGAATGTTAATTACACTCTGAATCAGGTCTTGATATTATCAATTTCTATAAGATTACTTTCATGTATGCATTTAAAATAGTTACATGAATATTTAATTTGTGTATTTCAACAGATAATAAAAATGATGACTTGATACCAACTCAAAAGAATCAATTTGGAGAAAGCTATTTTATTGCCACACAGAAGTACACCCAAACACGTTTTGCAAGTTTGTTCTTGTGGTAGCTGATGCCCTTAAAGGAAAACACACAGGCGTTTGTTGCTAATAAGAAAGCGCCCTGTTCTTTTTCAGTCGAGGACAACTGTAAACTTGCTTGTGCAGAATATCCTTGTGGCATAAAGGCAAATTCAACAGAGCAACTCTTCAAATCTGAATCATGCATTTTTCTTTCATATAAATATCATTTCCTATTAACTGAAACTACTAAACATGTACTTATAATTGCTGGTGTACTTACAATCATCATAAATAAATGAGTTCAGAGTATTTTACATATAAAATAATCCCCATGAATATATTTCCAAAAATACAGTTAAAGTTGTGGAATCCCTTTATGTATAAGGTGTCCTTACCTAATGTTAAAGTATAGTTTGCTTTCCTCCCATGCAGATTTCAAACCCTTTAAATATAACATTATTCTTTTAATAAAAATAAAAATACTAGACACATTATTGTTCTCACACCAATGAGGAGTGGCATTAATTAGCAGAGAGTTTTATTTGTGATATCCACATTTTAAATTAGCTATTATTTTTCCATGATGACCATATTGTCAATGAATACTGCAATGTTAGCTGTAGTAAAATTGGATACTGCAAAGTTCATGTTACTTGGAACTTCTGTACAGTATACGGTCCTGGTGAAATGGCTCAGACGAATAGTAAAAACAAAAGGCCCGCCCAGAAAGGGCCTTTTTAAGGGCAGGCCAAAAACTGTGTGCATGTAGCATTTTTTTGGCAAGTCAGTGGTAGAGTCCTGAGCTGTGAATATCTTGGACGTAAGGTTATGCAACTGTGGTTACGGAGACACGGTGGTTGTTAATGTAATTCCTAGCTGACCCAATTTTCATTCACAGGAACTAGGCTGTGGGGCGGTCATCAGGAGACCACTTTGACTGTTTTAAAAGCAATTCTCTTGCCATTTATGATATTGAAAATTTCACTAAAAGACTGATAAATTCTATAAAACAAAGGGCTTGAAAAAGTAGAAAAATATATAGGTAAAGTTCTACTGTGCATCAGCAAAGGTTCCTATGCAGCAGCTAAGGACAAGAAGTCGTACGACAAGAAAATAAACATAAAGGCGTGGAGGCACAGAAAAACAAGCCAAAAACCAGACGCGAATGGGAGCTGCTCCATTAGGAGGACACAGTTGCGGGCACAGTTCTCGGAGCTCTTTCTAGGGCGTCACAATTTTGGCTCTGAAATAATGCTGCTGAGTGCGAGGCAGGACATCTGGAAACCAGAGATCCTCCTTCGGGTCCCAAGACACTAAGATGTCCACAGTTCTCTTTGGGGTTAACTATTGCTAATTTTAGTAATAATCATTTTGGAATAAGGAATCTATTCTTGAGTTCCCATCGTGAAATCAATCCTTTTAAAAAATAACAGAGTCTCTGTTAAGATTGGAACACTGAGAGGATAATGGAATCAAAAGAGCTAAAAGAGCTCTGTTACAAAGGAGTAAGTTTATAAAAACAAGCAGTGCCAGACGGTCTTGATAGAGTTGTCAAGAGAATGAAAAACTTAGCACAATGAATGTACCTTAACCCATATTTATTTGTGTTTTTGTAATGCATTTGATACAGTATCTCAATAAATCTTGTTTGCCAACCTAATTAGCATCGGCTTTGCTGTGTGCTCTGTCCCAGGGACTGAGAGCTGGCTGGAGGGCTGGTCCTAATGACTCCGGGCAATGTGTTGACTATAGGATCAGCATGAGGTCTGGCTTTGTTTAATGTTCTTTTTAATGATCTGGAAGAAAGAGAAAATAATTCTTGAATCAAATAATATTTTAATGACAGACGCAGGGGCAAACTGGAGAACACAGTGAAGGAGAAGTGTATGTGCCGGCTCCAGGCTCATGACTGATATGAAGGAGACCAGTCACTTCATGGTTCTGGGTCTGTTTCCCCACGTGGAAAATGGAGATAATGGCACTCTTGTGAGAAAGCAAAAGATAAGATTTATGATTTCAAATACAAAGTATGATAACACTCTCTTTGACAATATTTGTTGCTTATCTACTGGTTACAATACATGTTAGGAGTTACTTTAATATGACCAGATATAGGGTAAGGTCAGTGGCAGAGAGAAACTGAACAACATTGTCAAGAGACAATGTTTGGAGAACTAATGGCTAAAGCACCCTGAAAAAACACCTCTTCGTAAATAGGTGCAGAAGTTTAGAGGGAGGAGTAAGCTGAAGAACAGCCACAGAATCAGTTGTTGGCAAACTAGAGGGGAGGGTAAAGGATGAAGTGGGAAAGGATACAGCAGGCTTACTGTGTTCAGAGTGGGGAAGGGGAGGAGGAAGGGACCCCAGGGAGGCTTCCCACGTGGTCCACCTTTTTTCCCTTCCGGTCTACATAGAGGATGTGTTTACACTCAAGTACTTGTTCATTGACATTTAAATGTAAAGGTAGAAGCCAGTAGGTAAAGCCTACTGGCTTTAGGTAGAGCCTTCAAAGAAATTATCTTTGTAGAGTCACTTCTGGTCTGGGGTACTTGTCCTGTTAGGAACATTTTTCTCTGTTTACACAGGGACAGCTAGCTGGAGGTGGGGTGAGTGGTGGTGCTCATTTACATAAACAAGGCTTGAAATGATTTATCAACATTTTTTACTGAAATATGATTATCAAACATACCAGAAGTCTTGCAACAGCTGAAGTGCCTGTTCTTTTCACGAGGGAAGAATTAACTCTAGAAGATTACTAGTACTTGCTCCATAAAGCAGGGCTGCTCACACTACTAGCCTGGTCCTAAGTATTTTCCAGGAGTGCTTCTTTAAAATATAGGTCTCTGTGTCTTAGCCCAGATCTGCCAAATCAGAATCTCCAAAGCGGCCAAAGCAGTTGTTATGATCAGGTGAGTGGGAGAAATCCCAAGGTCAAGGAAAGAGAACCGGATTGTTCAAGAGAGCTGTCTAATCAATCTGCGATCATCTGATAAGACTAGGTCTACAAAACTGTGTTCCTCCCAAGCTGACCCAGAATATGTATGTGGACTTACTAGCTTTTTTCTAGAATAGAGCCAAAGATTGCACAGAAAATAGACTAGCCCGTTGTTTTTTCAATTTTCCTTACTGATCAACAAGGTCCATGTTAATCCTCAGGGACCTCATTTTACAGTTTCTAAGGATACGGCTTATTTTCACATTACTTACTTTTAATTCTTTTATCCTTTATATCCTGCCTGTTTTGAAAAAACAGTTTGAAAATGGTATTTCAAATTGTGTTGTTAGTGCAGGCTGACAAAATAAACCTGTAGAGAGCCTGATGTGACTGAAGGGACTTCCTGTTGTCTTATCACTAACATTCTTACAGAATGGAGGCTGAACTTCTCCCCTGCCCCCTTGGAACCATTGGAGGGAGACGAAGAAAGCTTCCCCAGCCAGGGGATCCCGTTTACCTGTGGATCCTTTTCTGGTGGTACCGAGGCTGGTCAAACCCCAGGCCCACTTCTGATGCCATACCCTTGGATCTCTGTCCATGTCATTTTGAGAAATAGAGATTTCAAGGTAAATTTGATGTTTAGAAAACATAAGACACAACTTTAAAAAAGCCTATGTGAAAGGGTGGTTTGGAGGAGAAGACCTCAGAAAAATATTCAGGGAAAAAACTCACCGAGGAAGAATAAAAGTTATGCTATGGAATAACCCAGAAAAGAACTGAGAGCCTTAGAGACCACTATTAAATAAGTTATAAAATGATGAAAACATTTTTGATAAACACATCTACTATCAGTGATCATTTGTGGTCAAATTCTACTTTGACTAAATATTATTGTGGTTGTTTTAAAAGATATTTTGGGGTGCATTTTGTGTCTGAGGTAAATTTTGCTGTTTCAATCTATTTTCTCAAAGTGTATGTAACATTTTCCTCTTCCTTTCCTGATAGGCTGTGGCTTACACATCTTGAACATTCTTTCTTCTTTTTAAATTTGAAACAGCAAAAAAAATGCCCTTAAAGAGAATTCAGTTTGTGTTGCATATTGCACTTGGTAAGTTCTGTCTTGATGACATTGGCAGAAACATGCTATTTCCACTCAATTGAATTTGGGTGGCAGATATTTGGGGACACTAAACTGGTATCTTTTGGGAAGACCTTCTCCACTTCCTTTTCTCCATAAACAATCTGCACTCGTGAATTCTGCACTCATACATCTCTCGGTTCCAAAGGAGCCTTGGCCAAAAATCTCTGACAGGCCTTGCATCTTCAGCAGCGATGCCCTCAGCTCAGTGCATCCCTGCTTGTGGAAGGGGCTGTGAGAGTGGGATTTGTTTTCTTATGATAAAGATAGTTGTTTCTACTTCTTTAAGAGTCCAGCTACCCTCTAACAAAACATTTAAAATAGAAATTATTCTGAATAATCTCACCTTTCAATTTTAGCTCTTTCCCCTACTAGCAGTGTAGATTGCTAATACCTTTCAAGTCCTAACTTTCTCATCCCTGAAATGGGGACATTACCCAGAGTTTGCAGTGGAAGGAAGGAGCTGGTGAGTCTAATACACCCGGCACAGCGCCAGACACATGACAGAAACTTAAGAAATGGTAACAGTTACTATTTATGTAATAAATAGCAATATTTATGATAACAGTAATATTTGTGATAGAAATATTCTATTTTCATGAGTTCTTTTTAGCTTTATCCATGGTATTTGCTTTTATTCTATATTTCCCTCAGGTTTTTAAAAAGTTTTAACCTTTTTATATTGATCATTCACCTTTTCTGTGTCTTTTTTAAAGAAAACCAAACATATTTAAGTGCTTTTTGTGTTTAAATTTTTATGATTATTTAATTAGGTTTTAAAATATTTTATTAATTCTCTTAAAATTTTTATTTTCCATTTATTATTATTCTACTTTAATTTTTATTTTCCTATTCTATTTATATATACATGTATGAGTACATAAACCTATTTATTTATTTTATGACTTGGTTTTTATAATAAAGGCTCATGAGAAAGCAAGGCCCCAGGAATGGCGATAGCTTTTCTTATGACAAAAGGTTGGTGGCAGCCTTTTATCCGCCTGCTCCTTCAATTGTGTTTAACAAAACTTTTAGCTCGTGTGAGGAAGGAAGCACAATCTTGAGAGGCTTGAGGCAGCCCTGAGTTAACCCTCCCCGTGATTAAGATTTGCTTAATGCATTTGGAACCCTAAATTTTCACCCCTGCAGCATAGTCTCCTAACAATCATTAGTGACACCAGTATTTTTACTTTCTAGTGCTGTTTTTGCTGTTATTAATGCAGTTTCTGGCAACAACAGTAATTAAACACATATTTGGAGAAGTGATACAAACAATTCATTTATGTTTTCTTACTCTTTAATTAGAAATTAAATAGTGACCTATCCATTAATCTGCCTAGCCAACAAGTTACTCACTGCCTGCTTTGCTGAAGGGTTGGTTCTCACACTAGTGAGCATGTCCTGTAGTTGCGTATTTCTGCACTGACCTAGGTGTAGCACTAGCCACACAGTTCAGATGAAATATGGGGTCACTGAGGAACTGAATTTTAAATTTTATTTAATTTTAACTACTTAGATTTTAGTCCTAAAGTAGTATAAAAGAATTTCCCATTAAGCACAATTTTATTGTATGGACAATATCCCATTAATGATTTTCATATTGATTACATGTGGAAATGATAATATTTTAGTTATCCTAGGTTAATTTAAAGTATATTATTAAAATGAATTTCTTTTTACCTCTTTTTAATGTGGCTTTCATTGTATTTGATTGGCTAGTGTTGGCATAGGAAACCTACATCCATCAAACAAGGAGCAGGTACAAAGTAGTATTGAAATAACATGTAAACAAGAATAATTGGTTAATAGAGATTTTAGAAACATACAAAAAGAAAATTAATCAAGATTCATAAAGAGTTAGAAAGGAATCACCTACAGACATGTCTTTGTTTGAACTTGAGAATTGGAAAGAATGTCTGCAGAGTAGAGGAAAAGCAATGACCCGAATACCAGGTACACTAGAAAGACTGACTTAGTTGAGATGAATTAGTATTGAGAATGCACATCATAAATAAAAGAGTGAAGAGTTAAAGATTCTTCTCTAAACTCCCACCATGTATCAAAAACTCTTTATTCAGTCAACCTTCAACAAGAATTTGTTTTATGCCTACGGTGTGTTAGCATTGTTCTAATGTAGATGTTGAAGGCACAGAAGACGAATTCTTACTCTAATTCCATTCTGGTTGCACATGCTCTCAGATAATAGACAATTTATACATAAATGGACAAGAGAAAGGACACTCAGATATTTATAGTACTAGAAAGAAAGATGATGATAGGTAGGATTTAAAGAAAGTCACCCCCAGCTAATTTAGATGGAACCCCAAAGGATGGCCTTAAGGAGAAAATGACGTGGGAGCTGAAAATTAGAAAGTAAGAAGTTATCAGCCAAACCAATATCTGTTCAGCAGATAATAGACAAATAGATAGGCCAGAGGATGACTGAGACTGGTGTGTTACAGAAACAGAAAGACTGAAATAGGCAGAAACCAGATCATATCTGACCTTAGAAGCCAAAATATCAATTCTTGATTTGTTCCATTCGCAAAGAAAAATTGAAGAGTCCTGATCAGAAGTGGAACAGGCACTGACTTCCTACTGCCCTGCAGCAAAGATTGTTGAACACAATAGGAGAACACTCCTCCCACATCCATGAACTGGAAGTCACACCTCCTTCCTTTTTGTTCCTATACAACATTATCTATGCATCTCCCAGTGCACTTCTCCTTTCCTGTCTTCTATTCTGATTATCACTTCAAGCTGTAGCTCCACTATCTGGGAAGAATTCATCTTTGCCACTCACATAGTCTGAGCACAGTGTTTTAGACATAATAAGCCTCCCATGAATATTTATAAAATAAATGAATCATAGAGTGGATAATAGTTCAAACTCTGCTTTACTACTTTCAATGACAAAGGGAACATAGTTTCACAAAAGCAACCCTTTCCATTCTTAGATGTTTTTAATAATTAAAAAATGTTTTAGAATGGTTAAGAAATGAATATTTTTTAAATTTTTACTTATTCATTTTTTATTCTTTTATTTGTCTGTGGAAGAGCAGAGAAGAAATACATTTTTCTTCCAAAAGGTTGTTCTTTAACTATTGCTGACAGTGATTATTTTCACAAATGTTTTATTTTTGCCATTTCAAAACTTTTCAATATTTTTAGACACACTTTTATTTATTTGTTCTTCTCATCACTTCTTTAGTTCACACGTTAGTTTATCAGAACCCCCTTAAAATATGATGCCCCGAATTGAATGTAATATACCACATGGACCAGAAGAGTCAGAGTATATTGAAGGTATTACTAACTTTGGTGGAGGTTCGTACTTGAATGTATGCTGAACATTTTAAATAGCTTCATCAAAATATTCGTTCATATTGAAATGTATAATCATATTATTAAGGTGTGTCAACGGTTGAAGGTGATGAATGGGTTTTTATGACTCATTGCCCTGGATTTGTCAGTGGTTTGTTGAAGTAACTGTAATTGGTAGGGTAGAGCCATAAAACAACTCATAGAGCCCACTGATAGTGTGCTTTGAGTTTAGGTTAATAAATGAGTGCAAGATTGGTAATGAGCCTCACCTTTCTAAATCACAGATATGTGAGGAAGATTTTCTAAGATGGCAGTCTAGGTAAACGTGCTTCACCACTGTGCACAATCACATCAAAATTACAACTAAACTATAAATCAACCATCACTCAGAACCACCAGAAATTGAGCTGAATGGAAGTCCTATAACTATGGAATTAAAGAAGGAACCTCATTCATCTGGACTGGTAGGAGGGTTGAATACACGGAGATGCCAGGATGTGAATGATGCTGGTTCTACACCTACATGTGGTGGATAAAAATGGAGAGGGATATATTGGGAGTAAGGGGTTTAAGCACAATGCCAGGTCCCCCAGCTCAGAGTTCCAGTGAGAGGAATATGAGTCCCCATAACTTCTGTAAAAGCCAGTGGGGATTGTCAGTGGAAGAAACTGCTGGATCCCCAAGTAGTTCCCTTTAAATGGCATGCACATGGACTTACTCAAACTCATTCCCTCTGAGTTCGAGCACCAGGGTAGCAGCTTGAAAGGTACCAGTAGCATATGGGGAGGAACTGAAATATCTAGCATCAGGGTGAGAGCTAGGTGACAGCTTTCTCCCAGACAGAACTGCTGGTAGAACTGACAGAGGCCATTATTATTTTTTCTGAGCCCTCCTCTCCACAGAGGCACAGGGGATGGGCACTATGTTCGAGACTCCATTAACTTGGCTGCACCATTTGCCTTGACCTGGTGATTCCTTAAGTCTCTGTCCCACCAAATTTATAAGCCCAACTAAGCTATTAACAGTGGCTTTTCCATATGAATTGCTTATATTGTCTCATGCTTCAGATCTTTCTAAATCTTCTCATAGAAGCAGCAGCTGGAATGAATGAGAACCTGTACCTCTTGCTAAGTGGCCCCAGGAATGGCACCAAAAGCTTTTGGCCTTTGTTCACAGGCTGGCCATGATTTGGTACCTTCAAGCCCAGCACAAGTAGTAGCCATCAACAGATCATGTATAGATTACACCATGTAGTCCCAGAAAGAACACAGGCAATGACTGATGGTGGCCTACACATCCTGGGAAACCCCAAAGCCTGTGCACCCGGACCACATCAGGGCACCATCACTCAACCACCTCCACAAGTGACACACTCAAGGGGTGGACACAGCAGTCACCAGAGCCTTGAGGAGTAAGTACTTCTCTATGGAGTGAGCCCCACCACAGCTTATCCTCCATGGAGGGTGGAGGTTGGTGGTCTGTGGTCACAGCAAGTGTTTGCAGCTGACTGGCCTTAGTAAATTGCTTCCACTGATGTGCCAAGAGCAATCAAGGCTCAACTACAGGAGAAGGGTGTACTTAGTCCACACGGAGGGTGCATCTTTAATACTCAACTTGGGTGATAAGGAGGCTGTGCCACTGGACTCTATGGGACACCTACTACCTTAGGATAACTATCAAGACAGGGAGTCATAGCAGCTCTACATAATACCAAAAACAAACAAATAAACAAACAACCCCTTCTCCAAAACCATACAGGGAGGCTGCCAAAATGAGGAGACAAGGAATCATGGCCCAAATGAAAGAACAGAACAAAACTCCAGAAAAACAGCTAAACAAAATGCAGATAAGCAAACTATCAGGTGCAGATTTCAAAACAGTGGTTACAAGGATGATCAAGGATGATCGAACTTAGTGAGAGTCTCAACAGCATAAAAAAGAGCCAGTCAGAAATGAATGATACACTATTTTGAAATAAAGAACAATTTACAAGGAACCAACAATGAAGTGAATGAAGTTGAGAATCAAAACAATGATTTGGAACATAAGGAAAAAAACACAACCAATTAAAATAACAAGAAGATAAAGTGTCCAAAAAAATGAAGACATTGTAAGCAGCCTCTGGGACAACTTTATGCAAACCAACATTTACATCATGGAGATATCAGAAGGAGAAGAGAAATAACAAGAATTGGAAGTCCATTTGAAAAAATAATGAAATAAAACTTCCCAATTTGGTGAGGGAAATAGACATACAAGTCCAGGAACACAGAGAGTCCCAAACAAGATGGATGCAAAGAGGCCCACACCAAGACACATCACAATTAAAATGCCAAACTATTTTTAGTTTAAAGATAAAGAGAGACTCTTAAAAGAAGCAAGAAAAAAGTGCTTAGTTACCTACGAGGGAGCCCTCATAAGACTGTTAGCTGATTTCTCAAAAGAAACAACAGGCTAGAAGGAATTGGCAAGAAATATTCAAAGTGATAAAAAGCAAGGATTTGCTTATCAGTGAGATGCATACTAAAACCACAATGAGATACCACTTCACACCAGTCAGAATGGCCATATCATAAACAAATCAACAAACAACAAGTGCTGGAGAGGATGTGAGAACAGGGAGCCCTAGTGCACTGTTGGTGGGAATGCAGACTGGTGCAGCCACTGTGGAAAACAGTATGGAATTTTTTTCTCAGAAAACTAGAAATGGAACTGCCTTTTGACCCAGCATTACCACTGCTGGAACTATGCCCTAAGAACCCTGAAACACTGATTCTAAAGAACCTATGCACCCCAATGTTCATAGCAGCATAACTTACAATAGCCAAGTGCTGGAAGTAACCTAAGTACCCACCAGTAAATGAGTGGATCAAAAGACTGTGGTACATTTACACAATGGAACACTACACAGCAGAAAGAAAGAAGGAGGCCCCACCCTTTGTTACAATATAGATGAACTGGAGAACATTATGCTAAGTGAAATAAGCCAGATGGTGAAAGAAAAATACCAATGAATTTCACCTATAATTGGAACCTAATCAACAAAACAAATGAGCAAGCAAAATATAACCAGAGGCATTGAAATTAAGAATAAATTGACAGTAACCAGAGGGTAGGTGGGAAGGGGTAATGGGGGGAAAAAAAGGAAGGGTTTTCAGGAACATGTATAAAGGACACATGGACAAAACCAAAGGGGGGTAGGATCAAGGGTGGAACGTGGGGATGGCTGGGATGGTGGGGGGAAAATGGAGATAACTGTGCTTGAACAACAATAAAAACATGAAAAAAAGAGAAAAAAGAAATCAAAGATTTACAATTGAGATTATTCTACCCATCAAGGCTATCATTTAGAATTGAAGGCCAGATGAAATGTCTCTTAGACAAGGTAAAGCTAAAGGAGTTCATCATCACCAAGCTATTATATGAAATGTTAAAGAGACTTATTTAAGAAAAAAGAAGATCAAAACTATGAACATTAAAAGGGCAATAAATTCATAACTATCAACAAGTGAACATAAAAAAACTCAAGAAAAACACAATATAGAAACAGAATCATAGATACGGAGGACACTGGAATGGTGGCCAGTTGGAAGGGGAATCTGGGAGAATGGGGGAAAAGATGAAGGGATTAAGGGTACAAATTGGTAGTTGCAGAACAGTTATGGGAATGTAATGTACAGTAAAAGAAAGAAGTAGCCAATGAACTTTGATGCATGACCCGTGGACATGAAGAAAAATATGAGGATTGTCTGAAAGAGTGTGGGGTGCTGGTTGGAAGCGGCAAAGGGGGAAAATTGGGACAATTCTAATAGCATAATCAATAAAATATAACTTAAAAATAAAAAATCACAGGCATGCATTTAGTAGGTGTCTTATTCTCTTAATACTCTATTTCTCATATTAAGCTTTGCGAACTACTAAATGTTAGATAGCTTACACAGTGTGGGCCAAGTCTGGAGAGAATGAAATTTTATAGAGAAGAGAGCTATTTGAAACAGAAATCTCTTCTTCACAACGTGTCTCATAGATAGGTATTAATTGCATTCTCCTTCAGAGTTGGCTTAGGTCACAGAATTGTAATGTTGGACGTAATTATAAAGACCATCTTCCAACCTATTTAGGAATCTTTTATCCAACTGTGGGAAATTAGATCCATTTCAATTGATTAGTTTAACAATAAAGGAGGAAGAGAAAAATGAATAAAATCTGTGTTGCTCGTTGAATTGAGCATGACTATCAACACATTGCCTGGCTCACTTGCACTGACCCTTATAGCACCCATAACTCTCCTCTGCCTTCATCTGCTTATCTTCTTCATATTCTTTCTTTTCCCTAATGGCTTCTACTCTTTTAAAAATGTATCTTTAATTTCTATTTAAATCATCTTGAATCTTTTTTGGAACAAGACATGTTATATTTCCAATAGGTCATGAGGTCCACAGGTAACTTAAGGTTTTTTCTCTATCTGTATAGAGAAAAAATGCACACAGCAGTGTTCCATTAACCTAGAAACTTCTAGGTGATCAAACTCCTAGTTTGATCTAGAATTATGCTATTTACTTTGCCTGTTTTGGGAGAAATAGGTCATTCTGCTGATTTGAAAACAAGAATTATTAGCAGTTTGCTCATTTTGTCTCAGTTCCATCTTCAGTGACTATAAATTGGTCATTGCTAAATTTTTTGATTGGCATGCTTTTATTATCAATTAGTTATATCTCATGGTTTCACTGACTAGATTATTGCATATAATAATCTCTAAATGCATCCCCCAAATCAATCTTTAGCCATATTAAAGTATAGGTTTCTATGTTAAAAACAAGTAAAATTTTGACAGGAAAATCAACATTCTCAGATACTTCTAATTATTTTAGTATACCCACAATTAAAAAATAGAAACTGTTATTGAGGAAATATGCCAATGAAAATTTTAAACATTTAAACATAAACACTGTGTTTATCCCTTTATGCCTATAAATAGTCTGAAGATATACTTTTCTGCAAAAATATTAAGTACAAATTATTTTCTTAGTGAAAATGGGGACCCAAAACTGCTGTTAAATAACCAGACAAATCAAGTTAAAGATTCTAAGTATAGTGTAGTGGTTGTGGCCAACCAAGGCCAGAATTAATTAATCAAATATAAAACAACAACTAGGATGAATGACTCAAATACAAAATAACCTATTAAAGGCATCTCAGAACTTCTGAAGCAAGAAGACAAGAGTTAATATTCTGATTTAAAATGGAGAATATGTAATAACTTTTGTATTTGACTATCCCTAACAGAGGCAAGAAAAGAAAGATTAAAATAATTGGATGAAGTGGAGAATAAATAAAATGGAAGACATAAACACAATCATGATGAAATTTTGTTACATGTAAATGGACTCAGACCACCAAGTAGAAGACTAAGATTATCAGATTAGTTAAAAATCAATAAAACAACTATCTGCTTCTTATAAATATGAAGCAAAAAAAATAAATGACTTTTGCAATCATTACTAAAAATGTTATAGTAGTAAGGCAAAGTAGGCATTCATACAAATTAATTTGTAGCGATAAAGTGAGACATTCACTAGTTGCAAACAGGGGTCAAACCACCACATAGGATGAAGCCCTAATCTCACAATCTGACAGACACACAGCATTTTACAATAGACACGAGAAATGGAACTTTTGTTACAAAGCAAATGTCATATTCACATGTTCAGGTCTATGTTCTCTCTCATAGCTGAGAACTGCTATGCTCTCTGTGGTTAAATATAATATTTTTGAGTTTACATCTCAAACTATGAAGATCTTAAATATGAACAGTATAGAATGATTTCTGGAAGGACTTGTAGTGTATAGTGGATATGGCCCATTAGGATTAGGCTACTGCCTTGAAGTAGTTAACTACCATTTTTAAAAACTGCATGTTTATTATACCATAGTTCAGATATGCATAGTTTAAAGATGAACAGTTGTGTGTAGCTTATGATGAAAAAATGCTCCACTTCTTTTTTCTTCTTCACTGCACCAACCATTTAAATTTTTTTAGGGGCTTACTGCATTTTTTATTTAGCTTTTATTATGGTTTTCAATGACATATTTTCTTTGTTTATATATTAAAAATTGCAAATACATTTGAGCTCCAGTACATTCTTCTCTAAACCCATTCTCCTCCCTCCTTCTCCAGAGTTAACTACCACCATCTATTATACGTTCATTTTCCTGCAAATTTTTATGATTTTGCTTTATAGCTATATATTTCATAAAGAAAATACATTATAGGTTTATAAGAGTTCAATATCATTTATAAAAGCATTGCAATTCTGTGATATAGCATTTTATAGCCTTATTTCCACCTTTATAGAAATATATTGAAATACAGCATAATATAAGTTTAAAGGGTACAATGTATCAATTCAATATACTTATGTATTTCAAAATGATTACTATTATAGCTTTAGCTAGCATCTCTACCACATCACATAATTACTTTCCCCATGTGGTAATGAGAACATTTAACACTTACTTTGCAACTTTCAAGTATATTATACAGTGGTAGCTGAAACCCTTGTGTAGTACATAGAGCTCCAGAATTTACTAATCTTATGACTGAAAGTTTGTGTCATTTGACCAACATCTCCCCATTTTCTCCCAGGACCCAGAAGCAATCAGTTTGCTCTCCATGAGTTAGGGATTTTTGGATTCCACATAGAAGTGAGTTCATATAATATTTCTCTTTTTCTCTGACTTATTTCACTTAGCGTAATGCCCTCAGGATTCATCCAAATTGTGAAAAAATTGTAGAATTTCCTTCTTTCTTATGGCTGAAATACATATATAATATCTTGGCTATTGTGAACAACACTTCAAAAAACATGGTAGTATAGATACCTGTTTGAGGTCTTGCTTTCATTTCCTTTGGATATATGTCCAGAGGCAGGATTGCTGGCTCATATAGCAGTTCTATTTTTAATTTTTAAAGGAATCTCTGTACTAGTTTCCGTGGTGGCTGCATCAATTTACATTCCCACCAACAGTTCACAAAGGTTCCATTTTCTCCACATCCACACCAACACTTGCTGTCTCTTGATTTTTCGGTAATAGCCATTCTAATAGATGTGAAGTGATACAGCATTGTAGTTTTGATTTGCATTTCCCTGATGATTAGTGATGTTGGGTAACTTTCATGTGCCTCTTGGCCATCTGTACATCTTTTGGAAGAATGTTTATTCAGTTCCTATGCCCATGTTTTCATCAAATGCTTTTTTTGGCTATCACCTTGTATAAGCTCTTTATATATTTTAGATACTAACTTCTTATCAGATATATGATTTGCAAATATTTTCTCCTATTCCATACATTGCCTTTCATTTGTTGTTTTTCAATTAAAAATGAGCAGAGAAACTAAAAGCTTTTCAGTTTGATGTAGTCCGACATGTTTATTTTGCTTTTGTTGCCTTTGTTTTTAATGTCATTAATTGCAGGAAAATAAGAAAAAGCCCAAATTTCAAATGCTTTCTTCGTTACTTTTGCCTTTGTGGAAGAGAACTTGATTTTTTTCACATCAACTACTTGGATAAACTTGAATAAATTAGGGATTTTTCCAGGACAGCATCATACGTATGTGTGTACATATATTTGCTACTGATTTGCAATACCAGTCACTGTAAAAAATTGTTATCAAAATTTATGTTTGGTTATGCTGTCAGATGTGTTCCACTACATTTTAAAAAGAAAAAGTCCTGGAAACAATTTCAGAACAAACTGTATGTTATGAATGCTATTAACAATGGTGAGAATATAAACCTGAAATGTGAAGACACGGTTTTTCGTTTTACGGTCAAAGTGTCAAATTCCGTGGTGCTTCACCAGATGAACATGAATCCCATCACCACATACATTAAAGAGCAGAGATTCTTCCTGCTAGCACATTAGCACCTTCGAAGGCACAGTGAAGGCTTTGTGCTGTTTATCTGTGGGAGACCCTCTCTTCACAGACATGGAGCCCAAAATGTGGTTCCCTTGGGTTTTGAAAAAGATGGTGTCTCCCTGAATAGTCGGGCACACAGTCATGGGAGCTTTAGCTTAGACTGACTCTGGCTGAAGGACAGATTTTCGCTGGTGCAAGATGGATTTACACAACCTGCTCTGTATCACAAACTCGGAAAGCTGTTTGAGATGCACAGGTTGACATTCTGCCTAGCTCTTATTTCCAGCTTTGATGGAAAACATGACATGCAAAGCAGTGCTGTTTTTATCGACCGGATTGAGATTTTCCATTCTTTCTCTCCTCCCTTTTCCCTTCCAAGGGTGAATCTGTTCCCTTTCACAGGGATTTATATTGTTACATCATCTGCAGTACTGCTTTGCAGAGACTTCTGTACAAGCAAAGTTTTATTTTGACTATCTCGAGATGATAAATTGGCTCTTGTGGAATTCAGAGGATCTAATTTAATATCCAGGGAGCCCTAGCCAAGCTGCAACAGCTTCATGGATTTCATGTGGAGCTGTTTCAAACTGTCTTTTAAACTAGGACACTGAGCTCTTTGTGAAGGCATTAATGTAGAAAAGTTTATTTATCATACTAATTTTGTTCATAAATTCTGATTCCTACCTGAAAAATACTGAGAGGATGTCTATTCAAAGGCACAGACATTTTTTAGAATAGACTTTCATAGTTTTTTCTCAAACTTCCAATAACTGGTAGAATTCATAAATGCCTTGTATACCCATCTCTGAAGCTTAAATTACTTAATGTTCTGACTCCAGGGTTGTCAGATCAAGTGTAGAAATCACAGTTATATTTTAATTTCAGATAAATAATGAATACTTTTTTAGTATGTCTCAAACATTACATTTTTATCTGTGAAATCTAGGAACTCTAGTCTCTGACACTATTTTAATGAAAGACAGTTTGGGTGTCCAATGGCTCAAATACCTATTGACCTTCAATCTAAGACTGAGAAGGTTTTTGGTATAATAAGACCTTCTTAGTTTGCTCTTCGGACGAACAAAAATCTTAAGTTTTCTTTATGTCTCAAGAGAAACTTTAAAACTTTGGTCAGGTCTTTTATTTTGTTTGCTTTGCACTTTAATGCTCGAAATCTACATTTTCTTCAGCACTGCACGCTAGTAGTTTATGGGGCTATCATAAAGAAATATAGGCAAAGGTTGTTTATAGGCAATTTGGTGCACGTTCAAATTCTGCCAGGTTTATGAAATCGGCTCCCCTGTTAGCACATACCTTTTCCCTTCCTATGATGGTAAGAGAAGTTGTTATTGTTATTGTTACTGAGAAGATAACCTAGTACACAGACTTGGAATAAATGAATCTGGGTTTTAATTCCAGCTATAACATATTGTACCTGTGTAACATTGAAGGAGTTACTAAGCTCTCTATGCATCTGTTTCCCCCGTTAAAGAAGAGTAATAACGCACCCACCTTAGAGGTCTGCTGTGAGGATTTACTGTGTTAATGTAAACAAAGCTCATAGGCCGGTGGGCCACATATAGTCCCTGCTACAAAAGTGCTTGCTGCTGCTATTTTCTGTTTGCTTTCTATGTGCAGTTAACATGTCAGTTTTTACAAATATTGCCACATTTACTATTTATAACAATCGTCTAAAGTCAATTTTATTAATGTGTTTAATAATGCTATGTAATTTGCCTAGTTAATAGAGTTGGGAATCAAGCCTAGGGCTTTTAATCAACACACACACACATACACTGGACATTCTCTCAGGATCTGAGTGGCTTTTCTGTGGAACGTGTTCTATAACTACCTACCTAAATCTATGTAATGAAACCCATAAGCTCATTTAAAAGGGAATAGTGTTCACTAATTCTGCTTCCCCTTTCTCCCTTTTGTCAAGGGCAGGTTCATGAAATTGCAGGATTGCACAATCTATCTTTTAATGTACTCATTACTTTCGCTGGTTGTATTCATTAAGTAATAACATTTGCAATTGTGTTGCAAATGTGCTAAGATGTCTCCTGATTATGAACGATCCTTATTGGTTCCTCTTTGACTATGTCCCAATCTACATCTCCATCCATGGACACACACTCACAAGCATGGAAGCACAAAATGCACATACAAACTCCATGTTCAACGTTGTGTGAAATGGATTGCAACCTATCTGACGATATCCTAGATTTCACGAAAACAACAAGAGAGAATTGTCCATCCTCATGTTGATGGTGAAGTGATGACAAATGCAGAGAGAACATGATGAAATTCAGTAAACAGAGATAGCCAAACAGGAGGAGTGGTACATCAGTCAAATTAAAATAAAAAAGTCATTAAAACTGCAACCACATTGAAGGGCATCGAAGGCTAGTTTTTACAGGGATATTTTCATCGAAGAAACACATTGTAACAATGGGCACATTTGAAAACAGAACAACTAAAATAATCCAAGTTTCTCAAAATACAGTGAGAAATACATGTAATCCTTAATGATATTTGCTGAAGAATAGTTCCTCTCATCTCCACTTATTTGACCTCTTATAGATGTTTCCATTGTTTCTCTTTCCCTCAAATTAACAGGATTCTCTCCTCCCTGCTCTCAATAAACACACCCCTCCCAACCTTCTCCCTGGCCCTTTACATTTCTTCTCCTTCCCCTTTTCTGCAGCTTTTCTTCCTTTATATCTCCATGCTAACCCTGAGACTACGCATTACTATCAATAGTCTCCATCACCTACAGGTTTTAGAGAACGGAAGAGGGTGAGAGGCTGTGCAGGCAAAACGCGGACCCTCGTGGAGACGGGAAAGGAAGAAAGGCCAGAACATTCAAATACCAATTCTCCCTTTCCTTTCCTTTTTACGCTGTCACATTTGAAACGCTTTGAAGACACATCTAACACAAATGATTTAAAGCATCATTGCAGAATTAAGTACAATTTATGTTTACCCACTCTATTGATTGACATATTTGTTGAATCTACCAAAATATAAACTATTTATAACATTGATTCTGTTATAAATTGATTTATAACATTGATTTCTCTCTCTGTCTCTGTCTCCACTTTCACCCCATTTCTCTCTCTCTCTCTCTCTCCCTTCCCCTGACCCCAGTTTACATTTAAAGTTAACCAATGTACCCAATTCATTTTGCACTGTTGATCCAGGCAAACCATCTCCCAATCAAGGACTTACATCCAAGATGACTCTATCCAGCATAGCTATCATTTAGAATGGAAGGGAAGATACAGTGCTTCCCAGATGTGGTAAAGTTAAAGGAGTTCATCATCACCAAGCCCTTATTATATGAAACGTTAAAGGGACTTATCTGAGAAAAAGAAGAAGATCAAAATTATGAACAGTAAAATGACAACAAACTCACAACTATTAGCAATTGAACCTAAAAACAAAAATAAAACAAACTAAGCAAACAGTAGAACAAGAACAGAATCACAAAAATGGAGATCACATGGATGGGGAGGGGGGGAATGGGAGAAAAGGTACAGAGAATAAGAAGCATAAATGGCAGGTACAGAATAGACAGGGGAGGTTAAGGATAGCATGGGAAATGGAGAAGCCAAAGAACTTATTTGTACAACCCATGGACATGAACTTGGACATGAACTAACAGTGGGAATGCTGGTGGGATGGGGTGCAGGGCAGAGGGGAATAAAGGGGAGAAAAAAATGGGACAACTTGAATAGCATAGCCAATAAAATACACTTTAAATAAAGGTCTAATCTTCAATTCATAAGCATGTTGTTGTCTAAAGAAGCATATCAGATTACCACACATAACAGAGATATGGCATGGGGCAAACATGATTTACAATGATGTATTTGATAGTTTAATTTTAGTGATTTCTTGCTAAAACACATGCAATATAATCAGGAATTTGGCTTCTATATGCTATGATAAAAAATTTGATACTAGTAATGCAAGTGAAGGATTTAACATTTGTAATGTGAAAGACAAGGAAAGTAAGTGGAGAAATCCATCTCTACCTAACCTAATGTTTTAAACTTTGTGGTGTGTGTGTATAATACATTTATACATATTTGTGTGTATATAAATATATCAGTAATTGCCTCCATAGAAGTTTGTGATTTCACATAGGGAGATGTTTAGGACAATGGCTTTCTTCAGAGGTTTACAGTACAGATGGTCATAGCATAATTAGAGCCATGAACTTTATTTAGAGACTGGAGGATTAAAGAGTAAAAATAAAGCAACATCACAGTGCATCTGTCAGGTGATCTTTGCTATCTTTTCCATGGCGACTTCTTTCAGTTTCATTTGCCTTTTCCTGCGAGTTTGTGATTTTCCTTTTTATTGATTCATATCTGAGTTGAATTCTCTTGATTCCGTGTAATTTAATTTCCTCTTTCTTTTTGCCTCTCTTGACTTCTGCCTTAAATGTTGGTTGTCCTCATTTACAACTGTGTCTGGCCATGAATGGATTGTGATAAAACTGATGGATTGGCAGGAACGTGGACATCGTTTCACAAGTGGTCTCACAGCAGGATTTGTGCATATTATCACAAAATTCCCAGGCAGTGAGGACTGGTGCCTGTGGCTTACCGGCAGTTTAAGAGACTCTGATTCTTGAAGGCACAGAGTAGGGAACCAGCCTGGTCATGCTTTCATACTGTGTACAACACCATTTGGTCCTATGAATAGTGTCTGACTTCAGTTAGTCTTGGACACCTCTTATGTGAACATGAACTAGCTAAATATGTCCTCAAACTTCTGACATGAGGTTGGGAGAATAATTCAATATTCTGCATTCTCTTTAGCTGGCAGTATGTCCAGGAGCCAGAGCACTGATAGATCAGGCACTTTGGTTTTGGTTTCCAGCTTGTACACTAGTAAATGATGGTGCCGTGGAATGGCTCTGGGACCTGATTACCTACTGGTGATAAGAAAGAATCAATATCACACATTTACTGAGTGCCCAGAAGTCACATACAAATGCAATGGGTTTTACAGCATTTGGACATGGTCACTAGTCTTCCAAAGAACACAAGGAGGACCACTAGAGACCTGGAACACCCTAAACAGGCATGCTAGGGGTTCCCATTAGTGCAATCCTGTGAAGTGTTTAAGGGCAGGGATAATTTACATTGTTATCATGAAACTCTAACCTATAAAATGAGGCCTATTTTTTAAATCATTTTTTTATTTTTCAGTTATAGTTGACAGACAATACTATATTAATTTTAGGTGTACAACCTAGTGATTAGACATTGCATAACTTGCTAAGTGATCATCCCAATAAATCTTGTACCCATCTGACACCACACATAGTTATTAGAATATTATTGACTATATTCCCTGTGCAGTACTTTACATCACTGTGACTGTTCTGTAACCACCAATTTGTACTTAATCCCTTCAGCTTTTTCTTCCATCCCTTCAATTCCCTTCTCATATGGCAACAGGCAAAATGTTCTCTGTATCTATGAGTCTGTTTCTGTTCTGCTTCTTCATTTATTTTGCCTTTTAGATCCAATTGTTGGTAGATGTATATTTATTGCCATTTAATTGCTCATATTATTTATTTATTTTATTGTTGGCCTTAAAGAAGGCCCTTTTTAACATTTCATGTAATACTGGTTTGGTGATGATGAACTCCTGTAGCTTGTTCTTATCTGGGAAGCCCTTTATCTGTCCTTCGATTCTAAATGATAGCTTTGCTGGATAATCTTGGTTGTAGGTCATTGCTTTTCATCATTTTGAATATTTTTTGTCACTCCCTTCTGGACTGCACAGTTTCTGTTGAGAAATCAGCTGACAGACTTACAGGAGCTTTCTTATAGGTAACTAACTGCTTTTCTCTTGTTGCCTTTAAGATTTTTTCTTTGTCTTTAACTTCTTGCAATTTAATTGTGATGTGTCTTGGTGTGGTACTCTTTGGGTTCATCTTGTTTGGGACACTTCACACTTCCTGGACTTGTATGTCTATTTCTTTTACCAAATCAGAGAAGTTTTCTGTCATTTTTTCAAATAAGTTTTCAATTTCCAGCTCTTTCTCTTCTCCTTTCAGCATTCCCATGATGCAAATGTTGGTATGTTTGAAGTTGTCCCAGAGGCTTCTTACACTATTTTCATTTTGGGGGGATTTCTTTTTCTTTTTGCTATTCTGATTGGGTGTTTATTGCTTCCTTATATTCCAAATTGCTGATTTGATTCTCAGGTTCATCTACTTTGCTCTTGGTTCCTTTAAATAATTCTTCATCTCAGTTAATGCATTCTTCATTTCTGACTGCTTTTTTTTAATGATTTCTATGTCTCTTTTCATGCTGCTGAGTTTCTCACTAAGTTTTGTGAGCATCCTCATAACCATTATTTTGAACCCTATATCTTGTAGTTGGCTTGACATTTCATTAGTTATTTTTCTAGAGATTTCTTTTGTCCTTTCACTTGAGATCTGTTTCTTTGTTTCTGCATTTTGCCTGCTTTCCTATGTTTGTACCTATGTGTTAGGTTAGAGCTGCCCTATCTCTCTGACTTGGAAGAATGGCCTTATGTAGTAGGTATCCTATAGGGCTCAGTGGTGCTTTTCCCTCAGTTGCCTGTGCTGGGTGCTCCGGGTACGCTTTGTGTGGGGTGTGAGCACTGTCCTGTTGTAGGTGATCCTCGATTGCTGTGGGTGGCACTGGGAGGGATCGACCCACAGGCCGATCAGCTACAAGGACAGGCTGTGACAGCTGTGACCACAGTGGGGTGTTGCTGCGCAGTAGTAGACTACAGAGCAGAACTTGCTTCAGTGGGGCTTTAGTGCTCACCGAGCCTGCCCTTTGAGTGTTGCTTGTGCAGGTGGTAGGGCTACAATCGGCATGGTGTGTAAAGCTGTCCCCTGGGTGCACTGGCTCTAGGGCCTCCCGGGAGGTACAAGGTCAGCCACTGCCTGTGCCTTCCCCAGGGCCATCTGACACAAGCTACAGAGCAATCTGCAGATGGCTGCTACTTGGGCTGGGCTTGGAAGTACCCAGGAGAGAAAAATGGGCCCTACTTTATCTTACAGTAGAGGGCTTTCCTGGATTCTGGAAAGTATCCTGATGATTACACAGAACATGTTCATTATTCTCAATAATGCTCCAAAATATTCTGTTGTAAGTATAACAGAACATCCAATATAACAAGTATTGTCTTCCCACTTTTTAATTTCATGGCTAAAGGCATTGATAGAGAAGAGCAAAAACTACACACCAATTCTACCATTCTGGGCTTTCCTTCATTTCATCTCTTGTGTGCAGGCCCACTTAGCAGTGACTACATGATTCCCAAAGGGAGAAACAGAGCTCTAGAAGAAGGGCGGCTGAACCTCAGTGTGCACCAACATCACACCACCTCTGGTCTGCAGCCCCGGGGTTTGGGATCCTGGAGGCCCGGAGTCAGGGCCCATGATGTGCATTCCCAGCACCTCCCAGGTGATGCTGCCGCCGCTGCTCTGGGGAGCGCCCCCTGTGGACTATGTGAAATAGAAAGAAGGAACGAAATGAAAACAATATTTTCATGCTAGAGTGTTCTCCTGCTCTTTTTCTGAAAAACAATGAATAAAGAAGGACTAAATATCCAACTTATGAAAAGAGTTTATCATTCTTTTAAGGCAATATTAACAGGGAAGAAGAGTCTTAGAAGTTTTGGTGGAAAGTTATGAGCCAGAACTATTTCTTTTGAAGATATCATCTGCGCCTGTGTTTATTTATTCTGAAGAAAGTGTTTCATCTTTTTCTTCTTTTCAACTAACTTTTACTATGCTGATGTATTTTAAGGAAAACTATAGGCTTTGTGACAGTTTACCTCTTAAGTACTTTAGGATGTATCTGTAAAAAAATGAGAACATTTGCTTATATAACAAAAATATTGTATTATTATAAGAAAGTTAATAATAATTACTAATCATCATCTAATGTTTATTAAATATTTAAATTTCTTAAAATTCTCCCTAAAATATTGTTTCAGCTGGTTTGTCCATACCAGGGTCTAATCCAAAATAATAACCTATTGCCTTCGGGGCTTGTGTCATTTAAACCTTTTTTAGTTTAGAATAGTTCAATGTTTCATGACCCTGACTTGCCAAAAAGAGAGGGTCATTTATCCTGTCAAATATCTCCTTTTCCTGGGTTTGTTTTGCATTCTTATGGAAAGGCTTAAATACTTGGGTAGGAGTATGTACTGGCGGATGCTGTGTGCTCCACACCGCTTTGACTGACTTTATGTTGGTGACTTCCTGATGATCCTTTTCGATATTACATTTCTTCTTGCTACCAGAAACTAATCTGTGTGCTGAGACCACACAAATGTCTGATTTCCCCCATATGTTTTTACCTGATGGATTTAATACCGCTTGATAAGTCTTGACTAAGTCAATGATTTCATTAAAGCTTACAAAGTGATAATCTGTTAATTCTATCACTCCTTCTACATATATTAGCTGCCATTCTTTTTAAAAATGGGAGCTTTTGCTTACAACTGAGGCTGTTTGGTCACCTTATAATGTATTTTCTACTAGAAACCTCAACCTTTTCCATAATTTACCAATATTCTAAGTAAGTGAGTAATTGGTTTAATTCATTGTTTCAAATATTGGCAAGTCAGATATTATAACCTTCTCTGTATAAGTATCGATAAAAACACATAGATTTTCACAAATTGAATGTGATACCATTACTCTGAAAATGTATTCACATGCCAGGAGTAAGTTGTCAAGAAGCAATGAGCTCAAGACCAAAAGGACTCATTCTGACAGAAAACTGGTGACTGTGCTGCCCAGAAAACTCATGTGTGGGTGTTCTTGCCGTCTCTGGGCGAAGCATTCACAGAAGACACACTCCACCCATGAAGTACTGACAAGAGAGAGGACATACCATTTGCTTTGAGAGGAATTCATTCCAACATGGTTTAATAAAGCCGGTCCCAACCAGGGAAGAATGGCCATTAATTTTTATTAATAGACACAGTACAAAAAAAGCAAGGGCAATAAGAAAGCTTTCTAGGGGGCGTAATCTTTGCACTGTGCTGGTTTGAGCCTATTTTGGAAATGGTGATGGTGGGAGAAACGCTGTTCCTTATCGTTTTTAGAATCGTGCTGAGCTCGCAAAGGGAAAACAGACTAAAGTCATTAGATGAATGGAGCAAGGCAGTTAAATGTAAACTTAAGTGGACAGATTGATATGGAAGTCTTCTGCATTTTTCTGTCTCCTGGAGTTTATTTGGAAGACAAAAACCAAAAAACACCCAGTGTTGCAGAATAAGGAACAATTTCCTGTTACCTCAGGTTGAAATAAAAGTAGGTGCTAAATTATTTTGGTAAGGCTGCTGGTAATAGTCATAGTCATAGGTTTTAACTGTGTAGGTCCAAGTAGCTGAATTTCTAGCAGATGTTTTAGAATCATCTCAGCCTTTTCTATTGTACAAATCTCAGCCCAAGGGACACCCAAAACGTCTTTGACTTCTGTGTGCTGACTGTCTGAAGGAAGTGACCATGGGGATTGGTTGATGTAAAAGATAGAGTCCTCTCTCTCTCCTTTCTTTGCTAAAGACCAAGTACTATTCTCTGGAAAGTCACATAGACTGGGTGGCGGGGCGGGGGGGGGGGGACTTCAATAGCAAATGCCATTAGCTTGGGTCATACGCACCTTTCGTAACACATTAGTCCCTGGATTCCTCCTGCTGGCTTAAACCCAAGCCATGCTGACATCTGCTAATATTCTCATGCCCATTCCTGAGTTCTGGAATGTGTTTCTCGTTTTCCAGAAACACATGCAAAAGTAACATCCTGAGAATTTTGCGGATTGAACTTTCTGGACACACAAAGTCATCCTTGGGTGGAAAGTTGTTAGTGTGTCAAAGTCAACAGGAAATAGTACCTCCCAGAGGCATAGTAAAAATAGCATTATTTTTTATTCCAGAAATATTTACTGAGTATTAACTATGCAGCATGAAGGAATAGCTCTTTCAAGTAAATGTGACACCTACTCTGTACTAATTTTGTTATTCACAGATTATGATTCGTCAAAACAATTAAGTCTAAAACTAAAGATGGACCAATGCTTTTGCCTTTGTAGATAGGGTCTGTTTTTTTACTTTTATCACATTCAAACAATAAGACAGCAAAGGATTCAAAATGCTGCTAAATCTTAGCGCACTGTCAGTTAGATAGGCTTTTTGAATGTTTGTGTCATTCATACTTAATGACTCGCAAAAAGATAATGATATTGCATAATTTCATTATAATAATCCACTGAGTCACATAGCTCTTTGCTAACTTCAGTACCATGTGTGTATCGTACCTTTAATGCCACATTCAAATTTGCCTTTGAGATAATGTATCTTTGGTTTTAAGACGGGAGAAAAAGAAAACGGGAGGCACTTTGCTACATTGTAGATCCTTCTGGTACAATAAAGATTGTAGTTAAATTGGTAATTCCAAAAATCCCGCAGTTGATTCAAGAACAATTACTTTATCAGGTTTAGAAAAATATAAAAATAAAAATACTATTCCTTGTAAGGCATCTGAAATCAATTACTTTTATCTTACAGCCAATAAAGTCTTTTGTTGGAGGTTTTGATGTGTAAGTTCTACTGACCTCTAACGGAAACTTCTGTAGTATGATGAAATATAATTTGAAGAATTTTAGTTCTGTTTTTCTTCAGAACCAGAGGCAATTGTATTTAATATTCTCAGCACTGGCAAAAGTCTTTTGATGTAGGTAACCATACTGTTAAAATGAGGAAGTTTGATTAAAAGTTAGAGCTGTGTATGGTTTGTAGGGCAAAGGTTGTGATTCCCTGAATTTTTGTTCCTTCAATGAAAAAAAGAAAAATTTCAATATTTTCTAAAGCTTGTTGAAAAACAATCTATTGTGAATGAAAGCATCATTTTATTTGATTTTATTATATTTGTACAGAACATGTGAGATCGTTTGCAAGGTATTACACACAGGGAGGAGTTAGTCAGAGAATCTTCCAGACACTTCCAGGGGTTGTGCAGGCTCTGTGTCTCCTAGGAAGGTCTCCTCATGCTACTGCAGGGGCACAGAAATGCAGTGATGTCTACCACCAAAGGCAACCTCGCTGCCCTGGGGGCCTTGTTTAGGACTCTCCCAGAAGACTCACTCTGGCTTCTGACTTTCCCCATTCCCTAGGACTTGGGGCACAGTGGGATATTTATTCTTTCCTTCTCTAGCCTTTAGTCTGGTGCTATGGGAAGATGCTCAGTATCTTCCCATAGCAGGGAAGGGGCAGGAGCATGGCTTAGAGCATACAGCTGGAGAAGACATTATGCGCTCAGGACAGGAGCCCAGATCAAGGCGGAATAAACTTGAGAGTCACAGAATATCATGTTTGGGAAGGTCTCTCAAGTTTAAAAATGTACCACCTCCCCCTCCCCCACAGCGCTCTCCCCGTGCGGTTGTGCATGACTTCACAGATCTCTGTCACATGTTTGAAGCCACTATAAGAAATCTCTGTATGTGTCTTTAGTGTCTCCTCATTGATCCTACTTGGAGAATTAGATGCTTCTGTAGATACATTTTAGCTTTGCTAGTCTGTGCCTCATAATGTGGACCGCCTTAGCAATGTCTCTCTTCAAGCCACATTGGGTCAGTGGGAGATAATCTTGGGACATACAGTATTGGGACATAGTCGTTTATCCATTTATGGAATGCTTGGTAGGTAACAAACACTGCTTTAGGTGCTAGACAGAATTCAGCAGAAAAAAATCCCTGCTCTTATAGAGTTCATTCTGAGAAGAGAAGATGGCTCAGAAGCAAAAATTAAATAAACAAGTACAGTTTGTTAGGTAGTAATAAATGCTATGGGGAAAAATTAAAGCTTGGTATGCTTGTTGCAGTTTAAAATTGAATGGTCAGGAAAGCTCCACTGAAATATTGATGTGAATAATGACCTGCAGGAGTTGGAGGTGAGGTGACTTCAGCAGATGTTTCAGGGAAGACCATTTCAGGCAGAGGATGCAGCAAGTGCAAGGCCCCAAGCCTGTATCTGAAATGTGGGAAGTAGGTGGGACATAGCAACTGGATTGGGGAGGGTCTCACATAGGAAACTATAATGATAAACTTGGCTTTTACCCATACCGAGGTAAGATGTCATTGGATACTTTTGAACAGAGGGGCGATACACTTGAACTTACTTTTTAAGGATACTCTAGCTGCTGTGTCAAATGTGGACCGACAGGGGCCATAGGCAGGAGCTGGGAGGGCAGTTAGGAGGAAGTTACATAATAACACTGATGGGATGTGTTGGGGGTTTAGAGAAAGCTGGCAATGACAGAGGTGATGAGAACTATTCAGATTCTGAATATATTTTGAAAGAAGAGCAGATATAGTCTGCTGAAGGATTAGATGAAAGGGGTGGGAGAAAAAGAGTATACCCAAAGGTCACTTGGAGGTTTTTGGCCTGTGCCATAGGAAGGATGGAATTGGGTTTACTGGGGTGGAGAGAGGCCTGGATTAGCATCCCTGCCTGCCACTCAGAGGGTGAGTCTGGGTACTTGCTCAGCCAGTCTGTGTCCCTACAACCTGTTTTTCCTTGTAAAATACCACATAACCTTATCTACTTTGAGACTGATATGAGAATTAGAGATAATGTATTAAAAGCTCTTGCATGGCTCCTGACACTGGTGAGTACTCAGTAATAACTGGAACTCTTGTCATTATCACTCCTCAGGAACAAAAGAACAAGTCTGGGTTTCTCTTTATGACGGGCCTTCAGATGTTGGAGACAATGTACATGTTTTCTCCGAGACCTCTCAGATCGATTCCACAGTCTCTCCTTGTAGGGGCTGGCTGGTTTCTAGGTCTCTTCTGAGCGCACACACTTTTGAACCAGTCTCCTGGTTTATGTAAGGGATGGGAAAGGGTAAGAAAAGGACTTCATTCATTTTTCAATAGTGAGCTAAATAATCAGAAATCACGTTTGAGCAGCCTGCAATCCCCCCACCCCTCCCCACCAATAACAATGGTGAATTGAGAAGCTTTATTTTTGATGCAGTTGATACAAATATGGGTCAAGATAATGGGAGTCATTATTTATATGTATTTTTTAACGTGTATTTTTTGGTCAGTAATTCTTCATTATATCTTGGAACCATTAGGCAATTTTAGTGTAACTAAACCTTAACACCTCCAAGTTATAAAACCAATTCTAGCCAGCCACAATTATAATTACTCGTGGTTCTGAGCATGCCACTTTGTTCCTCAATGGCTGTTATTTATAAAAAGTCCTGTGGCTGGTCTGGACTCTCAGGCTTGTAAGCTGGCTATGTAGGCAAATGTTCTAGAAAGGATGAAAATATCAGTGAGCTTTATTTGGTTGAGAACCATGTGTTGAAAGCCAGATGGTTGAAGAAAAAGCCTAAATACAAAAGGAAATATGAGAGACAGTACAAACTTAGACTATGTCTTTGGCCTTCATATATGTATATGTATACACACATGTGAATGAAAAATGTATGTATATACACATATATGTGTAAAATATAAATATATGTATATACACACATATATATGTGTGTGTATATATATATATATAGGAATGAAAAATCAGCAGACTGGACTAAATAGTTTCATGAAGTTCTGTCTAGCACTAATATTTTATTTTCTATTTCCTTCCTTCTGGTGCTCTCTCACAGTGTAATAAAAGTGGATGTTGACATCCCACCCTCCAAGGTGGGGATTGAAGTTTTCTGGAACCTTTTCAAGTGCTAATCGAACCATGGGTCACACTCTACGAGTAGACAGGCTCAGAATGTTAAGGTTTGTTGGCAAATTTTAAGGTTTGTTGGCAAAGCAAAGCAAGAAATTAAAGTCAATATGTGAAGAAGACAAATTAGAGATTTTCTTTGATACAGGTTAGATCCTTATAGTCAGATATAATTTTGATGTCCTTCATTCAGTAAAGAAAGATTTACTAGTTCATCTAAACAATTTAATAAATTTGATGATGCTTCTCAATCATTTAGCACAATGCCTAAAATATAGTACACATTCAATGTGCACTGTTTTCAAGAGTAACAATGGTAGCATTTAAAATTGTTACATGTCTTTCTGATATAGTGCTACTCTATATTCATTAAGAATGGCCAGCCTATTAGTCTTCTCCAAATGCACAGCAACACTGACTTAACTCGTTAATAAACTGGAACTTCACACCTGCTCCCAGCCATCCCCAAGAGGCCCCGTGAAGTAGAAACACATCTGAAATGGCCCAGGGATTGCTGGCTGATTTTAAAATCCTCAGCTTTCATGTTGGTCACACATACATTCACACTCCCAAATGAAATATTTGTGCAAGAGCAAAGAGGGTGAGTGAAGCTGGCAGCTTGGCTCACAGATGCTTTTGCGCGTTTCTCCCCACCCCTTAATTTCTATTTAAATCCAGAAAGGCATTCATTTGTGACTTTCTCTATATATTAGCAGTGAGATGCTGAGGGTCGACCCAACAATTTCAAGTGACTTGGTAGTAGATGTTTGGCTCAAGGGCTGGGGAGCAGGTACAAGCTTCCATCCAGCCTGTGCACACTCTGGGTGTATGCCCCGGTGCCTTGAGAATGTACTTCTCATGGCTCTTTATTTAAAAAAATGTAACTCATTAAGAATGAATAATTTGTATAGCCTGCACACACGCTTTTAAAGTTATATTTTAAAAAATATTCTAGAAGAATCTAACGTAATATTATAAAGTAATGCCTAGGAATCAGAAGGGCATAAACTAATTCTAACTATTATTAATTTCTCACTTTATGTTTTCTTTTTATATGTGAAATAGAAATGTATATAAAATATGCATGTATAACAGCACTTGCGTGTACATGCCTGTAATCTTTGTTCCTCAGAAAGTGGCTAGGCGTCATCAGTTTTCATTTTATTATTTTGCTATGATGGCAGAGATCTATTTCTCCACCAGGATGTAAGTAAGATTCGTGAAGAAGGAACTTGTTCATTCATTTCTCAGGGCCAATAGGAGCATAGATTAAATACTGCATTGAGGATAGAGGAAACCTAACTATCAGACACTCAGCAAACATGGGATAAAGAAAAACTGCTTTTAAAGGACAATAGAGACCCCTGTACTATGTTCTTAAAATCGAATGTGCATTAAAAAAAGGACTGGGAGTTTGTAAAAAAAAAAAAAAAAGCTCCGATTCTGAGATGCTCCGAGGTTTTAGCTCAGTTAGTGTGGTGGGAGAGCCCAGGGTTTTATCAAGCAGCCCCCTTCCCCACCCCCACCTTTCCACAGTGATTCCGGGACAGGTGGTCTGTGGAACCACACTTTGAGAAACACTGCCTTGGAATCTGCTTTTTATTCATATATACTGAATAACTAATATTTTAAACTTAGTGACTTTGTTTCTCTCACCATTCCACTTTGCGCTCTTTTCTCACCAGAAGCACTAGTGGAAGTTCTTGTAGGCTTTGTTCACCTCTTTATCCCCTAAATTAGAAACACAAGGATTTGGCCACCAATCATAAAAAAGGCCCTTCTATTTATTTATCAACAAAAGATTAAGAGGAGCTGGGGCTGACTGACATCGGGAAATGAGACCAGGACCCAATGTGATTGGCCAGGCTTGGCCGAGAAAGAGAACTAGTGAATTTGCCTGGAAACAGCAAAGAGAGAGGAAATGAGATTTGAATTAAGAGCAGAAGAGGACAGGAACTGGTGGAAACAGGCCTGGACTGTGTGCTTAATACAGGCGCTTGGGGAGGGTCTAGTGGCAGACAGCAATGTGAGGAGAAGCCATCAGGTATGGGGTGTCAGGTCGAGGCCAGCAAGTGAAGCTGTGCCTTGAGTTTAGTGCATTGTGCCTGGGATTCCGCCAGAAAGGATCTGGCATCCCCAAGGAATTGAAAATAAGGGAAATAGTTGGGCTAGCCGGAGTATGAAACAGGTTGGAACTAAAACAGGCTTTTGAATTGCAATTTGCCAGCTTGGGCTCTATGACTAAGCTAGGCATTTATAAGTGATCTGCCTGTGGGTACTTCAGGCTCTGAAATCTTTTACCCTTTAGGAGAGAACTGTTTTTATTTTATTTATTTATTTTTACTTTAAAATGGCTGGCTGACACTGAAGAAGGTGGAGACTAGGAGTGTGGAGGCAAGGTTGTTTGAGACAAGGCTGTGATTGAAAGGTTGCTTTACAAAAAGCAAATAAAGCTCATTTGACCTGGGGAGTGAAACTGTTAAGTAGTGAGTGGAAAAATTGTGTGTGTGTGCCTGAGGGGGTTTAGCACATAGCTATCAAGAAGTGCTAATTGAGCCGCTGAATGGATTGCTGGTGACTTCAGGACACTCTTGCCTAGAGCAGTGGGCAGGGATGCAAGATCATTTTTCAAAATGCACCTGTATTTCCTGCTCATTCCATTCACAATTTAAATAGTCCAGATGATTCCAGTAGCTGATTGTGTGGAATTGCATAAGAAATTTAATTTCTCTGGATATATGTTTGCTTTTCTTTTCTCATTTTAGAGAATTGCATATTGTCGTTACAACGAGTAGAAATTAACATCCATATAAAGATACATTCTAGCTCCAGAATTCAATGTCCAAATAGATTCTAAATATAAAAGAAGGGCTCTTGTTAGGAAAACATTTATTTCCTAGTATAAGCCATGACAGCCAAGAGTTCTTGCCCACAAGGACTTGTAGTCAAGTAAAAACAAGATAAATTGCAAACTTTGTTGTGGCTCTCGGGTCTCGAACCAAGGATGAAAGTTGGTTCGTGTAACATTCTTACTGAGAAAAAGAGAGAAAAATCTCTTGGAATAGAATACTAAAAAAGGAACTGGAAAACACATGCAGTGAATGTGCGTGACTCTGCTGGACATGAGCATGGGAACTGTACGGGCAGGGAGTGACAGCTTGAGCAAATCCCAAATCACCCTCCAAACAAGTGCATGTCTGTGTGGCTTGAGGACTGAAAACAACTTGTTGGTGTCCTAGAGGAGGTTGAATATATTCAGCACCTTTCTAGTCCCTTCCCAATTAGTTTTAAGTAGGATCTCTCTTCATTTACTATGCAAATAATCATTGTTCTCTGCCAGGCGTTGTTAATCCAAAAAGGAAGATATATTAGACAGGATCCCTGCCTTCAAGGAGCTCAAAAGTGGAAAGCTATGTTTTGAGGTCTAAGGCCTGAGGGCCTTCCCAGAGGCTTGGATGTGGGGGCATAAGAGCCCAGAGGGAGGCTATACCGCATCCAGCTGGGAGGTCAGGAAGGGCCTTGCAGACTTGGTGTGAGGTTTCAACTGGACCGGAGGAAAGATGGAATTGGACAATCTGAGTATGGAGAGCTGGTGCGAGCTCCAGATGGAGAGATGCCAGCAGGGTGGAAGCCAGTGAAGCAGAAAGTAGCAGGTCATGTCTGCCGCTAACTCATGGGTAATCTGGCTCACTTGAACCAAAGGGATTTAAGAAAAGGCACAGTTTTGCCCTGGCTGGTGTGGCTCAGTGGATTGAGCGTGGGCCTGCGAACCAGAGGATCACGGTTGGATTCCCAGTCAGGGCACATGCCTGGGTTGCAGGCCAGCTCCCAGCAGGGGCCAGTTCCCAGCAAGGGATGCATGAGAGGCAACCATACATTGATATTTCTCTTCCTCTCTCCTTCCCTTCCCCTCTAAAGATAAATAAATATTTTTTAAAAGGCACAGTTTGAGATATTTAAATAAATAAACACAGTAATGAACAACATTTGATTATTTACTCAGTGTAGAGACTTAATAATAGCAGAGGAGGGGACACACACTGAAGTGAATTTGGTAAAAGGGTTGATGGGTTTTTTTCTATAGACTGGAAATTGCAAACTGAACTAAGAGTGTCTGGCAAGTAATGTAGATGAGTACACTGATCCAGGTGTAGGAAAAACAGCAACTCAAGGAAGGAGATCAACGCCAGCAGATCCCTGGCCTGCGTGTCAGACGAGGATAAAGACTAGGATTAAATGGATCGAATGGGGCCAAATGAACAGACAGAACACGTTACTTCTAGAGCAGACAGCTGCTACATGTCTCCAGAGCCTTGCTGCCTTGTAGAAACTGAAGTCCAGTATCGCCAAATATTCAAGAGAAACTAGAACCTCGAATTTTATGTTGGCAACAAATTCAAATTAAAAAATAAAAAAACAACAGTGGACCTCAGCATTGTGTGGACCAAGCAAAATAGGGCTGCAGGCAGTCAGTTTGAGACCCCTGAGGATTGCTCAGGAGCCCTCGAAGAAAGGCGGTAAAGGGAAGGGGCTTACATTTAAAAAAAGTCAAAGCTTGACATTGCTGGGAATAGCAAAGTGGAAAAGCCAGAGCTTCCTTGATTATTTGTTCAATGTCTGCCTCAGCAGACTGTAAACACCTCGGGAGTGTAGACCTTCCCTGTTCTGCTCCCCGACACCTAGCACGGTGCCCAACATAACACGGGCAAGAAATAAACATTTATAGAATGGATATTTTTCTCAGAAATGTATTCTTAAGACTAATGAGAGGTGCTAGATTCTGCCTTTTTACTTTAGATGAGGGAGGGATGTATTGATGTGTAAATAATTACATTGACTTGCAATCGTACCACATCAATATGTTAATATATATTCCTTTCGTTCAAGCAGAATTTTGTCATATATGTTGTTGCAAATCCCTAAGAGTTTATGACTTATGTGGATTCTATGAAGTAATTGGGATCATCATGCTTCTCTAACGAAAGGGCTTCTGTGACTTTGCATTGTTACTAAAGTCTAAACTCAACATGATCCAAAATTACTTCTGTGATCTGGCTCTTGAATGTCCCCTCAGGTCTAGCTTTGCTTTCCGTTTCCCAGTCTTGGGAGAAGTGAGTAGGTGAGTGGTTTTTTGGTTGCTGACAGCAGCTTCAGAGAAGAATTTCTAGGGGACATCTGTTCATATTTGGTATTGATCATAGAAAGACACTGAATACCAGTACATAGGACATGTTACCATTTGTCAAAAGAATTATGTGCAATTGGGCAAAGATTCATGATAGGGTTTAAAGCTACCACCTTGATACCTATGTATCATAGACATTCCAACTTTGAGTTGTGTTTAGTTGCCCTTTATAGGTATAGGGCCTAATAAATAAATACAGACTTTTTTAAGGATTTATTAATATCCAAACTTTTCTTGATCAAATAATTTTCTTCTCATTTTCTTGTTAAATTTTCTATTGTGGTAGTGAATGCTATAGACAATATTCTCATAATGAAGAGGATGGCTGAAAACTTTATAGAGTAAAATTATCTGATTTTCTAGATGTTCTTTTACTCATTTTGGTCAATGTGTTGGGGTATTGTTTCTCAGAGTGCAGACTAAGGAACACTTACACTGGAATAACCTGTGTTGAAACTAAATTTCCAGAACATACCATAGGTTTGTATTTAATATAAATCTCTTTGGGAAGGAGCTCAGGATTCTGGATTTGTATAAAGTTGCTCAAGTGATCTTGATGCGTATGAAATTTGAGTCATGCTTTGAAGGTATGTGGTCAACCTGGAAGGGGCAACATTTTTTATCACTGGGTGGTCCCTTCTCTCCCTTTCCCTGTACTGGTGTAGAGCCAGGTCCACAAAAATGCTACCCCCTGGAAGTCTGGCTGGGACATAGCAGTGTACACAACTGTGTGCCAGATGGGCACATCTGTACGGCCTGTATCGCCGCTTCGGCACATGTCATCCACTCCTGGCTGCACTGAGTGAATGGAAAGGATGTTGAAGATTTCAAAAGGAAGTCTCCAGCACACCAGAGTTCTTTTCCTTCCTTTTTTATTCTTTTCTCTTTCCTAACCTTGATCGGCAGTCACTTTCGTTTTCTTGATCAAGAATACCAATAACTAAATAACTCATCTAGCTGAAGGCATTGCTTTGTGAATACAAGTCACTTCACACAGAAAGTCTCAAGGTGATGTTGATATTTGAAAACACGCACTTTTAAAATGGGTCCAGTTTCCTAATAGTGCCATCTCACAATTTAAGGGTTATCACATACTGAGTATAAAAGTGTGTTAGCTGAACCAAAAAATAAAAAAAGGATCTGAAAGCAAAAGAATTATATTTTTTCTTTTTTTCTAATGCAAGTGACCTAAGTACCAAAAGATGGTTAATCTCAACCACTAAATAAGATACCAGTAAAAGTTTATATAATCTTTTAGCCAAGAAAGCATGAGACCTTTAGCTTTCTTTTGTTTGTTGGTTTGTTTGTTTCTTATTTCACCTGTATTTCCCCTCTTATGTTCCTTTCTCACTGCTAGATCTAGAGAGAAGGACACTGCATTGCACGTGGGGGGAACAGTGGTTGGAAGCACAGGGAGCCAGGAAACACTGTATTAAAAATGGGTCAGAAGTCATAGCTCACAGGTAAAGGGTAAATAACTACTTTATTTAGCTCCAAAGGAAAAAACTGCCTACCAATTGAATACAAAGGGAAAATGAGACATTTTCGGAAGATTTTTTTAAAAGACCACCATAAAATATTGTAAAAATTAGAATGATCCCAGCAGCAGCATGCAGCTAGGTATACAGATAGACAGACATAGAGTTTACACCATTCAAAGCACTCTGCTAAGTGCTTTGACTATATTAGCTCATCGAATTTTACAAGAACCCTACAAGGCAGAGTTCCCCTCATTGTATGGATGAGTGAACTGAGGCTCATGAAAGATAATTAACTTGTTCAAGGTCGCACAGTGGCAGAGCCACACTGTGAGCTCAGGTAGTCTGGCCCCAGACTCTCACTCTTTGCCTTTGCCCATAACCGCCAGAAGGGCAGTGTGGGGAAGCACCGGTTGTTAGGGGTTAGTGAATATAGCAGTTTAACTGCTAGTCTGGATCAGCTCAATGTGAATGAGCATAAAAAAAGAGAAAATCTCTCCATTATACCAGGATATGGTTAAATCTGCCCTTTGCTGGAAAGTGTGGAGCTGGAACAAGGCAAGAGCAGCAGGTATTTGCATGGTATCTGTGCTGGTGCTGTTGAACCGTGTTGCAGGAAGGCTCAGCTGCTGGAAGAATGTGAATAAAGCTGAGTAAGCCTGAAAGACATCCACCAAGTCCAGCTGCCATCAAAACTCAGCAGAATATGGTTGCAGTTCCTCTCCCTTCCATGATAAACAGTGCTGAAAATGCTGAGCATTTGTCGGTCATTGGAAAGGTGTTGGAAAATGCCATTGGAAGAGGCAATGGAAAATGCCTCTTAAAGATGCAGAGCCTGCCACTCGCCTCTCGTCCCTCCAGGGCACTGCTTTCAAAGTCTTCCTTGCGTTTGCAGCTCCTGTTCTTCTTCCACTCCCACCATTTCGCCCTCTATGGTGACTTGGCCGTGGGTTTGGGACTGTGGCAAAGGAGCAGACACAGGAAGTGAGCAGTTAGCCATCCTATTAACTGTGTTGCCTAAGCTGAGTTCGCAGTTTTCACACTGAATCCAGTTTTGACACTAGAGCCCCAGCAGGAATTTCCTGTCTGGAATCCTTTTGATCTTGCCACAGCAAAATCTCTCAGAAATCTCTCCTGTGTGAGCCAGGTATGGCCGGCCGGACTCAGTGATGCCCAGCTGCCACTGTTCCTTGAAGCTCTCATCAAAGGGCTGTTTCTGCTCAACACAGATTGTGGGATACACATCTGCTCATATCTGGCACACACGGGGTTTCATCTGGTTCTTTAGCTAGGGATGGGAGCGTCTTTTGGGAATATGCTTTAACAGTAATTTCAAGTTGCGAAATCCCACCTTTTTTTCTTTCCCAGATCTTCATCTGTTCCTTCTTTAACATTTTCTGTCTTTTCCTTGTTCCTTTTCTATTCTCCCAAATATAAGGAATCATTCTCCGTAGAAAATATTCTTTAAGGAGAGAACGAGGTTTCATTAATTAATTTAGTCATAAGAGCTATGACTAGTTGTCTGTTGGGATCATCCATATCGGGAAAATTTCAATAATGTAAATAGAATCACTTTTAAGTCACAGGAAGTTATGGGAAATAAGGTTGTGCTTGGGAAAGTGTAAAGTTCAGTGTTTAGCATGGCGGAAGTGCTCAAGAAATGTTTATTCTCTGCATTCCTTGCCCCTTTAAAACTCCTGAAGGAATTATTTTGATTTGGCCCTTTATACAGATAACGCATTGAGGACAGACTGCTATGAAAAGAATTACACAAAGTTTATCAGAGTTGACTTAAGCATGAATGCTGCACAGCAGCCAGCAAATGTGAATTTGGAATTGCAGTGTGGCACTCTGTGACCCGGCACACCTTCATGTCAGAGCCCTGGTGACCCTCTTGGCCACCCCACTGCAAAAGAGCAAGCAGCTTTTGTGTGGTGTTTGATCATGGACCTCACTAGGGAGTAGTGTTCTCTGTCTCAGAAAAAGCCTCACAGAACCTGTAAATGCCAAGCCTGAATCCCCATGTTGGAGGAAGAGCTGCTGGGAAGGGAGGGAAGCCAAAAGAGGTGTGATGGCTTTGCATCACACTTCCGATCATATTTTCGTGGTGGAGTCATACTTTCATGACTCTCAAAACCCAAATGCTACTGAGATCTATAAGCCAATCATAGGCTCCTATTTTGTTCTTTCCTATGTCATTGAAAGTTTGGAGTCTTTGGAGGAGATAATCATCTCCTTGGAGGCCAAACCAGAAGCCAAAGTTCTCCATGTTATACTTGTAAGAAAGTAAAAAAAAAAAAATCCAACGCCAATGCTAACTTATTGGTGTATATAATCTAACTGGGAAAGCAGTCACACACAATACATAAACAAATGGTGTGGGCCTTGTGGCAACAAGCTTTTATTTACAAAAATCACTTGGCAGGTCAGATTTGGTCCATAAGTTGTGATTTATGAACCTGCGCCAGTCACATGGCATGGGGAAGCTATTACCTTAGAAAGGCGCTTGTCCTCTGTCCAAGAGAAAACTCAGGCAGTTCTGCATTTGCAATGGCTTGGTGACTCTATCAATAATCTAGCACAGAAACAGAGAACTTTACCTCCTCTGTCCCTTTCAGACAACTGGTGAAGAGCACCCTTATAACTGTATCCAGAAGGATGCTGAGGCTGCATCCAGGCTAAGCAGGAAGTGTCATAATTAAACAGCACTGTTTAAAATAGTCACTGAGGGAGGTGTAGTAGCACATACTACATTTTTGTTCTTTCTGCTTTGGAACACAGCACTGATAGGGCCTCATCTTTACTCACAGACTGAAAATTTTCCACCGTAGTGCCTCGGGGTTTTTTCTAGCTTTCTTCTTTTCGAGAGCCTAACAAGGACCCAAAATCCCCTAAGGTGTCACGCAATACCAGTGAGCCCTATGGGAGTCCCGTCCACGGACCAGCAAACACCACCTGCAGCTGCGCTGTGAGACAGGTGGCACTTCTGGAAAACGTGACCGCTGGGAGGCAGCGGGCAGCTGTTAGCATGGAATCATCACTGCCCAGGTCTAAAGAGAAGGACATTTTAACTATTAGTCTCTCTAACTTGGTATTTAGTGACCCTCGATAAGGAGAAATACAAAATCTCTCTTCAAAATTCCTCATGCATCACACGCAAATTTCACACAAGTTTATCGCGGTTGTTTCGACAGGAGCTGGGTGAATAGTGGGCATGGTGTAAGCCCAGGGTTCCTTTTAGTTGGAGTTCAGCCTTAACCAGCTCTATAATCAGTTATTTTGTTGGCCCTTTTATTAAAAAGTAAGTTAAAAATTAAAAAAATATATATACATTTAAAATCTTTTAAAATACTTTCTTGTGAATTAGATTGGAGCCAAGAGAACGGGGTGTGAGAAAATGGGGGAAATCATGGAGATAACTACAAAGAGAAAGAAGGGAGATGAGGGTGTGGGGGGAGGGGAGAGTAATGGGGGGAAAATGGGGGCAACTGTGATTGAACAACAAAAAGAGAGAGAGAGAGAAAAAGAAGGTTCAGACAGGGTTTCTTATCCTAGGCTGGCCTCAAGGAAAATTTTTATGCAAACTTTTGTACTTGTGTGTGTTTGCATGTGTGCATGTACATGCACATGTGAGGTATATTTTAGGATAAGTATTAGCTCTTCAGCTGAGAACCATTGTTCTATAGATTGAATCCTTATCCAGAGAGGGTAGGTAGGCTAAATTAAGTCCTGGAATTGCCAGGTGCAGCCTAAAGCCTGGGAAAATTAGGGGACAGGGGGAAATAGATATTAACTAAGAAAACGTTACGTACTTCACAGGTTTGCCAGGGGCAGCCCTGGTCCTCACGGCCTGATTCTTAGTGCCAGAACCAAGGAGGCAATGAAGACAGGCTTTTCTTGGGAATCAGTGACATATGACTGCCTCCCTCCTCCCCTGTTGTTGAGGGAACAGCTGGCGAGTCCTGGAGAGGCCCTGACAGTGAACGATAACCCAAGGACAAGGCACCAGCTGAAAGCCAGCGTGGCTGCAAATTAGAGTATAATGGCAGAGTGGCTTCTGCTGTGAAGCAATTTGCATCAGAGCCCACCGACAATGTACATTCTGTAGGGTGGATGTTTGTAAGAGAAGGAAACCCGTAATACTGCATTTCTTAAAAATGTAGAAGGACGTTCACTAAAAGATGAGGAGAAGAGAAGACAGGAAATTTATCATATCTGTTTTTAGGTTATGCTCCATGAAAATACTTATTTTGCACTTTAAGAATTAGGTCTGATATTCACCTCATATCTTTCTAACCACCCCTCCTTCTGTACTTACATAGTACTTTGCTCTAAACTCTATTAAAGAATAAAATAAGTGCAGTGCTTAGATGTAGATTTCATTAAATTGTGTGTTTGCAATGCTTAGGTATGTTTTCCCAAAGATCACATTACCACGGCTTTCACACAGACCCTCTGGCATTCTAAGAATCTCACAATTCTTAGATACGTATCATTTCTTCAAATGGCTTAAGAAATGTACAAGTGGCTGAACCTTGTGGAAGAACTCTGACAACGTGAAGCATTAGAGAGAGCCAATGAAAGCTAAATGTACTTCTGTGATAATGAAGAGAAAAAATGCTGGGGAACGAAAGCAGTTGGTTAGAAACTAATTTAAAAGGGGAAGGAGAGAGAAACGTAGCAGGGTTCATGAAACAGCGTAACAGTTGACACCGAGGAATACAACTGAGGAATGTATTACAGCCATCGGCAAGATAATACATTAGGCTGGGTGTAACATAAACATGTCAAATACGAATATTCTTATTATTTAACTATGATTATAGAATATACACACATGGTAATTTTTGATGGTTGATATGCTCAGTTTGTCTCTTCCACCTGATGGCGAGTTTCATGGGTTAGAAGGCGATGTCGTATTCCTTTTGTAATCTCCAATGCCTAGCTCAACACACCCAGAAAGCACTGGATCAGTAACCTTTAAAGAATGTCTGACATTTGAGATTCTTTGTAATCAGCCTCATCTTATCCACATTTCTCCTTTGTACACTTCTCCCCGAGTCCACCTCCTGTCCTACTGCCTCCTGAACCACACTGGAATGTTTCCCCTCCGACTCTTGGCCCTCACCAGTCTGCGACATCCCCATCTGCAGAGCTCTGTCCCACGTGCTCCGCCCTGTACCATCTGTCTGCTCTTCCTAGGTCGAGTTTCTCCTCTTTTTCTAAATTAGAACCCAAAAAGTTCATTTTTCATGGACTCTTTCTTTTGTTGAAGACCCTTGCCTAGATTACAGAGAGAACCATAGTTCAAGGAAAGTTTCTGTGTTTTCCATGTCACGAAGCACACACTGAACATGTCTTAGGCAGATACAATCCCGTAAAGCAGAGTGTGTCTGGGAAGGCGGAGGGGTCCAGCAGCATGGCAGAAGCGAGGCCTAAAGGACCAGTGGGCAGGGCTCTACACCAGAGGTTTTCTGAGAGTTCAGGGGTAGTTTCTCCATTGCCAAGGAGCTCACGCCCATGGAGCAGATGGAGCAGATGGAGCAGGGGCCTGAGCTCCCGGGTCTAGTGTCCTTTGTGGGGATCACACACTTTGCTAAGCTTTCCATTCATTTCCTATTTCAGCAGCTGTAGTCTCAGAGCCTGCATAGTGGCATTAGATGGGTTTCTTTCATGTGGTTACAACCTTCAGCTTTTCTTTCTCTCTAGGGCATAGTCAGTAGCAGGTAAGTAAATAATGGTATAGAAATTAAGTTTTCTATCATTAGAAAGCTCCTTTTTTTTTTACTGTTTAGCTTTTAGGTAGAGAACTTAAAGTAATAATAAAATTGTTCTTACATTTTCATCTGGCATTAATTGATTTCATAGCATTTTCAGTACGTGGGATCCAAACAATAATAATCTGGTCTATATATTGTGTTAACTTTTTAGAGTTTCTTCCTATGGTTTTTCAAAGGATTCGGTTATACCGGGTGACAGATTAGTGTTCAGTAAAAAGAAAAAAAATGTTTCTATTTTTCTCAATTAAGAAAAAAGCAAACTGAAACCCTGCTATAGAAGTTCTAACCTTTCTGTTTTGGGGAATAAGAACAACTTTACTCTCCTGAAACTGTAGAATATTTTTGTACTTTTAAGCAACAGTGTAGCATTCTGTAACCTTGTTTTCCATAAAAACATCTAATAGTCTATTGGAAGAATAAAAAAAGGCCAAGATTCAAGATCTATCCTTGTCTGATAGGATTGTTCTATGTGGCAGTGGCTTACTAATAGCTTTATTATTAAACCATGTAAGCAAAAGAAAGCACTACAGCTTAGAGAGAACTCAGAGGGATCTGCTTTCAGCATGTAACTAACCAGTGTGTAGAAACAAGTAATTAAAAGAACACAAAGCCCGTAATCAATTGCGCACCGGTTATCTTTGATTGCTCTTGCAAAGGACAAATTACACACAAGCCTCTTGCAAGCCTGCAGAAAAAGGGGTCCTATTATCTTCTTTCTGAAATCATTTCTCTGGGAAGACAAGGGTGCCCCTATTCCAGATCTCCTGGTTTAATTAAAAGGACACAAACATCAGATGATGTTGCAGCCTATCGAATGTTTCACTCTCAGCGCAATGGAGTGAAAGAAGAGCAGGGGAGGGGGCAGTACCAGGAAGGGGGCGCGGGGGTGGCAGCGGGTTGGAAGAATTTCTTTTCCATAAAGACCGGCCTTTTTCACTCTGGCCATCTGTTTTCTTATGGTGAAAAGCCCCATTGCTGGTATCCTGGCATAGCTTTGCATGTCTTTGTGCTTGAGGGACATTCAATCTTGCATCTGATACACGCTGATCTGTGACACTTCCTAACAAATGAGGCTTTGTTCAAACAAAGAGACTCCCTGATAGGAACTGTAAACTTGGAGCTTGATATCCTGTAGGAAAGGCAGGCTATGGCTGAGCTGGCACAGGAAATTCGTTCTCAGTGCAACAGAGCCCAAGGAGGTCACACCCTGGTGCACACATATGCTCTTTCCGATCTTCCCAGAACTCCTCTCATCTCTGCTGTCCCTTCAGATACGGCAGCCCTAGTGCACAGCTGCATTCGGACCCGGCAAGCTCGGGACCCATCTCCATTACAGGCTGAAGCTCACTCAGTAACGGCACTTATTTGTGTGGTTCCTTCATTTTACAAAGCGCCTTCACAATCAATTCATTTGATATAATAACCTCCCAAGACCTAGTCCAAATGCAATCATATCCAAGAGAACTAGTTCACAAACACTCATGCCAACTGCTGCTTGTTCCTCCTTTTCTCTTTCTATACTCTGTCTCTCTGTCTCTATTCTTCTCCCCTGCCCCAACCCACGGCCTTGAATTTCCCAACTTCAAAGCCATCCATCTTTTCACCATATGATATTTCCAGAGTTTCTTACTATTGCTTACACTTAAACTGTGGAATAGAAAAATATATAATGAGCTGCTGAATATGGATTGTCTTGCAGTTTGGAGAAAATGGAAGAGAAGACCCCCGGTCAGGAAAACACTTGCTCTTTATAGTTATTATTTAGAATCCTGTTGGAATGTAATTAAGCATCCTTAGGAATTATGTCACATGCCACCCCTCCCCCTCTCCCCCGCACATGCGCTGTTTCCCCTCTCAGCAAACTCCTACTCACTCACTGAAGACCTAGCTGACAGGGGGCTTCTAGCGCAGGCGTTCCCCACAGCCTTCCTCTAGGCAAGTAATTGGTGCTTCCTCTGTGTTCTCACCCCACTTTGCTTCCAACTCAGCACCACTATGCAGCACATTGTAGTCTGAGCTGTTTGTTTTTTTATCTATCTCGCCTACCAAGCTGTGAACCACAGAGCTGGGATAGTAGATTTATTATTCATCTTTGTATATTTCTAGTACTTCATGAAGTGCCTGACATATAATAGGCTCCCAGTGACAGTATGTTGAATAAATAAATTTCGTTCATTAAACACTGATACACGTAGGAGGGGAGAGACAGGAAAATAAGGGAAAACTGCCTTTACTGGACACATCTATAACTTTTGGAGGGGCTCAACCCTCTATTTGGTGTTCTGCTTCTTACTGCTTCAATGATGGGAAGCAGTGTGTGATTCAGGAGTTATCTTAGACCCAGTTTCTCAGTGAAAAAAATGAGTACTTTTTCACAAAAATGCTTGAACTGCCAAGAACTTAAGTAACCTTTCAAGATTCTGTCTTTGATAACTTAGTGGACCTATTACCAAATACAAAGATTTTTGGACCAATAAGGCCCTGGAGTCTCAGGAAAGACAGCGTGTTCGGTCGAGAACTTCAACACGAAACGTTCCTCTGGTGGGCAGTGAGCTGCGGAAAAGAAAGAGGCTCCATGGAGTTTCAGTCTCACTTTCCAGCTGGCTTGCTTACGAATTCCTTCACGTGTCTGAACCTTGATTTCTCTAGCTAAGAAATGAGAATATTGACGCTAGCATGCCTCAATGAGAGTTTATGAGGATTAAGCAAATGTGCTTATAGAACATAAAATACTGGATAAAATTATTAATATTCATAATTTTGAGATTAGATAGGATTTCCAAAGGTAATAGTGTGAGGCAAGTTGCAGCTGCATTGCATTTCTAAAGGGAATGGTTCAAACTCATTTTATCCCTCTTCTAAGCTCTTTTCCTTATGTGCTAGTAAAACTATAATAGAAAGTGGATTAATTAAAGTTTGGTAGCATGTTGGAATTTATCTGAATGCAACTTCTAAGAGTAACGGTGGTCAGCAGTCACAGGGTAGAGCGACTGTACGTGCCTGGTCGGTGCCGCTGGTTTGAACAATACCCGCTGAAACATGGGGAAGGCTCACAAAGAAGCCAGGACAAACCCCTTGGCTGTTACTATCAGTTATTCATGCAATGAAAGGTAACCAATAGCTGACTCTACATTGAGTATCAAAATACGCAGCTTTTTGTTGCTGCTGTTATTTAAAGTGAAGTAACAAAAGAACCAACGCCCTTGGTGGAGCCACAAGCATACCAATGCATCTAGAATGTGAGTCAGCTTGTTGGAATGCCAGAAAGAACTTCAAAAGGTGTTTTGACACCAGGGAACCACCAGGTTAGTTTATCACCCCAGGGAAGTAGAAATGGTATCTTTAATGTGGACCTCCTAAATTCGATTCTATTTAAAGGAACAACTTATGATCTAGTGCTGCCTTTTCATGTGGGTTCTCCGTTCTGTATAATTGCATTTGATGCTCTTAAATTCCTTGTTATGGAGATAGGAGAGGTGTTAATAACTTAAATGGACAGACCAGGAAAGTGAGGCTCTGCAGCATAAGGCCCCCACCCTGGGCAACCTTTGCCTTGGTATCAGTGGAACTTTATGTTCCCAATAAGCCTGTCAAATTTTCCAAACTTGTGCATTGTGTGTGAAAGGGGAGTTTTTTTTTTTAAAATAAGTTGAGCTATGGGTACAATTTTCATAGCATTTTCAAAAGGAAATACTGACTTTCCTTTCAAATTATTTTACATATTCTTTCTTTCTTTTCCATTATCACTGGGAGCCCTGAAGTTCAAATCCTCATCACTGAACGTAGTAGAGCAATAGTTTGCAATCTTGGTGGCACAATAAAATCTCTCTGGGAGCTTTAAAAATACTGACAAGTTGATTGGAATCTCAGAGATCCTGATATGATGGGTCTGGGATGTGCCCTGGGCATTGGGGTCCTGGAAGTACCTCTGATGGTTCTAGAGCATGACCTGGGAGTAGAACCAGTGAGCACGGACCACAGGCTCTCCTACACCCAGTCCATCCCACAAACCACTTTCTTAGATTTCAGTTGGTAACCATTATGATAACTAGATAAAAGTATATCTTGCTTCCATCTTCCTCTTTACTTTCTATTACTAGTATAGATATTTCATCATATATTTTGGAATAGATGATAAATATAATAAAGTTCCAGCACTGGATAAATATTTCCCTGGCAAGTGCTTTAATCATTTTACTCATTCAGAAATTCTAAAATCTCCACATTGCTAAGTTCTGAACTCTTTGACCTAGCACATCATGTTTTTCAACATTTTTAAGCCTCCCTTTACCCCTCCAGGTTCACCTACCGTTACTGTTCTTTCTGTACCCTGTCCCTCACCGAACTGAACTACCTGCTGTCACCCCAACATGCTCATCCTACCCCATGTCTGTGTCTCAATCCTCACCCCCCCTTCTCCTGAGAAGGCCTTGGGCCAGTTCCTATGCTTTTAGTACAAACCCTCCCCAATGTGCCAATCAATATGCCACTTTTTTTAGTAAGATTTTTCAGTTCCGATGAAAATGGATATACTTCTTTATTTCTCAACTCCATGATATTTTTATTTCTAAATCTTCTGTCTTGCTCTATTACATTTGCACATCTTACTCTACTCCCTTTCTTCCTTCCATTATACGAAATCTCCTCACAGGCTGGAATAAAACAAGAATGGAGCTGCTTTAGAGTCAGATGGCCTGTCTTCAAATCTTGGTTATATCTCCTACTAGTTTTGTGATTTCTAGCAATTGTTTTCCTCTCTAGGGTTTGTTTTTTTATCTTTTAAATTGGAGAAATAATACCACCTTATTTTAAGGTTGTGGACAATTAGCTCAATTAATACTCAGAATGTACTTAGAACAGTACCCTGCACAAACTGAGCACCCACGAAATGCCAGAGATTGTCAGTTGCACGCTTTATCTTGACAAGAAGTAGGGCAGTTCCTTGTACATTTTAGGGACTTAAAATACATCAAATGTACTAAATTCTTTGGAGCTTGAAAAGGTCCCAAATACTCATACTATAAATATTTGATAGCTAATAATCTTCGAGTCATTCTTACAGCATTTGAAAGGAGCATATGGGTCAAAGTGACGTGATATTTTGCTTGAAAAAAAAAGAAAAACCTATTTCTGACAGGTTTGTGTGGAAACTCTACAGTCCCATAGTTAGTATTAGAGATCCACCTCTGTGACATGCCAACACTGTCAATCATGGTGATATATTACATAGTCCATTCCACAGATATTAAAAAAAACAGTTGAATATCCAGAAGCCCTTGGAATTCTTTAGCTTAAAGCAGGCATGTACAAAGAAACTACGCAGGCAAATTATGTATTCTGAGGGCAAAACTTTTCAATATAGATTCCATTTAATAATATATACTTCACAGGTCTTTGGAGATAAGACTATAAATATGACTGTCAGATTTAACCAATAAATATTTTACCACCAGCACTTCTTAAACTCATATGCATTTATATCTCAGATGTCATAAAACTGAATTGACCTATTGTTTTTCAAGACAGAAAAAAAGGATAAATAAAATGATCAAGTCAATGTCAAGTGTGACTATACAATCAGTTACTGGGGGTTTCCCTCTTCTCCGTTGACTTTTGAAGTGTTTGAAGTGACTTTTTTGAAATTAATAATTAATCTTTTCAAGGTGCTCTCTTTGCAGGTGGTGAGGGCAGTCAATGTTAAAGGAAAACAGATAAGAATAGAGGACAAGTCCTGCCTGATGCAGGCAAGGTGTTTACAAGGTAATAAGGCACCGCAGGGGCCAGACTGTGTGGTACTTGTGGGCTGCAGGTTATAATGTGGTCTTTGTCTTCAGCCATTTTCCAGGAAACTCAGTCAAGGAATTAACTCTGGAGATAATGTTTACGCAAATGAAGTAGAATAGTAAACGGCTGAAGTGATGGTTTATGTTTGAAGTAATAGTTTATAGCTACATAGAGGGGGAGAGGGAAAGTGAGGGTGGGGAGGGAAAGAGGTGTTAGAATCCAGAAAGGCTTCTGAGAGCAATTCTGGAGACCTTTTGTCTTCCAGAAGTCGCATACTGAGAATGGCACGTGAGAATTTATTTTGTGTTGGATTTTTTATAAATAGCGTTTTTCTCCTGTTGCCGACTAGTCAAGTTTTTTTTTTTTTGTTCAAAGAACTTACGTGTGGTGTTATGCGCAAATCAGTGGAAAATCCAGCATCGACACTGCTGGACGGGCTTGTATCTCTTTATCAGATCCTTGTGAGTTCATTACGTGCCAAGCACCGTGCTCTAAGTTTTACATGTAATTACTAATTCAATCCTTAGACTAGTCAAATATAGTAAGATAATAATAATTACTAGTCAGATAGTAATTATTATCCCCATTACACGAATGAGGTAATTGAGGCCCAGAATGGTTAAATACCCGGCCACGGAACAAGGTCATGGAACCAGGCCAGGAAGTGGTCTCTGGCTGTCGGACTCTGGAGTACAGGCTCCATCCACTGCTTCAGACGGAGGTATCACAACAGCGGTCAGAGCATGTTGCCTCTGTCGTTTTAGTACCTGCTGTCGTTACGTAATTCTAACCAGGACTCCCTTTTGAGGATAATAGGAGATGGGGTGCTAACCTGACAAAGGCGAGGGATTAATCCAAATACATGGCCAAAGAACACCAGACATTTAACTGACGGTAAAGACAATGCAAAAGATTCAGAGCGCTCTGGCCCTGGGCCTGCACCGATCTATTGGCTAAGAGAGGAGCCGGTGGCTTGGGGACAGGTGGACAGTGAGCGCTGAGGGGAGGTTTTATGAGCACGTGGCAAAGGTACACCATGTAGAAGAGATTACTAAAGGATAGAAGTACAAAGTTCAGGGAGGACATTGTGTTACATTAGAGAATGGGTTCACAAATCCTAAGTACCATTGCCTCCTCTCTAGCCTTTTCTGAAACAGAAAAAAATATAAGGATATTCTGCAGACACCAGCTGTCTGGATGCCTTGATTTAAATCCTCATTCCACAACTAACTGGTTTTGTGGCTTTGGTCCAGCTACTACACTTTTTCTCCATCACCATTTCCCTTTGGAGAAGCAGGGTTAATAATAGGACCTACCTAGGGTCACTGTGAGAATTACATGAGATAAGCTCTATGAAGTACTTAATGCAGATTCTAGCATGGTGAGTACTCAATAATACATTTTTTCTTTTTTCTCTCCTTCATTACATTGTTGGATCATGATTTTGTATTCCACAAATATTTATCCAGCTTCTACTGGCTGGGGGCTAAACAAAATAAAGTCCTTGCCTTTGGGAGCTTAAAACATGTTCATGAACCAGACACAATACCAATAAATGCAAATACTTTGTAATAGACAGGATGTGGCAGAAGTAACACCTGTTGGAGTGTGGTTGGTGGGGTAACAACGTGGGTGTAATAATTTGTAGTTTTCATTTGAACATTTCACCTAAAATGTCATATGGTGTGCTTGAGTGTGATATTGTTACAGAAGTACATACCAATGATTTTGTAATAAAAGACTTTATAATAAAAAGGGGCTTTATTTGTGCTGGACCCTTCGTATTTTATATGTGTATACCAATAAATAAGTGAATCACCTATATGGAAATACTTTCTAATTAATTTCCCAGAGCAAAAAAGCTGTAAAGATACATAATAACAGTTAGATAAAGTGCACTAACTGTTCTCTGTGTCTCTGTGACATTTCTGGCAGCCTGGTGGTTGTTGCTGGGTGCGGGATGGTGCTGGGCCCGCCACCTGTGCTGTGCGCTGGGCGGCTCAGGGGATAGGTGCAGGCGGAGCTTGTGGGAGAGACCAGCAAAGGTGTTTCTCCTTCATGATGCCCAAGGGTATCAAACATCCACGTCAAAGTGGAGGCATGATGGAAAGATAGGTTTTATACAGTTTCTTTAATTATAGTAACAAGATAGCATCTAAGGTTTCTGAGGCCTAAATCATAATACCTGGGTAGCATGCCACAGAGGTTCTTTGAGTTGTATATTTTATAAAACACCTTCAGTTTCTATATGCCAATAGGCTATATGCATCATTAGAAGATATGACAAATTAATTTTGTATGTTTAACATTAATACTAAATGTAAATTGTAGTATACACTTTTGTGGCCTCATACACCATTCTTTGGCCGACCTCTGATTCAGCCATAACTGCAGGCACAGGTCTATGCAATCCAGCTTCATGCTGACAACATCCTACATCAAAGGCTCCTAGTGCATCTTCCCATTTTCTAGCTGAAACTCTCTCTAAAGTTGTAGCTTCTGCTCAGCCCATGGACAAAACCAATGCAAAAACATACTGGGTGTCAATGCGCTGAAGTGAGCTTGTGAGTATCCTTGGCCTCCCATCCTTCTGTCGGAACAATTGCAGGACACACTCAATGCTTCTCAGAGGTCTGGCTGAATTGTACCTCACCCATTTGAATACACGTACATATATGCCCTGCCTTGCTCCTTCACTCCTGTTTTTGAGGTCAGCCCCTGAGAAAATAGCCCACATCTAAGTCCTTGTCTTAAACTTTGCATAGAGAGGATCCACATTAGGACATCCAGTCTCAGTGCCCAGATGAGTTAATAGTCTCAAATCAGTCAAATAAACTTAGTAAAGAAAATCAGCAGATTAGGAAACCTGGGTGTTTCAGACAGTAAGTGCGACTGTGGGATGGAGAACCTTGATGCGATGCCCATTCAGACCAATAAACACCATGGAGACGTGCAGCACAGTCACTCTCACACCAGAAAGCTCACTGCAGAGCATTGCAACTTCTGGGGAAAACCCCTTTAGGAAAACTCATTCTTCTGTGAGATGTTCAGTAGCTACATATTTCTATAATCAGAGCAGAAACATTATTGTAAATATACACCAAAATGAAAACTTATATCTTTCTTCTCAAGAAACAGTTCTAAGTCACAACTGAAGTTTTGCCAAAAGGAATTGAAGACATATGGGTGACTTTCACTTAGTTTAAATCAATAAGACTAACATAATGGCCTCATTCTTCTTTAGCTGGTTTATGACAGCTGGTGGTGTTAGAATGTCAATGAAAGCCTGCGACAGCAACATAAAAGCTATCATATTGATTGTGACATAAGCTTTGAGCTGATTAGAAGAAAAGTACACAGTGCGAGGTATTATTCTTATTTTAAAATCATTATAAAAAGGCCACAGTGATTATCACTAGCAAAGGTGTTTCCATCATGGTACAAGAAACTGACGAGTATATAACCCAAACCGAAGCAACTAACAGGAGTAAAAACAGAGCAAATATACCTGCTCTGAAGTAAGAGAATAATAAAAATGACAGAGTCTTTTCTAAAAAAAAAGGCCTACATACTTATTACATCCCCAAACTTGAGGTTCTTAATGAACAGGATTATATTTCATTTTTAAGTTACAGTTGGGGTACTAAAGAACTCCATTTTAGACCCATTCACTGGCTGTCCCTCTTTAAGCTGTAGTGATGTGTCATTCCTGATATGCCTAATGCATTTCAAATCACCTGAGACTCTGAGTAAGCCTCATACTAATTTTTAGAAAAAGTCACCCTAGAAATGATAGTCAGTTCTTTTGAAATTCTAGGTTTATGTGAACATTATCAGAGCAAGATTAAAGGGAGTCTAAATAATTTGACGTCATGGAATTTCTCCTGGAATAGAATCAGAAACTGGATTTGGCCAAAAGCTGCTGAAGCCTCCAGGAGTGAATTAGCCGAAGAGGACATATACAGATCTCTGTATATTATGGGGCAATCTGGTCCGTGTCAAGAAGCTGTCATTACTCTTAAAATGCTAGAGAATGATGTTCATTCTCCGTATTTGGTAGCTATTTGAGAATTTATCTGAGTGATGTTTATGGATCGGGGATGTTTGAAGTAGCAAAGCTGACAGAAAGTTGCTATGTGACAAATGACCTGAGAACTGTTAAATGTTGCAGCTCAGTTCACTTCAGATGTCTCTGCTGCAAACAAATGGCATTCTGTGAAGCATGTCTTTGAAATGGGCAGGTCGATTTGTCTCATAGGATATAACAGACATTACTTACTAACACTGCCGGTCCCTGAATCCTTCTGGGAGCATGGGCGGACTGCATGTCTTTGCCCCATTGAAGTCTGACAAACACACTCTGACCAAGAAAATGAGAGTGAAGTGACTAGTGTCACCAGTGACCCAAAGCACAGAAGAGCATGTGAATGATTCCCTTTGCTCTCTGCACCCTGCCTAAGCCTGAAAGCTTTTGTGGGATAGCAACGCATAGAAAGGTGAAACATTTGTCCAACTGGGTCTCTGAGGGACTACCATAGGCCAAGTTCTCCTGTTGACCAATGTGGATCGTGTATGGTATATAAGAGATGGACCTTTGCTCTGTTAATTCATGGACAGTTGTGTGGTCTTTGTTATTGCACAGAGACCAGGCATCTGGAGACCCACACATAGGTTTTGTTTTAAAAGGTGCTATTTATGTGGCAGTCAGCTAGAACTGGAAATAGCTCTGATACATAGAATATACATGTGTAATGTTTAACGAACTGTAGCTCTACATTTATTGAGACTATCTTGTATGCACCCTTCACCCTTATGACAAGATAATACCCCAGGAAATAATAAAACCCAAGTCAGTGGTTATTTCAGTGAGAGGAACATAGTAGGTACTCAGACAGTATTCTTTGAATTGAATAGGTTATATGAAAAAGCCAGTGTGTGAAGAGGAGGTTCTGGCCACGTAATGCCTTATAACACAGAGAAAAGAATATGGTGAGAAAACCAAAATCAGTCCAAGATAAAGAAAAGCACCATACGCTGCAGGACTTAGATGTACTTAGATATACGCAGCCATAATGGGAGCGGGTCCAGACAAGAAAAATGAAAATACCCTGATTGAGCCAGCCTAAAGTCCAAGGAAAGAAAGAGCTGGTTATAAAAGTTTCAAAGAGGCGTTAAGAATTGAAGCAGTGTGCATATGATATTAAAAGTTTGATTGAGTTCCCTGTTGGTTTTATATACTTGATTGATTTGGGCTATGTAGACAGAGTGATTTGGTTTCTCTCTCTGAGGCTGTTGTCTGTCCATAGGCCTTATCTCACACAGATTCATAGTAACGATCTTTATGGTTAGGAAAACTTTCTTTCTAATATAATCAACTTTTATGAAATCCAGAAGAGTATAAAAAACTTTCTAAACTTGTGTGCTTCCCCTTTCCCTCTTGTAATTTTTTAACGTTTGCATTCCTTGAAGGAAGGGCAGGAATTCCACGAGCGCAGGAATAATATTGGTCTATTCACCACGGAATCCCCAGGACCTCGCGCAGCACCAAGTACATAGTAGATACTACGTATTTTCTGAATGAATGTGTGAGTACTTATAGCAAGCTTCTAAACTCCCTGTGACAAGCTCCTTTTGACATTCTCATTAGACTCCCCTCTCTCTGCCGTTTGGCCAGACAGACCTGCAAATCAGCTCTGTCCCGTCCTTGTTCTTTGACTTACTCTCTTTCTTTCCTGAATGTGTTGCCATCTCTCTGCCTAATAATCATAGATAATTTTAATGGCTAAGCACTTTACATATATTTTGTCATTCTATAAAAAAATAAACAAATCTATGAAGTAGGTGCTATTATTATTACTAACACCACCACAGAGATGAGGGGAATAAGGCTTATTCTGGTGAGCTATTGTGCTTCTCTGAGCCTCACAGCCCCCCACCGCCTCCGCTCTTCACCCTGTAAGCCCCGTTCAAACGGCGCTTCCTCCATAAAGCATTCTTTTATTGTGTTGATCTTCACTGATCTCACTTTTGTACCAAACACCTGTTACCGTTAAACAGTACCATGCTGTTCACCCGTACTCATTCTATATATATATTTCATGGGTATTCCTTTTATCTCTCCCCTGAGACCTTAAAGTCCTTGAATTAATCAAATAGGAATTAAGTGCTACTTCTTTTGTATATTCCAGTATCTAGACAGGAGAGATGGTAAAGAAAAATATCCCAGTTAATTAACTGATAAAAAACAATATTACATTTGTAATATGTGGAGGTCCAGGATGGCTGTGGTGTAGGATGATGCTAAACTCTATTCCCTCCTCATGAGCAATATCAGACATATATGTACATAGGTACATATAGGTACCAATTACATATAGGTACATATAGGTACATATAGGTACCATATAGGTAGCAATTACTTCTGTGAGACAGCAGAACACTGAATTAACAACTTCTGACAAACAAACAAGAGAAAGAGACCTGGGAAGGGGAGGGAGTCCTGGGGGAGCTGCGGGACTGGACCGAAGCTAGAGGAGCCTTGAGCACCATTGTTTTCACTCCCTGGGGTAGATGGGAGCTCTATTCAGGTGTTCTGGCCTACCTGCTAGATCACCACAGCTGTTCACAGCTGCATTGACTAGAACAAAAGGAGCCTCTGAATAAAAGGAGCAAGCAGGAACCAAAAGGCATCACCATACCCACCTGGTCTCCCTGCAGAGAGCTGCTATGGTGGGCAGGCTTGTGTCCCAGGTGCTGTGACTGCTTGGCTCCAAGTGGCTTCCCAAAACTACCCAGCACGTAAAGCCTGCACAAAGGTTTCATCTACATGGGACCACTTTCAGTACAACAAATCTGAAACAGACTGTGTCAAGAAGACTAGCCAGCCAAAGAACTCTCCAGGGACGGTGGCCATTCTCCACAGTTGGAGGGGCTAGTGAGTGCCATTCTTTACTTCCCCCTGTACCTCCGCAGGGAGAAGCTCTACGCAGCTGTCTGGTCCGCCTGCAAGGTTTCCACCTGTGTTCCTGGACATACTGCCTGAGCCAATTTCGGCCTGAACAAAGGGAGCAGGCAGGATCAAGGAGGTATAATTACATGCACCTGGGCTCTCCCCATCTGGAGTTTCTCCAGCCTGTTAGGCCACTGCTACCGAGTCCTTGAAAATAGAAAAACAGAACAAAAGAAAAACACTATGGGATGCAGCAAAAGCAGTTCTAAGAGGGAGGTTCATGGCTATATACAGGCCTATCTTAAGACACAAGAAAAATCTTAAATAAACACTAACTGTAAACCTAAAGAAATTGGGAAAAGAAGAAAAATAAAACCCAAACTAAACAGACAAAAGGAAATAGTTAAGATTGGAGCAGAAATAAATTAAATAGAAATTTTTTTTTAAAAATAGAAAAAAATCAATGAAGCAACTGGTTCTGTGAAAAAAACAAATAAAATATATAAACTTTTAGCCATGCTCATTAAGAGCAAAAAAGAGAGAGAGCCCAAATAAAATTATAAATGAAAGAAGTTACAATAAATGTCATAGAAATACAAAGACTCATTGAAGAGTATTATGAATAATTCACATGCTAACAAATGCAACAATCCAAAAGAAATGGATAAATTTCTAGAAATATATAACCTTCCAAGGCTATACCAGGAAGAAATTCAAAATGTTAACAGACCAATTACTATGACCAAGTGGGATTCATGCCAGGGATGCAAAGATGGTTCAACAACCATAAATCAAACAACAAGACACATCACATTAACAAAATAAAGGATAAAACCACATGATCAGCCCTGGTTGGTGTAGCTCAGTGGATTGAGCACGGGCCTGCGAACCAAACAACCACGGTTTGATTCCCAGTCAGGGCACATGCCTGGGTTGCAGGCCAGTTCCCAACAGGGAACACACGAATGGCAACCATACATTGATATTTCTCTCCCTCTCTCCTTCCTTTCCCCTACAGGAGAAAGAACTGTACTTGGAAAACTGTAAGACATTGAAAAAAGAAATTGAATAAGAATACAGGTAAATGGAAGGATATGCCTTGCTCATGGATTGGAAGGATTAACAGTTAAAATATTCTTAATACCTAAAGTAATATATAGATTTAATGCAATACCTATCAAAATACCAAAGGCACTCTCCTCAGAATTAGAGCAACTAATCCTAAAATTTACATGGAACCACTAAAGACCCTGAATAGTCAATGAAATTGTGAGAAAGAATAAAGTGAGAGGTATCACATACCCTACTATAAAAGTATACTACAAAGCTACAATAATCAAACCAGTATAGCACTAGTATAAAAACAGATATATAGATCAACAGAATAGAATAAAGAGCCCAGAAATAAATACCAATGTAAATAGTGAATTAATCTATGACAAAGGAGGCAAGGGTACATACAATGGGGTAAAGATAGTCTCTCCAACAAGTGGTGTTGGCAAGCCTACACAGATTCATAAAATAAATAAAATTGAACCACTTGTTTCCACCATATACAAAAATAAACTCAAAATGAATTAAAGACTTAAATGTTAGACTTGAAACCATAAAACTCCTAGAGTGAAACACAGGCAGTAAACTCTTGGACATTGCTCTTACCAGTATCTTTTCTGAGTTATCTCCTCAAGTAAGGGAAACAAACAAACAAAAAAATTGGACTATATGTTGCCACTCTTCAAGGTCAGGCAGGTCCAGGGTATTTGTGCAGATGGAAAAATATTCACGGAGCCATTGGGATGTCTGGCATGCCTTTATTCATGGGTGGGCAAACCACACACACTGCAAGCTGTGTGTCTATCTGCATGCCTCCTGTTGTGGCCCCTGCTCCCAGTGTGGCACCCATGGTGGTACCTATCGCCTTGTGTGTCTCTCATCATCATCACCCCCAGCAGGGAGTCCCTACTTGTTTAAGTACCAGAGGGGAACAAAGCCAGCAAGATGCCAGAACATTACATGACATAACATAGCAATTCTGCGCATGTGAGCCCACTTCATGTTATGGGAACAGTTAATCAGACCCAGTCTCAAGCTATGAGAACACTAGTTCTAAGACCCCTCCATGGCTATAGCAACACTGCTCCCCTTAGCTACCCAGACACCTGGGTGAGGAAGCCAGGCTGCCTCCACTTACCCTACAGACTCCATTAAACTAAAAAGTTTGCACAGCAAAGGAAACTGTCAATAAAACAAAAATGCAACATACTGAATTGAAGAGATTTGGGCTGATACATCTGACAAAGGTTTAATAACCAAAATATGTAAAGAACTCATATAATATACCAACAGTCTCCCCCAAAATCCTATTCAAAATGTCAGAGGACCTGAAGAGAAATTTCTCCCAAGAAGACATGCAGACAGCCAATGGACATATGAGAAGATGTTCGACATCACTAATCATCAGGGAAATGCAAATTAAAACCACAGTGAGACACCCTCTCACACCTGCCAGAATAGCCATCTCCAATAAATGAATAAATAAGTGCTGGTGAGGATGTGGAGAAAAGTGAACGCTCTTAAACCATCGGCAGGATTATAAATTAATGCAACCACTATGGAAAATAGTATGGGTTTTTTCCAAAAATTAAAAATATAAACTACCAAATCAACCAGCATTCACACTTCTGGGTATTTATCCAAAGGGGGGAAAAATTCCACTAATTTGAAAAGATGCACTCACACTTATGATGTGTATCAATAGATGAATGGGTAAAGAAGATGTGGTATATGTATATATAATGGAATATTATTCAGCAATAAAAAAGAAGGAAACTTTGCCATTTGCAACAACATGGATGGACCTAGAAGAATTATGCTAAGTGAATATATATCATACAGAGAAAAAAATACCATATGATCTTAGTTATCTGTGCAATCTAAAAAAACTCTAAATAAATAAATAAACAAAACAAAACAAAAACATACTCATAAATATAGAGAACAAGCTTATGTATGCCAAAGTGGGGGGGGGGAGGGAGAAGTGGGAATAAAAAACGTACACATTCAATTTTTAAAAAAATAAATAGAAAAAATAGCAACATTTACCTAAGAGTTCTCATTCAGAAAATCTCTTCAAGGACTAAGTCTGGCAAAGGAAGATCTAGCTCTTGCCTTTGACATTTTCTATTCAATACAAACAAACAAACCCCAAAGTCACTTCCTGCCACTCAGAACTCAGAAACTTAAAACCATATCTTCAGATGTAGAATTGTTAGAAATAGTTTGGATAAAATAAACTGCCTTTGCAAGATGAGGCAAAACCTGTTATTTCCAGCCGTTAAAAATGTTTAGGAACAAAGGATTCATCTGACAACTTGTGGCTGGTGCAACCAGAGAAACTGGAGGTCGGTATGTTTATTTTTACACATTGAGAAGGAAGAGGCAAGGATTGCCCTGGAGTTTGACACTTTGGATGAGCTCAGTGGTTTTACATCATATCAGTGAATATAATGCCTCTCTTGATGCTTTTACAGAATTAGGCAGAGGTGCGGAAGGAAGCTTCAGGCCAGAGCTATGAACATAAATAGACCTAAGCCTTAATAACTGAATCTGACCATTTAAACAACTAAGAACAAGTGAAGATGTGCCAAACCTGTCCTGTGAATTTCCTTCTAAGTTAAAAATAAACTGGAACAATTATGTATTCAGATTAGGGAAAGGTAATGAAATTGAAGCTGATTTAAATAAATGATTCATGATTCCCAAATACCGAAAACCACTACAAAATTAAGTTTAGCTTGTGCAAAAGGGAAAACAAAATAAATAGAGCCCTTGGTTGAGCTCGAGGGCTCAAATATTATTTAAATGTATTACAAAATATTCTACAATGTCAACTTAAATCATGGATTCAAATTTAGACTAAGTCTGGAGCAAACAACAGTTATTACCTGAAGGCTCTTTTTTGATCTATGTAAAACAAACTCGTGATTTAAGTTTATTCTCAATGCATAATTGTCCATTATAACTGCTGATGCTTTAGGCTAAGGCCTTAAATAATTCACCAACTAGGTGATAGTATGATCTTATCCATATGCATGTTTTTAACGGGAAGCAAAGATACTTTTTTATCATAAATTGACTTCAAAAGAGATGGCAGTAAAGATGACAAAGTTTATATTAAGGACATAAATGGGAATTGACTAACCAGGTGGGCTGCATGGTCTACTTTGGTCAGCACTATCTTGCCTGCAACACTCTTAAAATCATGGCATGGAAGAACAGCACAGGCTTTCCTATATGCAATTTGTAGCCATTTGTTAACTTGCCAAATTTGGGGGGGGTTGTTCTATTTTATTATTATTATTTGCTAAGTTTATAATTTATATAAGTACAATACTTGTTATTTCTACAACTTTTTTTAATTCACAAAATTTTCCATGGGGTTGGGTACTTGCTTTTGAAGGACTTCTCTATAAGCCCGGTTCTAGTCTCACCCTTATTTCCACCTTTCTGTCCCTTCCTTCATTCCGTTTCTCTGACCCACTGTGGAGATCCAGATAATTTTGCAGCCAAGGCTACTTGTGTTTAGAAATTTTATCAGCACCTCACATGAATTTGTAGCTCTCAATCTCATCAACTCTCAGGCTATCTGGTCTTCCTATCTTCACATCTTACCAGTTTAGTAGTCTCAATGACTCTTTCTCCTTTTAGTTGTCCTTCTTGGATCTACAAAATATTGAAATGAACTGCTATGGTGTAGTTCAGCTCCTCTGTTAAGCAGAAGTCCATAGACAGTTAGATGTGCAAGAGACTGATTGGGGGAAATGCCGATGACAACTCAAAGGAGAGAGGGAGCAGAAGTAGGTACGGAATGCCTCAGACCGTGATGCAGGTCTGACACCTGTGAAGGCAGAAAGGGAGGAAGAAGCAGGAAACATAAGGGGTGGATTAGGAAAGCCACGAGAGTGAGCTGCTCAGATCTGCCTTATGACAGGAAAAAAACTGCCATTGCAGCGCAGTTGGGGAGAAGACTCACTCAGGTCAATGTATGGTCTCGGAGCAAAAGCAGAACATTACAGAAGTTCCCATGGGTAGGAATGGTCCAACTCTGGCATCCCACAGATGCTGGGCTGGCAGGTGTCCAGGAAAAGCATGGGCTAAGTGTGAATGCTGTGGTGGATCCCAAATGGGTAGCAGCTGAGGCTGTTCCTAAATATACCCCTCAGAGGAGGCTCTCTGGAAGGCAGATCTGAGCAGCTCACTCTCGTGGCTTTCCTAATCCACCCCTTATGTTGCCCAGATCCACCGATCAGGGTCAGGTTACCCGCACTATGTGTGGGGTCCCATGTTTGTGGTTTGGATTCCGTCAGTACCTGGATAGTGGTGCTAGCTGAGGATCTTTGGGCAGGAAATGCAAGCTCATACATGGAATAGGTATTTTTCCCTGAGGGAAAACTCTCAGTCCTTCCAAGATAAAAGATTCAAAGTAGTGTTATTAGGGGAACTCGGCACTGAGGGTGTGCTGGACACTCAGAGATGACAGGAGGAGAGTAGATGCAGAACTGTGAGTCCGTGTTAGCTCCCCAGCAGCACACTCCGGTGGCTGCCACAGCTGTACCCGCACTGCAGGTGTGGGTGCACCATCATTTTATGTGAGGAAAACAATAATTACTTGATTTTTCACCCTTACATACTAAAATTACCCAATTACTCCAATGTTTGGTTCACTTTTAAGATCATGGCAACCTAATATAAATATTTTTCACCCATCTTTAGTCCTTATTCTTGATCTTAACTACTACCTCAGAACTCTTTGCCTTGTACTTATAATTTATTTATTGTTTAATGCATTATCTTGCTTTTTCTTATATTAAATTTTATCCAACCACATTTCTACCTCCTTCTCTGACTTAACTCATCTTTTCACAATACCCCAACCACCAGAATCTGTATAACGTGGATCACATTTACAGCTTCCCATTTATAATGGGTATTTGCAAGTTTTGACAAATATGTCTTTGATTTCATGCCCAAGTATCTCTATGGACTTATCTACTGATTCGCTTTGGATTATTTTGAGATCTCTGGGCAGCATCTTCTGATAACGCAAGAGAGGAGTTATGGTCTGGGTCAGCCTTGCACCTCTGTGCTGAAGAGATTAAACCGAGATCCACAAGCCTATAAAGCCTGAAAAGTGCATGCGGCCTCTTCGGGGTGGAATTCCCTCCATACACATGCGATCACGGCTTAAGGAGGAAAATTTTCAGGTGAAAGTGGCTTGCTACCTCAGCACAGCTGACCACACCACAGAAAACCAGAAAGACCCCTTTGCATGGTCATCCCTGGTGTAGGCCGACCGCCTTTGGTGATGCTCTGTTGGTATTCAGGTGAACGTGAAGAAAGTTGATCATTTAAGTCCAGGCTGTTATTACAAAGTTAAACAGCTACTCTCTTTGTCTGCAATCATCTAGGTGTAGCATGGCTGCCAGTCTCATGAGGCAACTTCTCAGCCTGCTCTAGGTTGTGTGGGTGCTAGCCAGGTCATCAGTATCTAGAGGGAACCTGTGCAAGTCTCTTTAATGCTAAGGAGTTTGGCTCACTTGATTAGTTTTACTTGGCTGTATAGTTTATTTTTTACCTAAGCCACAATTTAGGACTGCCCTGTTTTGTCTCTGGACTATATTTAGGCATTTTTGGAAAGTCCTCTTCCCTAATCCCTCTTCTCCAGTTAGGGAGGAAACTTGCTCTGGGGCCTGCTTTTTGATCCTTAAGGACACATCCGTCTCTGGTTTTCTAATTCATTCAGTCACTCAGATAGATGCCTACCAGTCCCCAAATTCCCTCCAGAGAGGAATTATCCCTGGAAGCAGCTGCATAGGTGGAGACTGTATTTCCCAGCTCCCCCAGCTTGTAGATGAGGACTGTTGCCCGGTTCTTGCCAATGGGATAGAGCAGTGAAGTATGCGTCGTCACCTTTCTGCTGGCTGGGTACAAAACATGATAAAGCCCTCAGGAATGACACATTCCCAACATGGATGGAACACAGGTCTCTGACTCACATGTAAGGAAAAGCTGCTTGCTCATCAGGAATAATTGGACTGAATTCAGGGAGAAATTGATTTCTATTCCATCAGACCACGGATATTTCAGGGTTTATTTTTCATTGTTACTGGCATTACTGGAACAAGTGCAAGACATTTCAGGCAAGGAAATATCACGGACATCATTTTAGGAAATAGTGCTGTGTTTAACTTGAACTTAGGAACATCTCTGAATATGAGGAGGCAGAATTTGTAATGTTCTATGGGGAAAGTATAACATGTATGAAGGACACCTGGACAAAAGCCAAAGTTCGAGGGTGGGAGGCGGCACGGGTAGGGTGTGGTAGGGTGAAAATGGAGACAACTGTACTTGAACAACAACAAAATCAATCAATCAATCAATCAATCAATAAATAAAATAAAACAGAATTAGAATCTCTTTGGATAGAAATATCACTTCTTATAATGAGAATCAATAAGAATATATTACAGACCACCAGACCAAAATAGTGTGAATGAAGTTCAAAACAGAAAGACAAAAGAATTTGGGTAAACTGCAAAATTAGGTCCAGTTGTAAATCCAGAGACGTCATTTAACAAGACAAAGACTAGTGCAATGTTTTGCTAACCAGAAGATGAGAAAAGGATTTTGGATCAGATGAGGAAATTGTGTCAAGAAAGGGTGTTTAAGAGTTCATGATTTAGCTGAACCAAACCCAGAAGGGTTGCCAATGAATGTTTATTTGAAATAATTCATTAAGTGGGGAAACCATTAAGAAATCACAACAGCAAACTAGTAAATCAGCATTTGAAACACAGAAAGTAAGTGCCACACATATGTCCATTTCTATCTTCTATGTATCAGTGGAGTCCAGCTAAAAGTAAAAATCCAGAAACCCCTTGGAGGGAGAAATAACACTTTTATTTTGGCGCTTTAAATTTTATAAAATATTTTCACACACATTATCTCACAGGTTTCTTACAATGTCCCTGACAATTTGACATGCTGAATAGGTACCCGGTTGGCCAAAAAAGTTCATTTAGTTCTTTCCATAAAATAAAAAGACACATTTTTTATTCTCACCAGTAACTTTATTGATTTGGATATTTTGAGTATGTCCTTATCTCTTACTATTGGCTTCTAGTAGTTAGAGGACAGGGTGCTGCTAAACATCTTCCAATGCATAAGACAGCCCTACAGCAATGAATTATTTGGCCAAAATGTCAATAGTGCCAAGAAACTTTGCAAACACTTTTGACATATTCAGTTAGTCCTAGCACCTTCTCCATACACTGCACAAATCTTTCTTTTGCATTTCAGTTGAGTTTTTACCTTTTTTGAAATAGTAAAGCATAATATACTGAAACTGTTATTTATTTTCTTCCATCTTCAATATTAAAATGGCTGCACAAAAATCACCAATTTTGATCATTTTTTAATGCATGTGAATACAACAGTTGTCACAATACAATGTAACAACATTGTTTTAAATGAAGTTAAAGACAACTAAGCACAACTAGAGCCATTGTCCAGGAGAAACTAAATGAACTTTTTGGCCAAGCCAATCATGAAATAGATAAAGATGAAGGATTGATTCTGAGAAAATATGAGCAATTGTCTATGCCAAAGGGCTTCCTGCCAACAGCAGCAATAATGGTATTTGAACCCAAGTTTCATGACTCTTAAATAAAACATTTTTAAAATTGTTGTAGCGCCTGTTGTAGGGAAAGGTGTGAGGCACGTTCGGGTCTCATCCAGATGTGGAGTGATTCAGCACAGTCTACTCTTGCCTCGATGAAGCTGAGCTATGTGTAGACTGAACCTTTGTGTGTATGGAACTCAGGGCTACATTAGCATGAGCCATGGGAAAGTACAGGCATCAAAGAAAAGTGTGGAGAGTTTTTCCTAACAGGATGGGTCACATGTGTCAGAAGTCTTTGGAGGAAATGTGCTTGGTAACTGGCTTCCCAGCTCTATGAATTAAAGAAATGTGGAATAATGTCACGTGAGGAATAGATTACTTTTAAAACATAATGCTTAACAGTTATGCGAACATGAATTCCATTTTTTTCTATTTACCCTTTAAACACAGCATCTGTTTTGGGGTATGGGAAGGTGTGAACGACAGGAATGTGGAAGTCAGTCTCTTTCATTAAGGAGCTTTGGATGCACTGGGGGATCCAGCAAGTGAGCAGAAGCGACAGTACCATGGAAGCAAGTGCTCTGTGCGCTTCTCGCAGGGAAGTGCGTATGTAGATGCCAAAACCATACTAAAAATAGTTCAGCAAAAAGGAAAAAGGACTCATGGACATGGACAACAGTGTGGTGATTGCAGGGGGGAAGGAGGTTACAAGGGGGCTAAAGGGTAATGGAAACAATACAATAAAAATTAAAAAAAAGAATTAATGGGATGTTAACCACAATTTCATAAATAAGTCATTCTGAAATAATTTTGGTGACTGGATGATGGATAAAAGCAGTTGGAATTCTGAATTTTTCCTCCAATTTTCTGACAGCCACCTGTTTTACTTTTAATAGTCTTCTCCTTCATTCTTCTTCCCATATAATCCTCTATCTGTCTCTTATTCTCTTCCTCTCCATTTTTAAGCTGAACTCATATATTAGTTTAAGTCTAATCTCATTTCCATGTATCTCAGTGGTGGTTTTAATATTACAGTGTTTGGACTCAGACTGAGTTCACATCTGGCCTGCTCCTTCCCACTGTGTCCCAGTTTACTGATAATCTCCATGTCTTAATCTCCTTGCTTTAAAAAAGAAAGGTATTATGAGGGTATAATGTCATTATAATGGCATTAAAAACCCTTATAAGGGTTTTTCTGTGAAGGTTTAATGAATTTATATGCATAAAGTGTTTAGTGCCTAGTAAGTGATCTATGGTAGAGTATTAGTTCCCTATTGTGGCTATAACAAATGAGCACACATTTCAGTGGCTTAAACCGACACCCATTTATTAGTTCTGTAGATCAGAGTCTGATTAGCTCTACTGGGTTCTCCACTGAGGGTCTGACAGGGCTGAAATAAGGGTATTGGCCAGTCTGGTTTCTAATTTGAGGCTCTGAAGGAGAATCTGCTTCCAGCTTTACTCTGGTGAGTGGCAACATTCAGTTCCTTATGGTTGTAGGACTGAGGTCTCTGTTCCTTCACATTCGGGCCCCTTCATTTTTAAGCCAGCAATGGCATTTTAAATCTCTGTCCCTAGCTTTGATTCTCTCTGACTTCTTTTGCCACATATCTTTGACTATTTGCCTTTGTCTTCTGCTTTTACGGGTTCCTGTGATTACTTTGGACCTACCCAGACAATCCAGGATAATCTCCCTGTTGTAAGGTCAGATGATTAGTAACTTTAATCATATCTGCAAAGTCTCTTTTGCCTTGAAATGTAACATTTTCACAAGCATAGCATGAGGTGGCAAAGGTTATAGGAACTAAAACTCTACCACAGGCTATTTGCTAATATTGTTGTTATTATTTAAATGAGTGAAGGACTGCATGGGTAGGGAATAGAATGTTCTGGACAATAAAGTTTTCTAGTAAATTGAAAGTTGTTTTATTTAAAGGGTTAAACTTTGGAGATAAAGAGACAAACTCTTTGATGAACAAACTCAAATCTTGGACCCTTGTCTGCATGCACATATATGATACCAACCTCTATATTTTTAAGTGTAACACTGTTATCTCTAAGTCTTAACACTAACCTGTTAACACTTTCAAAAATATTTATAAAATTATAAAGTTAAGGTTATCTATGATTTTAAAAACTGAATAAAATCAGTGAGAAGAAGTCTTTTATTTTTTTTTCAAAACTCAACTTGGGGAAAGTTTCAGAAATATGAGAATTATGGACCTTTCAAATACACATTTTGTTCTAAAATATGACTAGGATTGATTCCTGATAATAAAACAAGGAATGAAATATTTTTTAAACTATTAGGCTTCAATATAAAATAAAATTTTTACATTTTAATTACTTCTAGATCTTTCATGTGAGAATAAACCCAAACTAGATCACACTGGAAATTGAAAACTGCTCCATAAAATCATGAGGAAGGAAATAAAAAAGAAAAGAAAATATAGCGTTTAATTTCTTCTGCAACCCTACAGTATTAAGCTGGATACCTGTAATTTAAATGGGTAAATTGCTTCTAAAGATTGTTTTTTCCTTTGGCTTGTGGACTTAAGATAGGCAGCTTGTGAGTACGTGAATAGATATTCTAATCAGGGCATGGTGACTCCTCCCTATAATCTGCTCATCACTAAGAATCTCACTTCGGGGCCAGGGAGATATTGGGGGTTGTGAGTGTGCTAGGACAGAAGCCAGTGTGTATTTTGCTCTGGATGGTGGATCTGTATACATGTATATGTGTATATATGCATGTGTACAGGTACACACACAATCACATGTGTACCACTCATACCACTCCAACACACATATACACACACACACTATTGATTTGCATGATCTATTAACAAGGATGTTGCTTCCCAAGCATTTTTTCCCCTTAGTGTGTAGTCTGTGTACTGGAGCCAGCATATAAGCTCTCTTTGAACAAGGACATGTCACTGGAAAGAAAGAGATAGAGATAGGCAATGAGCATGTCTAGACCCTCTCTGTTGTACCACAACTTACAATGTTCTTTCAATTTTGCTCTCCTTTTCTGTTCCTATTCCCCCCCCATATTTAGATCTAACTGGCTAAAGTTTCATTCTGTGTATGTTTACTCAGATTTTTCCTTCACTTCCCTCACATCCACCAGGTTTTGGCCCAATACAGTCTTTGCTTGACATCTTGGAATAGGATGATTCAGATCAAAATTCAATCTCTCATTTCATAAGGACAAGATGACATTCAATCTCCAAGAGTTTATTTAAGCAAATATCAAATATTAAGAGTGACTATGAGTCACTATGAAATCTTCTAAACCTCTTTTTAGCTATAGTTAATAATTTACAGGTTGCAAGATACATGCTGGATTATGATCAAATCCTTCAGAAGAGAGGATGCTGGGTCAACAGTCTTTCACTATTTAGCATCCACTTATATAATATCACTGAGACTTTTGGCATAGTTTTCATACCCCAAATGTGTGAGTGTTCTTTTTTAAGACTGAAGATACAGTATTCATTAATCTCTCAACCCCCCATTGGCCTTTAGAAGCAGCTGAATGCTTTGAGGAGTGTGCAAAATATAATCTCAAGATAAATCACAAGAAGTGTAAGGTAATGACTTTTAGTTCTAGGAAATGCAAGAGTTCCTGGTATGCTGAGGGAGTTAAGTTTAATGTGGTGAGATATTTTATATGGTCTTGCATTATCTTTCACATAAATCTGTCATAGAGATGCAAAAAGGCAAAAATAAGTTAAAAATTTCAGCAATAATAGGTTGATGAAGTTTAGGAGAAAATGAATTGATACTCACTTTTATGATATTTCAACCTGAAGTGGGTTTCCACAATTCCTGTTGTTTAGAAATGTATAATCCATTGACGGCAAACATGTTAAAATTGCTTTTGGAAACTGAGGAGAACATTCATTTGACACAGAGGTTGTTTCATCTCTGTAGGGAAATCAGATTGGGGAAGAAATGTTTCTTCACTTGGGTTACAGTCATTATCATTTCTGCACTTTTGATAAGATGCTTAAATAAACAGGCCAGCCAGGCTGTGAGTACTCAGAAGCCTCTGCTAATGGCATAGAATACATAGTTACTCACAAGGTTTTCAAGAGAAATGGATTATACTGAGTTTAACCTAATCAGAATGTTAATATGGAAATGACATCATGATGGTTTAGTAAGAGGGATTTTATTTTAGGTGAAACACAATGCAAATTTTACAATTCCACAAAAAATGTTTTTTTTTCTTTGAAGCTGTGATGAATGACAAGTGATATTATTCTACTCTTTTTCCCTTTTAGCTATTGTTCACTCAGGGTATACTGAGTGCATATGTGTTTGGTGTCCATTATTAATTTAAAGGGAAATGTAAGCAAATTCTGATTAGCTACTTCTATGGCCAAATTGAGTTATTATGAACTATAGGAGTTTGACCAAATTTTAAAAAAATTTAATACAAATTGAACATGATAATTTAATATAGGTATACATAGTGAAATGATTACTAGAATCAAGCTATTTAACATGTTATCTCCTCACATAGTTACAATTTCTCTGAGTGTGATAAAAGCCCCTGAAATCTACTCTCTTAGCAAATTTCTAGTATTAACTGCAGCATTAGATTGTCATCATTCTGGACAGTAGGTCTCCAGACTTACTCATCTTACATGACTGCAGCTTTGTTCCCTTGGACCAACACCTTCCCATTCCCCTGTCTCTCCCCGCCTGGGTGACCACTGTTCAGCGATCTGCTTCTCTGTATTTGACTTCTTCCGAGTCCACATTCAAGTGAGGTCATGCAGTGTTTGTCTTTCTGTATCTAGCTTGTTTTGCTCATGATAATGCCCTTCAGGTTCATGCACGTTGTTGCAAATGGTGGAATCTTTGTAAGAGGATTCCATTTGACCAAGTTCTTTTAGTTGAATTCTAATTCTATTATGTCAGCTATTAACGAAGATAAACATCAACTAGAAACTTAAAATGTCCTTATTTTTAAAATAGATTTTCATTATAAGAATATTTTAATATCATTTGATATGAAGAAAACATACTTAATTTTCATTGATATTTAAATACTTCTTCATTTTATAATGAAGAGATACTTTGTTGGTGTCCTCTGGCAAGAAAAATCAGAGAAATTGCAATAAAATTACAAAAATTAAGAAAAATTTCAAGGCAATATCCTAGAAGAATTTACCACCAGGATCTGAGTATCAAGAATATTTGTTTTTCTTTTTTTTAAGATTTTATTTATTTATCTTTAGAGGGGAAGGGGAGGAGAGAGAGATAGAAATATTGATGTATGGTTGCCTCTCGTGTGTCCCCTGCTGGGAACTAGCCTGCAACCCAGGCATGTGCCCTGACTGGGAATTGAACAATGATCCTTTGATTCACAGGCCTGCACTCAATCCACTGAGCTACACCAGCCAGGGCTGGTTTTAAGCTTTTAATTATTGATCAAAGTAGGGGAATTCAAGTCAAAGCCATTTATGTTCACATGTAACTCAACATTTAGCTTATTGTTATTGAAAATACCTATTTATAAAATTTGCTGGTCATTGAATATCATGCTTGTCTTAACACATTGAAAAACTAGATCACACCAAGTATTCTAAAGCAGAATTTTTTTTCCAAAATTTTTTATTTAATTATTTTTCAAGTACAGTTTTCTGTCTATTACTCCCATCCCATTCCACCACTAAAGCAGAATTTTTATAGCTTTGCAGAAAAGGGCATTTGCAATTAAAGTAGAGAAATTAAGGAATCATGTAATACCTCAAAGCAATGGTCAAGAAGTGTTAATTTTAAGAGTATAGAATAATTCAGAACTTATAAATAACTATTAATTATATGAAAAATCCATCTTATTGTAAGACACATATGCTGGCATAGCCAGTCATACACGGGTGCTGTTAATCTCATGGCTGCCTTGGGTGTAGCTTGTCAATGAATGTTTATTTGAAATAATTAGAGAAATAAGAAGACACAATGATGGAACTGACTTGAAATCAAGCTGAAAATTTAAATAGTGTTTTGATGTTTTTTCCCCTAAAAAGACGTTTTTACTGCTGTTGGTCCACAGTGGGTATCTCACAATACCCCTCTGACCCTGGACTCTGGGTGGGGCTGGTCCCAGGGAGTGCCTCCTGGTGGTGGTCCCTGTGCAGTGCTCGGCAGGGAGAGGAGAAAGCATGGAAGTTGGGGTGGGGGCGTCTGGCTTTGCCTCAACCATTCAGAACTCCATTATCCCGCCTGGGCCTTGGTTTTCTCCAGGGGCCCCTGGGAGGGTCTTGAGGAAATCCAGTCCATCAGATGCCTAAAGTATCTAGGGACTGTGGCCTGGTCCTCTCCCAGGGTACTTCCAAGGACTGCCCTCCTCCACCATCCCTACCTCATTCACCTGAAAAAAAAATTACTTTTGTTTTGCTAAAATTGCCTGAAACTTTTGTGAGTACAGAAACTACAAACTGATCAGCAGGGGAAAAGGAGGAAGAACAGAAGCAACTGGGGCAGTTTCCCTGCCTACACAGGTTTCTTCTTCCCTCCATGGCATGGCTCAAAGTCCTCTGGGAGATTTGCTAGCTGGACAGGCCCTGGCATGGACCCCCCATCCTACATGCATCTAGAGCTGACCTTCATAGACCCTCAGCTGGAAGCACTTGAACATAAAGAAAAACAAGATGAAAACACAGAAAAACCTGAAATCCCAGATGGAGTGATGATGTGAGGAGACACCTTGCAAGGAGGGCCACAGAGGTTTCCCTGGGCTTGGGTAGTTACCAATCGACTCTGGAACCCCATAGGCCACTGGGCCTTGTGGGCAGTATTTAGGGGCATATATCTGCCAGCCCAGGCCAAAACCTGTACACTCTGGTTGGCATCATGCACGCAGCCCATCTCCAGAGAGTTGTCACATTTATCAGATCCCTGCTTCATGTCATAGATGTGTTGCTGGGTCTGGGGAGCTGTCATGCCCACAGGGCTGGCACACTTGGTGCCCATTCGCAGGCTGATGGTTGAGTGGTCCATGGGTAGCAGGATATGGTCCTTGGGGTGGTACAGGTGCCTTCTCATGCCATATGCCCTCATGCCTGACTGGCTGACACACTTGTTGGTGCCCATCTGGAGCCCAATGAGATGCTGACCCACGTTCATGGTGGCATCATCAATGTTCCACTCCTGCTTCTCTGAGTATTTGACATTGATGACCATGCCACCAACCACCAAGCAGCACCTTTGTCTTGGCCCTCCCTGCCAGAGCCAGAAGAGATACCTGCACCTGTGTCAAGTTTCCACTCTGGAACAAGTCATTTGAACAGGTCCGTGGAGTTCATGCCATAGCTGTCCATGGCCTTGATGAGGTTGGAGAAGTTTTCTCACTGGTGCCAGTTTTACATAGAGCAGTCTACCTTGGGAACTGAGCCCAGCTGCAGCTTATTCATGAGTGTGCACAGGATAATTCCAACCTTCACACTCTTCTAGGAGTTGGAACCAATAGACAGGCCTGTGGGTCCCTTGATCCAGCTGCAGAGTTCACCTTCTCCTGAGGGTTGTATTAGGGTCCTAAAGCTGGTGGGAGTGCCCCTCATTGAACTGCCTGAAGGTCATGACATGGTGGGGACAGTGTACCAATGGCCTGGTGGGTGCAGTTGCAGGGAACACTTCATGTCTTTGATTTTTAAAGAGATGATTCCTACTGGAATAACACAGATCCAGACAATAGAGAACGCAGGAAGCAAAGTGGTGGTTGCAGTTCCCTGTCATACGGTAAAGCCAGTTTGGAAATGTGCCTTAATTCTTATGTTTCTGAATATGCTGGGGTGTGATCATTCCTGGCTGAATAATGCTCTTCCCTCATCTCTACCAAGTAGGCTCACCCTTCCCCTCTCTCTGATCTCCCACTACAGTTATGTGTTAATTTTGAATAGATGAATATTCATTGTTGACATTGTTATGACCATGTAAACACTGTCACAGCTGATCTGTTTAGTAAACTCTATTACTTTTCATTTCTGGAACAAGCTTTAATTTTTCTATGAAGCAAAAGATTATCTAGTTTTTCTAGGCTTTATATACACATAACACTGTCACTCACAAACTTTCTTGTGCATATAGCATTCTGTTGATTTAGCATTCCAGAAGCACTCACTTGAGACCTCTGACCTGCTCCAGTCTGGACTGGTCACCTTCTACACCTGGCTGCTCAGCTGCCAGGGAGTTTCAGTCGCTTCCATCCTGGGGACCTGCCTTTTTCTTCCTTGTTTTCTGTGCATTTATTTTTTGTTTATTTCCTTTTCAACTTTAATTTGGTGGAGCTTAGGTACCTAGGAGCTCTTTGAAAAAGGATGTAGGAAGGTGCAACTTTCGAGGTTTCATCGTGTGTGAAATTGTCTTGCCTTTTATCCTGTCTTATTGATAGTTTGTCTTGATACAGAATTCTCTACCAATTTTCCATCAGTTTTCCATCAGAAATCCGTCATGAAAGTACTTCTCTTTGGCTTTCAATGCTCCCAGTTTAAGTGTTGCTGCTGATAAAAACCCGAAGCATTTAAATTTCTATTTATTTTTAGGGTCTCGCTCTCTGGAATCTTGTTGAACCTTCTCTTTGTCCTCAGTGTTCTGAAGTGTCACAGTGATGTGCTGTGATACAGGTCTGTTTGCATCTATCACACTGGACATGTAAGGGGTCTTCCAATCTGAATACTTATGTTCCTAGAGTTTTGAAAAAAATTTTTAAATTATTTTACTTATCATTTTCTTCACCCTTTATTTAGTTTTCCATTCTGTAATATATAATTTTTTAAAAATATTGGACCTTCTGTATTTTCTTGTTATTTTTTTAAATTTAAAATTATTTCTTGCTACTGTTCTTATTTTTGTTATGCCATATAAAATAAACATTTTCTTTGAATTCTTGACTTATTAATTGGTGTTTAGACAAATTTTTATTTCTATTATGCTTTAATTTGAAATAATTTTATTAAATCTATGTTTCTTAGTTTCCCAGATCAAATGCATTACCTCCTTTCTCCTTTCAAATGACCTGACAGTCATTGCCATTTACTTAGCACTTTGTTCTACTTTTTTTTTTTAGAGAGTGTTTAGGTAAACCTCACCTTATATCATATTTTTAGTGTGTAAGAGCTCTATTGGTTCAGAGAGTCTTTTTCTACACAGTTGCAATATTTTCTCTTATATCTCAGTGGATATTAATAATGCATATATTGTTAAAGCTCTCTCCTGCTTGCACAGTATATTTCCTCCAGGATGCTTCTTCTGTTTCTCCTATTTCCCGTGTTGCAGGTTTTCCAAAGTATTTGGTATTTCTAGAGCACTGAGAAAGTTGATTGGAAGGGCTGAGACCTGAATGGATAGTCATCTGTGAACATCACAGTAGGATAGTGTAGCTGGGCAGTTTAGTTTTATGACCTTTGGATACATTATCTTGAAGTGGTCAGACTCCCTGAGAAAGTCCTCGGCCTAGAGGGTGAGTGCCTAGCCACTAGTTATTAGGAAGCCATCTAGGGAAGGAGGGTGGGAGCCCTTACTCATCAGTGTTCATACTTAATTCTCTTCTTTTTCTATCATGTTTCCTTTGCCCTCCTCCATGAGGTATCCAAAGCCCCCCAAGCTCTTTCTTTAAGGGAGCTTGCCTCCCCATTACTGGGCAAACATTCAAACACTGGAGTCATTTGGCTGTCTAAATCCTAGGAAGGGATCTAGAGATTTGATTGCTACTTAAAATCCTCCTTATTTTAGCTTTTTCTTTCTACTCACACTTATAATGGTTTTTGATGCTACCATATCCTTAGACTTTGGGGATTTTGTGTTAGAAATCTGATGAATTTTTAGCAACATTCCTTGTTGCTAGTTTAAAATTCAGTTTTCTGGGGTCTGTTAAGTCCTTTGCCAGTTGAACATCTGCCTTCCAGCTTCTAAAATTTTGTTGCTGTTGCTTCATCTTTCATTCTCCCTGTGTTTGTGGGTGTATGCATTGGGTGGTAAATCAGTTTATTCTTGCTTTAGTGAAATTTTAGGAGAGTACAAAATTAGATGTATGTGTTCAATCTGTGGCTGATTGAATTTTCTTAAGATGATCACAACAATATCTCCTTTTCCTTATGCTCTTCTTTCAATGTGACTATGACACTCCTCCCATCAGGAGATTGGTCATGTTCCCCCTTTTTTTAGCCACTTCCCTTATCCTTAGGTTATTTATATTATTACATATTTTCCATTACTATTTATACCCCTCTTCCCCCCAAATCACCACACTGTTGTCCATGTTCATGAGTCCTTTTTCTTTTTGGTTTGATCCCTCCACCCACAACCCATACTCACCCCCGCAACCACCAGCTGTCATCCTATTCTCTATCTATGAGTTTGTCTCTGTTTTGCTTGTTAGTTCAGTTTGTTCATTAGATTCCACTTATAACTAAGATCATATGGTATTTGTCTTTTTCTGACTGGCTTATTTCACTTAGCATAATGTTCTCCATGTCCATCTATATTGCTGCAAAAGATAATATTTTCTTCTTTTTCTATGGCTGAGTAGTATTCCATCATGTAAATGTCCCATTGCTGTTTTATACACTCATTAACTGATAGATACTTGGGTTGCTTCCACATCTTGGAGATTGTAAATAATGCTGTAATGAACATAGGGGTTCTTTCAAATTAGTGTTTTGGGTTCCTTCTGATATATTCCCAGAAGTGAGATTGCTGGGTCAAAATGCAGATCCATTTTTATTTTTTGAGATATCTCCATACTGCCTTCCACAGTGGTTGTACCAGTCTGCATTCCCACCAACAAGGCAAAAGGGTTCCCTTTTGTCCACATCCTCGCCAGCACTTGTTATTTGTTGATTTGTTGATGATGGCCATTCTGACCAGTGTGAGATGATACCTCATTGGGGTTTTATTTGCATTTCTTTGATGATTAATGATGTTGAGCATCTTTTCATATGTCTATTGACCATCTGTGCGTCCTCTTTGGAGAGGTGCCTATTCAAGTCCTTTGCCTATTTTTTATTGGATTGTTTGTTGTTTTTGGAGTTGAGTTTTATAAGTTCTTTATAAATTTTGGACATTAACTACTTATCAGATGTATTGGCAAATATGTTCTCCTATTCCAAAGGTTGTCTTTTATTTTGTTCATGATTCCCCTTGCTGTGCAAAACCTTTTTAGTTTGATGAAGACCCATTTGCTTATTTTTTCTTTTGTTTTCCTTGACTGGGGAGATATGCCCAATAAAAGTTTCTATGAGCCGTGTCTAAGATTTTACTTCCTATGTTTTCTTCAAGGATTTTTATGGTTTGGGGTCTAACATTTAAGTTTTTAATCTATTTTGAATTCTTGAATGTGGCATAGGAAGGTGGTCTAGTTTCATTTTTTGCATGTATCTGTCCAATTTTCCCAACACCATTTATTGAATAAACCATCCTTAGCCCATTGTATGTGCTTGCTTCCTCTGTTGAATATTAATTGACCATAAAGGTGAGGGTTTATTTCTGAGCCTATTCTGTTCCACTGATCCATGTGTCTGTTTTTATGCCAGTACCATGTCATTTTAATTACTATGGACTCATAGTATAGTTTGATATTAGGTAGCATTATTAGTGTTGTTAGTTGCTAGCTTCCTCCAACTTTGTCTTTTTTCTCAGGGTTGCTGTTGCTCTTTGGGGCCTTTTGTGGTTCTGTTTTTCTTCTCTTGAACCCTGATGAGCTTTTGTCCCTGGTAGAAGTGGTTCTTTATGACTTCTAAAGCTAGGTCGTAAAAGGTTGTAGAGGTTCTGCTTGTTCTCTAGGGACCCTTGTTCTTGGAATCTAGCCATCACAATGTGCTACAGCATTGTTTATATAGTGAGCAAGGTAAAGAGTAGTAAAAGCTATGGTGGAAGGGAGAGAAACAGGCTTTGTCTTTGTTGGACGTAAGTCACATAATCTGTTCTTTAATTCTAACTTTGCCAGGTAATTGTATGACTTCAACAGTCTCAGTTTCTTCATCAACAAAATGGATGCATTACATTAGATGAATTTTAAACTTCTAGGTCTAATATCCTATAATTTTATGACATTCTAAATAATTCAGGGCCACATTGATGTTTAGCTCCAGGAAATTTATTCAAACAGCTGCAAGAAGAATGATATCCTCAAGTTGTAGAAGATGGCAGCTCTGATAATAGTCAGTGAAGGTGATATTTGTGTCTTTGAATTAAGGCCTATTATTGACAAGACTGTGATGTGTCTGACTTTGAGATCATGTAGGAACTTATTCCTCAGTTCTAGTATTTTAGTTTTGGACAATATCCTTTAGTTTGCAAAGAGTCACCTGACTACAGCCTTCCTCTGAATGTTTTATGATAGAAAATAAAGACCATTTCTATGTTACCTTTGTCTATTAGGTGGGAAAGGAAAGCACACACGGTCATTCAACAATGATAGTTTCAACAATGACAAATTCAAAAGTATGGAGATGTTTTAAGTAATGAATACTTAATTTTCAAATCGCTTATTTAGATTCTGTCTACTATTCTGCACTTCTTTCTGGCTAAGTCATCTTTATGAATCATATGCTTTTTTCTCATATCTCGGTTTCCAAACGGCTGAGTTCTTTAGAACTTCTGAAAACTCCTTAAAATTAAAACACTTTTCCAAGTTTTCTGAAAGTCCCTTTTTATAGATCCCTTGAAGCTGACTTTTTTTGGCAAAATTTTTTTATTCATATTCTTTGTCTAAAGTATTTGTATCCTTTTCCCATAGAATCCCTGATTTTCTATATAAACTATTTAGTGAAGCCAGAGCCCCTGAGGGAAAGAGAGATTTCCTTACACACAGAGCCACCTGAGTGTCCATGTTTGCTTGGGATAATCTTTAACATTTTTGAGAGGAGATTGTACCATGTTGTTCTGGTTTCATCTTTGTTCCCAAGTGACCCCAGTGCTCTCACCTGTTATCAACCTAGAACATTAACAATGAAAAAAATTCCACACTCACATTAGCCTCTTGTAGAAACACAGAAATAAAATCTTTTCTTCTACCCAGCAGAGTTCTGAGGCTTTAGGAAAATCACCCAAGCACTTGACTTACTGTTGAATTAGTTCCAGAATATACCCTTCTCTGCAGAACACTTCTCAGTGGTTCCTGAGAGACTCACTTGCCACAGTCTGACATCTGAAGAGTAGAACAGGTAAGAGACAGGCAAGGCTTTAAGGGTCATTGTTAGGTTGTGTCATCTGGACAAACTCTTTTTTAACTAAGAAAACTTAAAAGCATACAGGCATACAAAAACCACGAAATGCATTGGCTAAATAACCAGAAAAGTGTTATTCTCCGTGTGTGGATCTGGGGCAGTAGGACTCAAACTGTACAAGTGTCTGAATTACATGGAAGGTTTGATAAAACACAGATTGCTGGACCCCACCCTTAGATTTCTGGACTCTGTAGGTCTGGGTGAAGCCTAAGAATGTGCATTTCTGACAGTTTCCTAGGTGATGCTGATGTTGCTGGTCTGGAGAACCACACCTTAAGAACCGCTGCATCATGGATCCTGGATACTGAGTGTTCCTACTTAATGAATGATAAAAACCTTTTTTTAAAGATACCACATAGAAGTGAGATGATATGGTACCAGTCTTTCTCTGCCTGACTTATTTTACTTAACACCCTCAAGCCCTGTTCATGTTGGAATTTGCTAAGAGGGTATATCTTAAATATTCTCATCAAAAGAAAAAAATTGTAAATATATGTGATAAGGCAAATTAACCAGACTTATTGTGCTGATTATTTCACACTATATATCCTATATTGAAGTATTATGTTGTACACCTGAAACCAATGTAATAGTATATGTCAATTATATCTCAATAAAAAGAGACATGTTTGGAAGTGTTGATGCTTATAACGACTACAAAGGCTTCCTTACCATTTGTGTGAATTAGTTCTGTTGTGGTTTCTTGTCTTTCGAGGAAACAGCTGGTGTCTCAGAATAATCCAGCATTTTGTGGCTGAACGCATCTCCATTTTACAAAAGGAAGGGGTTCAGTGAATCAAAACAGTAATTTATATTATTGTAATGCACCACGATGGTACAGATGTTAATATGCAGAAAGCACACACATCTTAGGACTCTTCTGTCAAATTCAATACCTTATATTACTGGGCATTGGATTTGGTGTACAGTAGCTGACTATTTTGAAAATCAAAACCTGTACCAAATATGAATAGCGACCTGTGAATCCAGGTTCGTGAAATGCCACTTTTCCTAATTTCCTTGAAATAACCCTAGATCTGTCTTTGAGTCCTCCACTCCTTGCAAATGTCAGAAGATGCGGTCTTAGGTATTTTTAGGTCCTACGGCCCCTTCAGGCTATGCATGAGCTTCTTTTAACATCCCGTTGGACACTGGTCATCGGCAACCACCTAAATGTCCAGCAGGCTGCTTTGTTACTTTGGGACCCAACTTGGCTTAATAATTTTTGGCCAATGATTTTTTAAATTACAGTTTTGATATATAATATTTAACACACAGAGGAAAACCACAACACCTATGGGTACTATAAAATGTAAAAAGTAAAAAAAAACCCCACGAATACTTCCATAATTAATAACTAAAATTACTGTTGCATTTATCAATGTGTTACTTCTCTATTCAATGTCCATATTTCCCCTACTCACCCTAAATTTTGATCATAGAATTCTTTTTGTTCATTATATACATTAATATATCACAGTAGCAATATTCCATTGAACATACTTTGAGATACACTGATATATTGTGTCAAATCTATAACACCGTATGGGCTTTTTATTTTTGTCTCTGGTACATAAATAAAATTTGATACATCATATATATTTTAGAACAGGAAGAAAATCTCCATGGGATACTAAAAAAATTCTGGGAGTAATAGAAATCCTTACTCAAATCAGTAATTCCGTCTTAAATTGTGATCATTGTGATTGATTACCATTTACTGCCTTGTTCTAATCTCATTCCCACTTTCTGAGGCAGGATGGTCAGCTCTGATCCTTGGAACAGGGAACAGCCATGAAAATAGTGTGGGGATAGCTCTCATGTAAGGTACCAGCGGGGTTTGAAAATAAAGTCTGGCTTTTCTGTGAGGGAGAGAGGAAATATTCCTTGCACAGTGAAACCAACATGTCTGTTGGTCTATCACACCAGACAGGTCGATGCCTCCTGAATTCACTTTCACACTGTCAGGGCTGCCTCCCTGGTAACATCAAGAACTGAGACATTCCAGAAAAATCCACAGTTTTTCCACTCTCACTGGCACAGAATGTAACTGTTTTATATTTTACTGTCCTCAACTCAAGACATTTCTCTTTGTCTCATTTCTCTTTGGCTTAGTCTTTGAATTCTCCTTCTTTAACTGATCAGATTTTGGCTTATTTCGATATTATGCCTAACATTTTGTTCCAACTTTTCCTTAGAATTTGTCCCTAGAATTTTCTTTTCAGTTCCTTGCAAGCTAGCACTTGGGGAAGTAAAAACTCATTTACGAGTTTCTTGAAACAAAAATTCTAGGCTACAACAACCCATCTCAGGCTCAACTCTTACAGTACGCTTAGATAAGGAAGTGGGTTCCAGGATCAGGGTTGCTGTGTCTTTTCCTACCCGGATAACCCCCGGGTTTAGAAACCCTGTGTTTTATGCAGCTGACTAACCCTCCTTTCCCACCTGAGCTTCTTTGCCAGACTCTGGACCTGTTCTCTTTCCCCTCTTCCTTAGATTTTGTGAGCTTCTCAGGCTGCCCCTTCTCACACAGGTATTACCACTCCCCCTGCCCTGTGGCACTGGCTGCAGTGCCCTGCAGCAGTTTTCTGTGTATTTTAAAAATAATGTATAGCTCCTTCATTCCACTGTCTTTTAATAATAATGATTGATCAAACTGGGTGATATTGTACAAATTGCTTCCACAGTACCTAGTCTTTAAATGAGTCTCCTGCAATATATTCTCTTGAGTGAGCTCATCTCTCTGAAAAATCTGTGCTCTATACCATTGAATCTTCAAATACAACTTAGATGTAATTCTTTAGGCAGGATTAAGTGTGTCTGAGGTATACCGCATGCTCTGCAGAACACGCGGCTAATACCTCTTCCTGATAGAGTTGGCAGTGTTCCTGCAGGCACACATTCCTCACAGATGTCTCCAATATGGATGAGACTTCACTGCCACCTTCTAATTCTTTATTTGAGTCCAGCAAATTTCCTTTTCCTTTTCCCCTTAATTACTCACTCTTTGACCCAAACCCTCTGTTTGACTCGATGCTAACCACTGTAGTTGAATACACTTGTGTTTTAGCTCATCATGAAATCTCGTGATGAATTTTCAATCTCCTGCTACCTCCATCTAGGACCTTAGAGAACATATATGCCCAACTTCTCCACCTATTCGTCATCTAATACAGTGAGTATTTCTCCTCCATTTAATTCAGTTCACCCCATTGACCCGTCTTCTACTGTCTTGTTAGGGATTCCTCCTGCTAGTCAGAACCTCTCTGTGTTCCATTCCAGTTCAGGCTGAAGCGCAACCACCTCAGGAAGGCCTTTCCTAGTTGTGAACATAGAGTAACCCAGCGGCACTCGCGTCACCTCACCGTTACATTATTCCTCGTGGCAATTACCCTCTATGGTGCCACATATAAGATTTGAAAAAAATATAAGAAATAGTGGTATACTACTACTGCAGAAAATGCTGAATATAAAAAAAATAAGAGGTAGGACCTGAGGTCTACAAATATTTTCTGCAAAGGCCAAAGAGTAATATTTCAGGCTTGTGGGCATACAGTCTCTACAGCAAGGGAGACTATATTTATTGTGTGTTATTTATTGACCCATTTATTTATTTATTTATTTATTTATTTATTTATTTATAGACAGAGGGGAAGGGAAAGAGAAAGAAAGGGAGAGAAACGACCATGTGCAGTTGGCTGTCATGCGCCCCCAACTGGGGACCTGGCCCACAACTGAAACTTGTGGCCTGATTGGGAATCCAACCAGCAACCCTTTGGTTTGCGGGCTCGCACTCAGTCCACTGAGCCACCCCAGCCAGGGCTACTGACTCCTTGAAAGTAATCACCTTGTCTCTCTGGCTTATTTCTAAAGTTCTCGGTGCCAGGAATAATGCTTAGAACATAGTAGAGGTTCAGTAAATATTGTCGAATTAAAGACTAATTATATCTTCTGATATCTATGACATACTCTTTCCTTTTAGCCTATAAATATGTGCATTACTTGCCTTCCTTAAAAAAAACACCAACAAAAGCAAACAAATAAAAGAAGAAAAAAACTTTAATTCCAACAGCAATTGTGTAACCCAGGGATTATTGGCTCACCAGCAAACCACTTGTTTTTGTAAGTTTATGGGGAAGAGCCATGCACATTCATTCATGCATCAACTCTGGCTGCGTTTTGCCCTACCCTACACATGTCATCCTTGCTGTAGAGACTATACGCCCACAAGCCTGAAATATTACTATTTGGCCTTTGCAGAAAATGTTTGTAGACCTCAGGTCCTACCTCCTATTTTTTTTATATTCAGCATTCTCTGCAGTAGTAGTATACCACTATTTCTTATATTTTTTTCAAATCTTATTTCTTCTTTATCTTTCTCTAGTCCACATCCATTTTCAGTACTATATCATACTACCTTTTCTAAGGTTAAAAATGGTGCCCTCATTGAAAATCCAGATACTCGTTAGTCTATATTTTTGGGCTACAGTTCTCCATCTGACTCTCTTAAAGCTACCGCTCCTTTGGCTTCCATAACACTCACCTTCCTGACTCTAACTTTTCTCTTTCTTAAAAGGCACTTCTGCAGCCTGCTTTTTAAGAATTTGTATACCCCAGGATTCTGTCTTCAGTTAGAAGTTCTTGAACTGCATACTTTTTCTACATCAACTCATCTCTGATTGGTTTCCATCCCACTGCTCAAGTTCAGGACGTATCACTTCTGCCCTTGACCTTTGCAACAGCCTCCTGACTGACCTGCTTGCATTCAACCTTAGCTCACCAAAGCACCTTCTACCCAGCTGCCAGCATGTCAGTTTGAGGCCATGGTTCCCAAACATTATTGAGCATCAGATCGATCAGCAGGGCTTATTAATAAAATACAGATTGCTAGGCCCCACTCCTGGAATTTTCACCTAGTAAGTCCCCTGTGAAATGTGAGGATTTGCATTTTAATGTTCCCAGGCGATGCTGATGCCAATGTTCTGGGCTACACACTGAAAAAAAAAAGGGTTTAAAGAACTTTGTATCACGCCCCCTTTTTTTAAAACCACATAGTGGTCTGCCATAACCTATAGGATTAAACCTACGCTTCCTATTATGTCACACGTATAACACGGTCCGAGATCTTGTACTTCACAGGATTGTCTCTACCATTCCCTGAATCCCACTCGACTTTCCAGTAACCTCAAACTGCCTGATCGCAGCAAGTACCCTTGCCATTTCAACCCTCTGTGCTCTTACTTGTGCCTATAATTCCCATGCCCTCTTCACCTACCTTTCTTCTCCTCACTCTTTAAAAAGGTAGTTCAAGTGCTGTTGCCCTTCCCAAGATTCCACAATAGTCAGGACACATTTCTCTAACTACATGGTTTCTCTGTCAACTCTCCATCTATGGTACTATTTTGTCAATACTTATTCACAAATAAGTATTGTGAATAAGTATTTTAATTTGTATCCTCTAAACTGTAAGCCCCTATCAGGGTGCTTGGAATATATAGTTCTCTCTCTCAATCTCTCTCTCATCACAATGTAAAAACTCATTTTATTGCATCGAGTTAGAAATGCATTTTCCACTGAGGGTGAGAGCCGAGGAGCGTTAGTTCTCCCATACATTACTGATCGTGCTGTAATTGACCCCATCTTTTCAGAAAGCTCCTTGGCAGAATCCTTGAAGAGCCAAAAAAAAAAAAAAATCCCAAACAAAAACCCTTCATATTCTTGGACTTAGTCATCCCACTTCTGGGAATCTAATAAAAGAAAATAATTCAAAATATTCATAGAGATGCATGTCACACATTGCTTCTTATAATAGCAAAGCAAGGGAAAAGAGCGAGTGTTTAGCCCCAGGGAGTGATTAAGTCAAATGCACCTAATTGATGAAAATTGCATATTTAGATGATTTCAAAGCACATATAGCAAGCATACAATTATTTGTATTACAATGTTAAGTAAAAATAAACATTACATGCTAATATAAGTTTTAATTTTAATTATGTAACACTTTTTAAAAAGTTTCAAATAAAATGAACTTATATTCTAAATTAGGATGAGAGTTTATGATACAACTTTTTAATATGGTTACATTTTTAAAAAGGTTTTATTTATTTTTAGAAAGAGGGGAAGAGAGGGAAAGAAACATCAATGTCCCAGAGAAACATGGATCAGTTCTCTCTTGCCTGCCCCCAAGTGGCCCCTGGCCTGCAACCCAGGCACATACGCTGACTGGGAATTGAACTGGAGACCTTCAGATTTGAAGTAAGACGCCCATCCCACTGAGCTGCACCAGTCAGGACTAATATGGTTACATTGCAGAATAAACAAATATAAAATTTTATTTTAGCCCTGGCTGGTGTAGCTCAGTGGATTGAGCACAAGCCTGCGAACCAAAGCATTGCTGGTTTGATTCCCAGTCAGGGCACATGCCTGGGTTGCAGGCCAGTTCCCAGCATGGGGTGTGCTAGCATCAACCATATGTTGATGTTCCACTCTCTCTCTTTCTCCCCCCCTTTCCCATCTCTCTAAAATAAATAAATAAATAAAATCTTAAAAAAATTTATTTTAAACATTTATGCAATTTCACATTATTCAGTTTTCCTTTTAGAATTAAAAGAATATGTCTGTCAGTTGTGGTTACACAGACAATGATCAACTGCGCCTTCAGTAAGGAGCTTTTCTTGTACCCTTTCTCTAAGTTTCTATAGGATATGATTTTAAGAATTAAAAAATATCAAGAACCATAGTTGAATAATATATTAGCAAAATGTAGCTTAAGTATCTTGCAATCATTAAAGGTAAGATAACTTTTATGAGAAAAGGAAGCTGAATATAACACGAAGATACCAACTTACAACCAGCCCAGGAATCACAGATGATAAACGTGCCCAAACAGTGTGGCAGAGACTACGTGTTACTATGGAGTCAGTAGGCATGGTAGTCAGAGTTCCCACTGTAGCACCAACTCGGGATTTGAATCCAACATTGTCCCTGAGTAATTAAGCAACTTAGAGCAAATTTTTAACTTCTTTGTGTTTTTTTTCTCATCTGGAAAGAAAGGACAATTGTCCTTGCTTATGGCAAGGATGCTGATCACTCACCCACGGCCATCCCATTGTCCTCCAGCTCGACTCCCTCCACACTGCATGTGCTCCCCCTCACTCTGACACACACACCTTTCCTGTGAGGCCCTCTCTCGTTCTAGAGGATCCCAGGATCAGCACCTTACTTTCTCTGTTCTCCTTTAGTCAGATTAGGGTCAGATGAACCCAGTCCTGGCCACTTGGACTGAGAAAAAAAGCAGAATATCTTCTGAGAAAAGTTTCCCCCTCCCACCCAGCACTTCAAAATATATTCATAGACAAAAGTGCTGGTCTTCTTTGCTTGGTATGGTCACTCCCAAGAGTGACGTCTGCATTGCTTCATTCATGTGACCGTAAAGGAGGGATTGCTGATCCACAGAGCACAGCACAGCAGAGCAGAAAGATGGAGAGCCTGGGCCTTTGATGACATCACCAGCCCAGAAAACTTCTTTTATATAAGATACTACATGTGCTTATTATTTCAGTCAATTTTAGCTGGCTATGCTAGGATGTGTGGTTGGAGCCACCACAGTGTTTTATATTAAGCAAGGTAATATGGATGAAGTGCTTGGCAAGGAAGTGGAGCCTAGTGATGGAGAGCATAGGCATTGGAGCCAGACTGAATCTTACTCAAGGGTGAGCCGCGTGACTTTGGACAAACTGCCTTCACTCTCTGTGCCTTGATTTTCTGTCTGTAAAATGGGGATAGTAATGATAACACCTACCTCATTGGGCTTATGTAAGGAATAAAGGGAACATGCAAAAATCCTATGGAAATAGGAAAGGAGTCATGGACATGGACAACAGTGTGGCAATAGCAGGGATGTGACAGGGCAGTGTTAGGGGACTAAATGGTAATGGGAAAAATTACAAGTAGGATTAAATAAAAAAAGAAACTGGCATCTATAAAAATTCTACATTAAGAATTAAATATTAGTAGTAGTATAATAAGTTTTCGGTGAATGGTAGACACTGCTATTACAGATTTGTGGCCGTGCAGTGACTTTAAAGACCGTCTAACCATTTTATAAACAAGCTGTGGTGGGTAATTTCAGGTGAAACAATCAAGTCACTGAATTTTCAATTCAGGTCACTTTCTCCTATGCACTGTATGGTCTTCTTTGCAGCAATCTTGAACTAGTATTTATTACTTTTTAATCATAAGTTTTATATTTTAATATGTGATACAGATGTAGATTTAATGGATAAACATAAATGTCTCTATTTAATTTGAGTGGCTTGGACTTTTTCATTGGACACATTCTATTACTGACATGTTTACATAATTACTATTTTTAAAAGTAAGGGGCTACTGAATTATATAAAAGTTTTTATGTTATAAAGTACACAATGCATTTAGTTGAATATGTAATAAATTTGGGGTGACTTCTCTGAAGCTTTCTGTCTTTAGGTGTTATGTGATTCATATCTCGAACCTCCTATGTACTGTAAGTATCTGCAGAATCTACATTTTTAAAAAGTAGCAAAAGCCATGATCATATTTCATGTGGCAGCTTCTGGCACTCTTTAATGTTCAAGATGGAACAGAGGTGTTGAGTGTTGATTCTCCCTCTGACTACCAGAGGGAGAATCTTTTGCATGAAGGTTTGGTAGGCCAGAGCATCCACAATTCGCACGCAGTAGGTCTGATCTAGCCTACAACTACAGTTTCTGAAAATTGGCTATGTCTTAGTCTTCACATCTAGAAGGATGCATGGTAAAGACCATAAATGACTAGTGAATAAATGCATAAACCAATCATTTCTACTTGTTTTGATTAAGTACCTTCATAGTATCGAGAAAACAGAAAATGTTGTTGATCTCACAGCTTAATAGTTACAAGTCCTGGTAAGTGTGGTGGAGACAGGGAAAACAAGGAGATGTGCTGGGAGATGACTGAGGAAAGGATTTGACAACTTTAGATGAAGTGATCAGGGAAGCTCTCTGATGATAAGACATTCAATTAGAGATACAAAGGGGCCAATTGGTGGTTTTCTGGGGATAGTGTAATAATTTGGAAAACAGTATGTTCAAAAGCCTGAAAGTAGAAGCTAACTTGGGATGATGAAACAAAACACCAAAAAACCAAAGCTAAACAGAAAAAAGGTTGAAATGATTTAAACAGCATCCATAAAGAGAAAAATTGTAGACAGTCAAGTTGGTGAGGTTACTAAAAGCCAGGTCACATAGATCCCGGCAGAACATAAAAAGGACTTTGGATTTTTCTCTAAAAATAATGGGAGAATATTGGAGTCTTATTCATGCAACAAATGAATAATGATACATGAGGTGTTAGGTACTTACAGGTTAGGCACTATTCTAATATTTTATAGGGATTAATTTATATAATGTTTATAGCAACCTCTTGAGCAAACTGGTGAACAGGTGTGTTGAACAATTTCCCAAAGCTATAGAGTTAAGTAAGTAAGAGTGCCAGGATTTGCAGCTGGGAAGTCTGGCTTCATAGTCTTTGCTGACTCCCTTAAACTTACAGCTTCCTTTCTATGATCCTGTAAATATGACACGCTAAGGGAGTTGGAGGGCACAATTTGTTTCTTCTCCTCAATGGTAAGCCCAGCCTTATACCCCTTGAGATTTAATTCAGTCTAACAAGACTCTTATACTCAGCACGTGGTGTCATACTCAGCACATGCTACTGGCTGACTTTCTAGGGTTCAGAAATAAAGAAGATAATGGTTTTTTCCCTCAAGGAACTTATAGTCAAACAAAAGAAATATATAAATATATATATGGTATATATATATATATGTAAATATGTAAAATATATAAATGTCTATAATGCAAGCAAGTCCTTCTGATAATTAGTATGAGTGCTTACTAATATTCCGTCATCCTCTGTTTTGTAGGCCCATGTGTGTGAAATTGGACCCTATGACTAATTCTGTCCATGGGGTGAGCATGGAAAGCCCCTGCATGGCCCTCAGCTTCTCTTCCCCTCTTGCAGTTATTGGGAAGGCCTCGTGTTGCCATGGTAGAGATACACTGTGAAAGCACTTGTGACAAATGAACGCATTTCCTGGAGAACAGACATTCTGGGAAGTTCCAGGACCAGGTTTTTTGTCAGCAAGAGATAAACATGTTGGGATAACTGCTGGGATCTTAGGCTCCCTTTGTTACCATGCAAGGCATAAACCAGCCTGTGTTTTCTGCTTTAAACAAACTGTATGTGAACCATTCTGAGACACTAGAGAAAAAAAACAAATAATTCTTATGGGTAAATCTAAGATGGTTCCACAGAAGAAGTAAGGTTTTGGCTGTGTATAAAAGAGAAGGAGGATTTCAACAGTCAGAAATATTAGGGAGTGGAAGAGGGATCAGGATGGAAGAATATCATAGCAAAATCTACAAATCAAATAATGACAGCATTCTATGAAAGGAAAACTGAGTTTGAAAGGCAGAAAAAGCTATGTTTCTAAAATATCTGCTAGTTACTGGTAAAATAGTAGGCAGATGAAAGGTAGTGATAAAGAGATGTGAGTGAAAAGACAGGTTAGGGGCAACTTATTTATAGTTTTGATAAATGTAAGGTCCTTGAGCTTGAGTTTGTACAACCTGGGAAAACTATCAAAAGATTTCGATAGAGGAGACATTTGCTGGTGACCAAGAAAAGATACGTATTGAATAGACTTCAGTAATTATGATATAGTCCTTACTCTGTGTTGGTTGCAAACACTAACCAGAGATATTACATTGTCTTAAAATTATTTACTCAGGTGACATTGAATGTAAACCTAATAAGAGCAAGTAGTTTTAGAGGTATTAGGCAACTTCAAAGAAGATGTTACATTTGCTCCTTATCTTTGGTGCTTATAGGTAGCTAAGACGTGAGGTAGGTAGTGAGAAGGAAGGAGAGGTAGAGTGGGAAGACTCAGATGAGAATGAGTTGGGCTTTGTGACTGCAAGCAGCCTGGACCTAGGAAGGTAACTCAGGCAGCAATGCAACCAAGGTTTCTAGCAATTGTCCCAGAGAGAAAACGGGCTCAACTGGTATAGAGGTAACAAACAAGGAGATAGATAGATGGGTCAAGAGATCTCAGATGTGTCTAGGTGTCTAGTTTGGGCTACTAAATGAATGTTGCATATAATCAGTTGCTATTAGTGAGAAAAGAGAAACAGCATGTTTGAAGAATCATAAAGGATCACCTGGCTGGTTTCGGCCTTCATTTTGTAGGATGCTTTGGTGGAGCCACTGAACTTGAATGAGAAAACAGCCTTGCTTCTGACAATAATGCTTATGTCTGCATTGAAATCTCTTTTGAGACATGAAAGATCTTAAGACAAAAATAACTCTCTGGAGACTAGTACTGCTCTTCTCGAGATGAGGATGCAAAAAGTAAAGGGTAGAAAGTTATTTATTTTATAATATTTGCACATTTTATAGGTATAAACCCTATCATTATGAAATAAGTATTATAACATTATTTCAAATGTTCATAGGTATTGATTAATGAATAAAATACAAATCAGTAAAAAATAAAACTGGAGCCTTATTAACTATTTGTCATCATTGTAATTCCTTAACACCTGACAATGAAAGTATAACTATTATCATGGTCAGAATCTGTAAGTTTTTGATACGGAAACAAAACCCTACTTATGCAGAGGTTGAGAACTTCTGCTCTTGTTTCCTGGTGCAACTCATGTCTCTGGTATATAAAGTTATATGTCTGAAGGAACCTAAAATTAATAAAAGAAATTCATTTGCTGACAATGAATATAAAGCAAAATGGTCAGAAGGTGGGAATAGGCTTGTTTTGACATAACCTGTAATATAAAATTTATGTACTTAGACAGAACAACTGTTATCAGAAATTCTGAGGAAGCTCCCAGAAGATCAAGTATTGGTCATATAAGGTCTATCCACAAAGTATCCAGCCAGATAATATGAAAAATAGAGACATTTATTGAAGAAGACACGATACAAGAAACATTGTACATAGGACAACGACAACTCAGTCCCCTTCAAAGTAGGCACCTTAAGTCCTCACACAGTTCTCCCAATCGCCATTAGCTGCCCTGTCAGATTTTCCTGAATCTCATCAATAGTCTGAAATCTCTTCCCTTTCAAAGGTGATTTTAGTTTTGAAAAAGCTGGAAATCACAGGGCCCCAAATCTGAGCTGTAGGGGGCCTCAGTCACCTGGGTGATTTGATGTCTCACCAAAAAAACTCTTCTCGAGACATGATGCATGAGGAGTCATGTTGTGATGACGCTGCCAATCACCAGTTGCTCATAGCTGTGGCCTTCTGGTCCTCTGAATAGTTTCTGAAGAGGAATGTTCAAGCTTAATGCAAAATCTGAAGCAAATTCATTTCTCTACTCAGTGACTTTGAATGTGACAGCCACACAATACAAATGTTCACTCAACAGTGTCTACTGCTCCCAGTGACTAGTACAGTGAAGTCACCATTGTTCACACTTGCTCATTCCAGTCCACTCCCCTTGGCTGCCAGTTCACATCAATGTCACTGCAAATGATTCTCATCACATTAACAATGGCTGGATTTTTTCTGGACAGACCACGTAGAGTCTAGTAAGTTTTAAAGATTCCAGTTTTTCGTGTTTCCGTGTGCATGCACAGGCACACTGGGAGGAGGGCAGTGGTGGTAGGAGGATGAGGAGGGATGTATGAATGCTACAGTAGCCTTCTCAGCATGTATCTCTTGGGGAAATAGAACGTTTGCCAACTGTTCACTTCATTTTCAAGTAAGTTCTTCATTTGAAACCTGTGGATTTTAGCTTCAATTTGATTGTGAAAGCATCTGTTGCAAACTATATTGAAAATGGTCTGTTATTTTCTTCCCTGCATGAGGACTTGGATCCTTTGTGAGAAATTAGTTTACTGTAAATATAGTATAACTTGGCTGAAAGCATTTTGTTCATCCTAAGAGCCAGAAGGTAATGCCTTTTATTGTTCTTTCACTGAAAAGTCTAGGAGGGTTTAGACAAATGTTTTCCTAATAAATTGTATGAGGAATCTATAATTGCTCAGTGGAAAAATCTAAAACAAGCAATTAGCCAAGGTACTCTTTGTTAAAAACAAAATGTCCCTGGAAGTCAGCTGTTACTATCAGCATAAAGGTGTTCTCACTACTTGTGCCCCTCACTCTTGACTTGGAATCAGTTAACACCAAGTACCTGCTAATTTCATTTTGCAAAGGTTTCTTTGTTAACATCTCCAAATATTGTATAAGGCTTTCCATTGGCAACAAAATTTAATTAAATATAGTCAGTTTGCCTTTGATTTGAGTTTGATGATTTGAATCACAACTGCCTTTAGGGAGAAAAATAAGTTAGTATATTACTCACCATTTCACATCTGTTGCAGTTTAAAAGACTCAGTTGCCAAGAATTTTATGAAGCATCATTTAGTAATGGTTCAGGAAATGATTAGTCAATGTATCTTATGCTCAAAGTGGAGGGCATCCTCTATTGTCCATCTTGCTGTGAAGTTTCCCCCAAACAGAATCAACCTGTGAATTTGCAATTTCTTCTTAAATGAACACTGATAACTGATACATCACGTAAGAGAACTATTCAATATTTTAATAATATGTTAAAGCATAGAAATAGATTAGTCTTAAAAAATAGACCCTGATGATGATAATTTAGGAAAAAAACTGGCTTAATTCTCATTTCCATCAGATAACTGGGATTTCCAAAGTTACCTGATATCTCTCTGAAACAATTTTCTTCTTTGGAAAATGAGGATGATAATAACTGCACAGTATACATTTGCAAAAGATTATTTACACTTGAAGTGCAAATGAAGTTTCTAATATTTTTTGTTTGTTTTTCAACTTTAAGATGACATTATTATTCACATTTCACATGATAAGGCTGTGGAATTGATGATTATATCTTGTATTTTTAGGTTTTGGGCTGAAAACTGATACGTCAGAAAAAGTTTGCTACTTTAAACTTTCTCCTTATCTGACTCCCAAGATCTTACTGCTTCTCTTAGATATCTCGTACACTTCGTCTGGAATTCGCCATGGAGCTTCTTTCATTGTTTAGCCATGCTTTGATTCTTGATGACTTCTAATGTTTGTACCTTAGACCTCTGCTATTTTTGTTAACATGCAACTCATTCATTTTTATTGTTTTAACCACACCATAGAGTGACTTCCGAGTATTTATTCTAGCTTTACAAAACCTTCAGTACCATATTTTCAGATAGTTAGCACGCTGTTCCACTTGTGCAACACACGTGTCAAAGCCCAACTCATGACCTGGATCCCAAATGTACCTCAGATTTGATCCCCTTTTGCAAAAGTGCAGATTTTTTTCCGTTTTTTCCCACTGAGAGGCATATAATATTTGGTTTGTTCATTGCAACTGGATAGATCATTGTTTTAGATCTTTTCAGTGGACAGGGTTAATGTAATTTTTTTTAGTGACAGTACGTTTGATGTACGTGCACATTAAAGTATCTCATGAGCATGATTATACTGATGCTTCCTACACAAATTTTATAACACAGATTTTGTTGACTTAATTTGTTTTACATTTTATCTGTATCTCCTTTCACATTGGGAACCCTAGTTGTCAAGGACACAGTGGATGATAGAATTAAAATATCCCATAATTTCTCATTTCCTTTATTCCACATCACATACATGATTATCTCAAGATAACAATGATAATATCATCACCATGAATAATATTCTTGCAAAAGCAATTATTTTTTCATTTGTTCTCCCGATTCTCCTCCTTATTTTTTAAAATAACTGTCTTTACACACATTGTAAGAGCATATAGTGTTACACACTAAAATCTTTTCTTTTTGATCCTCACTTAGTTTGACAAATAATTATATATTGAGTCCTCACCACCAGTCCTGCCAGGAGTACATGTAGTTAATGTTTTAGCTATACATAGTTTCCCCTCTATGTGTCCGCACGCACCTGGAACAACGAGGGGAAAAGAGAACCAGCTGCGCAGGTCAGCTGTGTTTATCCTCTAGGGTAAGCACTGGGGGCGGGTTGTCTTGGCATCAAATGGGACAGATGCAAGAAGAGCCTTTCCTCTGTGTCTACAAATGGGTTTCATTCCTTAGAAAAAAATACTGAGATACATATTGATCATAAATATATCTATTTGCCTACAGGATTAATCTTTAATCTATTTCTTACTTAATTAACACTGTTTCATCTTTATGAAGCACTAAAATGTTTTTAAAAGCTATTTTAACCATTTGTGAAGAAAACAGATAACCAGGAGGCTACAGTGTTGATGTATTAATTATTTAATTTTTTAAATCACTTATTAATATCAGTAAATTCTTATATATGACCCAGAGTGAACATGCTTATAAATGTATGTGAGAGTTAATGGGTAATACAGAGGTATGCATTCATCTTTCCTTACATGAGAATATTTTCAATGATTGGAATTAACATCTGTGTGTTTAAGTGCTACTGAAAAGATCACTGGTGAGCAATAGGGTATAATGCACCAAATAGTGTCCAAAGATAAATACTCTTTTAATTTATCAATTCTTTTTTACTATGGAAATACCCAGGAAACTTTAATGAGGTCAAAATTTTCTGCTTAAAAGCTTAGTAAGTATACACTTTGCTAACTTATTTTCACCTGCAACACTGATACTAAAATTTACTTTGAAAATATAACATATTTCTCTTCAGCAAATTCATTTTTTATATTTAGCTCTAAATGATATATTTTTTTAACCCTCATCCGAGGACATACTAATTGATTCTAGAGAGGGGTGAAGGGAAAGAGAGAGAGAAACATCGATTGGTCTCTTCTCATAGGTGCCTCAACTGGGGACCAAATCTCCAATCTAGACATGTGCCCTGACTAGGAATCAAACCCATGAGCTTTTGGTTTATAGGGCGATACCCCAACCAAGTAAGCCACAATGGCCAGGGCTAAATGATGTTTTAAAAAGCACAGTTATATAACATAGCTACTTATACAGTTTAATTACATGGACTTTAATTAGGAATGAGCTTCACTTAATTGGCAGATTCATACAAAAGAGAATTGAGTTAGAGACCATTGACTGTTAAAAGTGGCATAATAATCTTAAGAGCTCAGTTGAGTAAAAATCAACTCAAATAGGGCAGTACCAAATCCCAAGTAGTTAGGAGTACTCACTGGGAGCTAGGGATAAGTCTTTTATAGAGAAGAGGTGGAAGCAAAGCAAGAAAATTATTGGGTTGGCTATAGCCTAAGTGGTTGCATTATTTGGGAAAGCCTGGGTGGCTATTGGTGCTTGGTTGTCATTAGGGCTCCATTTCCTAACCTTAAGGCACTCATAGTTAGGTTTGTTTCCATAGGGCTGCTAAGGTATTAGATCCACCTCAGCCTAGTGGCCTCCTTGTTTAATTCAACCAATCTCACATGAACACTCTAATAATTTAAATAAGAGTTGAATGTAAGTACTTGGTGCTAAAACACTTTTTTTTTCTTGTTCACAGAAGTTCTATAGCCGGTAGGTAGGAAAATGAAAAGAATCTCTCGTTTCTTTCATTGTTTATCTTTTTGTGACACACTATGATGCACCTACACTTTGCATTTTTAATTGAAAATGTTTAAAAAAGAGAGCAAACCCTCCCACTGTTGCTCAATAATGAGCGACTACTTTATGTTACATAAATCATTGGAAAGGCATTACTTTTCGGTCTCCACCAGTCCCAGACACAGTTCTGGGTGTGCGTCCCAGTGCGAGGGCTCTGGGACACCTGTCCTGGGGAGCGGTGCGGACCACCTGAGTTGTCAGACTCAGGTCTCTCAAACTGTCACCTTCGGAAGCCATGCAAAATGTTGTAAATTTGTTTTTAAAACATTACAATGTACAGAAATAAATACATGAAAACAAAAATTTAGAATGTGAGCTTTACAATCGAACAGATTTGAGTTTCACTATTACAAAAAGCAGATGTTGAATAGCATTTGTTGAATGAATGAAAGAATTGGGCAGTCATTCAGTCATTTATTAAATCCTACTCCATTCCTTATAGACTGTAACATTAGGCATGTTAATTGGAAAACTGAAACACTAAAAGATTATTTATAAGACAGGAAATAGCTCACAGAATTGGAGCAAAGTCAAGTGGCATATTTGCAAGCAAACATCAGAAAAAGTATCTTCAATATAATAACTGGTCAAAAAAATTTTCTTGTTTTTTAATCATTCTTGAAGATATTTAGGCTGTTTTTAGCAATATGCTGTCAAGACCACTGTCAAGTCCTATACACAATTTTAAATAAGAATATTTATTAATATTTATTCATTACCATAGATACTGGCTTCCAACCAGATAAAGGCACTGACTCTATACAAGGCATGATCTGGTAAACATTATAACTTGAAGTTTACCATAAAGTTGCTTGGAAAATTTTTGAACTCTAAGTGGATATCTAGAAAAGCATTTCTTTATTATCTTGAACAAAACATAACTTGGAACTTTTTTCAAAGGGAATTACCAGAAAATTCATAGGAGAACAAAGACCTGCTTCATTACCTGGGTTTTCTCATATGAAATGAACACATTACTGAGTCAGTTTAATTAATCTCTTTCTGGGTTTTAGCATTTTTACTTCTTGCATTGGGTGAAATCAGAGCAGTATAGGAGATTAGTAAAGGTAGGAGCATTTTTTTAAATAGAACACATTCTATTGCAGCCCATTATTTTCTTTCCCAGCATATCAACTTCCCATCTTCATTTCTCTGTTTCAAGCAATATCACTTTTGGCCAAACATAGTTCTCAATTTCCTTTTATTTTGGCTCCTGGTACATAGTAAAATTCAACATTTTAATTATTTTATGCCAAATCCAATGTTCTTTTCTTTTTTTTAACGTAAACTTTTTGCAGATAACACATCTGTCGTATTTCTCGTCCTTTTTGAATTTTGGCTGCCAAAGTGCACCTGTATCAGAGTGTTCTTATATTTCTGGAAACCCTTGCTCTATTTCACTCTTCATCATTCGGTTCCTTCATTTTAGGCTTTCTTACAATATTTTGTGGCTACCCTTCCTGACAGGTGTGTGACGTGGCACCAAGAGCACCTTTCAGGTAAAAAGTAATTATTACCCACGCTGCTGAATGTACTGCCAAAAGAAAGTTTTCAACTGCCAACACCTCAAGGAGGCGCCTCATTTGAAAAGAATCGTTTGGCTAAAGATCATGCTTTTTTCCAGGGCAGCCACTTCCAGAGACTGCCTGATGCCGAGGAGTGGGGCCCAGTTTCTGCTCCAACGTGGGGCTGCTCTAAAGGTTCATACCATCTTCAGAACATGCTGGTCCAGGGCTTTTGTATGATGGGAGTTTTTTGATTACTGCTTCAATTTCATCTGCTGTTATTGGCCTGTTCAGGTTTTCTGCTTCTTTTTCATTGAGTGTTGGAAGATCATATTTTTCTAGAAATTTGTCCATTTCACCTAGGTTTTCACATTTCTTGGCATACAGTTCTGCATAGTGATTTCTTACAATCCTTTCTATTTTTGTGGTGTCAGTTGTCATCTCTCCTCTTTCATTTCTGGTTTGTAATAATGCTTCCACGTGGTTTCAGTTATGACCTCTGAGTACGTGACCTTCACTGAGGTGCCAGTTTAGAAGGGAATTAATACTACAGCCTGTTCCTCATTAGCACTAGGCTAGAATGATCCAAATTACCATACATCATCAAAACCAAGTTTTACAATATATTTAATGAGATTGTACTTAACACGGGTGATTTGCAATGACCAACATGACCAGTTCTTCATAAATGACTATGAAGAACTCTTATGGGTGGTAGAAATTCAATTAAAATCAAGTTCTCTCGTGCTGCACACAGCAACGAGCATCTGAAGATGAGCCTGCCCTCAAAGACTTGGACGTAAATACAGTGCGAGGTAAAATGCAGCCTGTGTTATCATTTATGCCTGGGTTCAGAGTAGAAGTTCTGACTCAGGGCAAAGCTTTCCTGGAGAAAAAATAACTGCCATGCTTTCTGTGAAACCAGGCTCTGCACTTTCCCTCGTTAATGTAGTATTAAGAACTTTGAAGCTTCAAACAAAACCCCTGATAATCAGAGAGACCCTGGGCATCATCTAACGCTAGCCTCTCATCTTAGAGCTGTTAAAAAACTACAGCCAGAGCTAAACATGCACTTGCCTCCGAATGACAAGGGCAAGTCAGTGACAGAGTTTCCTGACTCCCAGTCCAGTGCCCTCCCATTTGATGAATCAGTTGTTCAAGCTCATGGGCAAGACCTTCCCAGTGTATGTTCCCCTCCCTGCACCTGCTCCCCTAGTCCAAGAGCAACTGTGAACACCTGACGATCTTGTCCCAGCCCAGAGTTTCCACTGTCGGAACAAGCAGCCCTCAAAAAAAAAAAAAAAGAAGAAAGAACATGCTGCAGGATTAGATGAAGCTTTGGTTGAGACTTCTCCCTGAAATCTCACCTTCCCCAATCTGTCAATTCTAAGCTTGCTCCCTAATAACCATCATGCCTGTTAGCATCCGTCTCAGAACTTGTTTCCTTGGGAACCATGCTTTGACAGTCATCTTTTCCCCCCCTCAGGCTCCACTACCTTCTGTTGTAATCTTGAGCTCTCTATAACTCAATTTACATCAGATGATGATTCAAAACTTTCTTTTGTGCTGAGTAACCTTCAGATACTGATTTCACACCTACTATGGTTCATCTTCACAAAGGTATCAGCTCAAATTCAATATGCTGCTAACTCCTGTCAATCTTCTTACCCTCTCACCTTCCCCCACAACCATCTTTGCATCTCAGTTCCACATCTCAGTGAATGGCGATGCAAATTACCCACTTGGCTCATCTTGAAATCTTGGATCCCTGTCTTTTCCTAGTGCTCCTTCACCTCTTGGGTCGAATTCTTCTGAAAGCACATACATCTTATCTGGGTAACGACTCTTAAATCTATATCCATGCCACTCAGTTATATTCATTTTTCAATTAATTCACATGTATTTATTGAGGGTTTACTCTGTCTCAGACCCTGTGTGAGGTATTCATTGTTCCCAACCTGGAAAACTGTACTATCATTGCTCCTGGTTTTCCCTTTATTCTCTTTCAACTTATCACTCTTCCTACCTGAAACACAGCTATCACCATGGAAAAGTTATGTTCAAAAACCTTAAGTGGTTTCTCCCTTTTCAAAGAGTAAAACACATATTCTTCAACTTTCTATCTTAGCTATTTTAAATTGAGCCCTAAAACAATTGCTAAAATATTTCTCTCTCCCCTTTACCTATCTGCAATCACGGTGGATAGCATGTGGCTTCTCAATCATGTCACAAACATTTTTAGATCTCTTTGTCATGTATGGTCTGTGTGTTCTAGCTAAAGCACTGTTTTGTTTGTGGAGGTTTTTGTTCTTCACTTTTTTAAAAAAATGTATGGGGTTTTGAACTCATCTTTCTAATCTCAGTCAAAATTTTGCTTCTCTGGGAAGCCCTTTCTAAACATCCAGACAAAATTTATTCTTCTTTTTACATTCTGTTATTGTCTTACTCATTGAATTCTGAGGCCCTATTAGTAACTACATCTTCTTCATGGTGTTGTATTAATATCCAACATTTTAAAAGCTATGGTTTGTGCAAGCAAATGAAGTTACTAGTTATGTCAATGAGTAACCACCCAAACAACATTTTTTAGTTACTGATTTGAGTTAGTGCACCTGAGTTCACTGCACTGAACTCGGCACAGTGCCATGCACTTAGTACTTTGTTCCAAAGTAGTTGAATTTCTAATTTAAAAATATCAATAACTGCCCATTCTTTACATCTACATCACTAATAAAATATGGTTGCATATAATAGGCATTGATTAAAGTTCTATACATACACCTGTGGAGAAAGAGTATGCATGTGTACATATTTCTCTTTTTTTAAAGATTTTATTTATTTATCCTTAGAGGGGAAGGGAAGGAGAAGAGAGAAATATCAATGTATGGCTGCCTCCTGTGAGTCCCCTGCTGGGAACTGGCCTGCAACCCAGGCATGTACCCTGACTGGGAATCGAACCGCGATCGTGTGGTTCACAGGCCCGTGCTCAATCCACTGAGCTACACCAGCCAGGGCTGCATATGTATATATTTCTAGTACTATTAAAGGCAACGAGACTTTAAGTTCCATGAGAGCAAAACCAGTTTTTTTTCATCACAGATGCATCCTCACCATCAGGTAAATTGTTTGAAATATAATAAGAAGTGATTATTTGGTGAATATGAAAATAATTTAAATCTTATTCTAACATTTTTTTTCAGTTCAACTCAGGAAACTAATATTTTATCCTGAATCTCTATTTGACATTTGTTTAAGTTACAGCTAGATAAAATCTTGAGCTTTTTGAACAGTTGTATCAATTTAAATGTCACTTGGGTTAATCATATGTATGTAATCTTGCACCCTAAGGGTGTTGAGTCTGAAGTGACTTAAGCACCTGGTCCCTCTGACATTGGATGCTGCTTCATTGGTGCTGTTCCAATGTGGCAGTTCTTGGTCACTGAGCTCCCGATGCCATCCAATGTCTCAGTTACACTCTACTGTTCCACCCAGGTCTGAAGAAACACAGCCAAAATCAACCAGCGGGGCTGCACCCAACTAAATACACTTCTGCACAGCAAGGAAAACCAACAACAAAATAAAAAAAGCAACCTATTGAATGGGATGAAATATTTGGAGATCATCTATCTCAAAGGGATTACTGTCCAGAATATACAAAGAACTCATACAACTCAATAGGAAAAAAATCCCCAAACAATATAATTAAAATATGGGCAGAGGTCTGGATAACTTTTTTTTTCAAAGAAGAAGGTAGCCAATAGGTTCACAAAATATAATCAACATCACTAATCATCGGGGAAACACAAATCAAAATTACAATGAGGCATCACCTCATACCTGTCAGAATGGCTATTACCAAAAACACAAGAAGAATAAGTGTTGGCAAGGGTGTGGAGAAAAGAAAACCAGTGTACACTGTTGGTGGAAACATAAATTGATGCAGTCACTGTGGGAAACAGTATGGAATTTCTTCAAAAAGTTAAACATCATAAGAACTACCTACCATATGATGCAGTGATTCTACATCAGGATATTTATTAGAAAAAAATTAAAAAGTAACTCAAAAAGATAAAAAAGATATTCATCCTTATGCTCATTACAGCACTATTTATAACAGATAAGACATGGAAACAACTTAGGTGCTCATGGATGAAATATATATATTAATATATACATCATAGAATATTATTGAGCCATAGAAAATTAATGAAATTTTACCATTTGCTATTTGTGATAAAACGAATGAAACTTAAGGACATTATGTTAAGTGAAGTAAGTCATACAGACAAAAACAAATACTGTATGATCTCACTTGTATGTGGAATCTTAAACCCCAAATAAAACAAGTAACAGACAAACAAAAAGTTGAGTACATGGATGCAGAGTAAAAATTGGTGGTTTGCTAGAAGCAGGGGGCTGGGCAGGCTGGTGCAGGGAGAAATGGATGAAAGGTGTTAAAAAGTCCAAATATCCAGTAACAAAGTAAAGTCATGGGGGTGTACTGTAGCGTGATGACTGTAGCTAATAATACATTGGTTATTTGAAAGTTTCTAAGAGAGTAAATTTTAAAACTTTTCATCATAAGGAAAAAATGTGTAACTATGTATAGTGAAAGATGTTAACTAAATTTAATTTGGTGAATATACTGGAATATACTTGTATACAAATATTGAATCATTATAGTATACATAATAGAGCATGTATAACATAAGGTATTAGTACACTTGAAACTAATATAGTGTTATATTAGATTATACTGCAATGAAAAAGAAACACTATCTTTAAACTATTAGAGTATTTAAGAAGTACTTTCATCACTCTATGACAAATATAGTTAATTTTCTTCTTCTTATTATTATATAAGGGTGGAAAAGTATTTTGACATCAAGGTAATCTTTTATTTTTAAATGGAGCCTTGTGAAAATAAAATTAAGTTCTTCTGGCTTTCACATATTCCACTGCCCTGTTATATTGATTAATATTTTCAAGACTTGCTCCTGTCAGTTTTTAAGTTATTATACTGCATATTAAGTCCATCATCAAATGGACTTTAAGATGGATTCTTAATTGAGGTATTTGTAAAAGCTAACTGCTTTCTTAACTTTTACTACTTTTCTCATGCCCAGGTTATGCCCTTCACCAAGTGTGTGTGTGTATTATTATTCATTTAAATTTTACTTCTAACTCACTATTATTTAAACATAAGGAAGATTTAAGGTTGTTTATGAAGACTGTTTGGGGGTATATGCATACGTGTAGATATGCATGAATTTTATATCTATTTCACCTTCATTTCAACCCTTGTCATTGGCCCAAATGTCCCAAATTGAGATTAGAGTATCTACCAGAATACCAAATGGCACATGTGTGCATGATTTCTCTTCCTTTCATAACAGATAAGGGGCAACCAGTCCATGAGACCAGACCCCTTGCCATCCACTGGGATCAGAAAATGAGCAGGAATCCACTAAAGGGGGATGCACTTGTTGCTTTTCTGCTTTTAATGATAAAAATTGTGAGATCATCCTTGCTAGTCATCTCCTGTGTAAATAGCTTTTTGACATATATGTAGAGTTCTTCAAGGGAAAGATCAGTAGCACTATTACATGTTATTCTCCCCTCCATCTTAGAAATACATTTTTTTGATTAACTGATTAGGATGGACTTAGATAGTTATAGACAACCAGAAGCTAAGAAACAAACGTGGCTCAACCAAATGGTGTCAAAACTTCCAAAGAACTAGCACTAAGTTAATGCTAATGTGATTTGACACATTTTCCTCAAAAATTTATTGCTAAGGTTGGTAAGAAGTCAGCACACTGAGAGTTCTCAGTTTCCTCTGGAGGTGAGAATTGGATTTCATATTTGGGACTGAATTTATCTCTGCAAGTAAATTTATAACCAAAAGTCCATGTGGGCTAATGATCTGGGTTATAATAATTATTATTTTTTGAATTGTGCCATCTCAACATTATGGCTGTATTCACTTCCTACTTGGAAGGATTTAAAAATGACAACTGTTAGAAAAGTGAAGATGTTAGGGAACTTGGCCTGCAGCCACATTTGGTTCGGAAGACTGCGATTTCTGTTCAGATTGTGGGCTGCGGGAGGAAGCCCAGTAGAAATCATGTGGGATATTTTTCTACATTACTTTCTCATTGTGAAAACAGCTCTTCCACTAATCCAAATTTTCAAATAATGCACACTGATTGGTTGATTAAAGGCCAGTCATTCCACATTTTGTCAGAAATGAAATACAAATGTGTTCTTATAGCAACCTATATTTTCTCCATAATAGATTAATCTATTTATTAATTCCTATTCCCTCAGTTTGACATTGAATTCTGTGAGTCAGGACCGTGGTTCAATCCATATTGCAGCTCCAGAGCTATCCAAGGCCCTTGCACATATAACAGATATCACCCACTGTTGCTGAATAAAAGAATCATGAAACCATTGTCTTAGGGATATTGTCCAAGACTATTATACCTATAAGATACTTCAAGACCTACTTAATATTTGCTTAAGTAAAAGACAAATGGGAGTTCCGGCCAAGATGGATGCATAGGTAGAAACCCTTCGCTTCCTCACACAACCAAAAGGAAGATAACAACCAGTCTAAAGTCAATAAACAACCAGAAGTGCTAGAAAATCAAACTGCGTGGAGTTCTGACAACCAAGGAATTAAAGAAATAGTCAACTGAAACAACCAAACCAGTAAGAACCCACAGTGAGGTGGTGGACTGCAGGTGTGGGGTTGGCTGAAGGGAAAACTGAGACTCAGAACTGACTGTGGACTACACAGTTGCCGCAGTGGGAGAAACTCCCGGTCTCTCACAAGAGTTCATTGGAAAGTGGGCTAGAGACGAGCAGGTGAGCCTCACTATTCCCTCTCCAGCCCCTGCCCCACAAGGAGGGGTGCCCTGCCCTGGTGAATTCCTAAGCCCCTGCCCCTTACAACTTATCGGCTACACCAAGACAAAGAAATATGGCCCAAATGAAAGAACAGAGCAAAGCTTCAGAAAAGAGAGTTAAGCAATGAGGAGAGAGCCAACCTATCTGACGGAGAATTTAAAGCCCTGGTAATCAAAATGCTCACAGAACTGATTGAGCTTGGTCAAAAAATGAAAAAAAAAAACATATGAAAGATACCCAAAATGAAATAAAGGAAAATATTCAGGAAACCAACAGTGACAAGAAGGAAACCAGAACTCAAAGCAATGATTTGGAACAAAAGGAAGAAATAAACATCCAACTGGAATGGAATGAAGAAATAAGAATTCAGAAAAAATGAAAAGAGACTGAGGAATCTCTGTGACATCCTGAAACATTCTATCTGAATTATAGGGGTGCCAGAAGGAGAATCACAACAGCAAGAAATTGAAAACTTATTGAACAAATAAGGAAAGAAAAATTTCCCAATCTGGTGAAGAAAATAGACTTCCAGGAAGTCCAAAAAGCCCAGAGAGTCCCAAACAAGTTGGACCCAAAGAGGAACATACCAAGGCACATCATCAAGTTACCCAAGATTATAAAGATAAAGAGAGAATCTTAAAAGCAGCAAGAAGAAAGGAGAGAGTTACCTACAAAAAAGTTCCCATAAGACTGTCAGCTGATTTCTCGAAAGAAACCTTGCAGGCAAGGAGGGGCTGGAAAAAAGTATTTAAAGTCACAAAAGGCAAGGACCTACATCCAAGATTACTCTATGCAGCAAAGCTTTCATTTAGAATGGAAGGGCAGATAAAGTGCTTCCCAGATAAGGTCAAGTTAAAGGAGTTCATCATCACCAAGCCATTATTACATGAAACATCAAAGGGACTTATCTGAGAAAAAGGAGATAAAAAATATGAACAGTAAAATGACAAAAACTTACAACTATCAACAAATGAACCTAAAAGAAAAGATGAACTATAAAAACAAAACTAAGCAAACAACTAGAATATGAACAGAATCAGAGAAATGGACATCACATGGATGGTTTTCAGTGGGGAGGGGGAAGGGAGAAATAGTGGGGAAAGGTACAGGGAATAAGAAGCATAATAGGCATAAAATAAATGGGGAGAGAGAAAAATAGTATAGGAAACAGAGAACTCAAAACACTTATATGTATAACCCATGAACTTGAACTACGTGGGGGGAATGCTGTAGGGTTGGGGGATACAAGGCAGAGCGGGGGATAAAGGGGGAGAAATTGGAAAAACTGTAATAGCATAATCAATAAAATATACTTAAATAAAAATAAATATAAAAAAAAGACAAATGTGTCAATAGCACAGAGCATTTTTAGAACTGGAATTTCTCTTGGCTATGGCCCTTCTATCCATCCTTCCTTCCTTCCTTCCTTCCTTCCTCCTTCCTTCCTTCTCTCTCTCTCTTTCTCATCTATCTATCTTTCTTTCTTAAAACTGGGATTTGTAAGACAGCCTTGAAGCAATTAGTCACTAACAAAGTGCTTTCCCTGCCACATTTGGTGTTCACAACAAGACAACTAAATGAGGTTTTTCTTTTTTTTTTTTGAGGTGTGCATAAGGATTGTGATGGCGGCAGGCGGGGCAGGGGGGGTGAGTGGTGGTTCTCAGTAACACCTTAGCAGATTAGATATAGTCAAAGGCTATTGTTTGGGCAAAATGTCTTATTTCATTCTCAGAGATAGTTATAATGTTATCCACATATTTGGATTGACATTTATTTGCAAAGGCATAAAGTGCAGAAATGCCTACAAACATATTGTGTGTGAATGAAAAGGTGACCCCGGCCAAGTTCCAAATCTTTGGAAACTAACATTCATTTAACAACAAAAATAATAGCTCCTGTCTTCTGAAAGCTTATTGTGTATCAGTTCTTTCATATGATCTGTGATACTTAATTCTCAGAGAAGCACAATGAATTTGGAATTATTAACATCATCACTTTTAACAATGAGAAAACTAAAAGTGAGAGGTTAAATATAGTTCTCAAGGTAATGCAATTTATGAGACATGAATGAGATTTAAACTGGAATCTCATTCTTCAATTTGTGTTTTTAATCATGATATTTTTCTGTGCTTAATTCCAGATAATTAAATGATTTTTTAATAGACACTGAAGTGGAATATAATGTGCTGATTTTTATACAATAAAATTGAGGGTTAACTGACTTTAGTAAAATCACATATGTACTATGAAGGCCTGGAAAATTCCAAGAACTGTATGAAATAAATAGGTGATAAACCTAGTCATCTTTAGCACTAAGTTATACAGTTTCTTGTGGAAAATTAATTGCACACCTTTTTTTTGGTTCCCTACAGCATTTTTTTTTAAATCCATTTGCCAAGTTCTCATTTGGAGCCTGGAATATTGAACTGTCATCTCACAACCAAATAAGGACAAGAATGAAATGAAAATGGATCTTATCCCAAATAACTGAACGTCTTTTTGGCATTGTTTAATATTTGGAGGGAAATAGTGAGCTGTAATATAACAGAGCAGAAAGCTCCTCACTGTCATGGTGTGACTGCTGCCTTTAACCTCAGAATTCAACAGAACAGAACAACACACATTTCCTACAGCCCACAATGAAGTAATACTGTCTCACAGCACCATTTTTGGAGACAAGTACACTATCTTTAATTTATTCATTTTCTTTTCTAAACTCCTAAGCAGGAGACCTCATTCTGTTGTGTAAAGAATATTTCCTTTGGTTTGGTGGGCTCCAGGTCCCTGTTCTGTTGAAATTATAGAGTATTATAAAGACATTCATAAGGTCTATTCTATTTGGGAAAATAATGTTTTAAAAAGACGGAATTTAGGATAGTGTTTCGAAAGATGAAATTTAGGGAGTTGTAGGTGAATACCATCTACTTTGTAACTTGCTCTACAGAGATTTTTCACCACACTTTTTGCAGTTTTTTTTCTTTTTTTTTTTTTAGTTTAAAGAAATTGCTGCTGAATAGGAAACTCTCCTGCCCTTCATGCTGTGTTTTCTTACTTTTCCCCCCTTAGTTTGCATTTCAAGAAACATTTGCATGAAAACAAGTCCTGTTCATTTGAAGTTTTATCTGTCCTGACTACTGATGGATTGACCTCCAGCCATAATTAGTGATGGAAGAGCTTCAAAAGCCTGCACCCCGCATCCTTTATCTTAGGCTTCTTTCCTTTTATTGAATAAATCCCCTGCCTCTAATCTCAGTGGCAGGTTTCCTTTCACGACCCTAGGAAAGCTCCAGCTCCCTTTCCCCTTCTTCTGACCTGTGGTCGATAAACTCACGACCCAGTTGTGAGCAGTTGTGAGCTTTTCACTTGCAAGTGTTAGGCAGCATCACTCTGCCTGCCATTCCCAGTTGTTACTGCCTCTGAATGTGCCTTCCTCTAAAGGCACGTACTCTCCACACTGTGGCTGTTTCATGTTTCTATGGCAAGACGGCACCCGCTAACATCTAACCATCCTTTCAGAACCACTTCCCCCTTCTTCGGGAACCTTTCTTGTCCCTCCTCATCCGGGCAGGTGTCCTTGCCTTGTACCACCGTAGCAGCCTGTGCTTCCACTCTCAAAACACCCATCACATTCTTGCAATTGCTTATTTAAATATTTATAAGCTCCATGGAAATAAGGAGCACATTAATTTTGTCTATATCCCCTATCTCCTAACAGTGTCTTACACTCAGTAGGTGCTCAGTAACCACTTGTTAAGTGGATGAGTGAATGCATATTGTTCAGGTGTTCTGCGTGCAACACTTTGTGATGCTTCATTGGCGGAGTCCACTGAAGTCCAAGACAGGGGTGCAACCAGAAATGCAAATAACTATTTTCATTTCTGGAGCTGCTCAGCCCTTGACACTCATCTGCTCTACAAATAATGGAGGAGGTATGAGGGTGGAGGAACATATCTCTGAAGAATAAACATCATAAACAAAGGAGCAGAGGTGGGGAAAAAAGAAAGAGCATATGAGGGTCTTGGGTGGCTCTAAGGACACATTGGCTCTAGACTACCCATCTTCCCTGCCAATCCCAGGCCTACGGGAGCTTGCAAGTTTTATCTCAAATGCCACGTATTTCATATTGCCTTTTATGTTCCTTAGAAAGCTATATGCTTCAAGTCCCTTCAGAATCTTGTATTTTTTTTCATGGAACCAACCTATTGTGACTTGTATAAATTTGTGTGCATGCTACCACATCTCACATAACAGTAAACTCTCTGCAGAGAAGGTCTGTTCCTTACTCATCCTTGCATCTTCTGTCCAACATAAAAATCAAGCATGTGGTAGTACACAGCATTATTATTATTATTATTATTATTATTATTATTATATACTCTTGACTTTGAGGTGAATATATTCATCAGTGATGCAAGGTATGAAGGAAGCTGCCTTCTTTAGGTTTTGTCTACCTAACATACTGCGCTGGAGCTATTTGCTTTATACAATAATATATGTAGCCACTGACAATTTATCTCTGGTTCTTGGAGGCTCATATAAGAAGTTTGGATACTGCAAGAAGCAACGTGATATTTTTCACTATTACTTTTAAAGCAACAGCAAAATAGGACTTTTAAGCTAGAGAGTAAAACCACTATTTGAATTAGAAGTTAAGAACTTTGACCACAGAAGTAGATTTGTTTTGCTATCCCTCTTGTTTTGCTATTTCTACCCACTGGGGGAGAGTTGACAAAGTTGCGAAGGAGACTGGACACGTCTGAAAGGTCCCATTCCCACTGAGGTAGTGCATCTGGATTGTGCCTTTGGCTCTGTGCTGGCAAGTGGCATACACTGCTTCTTAAGATGAGACAGTGGGATGGCCAGGAGATTTCTGTTTCTCTTAGCTTAGCTATGCAGCCTTGGATAACTCAGTTCATGCAGAACTTATTCACATATCTCTTTAGACGCTGTAGTTCAATTGAAGGATCTTTAAAATCCCTCTTAGCATCTTCACATTTTTAGTATTTTCTGACATTTTAGGAAAAGCAAGGAGAGAAATGATTGACATACCACTATTTTTTGATCCTATGCTTACAGCGGGTCTTACTGTAAAGGGGCCTATTATGGCCGAGCTTTCTATAGTATAAAAAGCAAGACAATTCATGGGCATAATTTCCCTTTAAGCTTCTGTTTTATTCTACTGGGTAAGATTTTTGCCAAGTTTCGTAGATTGCATATATTGCCCACAAACGGTATATAATGTCAATAGTGGTGAAAGTCAAGAGGCCCAGATGAGCCATTTTTTTCTTTCAGAAAGCCAATAGATTAAATTGAAATTTTCAGCATATTTTAAAATAATAAAACTCGATGCCTTAAATTATTTCACTAATAGTTACATACTTTTTAATAGGAGAAGAATATGAATGACTTAAATGTGCTTGAATTCTTAACACCACTATTTATGTATTTCCAAGGATACTGAATAATATTAATTTTGGGGAGTGGGGAGGCAATAAAAATGGTTTTGTTCTAAAACTTTTAAGATACCCCTTCAAATAGCTGAAGATACCAAAGAAGATTATGAAATGAGAAATGAAAATCCATAATGAATCACTTATTTAGAAAAATCATTTAAGTCCTGAGTCGGGGTTGGGGGGCAGAAGTAGCAGAGAGAAGAATGTAAAGGAAGCTGTAAAAGGGACAAGTTTGTTGTTAGCTTTTTTCTTTTAAAATATTGAAAATCTGTGACTGAACAACTGTAATTAAACAACAGTAAAAACATTTTTTTTAAAAAAAGCAAGAGAAAAACTTTGTCACCGGCTGTGGTTCTTGATGATGAACTGTCTCTATTTTATGCTATACGAGGACAACTTTGTGATGAGTTTGACCCTAGGCACTTTGACTTAAAGATCCGATTAATCTTAACTTTTACCTATGCATCCTGAAATGCCACAACGTCATATCCTCAACAGTACATTTCCCCTTGAGAAACCTTGGGATAAAAGAAAATTTACATACTTTAGCAAGAAGTTACGTATGCAAGAAAGCAAAATTAGATCAAGTGGCAAAGTGTAAACCGGAACTTGAGTGGCACCGAAACTTCTGGAGAATGTCCTTGTGAGCAGAAATTGCTAGCTTTTCTTTAGACGTGAGTTTGTTCACAGAGCTCTAATTCCAGAACATATTATGCTCTGGGAACATCATGGTGTATTTGCTAGGGGATGAAGTATCACACCAAGGAACATTCATTTCACAAAAGGTATTTTAGTTGCTCAAATGCAATCTGTTGCTATGTGCATGTACTAGAAACACACACACACATGCATCCACTATATACTATGTATATATATGTATATATATATATATATATATATATATAGTAATTTATGTTACTGCTCTTAATTTTGGATTTATTTATAGAGGAGAAGAGAAAAGATATCTGAAGGGGTTCAGGTCAGGCCTCCCCAAGATGTGTTATTTTGGCATGTGGATTATTTTGATCTGAAGGCAATTGAGATCCTATGAGCTCAAGAGAAATTTTTATCTATTTCTTTAAAGATTTAAATTGTAGCTTTACTTGTAAGAGTTATCACTAGAAATAACTTTTAAGACCTATTTATAGGGCAAGAAAAACTAATTACTGAATATCTGCTGTTCTTATCATCCTGAAAACTACCCCTTTCTCCTTTAAAGCCTCAGGGCATCTTACCTCATTCCTTAGCTCAGAAGGCCAAATATACCTCATTTCAATGGGACCTCACCTGTGTGTGAGGGTCTCTGATTCTCTCATGTAAGTGAGGTTCCCACAATCATGTATGTAATACATTTTCTCTTGTTAATTCTTTTCATATAGATTTAATTATTAGACAGACCAAAAGAACCTAGAAGAGTAGAGGATAATTTCTTATCCCCCAAATGCATCATTTTGAAAAGCCACCAAACGTAGAATGCTAAATAGTTTCACTGTTCATTTGGAGGCAAAATTTCTCTGATACCTGATTTACCTCTAGAGTAGGAGAGAAGGGTAATGGTTATTCTCTGTGAATTGTTCCGCCTCCTGGGACTATTCAGATTAATCATTGGATGGCATGCCTCTATATTTGCAAAAAGGCCTGAATTTCTGAGCTCAGAATATGACATGGATTATTTTGTCAAAAATAATTGAGATAGTCCCTATTTTTTAAGTATTTTATTTATTTATTTATTTTGAGAGAGGGGAAGGGAGGGAGAAAAAGAGGGAGAAGAACATCAATCAATGTGTGGTTGCCTCTCCCATGCCCCGTACTGGGGACCTGGCCTGCAACCCAGGCATGTGCCCTAGATTGGGAACCCAACCAGTGACTTTTTGATTCACAGGCTGGCGCTCAATCCACTGAGCCACACCAGCCAGGGCCCAATTTTTTTTGAATGCCTGTCACATTCGTCCATATTTTATTATGTCTCCAAGACCTACAGATTAACATACTTAACATGGTTGCCTGGGGAAGATTTTTACCCCTTTTGAACTTCCAGAGAGTTGACGGGTGAAAAAGTGGAGCTGAGGGCAAAGCAATGGATCTTCTCATTCTGACCTGAAGTGACTGGGCTCATTCTAGCATACTGATGCCTTTTCATGCCTACCGGTTTGTTTTTTCCAGCTGAGTTGCAAATTATTCCTGAGATGGATACTTTTTTATGTCTTCCATACTTTTCTACAGCATTCTGGATTAGCATTCTTGAATAGCAGGTATTCAAGTATATGCTTAATAATTAAGGGCATCATTTTAGTGTTGAAAGAGTATATATTCCAATCATCATGGAGGGCTGGAAATTCTTTTGGCTATTTGGCTGGCTCCTGCTAAGCAAGTTTCAGGGATTCTGTCTGTGACCTGGCTTGTGGTCCTGGCCCAAACAACTTGAGTCTGTGGTTATAGGCTATCAGATGGGCTGAGTTTACCCTAGAATCACCAGCTTCAGAACTCAGCGGGAATCCCAGGCAGTGCCAAGTAACAATTCGGTGTTCTCAATCCTTAAAAATAAGAAATGCAAGAATGAAAAAGCATTTTCATTTTGCAATCGATGTCTGACAATGCTTTATGGTGAAGTTTCTTGAAGAAACAATAAATATTGTTCCCACTTTGAAAGCAAAGAGGCTGCTTGTGGCTTTTGACAATGGAGTGCTTCTTTAGCTCTAGGCATTTCCTCAGGCCAGTCTTCGCTGCAGTTTCTCCCCTGTGAAGTGACCTTTCTCTGACCTGGGTTAATAGGGATTGCAAATGGGATGTGGGAAGGTCATCTTCCTAGGCTGCAGGCTGGGTAGAGAAGGAAAGAAAAACCTGTAATATTTACATGGCAATGTGGAGAGGGGCTTGTAAGATTACGTGTAAATGACATTGAGGAAACATTCTTAATGGATTTTAACAATACTTTTGAGAAGCACAACAAAAAAAGTAGACAGAATCATTTATTTTCCTAATGTGAGCTCCATATATTTACCTCAAGGTGATTTATAAACTTCACCACTTCATAAAATCCCTTTTGATAGTTTTTTATGCTTGTCATGTCATCCGTTTTCAGATTAAATGTCATAAAACATTAACTTTGTAGTTCCTCGGTTGCATATTTTGACCACGTTCTTTAGGAATGTAAGTAACCTAAGGAAAAAAAAAATCCTACAAAGCCTCAGTGGAGTAGTACAATAAAAGCTATTAAGGAAGATAATGACTCAGTTGTTTTTACCCAACAATAAGCATACCTCAATTGGTAGGCATCATCCATTCATCAACCAATGGGAGGGTCTGTCTTCTGCACAGCTGGCAGTGTTATTCTGCAAGGCTCTTAACTCTCCCTTTTGTTGTGCGGTGGTGGAGAGGTCAATCAAAGGAGTGTCATTTTTACAAGGCATTGAGGCTACAGGTTAGCTGATTACGTTTCACTAATCTAGGACAAATTCTTAATGCAAATTAATTCATCATTACCAATTCTAAAAACTGACACCAGGTTTAATTTCGATGGAATTCTTTTTATACCCTGAGACCACCATCGTCTAGATATAAAAAGGACATCTAAAAATGTTCAGACGGATTTCCTGGGGATATTTGGTCAAGCGTTCAGAAGGTGATGGTTTGCAGAGTTCCTAGGGGAAATTTTGGCACTGTGAAGACTAGTGTTTCTCAAGGTAACTTGAGAATGACCTGATGGGCATGTTAAAATATAAATTACTGGACCTCAACTTCAGAGTTCCTGATTTAGAAGGTGAGATAGAAAGATCTGTATCTTAACAAGTTCCCTGATAGTGCTGCTGTTCTTGTGACAAGACGGTGATTGCCGATGGTCTGCAATATATCCTACACCCACTAGAGATCCCCCCCCCCAGCATCTTGGCAGACCCGGTAATGTTCAAGGAAAAGAGCAATGGGGGTAAACAGGATAGAGAGGAACAGAGATGCTCTGGGTTGACTGGTCAGGCCACACACAGCAATGGAGGAAACCACAAAATCCAAGAGAACTCTTTCTATGCAACTGGGATTTATCTGCTGAGCTCCATAAAAAAGCAGAATTGACATTTATACAATGGCAAGTTGTAAGCCACCCGTTGCCAGTGTGAACAGTCCTGACTACCCACTGTTATTGTTCAATGTTTCAGACACCCTGGGAGCAAGTGCAAAAAAACAGGCTCATGATCTAAACAACATGAGGAAAAGGATTCCAGATAGTAGGCTCCACACAAAGACATTCCTTTCTACTAAAGCAGGTTAGTGTAATGCAGCAGCAGTTATTTTAGGAGAAAACAAATTCACAAAGGGCCTTTTCATAACTATTTTCAGACCTACATATCCTTACCATTATTTACCAATGCAGTTGAAATGGGGGTTATTTCGTTTGGGAACATTTCTTACTCATCAAGGCAAGGTAAGAAGCAGTGTGAACAACATGTGGATTTCATAAAAAAAAAGTCCCTTTGTTTAAAGCACGTAAACAATTTGTCTCCATTGCCATAGACCCTGAGCAACCAAGGATGATGGTCTTTGTGCCCAGGATAAGGTGCACATATGAACCTTTTAGGTGTATTTTCTGGGTAGCGTTAGTCCAAAGGGAGGACGCTGATTTACAGTCAACAGTTTCAACAAGTGACCCTTGGCAGAGAGGCCCTGCTTTTTCAGCTGGTGCTGCTGGTGAAGTTCAGAGGAATAGCTCATCCGTCTCTATTTCAGGCGTCTGGCACATGGAGGACTGTTTCAGCATTCTCCATTCCACTAAACGCTTACAGATGACTTCCATATTCTGGAGCATCTGCTGGTATCTCATTTCTCTCATTTGAGGTTATTTTCCCCGTTGTGCTTTGAAAAGACTCCTTCTCCAGCTTTTATTTTGTAACCACACTATTGTTGCTGTCGTCATTTTGGGAGAAATCAACAGATGTGTCCGTTATTACCCCTTGAGATAGGCCAAACCTGTGGATAATCTGAAAACAGAAATGGCGATTTTTTTTTGAAAAGGAAACAAAAAATAAATAAATATGTTAAGAGCCCAGCTGCATCACAATTGTAAAATATGTTCAGGAAGTGATTCAGGGACTGAAAGTAAACAGTCATCAATAATTTTGGGACTTTTTTGAAAGGTCTTATAAACAACACTGTACTCAAAGAAATTCTATACACATGTAGTTGCTGTATCTGATACAAATATGTAATATAAATGTTTCTCACAGCTTACTGTTATAAGTGAATACACTCATTCTTACCCTTACTGAGGCTCTGCCAGGTAAAGAAAGTGCTTTGCTGTATACCTTGTAAAATATTTAATATGAAAACAGGCAAATACCTGGATTCTCTCAGAGGGCATTTTTCTTCATTTTCATAAAAGACAGACACGTACAACTCATGATATATTTATTCCAGCTTCTTCATTTGCTTTTTAGAGCCTATGAATGGTGTTCTGCATATATTAAAGGATTTTTTTACTTCTAGTTAATCAAATATATGGGGCACTTACACAAGAATTTGAATAGTAATATATTTATTTAAAAGCGGGGTGACTGGTGCCATTAAAATTGTGATCTTCACTTGATTAATGCCCAATGGAAATTTCTTTGATGAAAACTGCTAATTGGACAACAAGGATGGTTGTTCTAATTGCAATCATGTCCTTCAAAAAGAGAAAGCACAATGGACATGATTAGCTAATAGCCTGATTTTCTTATTTTTTCTGAGATTTTAAAATACAGGAAGGATGAAAGAAAAACATAAAGAAACACCCATCATAACATACAATGTGAAAAATATATTTGCCCCATCACTTTTTGTTGTTTTTTTAGAGGACATTTTTTAGTGCATTTTTTCCATTACTCTTTATCCCTCTTACATCCGCCCGCCAACAATCACCACACTGTTGTCCACGTCCATATGTCCTTTTTTCCTTTTTGCTCAATGCCTGTATCCCCTAACTGTCCCCTCTCCATAGCTGTCATCCTGCTCTCTGTCTATAGGTCTGTCTCTGTTTTGACTGTTAATTCAGTTTGTTCATTAGATGCCACATATGAATGAAATCATATGGTATTTGTCTTTCTCTGACTGGCTTCTTTCACTTAGCAGAATGTTCTCCAGGTCCATCCATGCTGTCACAAAGGGTAAGATTTTCTTTTTTACAGCTAAGACATATTCCATTGTGTGAATGTCCCATAGTTGTTTTATCCACTCATCAACTGATGATCACTTGGGCCACTTCCATATCTTGGCTATTGGAAATAACACTGTAATGAACATAGGGGTGCTTATGTTCTTTTGGATTAAGTGGTTTGGGTTTCTTTAGGTATATTCTCAGAAGTGGGATAGCTGGGTCAAAATGTAGATCCATTTTTAATTTTTTGATGTATTTCCGTACTGCTTTTCACAGTGGCTGCACCAATCTGCATTCCCACCAACAGTGCAAAAGGGTTCCCCTTTCTCCACATCATCACCAGCACTTGCTGTTTGCTCATTTACTGATGATAGCCACTCTGGTGTGAGGTGATGTCTCATTGTGGTTTTAGTTTGCTTTTCTCTGATAATTAGTGATGCAAACATAGCCTGTCTTACAACCACTCCCTGCCACTCCATTACTTGCTCTTCCTTCCTGAAGACAATTCCTGTCATGAAGTTGATGTATTTGATCTCCAGTCCATTTCTTATACTTTTGTCTACATATATTACATATTAATTCAAGGCAATATTGTTTAGCAGTAATGAAAACAAACCAAAGCACCTAAAAAACACACCTGCATTAACAAAGTCCCTTGTACCTACTATTTTACAAAGGATTAGACGCATTTTCTGTTAGTAAAACCATGGAAAACTATGGAAGTCGTAGCATATGGTCTGAATGTTTGTATCACTTCAATATTCATATGTTGAAATTATACCTCCAAAGGTGATGGTGTTAGGAGGTGGGGCCTTTGGGAGGTGATGAGGGCATAAGGGCAGAACTTCATGAATAGGATTAATGCTCTTATGAAAGGGCCAGGAAGAGATCCCTGACACTGCCACCTTGTGAAGATACAACGAGAAGTCTGGGACCCAGAAGAAGGTCCTCACACAGCCATGCTGTCACCCTGAACTTGGACTGCTAGTCTCCAGAACTGTAAAAAATAAAGTTTTATTGTTCATAAGATATCCAGTCTGTGGCATTTTGTTATAGCAGCTGGAACAGACTAAGACACACAGCTTCTTTTATTTTTGCAATCTTTAATAGAACACACGTCAGTGATGACCAGAGGAACATCTGTCTGAAATCTTCCATGTTATTAACTTTTGGATGTAAAAATTAATTTGAAGATTGGACTTTTGCTTGGATAGAGATCAGAGGCCAAAGATGAAGGCTAGTCCATTTAAATGTGTTGCTAGGGGAACAAAAGCATTGCGTTCTTTGTGAAAATTAGGCAAAATGGATTTCAGCCAGCAGCTTGAGAAAATACTTTTGTCATCTTCAAAAAGGGGGTTGGGTTATTATGTGGACATTGACTTCTGCTCAGAGAAACATTGATTTCTGGCCTTGGTTGCAGAAGATGCCCCCTTGGATGGAAATCTCTGGCTGTACATAATAGTGAACCTGAAATGACTAAAGTGAGCCAAGCGTCCTTGCCACGTTTCAGGGAAAGTACAGGTTGCCTTTTCTTGGTTGCTGTCAGATACTGTCTAGAGCTTACCCTTAGCCCAACAAAACGGTGCACCTTTATATCCAGTTGCTCTGTCTCTCACTCATTACGGTTACTTCCTGAGAATTTTCAAGGATTTGACCCTTCTGCTCCATACGATTGATTACGCTTCAGTTCACCTAGTGGAACTCCTCATACAGACAGACACTTTGATTTGCCCAGAAATTTCTCTGACGGTAAGTGCTTGGCCAATGGACTCAGCCTCACAATACCTTGTTTTGTACTGATTCTGCCCTACTTTTAGTCATGGCTTATGTAAGTGAGGCCCCCAAATTGTGAGGTTAATGGCAATAGATTAGGAATGAAAAACAAATACCAAATGGGGCTAACACCATAAATGATAATGCAATCCAACAGTAAACATACAGTGGTCTACCTTGCCATTTTTTGCAAACCAAAAAGAAAAAAATAACATGTCTTTATTATCTCACCTATGAATAAAGCCTATAGTTAAAATACTTCTTTTCACTACTCATTTACATTAGCTCTGAGGAATAGCACCTCAAATTTTATCTGTATGTGTTTATACGATCTTATATAATGCTCTCACACTCCAAAGAAGAAGAAAATACCTTGTCAGGTATTGTTGTTCTAAGTTACAGGTACACAGCCAATTTAAATCACAAAAATGATATAATGGGTATTTGATGGCAATTCTAGGTGTATAATTTATTTGTATATTATAAGAATGTATTTATACTTATCAGTTAGAGAGATTAAACAGAACCATGTTATTGAATGCAAGGCAAGAAACCTCAAAAAGAGTAGCAAATGGGGGCGAATGTAGAGATATACTTTAAATCTACTGATGAAGAAACTCACTTATTCATTTATGATTCTTTTTCTCTGTGCTGAATCCAGCTTGCAAGGCATGCTTCAAAATATTACATAAAGGTGTGATGCTACCGAGAAAATATTTTTACAAGGCTGTGAACTTTGGTCTCAGACCATTTTGGATGGTTTGTGGTTGAAAAATTTCAATATAGTACATTTGGTGTTGCGGTTTTGTTTATGTTCAGCCTTCCTGCGTGTGCCTCAACAAAGGATCATCTTTATCTGACTTGTATTCTCATCATAGCTGTGTGACACAGTAAATCTAATGCTCACCAGCATCGGGAAGTTGAATTTCTTGAAACACTATTAAATCGAGACACCCTTGTGTTTTCATTTTGTTTTTATTACTAAAGAAAATTGAGTGAGAACCCCAAATTCCAGGACTATAGCTCCTGACGGAACATGCTGCCAGGGCGGACTATTGCCTCCTGGTCTTTCAGTGGCTGAGAAGGTCTGATCCTGCCACGGGAATCTTTGCTGCTCTTTGGGATGCCTGGAATCACAATTTAGTTTTAAATACAGACCCTTTAATGCAACATTTTAGATGACCACACTCACTCCATTCCAGGTATAATATATGGCAGAATCTTACAGACTTTGATTACCTACCAGTGTGATAATTGGAAGAATTTGGAGATCGAGAGCCCAAGAATAAATAAATATTCAACTACTTTGCAGTTTTCTCTAGTCCTAGATGGAGTGGATATTACAAATGGCTGGCTCTTCTATCTTCCTCTGAATTGTTGGAATATATTTACTATGTCGCATTCAATTTTAGTAACAGCTATTCTAAGGTCATTTCCCTTGTCTTCTATAGAATTTCAATTTCGACATGATATTTGACTTGTCTCTTCCTAATCTTTAAGTAAACCATTATGCACGGGGGTGGGGGGTCACCTCAACCCTGAATACACATTAGAATCAGTGGAGCTTTGAAAAAAAGTAACTCCAGTTTCCCAGATGCCCCATTCAATCAGAATTGGTGGGAGGTGGGGGAGGTGCTTCGTATTTTTAGAAAACTCTTTGGGTGATTCTAAAATGCACCTAGGTTTGAGAAATTCTGACTAAATGAAGCATTTAGAATTGATTATGTAATTTTATATTTTAATTACTATTCTACCTTCTATACAAGATGATTTTATAATGTTTACATATCTGACTCTACCACTATTGAAAAATAACCTGGAGGATATTGAATAGAGCTGATTTCACATTGTATTTGCTCTAGTCTCTGGATCAAAAAAGAGTCTGAATGAAACAAGGAATTATAATGCAAGCCATAGAAACTTATTTACAAGAAGACTTATGTCAGGTAGTAACAATAAATGTTGTTTAAATGAATGAATAGAAGTGAAAAAAGGCAGATCTTCACTTCTAACAGCCTCTGACACACACTTTGTGGACAGTGTTATTAGTAACAGTGAGTAATAATTTCATTCTTTGTGTATGTACCAATTTGCCTCCATAATATCTTCACCACTGGGTTAAAATTGAACTCTCTTAAACAAATATTTCCTGATTACTTTGTTGAATTCACTGCTTTTTAATAATTTCTCAGAATGCCTGATATCAGGGATTATTGAATGCATACTGTTTACTGCCTGAATTGATTAAAATAAATAAATTTGATTTGCCCATTTTATTTAATTTATATATTTTTAAATTTTATTTATTTATTTATTTGTAGATAGAGGGGAAGGAAGGAAGACAGAGGGGGAGAGAACCATTGAAATGTGAGAGAAACATCAATTGATTGCCTTTCACACGTCCCGAATCAGGGACCTGTATGTGCCCTGATGTGACTTGTATGTGTCCCCGTCAGGAATGAGCCCTGACCAGGAATCAAACTAGGGTGACCCTTTGGTTTGTGAGGCAACACTCAACTCACTGAGTCACATCAGCCAGGGTGGACTTGTTCATATTTTAAAAAGTTACTTTTTGATGTACACTCTTTTTACCTGCAGTAAATACTCATTTCCTTCCCCAAGCTAAATAATCAATGAGCAAAGCCCTCCATTATCTTGACTTGGGTAAAAATTTTTCTACACTCTTAAGGGCCCATCAGGACATCTAGAAGTAACATGGACCAGGTACTTAGCACACTTCTTCCTCAATAAATCAAACATTACCAATTCTAATCCCCTACCAAATTTCATTTGTCTACTTCAGGTAGGCAGCAAGACCTCTGAAAGGAAGTGGGGTCTGATCGCTCTGATACCACACGTACCTGGAATTCAATGGCTGTTGCAGTGAAGAGTAAATGTTACACCATGTACTTACAGAGCTTCCCTCTCTGGGGAACTCAAAGAGCTTTAAAACATGATCTTATTAATCTTCACAATATCCCTTCTAGGAAGTAACATGACATTTTAATGTAAGAAAATCCAGGTGCAGTGTGGAAAATGCCAACCTGCCTTACTGGAGGGACTTTTTGAAAGACGTGAAATCTCTTTTAAGATTTTTGTTTGTTTGTTTATATGTTTCAGACTTTGTGCTTTGCAGTGCTGCGCTTGGTGGCTAGTAAGCTTGAAATGATCCAGATGGTATTTCCAATTTAAAGGACATTTTTTTTAAACAAAGATGTTGCTACACATGTATTCTTTTTATTTTCTTCAAATTATTATATTCAGATAATTTAGGTGAGATGTGAGCAACCTTTGGGAGTTTGAGGAATTAACTTCAGCTTCTTTAACAAATATGTGTCTCTCCAATGTGTGAAACCAGCACATTGTGCTGACAATGCAAATAATCACATGGATAACTTTTTGTACCCCAAACCATTGTCTTAATTCAATCATTTAATTTTTCTCTTTGCCTTCAGTTTAAACCTACTCAATCCATATCAACACTACTACTGTTCTTTCCAAAGTACCTGAGTACTTTCAGGGTGGCTCTGCACACCAGATTGTTGTGGTAAAGATCTCCACCAGGACCTGGCTTTAGACAGTTTTCTTGCCACTCGCAAACCTACACCCGAATGCTTCACCTACCTCAGACCTAGTCACTGTTATCTAAACACAATCTCTAGCGCATTTATCCACGCATGCGCACAACCTGCTCCCCGTCCCTTCACTGCAGGTCCATCTTCTCTTCACCCAGCTAAACTCCAGTCACTTTTCAAGACTCACATCAAGAGTCTTTCCCCTAACCCCCTCCACTCCCCCCATCCCAGCCATCCCCACCTCCCTCCCTGATCCAACACCCCCTTGGTTTCGTCCATGTGTCCTTTAGAGATGTTCCTGGAAACCCTCTCTTCCTTCCCCCATTATCACTTCCCACTTCCCCTCACTTTTAAAAATCTCATTTCTTCCTTTCACCCTCTGCTTGGGCTCTAGGCTTTTGGGAGAGGGATGGTGGTAGGGAACATATGTGGTCTACTAAGGGTGAAGGAAAAAATAGAAGTGCAACCAGTTTTTTATATAGGCTTTAAATGCCTAGTTTCAGCCCTGACCCCTATCTACCCTCAGTGTGTCTGATACTTCTAGGTCCTGAGTCTTCTGTGGTTTAAACTACCTTATTCATAGTCGTATTTCCAAAGCTTTCTTAATTTGCTGTTAAGTTTCCTGACAGCCCTCTGCCTTCTAAAAATTTGTTGAAATTTCTGGCCTAATGTGTTTTTCATTGTTTTGCCCACTTAAAAATTATTTACTCTCATTTTAAAGTTGTTTTGGGGGGAGATAAATACCTGCAATCTGCAATGTTAAACTTGATATATAGCTATGTCATTGGTACTGAGATGCTTTACACTACAGTAATTATATTTACCTGTTGGTTCTGTATCTAAGATGGCTAGAAGCACATTTTCCATTCACTTCTAAGTCATTTGTTTGCATAATTCTGTGTATTACTCAAAAACAATTAGCCAGCAAGTAAGATAAAGTCAGGTTCTTAATTTTTACAGTTCGATGCCTTTCCCTGTCTTTAGTTCATATCTCTAACCTTACTTTCACTTTCTTCTTTTTTATTCTCTATTTATTTTTTCCTATAATATTATATGTTGTTTTCTGTTAAAAACTATCTCATACCAAATTTGACAAAAAGATAAGCAACAGAAAAGAAAAAAATGAAGACAGCTAGATAAATCTTTGGTACTGGTTGAAAGTGATACGAATTAAGACAAAGACCAATGTAGTTTTAACTTCCATCTTGGGTCAATTAGTAATGTTTTTCTTCTTCTCTTCCTCCTCCTCCTTCTTTTATCAATTTCATTTTTTATTCTTATGAAACAAGGGGGTTTACTGTTATGGTTAGGACTGAGAACAGAGGGGAAAAATGCACAGGTTTTGCTTTTCTGTACTTAGGCTGAAATCCTGAGGAAGTCCCTGTATCCACAGTAGTCTGATTCTCTTATATGGAATATGAGAGCTAATTACATAGTAATGATAGTTTAGCTATTCACCAAACTTATAGACTATTATTACTTATTCTAGTCATATTTTTGAATAAATAAGAACTGTTTTCTGTTGAAAGTTATTTCCTTATCTTACAAGGATTTTGTTAGCATAGTGTTTTTGGTAGTGCCAGTAAGTACCTAAAATATCCCATGCTTAAGAACCCCAACAAAATATTGCTTCAAATTGAAAATATGAATTATTTTATACCACTATTCTGCTTAACACCCCCTAAAGTCTCCTCAGGTTACCTATGATAAAATTCAAGCTCTCTACAAAAGCCCCAACCCTGCCAAAAAGACACACTCTATATACAAAGCAGTCTTCTACCTCATCTGACCCTATTTCCTTTGCATCTGCGTGCCGGCCATGCTGGCCTTCACTCTCCTCCAGTCCTCCAAGGTTGCTCTCCTCTAGCGTGCTTGCACCAGCTGCTCTCTGCTGGAATGACTGAGTGAGGAGATGGAACACAGGGAATAAATGGTTCCTTACGCTTAGTCACTTTGCCTTTATTGCTATAAAATGCTAACCAACACTTGAGGTTTTAGGAGAGAGTCTTGCCTCGATATTGATCAGAGGCTGCTGACGGATGATGGGGTGGTGACTGAAGGCTGGGGTGGCTGTGGCAACTTCTTAATATGATGCAACAACAAAAATTGCTGTACCGATTGACTCTTCCTTTCATGAACAACTTCTCTGTAGCATATGATATTGTTTGACGGCATTTTATCACAGAACTTCTTTCACAGTTGGTGTCAATTCTCTCAGATCTGCTGCTGGTTTGACAACTACGTTTATGTAATATTCTAAATTTTTTATTGTCCTTTCAACAATCTTTACAGTATCTTCACCAGGAGTAGATTTCGTGCCTTCCTCACTAAGCTTAATCATTTCTACCTTTTGATTTAAAATGAGAGACATGCACCTTATCCTTTCACTTGAACACTTAGAGGCCACACAGGGTTATTAACTGGCTTAACCCAATATTGTTGTGTCTTGGGGAATACAGAGGCCTGAGGAGAGGGGAAAAGATAAAAGAATCGCTGGTGGAGCCGTCAGAACACACACTTACTGATTAAGTTTGCCATCTTAAGTGTTCACCAACCTGAAGCTCTCTAACCCCCCCCCCCCCACCCACTGGGGTCTTTGTGGAGGCTTCATCACATAGTCATGATTGGTTAAGTGACTGGCCCTTGTTGACTGAACTCAACCTCCATCAGTTCCTTCCAGGACATCGGGAGGGTTGGACTGAAAGTTCCAACCCTCCAACCACATGGTTGGTCCTCCCAGCAACCAGGCCCCACCTTAAGTGCTTTCTAAATGTTACCTCACTAACATAGCAAAAGACACCTTTATTGCTCTCATCATTTAGGAAATTCCAAGGGTTTAATGAGACAAAGACCGAGTATATATTTCTGACTAAAAATCACAATGTCACACTTGGAACCTGAAATGTAAGTTGGAGATAACTGTATGGATGGATGCTCTTGAAGATTTGGGGTGTGCAGACCCATCTAGACTTCAGAGGTGGCTTCCTGCTCTCTGAAGAACTCTGCAGACAGATATTGCAAGAACCTCTTCCCAGCAATGCAATGCATATTCCCTCAAGGAGCTGTCCCATCTCCTCTCTTAGCTACCAGTATGATAATAAGAAATAAATGTTAGTCATTCTGAGCCTTATATAAGGGAGGATAGAGTACCCACTAAGAAAGAAACAAGAATTAGCTTGGATATTTAATAGGTCACAAAGTTCCACAGGATCTGTGAAGAATTTTTGAGATTAGGTTTTAAGGTTGTTTGATTAATGGCCCACAATACCAGACAGGATAAGCAAAAGTTCATTTGCCTAGCGGTACTTTTTCAGGATGTGTGATTTAGTGATACACAAACTCACTGTTGAGGGGTGCTGTTAAAAGTTTAAGTGGAAATAGTTGAATTTCTCTGGTATTGAATAAGAACTTCAGGGAGGCAAACATACTGGAATGGATATACTGTATAAGGTCAGAAGACCCACTGGATAATTAAGTTCCATCACCAAGGTGATGCAAGATATGCTGGTGAGAGGGGCAACCAGTATCACTGAGAAGTTCAAGGCTGGATCTTCTCTGTAGGCAAGAGCTCATCACAGGAGAAGGGCTCACAGACCTGGGCTCTTTACTATCCAGGTGGATTGATTATGAGGCACCAAAGTCATACACAACAGGAGGTAATGCTTACAGCCAGAAATCAGGAGGTCACAATTACTGTAACAACCAGAGAGATCAGAGGCAGGGGCAGTCAAGATTTGTAGGGATGGTTAATTGAAGATGGTGTTTAGATGAGCAAAATAGATGGACAGTTAGCAAGGGTCCTGTTTCACATCTACAACCAGAAGGTGGTAAGAATGGAAGGACAGGAGGCTGAAGGCAGTTACTCCAATAAACAGTCCTAATTTCTCATTCAGTTTCTGAACCTGAGCTGCTTTTCAAATACAGAATCCATTAACGGGAAAGGTGTTAAGATCCATAGGAGAGACCTGCAACTCCAGAACAAGTATGTAGTATAATGATTTTCCCTCTTCATCCCCCAAAGGCCCATGATAACTTAACTTCAGTGCCTTTAGACTGTAGAAAGGGAAATACCTGACCATTTTAAGAATTACTGTATGCCAAAGTTGAGTTGATATCCGCACTAGGAGACTCAAAGCTTATTATGGCTCTCTTGTGAAAGTAGGGAGTAAGTAAAAGGGGCCAAGTAATAATAGCTGGAGTCCTGACTAAAGCCAGGCTTACAGTGGCTCTTAGGTCCATGGGTGGATTATTTCCCTAGTCTTTGAGTATATAGTAGGAATTGACTTTGTTGGCAGTTGGATAACACTCACACTGAATTCCTGATCTGTGGAAGAAGAGTTATAGTGAAGAAGGCCAACACTAAGCAGAAACCTCTAAAACCGTTCTGACCTGCCCTGACCAAGGGCAATGGTGGGGTTAGTGCTTCAATTATAGACCTAAAGACTATAAGGATTGCGGTCTGTGTTACATAACCTTTAATTTTTCAAAAATTCATCCATTTTCTGCATAGTCCTGACAGTCAAATTAAATGGTATTACTTAACTAAATTTATTGTAGACTAACACAAGCTCAACCAAGTAGTTTTCATACAGATGGAATCATACAGTATGTGGATGTTGCTTCTTTCACTTAACACACTGTTTACAAGGTTCATTCATATTGTATATAAGTACTTAGTTTCTTTTTATTACAAATGATATTCCATTGTCATGACTATACCACATTTTTATTTATTGTTTTTGTTTATTCATTCTTTAGATGATAGACATTTTTTTCCTACATTTTAGCTATTATGATTAATGGTGCTGTGAAAAGTTATATGGATTTTAATTGGGAACATATGTTTTCAATTCTCAGTATACACTTACGAGTGGAATTACTGGGTTACACGATAACTCTATATTTAACATTTTGAATAATGCCAAACTGTTTTCCAAAGTAGCCAAACCATTTTATATTCCAAACAAGCAAAGTGTGAGGGCTTTAATTTCTTCACATCCTTGCCAAAACTTGCTATTACCTATTTTATTACAGCCACCCTGGTGTGGGTGATGTGATATGACATTGTGGTTCTGATTTGTATTTCTCTAATATTTAATGATGTTTAGCATTTTTCACATTTTAATGACCATTTGTGTATCTTTCAAAAGTGTCTATTTAAATCCTCTGCTTAGATTCAAATTTGATTGTCATTTTATTGTCAAGTTGTAAAAGCTCTTTATATATTTTATATCCCAGACCCTTAACAGACATATGATTTGCAAATACTTTCTCCCATTTTGTGCCTTGTCTTTTCATTTTTTGCCAATGTCCTAGAAATGCAAAAGTTTCTTTTTAAAAAAATTGTGATAAAGGCCAATTTATTTTTTCTTTCATTTCCTTTTTATTGAATTTATTAAGGTGACATTGATTAATAGAATTGCACATGTTTCAGGTGTACAATTCTCTAATGCATCATCTGTACATGGTATGGTGGGTTCACCACCCTCAGTCACATCTCCATCCATCGCCATTTACCTCCCCATACTCTCATCCATGGCCCCGCAACCCCACCCCCCACCACAATCACCACACTGTCGCCTCTGCCCATGAGCTTTTTCCTTTTTTCCCCACTTAATTCTTTCACCCCAAGCCCAACTTCCCCACAGCCTGCTTTCTATCTGTGAGTCTGTCTCTCTATTTTGCTTCATTAGATTCTACATATGAATAAAATCATATAACATAAATAATACTACTCAGCCATAAAAAAATTCTACCCTTTGAGACAGCATGGATGAACCTGGAGAGCATTATGTTAAGTGAAATAAGCCAGTCAGAGGAAGACAAGGCCAATTTATTTACTTTCTTTATTGCTCATGTTCTAGGTATTTTATCTAAGAAATTAATGCCTAACCTAAGGTCATAAAGATATATACATCTATGTTTTCTCCTGCTAGTTCTGTAACTGAAGCTCGTACAGTAGGTCTTTGATTCACACTGAGTTAATTTTTGTGCATATTGTGAACTTCCTTTTTTGTTGTTGTTGTTGTTTGCATGTGGATATTCAGTAACCCAGCCCTATTTGTTGAAAAGAACTATTTTTTCCATTGAATCATCTTGGCACCCTTATCAATTTGCTATGCTTATTACTGAGGAGAATGGTATATTTAGACGTGATCCTATATCCCTCCTTGATTGTTGCTTGTCATATTATCAAGGTGTGTTGTTTTACTAAATTCTTTGTTCTGTTAGCAACATTTGATAGTTTTAAGTCTTAGTTTCTATATTTAAGTTGGTTCAGACCACTAACAAAAACTTTCATCCGATCTTCTCCAATTCTGGAATTGCTGTGTTTTGCATCACATTTTGCTTAGCTTAGTCGTTCCTCAAGTAGTGTCCCCAGCACCTCCTGGAAGGGCCCATGGCTTTAGTTTTCCTTCAGTACATTTGGGCTATACAATGTCTATACCTTATCATTTGAGTGGTAATTTGAGCTGCCAATAATATATTGCCATGAGATCACCAACTTTTTTTATAAAGGGCCAAATAGTAAATATTTTCAGCTTTGCAAGATTTATGGTCTCAGTTGCACCTACTCAGCTCTGCTGCTGCAGTTTAAAAGCCAGCACAGATAATTTATAAACAAAGGGATGTGGTTGTGTTTCAATAAAATTTTTCCAATCAAAACAGATGGCAGCCACATATTGTTGGATTGCAGTCTCCCTTATAACTCTGCAGACATGTTTGTTCAGTAAATATTTATTGAGTATATACTATGTGCTAACTCCTCTAAGTGCTCAGGACACATTGCTGCCTAAGGCAAAATAAAGCCATTACCTGAATAAACAAACAAAACATAGGAAAAAAAGAAAAGAGAGAGAGAGAGAGAGGAAAAGATAAGAAAGAAAAAAGAGAAAGAGAAAGGAAGGAAGGAAATCAGTGGAGTAGGGGATGGAAAATCATCTAGAGTAATCAGATGGTGGGACAGGCAATATCTGATAGGATGGCTTGCAGAAACTTTGCAGAGGTAATAATGGGAAGATTTTAACTATGTGAAGATATGAGAAAATATTCCAGTGGTGAGATGAAGCAAGGTGAAAGTCTCTGTGGTATGATTGAGAGAAGAGAAAAATGCAGGCCTATTAAACAAATCAATTGAAAGAAAGAGTGTTAAGACTTGAAGTGGGAGAGGTCAGTGTCAGAACTGTAAAGCATTTGGATTTCATTCTAAATGCAATGGGAAGCCATCGGAGAGGGTCAAGTAGAACAGTTACACTTATCTGATTTATTTTAAAAAGAGATCATTCTGGTCTATTTGAAGAGAAGATTTTTAGCAGGTAAAAGTATAAGAAGGAAGTATTTAGAAGGCTATTGCTCTAATTAAGGAAAGAAGTAATGGGACTCAGAGCAGGTAGATGGCAGAGTCTTTGGCAAGAAGTGTATCAGTAAAAGACAACATTTGGAAGTAGAGCCAGGAGACCTTACTGATGGGCTGGATTAAACAGATGAAAAAGATAGCAGAGTAAACGATGGCGACTTTGTTCTTTGCCTTGGGAAATCTGATAGTGCCTTTTATTGAGTTCAGGAAGACAGAGGAAATAACATTCTTTAGAGTCAGTGAAAATAACTGTGCCTCTCTGATAGGCAAAATATGTGAACCCACAAAGAAGAAGGCGATGAAATATACAAGTAGTTTAGGATGAGGTCAGGGATGAAGACAAAAGTTTGGAGGTAAAAAACTGATTAAAAATGTGCAATAAAAATCATAGAAAAGATAAGAGAGGAACGAACATGGGCAATCCCAGCATTTATGGCAAAGTAAGGTAAGAAGTTGGTACTCGGGCCACTAGAGATGGAAAAGGCAGAAAAAAAGGAGGACTAGCTAAAAAAGAAAAAGGAGAAGGCATTAGGGTAAAGTATGAGGCAGGCAAGGAAAGTATAGTGTCAAACAAGGTAAGAAAATTGAATTCCAAGAAGGAGTAAATAGATAAGTCAAGAAAGAATATGGTAATGGTTTCGCATCGGCTCTTTTGAATGAAATTAACTATGAGGTTGTGGCTACATGTGGTAGCTTCTGATTACATTGTCTTCCCTAATTAGCAGAGTAAAGGGGGCTAGTTTAGCCAGTGAGATTACATGGAAATAGGGGCGGCAATAGAATGCTGCTCACAGAAATTGTGGGATGTGAAAACCTGAGGAGCCAGCAGAACGGAAACCAGTGCCAGAAACTAGAGTCTGAGAAGTGAGAAGGTGGCATCTGGATGGTTACCAAAGAGCAGATGCCAGAATCAGATATCAAAGCCGAGGTGTGGAGCCAGGAAGGCAGAAACTACAAAGACTAGAGCAAGCACAAGCAAGCTGGGGATTGTTGGGAGGTGTCTGGAACTTCTTCCTAAGATCAAGATCTTTTTTTTCTTTTTTAATGCAATAGCCCAGGTGTAGCTGTAGTGCAGGGTCAGGCGCCTCTGGAATAACAAATTCCAGCCTCATAACCTAGGAGCTCTCCTCTCCAGTTGGAGTGGGCTGAGGCTTCTTGTGGATTGTTGAGTAGAAAGCCTTGACGTGTTTGGTGAGTCCTCGGTGAGAAGTGATAATTCGGGAAGTAGAAACTGATTCCCCGTGATCAGGGCTGGCTTCATGTGTGTGTGACAGATGCAGTTGCACAGGACCCCAAGCTTAGAAGGGCCACGCTTGATTTAATGCTTTGCTGTCCTCATCTTGAAACTCTGAATATTTGTTTTTTCACCAGCAGCCCTGCAGACTCAGTTTGCACTTGGGCCTTGCAAATATGTAGCCAATCCTGCCCATAATTACCTTTCTAGCCACGTATTTTACCTTTTCTTCTGACTTTGGGGTTAATTTGAGAGGTTACTCTCTCTGCCGGATGTTGTGGTTAATGTACTCCATCTGGCTATAGGCTTATGTGTCTAAAGATTAGCAGACAGGTGAATATAAAAGCCAAAGAATTTGAACCATGCTTTAGTAGGTCCTCTACTGGAACCCAGAGTCATAGCTCAGGTGTCGGGAGGGCACCTGGAAGGAGACTTCCCTGGAGAGCAGGGTAGTGGTGGCTAGAACAGGGTAGTAGTGGCTAGACTGGCGAAAAGGAGCAGGAGGAAGGCGTTTGGTTGAGGAGTGGTCCACGAGGACCCAGAAGACTGCAAGTCCTGGGGGAGGGGCTAATCCCTGCCAGAGCCTATTATAGGAATGTTCCAGGAGTAAGCAGTGACAGCAAGAAGTTTTATTAGCTGTTTTGATTTTATGTCTCTCCTTGGCCAGACACAGTACTTGGTGGGTACTATGTTGTCAACATGGGATATGGAGGACAATCTTCCCTCCTCTTTTTTTTTTTTTTGCTTCTTGTGACACGAAGCTTTGGCTAAGTGGTTTATACAGTCTGACCCCTAAATAATTTGAGAGTCAAAGCACTTAAAAAAACACTTCCATCTTACTAGATATATTGGGTGATCACTTTGTAAGTTATATAAATCATTACATTGTACACCTGAAACTAATATAATATTGTGTGTCAACTGTAATTTAAAAATTAAAAATATATTTAAAAACATCCCCATTTTATCCAGCAGGAACTCTGTGTGTCTGCCTTTGCCCCAGGAGTCGATGCTGCGGTGCTAAGACTAACGTACCCTGCACCAGGGACCCCCTGTCTCTAGTGGTCAGGGTCCCTGCTTCCTCACGAGGCAGGTGTCCGTGGTGGGGACCAAGTTCCTGAAGGTGCAGGCCCAATGTGTACATCCACCAGCGGGGAGGCCTCCGCTCTGATGTCGGGACACTGATTGTCATCTTTGATGTCCTGGGTTGCATCAGAGTGAATTAAAATCAGGCTGAAGCCAATTGCTAAAATGCTTTGTTTTGGGATATCTAGTCAATAAAGGCCTTTCCTTTCTAAAGACTTTGCAAGTGGCCTGGGGAATCAGTGAGTCACTCAAGGTGCTCACTGAAGAAAAACCCAGGAGCCACTGGACATCCTCGTGTGGGGCTTCTAACTTCGGAACTGCCAGACTCTCTGGGAACAGCGTCCTTCGGGGTCTGCAGGCAGTGCTGATGGCAATGCTCAGAGAACAAGTGCAGCTTTCGGGTCCCCTCACCTGATGGTGATGTCATGGTTCTCTCATAGAGAGACACCGAGGGCCCGAGAAATGGGAAAAACCTTTGATGGACAGGCATCTTGCATGTCCATCAGGCATGAGGGAAGTTGCTCACAGCACAGGTCGTTCTGAAGGTAGGCACTGTCAGCAGAGGCATTAGTGTATCACGGGACATATTCTGCGGAGTCACTGGGGACTTCTCCTTTCTCCTAAAGACTAACAGTGTGCTATGGGGCTGGGGACAAGGCCCTGCTAGAATCTGTTGTGCATTTGTCTTCATTTTGCACAGGGGGGTTTGTGCTAGGCACCGCCCCTTGAAGTGCCTGCTGTGCTGCAGACTAGGCACAGCAGCCCTGCCTGCAGGTGAGCCCCTTTGTGGTGTCAGCTCCCAGAAGCAGCAGGCAGCCAGAGGCCATTCGCACATCTATCTCTACACAGAGCTTCTGGATTCTTCGCCCACTGAGCCCTGAGTGCTTTCTTAGGTGGGGTCTATCAGAGCTAAGCTACCAGCACCGGTTAAGAGCTGATCATGACCCCTGCAGACCATCCTCACTCAGGGACAGTGAGCTGCATCCCTGAGGCTCTCACACACTTTCAGTTTTGAAACTTTGTGAGATTCCCATGGAGACCTCTCCTTTTTTATAAGAAGAGGATCTGTCCACCATTCATTTTCTAGGAATAAGGGCATCTCTAAATGTCATGCTAAAATTTCTATGTTTTGGAATAAAATAATTAATCCCACGGTGGCTGGAAAAATAGTCGAAGTTTTGTCTCATAAATTAGTCTGATTATTTGAGACTTTTTGGAGTGCTTTGAGGGGAGGCGTGCATATTTTGTAAACTAAGTATTTTCACATTCCAACTCTCTCCAACCTTGTTTGAAACATCATCTCTCTGTCAACTCAGCATTTGCTGGGTAGTTCAGGGAGGGACTGGAGTGCATGACTTGGACCATGGGAAACAAGGACAACTTTGTACTCCCTACCTTATCCCTGTTTGTAGAGATGGGTGGAAACCCCTAATTCTCCTCAGGGGTAGAGCCGCTGTACAATCTCAGAATCCGTGAATTTCCATGGACCCAGCCATGACTGTGCTCCCTGGGATCTGCCCGCTGTCAATGCCAGGACGATTGTTGCAAGGGCCCCTCTCACGTTCGTCCCTGGCTGGAGGGGCTGTGCCACAGCTTTCCTCCCAGCCCCACCTCTCTCCAGAGTCGGGACAGGCCATCTTGAGGAGGAAATCTCCTCCCAGTCCGGGCTTTTAATCATGTAGAAACATCTCCCTTTGTATTTGGAGAATGGACTACGTGTTTATTGAAAAAGCCTCAAGATGTGTAATCCATCATGAAATACTTTTGAAATGCTGAGAGACCTCTCACTATTTCATTTAGAAGTCTATTTGTTTCTTATCACAGCTGTAACGAATTACTGTAAATTACCTGGGGGCCTAAAACAACACAGAGATTTATTCTGTTACAATTTGGGAGGCCAGAAGTTCAGAATCAATTTCACTGGAGGTGTCAGCAGGACTGGTTTCTTCTAGAGAGTTCATTGGAGAATCTATTTACTGCACTTGACTTTCCCAGCTCCTACAGCTTGTCTTTATTCCTTGGTTTGTGGCCACTATCCAGTGTCTTCAAAGCTAGCAATTAAGCATCGTCAATCTTTTTTTTTTTTTTTGCTTCTATAATCAAATCACTGTCATCTCACTCCGACAACTCCTCTATGTCCCTTACAAGGAGCCTGTGATTACATTGGGTTTATTCAGAGAATCCAGAATAATTTTCCCATCTCCACATCGTTAATTTTATCATATCTGCAAAGTCCATTTTGCCATATAAAGTATCATTCACAGGTTCACAGGGATTAAAATGTTACATCTTTGGTAAGGGGCATTATTTAGTCCACCACAATGAAGCATAAAACATGAAGTTGGTGGCCTCGTTTGTGGTATGGCTTTATTCAAAGTCTTTTATGGGTCATTTCAGGGAAAATCCTTATTTCTGGCAAAAATATTTTGTGAAAACATTTTAGTATAAATCTATCCTATTTTCCCATTGCTAACCTAATAAGCAGTTTATAGTTTAATCACAGACTATTTTGAAAATGTGATTTTAAACAGCCAATTACTTTGGATTATTTGCTATTTTGCTGTTTAGTGTTATGGCAATAAATTAATTTAATAGTCCCATAGTTGTCATGTGCCATTTCTTAAGAGTTCTACTTTAGCACACCCATTAGAACTTCCTAATAAACACTATTAAATGCCTATCCTGAAATATCATCAAATTATAATGGAGGAGTCATTATACACACACAATCCATATAACAAGGCACAGGAGTTCTGAGAACTTCTCTTTCTTTCTCTCTTTTTTTCCTCCTCTCTCTGCTGCTGTCTCTGACTATCTGTATCTCCCTGTCTCTCTCTTTCTCTTTTTCTTGGAACAGAGAAAAGAAACTTTTCTGTTTCACTCTGAGGGAGTCCAGCTGCCTTATTGTGAGAAACTTTGCGGAAAGACCCATTTGATGAGGAGCTGATGTCTTCCGCCAAGAGTCAGCAAGCACCTGAGGCCTGCCAACAGGCATGGGCGTGAGTTCGTAAGGGAATCCTCCTCCTGTTGACCTTGAGAGTACCACAGCCCTGGCAACACCTTGACTACAGTCTTTACCATATTTATCATATCTGGAAATCCTATCCTATCCTATCATATCTGCATATCATAAAAAGCTTTGAAACAAACCCACCTAAGCTGCCCTTAGAGTCCCAATTCATAGAAACTGTGAGATAATAAATAGTGGTTGCTTTTAGTCACTAAGTTGAGGGGATAATTTGTTACACAGCCATAGATAGCTAATACACCAGCCTAAGGGAACTCACATGCTCATTAAAAAAAAAACCTAGTACATGACTCAAGGCTGTACTTGCAAGTAAGTTTTGGATTTTGAGTACTTGAATTCATGGAGTTCAGTAAAAGCAGCAGGTGGGAAAGGGGAAGATGTGAATATAAGATAAAGCTCTATTTTCTCTAAGAGTTTAAAAAATATGAGTATGCCCATGACAGAAATAAGGTGAACATGCTCAGAATATACTCGTGTGGAAACTTAACAGTATCTTGAAAATGAACTTGGCCTGAGGACTCGTATCAGAAAAGGAGTGAACACAGCTTGCTGCTTCACTTACTGCTTGGCTTGGAAAAACTGGAATAAGGAGAGAAGTTTTGCCAAAATTTCTGGGAGATAATATACTGACCACAAAGCAGCACTGCCTCAAGATGTGCTCCCAGGGTGCAGTTCTGCCACGGCAGAAAGGAGCCTCACCAGTCAATCGGAGCATCCTCTAAGGTCCCTTGCTCTCTAGAAGGTATCAGTGTAAAAGGCTACTGCCTTCCCTGCCAGTGGGAGGGGCAGAGAAGGGGCTTCACAGATGTAAGCCCTGGGGCCACTGCGGATGCCAGGGCCAGGGCAGGAAGGGACGGCTGGCAGAGGCAATGCGATAGCTGAGATGTCTCTGTTCATGAGCACCGAGGAGAAGGAATTCTAGAAATTCCACTGTCATGAAAGGAAGCCAAAGTAGAGAAATGATATGTTGCCATTGTGACTTAAAAAAAAATATCCTTAGGCTGGTAGGGTCTATAAAATAGGGATTATATTCTGTGGGCTGCTCTTGGTAATTAGTAATCCCAGTACAGCATCTGTTTGTAGCATGGATTAATTACTACCCAAAGATTAGAACTAACTGCCTTGTGGTTAGTGGCAGGACCACGGAGAGACTACCGGGCAATGTGAGAGATTGTTCCATCAAGCACCAACCCTAGGACACGGTGCTAGAAAACTGATCTAAACAATGTGAAAATACCGTCGCTGCTAGTAGGTAGGGCTGTTCCGTCTCTGGGAGAAAAGTGATAGTCTTCTCAGGGAGGTCAGGGAAGCCCTGCCTGCCTTCAAGGAAGCCTTTTTACCCTGGCTGGAACTTCCAGGCACTGTAAAAGAGGGCCGGACAGGGATAGAAAGAAGAGGGGGCAGTAGAAGCCAGCAGGGTCTGGAGAATGGCATCCACTCTCTCACGATGGAGAGTGATTACAACTGTGTGAGGCTGCTTTAAGACATGTAAAGAAGGATTTTAAACGATGGAAAGTCACACGACTGTAGGATTTCATTTCTTAAGATATCTAAGAATGCAGGAACATTTTGCAAATGCTGTAGAGATGAACCTTTCACAGACGGTAATAGAAACAGGAGGTGAGATGGGGCTCACGGTAAACGAATGGCCGCCCTAGTGAAATGTCTTAATGGTGGCTTAGATTGCAGGGCAGGAAAGTGCAGCACCCTTGGTTCCCATAGTTCATACAAGCTGGTAGCTGAGGAGGAGGAATAGGATGTCGCTTTCAGCACCAAGAGAGACACCATTTAAGGGGTCGGAGGAAGCACTTATCCTTAGAACAGCTAGAAGTAAATTTGAGGGAGTTGATCATCAATTCCTTTGTTAATATTGTACATAATAAATATATGGAACTGTGAACACGGACTATCAGTTATTTTTTTTAACTCTTCCATTCATACCATCTTCCCATGTGGTGTGTGACAACAGAAAAGGCAAATCTTAGAAGTCTAGCTCTCCTCGATGAGTCATGTTAAGTGTGGCTTTACTGGACCTTTAACGATAAGGCTGAGTAAATAATGTTTTTTTTTTCCTGAGTAAATAATGTTTTGATTTCCTGGTTCTCACACTTTTGGGGTAGCAGGGTGGTGCCACCCAAAGTCTGGACTCGAGCACCCTGCATTTCCATCACCTCAGGACTATTTTGGAAAAACATGTATATTCTGGAGTTCCACCTCCTTGTATTCTGCTGCAGCTGTTTGGAGTGGGACCCAGGTTCCGAACGTTAACCAGCATCACCCCCTTCTCAAAGTGATGTTGTGACCACCCTTCGAAAAAAAATAATTCTAAGGTCTTTTTTGATTGATGAATTCTGAGGAAAGGTAGTAGAATGAAGACAAGGACTTTCTCTCTATTATTTGTTTTGAAAGAGAAAACGCAGAACAGAGAAGGTGGCCAGGAACCCTAGAAAACGGCCTTTGAAACAGATTCATAGATCTTGGTTGTTATATGTTCTAGGACCCGTGATAAAGACAAGGGGGTGAGCTAAGATTAACCCCTTCAATGATCTCTGCCCTGAAGATCCGAAAGCGAAACTTGACTCTGGGAGTAGAGAAGGGTACAGCCAGCTGATGAACTGGCCTGGAAAACCAGCTCCAGGCTTGACTTCAGCTTACTATGGATCCCCAGACTATGAAAGAGAATTTTCTAGAATGCCAAAAAGCTTTGTTAAAGAAGAGCCAGCATCAATAATGATTGGGATAATAACAGTAACAGTGAATGTTCTTAAGTGCTTACTTGTCAAGCACAGACCTAAATAGTCTTACATAATTCTTACAATAACTGTATGATATTAGATAAGGAAAATTAGACTTAGCAACTTGACCAAATTTATTTAATTACTATGTGGGCAAACTGAGCTCTTAAGCTCAGTCAGTCTGACTGCAGATCCTATAGACCACATCACTAGTTCCTCCGCCTCCCTAAATGGTACTGTGAGGGACGGAGAAGGCTATTCTACAAAAATTAATTTTTCACAAAGAGGTTGGGAAAGATGGTCTGAATCAAGACTGATTACAATACGTCTGTCATCAGAACTTCTGGAAAGTTTTTACACAGGTGGTTTCAGGTATTTATTGTATGAATCTCAACATCCCTCAAGATCAAGCCTAGGAAAAGGCTCAGTTTATTCTTGTAAAAAGACATTTCTGGGGATAGAGATATTTTAAGGACATTATAGGAAATGCAGCTGCAATCCTAGCTGTGCCTCAATTGAACACACGTTAGGACTGTTGTTATAGAGGTCTGCCGAAGGCTGACTTTTATGAGAAAGCAAGCCTCCCGGGAAATAACTATTACAAGGAACAGGCCACCTGGCACTGATCTGTGCCCAATAATATCGTTGGTATTGAAGAAGACTCATTTTTAATATAGAACGGTGTCTATCACTCAGCTCATCCTTCAGCCTCAGAGGTCTCAGGTGGAGTGCAAGGAAGAACCAGGTAACATTTGAAAGAGCAGTTTTATTATAACGTTTGAAATTGCTGGGTGCTCTGTCCCTGGTGGAGAGTAACACAGAGACTTGCTGATGATCCTCCCCTGCCCGTTTAGAGAATATACACACTACACCACTGTCACCCCAAAGGCAGCCAGCACAGAGGTGGCCTTTTCAGTGTCTATGGCATTGGGCACCACATCGTGTTTGGCACAGCAGGATTTTAGCCCTGCAGGACACACTCAGAGGGCCTCTTCAGCCATCGTTATCAGGATTTGTGGGGTTTGATAAGCCTGAAGACTGGGTAGCAGATTTCACCACTGAGAGCCAGGAATAGAACAAAAGATGGAAAAATTGCAATAACTTCATGGTATTTGAAAGGACTCTGTGCTTGAATCTAGGTGAGATACTTTGAGAAAATTTTAGGGGAGATTTTAAAGGATTCTAGGGATTCCAAATAGTAGATAGAGGCAGAACCCTAAAGAGGCCGTTTACCACAATTAACTGCTGTGATATTCAGCCTCCCAGATGCCTCCTAATACATCTTGGCCCCTGATATTCATGGCCTTGTTTTGAACCTCTACACAGTAAATCAGTGCTGATCCATATCTCCAGTGTGATACCATGGAAGCAGTGGTGTGTGACTTCTAAGTTAGGTTATAGAAAGCATTGCGGTTTCTTGGATTGTCACTGCAGGGGAAGCCAGTCTCCATGTCTCAAGGACATTCAAGCAGCTCTGTGGAGAGGTCCATGGGGAGGGTAACTGAGGCCTCCCACTGAAAGCCAGCAACTGCCAGCCATGAAGCACTCACACAACCCCCTTCCATATTCCTGACCCACAGAAACAGAGAAATAGTCATGTGTATTGTTATTTTAAGTCACTAAATTATAGAGTGATCTACAATACCGAAAATATAGCTAATGTAAATAGATATGATTTCCATTCTTACTCCTGGGCTAGAAAACCATGAAGAGAGATTTTAAATAGCTATAAGTAAAGGGTAGCATTTGACAGGTGCTGAGGCAATGGGAAGCCTTTTCAGAAAGAGGGGTGAGCATTCACAAAGGCAGAGAGGCAGATCCATCTGTGTTCAAAGGGACAGGTTTGTCTACAGTGTGAGAGGAGAACGGAGGAATTAGGAGACATAGATAGGCACGTTCCAGGTTAGGAAGGTCTAAAGACCAATTTTAGGACCTTGGATTTGAACTTTAACACACTGGAAATTTGAGGCAAAAGAGTAATAGAATGAGTCATTGATTTCCTAGAATATTATTTCATTTAGTGATTGGGATTTGAATGAAGTTTAGGCACACCTAGAGATATTGTGGGTTTGGTTCCAGACTGGCACGATACAGTGAGTGCTGTAAGAAAGCAAGTCGTGATCTTTATTGTGGTGGAGGGTCTTGCCTTCAATTGAAAAAAAGGCAACATCTGTTGAATTTATTGCATCTGCTGAATGTAATAAGATGAAGTCTGCCTGTAGAGGCAAGGGGACATTGAAATGAGTGTAATTATTTGAATAATTCAATAATCATACATAGTAAATTTGAATAAACTAATATATGGATATGTTGAGAAAAACTGGACTTATCCTTTCAAATATGACTTTATAGAAAGAGGGGAACATTAAAAAGGACTTTCAAATTCTTTATTTAGATTTTCATTGATTCATTCGAAATATTTGTTGAGTGGGACCCGAAAAACCCTGGAATTATCTTCTGGAGGGTGGGCCCCTTGTGGCATAGGCTTCCCTCGCTAGGTGAGTGTTTTAGGACCCCATCTGTATTGGTGTACCAGATGGCATTGTTGTGAGAGGCTGAGTTTGGCCTCAGTGGATTTTTTTTAAATACTCTCTCACGTGTTTGCCCATTTCATGATGGGAGATTTACAAGTGCACCTGCCCACACTGCACTGAGTGTTCAGCAGCTTTTGACCAAAAATGGTGTGACTCCCATGCCCCACCCTCCTATTCACTAGATCTTGTCCCGAGCGACTTTTTTTTTCTCAATGAAAAATAGTCCACAAAGGGAAACATTTTGCTGATGTGGAAAAGGTGAAACAAAAAACAGCAGAAGCACTGAAAGGCATCAAAATTGAGGAGTTCAAAAACTGTTTCAAGCAGTGGAAAAAATGTCTCAATAGGTGATGAAAGGGAGAGTATTTTAAAGGTGACTTAAGTTTAACATGTAAGAATAAATACAGACATTTTAATAAATAAAATTCCATTTGGGGAGCCCTTCCTCATATTTACCATAGAAGTAGGCACAAATAAATTGATAAGTTTAGTTCAACAAACATTACCACAATTAATTCTTTTCTACACAATGTTGCTTACATAGGGGCAAGTATTAAATGAAATAGCTGAAATTATTTATTGTTCTTTGAATTTATAAGTACAAATTTAAAGAAAATAAGGTTATTCCTTTTTTATAATTTCTATCTTTCAGTGATTTTGTTGTTTGTTTGTTAGTTTCTGCTTTGAAAGTGCACGTAGATGTTGTCTGTGGAGGAATTTTACTTTTGCCAGAAGACAGTCACTGTGAATTAAATCACAGGTCTAGCTAGAGGATCCGGTTTACTGGGACTGGGGAACAGGGGGTTAGTTACTAGTTCTACTTTTACTCAACAGAATCTCATGGTCTCCCTTCTTATTTCCGTTTTCACCTCACTGTTTATCTCAAGAACTCATCTCTGTGGGGAATAAAACTCAATATTTCTGTCTGCAACTAAAGTTGCCTGGTTCTACAGTTATGAATCAAAGCTAATATACCTACCACACACCAAAACATGAAATACCTGTACCAACCTTCATTTGCATGCACAGCATTTTATTTTTATTGCCATAAACCTCATAGTTTCAGTAAAGTGTGAAGTATCCATTTTGGAGTTGTAAGGAATTTCTGGAGAGAAGGATCTATTTAAGGACTGTTCAAGTTTAAGTGTTATCATTATTCTAATGTTTATGTCCTTAAAAAAACCCCTAAAGGCTGTGAAATCAATTTAAGCCTTTTAAAAATGAAATAAAATATTAAATAGAAAATAACCCAAATGTATTGCATGTCATAAAGATAAACACTATTTTATAAAACTTAATTGCAGTTTCATATGTTTGTGCCACAAAATAAAACTACCTCTTGTCATCAATCATTTAAAAACTTTGAGCACTACTGCTACTTATGAATACAAATTCCAATGTTTAAGAAGGTTTCCAGTATAATAATATTTTGCTGGATAATCTGTGTTCCTGTAAATCAGAAATAGTATTCAGTGGAAATGGAAATAAACCTGATGTAAGTGGCTACAGAACATTGTTTTACAGTCCTGAGTTTGTCTCTCTTCTCAGTTCAACACTTTTCTGAGGGGTGGAAGAGGGGATGGAGCTTATCAATCATTTACACATTGACATTTTTAATGTTCAGCTGCTACTACACATTCAGGTGTAACCATCCAAAAATGGACTCTCCTTTTGTAGACTGTGAAGAAGGTCGTTACGTGCTTCTCAGGGAGTAAGCCCTGCTGGATTTCAGCTTCCTGGGCTGTTAGACCCTTGGAGATGCCAGCGTATTTCTTTACTTCTCTTCCACATAGAGCCCACCCAGCAAATGTGCTTCTCAATCAAGTTTCCTGAATGGCTAAAGTCAATGTGTATATTTGTTCTTAATCTCCTGTCTTTGCATTTGGAATTCTAAACATAATAAGTTTGCCTAACACATTTTCGCATGGATCAACTTGGGAAAAATTATAAAGATCTTTTCTCCCTCCATTATTTATTTGGTGTGATAGCACCAAAGGTTATTGGTATCCTTCAATCAATGAATTTCTTTGTGCATATTTAGGTTATTCAACAAATATCTTAGACAGATATTGATATTTCTTCATTTGAAGGCAGAAGGACATGTTCCACACAAACAGGGGGAGATATATAAGGAATTTTAGGTGGCTGTGTTTGAACCTACAATGAGGTCACTTTGATAGAGGGCAAGTTAGTGTGCCGAAGCGGAGGGTGCTGGGACTCAGGGCAGGGACTGACTGGGTCCAGGCTTGCTACTCTTTAGTTGCATGACTTTAGATAACTGTCTTACTTTCTTTTAACCTCAATATTTTCATCCAGGAAATAAAGAACTGCCTCCTACAAACCCTGATGTTGCCCACGAGCTCTCCAATTCCACAAATCTACCATGCTCTAACCAGAGAGGTAAGTTAGGTGGAGAATTGAATTTGATAATGGCAGTAACAACATCTAACATATACTAAAGAAAAAGACAAGGGGGAGAACTTGATTTATCCATTTATCAAAAATATATTGAGCATTTACTATGTCCATAGTGCTGAGCTAGGTGCTGTGTGTGTAGGTGTGTGTTTTGAGTGGGGTAGGAATCTTAGCAAGAGGCTTAGAGTCTGGTTGAGGGGGACTGGGTGTGTGCGTGAGTAACTCTCAGTGAAAATGGCTCTCACTTTTTAAAGAAATTAACTAGGCGACTGAGCCATAATTCATTTTATCTTTTAGGATAGCACTTGATGTTCTGAGATAAATGGCTCAATGTAAAGTTACTTCAGAGTGAAGTAATTTTACTGTATATCAGAACATCACAATTTGTAGTCAAAAGTCTCGCCAAGTTCATAAGAATGTTTGGGTGTACCTGTTTGAAAAAAACAACTGATTTGGCCAGAAAACTCTACTCTCTGGATCTGCCTTACTTGAAAACAAATAAACCAGTTATAACCCCTGGCCAATCATAACGATAATTTATAAAACAGGTGATAGGGTTGAATACAGAGATTAGAGAAAGGTGTTAATCGAATTCATAATGGCATGCTTGTACAAGAAGGAAGGAAATAGATGGTTAGTGTCTGGAATTTCTGGATTTTATTAGGTGGTTTTTTAAAACTTTGCTTAATAATGCTACCAGGCAACATGTTCTAATCCCATAGAGCATGTTAGAAATCCAAATGCTCACACAGGCCCCTCCCATTGAGATTGAAAACGGTGTGCAGTGCCCTAGTTCCAGCCAGGCACGTAAATACGTCCTCTCAGTTCAGGTTTTAATATTTCTATGTGTTCAGAAACAGATAAAAAGAAACTTCTAAATACAACAGTTCCTGATTCAGTATACCACAGCACTGAGCAGACTGGTCACACGAGTGAACAGGAGATTCTCCTGAATACTGGTGGATATTTATTGTCCAGTTTGTATACCAAGGCAGAGGAGTACAGAAAGAGGTACATGAGTGTGGGTTTTCTTCTGCTAGGCATAGGTGGAATGCTGAAGGCTTCTCCCCCCTCCCCAGGAAGAAAGCGACATGATTAGATTAATATTTTAGAAAGGCAATCTCAGATGAGAAGAATGGGAAAATGATATTAAAATATGAGAACTTTAATAATCCACATGAAAGTCCATCAAGATCAGTGAGAAGGCAAAGAGAGTGGGAATCAAACAGTCATCAGGATTTGGTTACTGGCTGAATATGAGAAATGAGAGGTAAGCCAACTGCAAATGCTAACCTGTGTGCTGGGAGGTTAGTGGCATCAGTGACCAAATTTTGTTCTTAAAGGAGAAGGTAGAGATATAAGCTTATTATTTTCCAATCGTTTTAGTTTTGAACACTTTAAACCTACAGAAAGTTTGCAAGGCTAGGATAATACGTACCCATAAACTACGGTTCACCAATTGTTGACATTTTGCCCATGTGATACCTCTCTCCTTCTCTCTCTCACATACTCTCTCACTTTCTCACTCCTCTCCTTCTTAGACACATTACCCCTCAATAATCTGGCATATATCTCCTCATAACCATCCCATTCTCCTACATATCCAAAATATAATTACCACTCTCAAACATTTTTAAATTATTATGATATTATCTAATAAACAATCTATATACATTTCCCCAGTGTTTCTAATAATGTCTTTTATAGTGTTTGTTTTGCTGGAAAGACATCCATATCAGGATTCTGGTACAGGTCTGGGGCACAGTTTATTGCTATAAATATAGACTTGAGAGTCACTCACTAGCATAGAAGTGGTATTACTAATAGTGAGATCACTATGGAAAGAAACAGTGAAAAGTGAGGTTAATCAAGAATAGAAACTTAAGATAATTTCACATTAACTTTGTCGTTATTGTTCTAAATTTGTATTGAGCTTATTGAGGCAACATTGCTTACTAAAATTATATAGGTTTCCAGTGTCGAATTCTATATTACGTCATCTGTGTATTGTGTTGTGTGTTCACCATCCACAGCCAAGTCTCCTTCTGTCACCATTCACACCTGTGCTCCCCTCTCCCGCCCCCCCCTTTCCTTCTTGTAATCACCATACTGTTGTCTGTGCCTATGAGTGTTTTTTTTTTTACTTAATCTCTTCACCTTTTTCACCCAGCCCCCCAAACCCCTCCCCTTTGACAGCAGTCGTTCTGTTCTCTGTATCTATGAGCCTTTTTCAATTTTGTTTATTTTGTTCATTAAATTCCACATAGAAAGAGAATCGTTACTTCTCTTTCCCTGACTGGTTTATTTCAGTCAGTATAACACTCTCCAGGTCCACCCATGTCATCACAAAGAATACGATTTTCTTTTTTTCTTTACGGCTGAGTGTTATTCCATCGTTTAAATGTACCACAGCGTTTTTATTAACTACATACTGATGGGCACTCCGGCTGCTTCCAAACCTCGGCTACTATAGTAATGCTGAAATGAACACAGGGCTGCACATATTCTTTTGAATCAGTGTCTCAGGTTTCTTTGGATACACTACCAGAAGGGGAACTGCTGGGTCATGAGGCAGCTCAATTTTTAATTTTTATATTAGCTTTTTTACTTTCAAAATGATCATGCAATTAGTATTTTCTGTATTTTATTCGAGGAAATGTATTTGAGTTGCTCATACTGAGTTATGAAGTTATTAAAAGGTGAAGCTAGGACTTGGTTTTCTGACTCCTCAGCATGTGGTCCTTCTACTGCAGCACAATAACAGCCCGTGAATGGATAGTGTCAGCTCTGGAAGACACTTTCAGGTGGCTTATTGGTGTTCCAATGGCGGCTGTGACAGTAGTTCCTACCCACTGTTTTTTCTCCTGCTGGGCGGCTTGCCTCTCCCCCTCGAGGGGTGGATATTGCCAAATCAAGGTGTGTCATTGAGACTTGAAAGCCATCCTTCCCTTTTTACAGAAAATACATAATATAATTAATGAGCTAATAAATATGTACTTGTTTATTTACATCTTCACTTTATTTCAAGAAAGACTTAAGAGAGCTAGGGATAGTTTGTGCCATTCCTGCTTGGAGCCCTCAGAAAGTACACTTAGATGATCAAGCCTATTTTTCTACCCAAGGGACTGCTTTTTTCCCATGCAATCTTGTTTTTACTGTTCCAGCTGCTCCCTTTCAGAAATGTCTTCTTTCAAGAGTCATTATACCTGCCATCTTGGATACAATGTGACTAACTCTATTAATCTCATGAGGGGGACTGAAATGTGCATATCAAACCATAAGTACTGTAATGTTGGTAGGTTCACATGTTGTTGGCTTATGTAAAGAGTGATAAAAAATATGCTTTCAAAATAAAAAAATAAGTGAAAGGCAGAAAAAAAGTACTTTTGGCTTGGTATATCTGAGAAGTAGTGGGTAGACCTTGCCAGGATGTGAGTAGAACAGGGGGAATGAAAGCAATCCCTCTCTGTCACTTACTGATTGCATCTGGTTTTGTGATCTATTCTCTACCTGATATAAAGCGCTATGCTCTGAACTAGGATGAATAGTTTCGATCAGTCTATAACTAATAATGTGTTTTTCCATTAATTTTATTTTGTTGGTTTGTGAGTAGAGGTGTTTACAAATACTGGTAAAACTTGAAGAATGAAAAAAGACTGTCCGTAATGGGATTCTACTAGTTTATTAAACAGTCTAGCTCATTATGCCCATTTTTACTTTTTAGAAAATTATATCTGTATCTAGTGAGAATTTCAAACATTGCCAAGGGAAATATATCAAAACAAATACCTACTTCTTATCTCTAGTTCTTTAGTTTCCTCTCCAAAGTCAACTGTTTACAAATTCTTGTATATACATATCCAGGCATATTCAAGTCTTGTCAAGCATGTTTATATATATCTATACCTCTTTTTTTTTGGCCTATTTAGTAGCATATGATTCTTCTGTGTTCTTTGTTTTTTAACAATCATCTTTTTGAAATGTTTGGCCCATATCAGTATAAGTACATAATTCATGTAACAGTTTTATGGTATTCCATTATACACCTGTGTTACCGTAGATAGTTAGCTAATTATTAATAAATAAGGAAGCAAAGTGAACTGGACATTGTTGAGCATAATCAGCCGGGAAGCATAAACCTGTTTGCTTAGCCAGTAAAAGCTACAGGCTCACACACTCCAGGGGACCAGAGCACTGTCCTGCCAGGATTAACATCCCTTTCTTCCCCCTGCAGACTGGATTGCTGGGGAGAGCAGGGGGAGGTAAGCACGTGTGCAACCCAAGTCAAAATGATACAGGGACTGACACTTGAACATAGAGGCCTCTCAGTCTAACTAGGGAATGAACCCAACAGAAGGTCAAGAAAGCTTGGGAAGTTGCTTGGCTATTTTGAAGAAGCTTCTGGTCTTTCCTAAACCCAGGATAATATAACTCCAGGAAACAAGAAGAGAGCGCGCTCTCTCTCTCTCTCTCTCTCTCATTCTCTCATTAGGAAGCCTCTGCTTGCTCCATGTTCTCTCTTCAGAACCATGTGGCCCTAGCAGCCTCCTGGAGCCTGTGCAGACTCCAAAGTAGGCTCCAGGTGGGATTCCACAGCAAGGCACCCAGAACACAAGCTAAACTAGCCAGATGCTGAGAAAACGTGGACCCAACTAAGTTTAAATATGGCACAGGATTTTTGACATGGGCCTTTATTTCGGCCTTGCTGAGAAGAAGCCAGGACTCTTTTCACAGTGGAACAGTGCTGAACCCATGGTAGCACTTTGTGTTCACTTCAACTTCAACAAACCTTACCATGAGACCGGGCCTCCCACATTGGTCCCTGGAATACTTTCCTTGGACACAGTGAAAAGGCCCCACTTCCACCAGCATCACCTGCGCTGTGACTCATTGAACTGGTTTCCTGCTGATGGATATCTTGGAGTGCATTCCAATGGATAAACAATGTTTCAAAGTTTAAAGTTGTGAAAATGCAACATAACTTTAAAAGTCTTTAGGTGAATTACATAAAACACCACAAGGTGGAGATACCAGATCATAGAAGCCTATCTCTGTTATTTGCATTTTGTGTGGTTGTGAGTCTGTTTTGCTCCTCTCTGTGCCCTCTGACATTGTCTCAGTTTCTTTCTATCTGTGCATGCACATTTCTACTCATTCATCCCGTCTGTATGTTTCATTATTATGTGGATACACTTTAGAGTGTAAGTGTGGAATAGTGGAAAATCATGGTCAGCGGAACTATGACAGAGATCTGATTCCGCCACTAACCAGATCTCAGACCTTTTCTCTTTACATCTTTTCTTCATACATCTCAAGCTATCAGTTTTCCCATTTGTTGAGCAAATAACTTCTAAAGTTCTCTTTCCTATCGTTCTATGCATTATTCTTTTATTTATGTAACTGTTTATTCACTGTGTACCAAGAGAAGGATGAATAAATCGCCAGAGACTCTTACAGTGGAGAAGGCACAGACTTGAATTCATGTAGCAAACCTTACGTAAACTTTGCCAATGCTTTTTCTGGTAACCCCTCATAACCAGCCTTCCACCCCAAGCCTCCCTGCCACCCAACACATATGCTTTTTTTTCTTTTGAAGCTGATCTTTAAGCTCCTGGTTTAGGCTGCTGCAGGGAATAACTAATTTTTCCTTGAGTATTTCCCATGTACACCCAAGGTATACATGTTGATAAACATGTCTTTTATTTTATGAGGGATATCTCAGGCAAGAACTCATAAGCATAGAGGAAGAATTATTTTTATTTCCCTTCAATTGCATATAATCACAGTTACTAAATGGAGTTTTAAACTCCTGTCCCCTAATTTAAAAAGTGGAGCAGTGAATATTTATATACTTCTTTTTAAAATGCTTTCTTATTGTAAATAAACTAATATTTTATGAGGATTATTTGCACTCGAGAGAAACCAACACACTTCTCATTATATTATTTTAAAAAGAAAAGTGTTCAGGAATTTGTATACCAGGCAGCTTACTATTTCAAATATTTATTTTTAGTTTTTATTCAAACATTACAATCGCATGCTTCATAATTTGGAGCAGCGATGCACAGCTCACCCTGATTATCGAGGAACGGGTGGATGACGCAGGAGGCGCAGGCTGCGTCTCAGGCCGAGTCTCAGGCCAAGCAGGAGGGAGCGGCTGGTCTGTCACTGATCACAGCAGAGTGAGAAAGTGAGATCCACAGCTCACTTAGGTTCCTAATCACATGAGGGGGGGGGGGGGCGCGGGGGGGCAAGAAGCCAGAATTGTGGAGAAAAAAACACCATCTTTATGGAAACCCCAAGGAGAATGTGATGTGTCCTTGGGGTCCTGCTCTATTTCAGAATAAATATGGAGGATCTGTTCAGAGCCATCTGTATGCTTCTGGAGGGGAGAAGAACAGGCCGACCCCAAATGTGCCGTTTTGCCCTATGGCTTATGTTGAGCTGGAGAAAAGGGCCCAAAAGACTCAGGAAGAGCTTTTATCTCCTTTTTCACTGGCCCCCCCCCGCCCCCCGCAATTTACACGGAGGACCTAGTTTAGGACGAGAACCAGCACCAGCGATAACTACGGAGAGTATGGGCTAGGTCCCATAAGCTGCGCAGAGCTAGGCAGGGCTTGTCTGTCCACATTTCTCTGTGTCCCATTGTCTCTGCATGGCCACAATCTGTTTACCAAACACTTGCTCCTCTCGTCTTCATGTAAATTGTCTTCCTTCCCTTTGTAGCCCCAGACCTCTGTCCACTTCTCCTTGGCTCAAAACGGGTATGAACTCAATTGCCCCACCTCTGTGTGAGGCTCCTGTGTATAAAATTAAATTTGCTTTTCACTTTCAATTTGTCTGCTGTCAATTTAATCATTAGATCAGCCGAAAGAAGCTAAAAGGGCAGAATGAAAATTTTCCTCTCTTGTACTTCTCTTCCACTAATCCCGTGGTTACTAACCTATATCAGAGTTTTTCAAAAGTATTTTTAAATGGTAAATATTTAATTGGAAAATTAACACTTGCAGACAAGAAACAAAGTTACCCAGTTTATAAAGAGGTATTGATGATTGAAATGAGTGGGATGACCTCTGATAACCTATTGACTGGAATGTCATTAATGTTTTAATTCATGTCATTGTTATTTGTTGATATTATTTAGTTTTATTTTTCTCCTATGGAAAAGGAAGCACCATGAAAATCACCTGCCAAGTTTCAAGGCTGTATTCACTTCTGTGGGTAGTATGACTAACCAAGTTAAAAGTAGAATTAATTACATTAATTCATGTATCCAGTTGAAAAAAACAAGAGTAAAATTTGCATAGTATAATAATTAATATTTTAATTATAACATTTACTTTATAGAGCTTAGTCTTATATATAAGAAATAATAAAAGTAATATAAATATACATCTGATAGGACCTGGCATCTGGTTAGTGCTTCAACTGATCTTTAAAGTATCAGATCTGAAAAATAAAACTAATTCTGTGGTAGGCGCTTATACAAACATGAGCAGAAGGTACAGATGGTCACCAGGGCAGAAAGCCCCTGGTACTGAGCAAATGGGCAACAAGGGGCTGGGACCTCACCCCCCAGGGTGACCTTTATTCTACTGGCATGTCACTGGTCATGCAATTTAGACCCCTCCAACCTTTCGTATTTCTGGTCATGTGATTTGGACCCTCCCCTGACCTCTCCTCCCCGGCACATTGCTAGTCATGAGCATTAGACCCCCTCAGAGGGGAAAGAATAAAAGGGGGCCAGAGAATAGCTCTTAAGCATTAAACCCCCAGGACAATGAGGTTCTGACCCACATCAAACACATCTAGGCCTCAGTTGTGTTTCAGTTCTAGGCCCAGCAAAGCAGTAAAACCAGATGAGTGATGCCAAGACTGACATCAGGACCAGCTGCATTCACTCCACCCCCTGCCCTTGTGCTGACCAATCAGTAGAGACCATGACTATGAGAGGACACATATGGAAAGGTGATGAATATTTTATGGGGGTCCTCCCCTGAGACCTCCAGATAAACACCGTTGGGACAGAGGACCCAGTGTGGCGCACCCCAGTGCCTTTCCCCACCTTGCCCCCTTCTCCCAGGTGTGTTTTCCTTGTCCCTTTCTCCTAAGCACCAAGGGACCTTCTTTGGCCCCCATAACTTGTTTCCTGAGCCCATTTCTTCTAAGGCTCACTTCTACCTCTACAACTTTCTAAATAAACTTTATCTTGTAGTTTGAGTCTTGGCTCTGAATGCTTTCTTAGCGAGAAGTCAAGTACCAAGATTGCTGAACCAAGGCCTGATCTGACCCCACCAGTCTAACACCTGGGCTGTTTCGGTCGCCAACAATCCCAGGACATGGAAATAAAGCTAAATAATAAATAGGTGTAAGTTTCAAGACTTGTACAAATTAGAGTTTAGATGCATTACCCTGTTGAGAAGAGCTGAAGGAATTATTTCTATGCTTTATTTCTGAGAATTTCATAATCTATTATCTCTGCTGAAAGGACCACCGGGGGAAGCTCTGAGCATATTAGAAAATATCTACACTTTCTTTTAAAAACAAATTTCATATATTTGTTCAAAGTTAGGAAATATTTTATATGTATCATATTGCATAGATTAATTTAAACATCAATTATAAACATAACTCCATAAAAACCAACCCTCAGTTGCATACACCATTTTGCCAAATAGCTCTAGCTCTTTCTCTTCTTAACGAAAGATAGGACTGACATGCTTATTGGAAACTGGCAGATTTAGAGAGCAGCCTTGTTCAGGGGCTTTCTCAAGCTTAGCAGTAAAAACCTAAACATAAAAAGTCCTCTGCAAGTGGCTGCCATCTTTATTTAATGTTTATTAATTTGACCCACCTTTGCCTGAATTCTGAACTTTCCCCAATGGCATTCCTTCCTTCTATTTCACTAGTCCCTGCCTTCTTCCCTGTTTTTTTGTCTGCCTACCTTTCTCCCTCCTGCGGTGAAAAGAGCAGTATGGAACTTCCCTCTGGAGACCCTCCACCTCAGACAGCCATATGGGTTTAATGTATAATGCATGAGAAGCAGCATGAGCTGCAGATGATTCAAAAGAAAAGCCTTTGAGGCTGGGCTCAGGAGGCATTCTTCAATAATAATTAGAAAATCAAATAGCATCTTACTGTTGTTCTAGTCATTTCACTGCAGTATAATGACCCTGGCTCAAATAGTGCTGGGGAGTAATATATTGCTATAATACAACCTTCTCAACACGATTATTGTGCAAATGCACTTACTCATTAGTAATGGATTCATTGTCTTCAGAATTTTCAGGTTAATTTGACAGGAAATGTCACTTTTCTATGAACACCTCTCTAACTCGAGCTGTTTCACTAAGGTCTCTGGCAGAGACAAAATGATGTGAGGTTTAATTTGGATGTTAATTTTCAGTATTTTATAATAAGAAACTCTTTTGGGAGAGGCAATACAGGGCAAGACTTTGGCATGGTTTTGAGGCTAATGACATCAACTCACTTTTGAGAGATTTCTTCCCCTTTCTTCTGGCTCAGGAATAATATTTGAAATTAAAACTTGACCCTTTCCTTCACCACTATAGACAATTTTTTTGCATGTTGTCAGGGTCAAAAAAACTAAAACTGAAATAGAATGTAGAAGTATTTATTGGGTACTTGATATGTATGACAGGTGGCAGAATGCACCACCTCAAAACATGCTTTTTGATATATAGACTATTTTGAGCTAAAGACATTGAGAAACAAAAACTGTAGAAAAATCTTTAAACACAGGGCACAGGGTTTCCTTCTGTAAAGGATATTTCCATTTGTAGTTGTCTCTTTCTCCCCAGCACCAGGAAGAGGAACGCTTTATCAAGAAGGTGGGACTTACAACTATATAACAAACTTGAATAAACAGCCTTTGTTTATCATGCTTTTCCTGGTCAGATTCTCACAGGTTGCCTCTTCCTCTCAGAAGCACAGCACCCTTTTCTACTGTGTAGCCGAAGGTGGTATATGAGTTCTTTGGGTGGTCTCATGTGCGATGCACATATTAGCAAATTTCTGTTCACAGGGCCTGAGCTGGAAAACCTAAGATGGGTAGAAGACAAGACATTTTCTCTCCTGTACATGTGTGAAGAACTCTACTAAGTTTGGAAGGAATGGAGGGAGGGAGTGAAGGAGGAACTTCACTTTTTATATCTTCAAGGACAGTTCTGTGATTCCTTGGAAAACTTTGCAAGAGATACATTATTTATTTGAAGAAATTAGCCAAGGACTTTGCAAAGGTGAAAAAAAGTAATCTTGGGGCATAACAAAATGGGATAATTCATCTCATTTACACAGGAGCTGTAGTCAAGGATCTCTGATTATTTTATATATGAAGATATATGAAAATTACTTCATCAGGTTCCAGGGCAAAGGCATTTGTTGTAATTATAAGAATATTCTATAAAGAAGAGATTTTTAAAAAAAATCACTGTTTCTTTGTGAGTTGGAAGGAAATTTAGATGACACAGAATTATAGAATCATTGAATTATCTCATGTAAGACCCTAGATATTGACAGCTTGGTCCTCTTATTTTGCATATGAGAGAACTGAGAACCAGGTTACCAACTGCACACTTATTATTTGGGCTCCTTTTGGAGAACATTCAAGCCCTGCTTAAACACCTCCAGTGACAGAGAGACCGATTTTCTTGGGGCTACTACCTTTACATTTGAGTATCTTAACTTGTTATACAAACTGTCCTTTTATGGAGTAAAAGGTCCTCCCTTTTTGTCAGAAGCAAATCATAAAACAGTATATTATTGTATCTGAAATGTAATAGACCACATTATCATTTAATTTTTGTACACTTTAATATTTAACTAGCACAATGATATTTTGATGCAGCAGCATGAATCAATAGAAAAGAATAAGTTGCTTATTGGTAGTGTTAGGAAAACTGGTTCTCTATAGATTGTTAGGTACCATATATGTCTAATCAAATATCTATAGTTATACCTATAGCCAATTTATCTACCCATATCTATCTATATAAGGCATGTAAAAATGATGGAAAAATGTAGGAGACTGTTTTTGTGATTTAGGAACAATGAGAATATATTTTTTTGTGATTTAGCATAAAGAAAAGAAAAAGAAAAGCAACTGTAAAGCATAAAGAAAACCGACCATGTTTTTTATCAGGACAAATGATCTGTTCAACAAAGGACATTAGAGACAAAGATAAGGCAGAGATAACAACGTGGTGGAAGGGGGAAATGTTCATACTCTCTCAAAAGGACAAAGGGATAATATATATCATATAAAAGGAATTTTTGCAAATTAACAAGAAGAAGACAGAAATCTCAATGAAAAATGGCGTTAGATTTCTAAAGAGGAAGCTACAGAAGTTAACAAAGAGATGCCCAAATTTATTTGTAGTGCTGAAAATGCATGTCAAAAGAACAATGAGCTATTATTTTATCATATCTTCCTGGTAATAATTAGAAAGCTAGGTAGTGCCAACTATTGACAGGGTTGTAGGGATAGAATATTCCACATTTATTGCTGGTGGGAGACAAAACTGATGCAGCCATTCAGAAGAGTGATCTGAGCTGACTTTCTCAAAATAGATAACCTTATATCTTATGTCTAGACTATTCCTTTCCTGAACATATGTAAAATCCAAGGAATGTGTCCCATAGATCCATTAAGGGACATGTATAAGGATGTTCATTGCTGCATTATTTGTGGTGGTGAAGATAGAACCAGCCTGGATGTCCATCACCGTGAAGACAGGTAATAATAGAATGTGGTGGGTGCACACCCCGGAATACTATGTACTGGTTAGAAACAATGCATTTTGTTCATGTAGCAAATATAGATGAATCTCAAAGACATAGTGCTTAGTGAAATAAATAATACAAAATTATTTACATAAATGAACCTATATGTTTAAATTCATTCATTTAAAACAAATTTAAAAATCACGTTTCTAAAACAAGATGTAGAAACAAAAAATGCATTGAACAGAATAGAGTGGCTGCCTGGAGACAGAATAGTGAATGTGAGGTAGGCAAGGGAATGAAAGGAACTAAATAAATAAAAAAAGAGAGACCTTTCTTATAGCCCAATGCTAATAATATGTCACAAACTATGAAGCCTGGTTAATTCAATTTTCTTCACCTAAGGGTCAAGGGAGAAAGATATCTCATAACAGTGACCTTGAAAGAACCTGAAGGGCCTTTTGAATCATGCAAGAAATCATAAATATGTTTAGTATCAGTGACATTTTATTATACTCTAAATATATAATATTAGAATACTATATGTGACTATAGAGGACTTATTTTAAATTACTCGAAAACGTTCAAGCTAATCAAATATTCTGGTGAACTGTGATGTTTTTGCACATAGATAGATTTAGGAAGAAAAAAGCTACAGAGCTTGCTAATTATACATTGAACATTTATTCTTGCCTGCTCAGTGCAATTTTTGCTGGTTTACAACTCTAATCTGTCCCTGCCTTTTATTTTGTTGTGGGTAATAGGCCAAAAGTTAGTGCTTTTTGTGGTTTTTAATTTCTTGTCATATATTTTTAAAAATCATAAATAGAGTTTTTTTTTCTAAATTACTTCCACACAAGAGTAGAAGTAAAAGCTGAATGAATGTTGAATGGCTGTGAATAAATGACCTATGGGAGGGGCACAGGGCCCCAAACTCAGAAGCGACTTAGGCTTGTTTTAATGCTCTGCCACCGATATCTCCAAATTCTTAATGTGTTTTGAAATGAGGGGTTTCATATTATGCAGTGGACTCTCAGACGGTATAGCCAAGCAGTCCTGCATAAATAGATGCAGCAATCATTTTATTTGAAGGTAACTTACTGAACCTCTTAAATAGGAGGCACTAGGCCAGGAGTGGGCAACTCGAAGGTAAATAAAGAATTGCTCCTGTCATTAAGAGCTCATCACAACAAGGGGATACACATGTGAGCCACTAATTCACAGAGCAATGTATGTGTAAAATTGTGAAAGTCCGCAACATATTTTTGTTTGGGACATGTGGGGATTGCAAATGAACAAAGAGGTTAGAAATATCTGTTGCACATCGATGCATGGAATCCAATGGTTATTAAAATTACTTCACTTAAAACAAAATGGAACTAAAACATTCCAAACAGAAATGCTCTGCAATTTTACTTGAAGTAACACCTAATGTTATTTCTAGCAGATTCTCTGAGACGTCAAACTACCTAACTTTTGATGTTTAAATGACCAGTAATTAGATAACACAAACTGGATCTAATTTCACTGGTTTTATAGACATCTGTTGATCACGTTGTCAGTTCATTTTATTTTCAGTTCCTAATTTGGGGTATTTTTTCTTCCGTACTCTTATAAATTAAACTTATAGGCTTTCCTGTGTTTATGAAATCTGATTTCTAATGTTTTACTCGTCAAGACTTAAAGACTTTTCCTTCTTTTTTTTCCAGATGTCTTGAGCATACATTCACAGTGTGGTCTTTTCTATAAGCCAGCCTTTCGTCCCCACTGAGATCCTCTGACATGGGCCTGAAGAACCAAGAGCACTGAGCTGCCTGTATGGTCACCAGTCCTGCAGGTGACACCAATACTGAGAAATAACAGGAAGCCAACACAAGCAACTATACTATGCACTTGGACTTTATTAATGCAGGTTCATTCAGCTTTTATTCATCCAAATCCATACTAACCTAATAACAATACTAATCACTCAGAAACAATCAATAATAACATCACAGGAGAGAATTGGGGGAATAACAAACCCAAGTCCCAGAGTTTCAGTTTGCAGGTCCGGAGACAGCATGGTGAGCAAGGGAGCCATCAGCATCTCCCAGGGAAGGGTGTTTGGAGCCAGGTGGGCAGCAGGGCAGATGACACCCTCAGACCAGCAGAGCAGGTCTCTGGCAGCCGATGCCAAGGGAGATCAGCAGGGTGTGGAGCAGCACCTCGGTGTGTGGAGCTCGGCTGTCTCAGCAGTGGTCTGGAGCCTGCTCAGTTATACCTTGAAAGTGGTGTGCTCCACCCTTCCGGGTCTCTTGATAAGTGTCCTGGCACCCCTGAAGCCAAGTGGGGAATTTCCCCAGGATCCTATCTATGAGTGGTCGTACTCTGTAGACATGGCTGTTCTCATGTGTGCAGATATCTTGGGTGTGTCTTCTTGCCAGATGTATATAGCATGACTTAGGTAGTTCCCCTCTTGAACCAAAGCGTCAAGGCTGACTGGCAGCCATCCTGATTGACACAAGTGACTCCAGTTTGTTTTATATACTTTATGCTACCTTGACAGGACCAACACCATTTTATTGGTCCTGCTCTCCTCATTTAGCTCTAGTGAATTTGCAATATTTTAATTTCTTAGTTCTACCATTAACTCGCACTTGTGTTTCATTGAGCGATCTAGCTAAAAAACAGAATTTGTGCAGCAGCTACAGCTTTTTTCTAATCCTTCTCCAGTAGCTGAGTTCTACAGGGGTTTGAAAACCTATCCGAGATGGAGTACATTTCATCTACACTCCAGCTGGATGTAGCAATCATTTTAAACCATTGAAATAATAAATTTGCTTTGAGAAGCAATGAATCAAAGAAAGCTTAGAATGTGTTCTTAGGTTCAACCTCAATGGGTTATTTTTGTACAATACTGTTGACATACTACCTTATTCCTCTAATTTTTCCTATATTTCTTCGAACTGGTACTATGATATTAGCTTAGCAGAGTTTTTCGTTTTAATTTTTGGGAAAAAATTATTGAGGTATATTTTACCAAAAATAAATATTTCCAGTGATCTTTATTTTTTCCTGAAGGTGCAATTTCCCTCTGGCATTATTTCCTTTCACTTTGTTTAGCATTTCTAATAAGTCTAGTAAAGAGATAGTTTCTTAGTTTTCTTTATCTGAAAATGATTTTACCATCATTCTTGAAATATTTTCACCTCATGTAGAATTCTGGGTTTCAGTTTTGTTTACTCAGTACATTAAAAATGTTGTTCTCTGTCTTCCAGATTCCATGCCTTCTCATGAAATCTTGTGGTCATTCAAATCTTTGTTCCTTTTATGTACTATTATTTTTTACTCTCTTCTGTTTAAAAAAAAATCCCCCTTCATCTTTAGTTTTCAACAGTTTTATTTTAATGTATCTAGACATAGTTTTCTTCATATTTATCCTAGTTGGGCATTTAAACTTCTTGAATTTATAAATTTATGTCTTTATCTAATTTGGAAAAACTATAAACATTTTTTTCTTTGAATTTTCTTTTACTCATTCCTCTGGAACTTTTCTTTTTTAAAAAATAATTGCTTCACAGAATCCTGAGGCTGTTTTAGTTTTACAATATTTTTTCTATTTATTACAATATATTTCTTTTAATTATTCTCATGTCCACACATTTTTTCTTCTACCATCTTCATCCTGTTTAAGTTTCTTTCACTGAACTTAAAAATTTTAACTGTGGTATTTTTTCAATTCTAAAATTTCCATCAGCTTTTTTTGTGCTTCCCATTTCTCTATTTTACATCCCTTATTTCTTTTTTAAAAGTAGAATCTTTTTATTATTATTCTATTTATTATTATTTATTTTTAGAGAGAGGGGAAAGGAGGTAGAAAGAGAGGGGGAGAAACATCAGTCGGTTACCTCTGGCACATGCCCCAACATACAGGGATCCTGGCCTGCGACCCAGGCATGTGCCCTGACTGGGAGTCAAACTGGTGACTTTTTTTGCTTTGCAGGACGATGCTGAACCATCTGAGCCACACTGGTCAGGGCTCCCACTCCTTATTTCATTATGTGAAGATTTTCCTTTAGTTGCTTTAGTTTTTTTTCTTTCCGTGATAATTTCAACATTTGGGCTATCTCAAAGTTGGGCTGTTTGAGACTTGGTCACATTTTTCTGGTTCTTTGTATATTGAGTAATTTTGGATTGTATTTTGGGCATTATGAATATTACACTGTGGAGATTCTGCAATATGTTATATGTTCTAAAGAGTGTTTATTGATGGGTATATGCCTGTGAAGACACAGGCCCGGGCTGCGGAAGGAACCACTAGAAGGAATTGCGGGAGTGGTGCCTGATGCCCACGCAGGGCTTAAAGGAGTGCCTATCAGTCAGAATGGAAAACCTCACAATTCGCGGACAGTGATAGAATACTCAAAAGGTCAAAGGGTCTTGCCTCACTCAGTAATAAGAAATGATTAGCTATAGACCGCCCGTGCACTCATCTCATCTGTAAAAATTTAAAAACAAAGTACATAAAGATCAAACTCTTCCTTAGTTACCTATGCCCTAAGAAAGCTCAATATTTTTAGGAATACAAAATATTCAGTTTAGTAAGGTAAAATTGTAATGTTTGACATCCATTGAAATATTACCAGGCACACAAAGAAGCACAAAATGTGACCCAAACTTGAAGGGATAAAAACAATCAAAACCATCCTAAAACTGACACATCTCACATTCTGGATGTTAGAATTAGCAGGCAGCAACATTAAAATGGTGCTTATCATTATATTCCATCTTAAAAAACTTAAGTAGTGGAATGGAATATATAAAAACAGACTGAAATCAAGATTCTGGAAATGAGAACTAGAATGCTTGACATGAAAAATATGGGGAAAGCAGATGAGACATCGCAGAAGTGATTAGTGAGTTTGAAGGCATGGTGATAGAAACTCCAAGATGCAGCAGAGAAAAACAGATTCATGGAGCTCCCTCTACATTTCTGTCCTCTCACATGCTCTGCCCTACAAACTCTGGCCTCCTGGGTCTCCCTAGGTCCTCAGTCCCACCTCCTCAGCTCAGGAGGTCCTCTTGGCACTGGATTGGTTACCCCTCTCTGTGCCGAGGCCTGGAAAGTCTCTCAGAGCAGGAATCTGGGGCAACCACAGTGATTATCTTATTTGTTTCTCGTGTCTCTTCTACTGCCTGAAGTCCAGTTTCTTGAAAACCATTTTTAATGTAATTTTTCCAGTTTTCTTATTGTTTCAAGTGATGGGGTAAATCTAGTGGCTGTTGTCACAGGTTGACCAGAACTGTTGGTAATTCCGTGAATTAACAGCCCTCCCGACCCCGCACCCCTGTCACTGTGAAAATGTCTGTAATTGTGAGTTCACTGAGTCAAATTTAGTATATCTTCAGGGGTGAGAATTAGATTATCATTCTCTTAAACAAGGAAGAATTTATTTTCTATTATTTTGAAGAATGTCTTAATTTTTAAAAATGAAAGAATGATGAGTACTCTAGTGAGGTATATAGTACTGTGTATGTATTCTAATACATTTTGTGCAGCTGTATAGATACACTAACAAAAAACCACAAAACAACTTTAGCCTAAAAGAAATGGTGAGTGTATTCTTGAAAAAAATTGGTCCATTTTGTTGGGATAATTTTCTTCAGGTTGTGTTAATGGCATTGATTCAGGTTTCAAGGACAGAAATACACTTACGCTCTCCAAAGTTACAGAATGTATTTTAAGGGTTTACAGGGGAGTAGAGAAGAAGGGGGAGGTGCCTGAAAGATTATCTCTAGCAGAAGAGTAGCACCTGCTTCTTGGATAAGTTGATAAATGCACACTCTATTGCTCTCCTGACCACTGTAATAGCTCCTGTAATAGCTCTAATTCAAGCAGCATTGCTATTACTGGACATGCTTACTGCTTAGGATTTTCTTACCATTGGCTCACACACAGATAGTTACCATCGTCAACAACTGTGGTTTTCTTAGGTGAGACCATAGGTCAGAATGTTGAGTCCCAAGTTGCAAAGCATGGTTGCTTAAAGAGAAGATAAGTGTCACTGAATTTTCAGAAGCAAGTTGGGGGCTGGAAGACATTCAGTCTCTCTTAAACACAGGATATACCTATCTCCCTTCATTGCTGATTTAGTAAGAGAAGGGAAACTAATAAAACTTTAGAAGCTCATGGATATTGGGGTTTAATATTTTTTGAGGCATTCTCCTCTGTGAGACCATCTTTCTATCCTTATAATTCTGACTGTGCAATTTGTTAGCTATGACCTTGGTCAAACTATTTTACGTCCTCACTTATAAAATAAATCTGATACTATCTGCTTTGGGAAGTTGTTGTGAGGATTAAATGAGTTATCAGTAAGCATTTAATAAGTACCTACTACTATTGTTATTATTATTATCACATAAGTTTGGGAAATGTATTTTAAACTTTCTTATAATCACCCCAGAATCAGTAGGTTTTCTGTAAGTTGGTAAACTTTATAAAAATAAATCTCTATATTTAATGTGTATGTATATATTTCCCACATATTTTAATATTTTTATCTATATCCATACTCATTTTCAATTTATTTTTCTATATTTTCCTCTTCCCAGAATTATTTTGAAGATTTTTGAAAGAAGAAAGAGTCTGTTTTCTTAATATATTCCTAGTGCCTCACATAGTCTTTGAAACATAGTAGGTGTTTGATACATAGTTATCGAGCTGAAGTAAATTTGATTGAAAAGGAGAAGAGAGAATGTTTTGCATCATTTTTTTTCTTGCTGTAGAGGCAGCTATCTTATGGTGCATTGAATATGAACTTGAAAGAGAGGTTCTGCTTCTGAGCTTTTGCTTACCAGCTCTTTGTCACTGAGCCATCACTCAATCTCTCTGAGCTCCAGTTTCTTCCTCTTTACCGTGCCAATACCCTACAGAATCATATCATACTAGGTATTAAAATGAAATTAAATATATTGAGATCTGCCCATATGTTAGGTGTGATTATTGTTATTTTGTTACAAGCTATTCTCGTTTCTTTTGAATTCCAATTTTCTGGAAGATGTGAGGAAATGTTGAGAACTTCTAAATAGTATTTCTCAAATTTCCAGGGTGTAGTAATCCTCCAGTTGGCACACTTTCTACCTTCTCTTATCTGCCTCATGTGTGGCCTGTCACTTCCTGGATTTAACCCTCCAAACGTGATTTAAAGCAGCCGAGATTAGCCATTTCTAGATTTTACATATCTCCTCCTTCCCCTTCACCACCTAATTTTGTATCTTTCTCTTTGAAAACAACACAGACCCAAAGAGACATGAACAATCGTTCTGTGGTCACTAGTTTATGTAAATCCTGCCTTACCTCTTACCAGTCGTTCTTTGTCCAGAATGGGGCCGACAAATCTCATTCCATTTCAACCTGGGTATTGCACGTGAAACGATTCATCCTGAGTGACATCCAGTCTCATTACAAAAAAGAACAAGTAAACTATATCAAGCTGGATACAAATGCCACACAAAAGAATGGGGTCTTTTTATGGCAATGCTCCTTTGGTCACTCTCTAATGTGGTTTTTATTGCACATTATTTTTCTCAGCTGTAAGTATTTTGAGCCTTTCTTACTATGAAAAGAACAACTCTTATGGCATACATTTTAAAATACCGCAGTGTGTGAGGAAAGCTTGAGGATGCTAGACTTCTGCATTGAAACTCTGAACAAAGAAAACCAAAGAAACTGTTTTAATCTTGTACATTGTAAATCATTTCTCTGTTTCAGAATAGGGTACTGTTTTGCAACTCATTTTGGAAACTAATTCAGTGAATTGTTGCTACTCTGATATTACCTGATAAATTTTCTGCCCATTAATTTTAAAATACTGTCATCTAGCCTGCAGACTAGTCTGGGAGTTTGCAAGGCAGACAGAAGAGCTGCATGAAAATGGTCACTTAAGGAGTGGATGTAATAGGTTTCTAACGGCAGTAGTTCTTGACTCTGACAGAATGCTTATCTTTCTTGAATCACTTGAGAGACTGCTTGTAACTTCTAGACCTAAGTGCACATTAAATTTATAGCTACCTCAGGGTTCATCCTGAAGTGCGGATAACTTCCTTAGACACTAAAGGGAAGTAATTTTCTGGTCTTCCCTTTGTTTTAGGAAATAACTTAATTTAGAGCTCTCCAGTAAGGCCCACACTAATTAGACTAGAGAAAATGTATTTTAAACTTTCTAGATATAAGACAAGTGAGACAATTAATAACATCTTCTGATTAATCTTTAAAGTTAAATTAATAATTTATTTGGCACTCTGTACACATAGCAATAAATCACGTAGTTCTGTATATCAGCATTAGAATTAAGCAGAATTTTGCATTATTAACTTTTTAATAAATAATTTTTAAAAAACATGGCCAAGTTTTAATGGCTTTATATGTTGCATTTTAAGACAATAAATCTGCTGTGATACATATAAAATTTTAGTAGGTTTTCCCCAGATTTCATCAGCACTTAATTAAGGGCATAATATTTATTTTGTGAGCATGAATATTGAAATAAAAATTTTAAATTAAAATATAGCCTGTAAGGAAATGGTTAATCACTTTTACTAATTGTTTTCAAGTGGCAACTTAAAGAAAATGATTTAGACAATTATCTACAAATATCCTCAGGATATTCTCATGTATCTGTCCAGGAAATGTCCAGCCATTGTTAATATAATGAGAATGATTTGTATAACATCAATATAATTTGGTAGCCAAAGAAAGTGTCCTGAGATGTGCATGTATGAACAATGACAACTTCACTGTACTAGTCAGTGAGGATGGCAGATGCTGTTGAGTGAGCATGTGCACTGTGTGGCCATCACATTCAAAATGACTGAGCTAGTAGAGCAATGAATCTGCATCAAATTTTGTGTTAAGCTTGAACATTCCTCTGCAGAAACTATTTAAATGAGGAAATCAGAAGGCTTTCAGGCACAATGCAATGAGTGCAACACGAAAAAAAATGTGGCAGCAATGCTTCAGGCTGGTCAAGAATCTCTTGAAAGTGATCCACATTCTGGAAGACCTGCAACAACCAGAACCCCTGAGAATGTTGAGTGTGTATGGGCTGCAATCAACAAAGATTGGTGACTGACAGTTGGAGAACTAAAAGCTGATCAGGGGATTCAAAAAACTACTGTGTCCGAGAGTATGATGCAGGATCTTGGCATGAAATATATCGTGGCAAAATTTGTTCTGCAGTTTTGCTACCAGGATAGAAGGAACATCACGCTGCAGTTGCCAATGACTTGATTCAAACTGCTACCAATGAACAAAATTTACTCAAGAAGGTCATAACTGGAGATGAATGGTGGGTTTATGACCATGGTCTGGAAAAAAAAGGCCCAATCCTTCTAATGGAAGTCATCTGGTTCTTCACACCTGAACAAGGTGCAGCACACTGGCAATGAGATCAAGACCATGTTAACTGTGTTTTTTGATTGGGAAGGTGGTGTCCATTACAAATATACCCCTCCGGGCCATACAGTTAATAAGGAGTGATACCTCAATGTTCTTCGCTGGTTGAGAGATGCAATATGACAACAAAACAGCCACAGCTATAGGCGACTGGTGACTGGCAGCTTCATCAGGACGACATGTCTGATCATGCGTCATGTCTCATGCAGAGATTTTTGGTGAAACATCTAATCACTCAGGTGACTCAGCCCCCTACAGCCCAGATTTGGTGCCCTGTGACTTCTGGCTTTTTGCCAAACTAAAATCACCTTTTAAAGAGAAGAGATTTCAGTCCATCGATGAGATTCAGGAAAATATGATGGGGCAGCTGATGGTGATTACAACAAAGGATTTTGCAGAGTGTTTTAGACAGTGGAAGAGACACTGGGAGAGATCTCAAGGTGTCCACTTTAAAGAGGATCGAGGCCTCATTGTCCTGTGTATAATGTTTCTTATATCTTGTATCTTCTTCAATAAACGTCTCTATTTTTGAATATGACATGGCTTGATAGTTTTTGGACAGGCCTCGCACATAACACTTTTAGAGACATCCTGGAAACATCACTCTTCCCCTTGATGAGGAGGTCATGGACAAAATGTCTTGTTTTTTCATATGGTTTATGGGAAATCACACTATACATTTTTTTGCACATAATAACTATTTTGAGAATTTTGTAGATCCAAATAAATTCAGGTTTTCTCTGGACTTCCTGTCTTGAAGAGATCTAACTGGATATTTCAGTGAGGAATGTAAGTGCTATTTAGATGGGGACATTTCACTTTGGTTGCCTCTGGATTCAACCTAAACTCCTTGGTCAGTCTGTGTATCTTTCTGCTTTTCAGACCTCCTCACCTGCTGTTGTCAGTGTCACCAGAAATCCAACCCAGAATTCCCTCCATCTCCTAATGGCAAGGCGTGGTATCATCGGGGCTATTAACCTGTGACCTCATGGTATTCTTTTGCAAATGAAACATTGCACTTTTAAAGACTGGCTTGATAAAAAGTATTTAATAATTTTTAATGTTTTGTTTTAAGACAGTCTTAGAAATTCTGGGAATGGTAGAATTCGAGATTCAGATATATGGGATTTTTTGTCAGTTTATAAGGACTCATTCTTTTGATGATGGATTCTGAGATTAGAGCTGGTATGGGCCAGATTCTATGGTTGAAACTGAAGTAAGCCAACATCTAGAGCCTGGGGGGTTGTCAATCACCTTTCAGTCATGCTCTCTTGGATAATTACAAAGTAAGTAGATCACCTGGTACCCCCATATGCTCGGGATCCCCAGGCTCAGAGCTAATGCCATTCTTCCTAATGAAGCTCAGGCTTTTTTCCAATTAATTGTCTAGCAATCCACTTAGGACATTAAAGACATGATCATCATTTTGAAACCTTATCTGAGGGACATAGTTATTTAATAAAGAAACCATGACACTCATATTACACACGACTCTCTAGGAATATTGGAAGAATGTATGTGATGGACTTTGCTAAATATAAAGTAGTATAAGGACGTAAAGATCTATTGACGTAATTTGTCAGTGCTGTGGTTAATATTTAATTTCAATCGCTTATGAAAGCCACCTGCATGGTCTGGAACCCATAAGCTATTATCTACCTGGATTTGCTCCAGAGGACAGTTTTTTTCAAGACCAGGACTGCCAGGCAGGATGAGGAGGGAACAGAAACTGCTCTGGCTGAAGAATAGCAGCAAGTTCCCTCTGGCCCACCTTGGGCAGGCGCTGCCCCACGTGGCCAATCACATGCATTGTGCTATGTAATACTTATTTACTGGCTGATTGGTAAGTTAAGTAATTCCTTCATAAAGTAAATTTTAAATTTTTTTCACATTTCCAGTCCTCTGCCAAGATTCTCCATTCAGTCATCTTTTCCTACAAATCCTTTAACATATTTGTAACAGATGTTTTAAAGTTCTTGCCTGCTAATTCAAGCAGCTGGGCCCTTTGTGGGGTGGCTTCTATCTAGGTTCTTTTCCTCTTGATTATGGGTCAGATTTTCCTGCTACTTTGCACGTCTAGTATTATTGGGCTGTGTACTGGATATTATGACTGATACATTGTAGAAAATCCAGATTTCATTACCTGTAATCTTCTTCTGCTGGGCAGTTAAATTATTGAATTATCATCTTGACCTGTGGATGACAGGTTTTCGGCTGTGTTAGTGTGGGCTTCTTTTAGTTTAGTCCTTAGTTCTAGTGCATAAGCCTTATTCCTACAGTGTGGCCCTACTGGGGTTTAAATGGAAAGCCTGAGGTTTTTACGAACCCTGTCTAATTTGACAGGACTTTAAAACTAAATTAAGAGTCTGCAGAACTAGATGGCTGATGAAATACTACCTTATAGCTATTGCTTTCTTTCAGGTTCTGAGTCATGTCTTACACATAAGCAGCTCAACCGTCAGCCAATAATTTGAACAAACAAACATTTTCATGCAGGTTTTGTTTTCCCTCTCTGCAGCTTCCTCCTTTTCACCGTTTCCCTGACAGCCCAGCCTAACTCTCCTCAGCCTATCAGGGCTGCTGCCTTCTGTCTGAGGTCTAGTGCCCTGGTGCTCATTGGTGCTCATCAGTGCCCATCAAATTTGCTTCCCTTTTCCAAGAATTTTATGCCCTCCAGTATTCTTAAGTCTTTCCTTCATTGCATTCACTTTTTAAAAAAGAATACTTTACTAAGAGTGGGAGCATTGCTTTGATAAAACTATTCTCTTACTAGAAGAGAAATATAGGCCTTTAAAAATTGAAGTACATTATACATACACATCCCAAAGTGAACGAATTCATGTAAATGCCACACACAGCACTTTATGTGGGGGAAGGGGTTGTTAGTTAACCTTTATTAAATGCTTATTGTGTATTAGATAGAGTGCCTGGAGTTTTACATTTATTGGATGATGTCTTTAAAATAACTTATTGAATGCTGTTTCACATTTCTTGAATTATATATTAATTATGCTTAAAAATAAAGCATTTCTAGAGAACCAACTATATGGGGAGACATATTTGCCAATGATACCTCAGACAAGGGTTTAATCTCCAAAATATACAAATAATTTACATGACTCCACTCTAAGAAGACAAGCAATTCAATTAAAAAGTGGGCAAAGGACTTGAACAGACATTTCTCTGGGGAGGACATTCAGAGGATCCAGAGACACATGAAAAGATGCTCGATATCGCTAGCTGTCAGAGAGATGCAAATTAAAACCACAGTGAGATACCACTTTATACTGGTCAGAATGGCCATCATAAACAAAGCAATAAACAACAAGTATTGGAGAGGTTGTGGAGAAAAGAGGACCCTAATCTATTGTTTGTGGGATTACGGACTGGGACAACCACTATGGAAAACAGTATGGAATTTTCTCAGAAAACTAAAAATGGACCTGCCTTTTGACCCAGCAATTCCACTGCTAGGATTATATCCTAAGAATTCTAAAACACCAATCCAAAAAAAAAACTATGCACCTCAATGTTCATAGCAGCAAAATTTACAATAGCCAAGAGTTGGAAGCAACCTAAGTGCCTATCAGTAAATGAATGGATCAAAAAGCTATGGTACATATACACAATGGGATTCTATGCAGCAGAAAGAAAGAAGGAGCTCCTACCCTTTGCAACAGCATGGATGAAACTGGAAAGCATTATGCCAAGTAAAATAAGCCAGGCATTGAAAGACAAATACCATATTATCTCACCTTTAACAGGAAGCTAAATGACAAAACAAACAAGCAAGCAAAATATAACCAAAGACACTGAAATAGAGAACAGGCAGACAGTGACCAGAGGGGAGAAGGGAGGGAATTTTAGGGGAAAAGGGTAAGGATTTACAGGAACTAGTATAAAGGACACATGGACAACAACTAAGAAGGGTGGAAATGGGAGGGAGGTAGGGAACTCTGGGGGAGTGGGCTGGGATGGGAGTAAAAGACAGAAAACTTTACTTGAACAACAATGAAAAAAATAAAAATAAAGCATTTCTATGTACCTTGCAAACAATTTTAATAATTAGTAACACATAGCTAATCTTGTTTCTCCTCCATTTCCACTCACTTCTACCCTTTTGCCGTATTTTAAAGCAAATTCAAGACTGTATGATTGTATTTGCAAATACTTCAGTAGGAAACACTAAAATACAAGGGATTCTGTTTCATTTACTTTTAACACAAGCAAAATATTATCAGACTTAAAAATAACAATAATTCCTTAATGTTTATCCAGTGTTCAATTATCCTTAATTTTTTACACTTTTCCCCCCACATCCCCTATCTTAATTCATGTTATCTTTCCCTTTTATTTTCCTTATAGGTTGTTTATTGGAGAAACTTGCCTGCTGCCATTTAGCACATTCCTCTGTCTTTGTAGGTCTTACAAACTTATAGGAAGATCTAGAGGGTTTAGCAGATTAAGGGTGAATTTTTGACAGAATACTTCATAGGAATTCTCATGTGCTTCTTTGTGCATCATAGTGGGAGACCTATAGTACTGAGGGGTCTCTCTCTTTGAGACATTGAGTAGAATTAGGTATGGTCAGTGTGAGTAGTCATACAGTAGTCCCTTTTGTCTGTGGGGGATGTGTTCCAAGGCCACCAGTGGCTGCCTGACACCATGGATAGTGTCAAATCCTATAAATGCATTTTCTCTATACATATATATCTATGGCAAGTTTTGTTTATTATTTATGCACTGTAAGAGATGAACAACTCATAATAAAATAAAACAATTATAACAATGTACTCTAATAAACATGTGAATATGGCCTCTCTCTCTCTCTTAAAATATCGTATTGTACTGTATTCATCCTTCTTATAATGGTTCGATGATACGATGCTTATGTGAGAAGATGAATAATGTGAATGACATAGGCATTGATTCACTGCGATATCACGACAGTCAACCTGCTCACCAAGACAGCCACTAGCAGGCGGGTAGAGTATATATTGTGGTTACTCTGGGCAAAGAAATGATTTACGTCTTGGGCATGACAGAAAGGGATGGTGTAGATTTCAATACAGTACTCAGAATTCCTTATAACTTAAAACTTACAAATTATTTAATTCTGGAATTTTCCATTTAATACTTTTGGACCACTATTGACCACGGGTAACTGAAGCTTCAAATAGCAAATCACAGATGAAGGGGACTCATGTATATTATAGAGTGTCTCAACAGTATTTGATTCTATTGTTAGCAACCATTAACAATCACTGTATAGGAGTCACTTAATTTATTCTTGCCGAATTTATTCTTTATTCATGTATTGAATATAGGTATATTTCAAACACTGTGCTAAGCATGGGAGTGCGAAGAAGAATGAAATCATTCTTGCATATGAGAAACTTATGGATGTCCATTGGCTGTGCCACAGCCATGTCCTCACGTGTAGCTGAATCCCCTCCAGGGCCACAGAAGTTTGGGACATAAGAAAGAATCAATAATATTTGGGGCAGTAAGGATGAAGAATTGGGTTGAGGTTACATGATACTGGCATTATTTAGTGTAGATGAACTGGGCTTAAATCCTGGCTAGAGGACTTTAAATCATCCTCATGTTGTAGGAATAGAATTGCAAGCAACAGCCTTGCTTGAATTATTTTGCAACAAAATATTGCCAAGTACAAAATCTATTTGGTACATCGGATTACACTTCCCACTACAACAAATCTATTCCCAATTTGGCATGAGTTTTGTTTATATAATTTTTCTTTTAATTGTTTCTATTTATATTAAATATTTATTAGACATATTTTCTTCACTATTTATTTTAAAACACTTTCAAAATTTACTGAATGCAATCTATGCATTTTAAATACAAATATTTGGCTAAGATAATAATAACAAGTTTATAACATTATGTTGTTGAAGTTCATTTTGACTTTCTGAGATTTAATAATTACATTCAACATTGAATCAAAAGAAACAAAGAACACCAAGAATGCTAGGAAGTCACAATGTATGTACGTCTCATAGGGACTGGCATCTGTTCATTTCAGTGAGTGTATAGAGGATCTACCATTTACCTGTGATTCCTGAGTACACTGATGACTATGTTAGACAAAGTTTCTGTCTCTCCATGGAACTTACATCCCAGTGCCTCAGTCTCAGTTATCATGTTTATTACAAATTGAAAATCAACAGGTGAATATACTTTGCCTCACCCACATTCCAGAAGTTGTCTGACATTGTGATAATACTCATGATATGTGGTTTTTACAATTCACTTTTATACCCAAAGCATTTTAATACAGACCAATATGGCAAATCCTCAGAGTGATTCAAGATGGCTGTTATTATTATCTCTAGTACGGATGTTCCTCAAAATGAGATGGGGTTATGTCTGGATATACCCATCGAAAGTTGAAAATATTGTAAATTGAAAATGCATTTAGTACAGCTACCCTATGAAACATGATAGCTTGGTCTAGGCTACCTTAAACATGTCCAAACACAATATCCAAAACATCCTGACAGCACAGTACACCTTAGGGCTCCAGTGCTTACCCTCATGACCGTACGTCTGACTGGGGACTGTGGCTTGCTGCCTCTCCAGAGTCATCAGAGAATCACAGCACATTCACTAGCCTGAGAAAAGAGCAAAATTCAAATGTGAATTATGTTTTCTACTGAGTGCAAGTCATTTCTGAACCATTGTATAGTTGCAAAACTAAAATTGAACCATAGTAAGTTCGGGGCCATCATATAAAGATCAGTACAGGACATAAAATGAATGCCTTGTTCATGATATAAAGTGGGGCACAGAGGATTATAAAGTGAATCTTACTATCAATATCAACTTATCATTATTATATTTGTTTTCACCTGTGCACTCTTGACAATATACAAAGAAAGATTACAACTGATTGTATTTTATTTCAATTAACAATTTATTGTATTTGTCCAGAACTAGAAAGGTAACCTCTCTATTACTTTATATGTTAAAGCCCTCATTCTCCCTGTAGGCTTCTAATCTTAAATCTTAAAAATTATACCAGACCCTAATTTACCTCATTCTCAATATCTAGTCTATCTTTTTTTAATTCTCTTTCATCTCATTGGCATAGGACCACTCTCCCTACCCCCATGACGTGCTGTTTTAATTTTATCTCTTATTATCTCTTACTACTATTATCACAACAAACTAACTGGTCCCTCTCTTTCAAATCCTTCTTCTGTTAGAATGATTTTCAATGTGCAAAATGTATCATATTATGTCACTGCTTAAAACCATTCCACAGATTCTCAGTGTTTATAGGATAAAGTCTAAAGTCTTTTTAGGGACAGTCATGATGTTTCATGACTTCCAAATTCATTTCTTGTCACTGAGCTGAACTTATTCTGTGATCTAGCTATACTGAACAGCTGACAGATTCCAAATACACCATGCTAATTCACGTTTTTTTTAAAAATCTGTGCAGGTTCATTTCAGCTTTACCTCTTTATCATCTCTTCTTAGAAGTTTTCTTAACTGCTTAAGATCTAACCACTTCTAAAAAAAAAAAAAAGATCTAACCACTTCTTCCTTTGCATTTCCAAGTGTACTTTCTTTGAAGTATACTNAATTCACGTTTTTTTTAAAAATCTGTGCAGGTTCATTTCAGCTTTACCTCTTTATCATCTCTTCTTAGAAGTTTTCTTAACTGCTTAAGATCTAACCACTTCTAAAAAAAAAAAAAAAGATCTAACCACTTCTTCCTTTGCATTTCCAAGTGTACTTTCTTTGAAGTATACTTGACATATACTGTGTCAAGTATATTCTTCTTATTTTTATTTTTATTTAAGGTTTGTGTGTATGTGTGTTTATGTATATGTGTAACTTATCAGCCCATTACAAGTATCTGTTTACAGGCCTGTATTTCTTATTACAGTATGATTTTATGAGCTTGGGTGCCTGGAGCATGATAGGAACATAATAAGTTTTTGTGTGATTAAGCAATGAAAGAATAAATGGAAAAAATTAAGAAGATGAAGATATCATCAGTATTCCCTTTACTTTTATCATCCAAATCTTTATTCCCTTTCCCTCATTCCTTCTGGTTTTCTTCCTAGGAATTCTGGGATGAAGAAGCCAGAAGCCTGGAACGGAGCAGGACCCTTGAACTGCTTCTTATAGTGCAGACCTCATCCCTTTTACTTTATCCTCCTATAAAAATGGACTTGTGTTATATGATACCTACTTAAATTCTTGGTTAGTAGTTCCCAATTGATGAACAGAGTTTGGGCCATGGTTGGACCAAACCATAATGAAACATCATAAAAACATGATGAAGCAAACAGATTCAAACTTGGAGTTCACCTTGCTTTTGCCACTTAGTAACTGTGTTAACCTAGGGCTAACTACTAATCCTCTCTAAAACTCAGTTACTTCATCGGTAAAATTAGAACAACCCAGCCACACCTCACAGGGTTATTATGAGGATTAGAGATCATGTATGGATACTACTTATCTAAAACGAAGGTCCTAGGCTAGCCCCTCTCCTGTCCAAACTTTGGCTGTGGTGGGAAAACAATAAAGAGGCAATAGGTAAGGGACATAGGGAAAGCACTGTAATTTGTAACTTTGGCTCACAAAGCCCAAGAAATATTTCTTCAATAATCTGGAGCTAATTTCCGTAAATGCCATAATCCCTGCAAACCTCCCTACCTCCCGTCTTTCACTTGTAACAAGAAGAATCATGAATAAATGTTACATGTTAAATGTAGGCTATGCATTTACATTTTTATGAAAATATTATATTGTTGATTTTTTCAGTTTTTGTATATTTTGACTTACAGTTCTTCCAAAGTACCAAAACATTTACAAATGTTTTATAAACAGAGATTCATTAATGTTAGCCCTGATCACCTCATATCTTCAAAAATTGGTATGTTTAATGAAACTATTTTGGGTGAGTGAAATTCAAATGCATGATGAGTTTGGGCCATAAACCTGAATGCACAATATACAGGTGGACAGTATAATCTAACAGCAGGATTAGTACAGTTCTAGACTTTAAGCTTCATTTGCTAATGATGGAAAATATTCAACTCTTCTAAAAATGAGCACACAGTTATTGGAATCAGTACTTCGTGCATCAGCTGTTAGCATTTCCCAATTGTCATCATGAGGACCCTGTCTGATTTGGAAATATGGAGGCTGACTTGATGCCTTTGTGCTTTACTTGGTTTTTGAGAGAGAACGGATGCATGTGCCGAAAGAGGTTTTCCTTTTCAGAGGTGCTTCGAGTGTTCATTTTACTTAAGCCTTTAACAGTACGTTTCTGTGCAATATGTGTATGATTGGGGCTGATCTCTCGGTCGTTTTTGACCTGTAAATCCTCTGAGGGAGAAACACTGTGGATCCTACTTTCCTTGTTGAGAGTATCTCTGGAAGAGCCTGGCGAATTCCTCCCTGGACCTTGAAGGTGGAGGGCATGCTGTATAGGCACATAAAATTGTTGGTCTGACTCTTTTGAGTCATGAGCCCCAGACTTGGTTGCAGGATAAAATGTAAACCCGATATATTCTATAAAAAGTAATAACTAATTCCTAAAAATTTTCCATGAAATTGCAATATAACATTCTACAAATATATGAAGTGTAAAGCTCCAGTTTAATTTGTTATTCTACTTATTGTAAAAATGTCACCACGTGGGTCCTGGGCACAAACCCCAATCTCCTTCACAGCTCGGCTCTCGAAGTTACAGAAATTGTGCTCACTTGCTGCCATCCGGTTTGGACTCTGGTGGTTTCTTCAATGATAAACTGTAGGGAGACTTACAGGTATTCTGTCTCACCACGAACCTAGAGTAAGATCATGAAGGTGTGGTAGAGACTTGGAGGGAACAGGACCAGCTCTGCCAAGGCTGAGAAAGTCCTAGAGGTAGATGGTCCTGACAGCGATAAAAGAAAATCTGTCCAGATAGGTAGAATACAGTATCCAGAGAATTCAGTGTTAAGCAATATGGCGCTAACTGGGTAAAAAGTGAGAAAAGAATAAATAACTAAACAGAGTCTGTTTTTCAGTTTATTTCTTTGCTTAATAAGAGTCCCTTTTCCTGGTAACAGTATCTCCCAGATATTCCTTTCTGGAATCATCTTGTCCATATTCCCAATTCATGGAGTTGTAGGCACTGACCTTTATCCTGCCTCCAAGCATGGGCTTAAGTCCCAGGCTTGGACAATGGAAGTGCTAGACAGACCTTGGGATGCTGATTGATTTAGGGATGGTCCTGTGACCCTGGCCAACAAATGGAAGTACCGTACATTTTGCTATAAATTTATTTTTGCTTGGTTTGCTACATTGGTGAATTATGTCCTTGGCACTTTGTAGAGAGAGCCTGCCTTGAAGTAAAACCAACAGAGAAAAAGACAAGCCAAGGGCCAGAAAGAAAGGCAGTGTATAGGTAAAATCTTTTAAGTCCCTGGCAGCAGCTCACCAAATGTTAAATTCATCCCTTCACTTTAGCCAGTAAACTCTCTTTTTAAATTTAAGCCAAATGTAACTAATAGTACTGTCTTATTTAGCAGTTTTTCACACAAGTGCATAGGCAGAATAATCTGGATTCAGGCAATATTTGGAGACCCATTTGGGGAGCTATGACAATAATGGAAGAGGGGAACCTCTGCTGATAAACCTCTGTTTATCAGCAGAGGTTACTGGCCCATGAACAAGACAATCAAGTTTATCAATAGAGAGGGAGTAGCTCTGGCTGGTGTAGCTCAGTGGATTGAGCTCGGGCCTGCAAACCACAGGATCACAGTTCGATTCCCAGTCAGGGTACATGCCTGGGTTGCAGGCCAGTTCCCAGCATGGGACTCACAAGAGGCAACCATACAGTGATATTTCTCTTCTTCTCTCCTTCCCTTCCTCTCTAAAGATAAATAAATAAAATCTTTTAAAAAAAAACTAGAGAGGGAGTAGAAAGAGCAAAGCAGATCCTAGTCTGGAAAGACTGGGGCTATGGCTCATTGGAACAAAGCACCATCCAGAAATCATAACAGAGGGGCAGGGGGAGGGGAATAATGGGGGAAAGAAGGGNGATCACAGTTCGATTCCCAGTCAGGGTACATGCCTGGGTTGCAGGCTAGTTCCCAGCATGGGACTCACAAGAGGCAACCATACAATGATATTTCTCTTCTTCTCTCCTTCCCTTCCTCTCTAAAGATAAATAAATAAAATCTTTTTAAAAAACTAGAGAGGGAGTAGAAAGAGCAAAGCAGATCCTAGTCTGGAAAGACTGGGGCTATGGCTCATTGGAACAAAGCACCATCCAGAAATCATAACAGAGGGGCAGGGGGAGGGGAATAATGGGGGAAAGAAGGGGAAGGGTCAAGTCAAGGAACATGTATCAAGGACCCATGGACAACGACACGGGGGAGGGGGTGGTGTGGAAGATTGAGTGTGGGAGGTGGGAGGTGGGTAGGGCAGGGGGGAGAAATGGAGGAAAGATGGGGACAACTGTAATTGAACAGCAGTAAAATAGGTTTTAAAATAGACGAGATCCACATAGGTGAAAGTGCTTAGGGCCCAGGAAAGTCATAATGCTGCCCCATATTTATATATATAAATATATATATATTAAAAAACCCACTAGGTACTATNGCTGCTCCCTCGTACCTTGTTGATTTGTGGTCGTCTCCTCTCCTCAACTTCTGGTCATTCAGTGTCCGCTACAGTCTCTGGAGTCCTGCTTTCTTATATGCTGAGTCCCAGTTTAGCATCTGCCGTGTTCTTCCGCAGATCAGCCAGGTCCTTCTCCGGCGCGTGGAGAGAAGCGAAATCCTTTGTCCTACTCCGCCGCCATCTTCTCCTCCCTTATTCTGAAAAAATATTTTAGAAGAGAAAAATGTAGTTCTGTTTCCCTTCACTTAGGAAAATAGCTGATCCATAGTAAGCATTTAATACATGACAGCTAAAAATAACAAAAAATAATTTTGTTACTGAAAAGACGACGGAACCTAGAACAAAGTGATAACTGCTAACATTGATTTCCCATCCACACTTTGTCCTTGGATGCAAAACATATTGGCTGTAGGAGACCATTCTGCGTGGAGTGGGCCCAGCCCCAAGTGGCAAACGTTTACTGCAAAGTAACTTCCTCAAACCCATGCTAACCCTTCCAAGGAGGAGTGTAACTTGTTTAACCACTTTTGCCCTTTTCATTTGCAAATATCCTTCTTCTGTGATGTGATTAGAGCGGCATTGGCTCCTTTTGTTCTGTAAAAGGTAACCACCTAAAGCAGCCTGTGCATAGTAAATGAGGACCATCATGTGATGTGCTGAGAAACCCAATAAAGGCTGGTCACAGCAAGGGCCGTGGCTTTTGCTCCCCTTGAGAGAAAAGCCACGCTGTCCCTTTCCCTCCACTGGACTCGGTAGTCCCTGTGACTGTCTCCTTTCATCCACAAAGATGTGGACACTGTGGGCCAGTGTCCCCATCCATTGGCTGCTGTGGAAACCACAATGGTCACACAGATTTTCCTCAATGATAGGGTGCATGCCCTAGAAACCAGCAGATTGGTGCCAGTTGTAGTCAATCACATCGCAAGCCCCCAAAAGACCATCTGGCTCAGAGGGAGATGTATCACAGTAAGGACCAGAGCCATAATTTGTCATGGAGTTTTTGGACAATGACAAAACCCTGAGGATTAAATTATGAGGCAGTATATGGATTTTGCACACTCTTGCCATTCAGAATTTATGTGGATGTTTATGATACTTCCTTTCCAGTCTTTGTCAATTTTGTATGGTCAGAGGGGGGCTTGGTTGGTGATGCGGATAAAGAGGAGTGAGTTGATAGTGAAGTGTATCCTGTAGGTATGTTACCGGACAGAGAGGTCCTAGGGGGCAATATTTGGCCCACGGAGGGATGCCAAAAACTGCTACAGAACAACAGTATACCTCCCAAGGACGATATACTAATACCTACTGGGCTCGTCTGTCCACCGCCAGAGGAAAGACATCTCTCAATGCCAGAGATTTGTGAAAAGGAAAGGAAAGGTTTATTTAAAGCTATACGGACTTAAAGTCGTGACCCAATGTCCCCATTAATATATCAAAGTCCTTTAAGATAACCACAGATGACCACAGCGCTTCCTTCCCCCCTGCCCTAATTCGGGGTACCGTATCTCAGGAAAAGAAGCACACGTCTGTGTTTCAGGCTGCTGGCACTGTCTGGTGGGTCGCCGTCCAGGCAGGATCTCCAGTTAATCCAAAGTCATGTGGAACCTTTTCATGGTCCACTGGCAAAGAGTTCTTTGTACCCATTTTTCCAGGCAAAGTCTCTCCTGCTTCCCAGGCCACGCAGCCAAAGGGAGCATTCCAAAGCCGTGTGGGCCTCTTCTACCAGAGCTGCAGGGGTCTTCACTCTGGCCAAAACCACATGGTTCTTTCCTCCACCAGAGCTGTGAAGAGGGAGTCCTAACTCTGCTAAAACCGTGTGGCTCTCTCTCACATGACTGCGGGGGTCCTCACTCTGCCCCAAACTGTGTGGTTCTCTCCTTCCAATGGCTGCCTTGTCTGCCTTTAAATCCCTGCTCTGGTCTTCCTTTCCAGCCCCATTTCCGACTCCTCCTACAATCAGTTACACCTGCCAGGACTCCCGTATCCTTCCAGCTTTACTGGGCTGCCATAGTGCGTCTGGGCAGGTGTGGCCCCATGACGTGGAGCCAATCAATTCCAAGCTCTCAGGCAGGCGCTGTAACTCAGGGGACCTGCCCCCAGTTACATCTTGTGGGGGAGTGACTTCATCCCCCTGGCTCCAAGCCTGGCCACAGCCATTTGACATATCCAAGTGACCTGCCAAAGGCTATAGCTATGTTAAATGACCAGGCCATGGATTAGCTGCAGGGCTGTGGCTGTACAAAACAGCCCTGCATGTTCCTGCTCCATGTGTCCCTTCCCCCAACTCACACCTATGGGGGAAGGGGTGAGCACATCTTATATGTCTCTCCAATATTCCCATACACCTTGAGTTCTGGATACCATTCCAAATCCTTTTTTCCCTCCCCCCGACTTGGCTGCACCCTGTTACAGGTCTCTTCCATGGAACCTAAAATTCCTTAAAATGTTTATCAATGAGTGTGCAGTGCCTACATCATTCCATCTCCCTCCAAATTGTCCTCCCAGTTTCAATTCTTTCTTTTCTATTAGACCACACATTTAAAAAAATATTACTTTATTGCTCAAAAGCATTTTTTATTCCATTTACATAAAATAACCCCATACATCATCCTCACTGAAAAATTTAAATTTTTCCACAGTTAAGTACACATCTAATCTTATCTTTCACGTCACCTGTATCTACATTTTCCTCACCAATCATTTGGTTCTTTTGAAAGTACCCCCAAAACACCATGTTATGCCTTGTTGTTCGAAATCCCCTTCACAATATTTCCTTCTCATTCATGTCTTCGTAATTATTCCAGGCCCAAGTTCTCCTTTGAACTAGTATGGTTTAGATATGCCTAATTAGATACACCTAAAAATGAGATATACCTAATTTTATGATATATAATCTCATTTAAGGAGATAAGGCATATAAATTTATTAGCCCAATGCAGTGCAGGAAAGAAAAAAATGGTTTTAAATTGTTACTTGCTTTTAATATGTACATTTTAAATCTCCTTACCAAGGATATAAGTATTTTGAAGAGGTTTTGTGTATCTCATTTTTCTGGTATACCTACCCTACAGTATAGATAGAGCACTGCACACTAAATACTTGGTATCAATAAATAACAAGTGAATTCTCAAAAAAGTATGGTTTTTAAAAGTGAAATTAAAGACATTGAAATTGAGAACAGGCTGACAATGACCAGAGGGGAGAGGGGAGAAGGGAAGGGATAGTGGGGGAAAAGGGTGAAGGGTTTACAGGAACAATGATAAAGAACAAATAGACACTAAGAAGCAGGGCCGGGGGTGGGGGGGTGGAAAAAGGAGAAAGAGGTGGAGAGGGCTGGAGTGGTGGGGAGGGGTGAGGGGAGAAGGCAGAAAACTGTACTTGAACAACAATTTTTTTTAAAAAAGTGAAGTTCAGGGAAGCTTGGAGATTTCTAAAACACTTCCAGGTGACCTGTGAGTTCATAATGACAGGAAGAGGTTGTTCGCCTTGCCTACTCTCACTCGAGTGCCCTGGGAGGGGTTTCCAGAGGCCTCACTGGTGTCGTGACAGAGTAAATGGGTAAAGCAGGTATGAGAATCTGGCTGCCTTTTTTCTATTTAAGAGACTGGAAAAATGTAAAAGTAACACTTTTCTCACTATTTTTGGTTTTGGAAATAGTTATTTTTTATAAAAAATATACTATACATGTAGGGTAGAAGTAGGCATACAGTTGTGAACACATGAAACAGTTTATTCTTGTATTATTATTTATTAATTATTATATATATTCCATACGAATAACTATAAACCCACTTTTGCTCCACCTTGTAATAATGTATAACATGTTTATCATGATTATCTTTAAATAAACAATAAATACATATTTTGTTTCTCAATTTAATTTAAATTATAGTAAATATTGATAGAGATAAGCCATATCAACAAAAGCTCTTTGGAGTCCCTGTTAATTTCTAAGAGTATAAAAGTTCCAAAAAGCAGGAGACTTGCTGCTCAAGCGGAGTGTGTATTTCGCGGTGGAAATTCAGTTCAGGAGAGAAGACAGGACAAGGCAGAGTGAAAAGGGATAATGGAGATACCAGTTCCTACTCATTGTTTAAAAAGTAGACACACACTGAACAGAAAACTCAGCAGCTTTCCTTTGAATGATAAGATAATATGGAAGTAAAAGTGTCTTACATGCAGAGAAGTTAACTTAGATATTTGCAAAATACCTCCTTCAACAATAATATACCTGCCATTTGTTAAGTCCCATGCTATATATTTTAGCTATTTCTATGGACAAGAAGTTTACATACATGATTTTTAAACCCATTCATACTAATAACAGTTAGAATTCACTTCATTTACCAGCTCTTACATTATTTTGCCATTTCAAGAGCTACAATATGCTATTGTCTGTTTTTAAACACTGACATTGTTCATAACATTTATTGAGTGTGTGGTATGAACCAAATATTCTTCTAGTTCTCTATACATACTAACTCATTCAAGTCCCTAGAAAACTCCCATAGTAAACTTTCTTATTATTCCAATTTTACAGGTGAGGAATTCAAAGAATGTATGGATTTGATAACTAACTATAGTTGCTCAGCAGTAAAACACAAAGCCAGGATCCACACAGGGCAATCTGGCTCAGGAGAAATTTAGCATAGAGTGCTGTTATCTTGGAAATTTTATGAATATTAAGCTTCTCCCTTAAAAACGGGGCAAGGTATTCTCTAACGGATGAAATGAACTAATTTTGAATATAAGCCTTTGAGTTAATAACATCAGAAGTCATTTTCATTGTAATGGCATCAAATGTTGTAGGTCTAGAGTTACGATATTACTAAGAGGCATACATTTTTGTTTCTTGCCAATTTTGGTTCATTCTCAACTAGGTGCTCTCAGATTTTATGGACTTGTTACAAGCTGTCTAAAACAACTAAAAATTCTAATGCCTTGTGTTTGGAGCTGTCCTAATTATTTGTAACTTCCCAAATTATGTGTCAGGCTGTTAAATGGGAAAAGCTTTGACTCCGTCCTTGCACGAAGATGAGATAATTGGTAAATAAAGTTGGTGTGGAGGGAAGTGAGACAGCTGTGAAGAGCTGGGGTCAGAGATGATTGCATTGCACATGAGCAAATTTGGTTGTAAAATCGCAACCAGAATTCAGGGTGCAGGAAGGTTAAATGTGAATATCCACTCTGTTCACAGCTCCTGTAAAGACAAGTCCAGGCTCTGGCACTGTTAGGACTTTGTTCTGGGGCAGGTCAGTGAAGTCTTCTCTTCATTCTGGAAGTAGACAGTGGGGTAGAATCCTGAAGCCTGTAGGGTATGACTTGTTTTTCTAACCAAATGGTTATATGGTTACTTGGCCCCACACATACAATTAATTTGAAAAAATTAATCCTATCGTCTTTTTGCAAAGTTCATTCAATGAACACATTGCTTTTAATTTGTGAGTTATTATTTAAGGCCTCAGAAATTCAGTGACTAATGCCACAAGGCCACCAGATGTGTTGTATCAGCTTCAGTAGTGTCATTCCTCTTGGCCGTTTCTTGTTAAGTCCTCTGGGTTTAAACCTCCTGAGCACATAGGCTGAGGGGAGTATGAGGGGAGCCCAGCGAAGGGCTCAAGGGTTTGGGCTGGGGGGACGGTTGCAGTTTGTGTCTTGTTCACTTCCTCCCTCTTTCCATGTACACATCTTGTTTGGATAGTTAGAGCTCCTAATGAGTTGTCAAGAGTTACATAATTCCCATTTTCTGTTTAGGTCTTTGGGAATAAGGAGAATTTAAAAGAATGGTGGGCAGTGTGAGGGCAAAACCAAACCAAAACAAAACAAAAAGCAGATGAAACCCAGTAGAGAAAGAAGCCTGAAATGGTGACAGAATTCAGATGGAGATACACAGAGATAAGAAACAGCTTCACTGTAGTTCAGGATTACCACCAGCGCTTGTGATAGTTTCTACACTCCAGGCAAGATTTTCAGTTTCAACACTGGGGCTTCCAAGGCAAAAAACAGGAGAAGAACATATGGACACACGCAGCTTAAAGGCATGTGAGAGAGGGCTACCTAGCTTGGCATGTCCAGAAAACTTTCTGATTACAGTTTTGATGAGAATATCATCTCTCTTCTCTATCAATCAGTACTATGCCCGTCACTCACTGCATTCCTCATGTACCACTTTTATATTACTCCCTGGTTTAAAAGACCTTTATAGTCTTGATGAGATAGAGCCTTTTAAAAAATCCCATTTAATTTGGAAAAGATCTATTTTTGGTTCAATGTTTTAGGAAGTATTTCAAGAATGGGATTTTCTATTTAAAATATACATGTACACCATAATAGACATTTTATAAATTATATTTCTTCAATTTCAGAGATTTGGCAACATGCTTAATCTAGTTCTCTTTTGGAAACAAATTTGGTATTTCCAAATAAACTGGAAAAACGAATTAATCAATAATCTCTGCAGGGTTTTACTTTGTAATGTGACAGTATCACTATATTCATCGTAGTTTAGGCATAAGAAAATAGCACAATTAATACTCATAACCATGACATGAAGAATTCAATAGAGAAGAGCTTCTCTATTGAGAGCTGTCATTTCTAACTGCAAATGTGCCAGCTTTATTGGCATTATCATTAATAGAATTTCTAAGTAAGCTGTCAGTAAACAGTTCCAGATGTGACACTCACCTGAACCTCTAGACTAGGTGGATAGGAACACTTTCATTACTTAATTACATCTCTAATTTAAAATTGTTTCTGCTATGTATTTGACATATTCTTTGAAGTATTCATAAGAATTAGAAAATGCTCCATTGTGCTAATTTATTGCTTAAACATTTTACTATCCACCTTCAAGTTGAATCAATAACTCTAATTACACATTAAACACCCATTTTTAAAAACTTTTCTAAGCTTATATGTCACTTTGAAATTTTATTTTGTGATGCTAAAATGTTTATTTTGAGATATTTTCAAAGTTTTCATTATGAGATATTTTCACATTTTGGAGAATTATTATATTTACATATATTTAAAACTTAATATTGTCCATGAAATATGGCTGCTGTTTTAAACCTCTTACTATGCTGTAAGTATACAGAAGAAAGACCTTCTCCAAAAAGGAATACAAACTAAGATTTTTTTAAAAGTTAAAATGTGAATTTCTTTTCAACAACATTTTTGCTTTATAAAGCGTTACTCATACTCTCCAATATTTGGCTCAAACTGTAGACAGATGCTTGGACCTTAGCCCTCTGGAGGAGTGTGGGGTGGGGGAAGAGCTCCACCAGGGCAAGCAGGGCTTGAAAACTTTTGCTTTGAAACTGAGCTAAGGCTAGAGAGGCCTCTCTGTTTGAAAATGCAGGTCAGCAGAAGGTCTTCTGAAGACATAGCCTGACTTCATGGATGGGGGCACTGGGCATCAAGTGCATGTGTGAGGTGGTCCCATACTCCATCTTAAAGTGTAGGTTAAGAGCCAATATATGACAACGAGACCTACTCAAGGAGTAAGCTGTGTCCATAGCAACTTGCGCCACTGCATGAACTGAAGTCACTGTGATGTGCTACAGTGGACTCTCTCAGATGCCCACTGTGCCCTCAATACTTACACTTCCCACTCATTTTCAGAATGGCTTTTTCTGGTCATTAATGTCTCAGTTAAAAATGTGAGGTTTTTCAGCCCCAACTGGTGTGGCTCAGTTGGTTGGGTGTTAAACAAAGCAAAAGATCTGTGGTTGGATTCCTGGTCAGGGAACATGCGTGGGAAGTGGACCCAGGTCTGCTTCACACGTTCCCAGGGGATGTTCGAGAGGCAGCCCATCAGTGTTTCTCTCCCTCTCTTTCATTTCCTCTCTCAAAAAATAAATAAGTAATTTTTTAAAAATCTTGTCTTTCAGGTAAGCTCTTCTTGGACATCCTATTTAAAGCACATCCATTATTTTCCTTTATGGGGGTCCCTTTTTAATCTCCCATTGTGCCTACTTTGTAATATTATTTTATATATTTTTATTAGGCTCTATCAGTATAGGCACTATGTCTTTTTATTCACTATAATGTGCTGCAAGCCTATTAGAAAGCCTGGCATAGAAACAACTTTCCTAAGACCTGAATTTGTTAAAATAAACAAATCTTAAACGGGCAAATGTGCTACCTTAATGACTGACTAATTAATTGAGTAAGGCAAATAGGAAAGGGTACACTGTACCGTTGGAAAAGCTGGAATTTTCAGGAGTCCACTGACCCCTAGGACAAAGTAGGTGACTTCAAAATCAAGGCAGGACCAGCAATGAACAAGTGTCATTTGAAAATAAAAACACAATAGTATTTATACTAACACCCTACAAAATGAAATAAATCTAACAAAATCTAACAAAATACAAGATTTGTGTGAGGGAAACTATAAAATTCTGATTAATGAAATCAAAGAACTAAACAAGTGGAGAATTATTTTATCTTAATAGGTAAGAGGATTTTATATCATCAAGATATCAGTTTTTCTCAACTTGATTTACAGATTCAATACAATTCCAATAAAAATGCCAGCAAGTAATTCTGTGGATATCAATACACTAATTCTAAAGTTTATATGAAGAGGCAAAAGAATCAGAATAGCCAATAGAATATTAAAGGGAAAGAATGAAGTTGGAGGACTGACCTTACCTGACTTCTAGACTTACTGTAAAGCTACAATAATCAAGACAGTGTGGTACTGGCCAAAGCATAGAAAAATAGATCAATAGAACAAAGTAGGCTCCAGAAATAGATCCATGTAAATATAGTTGACTGAAATTTGACAAATGGATTAAGGTAATTCTATGGAGTAAGATCGTCTTTTCAACAAATGGTGTTGGTGTTGGAACAACTGGGCATCTCTGGGGGTGACTTTTCTTGCAAGTCCACCCATGTGCCACGGATGAGAGTAAACATGACTGAGACATGATGTGATCTGCTTGGGGAGAAGTGGCCAGTTTCCCAGAGGAAAAAGGCTGTGAGCCATGGTCAGTTTATCAGGAGCTTAGTATGAGTCAGAGTCTGTCGGGAACAGAATTTTAGGGTTTCCTGCTCGAACCCTTAACATATGAATGAAAGCACTCTTAGCAGAGCAGATTTCACAGGTTTATCAGGAATTCTTTGTGATGCCAGATTGTTCCCCAGGACACGCCCTAGCAAGGCAAGGAGCTGCACTTCTCCCCATCAGGTACTCAGGCTTAAGGGGATTAGAGCCAGGAAGTGCTTCTCCCAGAGAACATGGGAACTCGGGCTATGTCAAAGTCTGGGGAGCGAGAGTCCATTGCTCCCTCTTTGTTGCAGCACCCCCCCCAGCTCTTCCATGATGGCCTCCCATGTGATTGAGTCTGGCTTAGGTTGCCCCCCGCTGTGAGGGGTCTTACCCGTCATTGACTTCCAACCAAGATTTGGGGGCAGGGAGAGGAAACTGAGGCAGTGTTTGCTACCAGAGACAAGCTTTGTCTCCTGCAGCTCATATTCCAAAGATCATCCCTTGCCTTTGGCCACAGGGGGTAGACTCACAATTCCTAGAACCAGGCAAAGCGGTCCACAACAGGCATCCATACCAAAAAAAAAAATGGAATACAGACACAGACCTTACAACTTTCACAAAAATTAACTCAAAATAAATTATATACCTCTATGTAAAATGAAAAATGTATAGACCTCTATGTAAAATGCAAAATATAAAATTTCTAGAAGATAATGTAAGAGGAAACCTAAATGAACTTAAGTATGACTTTGTAGATGTAACACCAAAGGCATGATTCATGAAAGAAATAATTGATAAAATTTAAAAATTTTCTGTGAAAGGCAATGAGAATATAAGCCACAGAGTGGAAGAAAGTATTTGCAAAAGACATTTGATAAAGGACTTTTATCCAAAATATAGAGAACTCTTAAAACTCATCAATTGAAAACTCATCAACTGAAAACATTTTGTACTTAACCAATACCAAAATGGTATTGGTTAAATTGGTAAGCAGTTAAAAATGAGCCAAAGACTCTAGCAGACAGCTCAAAAGACACATGGATGACAAATAATCATATGAAAAAATGCTTCTCACCATGTCATCAAGAAAATCCAAATTAAAACAATGAGATACCACCACACACCTATTCGAATGGCCAAAATTCAGACATTGTCAAGACCAAATGCTATCAAGGATGCAAAGCTGTAAGAATTCTGATTCATTGCTGATAGGAATGCAAAATGGTTGTGTCACTTTAGAGAGCAATTTGGCAGTTTCTTACAAAACTAAATATACCCTTATCATATGACATGGTACGGTAAGGGTATGTTTATACAAGAAGTTTAAAAGTCATATTCACACAAAAACCTGCATATGAATGCTTATTAGAACTTTGTTTATAATTGTCAAAATTTGGAAGCAACCAAAATGTCCTTAAGTACCTGAACAGATAAACAAACTATGGTTCTTTCAGACAATAGAATATTGTTCAAATACTAAAAAGAAATGAGATATTAAACCATGAAAACACATGAATGAAACACTTAGTGTTTATTACTAAGTGTATATTACTAAGTGAAAGAAGCCAATTTGAAAAGGTCATATATTTTATGATTACAATTACATGACACATGGGAAAAGGCAAAACTATGGAGACAGTAAAAAGATTAGTAGTTGCCAGATGTTGTTGGGGGCCAGGGATGGGAGAGATGAATAGGCAGAACACAAAAAATTTGGGTGGCTTTGAAGATACTCTGCTTGATACCATAAGGTGTCATTATAGATTTGCCCAAACCCATCAAATGTACAAGGCCAAGAGTAAATTATAACAAAAACAATGGACTTTGGGTGATGATGATGTGTCAATGTAGGGTCATCAATTAGAACAAAGGCACCACTTTGGCGGGAGGGTATTGATAACACAGGAGGCCATGAACGTGTGGGGCAGGAGGACATGGGAAATCTCTGTACCTTCCCCTCAAATTTGCTGGGCCCCTGAAACTGAAGTCTTGATTAAAAAATCAAGGTAGGCATCTTGGCTGACCAACAGAGAATTACCTTCTTTCTGAACCCATGCTTATAGGGCAAGAACCAAGGTTATCAAAGAGCTGGAAAAATGAATATCCAGGTCAGAGGAGGGTTCCTTGAACTCAGGTGTAAATAGAAAACTAGAAGAAAAAGAATGAAATTGTTTCATTTGAATCAGTGTCTTGAGCTTGTGCCAATTTCAGCAAGTTGGATTAATGTCTGACATAGGAAGAAAAGAAAGTAAGTGGTAAGGAAGATAGTAAATGCAATTTTCAGATGAACCCACCACCCATTCCCATTTACATGGAGGCCAGGGACCAGTACTACCAGGATTTTAAAGGTTTGTTATAACTCCTAATTCACTTATTACATTTTTCTTCTTTTTTGTCTTTGGAATTTTAAGAAAGGGCTTCAAAAATGTCGAGGGGTTTTACTTTGCTTTAGACAAAGACAGCAGTTGAGGAAATTGGATTATAATAGCTTCTAACTTGAAAGATAATGTGCCGTGAATAGAGAAAAGACCAGTGGAACACTGAGCACACAGCACCGGTATCTCTGCATGAAATAAGAAAGGTGAAAGAGAGGGCATGGGACCTTGGCTGTATCTAGGAGAGCATTAATTGTAATAAATTATTTTTTTAAATCCAGGTGAACAAATACAGGTTGGGAAAGAGACGTGCCAACAAGAATACTCTGTGAAGCTAGAGCATTTTCATTTGATTGCATGTTTGATATATTTTCATTCAGTCTCAGTGTGTGTCACTCAGAATTTCATCTTGAGATAATGAAAAACAGTTTCCTGACAGCTATTTTAAACTCAATAATCCTATTTTCCTTGCCTATATGATTTATTTCCAGCTAATTTAAAGGGGTTTAAAAAAGTCAAGTATTTGGTGACACATTTTTTACAGTTGTGTGGAAAAAAGTTTTATATTTTTCTCACTATTACATCATTATGTCTTTTTTTAACATATCTAACTTTTCTTTTTTAAAATCCATGCAGAGCTCCTTCTTTTATCTTTAGCAATTTGAGGAAGGCCATCATCACTTCCCATAGCTTTCTAGCTCAGGTCTAACCCATCCATTAGCTAATGAACAGCCAAATGCTCTAGATTCACACTCCAGCTGTCCAACTATCACCAATGATCTTTTCTGGAAGATATAGAAGCAATATCTACAATACTGCTTCCACCAAATTCTACTATTTTCCTGCAGTTAATCTAACCTCTTGATCCCCAACTCCTTTTTTTTCTTATTTCTTTTGAATCTCCTGAAAAGCATCAGGAGAGGTCATAAAATATTATATTGGCCATCGGTACATCCTGTCACTTGAGGCAGAAAGGGTCCCTACTACCATGACACTATTCTGAAAGACATATGTGAGAAGAGCCCGATAGTCCCCTCAAGCCTATGGCTCTTGGCAATTCAGGACATCTGGTGAACTCTTGTACTATCTTTCAGACTCAATACTCACAGCCGGCCCATGACATGTTTCTGAGTCACAGATTAATGTTCAAGGGAATATGTAAGCTATTCCCCCTCATTCAATACCTCAAGACAGTAACCCGCTATTTTAAATTTTCAAATCAAGTTTTAAGATAATTTGTTAATATACTATTTTTGGATATTGACTCTTATAATGTTTTTTTCAAAAGGAACAACTAATATTTCCCTGTATTTCTATAAGAATCAGTTTTAGACTTCCAGTCATGATGGAGGCATAGGTAAACTCAGCTTGCCTCCTTGCACAACCACAGGAAAATTACAGCTAAATTACAGAACAAATATCACTCAGATCTATCAGAAAACTGAGCTTCATGTAAGTTGGACAGCTAAGGAATTAAAGAAACCACATTTATCCAGACAGATAGGAGGGATGAAGGGGCAGAAATGTGGAGACATGGAACCAGCTAGTTGCAAACACTTGTGTGGTGGATACAAAGCAGAGGGATCTCCCAGGAGCGAGGGATCCCAGCCCCACACCAGATCACTTAGCCCAGGGTTCCAGTGCCAGGAAAATAAGTCCCCATAACTTCTGGCTATAAAAACCAGGGGGAGTTGGGGCGGCAGAAGAAACTGAGGGATTCTCAGGCCTCTCCTCTCAAAAGGCCTCATGCTGCACATAGATATACTCAGACTCACTCCCTGTGGGCTTCAGCACCAAGGTAGAACCTTGAAGAGCACCAGTGGCATATAAGGAGGAACTGAAGTGTCTGGCTTCAAGGGGGGAGCTGGGGGACAGCTTACTCCCAGACAGAACTGCAAACAGTGGCCACTGTACCTTTTTGAGCCCTCCCCCACACAGAACCACAGTGTGACAGCACCATAACTGAATTTCCATCAATCTGGTTCATGCAGGCCCACCCAAGCTGGTAACAGAGGCTTTTCCATATGAAGGGTGGGGTATGCACAAGCTTCCGACTTTCTTAAATCCACTCAAACAAGCAACAACTGAGACCAGGCCCTATACTTATAGCTGAGTGGTCCCAGGGCTGGTACTAGAAGCAGCCATCTGCAGATTGCTTTATAGCTTATTCCAAGAGGCCCCTCCAGAATACAGTGAAGGCTGACCTTGGCCTGTACCACCTGGGAAACCCCAGGGCCTGTGCACCTAGCAGACAGTTACAGACCACATCAGAACACCACTCAACCACCTCCACAAGCCATAGAGTGTGGTGGTTGCTTGCCCAGGGGTAACAGACAGTCCTACCAGCTGACTAGACCATGTAAACCCCTCCCATTGTCCTGTTTACAGCAATCAAGACTCATCTACAAGAGGAAAAAGTACTCAGCCCACATGGAGGGCACACCTCAAGTACATAGCTTGAGAGATAAGGGAGTCTGTGGCACTGGACCCTACAGGACATCTAGTATATTAGGCCACACTACCAAGACACAGAGTCAAAGAAGTTCTACCTAATAAACAGAAACAAACATACAGGCGCTGCCAAAATGTGGAGATAAAGAAATATGGCCCAAATGAAAGAACAGAACAAAACTCTGGAAAAGCACCGAAATAAAATGGTGATAAACAATCTTTCAGAGGCAGAGTTCAAAACACTGGTTATAAGGTGCTTAGGGAACTCAGTGAGTACTTCACCAGTATGAAAAAGACCCAGGCAGAAATGGAGGAGACACTAATGGAAACGAACAATTTACAGGGAATCAGCAGCAGATAGTATGAAGCCAAGAATCAAATCAATGATTTGGAACATAAGTAAGAAGAAGACATCCAAAGAGTATAGCAAAATAAAAAATGAAAAGTAAAAAATAAAGGAGATCGGAGAAAATGGCGGCGGAGTAGGACGGAGCGACTGCAGTTCTCCTACACTTGGGGGAAAATCCTGGCAGATTTACAGAAGAACAGCGCAATCAATTCCCCAAACAACAATTCCCCAGCATTTATGAAAATAAGAGACCAGAGATAGTGACGAACCAGACAGCTACAGGTCGTTGGGGTCTCAGGGACGCAAGTAAGGACGGTGGCGGCCAGACCGGCGGCAGCCATTAGCCGGCGCGTAAAGACCTTGGAGCCGCGGCTGCCGCAGCGGTTGGAGCCCAGAGGCTTCCTTCCGTCTGTGCCCAGTGACAAGGGCGTCTGCCACGGAGAACTCATCAGGAGCCCGGCAACCCTGAGAAAAGTCAAGGTCAGCGGCAGCGGTGGCGGCGGTGGCAGGACGGCAGCCATTGGCCGGTGCTTAAAGACCTTGGAGCCTTGGCTGCCTCAGCGGTCGGGGCCCAGAGGCTTCCCCCTGCGCCCAGCGACAGGGGCCTCTGACACAGAGGACTCATCGGGACCCCAGCAACTGTGAGTAAAGACAAAAGTGGCAGCGGCAGGGCCGGCTGCCCTCGGGAGCCAGGCACCCCAGAGTAAAGTCAAAAGCAGCAGCAGCGGGACCAGCAGCCATTGGCCTGAGCGTAAAGACCTCGGAGCTGCTGCCACCCCAGCTTCCAGGGCCCAGAGGCTTCTGTCTACGGCCAGCGTCGGGGCGTCTGCCACAGAGGACTCAGCGGGAGCCCAGCAACTGTGAGTAAAGACAAAAGCGGCAGTGGCAGGACCGACTGCCCTGGGCCAGCCCAAAACGCCTCGGAGCCGCTGCTGCCACTGTGTTAGGGGTGTAGAGGCTTCCGTNAAATTGAGGATAGTGTAAAGAGCCTCCAGGACAACTTCAAATATTTCAACATTTACATCATATGGGTGCTAGAAGGAGAAAAGAAAGAACAAGGAATTGGAAACCTATTTAAAAAACTTCCTTAATTTGGCGAGGAAAATAGACATACAAGTCCAGGAAGAACAGAGAATTCCAAACAAGATGGATATAAAGAGGACCATACAAAGACACATCATAATTAAAATGCCAAAGGTTAAAGATATAGAGAGAATCTTAAAAGCAGCAAGAGAAAAGCAGACAGTTGCCTACATAGGAGTTCCTATAAGACTGTCAGTGGCTTTCTCAAAAGAAACTTGGCAGGCAAGAAGGCACAGGCAGTAAGTATTCAAAGTGATGAAAAACAATGACCTACCACCTAAATTACTCTATCCAGCAAAGCTATCACTTAGAATTGAAGGGCAGATAAAGTGATTTCCAGACAAAGTAAAGCAAAGGGGAAAGTGTGCATTGTGCATGGCAAAATACAGTACCTTCTGGAGGGTTGTCCCCAGGAGTACAGGCTTCCCCCACCAGGTGACTGTTCTAGAAACCCATCTGTATCAGTGTACCAGCTGGTATTGTTGTAAGAGGCTGCATTTAGCTTCAGTGAATTTTTTTGAAGATTCTTTGAATGCATTTGCCCATTTCATGATGGGTGCACACCTGCCCACAATGCACTGAGCATTCACCAGTTTTTAAGCAACACTGGCATGACCCTCATGTCCCATCCTCACCATTCTTTTGTTTTATTGGATGAAAAAATTCTCAAAGGGAAACATTTTGCTAATGTAGAAGAGGTGAAATAGAAAATGGTAGAAGCAATAAAAGGCATAAAAATTGATATGTTCAAAAATTGTTTTGAGCAGTGGGGAAACTGTCTCAATAGCTGTATCATATAAAATGGAAAGTACTTTGAAGGTGACTGAAGTTTAACGTGTAAGAATACACAATTTAAAAACTAAATTCCATTTTGGGAGATTGCCCCTAATATATATTTTAGACTTTCCAAAAGAATACTGGCTGAACTATTCAAAATTTCAGTCCAGATGTGGTAGAATATAAATGAGAAACTGATAACCCAAAATGATTTGTTCAATAAATATACAAGAAACATCTAGTGCCCCCATTATCTTCTAGTAAGAAAAAGATATAAGCAATATCTTTTCCTTATGTCTTAACTGTATATCAAAACTGTAATCTTAGATGAGAAATGCTTTCTAAAAAAGAAATCCTTTTAGAAATCCCCAAAGTGATAATTTGTGCAAAATTTCATTCCTTGAAAATATAGTCTAAGGTTTGCACTTAGTAAGAGAAACAATTCTCTTATTTAGGGGCAAAAAATACACTGTTCTGACTATCATCTAGTATTTTTTATATAAACTATAAAAATGGTTTCTTGCATAAGGGACAGCCCTGAAGAGCATTGGGTCTGAGAGAAAAACACAGTGGAGTTTATGTTATTGAAATGTCTGAATTGGTTAAATGATTATTGGAAGGAATTTGAGGAAATGTACAATATGATCGTGGATATTAATGGCTAATTTACTTATATGCCCTCTTTTCCTTCATCCTCTCTCTCTCCTATTCTTTTCCTTCTTTTCTTCAAGGTGCATTCTCCGACCCATTGCACTGACATCATTTTTAAAAAATGCTGGGTTTTGTTTCCAAGTGAGATAGGGAATTAATAAACATAAAGTTCTGAGGCACACCTGAGAAGATGATTCTGTTAGTGAATATTTCAAACAGATATTTTGTTTTATTGTAAAATTAGTTTTACAGAGGTATGCTATACGTAAAATAGAAATCATCATCCCTTTTCAGTATGCTGTTGTATAACCAACACCATATTCCATATATAGAACATTTTTACCACTCCAATAAATTATTTCATGTCTATTTGCAGTCAATTCCCTTCCAGTATCCACAGCTTCTCATAATACTCATCTGTTTTCTGTCCCTATTGCAACATATTTTATAGAATATCATGGACTTCATTGAAATCTAAAGGTTCTGCTCTAAAAAGATACCATTAACAGAAGAGGAAGGGTCAAGTCAAGGAACATGTATAAAGGACCCATGGACAAGGACAATGGTTGCTGGGAGGACTGAAAGTGGGAGATGGAGGGTGCGTAGGGCAGAGGAGAGTAATGGGGAAAAATGGGGACAATGATATTGAACAATTTTTTATTGAACAATAGAAAATTCAAAAAAATCAAAAGATACCATAAACAAAATAAAATGATAAGCCACAGGCTGGAAAAAATATTACAAAACATAGCTGATCAAAGTCTTACACCCAGAATGTATAAAAACCCATAGCTTCCTACCTAGTAAAAAGACAAACAACTAAATTAAAAATGTTTAAATATTTGAAGATACTTTAGAAAAGAAATTATATTTTTGGTCAATAAACATATAGAAAGATGTTTATTCACCAGGGATATTAAAATTTTACAAGATGAAATACCACTGCATACTTACCAGAATAGGTAAAATAAAAAATAATAAAAAGTGCTGGTGAGGCCCTGGCTGGTGTAGCTCAGTGGATTGAGTGTGGACCTGCGAACCAGAGTATCACAGTTCAATTCCCAGTCAGGGCACATGCCTGGGTTGCAGGCCAGTTCCTGGCAGGGGGACACACCAGAGGCAACCATACATTGATATTTCTCTCCCTCTCTCCTTCCCTTCCCCTCTAAAGATAAATAAATAAAATAAAATAAAAAATAAAAAAAAAGAAGGATACAAAAAAAAAGTGCTGGTGAGGATATAGAGCAACTTGAACTCTATGCATTGCTGGTGCAAATACTAAAGGCAATATAAACCTGTTTAGTGTGCATGTGTGTGTATATTTTCATTAGAAAATCAAGTACATAACTGTGTTCACACATAGAAAGAAAACATTTTTAAAAAACATGTTCAGAGTCAGTTTTTGAAATTTTTTTAAGTCAAGTAGCCCTTGGAGAGCTAAGAGACTGATCAAAATCTGGGATCTTCCTCTTTCTCAATGGTAAGTATAGACAGTTGCACTGGTCCAAAGCGAATTTCACTGAGTCTATAAAAAGTGGTGGAAGACTTCATGTTTGAAACAAGACTGGAGATGTTGAAGAATCAAGCAATTTTGTTTCCATTTTAAGTACCAGTTCTTTTTGAAATGTAGATTAATAACTGGATAGCTCAACATAACACACAAAGTGTGCTTCTCCTATTTTTAGAATGACATTAATAGAAGGTCAGGGAAGAGAACCCACTCCCACGCCCATAGTGTCTCCCAGCCTCACCTCCCTCCCTGCTTGAAGATCTACTCCTGTCTGTCCTGAGAGTGATGCTCATGCATTGACAATAAGGAAGGTATAGAAAATGGGTGCTGAAAACACAGGAAGTAAGACAAGATAGAAAATTGGAGAGATAGTTCTCAATTTGCATTTGGAATATTTTTGAATTCTTATTCTTGCATTTTTGCTTTTTCCTTGGAATATTTCCTACTTTTCTCTTTACATTTCAATATCTTTATATTTGTAGTGCTTAAGAGTGTTTATAATGCAATTAAAAGCATTTATCTACTCTTAATTTAATTTAGTCACTACTGAGGAACTTAGAATAAATAAAATAAAATAAAATAAGTTAAATATTTAAGCAGGTAAAAGATTTTACTTTTTGTTTATATTTTGGAAATGCAGGGGACTTTTTCAGGGTAGTGGTGCTAATTTGTATGGTGACATCATGGTGCCTACACGCCCCAACATGTCACAACACTCAGGACTTTGCAGCACCCAGGAAAGCACCTTAATGCATGAAGATCAGCCAGGATATCCCAGGGCCCCCTGGATATGCAGGACATGCAGACTGTATTGCACATGTACAACTGTCTCACTGAGGGCCAGGGAAAAGGATCTGACCTAAGTAGCTTTGACAAACTGCGTTTTGACTGCAAACTGAGACTAAATACAAAAGGAACTGTACACTTCTTATCAATCGTATTTTAGTTGTTAAAAGTTTTTCTTCTCAAGTGAGTATATTAACAATTCTGAAATTATTACACATGTATAATGGGACTAAATAAATAAATAAAAGGATAATGATGGTGGCAGCTAAATGTTTTACTGTTGGAGTGAGAATAAGTAAGGAGTAAGCGAGAATGAGGTACTGGATTGAAGTTGGAGACATCAGTAGGAACTTGTGTTTAACTTGATAGAAATACAAATAATAGGTGCAGAAGAAACTATAGATGGGCCTGTGTATATATGGCTGAACATATGCTAATGCATTTCCCAGCTCTGCCTGACAAAAGCACCCCAAAGCAGTGGCACTCAAGCAGCACTGAGCTCACCCAGGCCCAAGGTTAGCTGCTGACACCGTTCCCCAGGGAAAGAAGCAGGACTCCTTGGAGAAATGGCTGATTTGGAGTTGAGCAGGAAAAATTCTTAGACTATCTTATTATTAATTTTACCACCCTTGCACATCAGATAAGAGATTGATTCTAGACAGGTTAGATGATATCACCTATAATTTACCTAGAAAGTAAATTTAGGATGGAAATGGGTAGGACTTGCTCTTTCATTCTACACCATTTCAGGCCCACAAAAGCTGAGCAACCTGCCTTGGTTTACTGGTTTTGCTACTTTAATTCACTTAATGACAACATTTCCACCAAAGGAATTTCTGTCTCATTCAAAAGATAGAGGAAATCACTAAATTCCCAACATTTATGTTGGGGTACAATTTTTATTTTTATAGGACAAAATAAAATTTCTTAAGGAGATGAAAATACAGTCTATTTTTAGATATATTTAACTTTTCTTAGAGGAAATAATTTAAACTTCATTGATAGCAAACAATATCTTTTATGAGTTAGGGACTCCTTGAGAATTTCCCAAGTAATATTGAGTCTTCTGAGAGGGCGGGGAGAATGAAGTAATATACCACTGCCTTAGGAAACCCCATTGCTTCAACTTTTGTGAAATAACAGGGACACTCATCAGTCCTGTGCTATAAAGCAGTGGCCCCCAAATTTTTGGCACCAGGAACCACTGGAAAACAAGGATTCTGTGGGGGAGATGGTGGGGAGAGGTCAGGGAGGAGCTCAGGAGCTCAGGTGAACTTGTGCCACCTGCCAGCCACGAACCGGCCACGAACTCTACCTGGGTCAGCGACCCCTGCTGGAAAGCACTGTTTACTGTGAACGCCCTGGAAGTGAATTTCTAATACATCTTTTAGGGCTTTTAAGATTACAGTAAAATTAAAGTCAACTTTTAGGAAAATGCAGACCTACTGGGGAGCAGTGATTCATGACATTCTCTGAGAATCAGAGAACAGGTGTCCTCAACACTCCACAGGACGGTTATGACAACTTCAAAGAGGAGGAGAGAAAGGGGGCAGTTTCCCGATGATGCCGGTCATCAGCAGCCCAGGCCTAACCACTGTGATGTCTCACGGGGCCTCCAAACTTTCAAAGGCCCCTTTTAACAAGCAAAATACTTCCTTCTTTTAGGAACTTTCACAAAGAAAAGATGGGGCTATAAACAGATGCACAGGTATAGATGTGGTTCAGGTATTTGAGCATACTTGAAACAGGATTAATTAAAAACTTTGCTAATAGAGCTTCTCATTTAAGCTAGGCAGCTGCATCAGAACTTCATTAAAAGGAGAGAAAAAAATGACAGATGGTGGTAACTTTATAGATTCTCTGGTTGGAAAGTTGCAGCTAAAAGCAGACAGAGTCTAGTAGATCTTATTTCCTGGAATATCCGTGGTTACAGCATTTATTTAGGTGCCATTATTAACCGTCCCACCTCCCACTCCCTCCACCTTCAGTGTCTTTTTGGTTTGAATTAAATGGTCACCCTATTTAGAAGTCACTGAGTCTAGCACCAATTCATAGTGTTTTTTTCTTAATGTGATGGTCTGAAGCACAGAAAAGAAAAGCGAATGGAGAACTAATATATGTGACCACATACAACATATCACGAACCAAAAGACCAAAATTTATCATCCAGTATTTTCATATAGCTTTCCACAAAGGTACAACTCTTCAGATTCCCGAGTTTTGATCAAATGTATCCTTCTTCCCTAATGAGCTAACACATTGAGAAAAAGGGCAAGGAAAAAGGCAGACAGGAAATCTACACATCACATTACTGATAAAGGTATGTTGTAAGATGTATCTTTGTGTGAAAAACAAATGACCTGTCTATCCTGGACCCTAGGACATGACACTCTAACTAGTTGTAGAAGTGCTGGACCCCAAAGGCAGCACTGAGAATTCCTGCTGCACCAGGACAGACTGTGAGGTGGGGGATGAAATCCTTCATTTAAATTAATCCTCTGCACTTAGAGGGTCTGGTGCAGATAAGAGGAGAAGCAGACCCAGGAACAGAAACTTTCAGCCCTCAGTCTGGGAGGGACTCAGCCCCAGGGAGGGGAGGAGCAGAGCTGAGTGCCTAGCTTAATTTTCTTCAGCTGCACCAGTCAATGTGTCTCAAAGGAGCGTAGAAATCCAGGCTTGTCCCACCAAAGGAGCTCCACTGAAAAGAACATCAGTGCCAGGGAGAGATGTTCCTCAAAGAAACATTTTTTTTAAGAAGAGAAAGAATGTAAAGAGTCTTTAGAGGTTTGAATCTCAGGACACTACGGTAAAGCAACATTTTAGATAAGAAGTCATGTTAAGTTTGCAGAAAAGGTAGATAAATTTCTTAGCATTGTTGTAGAGTTGGGCAGAGACGCTGACTCCTGAATTGTAGATTTAGTTTCCCTAAACACCTGGTAATCTGCCAAAATTTATTCACACTGCAAATGTAGCCTCTTCCTGGGTCCACTTCTTCGTTTTGATCACAATAATAATGCCATCAACAAACAAACAGCGTAGTTTGAGCTGGTTACCTGTGAATAGAGTTGTTGGGCACATGAGCTATTTTTCTGTATGCTGTTGAGTAATCATCCTGGATCTGAAGACATTTTATTTTGCAGATACACCGTTCGAATTGCATGTCATCTCACATCACACCGTTGGAGCCAATTGCATTATCTGACATAAATCATCATGCCCGCAGGGTGTTGATTCTCACTCAAAATTACAGACTTCTTATCTATTTGTGGGGAAAGTGAAAACTGGGGTGTGCTGATGAGCTTCAAAGCGGAACACACTGATTCATTTCCAGGGAAGGGAAAGGTACAGAGATGGCGTGTTTCCCCCCAGTGGACTGAAGCCTGATTGTCAGGAGTATGTTCTATTTTACATTTAGATTGAATGCTCTTTTCCCAGCAGCTGCCCGGTGATTACCACAGAGGGCATTTTGATCAGCTTGCTGAGAGGGGTGATTGCATTTCCTCCTCCTCCTCCACTCCACTTCGGCTTCTGAGCTGTGCAGAGCACGGAAGGCAAGTGTCGATAGCTTCCCTGACTCAGGCCTTCTGGGTGCTGGTTCTGTTTGGTTGAAATTGGGGCTTTAGGAATGAGATGCCTCTCACTGGGAATTTTAGGATAGGCCATCTTCTCAGCGGCAAGGCTGCATACGGGACATACAACAAGCTCTATAAATAGCAAAATCACTGCTGGGGATTTGAATTATTTTTCATTTAACTTAATATTCAAATCCCTTTGCACTTTTGTTTTCAATACTTCCCCAAACCCCCACCAAATACTTTTTTGGTGCCCGGTGGGTCATTTCTTCTCTTACATTCTTTTATTTCTGTTGATTGCTTATTTTCATTTATTCGTTATTTTGATTATTGAACTGCTAAAACAAATGATTGGAATTTCCTGCTGGGGCCCCAGACTGTTTACATAGTTACCTAGCAACCAGAATGTAACACTTTCTGAATTATTTGGAGTAGCTCTGCTTATGTATTAGATGAAATTTTGCAGTTTGTTCCAGCAAGCATGACAGGGAGAAAAAGTCAATAGGAAGAACAGAGCCACATTCCATTGTTCTTTCCCTATGACTCCTAGGAACATCTGGTCTCATTAATCTCAAGTGATTACTATATGTGATAGACATATCCTGAGTTCCATTCATCTCAAGCATGGTCCATTGAAAACTGCTGTTGCATAATAATGTGGGCAGATGCTTTGAAGCATGTCGTTTTCAGATGTTCAAAAGCAACAGCATTGTCCAGCAGGGTGAGAATGGGGCCCTGTGTGTTCTACCTCACGGTCCTTGCTGTGAGTATGGCCCAGGTTAAAAACAGCTGAAGCCTCAGTCCCGCAAATTGGGTGGTCTTAGCTTAATTTTCTGCAGATTGCCAATGTGGAGCAAATGTTGACAACCACAGAATGAGTTATGTTCAAGCTTTCATAATGCGGTTTCTGAAAGTCCGCGGCCTAGAACAGCCATATGGTGCAGACACATTAGGAAATTCTCTGTTAGGAACTTTAGTAATTAAATTACTTTTAATACTCGAAATTGGGTTCAGCTTATAGAAAATTCTGGAATAAAGCTGGGATGTTGTGGTAGGCTGACTTTGATAGAATTATTGACTTTGATTGGAATTTTATGGTGAAAAAATGGATAGACTGTAGAATCAGACAGATAGAGGTTTCAATTCCACTTTGGACAAGCAATTTAACCAACTCTAACCTTAGGGAAAGTGATTTAATCTCTCTAAACCTCAGTGTCATCATATATAAAATTGGGATAAAATTGTTCACCCTCAGGGATTGTGAGGATTACGTGAGAGAACGCGTGACATAACTCAGACAAAAGAGGCGTATTTTATATTTTTCTCTCTTTAACAAAAATGAGTGAGTAAAATTTTACTACGTATTCTGAGTTGATTCTTTTAAAAGGCCATGGATCAAACTGCTCCGTTGTTTTAGGGATCCTTTGGGAGTGGAAAGGAGGAATTAGAGCAATGTCAGGAATCAGCCGAGTAGTGAAATCAGGGGGTGGGGAGGGGCGCCCTGAGGCATACATGAAGTTACTGGTGTAGGTTAGGTCTTGAAATAGGCAGAATGTAGTTTAGCAGGCAATTTTAGCACAGTGCTTTTTGCTATGGGTATATTTGTACCTGATTTTTGCTATTCAACAAATTGTTTCTCAGTGTATAAGAGGCTCTTTTATTATTTGTCAACCTTCCCCCATGTTAAGGAATTATTTTGCCCTGATAATGGCAGCATATTTTTGAGAAAGAGACTTTTGAAAAGAAGGACCATCTTAAATGTTCTTAGAGTGTTCATGAGGTATATCTTATTCAAACTGTGGAGGTAAACTGCTCATCTTTCTACAGGGTTTTTAATTCTTAGGGCCTAATTCAATTTCTGTCTTTTTCATGGTTTCTTCTGACATCTCTCCATTTTGATCTCTCTTTCCTATATTCATATAGCATTTAACATCACTAGCCACAATTTAACTCTCAATTATACATTGCCTTGAAGAACTTCCTTTTATTCTGCAGATGTGATCATCTAGTCTTCTGTCGAGACTTGTAATGCTTTGTCATTCTGCTGTATAAATTGCCAAAGCACCTAATGTAGCACTGTTGCATAAAACATGATAAAAATAGCCCTGGCTGGTGTAGCTCAGTGGATTGAGCACAGGGCTGCGAACCACATGATCGCAGTTCGATTCCCAGTCAGGGCACATGCCTGGGTTGCAGGCCAGTTCCCATCAGGGGACTCACGAGAAGCAACCATACATTGATATTTCTCTCCTTCTCTCCTTCCCTTCCCCTATAAAGATAAATAAATTAAATTTTAAAAAAAAGCCCTGGCTGGTGTAGCTCAGTGGATTCAGTGCGGGTCTGCGAACCACAGGATCACGGTTGGATTCCCAGTCAGGGCACATGCCTGGGTTGCAGGCCAGTCCCCAGTAGGGGACTCACGAGAGACAACCATACATTGATATTTATCTCCTTCCCTTCCCAAGATAAATAAATAAAATATTTTTAAAAAATGGTAAAAATATATTGTACATCATTTGATTGGCTAATGTATTACTGTTTTAGTACAATTTATCCTGGTACTCAAAAAGATTATGTGGAGATAATTTTTTTCTCTCTCCTTCCTGAGCAGGAAGAAATGAATACTTCCCAGTCTTTTTGCAGAGCCATGTGACTAATTCAGGCCTATAAGCTGTGAGCATAAGTGATGTGTCACTTTCAGACTGGGTGGTGAAAAGTCCCTAAATACCTGTGGAGGGCACACATGGAAATGGTAAAGACATAGGAGGAGCAGCTCAAATCACTAAGTCACTGCTCTGGGAACAGGTGCCCAGGAGAGTTACCTGATGTTCACTGGATGTGTCTCCTGAGCAAGAAAGAAACCCAGGCTGAACTAACTCACTGGTATTTTGAGCTCAATTTCTTTCAATCTCACAACTCAGCCTCTGTTGACAAGTTGTAGTGGAGGTTGCGATGCACCATCTAGACTCCCACTCCTGGAAAGTTCACTCACTTCTCAAGTAACTGTTTGCTGGCTGTTCACAGCGGAGTACATCTCTGGCAATTGAACGCGCTAAAGGGAGTTCCCTGGCCCAAGGCTGACTGCTTCTACAGAGCATCCTACCTTCGATGACTGGTAGATGAGGCAGCATAAAGGCCCAGCCCTGTTGCCTCAACATGGGAGAGCTTCGGAGAAGGCGAGTGAAAACTCCCTGTAGAAAGTGCATTTAAATTTAACTTTTTCCTCTGGCAACTCTAGTTTCCCTCATTCCCTTGCAGGTGCTGTTCCCTAGGGCACCCCTTATCAAACCTGCTTCAGGGTCTGTTTCCCAGGGAACCAAAACTAAGATACTAAGGCAGAACTGTTTCAAAGTCCAGTAAAAACTGCAAACTTATAGAATGAAGTCAAAGTGGTGACATTTTGAGTCCTGGCTGAATCCTTTAACAACCTAATTTAAAAAACATATAGACTAAGATTTAGGAGATCTTGTTTCTACTCGTGGTTGCTCTGCAAATAACCTGCAATGATTCTGTTTCTTCATTTGTCAAATAAGAATCATAACATATGTCCTAATGAGAGCAGAGCTACTGTGAAGATCAAACGTGACAGTGTATAAAATATTAGTATGCTAGTAAATGATGATCTCCTGGATTTAATCTCACTTTGCCTGCACCCAGCTTGCCTTTCTGATGTCATTGTGGACTTATTTCTCTCAGACTTCCCAGTAGGTTGAAGCTGTCTCAGGTTTCAATGCCTTTTGGTATGTACCTTACTATTAGCATAATGCCTCACATCAAGTTGGAGTCCATTGCATACTTACTGAATATTCCCTTGGGGGCCTGCACACCCAGGCATGTGTATGGGAACTATTATTTCAGAAAAGCTTTTCAATGCATGGTAGTGAAAAACAAGGTGAAACATAAGGGACGTTACAAAGACGAAGTTGACCAGTATCCATCCCATCTCCCATTTTCGCTTTAATTTGAAACTGGTAGAATAAAATCCCTCACGAAGATATATAAACATCGTGTGTTAATGAAACAGGCTGGGAAAGGTTGAACAAAGTGAATCGGTTTTAACCAACGCCCTGCAAAAAAAAAAAAAGGTCATTTTGTACTTAGGAGAAAACTCAATTACGTGAAGATGTCATCATAAAAACAAACAGAAACCTTCAGGCCCTGGACAGTTGGTGGAGAGATAGTTCGGAATGAAAGACACAGTTAGAAATGAAGCTCACGGAGAGCAGCGTTACCACTTCCCCGTGATAACATGTGCAGGCATTCGTTTCAGAGACAAGTTTCAGGCTACAGAATCTTCTGAAGTAGTTCATACCCAGTTGACTTGTGTGCCAAGTAGAATTAGACCCCTGTGTTTGATATTTTGTTTTTGTCATAGTCTGGCTACATCTGCTGGAGGAGGTGGAGAGAGGTCACCATGACCCCAAGTGTGTCATTAATAAATAGCAATGTGTTAAGCAGGCAAAAGCCTCGAAAAGGAGAAAGCATAGCTCCTCCACGGAGAAGAGCCCCGCCCCCCAGTGTCCCCAGCACTGTGATCCAGTGAGGCATGATATCATGGAACATTTTGAATGACTTTGCCCCCAATCAGAACAGGCTGTGCTAAGGGGATAAAGAAGAAATGTGTTTCTTTTAGTCAATTAAAGACTCATTTATTTGTTGGCAACAAAAAGAAATAAGTGCTTACCATTCTATAACACATTTTAATGAAATTGCTACATGATGACTATTATTATTCCAAGGATTATCTCACCAGATTCATTGTGATAAATCTTCACCAGAGACAGGAAATAGGATGTTATTACATGATGTTGTTGGAGAGCTTAATTTAGGCAGTGGGATGAAAGGAGTATAATTTGCTCTCCTAAGATACCTTTTAACCCAACTCTTCTAGATACTTCGCAGCTACCGATTACCGTCTAAACCACTTTGTAAGTGATTTTATTTTACTTTCAAGGTAGCATTTAAAAGGTTCAGCATAAATCATGAAATCAGAATAGTGACTGTTTTAGTTATGAGATCTCCTCAGAGTTACACCCCTCAGTCTAGGCAAAGAATTGCATAATGGGATTTTTATTTTTCATTGTTTGTACAATATGCTCTAGAGCACATGCAAAGAGTCAGTGAAATATATTTTGTTAACAGTCGTCAGGCACAGTTATGGAATGCTGAGAAAAGGACAGGAGATGGGAAAGTCCAATCGATGGGGAAATAACTGAAAATAAAACAGCTAATTTTAACCAAATATTTTAGTCTGCCTCAGTGGAAATGTTTAAAATTACATTTAGTGGTTAAAAAGAACTAGTTACATTGCTTCCTTACAAATCTTCCCTGCAGCTATCAGTTTCTCTGCCCCATACACACAACTCACTGGTTTGAAAGAGACTACATTGCAGCTTTTTTTATGAATTAAAACTGTAGCATGCTGGCCTGGATTTGGGGTTATTCTCAGTCAACCAAATGAGGTTTCAGGCCTCTATGTATTCGGAGTTAATGGCAACTCTGTCCTTACACTTGCTCAGGTCAAAAAGCTTGGTTTTGTCTTTGAACCCTCTCAAGCACTCACCCTTCACAGGCAATCTGTCCACAGTGCTTTCACAATGTGTCTGGAATCATTCAATCACTTCTCAGCACCTCCACTGCTATCCTTTTGATCCAAGTACCGTTATCCAGCCCATGGGCCCTTACTGTCTCTGCTAATACTATTCTATCTTCCCTTTCATACCTCTTCAGTCTGTTTTCAACAGAGCAGCCATAGTGATTCTATGAAAACATAAGCCAGATTATGTTTTCCCTCTACTCAAAACTCCCCAGCGGCTTATCTCACTCCCTGTAAAAGTAAACTTTACTACTCTGACCTATGAAACTTTATGTGATCCGACCACATGTCCTACCACTCTCCCTTAATTCCTGTGCTCCAGCTACGTTGGCCTTCTCCATCTTCCTCAGATATTCTCAGGGGCTTCACAGAGCCTTCTTTATGTGTAACTCCTCTTTCCCAGATACCTGACAAGACTACCTCCTTCCTTTAATCAATCTGGAGTCAGAAGTCATTCTTTGGGTGAGATTTACTGTCATTTGGCATACTCCTAAACATGAATACACACATGCACACACACTTATTCTCTTTCTCTGCTTTATTTTCCTACCTCTAGCACTTAGTAGTATATCCTCACATGAAATTAAAACAAAATTATGTGGTTTATTTTCTGACCCTTCTCCCAACACTAAAATTCAGACTCATCAGGAGAATAACTTTTTGTCTCTGTTGTTCACAGATGTATCTCCTGTGCCAGAAGAGTTCCTGGGTCAGGACAGATGATCCCTAACTACTTATGGAAGGAGTGATCCCACTCTGAGTCACTCACGTGGTTTCATAGCTCCTTATATCAAGTCCAGCTCCAGTTTTCCATGATGCCCTATTTTCACTCCAGAACTGGACATGTACCCGTTAACTTTGACAAGATACTGACTAAGGAAACTGGGAAAAGAAGTTGCACCTTTCAACAAGTGGAGACAATGGAGGTTAAAGACCTACTTCTAGAGACTCAGACTTTTATGGAAGTACTGAACTGGGATTTGATTCATTGGGGGATTCTTGGAGAGTTTAACTAAGGTTTGAATCAAACAAAACCACATTATTACCCTTGATTCTTATTTATGGTATTGAATATTGAGTAAACTAATTATGACTTATTAGGGTAAATAAATATGAAACATTAAGTGGTAACTTATAAACCATCTTCCTTGCCATGGCTGGAAACCCAGACATAAGCAATTTCAGGGTTCTATTTTAAGTCACAATGTAAAGGTTAGTAAAGTGAGCTAAGTCTACAACAATAAGAAAGGGTAGCTCTTCTGAAAGTTATAGCTAGATTTAGACATCTTTGGAAAATATTACAAATTTGCCTCTCTGACAATATAGCTTTTTGATGCTAAAATCTCTTCTTCAATATCTTTTTTGATGGTTATCCAGCATGTAATTAAATATGGTGTAAGCAAAAGTAGGTTTGCAGTTGTTCATATGGAAAAATATAAATCAATAAATAATAATAAAAGAATAAACTCTTTGTTTCATATACTCCCAGCTGTATACTTACTTTTGCCCAGCGTTGTACATTCAGTAATAGGTAATGTACCATGTGTTGAGTTATTTTATTTTATCTTTGGACAATTTTGGTGGAAAGCTCACTTATATCAACTCATCTCCTTGAAGTTTCCTTAGAAGATATGCAATAAATACTGTTGACTGAATGAATGCATAATTGGCTTGGGTGGAATTAATTTGTGAAGCTGACACAGAATTGGGTACGTTGACCATAGGAGTTGATAGCTCATGGCCTGGAAGTTTTTAAGGAGGCCTAAAATCTTCAAAAGTTAGAAATGAGAGCTCATAGAGCACAATATTTTGGCATTATTCTATATAGAGAAAAATACTCCTTCCCCTTCCACTTCAAGGAGAATCTGATTACAGTTTAATTCAATAACATATTTATAGTAGCAGCTGTATGTTACCAAGTAAAGACAGTGTTGCTTAAAGTGATTTTTAAGGAGACAAAGTTAGTGTCTACATTGCTCATAAATGTCTCCATACCAAGCATTTAAATTTATAAAAAACACATTGCTTAATATGGTAGTTTTTAGGTTATCTGGAAAATGTATTTACATGGTAACAATAATTCTCCAGTAGTGGTAAGCAAGACCTACTGCAGTTCTGCAAACAATTCTAAAGGCTATAAGCAATTACATTCAAATCAAAAGTTTATTGATGGGATAGAAATACAGATGTGATAATACTACTACTTTAAATGTTACAAAGAGAGAAAATTATTAGAAACATGTATTGAATTGAAGTATAAAAATGTTCAAAATATGAACAAAAAATATCTCTGTTTCTGGAAGTCATTATATGATATTGTCAAGTCTAGTGCCTGTGGTGAATTAAATGGGACTGGGCTAAAGTTTTGAAGTTTTGCCTGTGTGTCTCAGTGGCACCTACTGACATGCTATCCATGCTTTTCAACTACTCTAGCTTTGGCTCATATTTATATCTATCTATATCTTTATTTACATCTATATCTTTATATCTATCCATCACACACAAAGTCACATGCACACATGCACATCACATATTGTGAAGGAACCTAAATTACATTTGCCATTTAGATTTCTGTTTCTCTCTAAAATGAAAGCATTTCACATTGGATTGCAGATTAGGAGGTCTGGCTTTTTGTCTCAGATCTGGCACAGTACAATGGAGTGGCATTCAATGTCTTCATATGCTTGGAGGAAATGACTCCAAGCTTCATAAGACTAAACGATTGATTATTAAGAACTTAGTCCCAATAGTGTTAATATCACTATTTGATGAGTATTTTGAAGTGGGAAAACACAGGTGTGGGATGTGAAGGTTGACCAAGGATAAATGGGAAGAGATGCTGGGACAAGACGTGCTGAAGAGCTTCCATGTGCTGGTCCCACTCCATCCTTCCCTGCACTGCTCTGCTCCAGCGGTTGTGGTCTCTGAGGCCTGCATCAATAAGCTTCCTGGATCTTGTACAAAGACAGGAGGGAAGGACGAAGAGTGGGGTTATCTACATATTCTCCCCGATTCCTCCCTGTGGGGCATTGAGGCAGGCTGGCCATATGACTAAGGGCTACAGGCCCTGCCAATCATTCCTTCCTAAGCGACAGTAACTACTCTTTCCTCTTGCTTCTACAGGCTCCTTCTGGTCCATGTTAGTGGACCAGCCCTTTGGTATCACTCCTCTTTGTGATTCCCTTTCTCTCTGAGTGTGCCTTTGTGAATAGTTGCTTTATTAGCCCTTACAAATTATTCCAGGCTGTGTGGCATCAGCCTCCTTCTGGGCTCCTCACTCACTGGGAATACAAACCCCTGGGTTGCTACAACAGAGAAGGATAGATACTGTGTTTCACAACATGGATATTGGAGTTACTACCTTTGTCTTACCCATTACCCAGGAACTTCCTCATCCTGACCAGAAGGAACAGTATATGATACCCCACACATTGCCATGGGACAGGTGGATGGACAAGAGTGACACCCAGGATGGAGCGCTGCAGCAGAATGGGACTGAGTCTCTCACAGGACCCTAGAGAGAGGAAGGAAAGCCATTCTCAAGGGGAAACTGGATTGAGCGGTGAGCACATAATGAGTGCATAATTGCAGAAAGGATTACCAGTCTCTCGAGTGAACTAATCACAGATGAAGAGGCTGAGGATGTTTCACAAGTCTTTAAAAGTCCCTCAATACAGAGAAGAAAGGGTCCACATCAGGCCAACCTATGCTCTAAGTGGCAAGATGCAAAGTCTCACAGCAGAGGGAAGCAGCCAATGATGAAGAGAAACTTGGGCCAGAAGAACGACCACCCCTGGAAACAGCTAACTGAGAGTTCGCATCTGTTTTTTTAAAAGATTTTATTTATTTACTTATTTTTTAGGGAGGGGGAAGGATTATATCCCCCACACAGCATTGATTATATCCCAAGAAGTATGTAGATAACCAAAATTATTCATTTTGCCTCTTCTCACGCGTGCCAAGAATGAGACACTGTGAAGCCTTCTGGTCACACCTACTGGTGCTTCCTTCGGGCTGGCACGCTTTCCTTTCAAGTCTGACTCTCCCCACACTTCTTTCCTGTCTTTTCTCAAAACAGCACCTGCTCGGTGAGACCTCCATGATTTTCTGCAGAGTTCCAATGCCCTCAGTTCTTTCTCTTTTTTTTTTCTAATAATTTGTCACTATCTTAATAATTGTCATTTTTTGCCTTCATTATAGAATGTAAAATCTATGAGGAAGGAAAGTTCTTGTCTGTTTTGTTTACTGCTTTGGAACTTAGAATAGTGCCTGGCTCAGAGCAGGAGTTCATTAACTTTTTTTTTTTAAATAAATGATAGGAAGAGCGAGAGAGAGAGAAAAGAAAAGAAGAAAGTAGGAGGAAAAGGTATGCATGGGAAGCATTTGGCCCAGCAGGTCACTTATATAGTTGAGAAGCAGTCAGAGGCTTCATGAAGATCTTACTTTTGGTCCAAGTCTTGAAAGCTGTGGTTTGCCTGGCTGATGTGGCTCCGTGAATTGAGGGCTGGTGTGTGAACCAAAGGGTCGAAGGTTTGATTCCCAGTCAGGGCACATGCCTGGTTTGTGGGCCAGATCACCAGTAGGGGGTGCTTGAGAGACAACCACACATTGACATTTCTCTTCCTCTCTTTCTCCCTCTCTTTCTCCCTTTCTACAAATAAATAAATAAGATCCTTAAAAAAGATATGGTGTGTTTTTACGTAGAGGTAGAGAGTGTTGAACAACAAGGGCTGTGATCCAAACGGCATGCTAGTCACCTTGATTGGGATGCAGCTAACAGTTAAAAGTTTAGTCGGCGCTCTCACGCCACAGCAACTTCCCTAACACGAGAGGTGTTCAAGCAGATTCTGGATAAAAAGCACTTGCAGAAGGTTTAGAGCAGCAGTTCTCAACTTGGGTAATTTTGCCCCCATCCCCAGGGGCAATTCTGCATTGTGTGGAGGCATTTTTGGTTGTAACACTGGGTGGGGGGATGCTACTGATAGCAAGTGGGAAGAGGCCAGGGAGGCTGCTCAATAAACATCCTGCACTGCACAGGACAGCACCCGCAGCTTAGAGTTACCCAGCTAAACTATCAATAGTGTTGCCAAGGATGAGAAAGTGGCTTAGAAGGTATTGGTTAGATTTAAACGAACCCCTGCAGTTTGTGCCAACACTAAGAATCTGAAAACGTCTTTTTAAGACTAAGACTTAAAAGAAAAAAAAAACACACATTCATTTTGGGTGTACAAAAGAGTTAATTACATCTTGGATATGATTGAACAAATCTGAGTGTCCTTTAAAGTATGTGTTAATAGTTTTGCATATGATTGTAACAGGGTATATTGGGCCAAATGCTTTTCTGGAATTTTTACTGCAAAAACAGTGACCCTGGTTTACAGTCAAAAGAAGAGATTCCTCAAGGTAATGGACAGAAACCAGGATGTCGTTGCTGTTATAATGAAGACATTATGTGGTCATCTTAACTTCCTTGCCCTAGAAGCCCATGTCCCAAGTGCTGAGATGGAATTGTTCTAATGTTTGCAAAGCCATTTCATATTTTTAAGTAAATTTAGATAAGGAGACAAAACACTATAGGAGTTAAAATAAAAATGAATTTCAGTAAAGAAGAATACTAAAGCTTTCTTTGTTAATCAAGAAATATTTTTCCTAAGAAAACTAAAAATGAACGTGCCTTTTGACCCAGCAATTCCACTGCTAGGGGTCTATCCTAAGAACCCTGAAACACCAATCCAAAAGAACCTATGCACCCCGATGTTCATAGCAGCACAATTCATGATAGCCAAGAGTTAGAAGCAACCTAGATGCCCATCGGTAAATGACTGGATCAAAAAGCTATGGTACATTTACACAATGGAATTCTATGCTGCAGAAAGGAAGAAGGAGCTCCTACCCTTTGCAACATCATGGATGGAACTGGAAAGCATTATGCTGAGCGAAATAAGCCAGGCAGTGAAAGACAAATACCATATGATCTCACCATTAACAGGAATCTAAACAACAAAACAAACAAGCAAGCAAAATATGACCAATGACACTCAAATACGGAACAGGCTGACAGGGTCCAGAGGGGAGAGAATTATAGGGGAAAAGGGGATGGACTCACATGAACAAGTATAAAGGACACATGGACAATAACTAAGGGTGGGGGGCGGAAATGGGAGGGAGGTGGGGAGCACGGGGTGGGGGCGTGGGCAGGGCTGGGAATATAAGACAGAAAGCTGTACTTGAACAAGAATTAAACTAAAAAAATAGATTAAAAAGAAGAGAGATTTTTCCAGTTTTGCTACCCCAGAGAGAAAACTTCACACAGGGTTATGTTACAAAGATAAAAGCCACAGAAATATAGCATATTATCATATAGAATCCATGTGAATAGAAAGTGTATTTTTAAAACCAGCCATTCCTTTCGAGCTCTGCTGCTTGCAGGAATGTATGGGAAGATTTTCCTCATTATTTCTGAGTGGTTTAGAGCAGGGGGAGTTTTTGGGAACATACATCTCAGTACTGCATAGACTCAATCTCCAGCTTGACAGCTCTCTTAAATGAAATGAAGCCCATGCTGCAGTTCATCTCCTAGCATCTTATCCCTGGCTCACATCTACTGTGATGTTTATTTATATAAAGATGCATTCTGGGATCTTGATCCCTTTTTTGACACCAGATGTGCCTGCGACCAGTCATTGCCATCCAGATTCCAGCACTCACCCATGAGAAGCAAAGAGACGACCCATATGCAGTCGGCCTCTGTGGCATGGCTGCAGGTAGCAGCCTTTAAACTGGGTGGCCGGGTGTGATATTTACAGTAGAAATGGAACAAAGCTTATGCCAACAAGCCTGAAGACCCTACAAAGAGAAACAATCTAGATGCAACTCAAGGCATCTCTTCAAAGACACAATCTCTTCTGTGTGCCTGTCCCTTTGTACCTTTCCAAACTTCGGCCAATCTAGTGAATCGATTCAGACATAAATTTTTAATTTTTTTCAAAATAGAACAAAAAGGGCATTATTTAATAAACTACTGTAGAAAACTTGGTAGAAAATAGGTCATCAGCCCATTCAGTTGAAGAATACTAAATATGGTTTTGAAAAGTACTATTTATCACAAAGTCTAGTGAACAGTGTGCTTGAAGGAATGCAGTGATTTGCCTTCAAGTGTTTTTCCTTTATTTTTCATTTTTTAATTAATAGACTTTATTTTTAAGAGCAGTTTTAGATTTACATAAAAATTGGGCAAAAAACCTTAGATTTCCCATATTACTCCATCCTCCACCCTTAACCCCCAATACACACACACACAGTTTCTCTCACTAACGTCTTGCATTAGTGTGACACATTTGTTTCCACTGAAGAGCCACTATGTACAGATGGTTACTAACTGAGGTTCAGAGTTCACCTGGGCATTCCCTCTGTGTTCGACACGCCATGGGTTTTGACGATTGCACAGTGTCCTGCATCCTCCATTCCAATGCCATACAGGGCAGCTTCACTGCCCTGAAGATCTCAGGCTCCTACTTACTCCCCCTTCCTCCCACCCTTGCACTCCTGGTGGCCACCGACCTTTTTATCTATAGTTCTGCCTTTTCCAGAATGTTAAATAGTTGGAATCATACAGTATGTGGTCTTCTTGGACTGGCTTCTTTAACTTAGTGATATGCACGCTCATGGCTTGACAGCATACTTCCTTTTATCATTGAATAACATTCTATTATGTGGATATACAACAGTTGTCTTTTTTATATAACAAATGTAAAATCACTATAAGATTTTTTAAAGCCGATATAAAACTTTTATTTCTGCCAATGTCTTCTTTTTATTTTAGCTTTCTAAAAAAACTCATGAGATGGCTTTGAATGACACAATTTGATATGGTGACTTTAATAGCATCTTCCAGACAAAGTTTAGTAGAGAAGAAAATATTGAATAATTTAAAGTGCACTCTTTTCTTAGAATGATGTTTAACTATAATCCCTTGTAAAAAAAAAACTTTTGTAAAAATCATAAAAATTAGGTAAGTCTGTTGTGTATGAGAATCATTAATGTAAAGAGAGGTTTTTTTTTTTCTTTAGGGATCCAGCAGGTATCGGTACTTGCAAAACCCCTTGGCCTCTAAGGCGCAATAAGGTTCTGCTTGCTTCTTTAATGCATGGTGGATCTTTCTGAAGCCAAACCTTTCTTCCTACTTTAATTCCTGGAAGCAGAAAGCTAATTGCCTAAAGCATTGTAAGTAATTAGAAGTTCAATTGGTACCAGTTATTTGAAAATTAGTTTATTACTTGGTGCTTTGTGTAGAATCTGGACCTAGGGAGCAAGCAGCAGGGTGAACTGAATGGACGTGTCTGCAGTGGGTCCTGAGTTGGTACATGAGACTTTACCAGCCTGGCAGTTGTTTCCGTCCAGACAGCCACTGGGTGTTTGTGGGGGCAACAGAACCCCATGCGGGCTGTGACTTAGAAGCTGAAAGAAGCTATCTGTAACAATTGGTTAAGAGTTTTATTAATTCATCATGGCTGTAACGTACTCCCTATAATTTTCAATTTTCTTCTCTTAGCACTAAGTAGTTGCATTTTCTGCCTAATTATTACAGGAAACCCTTGAACAGTCATACTTTTAAAAAATTCACAGGCTGATATTCAAAGCCATAGACATAGCACCTAATATTTTTTGCATAATTAGCATTTTCAAGCTTCCTTGCTGCCTTTCCCCTTTCTCATGATATCATGAAACTGCTTTTGTATACACTAAGACCTCTTATTAACATATCTGACTCATGTAAAGCAATGATAATTGATATGCATAAAATAAAAATTTAGTTAATAGAGAACTCTACCAAAGTTTGAACGAGATGGCTTAACTTTATAAATATATCAATTCATCTTCATTTGACATAAGTATTTTCTAAAATTGCATTTAGAATTAATCTATAGCTTAATGTGTGTGTGTATGTATGTGTTTAAAGGGTAAGACCTTGAGCAGTGAAATAAAATTGGATTTTAACAGTAGAAAATAGTGGTAGGAAGTCTGTCCTAGCAAATGTTTCTCCTTCTCCAAAATCTACTATAAGGAACAATATATTTGAAATCAAGTAGATTTAGATACTTATCTCACTCTTCACACACACAAACAGCAGATGCATAAGAGACCTAACTTTAAAAAAACACAGAAAATATAGGAAAATATTTCATATGTTTTTTAAAGGAAGGTCTTCCTAAACAAGATATAAAAACACAAATGCAGAAAATCTGTATGCTTAAATATATTGCATTAATTTTTTTAGATGGAATATACTTTAAATAAGTTTAAAAGATTGAAAAACAGATCTGGAAAATCTTTACAACAGTTTTAGCAGGAAAAGAGTTATGGATCATAATATGTAAACAGCACCTATAAAATAATAAAAGACAAATGCAAATATGTACACATGCAATAATAGAAACAGGATGCAAAATTTGAACAGGCAATTCATAGAAAAGGAATTATAAAAGACTACTCAACATAATGATTAATGCTAAATTCACTGACTTAGAAGTACACCTACCAAAATAAAACTCCTCTCTACCAGTTTTAGTATATGTTGCACAGATTGGTATATCTGGTTAGGGAGGAGCTATGGAGGAAAGGAAGCTACTCCTGCCGGTAGTAACTGAGGACAATTAGGGAGAATCCATGAATCCAAGGGTTTCAAAGGTTTAAACCCTTTGACACACATTTGCTTTTTTTTTTCCCTGGGATTTGATCCTAGAGGATTTGATCCCATAGTATATGGGATCAAAGTATATGATCATAGTATATGATCCTACAAATATCTGCCTATAAACACACAGGCATTTGTAATGGCAAATTTTGGAACTGTATGATATGTTGTAGCTATTAAACGAGGTAAGTGTACATATTTTTCTATAAAAATGTGTTTAGCCCTGGCTGGTGTAGCTCAGTGGATTGAGTGTGTCAAACCAGACAATCATGGTTTGATTCCCAGTCAGGGCACATGCCTGGGTTGCAGGCTAGTTCCCAGCAGGGGATGCATGAGAGGCAACCATACATTGACATTTCTCTCCCCCTCTCCTTCCTTTCCCCTCTAAAGATAAATAAATAAAATCTTAAAAAAATAAAATAAAAATAAAAATGTGTTTAGGGTATTTCAAAATGAATTTCAAGTGCAATTTCAAGTACGCTGTAGTTAAATTTCGTAAAGTATTTATGAGTGTGCTATTTAGTAATATGTGTCTTTGCATGCATATGCATGCATACACATATCCTTATAAGTGAGGAATACAAAGTCTGGAAAGCTGGGAACCCAATGTCAGTGATCATAACCTTGGGGGCAGGGCTGGGGAAGGGTAGACCTTTTTCTTTTAGATTCTTTACAGAAAAAGATGGTTTACGTGTAGATTTTTTTATTTTGTTTTGTTTCCATTTAACTTTTCTGTATTTTCCAAACATCTAAAATATATATATTTGAAACATAACAAACTAAAACATAAAGCAGCAGCATAATTTGGGAAATATCTTAAATTTTACATTTAAAGATGAAAGAAAATGCAGGTGCACAACGTAATTTAATCTTTGTGTTCAAATTACATTTCTAGACCTCTAACTAGCTTCCTTTAAAAGTCACTGAAATGTTCACTTTAAGGAGACTGCTGAGCTTATTTGTGTGGAAGGGCCACAGGGTTGCATGTTGTGTCCACGGGATGGTCCTAAAGGGGCCCACCCGAGTGTCTCAGCAGGATTCCCTTCTCCCTCTCTTGATATTCTAAAACGTTTCCCTACTTGCCCAGGAAACAAGACTCATAATGATCATGTATAAAATAATGTTAATATTTTCATCATATGAGGAGAGCAGGGCGCACATAAAATTGCTGAGTGTTTCCAGCACTAATCTTGGTCTGGACAGTTGTGAGTCTGGTCTCCGTTGCGTCTGACACAAAGGAGGTCTGTGGAAGTGCTCAGCTGCAGCAACCAGGAATGTGCTGTGTCTCTGTAACTTCCTGTCTGCCCCCACCCCTCTTGTTCTCCACAGAGATAGGTCCTTTGGTGAAAAGACATCTGTGCTTTCTTCTTTCTTTTCAAGGCTGGATGTCATGATTTAGGGCACACACATGTAATTTCAACTTTGACTGCCTGCTGGTTTTTCTCATGCACCTGCTTGTGGAGGAAGGAGAGATGGGATTTTAAGAGGACATTTTGAGGCCAGAGCTAACATTTGACCTGATATATCCCACAGGAACATGGAAAACAAAAGCACTTATTCAAGGGGTGATTTAAACAATGGAGGAACATGTGTGCAATTAGATTTATGTAACAACACGTGGACTTCTTTCTTTCCTTGTTATTTTTCCTCTTAATTAAGTCATGAGATAAAAGGGGAAAGATTTCTCTTTTTGAATTTATAGCCCTTTTTCTTATCAGTTTGTAAATTAAAATTTATTTCATGGCTTCACATTTTTTAATGTCCCTATATATTTAAATTTTTTTTGATTTAGTTATAAACTGCCTGAAAATGTGAAAATCTGCATCTATAATTTCCAGTATCTATGAATTAAATTTCTTCTAACTAAAATGTCTTCTATCAAAAATGTTCCTTAAAATATGAGTATTAAGCAATTCCATAAAAGAAATTACTATAAACAGCTATCATAAACAGTTTTGCTTAAAGCCTGACAGCTAATAAATTGAGGATTTCTTGAACAAACAATTCTTGGTCCTTAGGTTGCTTTCTGTAATGATTGGTGAGGCAGTGTAAGTCAATTGCCAAATGCTTCACTTGTTTTGGGAAAACAAATATCAGATAAAAACAAACAAAAAAGCAGACAAAATAGCTGTTTAGTACAAATACGGCATCCTCTGCTTCTTTGCCTACCCAAAGGGCATAGATTTCTCTTTCTTGGATGCCTTGAATTAAGGGAGGCCATCTTACTACTGCAGAACAAAAGCTACTGAGAACAACTAATTCCTTGAGGAGTGTAACTAATAGAAGCAAAGTATGAAAAAAAGTAGGGAACCTCGAGATTATAAACGTGAGTCCTGCTTTGGCTTTCTAGTGACACTGTGTACTTCCTGGGATTGATGAACAGCAGATGTCTTGAGACTTGTGAGAATATCTACAACAGTCACATAAAGGTGAGAAAAATAACTTGATTGATTTCCTTTTTTTTGGTTTGTTCGTTTCTTTTCTTATAAATTGTTTTTCAACAAAGTAACTTTTTTCCCCATTATTCTTGAATAGAATTTGGTAAAATAAGAAGTTTCAGGGTGGGATGGGGGGCATGGTAGGATGAAAATGCACACAAATGTACTTGAATCACAATGCATAAAAGAAAAAGAAGTATCACATTTTCTGAATATTGTTACAGATGGGTTAACAGTACCCTGCTACCACCATACATATTAAAACTCTTTTAATCTCTGAATATTCCCTGTGTTTGTTTACTAAGTTGGAAAGACTAGAGACATGAAAACAAAGATGAGTTATTTGTAGAATATTTTCCTGACAAAATGTTGTCTTCTGGGTTAGGGTCATACATGGTGGCGATTAGATCCTATGGTTGAGGCAGAAGCCTGTTCCCAGCAGGTTCCTCCAGGGGCCTTTCATCACTGAGCTCTCAGCCTGAGTCAGCTGGGAGTGAGCAGACAGCAAGCCTCTCGGGAGGCTCCTACACACTTTCCTACTTTGTAAAGCTCAAAGCACTTCTGCTTCTCAGGAAAGTTAACATGTTGGACTGAGTTATAGATTTTCTGGGAAAATGCACAATAGGAGCATTTACCCTGACAGGAACTGACGTGTCCTGGTGCACTCTAGCTCTGGGGGAGGTAAATAGAAGGGACTCTTCCTAAAGAAGTATCATTTTGTCTCCTGCTGAGAGGGAAGAATGAACGAAGAATGGGTGCAACAGCAGAGAATTAAGTCCTGCCCCCTTTCATTCTGCTTTTCCTGGCCTGGTGTACTCCACTTGCATACTGGCACTGCAAAAAGTGACCTTAGGATGGTGACCTCAGGTTGGTGACCTCAGGGACAGAGAACTTCCGTTGTCTTTGCTATAAGACCACTCTTTTACCTCTACTTAGTCTGTACTATTCATCTTCACTCTGAAAAGGGATTTGCCTGCACTGCACCCAAGCTTCTTTTTCTCTATAAATTCAGTCTCTCCTGTTTCTCTCATCCTGATTTATCCCTTTAATTCATCAATACCAATGACTAAACTTAGCTTAAAAGGAGAGCAAAAAGGGTCAACTCTACAAGGTTTAAAGAAAACACAAATACAACCACCTGCTTAGTGACTGCTGCTGCTAGGGTCGCTCTTGGAGGGCCTTTCTCTGACACCGTAAAGGTTTGGTTAACCGGAACCTGCAGGTCTCCACGGCCTAGAAACAGCTGGAGTCATGCTGCACATCTCTTCAAGGTTTGTCTGCATGACAGCTGGTTCAGCTACAGAACTGAAATCCGATCTCCTAAAACCCCTCACAAGAGAATGAAAGGAAAAGACAGACTCCCATGGGCTATTAAAATGAAAAGGAGCAGCCCAGGGTGAGTCTACTGAAGAGGGCAGAGTTTGCTAAAGCTTTGCTGCAGAAGTTCACAGTGGGCAGTGGGCAGAAACAAGTACAAAATCATCCTATTAGTGAACCAAACCAAAAGGCCTCTTCAGAAGAGATGAAGGAAGGAAGTTGACGAGAAGGTGAGCTGGAGTCAATAAAAAATGGGAAGCTTCTACCAGCTCAGAATGAGATTAACGCTCTGATTTGTTCTGCACTAAAGTACCATTTCATCCACTAACTCTTGCCTCGGAAGAATTTTGTACCTACTGTGTCCCAAATCAGTTATCATGAACTGTCATCAAAACATTAGAGAGTTGAGCAAAGATACTTAGAAGAAACTAACAAAGAAAAGAAATAAACGGGATTTCCTGAATTCAAGAGTCCATGCATGCAAGGAAAACCTGAACCATTAGCAAAGTCTAATAAAACCAAAATGATAATTACTTATAATGTATCTGTTATTTGCAAGAAGCTGGGCTAGTGCTACATTGCAACCAAGGTGAATGAGATGCAATTTTTGATTCATTGAAAAATTCTCCTAAATCAAATAGAATTAGTAGAACGCAGTGTATAGTGAAAGAAATAGACAGAAATGCATAGAGGTAGAAAATTTTAACAGCAAGCAATGCATAGAGGTAGAAAATATTAACAGCAAGCAATGACATAGTTCAAGGTCTACAAATCTCAGATAACAGGAGACTTTTTCTTCTTTTCCTCACCAAATCAGCTTAGTATGATATTTACACTAAGATTTCAGTCACTCTTCACCATCTCTTATCACTGGACAATAGGATTTAGTCCTCTTTTCCTCCATACTGAGGATAAATTCTGCATAATTGTTTCTCTGATTCAATTGTAAAATACATATTTAAGGACTACTTTCCTACTGAAAGGAAAGTAGGCCTCAGTCAAAATAAATTGCATATATAATTCTTAAACTGATAATTATTCTAATCTTCCTGAATAAATACAACATAGAAAATTAGAAAAGTGCTTGAGAATAATATTCAAGAGTGGATAATACTTCAATATTCCAGTATGCTGTTGCAACCAATTTACCAGATGGTTGTATTAAAATACACAGGATACCTGTGGTGTTTGTCGCAACATCAGTATGGTCACATTTATTCCATACGCCCACACAGACATGATTTTGCTGTGCATATTGCTATAGCAAAAACAGTAAACTGAAAGTAGAAATTGTTATAACCTTTCTTCGCTCGTCATTTTTTGGTTGAATGTGTTAATTTTTAAACATTTTAAAAACTCCTGAATAGACAGTTCACAGATGGATAAAAAATAAGAACTAAATTAGGTGGCTGAAATGTTTTTATGTATTCATGCAAAAGAAAGTATGAATGTTATGCTTTTTAAGATTGCCCATGGAACATTTTGGTTATGTTACCTGAAGTGTGAATCCTTTTTAATCTTTTAAAATGAACAGAGGTCCAAGCATGCTACATATAATTTATTTTCTACTGCATGATTTCCTCCCTAAAACACTGCTGAATCTGTGTGAACATCACCTAGAGAGAAAGGCTGCAATGGTACCACTGATTTTTGCACATGGATCAAGTAGAATTAACTACTCATATTTTTACTTAACTTTTTAAAAAAGATTTTATTTATTTATTCTCAGAGGGGAAGGGAAGGAGAGAGGGAGAGAAATATTAATGTATGGTTGCCTCTCATGTGTCCCCTGCTGGGAACTGGCCTGCAACCCAGGCATGTGCCCTGACCGGGAATTGAACCGCCATCGTCTGGTTCGCAGGCCCGCGCTCAATCCACTGAGCCACACCAGCCAGGGCATTTTTTTACTTAACTTTTAAAAATCTTTCAAGTGTTTCATTTAATTCTCATAACTAATTCATGAAATACATCATCCTTATACTTTTTCCTATGGAAGGAAAGCAAACAGATCAGAACAATTGACAGCGTGGCCCCTGTTGGTACACCCAGGGTGCGGACTCATGGGCTGTCTGTGTGCTTTCTGCAGTACAGCGCTGCCTCCCACTAGTTACCAGTTTTAGATATGGCTGCGTGTGCTCTGAGAGTTATCAACTCATAAAGATTTTTCATGCAACATATTTTTCTACTGATGAAAAGAGACATAGCAGCATAAGAATTGTGATGCATTAATTTCTTCTTGATCATCCCCCTTTAGAAAGCCTCCTGATCATACAGATTATCATTTACTCAAAGAATCTTTCTTTTTTGGTTATTTGTGTTTGTTAGTTTCCCTTCTTAAAGTGAAATTAGACCTGTGTTTTGGAAGTATCAGCTCCAACCATTCAACACAAGGATTTAAAAATAAGCCTTGCAATTCCAATCTTGAACAATGGTAAGTTGGGGGTTGCAGTGTGTTAAACAAAGGAGGCATCATTACAGAATCATTCCTGGCACTTTTTTCAAATTCTTTATCTCCCAGAATTCCTGACCAGCATCACAGAAGCAGTAGATATTCTATTCTTTGTCAAACGCTATGATGAGTGGCGAGCCTGAGGCATCACTTCTGGAAGTTTGTAAAGATAAGAACAATATGGATGGACAACAAATCAAAGATCTTGCCATCCCATCTTTAATAACAAGACTTACTATCTATAACACCATGACTTTATTATTCCAGGAAATTCTCGCTCAGAAAGATACAGATGCAAATACTGTATTTTTTATTTCAAAGTCTTCCTGAAAATCCACACATCTGAACTGGGATCATCCAACTGCCTGTTAATCTTCAAGTTTCCTGTAAAATCCTCACATCTCCATGTTCGTTAATCTTAAAAAATAATGTCAAAATCTTAATACCTTTTAAGGCTCTCAGCATCAAAAGACTCCTAAGCCAGTTCCCCCAGACCTACAGTGGTCCCAATTTTATCCTCTTCTTCCAAAATGGTTCTACAACTCCGTTAAGTCTCTCTTATTGCAGTGAAAAACAAACTTGGCTTCACCTGATGAACAAGGTATTTTTGTGGTCTCTCTGGGAAGTCATCAGTAGACAGAAATAACAGTCCTATAGACAAAAGTACAAAGAAGATAATCTACTAAGGAAGATGTTTTCCTTTAATTCCTTTCCCACAAAAGGGAAGGTACTAGCCTCTGATGTGATGGATGAACATCTCATCTTTAATGCTTCTCCTTCAGTCCTTGTCTTTTTGTGTCCTTGTCTTTTTGTGTCCTGCATTCACTTCTCTCTTCCTCCGTCCACCATAGGATAGGCAGGCCCTTCCCATTAGTGCCTCTCCATGTCTTCATCTCTAAGGCACACACATAGGCTTAACCATGTCAAGACTGTGTCCAGTGGGAAAGGGGCAGATCACTAATTAGTTCATGAGCTGTGAATAGTTGATAAAGCAACTGTCTGCTTCTCCCAGAGGGAATCCCCATACAACTGTTTCTAGTGGCAAAGGAATTAAAGTGAATATGAAACATGCATTTTGAGGGCCTTTAAATTTTTTTTTTTTTGCCCTGTGCATGTTTTCAGTTTTCTTCCATGTGAAGTTTTGGCTTTGCAGACTTTTAGAGATGCCAGAAAATACAAGTTTTTTCATGGCCACACGTTTAAGTTTGTCTCTGAACTCAGGTAACCAGTTTCGTTCAAATCCTCAGACAAAAGTAATTTTTTTTTCTCACTAAGAAATAGTACAATATTCAGGTATGCTATAGCCATGTTTACTGCATTAAAACAAAAGATTTCTGAAACAGCTTGTGGACACTTTGCAAATGGGAAAGAGAAAGACGTCAGCTAAAAGCAAGGGTTATATGAGGGGGGATCAAAAGCACTGGCTTTTATTTATAAAAAATGCATATTTATTCTTACATGTTTAAACTTCAGTCACCTTTAAAGTACTCTTCATTTGATGGAACACACCTATCAAGACGTTCTTTCCACTGCTCAGAACAGTTTTTGAACTTGTTGACTTTCATGCCTTTTAGTGTTTCTACCATTTTTTGTTTTACCTCTTCCTCATCAACAAAATGTTACCCTTTGGGGACTTTTTTCACCAGGAAAACATAAAAAGTCACTGGGGAAAGATCAAGTGAGGAGGGAGGGCGGGGCATGAGGGTCATGCCATTTTTGGTCAAAAACTTGAACACTCAGCATGGTGTCCCAGATGCATTCACAAATCACCCATCATGAAATGGGTAAATGCATTAAGATAGTTTTTAAAAATTATTCACTAAAGCTGAATGCAGCCTCTCACAACAATGCCAGCTGGTACACTGATGCAGATGGGGTCCTAGAACACTCACGTAGTGGGGGAACCCTGTACAAGGGGAACTCTTCCAGAAAATAATTCTGTTTTTTGGTCTCCCCTTGTTTATACCCATATACCCAACAGTTTGAGTGCTAATCTGTGATTTAAAATTTCAAATACATATATTTATTACGTATATCTATATTACAAATAGCACATTTTAAAACGAAGTTTTTATTATATAACTATCCATAGGGAACCAAATACTGAGCTTCTATTATCCAAAAAAAGAGACTAATACATACTCCCTTTTATGTTATTACTTATTCTTCCACACTACTACATCTCTAAGTAATTGTGTGACAGCCAGGACAGCTAGGAACATCTTATTTCTTTTGTGAAGTTTTACTCTGTGTGAAATATGAAGGCTGCATTTATCAACTTTGTTTTTCAGAAAGGCACAGCCCAAAATACATCTGTGGAGCATAAATTCCTGTGCCAATGAAATCAATGTTTCTGGATTTTATTTTACAATAAATTACTGCTGCCTCCACAGGACACTCTTGTTTATTAAGAAACTATTTTGAGAGGATGCCTACTCTCAGATAACTCTGTCTCAGGAGTGTTTTTTAGTATTCCAGAGACATTTTAAACAACAACGTGGATCACTTTAAGGCAGTTCATTTTTAAAGATGAGCTAAATGGGAGTGTTGTAGAAAATAACCTTGGAGTGAAAAGTGTGCTTTGAAATTCATTTATCTGTTTTACTAGCAAAGGGTTTTTTTCATTTGTAAAAGGGTGTTTCATAAGTGATAATAATATTTCCAGGTTTTGATAGAAATTTACAGTATCTGACATGCAATAGCCATTGCCTTAGAGGGTCTGGAGTTGGAGGTTCAAGGACCCACAAAAACAGTAATGGCATTAACCTTAATATCATAATCACCTCATCTATTTGATATTGGGTGAAATGTTCGTTAATGAGACAACAAGTCTTATTTTTTTGCAATTTGATAACCTGTAAGTATTGATTAACAAAAACATATTCTCACTTTAGATTGTATAAGATTTCTCTCCCTTTCTCACCCATGCACACCTACATGTGCACATGACCCCTGCAGAATCGTGTCTCCCAATGGGAACTTCCTTCCCAAGCTTCTTTAAGCCATGATGATGGTTTGTTTGTTTATTTTGTTTTGAGTTATTTTGGTTAATGCCAGCAGTAGCAAGTAATTCTTTTGATCTTGAAACTATGCTGTATGTTTTGCCTAGAATGTACCTGCTTCTTCAACAAAAGCAAAGTCTGAAAGGCCTTCCTGCTTGTTCATTTATATTTACAGTAAAGATGTCCCTAGATAATAGAGTTCGCCTGGTGGCACTTTAGGGAGCTGGATTTCTATACAGGTTGTGTGTGTGAGCATGTGCATTTTGGACCCTGACCCTGACAAAGTCTCTCCCTGTCCAACTTCATCAGGCTCTCTGAGCCCTTTGGGGGCTTAGCCCTTGAGCCCCAACTCCAATGTATGTTTATTAACACACATAACCGTGGGAGTGCTCACTGGTGAATCATTCAGAGGGATGGTTCAAACGTGAGCCTACACAGCATCTTAGCAAAGAAACATGATTTTGTAGAAAAGTGGCAAGACAATGAAAAAGGACTTTGAGCTTCTGGGGTGGGAAATTGTGTGAAGGTAAATGATATAGGGAGGCACTAATCGAAGTTAAGAGCTAGTTAGTAAAGCTTGTTATGTAGGTATGTCATGCAGAGAGCTTCTTTTCAATTGCCTTCAGCTCTAAATAATCCTTATGCCAAAGTGGTATAATTTGGGGTAGTATATTCTGGTACCCTTCACCTGCATAGCCCTGTTTAGTAAAAACCTGCTAAGTCAGTTTAGAGAGATTCCTTGACTCCTGACATATGATCAAATTTCTCATCATCCCAACTCTTAATATCTGATCACACTGCCCGTCCTTTAGCAAGAATCCCCCTCACCCTGATGCCTCCTCTTGGTAATTTTCCATCCATTGACCCCTTCATTCTGCTCATTGCTCAAATTCACAGCTGTTTTTGCTGTTTTTGGAGTTAGCTGATCTCTCTCCCCTGTTGCATTAGTCTCGACACCGACCACAATAATTATGAATGGGGGTTTCCTTCCTCCTTTAATAAGTGTCAGAATAATTTTTTCTTTAACATCTCTGTCATCAGCCCTTCAGTTTTGTTCTGAAGCATGACAAGAAATTAAATGGAACTGGAAATTTTATGTTACAGACTTTCCTGACTGATGTTCTGCACCTTCTCTTTGGAGTTTGCACAATGAGGAAGAAACTTGGATATCATGTGCATATTCCACATTTTTAGAGCTACAACGGATAGAAATATGGATGTGGAATGGATGCAATGATTTCCCAACTTTTCCACACCAAGGATTAAGCAGGTCTCTTATCATTCCTTTTTGGGAGGTCTCATAGGTGTGACATGTTGGGAAAATGTTTGAATCACAGAATAAGAACAAAAGGATTGGTATTCAAAGGAGAGGGGGAAACTGGTATCAATGAAAACATGTACCCAGGGGTGGAGAAACTCAAATTCATGAGTGAAAGATGAAAACTGCTCTTCAGAATATAATCTTTTAGATTTCTTTACTCTCCGGTTTTCTTTCTTCTTCCTTTTTCCTTCCCCCCAATTTTCATTTTTGCTCCCTCAGAAATAATCAACCATTAGGTCATTTATATATGCTACAATTTATAGGTTCCTTAATTATCTGATCAACATTTTATATGCATTATTTCAATAATATTAAAAATGCTCAGAAGTTGATTTTAGTCCCTTTAGAAATGAGGAATTTTGAGTATGTGGTTGGAGATTAAATGACCTGTTCATGGTCACACAGCTAATAAGTGGCAAAGCGAAAATTTAAACACAGGCCTAAGTAAAAACTTGTTATTTGGTATGTGACCAGCACTTTCCAAGTTTTAATGTACATCCTTAAGTTACCTGAAGAGCTTGTTAAAAATGCTCATTTTAACAGGGGCAGTGGGTGGAGATTCTGTATGCGTGGGGGTTGCTGACACTGTGTTTCTGTTTGAGTAGCATTTATTTGATGGTTGTTAATTTGAAATTGGAAAGTTTTCACTGATAATGTACTTACCCATAATTTTATCTCATTAGCGTATTATACATTAAAATATTATGGATTAAGTTATAAAACAGATTAATTTGTCCAAGGATAGAACTGTCTAGTATCCATAGAATTGCTCCAAATTCTACCTCAAGTTTTTTGCTTAGATATCTCATGTGGCACTTATTGTCTTTAGTCCATTCATCCAGTTTTTCATTACACTGACTGCTTTTTCTACCTATTTTTTGAACTCCTTTTAATTTATCTAGATCTTCTGGGCACTTACCAGAATAAAATTGAATGCTTTATTACAGGTGCAGGTCCATCATTCATGCGAAAAATATCATCACATTGCATTTCTCTGTTCTATGACACAAGCGATATAATCTCTCTCAGTATTGAGCCTAAAAGAACCTGCATGATTTTGTGACTGAACTATATTGAAGATGTCTATCTAATTTGTAATTTATATTCTCAACTATCTATGCATCTTCAAAAGAACAAATTTATGCCTTTGAAGTTCAATGACATGTTTTTTCTCATACCATGCATGTTTCATCACTTTTTTTTGCTACGGATGTACGCACACAGCCATCTCCACTTTCTGATTTATTTGGTTGTTGGCTGGGAGCCTCTTTCATGTCCTTTGCAGCTTGGTTCTGCCATTGAGGCAGAAACACACCCTTCATTTTCCAAATGCCTCCGGATTGAAATGATACAGCTGTAAGGCTACAATTCTCAATTGATTCAGAGTAAGACAAGGTGTCATGGGTTTTATTTTGGGAGGCGCTGCCAACCGGCAAGTCCAGTGGGGGTTAAGAGCTAATTAATTGGCACATGCATTTGAACTTCTGTATATTGTAAAACACTCATCTTCAAACTTCTCCTTTTCTCTCTTCTTGCCACTGGTACCCTTAGCTACCTCGAAATGTTTCTTTTGAAAAATTCCAATTTGTTCTTAGCTGAACCAGGAGGAAAAAGACAAATTCATGAGTGACCCAGGAAAAGAATGGAGTGGAGAGCCTATTCTGAGCACAAAATCTCATTTCAATTACACTTACATATATATAGATATAGATATAGATATAGATATAGATATAGACTAGCATTACTTGTATGTAAGAGGTTTGTGATTAAGTTTATAGCTGAGGTTTGGTGAATTGTCCTTGGCGTTGATAACTCCACTAGAGGGGTAGTAAAGTCATTCAGTAAGGACAGCTAGGAAAGCCGAGGAAATTTAACTCTGTGTGTGTGTCTGTATGTGTTTATGTGTGAGTGAGAGAAACTAGAGGCAAATTTTCAGTCTTTCCTTTGATTTCTTCCTAATTAGATACTTCTATCAAGAAAACATTTGATTCTACATTGTCTATTATTTTTAATTCATGCAAATATACATAGAGGACCTCTTATGAGTCAGAGAGGGGTTAGGGATCAAATGGGAGACAGCTGAAACATACTCTGTTTATACCATAAGGAACTCACAATTATTAGGTGAAGTAAATTTCTATGGTTTAAATTAGTTTTGATCAATTGCAGTCCTACTTTCATTTTATGACTTTGTACCAAGGGAAGCTCATAGGAGGGAAAACCTATTTTTGATGTTGTTGTTCAACGGTAGTCCCCATCTCCCCTATTATCCTTCCCTTCCCTACCCACCTAGGCTGTTTCTAGCACTTGGCTATTGTCAATTATGCTGCTATGAACTTTGGGGTGCACAGGTTCTTTGGAATTGGTGTTTCAGGGTTCTTAGGGTATAATCCCAGCAGTGGAATTGCCAGGTCAAAAGGCAGTTTCATTTTTAGTTTTTTGAGGAAATTCCATACCATTTTCCACAGTGGCTGTACCAGTCTGCATTTCCACCAACAGTGTACTAGACTTTACTTTTCTTCACAAACTTGCCAGCACTTGTTGTTTGTTGATTTGTTTATGATGGCCATTGTGAATTGTATGAAGTGGTATGTCATTGTGCTTTTAGTTTTCATCTTTCTGATGGCTAGTGATGTTTAGCATCTTTTCATATGTTTCTGGGCCTTCTATATGTCCTCCTTAGAGAAATCTCTGTCCAGGTCCTTTGCCCATTTTCTAATTGAATTGTTTGTCTTTCCACGTGGAGTCTTGTGAGTTCTTCATATATTTTGGAGATCAAATCCTTGTCTGAGGTATTGTTAGCAAATATATTTCCCATATGATATGGTTCCTTCTTCATTTTGCTAATGTTTTCTTTAGCCATGCAGAAGAAAATTTTTTATTTGATGAATAAAATTTTAATTTGATGAATTTTTAATTTGATGAAGTCCCATTTGTTTATTCTTTCCTTTATGTCCCTTGCTCTAGGGGAGGTATCAGTGAAAATACTGCCACATGGAATATCTGAAAATTTCCTCCCTATGTTCTCTTCTAGGACTTTTACAGTATCAGGACTTATATTTAAGTTTTTTTATCCATCTTGAGTTTACTTTTGTTTATGGTGTAAGTTAGTGGTCAGGTTTCATTTTTATGGCATGTAGTTTTCCAGATCTCTCAACACCATTTGTTGAATGGGTTATTTTTACATCATTTTATGCTCCTGCCCCCTTTGTTCAATATTAATGGATCAGAGAGACATAGGTTTATTTTGGGGCTCTTTATTCTGTTCCATTGACCTATGTGTCTGTTCTTATGCCAGTACCAGACTGTTCTGATTACAGTGGCCTTGTAATATAGTTTGATATCAGGTATTTTAATCCCTCCTACTTTGTTCTTGTCTCAAAACTGCTGAAGCTATTTGGGGTTGTTTATGATTCCATATAAATTCTTGAAATGTTTGTCCTATATCTATGAAATATATGATTATTATTTTAATAGGGATTACATTGAATCTATATATTGCTTTGGGTAGTATGGACATTTTGATCATGTCAATTTTTCCAATCCATGAACATGGTATATACTTCCATTTGTTTGCGTCTTCCTTAATTTCTTTCTTCAGATTCTGTAGTTTTCTGAGTACAGGTTTTTTTCCTCATTGGTTAGGTTAATTCCTAGATACTGTATTTTTCTTGTTGCTATAGCAAATATGATTTTTTTCTAATTTCTGTTTCTGATTTTCATTGCTGGTATACAAAAATGCCTTCAATGTCTGAACATTGACTTTATATCTTACTGTTTTGCCAAATTCACTTAGTAGGTTGAGTAGTTTTTTTTGGTGGAGTCTATATGATTTTCTATGTACACTGTCATGTCATCTATAAACAATGACAGTTTTATTTCCTCCTTTCCAACTTGGATGCCTTTTATTTCTTTTTCTTATCGGATTTCTGTGGCTAGAACTTCCAATACTATGTTGAATAGAAGTGGTGAAAGCAGACACATTTGTCTTGTTCCTGATCTTAGTTGGAAAGCTTTTAATTTTTGCCCATTGAGTATGATGTTGGGTGTCGGTTACTCATACATGATTATTATTATGTTGAAGTATGCTCCCTTGAGATCAAGGAAGAAATCAAAATGTTTCTGGAAACAAATAAAATGAGCTCACAATAGTCCAAAACCTACGGGACACAGTGAGGGCAGTCATGAGAGGGAAGCTCATAGTAATACAGGCCTAGCTGAAAAAATAGAGATGTTTCAAATAAACAACATAACCTTATATCTATAAGAACTGGAGGAACAAACTTTCAGCCAAGATGGAGGTGTATGTGGAAATACTGTGCCTTCTCACACAATGAAATTTAGGGACAACAAAGATTTAGAAACAAAAACACTACCAGAACAGACAGAAAATTGAACTGTACAGAAGTCCGGCAACAAACCATTCTTCCTGATTGGTAAGAGGGGCAGAGTTGGCAGCCAATGGAGAGGGGTTGAGGCAGAAAAGAGTGGTGGTTAGAAGACCCGGGCATGCAGGTGGCACAGGGCTAGCAGACCCTGGGTGCAGGGAGGAAACGAGCAGACTCAGTGAGGTGTGCAAGGTGGCTGGCTGACCATAGTCACACATTTGCGCACAGATAAACCAGGCAAAAACAGGCAGTGAGATAGACCATGAAACCCAGGGTAACAGCAAAGGGAGATAAAGCCTAAAATCACTGATTGAAAACATTTGTGGGGGTTGAGGTGCTGGGAGAGACTCCCAGCCTCACAGGAGAGTTTGTTGGAGAGACCCACAGGGTCCTAGAACATACACAGGCCCACCCACCTGGGAACCAGCATCAGAAAGGCCCAATTTGCTTGTGGGAAGTGGCAGAAGGGACTGAAATCTGAGAGACAGCAGAACAAGCGCCATTGTTCCCTCTCTGACCTTGCCCCCACATACAGCGTCACAACCCAGCAACTTGGGTTGCCCCACCCTGGTGAACACATAAGACTCCAGCACTCATATGTAATAGGTGCAACCAGAGCAAAAAATTATGCCTCAAACGGAAGAACAAATCAAAGCCCCAGAGCCAATACTTTTAAGCGACCAAGAGATAGCCAACCTATCAGATGCATAGGTCAAGACACTGGTGATTTGGATGCTCACAGAACTGGTTGATTTCAGTTGCAAATTAGATGAAAAATGAAGGCTACACTAAGTGAAATGAAGCAAAATGCAAAGGAACACAATAGTGATGGGAAGGAAACTGAGACTCAAATCAATGGAGTGGACCAGAAGAAAGAAAGAAACAACCAAATAGAAAAGAATGAAGAAATAAGAATTCAAACAAATGAGGAGAGGCTTAGGAACCTCCAGGACATCTTTAAATGTCTCAACATCCAAATCATAGGGGTACCAGAAGGGGAAAAGGAACGGCAACAAGTAGAAAACTTATCTGAAGGAATAATAAAGGAGAACTTCCCCACTTTGGCAAAGGAAATAGACTTCCAGGAAGTCCAGGAAGCTCAGACAGTCCCAAAGAAGGTGGACCCAAGGAGGAAGACACCAAGGCACATCATAATTACATTAGCCAAGATTAAAATGAAAGAGAGAATTCTAGAAGCAGCAAGAGAGAAGGGGGCAGTCACCTACAAAGGAGTTCCCATCAGGCTGTCAGCTGATTTCTCAAAAGAGACCTTACAGGCAAGAAGGGCCTGGAAAGAAGTATTCCAAGTCATGAAATCCAAAGACCTACAACCAAGATTGCTCTATCAAGCAAAGCTTTCATTTAGAATGGAAGGGCAGATAAAGTGCTTCTCAGATAAAGTCAAGTTCAAGGAGTTCATCATCACCAAGCCCTTATTATATGAAATGTTAAAGGGACTTATCTAAGAAAAAGAAGATAAAAATATGAACAGTGAAAGAACAGCAAAGTCACAGTTATTAAAAACCACACCTAAAACAAAAGCAAACTAAGAGGACAGCTAGATCAGGAGCGGAGCCACAGAAATGATCACATGGAGGGTTAGCAACAGGGAAGTGGGAGGAGAAGGGGGGAGAAAGTATAGAGAATAAGTAGCATAGATGGTGGGGAGAAAATAGACAGGGGGAGAGTGAGAGTAGTGTGGAAAATGTAGAAGCCAAAGAACTTATGATATATGGACATAAACTAAAGGGTGTGTGTGTGGGGGGGTGTGAAGGGTTGAGGGGAATTAAGGGGGGAAATGGGACAACTGTAATGGCATAATCAATAAGATATATTTAAAAAAAAGAACTGGAGGAACAACAACAAATGAAGCCGAGAGGAGTAGAAAGAAGGAAATAATCAAGATCAGGGCAGGACATAGAAAGTAAAAGAACAATTCTGAGGATCAATAAGTCCAGGAGCTGGTTCTTTGAAAAGATAAAATTGACAAGCCTTTAAGCAGAGTCATCAAGAAAAAAAGAGAGAGCACATAAATAAACAAAATCAGAAATGAAAGAGGAGAGATTACAACTGATACCACAGAAATACAAAAGATTGTATGAAATTAGTATGAAGAACTATATGCCAAGAAATTTGAAAACCTAGGTGAAATGCACAAATTTTTATAAAACTATAACCTTTTAAAACTGAATGAAGAAGAAGCAGAAAGCCTGAACAGACTGGTAACAGCTGATGAAATTAAAGCAGCCATAAAAAACTCCAGGTACACAAAAGCCTTGGACCAGATAGCTTCACGGGAGAATTTTACAAAACATGTGGGGAAGAGCTCACCTCTATCCTTCTCAGACTATTCCAAAAAATTTAAGAAGGGGGAAGACTCCCAAACTCTTTTTATGAGGCCAGCATCATCCTAATTCCGAAACCAGATGAAGACTCAACAAATGAACAAAACTACAGGTCAATATTAGTGATGAACATTGACACTAGAATTCTCAATACATATTCGCAAACAACATTCACCAATACATTAAAAAGATCATATACCATGATCAAGTGGGATTCATCCCAAGGATGCAAGGATGGTACAATATTTGTAAATCAATAAATGTGACACATCACACAAACAAATGGAAAGACAAAAATAGCATGATCATATTAATACATGTGGGAAAAGCATTTGAGAAGGCAGAGCACCCATTTATGGGAACAACATTTTACTCTGAGAGTTATAGAAACATCCTAGAAAGATTTGTTGTGTGGGGGTATTTGGGCAGGATCCTGAAAACTAGGCTGGGATTTTTATTGGGTAATGGTAGATGCAACAATATATCATAGATTTTTCTTCTGGGAGACCCTGCCAGGCCAATCCAAAGAAGGGTTTAGTTGCTTGTATAGTTAGAATAATAAATTTTAACTTCCACATACTGTAAAACTGCCATAAAACTTTTCTATGAAAAAGCAATATTTTCCTGGAGAAAGCACACTTAGGATGGATATGTATACATATACAATGTTCCTCACAAATACACTGCTTTTAGAGATTTACTGAATCTCACTTTTTGGTTGCCTGAGTTATGTTTGTTTAAATTTTGTTTTGTACAAAAATGGGACAAAAGGGATGCTTGCCAATAACAAAGGACTAGGGTAGGGTGAGGTGAACTGCATGTCAATGATAAATTCCTGCTTCACTGCAATACGTTCTGTTGGCTGCCATATAAAGTTTCCAACAGTATCAATTTTAGTGCTTAAAATCTATGTCACATGACATAGATATGGGTATTTATGATACCCATAAAATATTTTCATATTGTATTAAATATCTGTGATATTTGTATTTGATTTGATATTTGATTTATTTTGGGTTTTATAGCAAGTTATTTTAAATAGAAACCATGTGTAATTATAAAAAATGATCATAACTATAACTAATATTTATTGGGTGTTTACTATGTCAGGTACTATAAGTGTCTTACATAGCATACCATTCAGTCCTCACAAAACCTAATTAGTTAGATATTGTTGTAAATTCACTTTATTGATGAGAAAACTAATACTAAGAAGGGCTAATTGTCCAAGGTTAAACAAGGATCCCAATCTCCATTTCTCTGACTCCAGAAACTATATATATGTATATGTGTGTATGTATGTATATATGTATACATACATACACACATATAGATATATATGTATATATAATTCCTACACTGTATTTTTATGTATGTCCAAATCCTTAGGTCATATGTAAGCTCATTGAGTCACTAAGTTGATGCTAATAAACTGATGTAATATAAGTTCTACAGAAGAAACAAAAGGTAACTACAGTGTGAACCTGATAACCCAAGTATGTGTTAGTAGATTAACATTAAATACAATGCTATGCTAAATGCTATAATAGAGGGAAAGATTTAATTAGTAAAGGATATAGAGGAGAGGTTGATTTTTAATTAGAGAACTGTGAGGTGATTTTCAAAGATGGTATGAGCTGAAATAAAATTTAAAGAATATTGAGAATTCCAGGAGGTAGTTGTAGACTTTGGGGAAGGTGCAGCTGGCAAAGATCCAAGTAAAGACAGAGAGTACCGAAAACAGAGGATACGTTCAGGAAATATTGCAGGTATACTGAACAAGGCAGACCACAGAGAACGTAGCAGGGAGAGGGAGCACTGATACGTAAGGAATGGAACTGAAAAATTAGGTAGAAGATGCATTCTAAACGGAATTCTTTAAACATTATTCGGTAGTGAGTTGGAGCCTTCAGAAGTTTTTGAATTGTCACATGAAAAGACCGGATTTACAGGGACATGTAATCACTAAATGTGAATGGTGATTTGGACAGGAGCAGGGAGTTGAGTTAGATTATAAGAGGAAATTAGCTACTGAACTACTGTTTTGGCTATGGCATTTATACTCAATTGTGGTCGCTCTAAAGTTAAGCTATCGTGTATACTCTAAGTTTTAAATGTCTTATCTATGCTTAGGCAGAATTTGAGTGATTTATTTATTATTTAAAGCAATCTCTATTTAGGGCCTTTGCTAACTGTTGTGATGCTTCACGGTATCAGCTGATATAACGTGCTTTAATTTTATATAATAGGACACTTATTCTTGATTTATATGTTATTCCTAACATTTTCATAGAACATTACCTTTCTAATTCCTGGCATTTTGAAAGGACTCTTATGCCAAACATATCTTAACATAACTAGGGCAGTTAGTTTGAAAGGAGAAAGGCCAGAAGAGAAGTTTAAGTAGTGAATGGAATAAGAGTCTTTCCTTTAAACTCCAGAAGAAGCGGTTCTTTTTTGACAAAGAGATGAAATAGATGACTTTTGGGGTCATTTTCAAACTTTGGTTTCCATGAATCTGTGATTCACACATATGAGAAATTGTTTTATATTTTGACTGATGGTCCTCCCAATCTCTGCCTCCCCCGAAATAAAATTTTTCCAAGTATAAAAATATTTCAAGTAGACTTTTTGGCTGTGTGAGACTCCAGCTGATTAATACGATCTTCGGCATTGCTGTTTGAAATGTTAAATCACCTGGAGATGAATTTATAAAATTCTTGAGATACGTCTTGTTCAACCACCCCCTATTTGATGTCTAAGTCCAGAATTCTCTGACATTCTGTTAGAAACAGAGTCCAAAGCATCAAACAAAAATAATTAAATGTATTAAAAGGACCCGTATAAGCAAATTCTATAAATTTTCAATTACGGTGAAATTATATTTTATTTCTGTGACTACCCAATTATCTGTCAGTTATATGCATAATTTATTAAGAAAATCCTGAGCTCTGGCAATGTGCTGTACATAATATGTGAGGCCAGATATTACAAGGGGACTTTCCTATACAAAATGTTTAGATATTGCATAAAGGGTGTACAGGTGTACATCCACAGGATAAAGAACTCAGGCAGCTAGTGGGGAAAAAAACACAAAAAGTAAAATTATCTGAGGTCAGGTGTCAATATCAACTCAGTAGTCCAAAAGTCAGGTGTTGGGCCAATAACGCAAAGTAAGGAGTAGCTACACATGAGACTTCGAGGCAACCTGAGATCAAGACAGGGGGCAGAAGTGGCTCTGATTTGGTTACACTGGCTGACTCCTAGCAGAAGCAAATGGAAATTCTGCCAAGGAGAAAATACTCTCGATTTTTGTGAGTGCATTATCCAGATAATAAAATTAATCAAATATGAGCTCACAATTAAAGGTCACTCAATATACAGGAAGCCAAATCACCAAGGGAGAGTCATCAAAATAATAAACAACATATTTGAATTTCCTTGGATTTGAAAATTGCAAGTATCAGACATACCCTTTTAAATCCCTATGTTGGAAATGTTTACCAAAATAAAAATGAGACAGCAGAAATAGTAATTAATAAGAAACTATAGAAATGTCCAGACATTCAATACTGTATCAGTATAAGACATGATATGCTTCTGCCTAAGCATAGATAAGACATTTAAAACTTAGAATATACATGATAGCTTAACTTTGGAGCAACCACAATTGAGTATAAATTTACTCAATTTATACTGTTTTGCCATAGCCAAAACAGTAGTTCAGTAGCTCATTTCCTCTTATAATCTAACTCAACTCTCATTTAGATTAACCATTTTCCCAAAGTTTACTGGGGAAATAGAACCATTAGACTCTATTTATCTATCTACACATACACACACATCTTATACCTATTGATCTAGATACATGTATTTGTATATATCTTATATACCTATCCATCCATGTGAAGAAGGATATCTATCTATCATGAATAATCTACCTATTTACAATTTTTTAAAAGGAATTGGCTCACATGTTTGTGGAGGCTTGCAAGTTTATAAATTATAGCATGAGTTAGTAGGCTGAAAATGCAGGCAGAAATTTTATACTGCAGTCTGTAGGTAGAATTTCTTCTTCTTTAACACACTTGGTTTTACTTTTAAAACCTTCAACTGATGGGATGAAGCCAAACCACAAAATCAAGTGTATGATGCTTCACACATGGTCAACTGCTGGTGAATTGTAATCCTATGTACAAAATACTTCACAGCAATAGCTAGTCTTGTTTTCAACCAAAAATAAAGCATCATAGCCTAGCTAATTTGACATACAAAATTAAACATCACAATAACAAATACAATAAACTTTTAAAAGTAAAAAAAAAACATTTTTATTAAAATTTTAAAAATTGCTGAAGAATGTACTAGCAGAATCAATAGAATTAAATTGAAAATTATTGTAGTAGAAGATATATCTGAAGAAATCATACAGAATGGAATGCAAAGAGTAGTTAAGAGATAAGAAGGACAGAATAAAAAGTTCTAATCATGTCTTATTGGAGACACAGAAAGAAATAGTGAAATGAAAGAGGGAGATATAATATTTGAAGAAATAATGATAATAATTTATCATAATTAATAAAAGATTCAAATTTCCAGATATTAGAGGCACATTGTGTCAGGCATGAACCAAACCAAACCAAACCAAACACTATACAAAGCCCTCTTGCCAGCAAATATTGAATAAGCCCACTACTGGCGTATCCATATTAGTTATACTAATCTCATGTAGAATTCATAGATACAATACAAAAAGCAACTATCTGAGGACTCAGAAACTCTAGGCACAACTGGTGGGGAGGTGGGGAAATTTCCATCAACTCTACATAATCTCTACCGTCTAATTCTCATTCAACCAAATTCTCTCGATGTCAGAATAAAATATCTTACAAGGAAAGAAACTACATGTGAAAAATTCCCATAAACATAGTTGTAAATGTCTTGGAATAAAACATTAATAAATCACTTGCAGCTACATATTTATCAAACTTAAATAGATACATTATGCATATATACATAAATAACAGGTATATATAAACATATATGCATGTACACACATATATTGTATTATGCACATAATGCATGCATGCACATATATACACGCGCATATACAAACATAAACGTGTATATAAGCATACATATAAGCATGCATGTATGAACATATGTGTATGCACACATATAATGCACATGTGCATTATATACATTATATGCATATATAAATGTATATATACACACATTTATGCATAATGTATTATATATAAAAGCTGTTATCTATATATATTATGTATATGTAAATAATATACATATTATTTATGTGATATATACATTATGTGTATATATACAAATAAATAATACATTATGACCAGGTGTAGTTTATATTAGAAACACAAGTCTAGTTCAATATTCAAAAATCTATCATTGTAATTCACCATTTAAAGGTTAAAAAAAGAAAAGCCACATAACCATATTACTAGATACAGAAATATGCTTTCAATAATTCAGCATACTTTCATGATAAAAACTCTCAGAAAGCTAGGAATCAACCAAACTTTCTTAACTTGATAAGGGGCATTTTATTAGTTTATGTGACTGCAAAGTTAGTGGCTTAAAACAATGCATTTGTATTATTTCACAGTTCGGTCCAGAGTTGTAAAATGGGTATCACTGGGCTAAAATCAAGTCTGCTGGAGAGGAGAATCCATTTTCTTCTCTTTTTTAACTTCTAGAGACTGCTCACAGCCTTTGGCTCGCCATGCCTCTCCACCTTCACAGCCCTCAACAGACAGTTCAGTCCCTGTCTTGTTGCGGCTTTCTGACACCTACTCTTTTGCCTCTCCCACATTAAAAAGATTTTTGTGCTTATATTAGGCCTACTTGGATAATTCTGGATAATCTTTTTTTTAAGATCAGTTTACTAGCAACACTAATTACATCTGCAACGCTAATGTCCCCTTGGCATATAGCATAAGTTATTCACATAGTTCAGAATTTAGGAAGTGGACAGATTTAGGGGAATAATTCTGTGTACTACAAGCCTATACTAAGCCCCTTCGGCAAAAATCTCACCAGCAGTCTTTTCCTCTAACTTTCAGAGGAAAGCTGCTTTTTGTGCTTCCTCAGCATTTCTATCTTCCTTTAATTGCTCGTTTACTTGTCCTACTGTACACAGTACACCACTTTATAATGTATGCCTGGTAATAATATCAGTGCCTGGTACGTAGTTTTTAATAAGCACAAGTGGCAGAAAGCAGTATCTTCAAGTGACATATGATTTAAGAAAAGCATTAGGACAGGCTGCTTTTTGAGGCACTTTTCTCCCCTGGCAGACTTGGTGCCTGTGACCTTCTAAATACTAAAAGGAGACAGTTTCCAGAGGTCCCTATGCCGTTCAGACAAGCAGAACGAACATACTCAGTTACAAACGCCAGAGAAAACATTTTGCCATGGCGCATTTTCTAGTAGCTCCTTTTACTTTTACATGACCCTGAGAATAGATAGCTAAGTTTAGAAATTCTTTCTAGATAAAGATGATAAAAATGTAACTAATGTAGTTTGGAAAGATCCAATATAATTAATAAAGATAAACTATAAAGGAGTACAGGCATTTTATTATGTGTGAAATAGTTTATATATAAGAGTTATTTTGGTAGCTTTTATTTACTTAGCAACAATGTTTTTAGGAGAACTAAGTTTTGGAAAAAACATTAAATTTAATAAAATTGGTTTCTGTGCGTAAGCACAAAGTTTGATCACATGCATGGACATTTCATGGAGATCAGTTTGGAGAATTTTTTTAAAACATAAAATAAGCTTGTTGTTTTTCAAGTCAAAGTTCAAATGTTGCATTAAGATTATTATTTTATGATATTTAATACATAAAATGTACTCAGTGTATATGTAAGATATGATGTAAATTACAAAACAAAATCTCAGACCCTAAGAACGAAATCCTAACAAAACAGCTATATATATCTGAGTATCCCTTCCTCATTCCATATCTTTATTCTCCTCTAGCAACAGGTACTGTTTTTTTTGTTAAAATATTAACCACCATCAGTCCTGTCTTATTTACCAATATTTATGCCTTTTACTTCTTGTTCTTGCGTAATTACTTTGGCCAGTACATCCAGTAAAAAGCTTAAGAGAAACTGTCTTTTTTCTAGATTCTAATAGGACTGCTTTGAAGTTTCATTATTCAGATTAATGTTTGTTATAGATCTTTCACATATTTCTTTTATTCGATTAATTATTTTTCTATTTTGCCAAGAGTGTTTTTTTCTTAACAAAAATAATGTGAATTATTAAATCATTGTGTTTATATCTATTTACACTGATTATGTGAATTGTTCTTTTAATATATTACTGGGTGAGTCATACAGATTCTTTTCATGTTAAACAGTGTGTGCAATGTTTTGATAAATTCATTTTGGACTTTCTTTATAGTATTTTTTCCTCTTAAAAGCTTTGTTCAGCCCTTCATCTCAGGGGAATTAGAGTAAGATGGATCCCAACATTTCATTTGAAAGCTGTTTGATGTTATAACTAAGTGATGTAAATATCAATGCTCCTCTTTTGAGGGGAGCATAAGAGGACTAAATGGTAATGGAAAATATAATACAGATTAAATTAAAACATAAAAATAAATAAAAATGAGAACTATCAACCAATTAGTATGTTGAAGATTAAAGCATCATAAAGCATTTAATTAATGTCAAATCTTCATTTCCCATCCGGAGGATTCCTCAAGGCTCATCCTCAAATGCCACCTACTCCATGAATGCTTTCCTGATTTTTCCAAATGGGTATTATCCCTTTTTATGTACCTTAATATTTGCAGGTTTCATTTTGTGATACTAATATTCCCATTAATACAATTATTTGTTCTTTAATTTATCTTGCTACTAAATAGCATTTATTTATTTATCTTGCAGCTAAATAATAATAATATTATTTGCTTGTTGATTTATCTTGCTGCCGAAGCATGCAATGCTCACTGAAACCAGAGACTGTCTCAGTTTCACATCTGTTCAATAGCTGTTAGTAAGGCCTTATGGACTGGATTGTGTGTCCCAGAATTTGTATGTGGAGGCACCTAACCCTAGTACTTCAGAACGTGACTCTATTTGGAGACAGAGATTTTTTTTAAGATTTTATTTATTTGTCTTTAGAGAGGAAGGGAAGGAGAGAGGGAGAGAAATATCAGTGTATGGTTGCCTCTTGTGGCCTACAACCCAGGCATGTGGCCTGACTGGGAATCAAACCGTGATCATCTAGTTCGCAGGCCCGCGCTCAATCCACTGAGCTACACCAGCCAGGCGAGACAGAGCTTTTAAAGAGGCAATTAGGATAAAACAGGCAATTCGGATAAAACAGGGTTTTTAGGGTAGGCCCTAATTCAATATTAAGGACTGGTGCCCTTATAAGAAGAGGAGACCATGACACACAGAGGGACACCAAGAATGTGTGTGCACAGAGGAAGGATCATGTGAAGAGGCAGCCCCAAGGCAGTCGCTCATGAGGCAAAGAGAGAGGCCTCAGAGGGCCAACCCTGCCTGCCACGTGTACTGAGAGCAGGTCATCAGTGTAGGAGCTTCTGAGAAGTACCTTTGTGTGCATTGGTGTGGATGGGAGGGGACACGCAAGAGGGATAAAAAGGGTCATATTTACTAAAAAATTCCCAATTTTGAGGAATTTACAGTGTAATTTGAAGAAGAAAGCAAAACCTTTAATTGTTTAAAACCTTCTTTAATTGTTTAATTGAGCAGTGGAAAAATGTCTGGATAGGTGTATTGCATCAAAAAGAGAGTGCTTTGAAGATGACAGAGGTTTAAACATGTAAGAATAAATACACAATTTTTATAAATAAATTCCATTTGGGAGGAGTTCCCCCTTGTATTTTCTTTTCTTTTCTTTTTTTGGTCTGATCCTGGAGGGCTGATTATGTCTTTCTGCCTACCCTTTTCCCATATTACTGAGTATAAAATGGCCTGTTCTTAATATGGCCTCGATAAATAAAACACCTACACAAGCAGGTCATCATATTGTTTGTGAAGGCTTGTTTTTCATTTCCTGATTTTCTGAATTTCAATGACACCAAAATCAACCATCTAAATCTTGAAACTGACAAATATTTAACCTGGAGTTTTATTAAAACATAGCAGCTCATTATAATAAAAAGAATCCTACTCTTCTAGGGATAAAAAACTTGTTTTTTTCTTCATTGCTACCTCGGCTTCCCAATAATTCCTATTTTTCCCATGGAGATCATAACTTAAATGAAATAACTATATGTCCATAACTAACACTGGTAAACACATTAGTTATTTATTTTATTGAAATAAAATGGCTCTGAAGAAGGGGAACACACAGTTACGTTGTGCGGCAGACTGAGAATTTTGATATGGGAAACAACTGTTATGTGGGATGGGTTTAGTTTGTTACTACCAAAAAAAGAAAAAGAAAAAAGGAAGGAAGGAAGGGAGGTTGGTTTTCAATGATTGGTTGGAATGAAAAACATGACTTTGCTGTTGAAGCATTTTGTGCCCAGGTGCACAGGTTGTTGGCACCTTTCTCTCTGCTGCATTAGCGGCACTCACTAGGCATCAGCCAAGGCACTCACTGTGACTGCAGCTGTATTCAGCAGAGCCTTCTTCCATTGGTCCTCTCTAACATCATGCAAGGTCAGATGTGGAAATTAAACACGCAGTTTTAATTCATTTGCTTGGCTGCAAAGCATTAGATATTATAGATGAAAGATAATTTAATGAATTATTACATTTTTGATGAGTACATAGTTTTTTCTTTCTAAGCCCCACTGGACATAACTTAGTACATTCTGCTTGTTTACTTTTGTAGAATGGATTTCTAAGAGTTTGTTTTTGTGTGTGTTAAAGTTTATTGTGTATGAGAGAAAAAACCTGAAATTTAAAGAAAAGCTATAAGTACAGAACAAAGAATTTGGTTGCTGAAATGATGTTTCCGGTTCTCCAAATACTTTTAGCCTCTATTTTCCTACACAAGGTCATTCTTCAACATAACTAAGATACAACTCTAACTATCAAGAAATTAACATTGATTCACACTACTGTCTAATCCTGTTGTAAGTTTCCCCAGAGGTTACAATAATATTCTTTACAGCAAAAAGATTTAGTTCAGAAGTTATCATGTTCCAAAGTTAGTTATGTTTTCTTACTTTTCAATTTTGAACAATTCCTAGGTTATTCCTTGTCATTTGTGAAGATTTCAGTTCCATCAGTGAGCCATTATTTCTTCACAAACTCAGCAATATAGGATGTTGTATTTAGAAATGTTCAATTTTTAAAAGTGTTTAAATGCCCTTTTTATGTATATGTCCAATTTATTAAATTATCCCAGTATTTCTAGTTTGTTGTATAAATATACATTTTTAATTGTCATTCTATTACAGTTATCCTAATTTTCCTGTCGTTGTTCTCCCCTGTCCCCACCCCCACAGTCATTCCCCACCCTGTTGTTCATGCCCATGTTGTCCATGCCCATGGGTCTATGAAACTAGATCCTTCCCCTTTTTTCCTTCCTTATCCCCATTCCCCCTTCATCCTCCTCTCTCATCCCTGTCAGTCTGCTTCTCATTTCCATGCCCATGGTTCTATTTTGCTCCTTTGTTTATTTTGTTCATTAGGTTCCAGTTATAGGTGAGATAATATGGTATTTGTCTTTCACCACCTGGCTCATTTCACTCATCATAATATTCTCCAGTTCCATCATGCTATCATGAAGGGTAGGAGTTCCCTCTTTCTTTCTGCTATTTAGTATTCCATACTGTAAATGTGCTACAGTTTTTTGATCCACTCATTTACTGATGGGCACCTATGTTGCTTCCAGCACTTGGCTATATTGTAAATAATGCTCCTATGAACATAGGGGTGCATCTGTTCTTTTGAATTGTAAATACCCTTCTTTAATAACAAATGAATATAAAGAGGCATCTTATTTTACTCTCATTTTATTGACTACTAAAGACGTTGAGCATATTCTCTTAAGATTTTTAGTGATTTGCATTTCTTCTTACATATTTTTCTATTAGAGGGCTTTTTATATTTCATTGGTATTTAGAAAATTAATTATATATTTGACAAAAATTATTTTTCTATATTTTCTTTGGACTTTGTAAATATTTCAGTAGTCAAACCTAGTAGTCTTTTCTCTTGGACTTAGTATGCTGCTAAAGGACTTTTTCATCCAAAAATTTAGAAATATTCTCTTAAATTAATTTTAACATTTTTATTATTTTATACTTAGATCTTAATCTATGTAGAAATAATTTAGATATTGTACAAGTATGTAAGTTCTTATTTATTTTAGATGAACAGCTAATTTTGCCAGGATTATTTGTTAAAAAGGATATTTTTTCCTCTAAATGAAGATGGTGGTCCGGTCATATATTATGTTTTCCGATTTCTAATACATCTATTTCTGGACTCTTCTTCTATTTCCTTGACCTATTTGCCAACACTGCATTTACATTTTATTATGATAACTCTATAATTGGTTTCAATTTTCTTGTATGGCCAGTCATCTTTTATGATTTGTTTTTTTTTCCTGAAAGTATTTTTGGTAATTTTTACTCATTTAGTTTTTCATATTAATTTAAAAAATACTAATTACAGTAAAAGAGACTATAATATTTGGTTTCTGATAAGAATTACATTAAATCTATAGATTATTCTTGGAAAGATTACATTTTAAATGTACTGTCTATGTCTTCATTTTTACTCTCTGTTTTGAATACCATTTTATTTGATATTAATATGCTCACCTAATTTTATTATATATTTGCACAGTAATTTATTTTCTATGTTTCTTTTAACTTTAGGTAAATATACTTCTTTAACATATTTAGCAGCTGGATTTTATTTTATAAGCCAGCCTATCATAAGAGAATTGCCATTGGTCATGTTAAATATTATTTTTGGTTTTAATTAAAACCATCCTAATAATTTCAAATTTTACATCCAGATGCCAGAAAAATTGAATTATCATTATCATAATTAGGTAAGATTTAATTTTATTTTCTTCCTGTTAATGCTGAAATTAGAAATTGTGGTACCTTCTAAAAGTTCAACAAGAGTGCCATGAGGACTCAGCAGATCTTCCTCTCTGACACTGTCCAGCAGCATTTGTCTGCCTCCCGGGACCTTAGTTTTAAAGCTTTCAGTTTGTATCATTCAACTTTGTAAATATCAAGGTATTTTTAAAATAGTTTTAGCTTCTGAGAAGTCCTTCCTCCTCCATTGTTAGCTCTTCTTTCTCAGAGTCTTTTGTACCCCAGTGCCCATTCCAAATTCAAACTAGAATTACTATTCAGAGCTCAAAAAGAGTAATAAAGATTGAATTATTCCTGCTAAAGGGTATTAAGTAGACTTGATAATGGCAGAATGACAAATACTACTGTGAGATTAATGCTCTGATTATTAGGTTTAATTGATGACAGATCTCATTCAGGAAAAGAAAATGTTCATTCTAGTCTGCTCAGTTCAGATTAAATATATATTGAAGAACAGAAATAATGTCATTTTTTTATGATTGCCTGTACAATTGCCCCTGGTTTTGATACAGAATACTCCTGCAAAGAAACAGAAGTGCTCATGAAATGAGGTTTATAAGCTGCTTTTAAAGAAAGATTTTTTAAAATGATGATTACTTGCAGTTAATTAATTGAATTTTTTACATGGAAAAGTAAGTTATTATCTCAAAAAATAATAAAAATTATGTACTACAGAATAAAGATGAGTGACTATAAAAGTTTTAAGATTCCAATTGCCATGTATCTTATGTGTGAAAATTATGGGAATATTTTCCCAGTGCCCATTCCGATATGGGAATATTTTCCCATAATTTTGGGAAATATTTCTTATACATGTTTCCTAAAGCAGCTCTTTCTTAAATACTCGATATAACGGGAAAAATTCTCTCTATTAATTAAAATGTATCATTACACTTTTGTTTTGTATTGTGGAAAAGATTAAGGATCCACAGAAATATCCCTGCAAAATTCCTACATCACCTGCCAGACGATCGACCCTTTGGAAGAAGTGGTCCCTGGCAGACAGGCCTAAAGTGCACAGACTGTCAGGGTTTCACTCTGGCTTGCATTGACCTACAGGCTCTCTTTATTTCTAAGATAAGTACTTAAGGCTATTGAACTTCCTTATACTTCTTTGGTTTCATCCCACAGCTTTGATATTTAATTAAGTTAAAATATTTTTACATATCCATGTGGTGATTTCTCTTTTAACTATTTAACAATGTTTAAAAGTTCATATGGTATTTGTCCTTCACTGTCTGGGTAATTTCACTTAGCATAATACTCTCCAGGTCCATCCATGCCATTACAAAGGGTAGGAGCTCCTTCTTTCTTTCTGCCATGTAGTATTCCATCCTATAAATGTGCCACAGTTTTTTGATCTATTAATTTACTGATGGGCACTTAGGTTGCTTCCAGTACTTGGCTATTGTAAATTGTGCTGCTATGAACATTGGGGTGCATAGGTTCCTATTGATTGGTGTTTCAGGGTTCTTAGGATATAATCCCCGTAGTGTAATTGCTGGATCAAAGGCAGTTCTATTTAGTTTTCTGAGGAAGTTCCGTACTGTTTTCCACAGTGGCTTCACTAGTCTGCATTTTCACCAATCATGAACTAGGGTCCCCTTTTCTCCACAGCCTCTCCAACACTTGTTTGTTGATTTGTTTATGATGGCCATTCTGACCTGTGTAAAGTGGTATCTCATTGTGGTTTTAATTTGCATCTCTCTGATGGCTAGTGATTTTGAGCATCTTTTCATATGTCTCTGGGCCCTCCGTATGTCCTCCTTGGAGAAGTGTCTGTTCAGGTCTTTTGCCCATTTTTTAAGTGGGTTGTTTGTCTGGAGTAGAGTTGTGTGAGTTCTTTGTATATTTTGGAGATCAAACCCTTGTCTGAGGTATCATCGGCAAATATGTTTTCCCATACAGTTCGTTCTTTTTTCTTTTTAATGCTGTTTTCTTTTTTAAAAAAGATTTTATTTATCTTTAGAAGGGAAGGGAAGGAGAGAGGGAGAGAAACATCAGTGTATGGTTGCCTCTCATGCGTCCCCTGCTGGGAACTGGCCTGCAACCCTGGCATGTGCCCTGACTGGGAATTGAACCGTGATCATGTGGTTCACAGGCCCGTGTTCAATCCATTGAGCTACACCAACCAGGGCCTTAATGATGTTTTCTTTAGCCATGCAGAAGCTATTTATTTTGATGAGATCCCATTTGTTTATTCTTTCCTTTATGTCCCTTGCTCTAGAGGACATATTGGTGAAAATATTGCTGCATGGAATATCTGAGATTTCCCTGCCTATGTTTTCCTCCAGGACTTTTATGGTGTCATGACTTATATTTAAGTTTCTTATCAACCATATAAATTGGTGATGGATCATCTTTAAGTGAAACCTAATCAACAAAACAAGCAAGGAAAATGTAACCAGAGACACTGAAATTAAAAGCAATCTCACAATATCCAGAGGGGAGTTGGGAGGGGATGATGGAGGGGGAAGAAGGGAAGAGATTTCAGGAACAGCTATAAAGGACACATGGACACAACCAAGAGGATGTGGGGGATGGTAGAAACAGGGGAAGGAGGTGGGGATGGCTGGGGTGGGGGGGGGAGTGAGGGGCAAAATGCAGACAACTGTACTTGAACAACAATAAAGTAAAAGTTCATTCTTTCAGTGCCTATAGTTATGGTTTTTCTACTTATCTATATATATATCATTTGTTTTCTAGTTTAAGCACTGTGTGTACATTTTTACTAAATGTAATGGTATTTTCTTCTCTACAGGGTCTGTCAGGACTTAAATCCTGCTGCCTTGGTCTCTGTGATGCTTTTGAACAGGTTTTTCTTTTTTTCTGTTTTTGCCTTTTTTAACTTGCTCTTCATAGGAAATGTCTGATACAGGCTATTCCATTACAACTCAGAAACAGGAAGGCTTAGTAGATGTATTTCTAAAAAATATCTTTCATTGTTAAATTTAATACAAATACATGAAAAGAAAACACCTAAACACATATGTTGCTTAATCAATTACTGTAATTTGACCACCCTTTAACCACCTCCCACGCCCCTGCATGTAGATTTTTGTAATTTCTATAGATGCCTTCTATAAGCTCCTGTCCAAACACAACCCACTTCTTCCCTCTAAGAGTAGCTGCTACACTAACTTTATGGTGAACTCTCTACTGTTTTTTTTAAATAGTTTTATCATCAAGTGTACATTCATATCAATCATAATTTGGTTTACCCTCTCATTTCTTTTCCTCCTGTAATTGATATTTATTGAAGAAACTGGAGGATTTGTCTCATAGTGTTTCTCATCTTCTGGACTGTTCATAGTGATTGCATGGTGCAGTTTGAAATATTTCTCTGTATTTTTTACAATTTGAGTTAGACTTAGAGCCTTATTTTTTTGACAAGACTATCAAACAGTCTGGTTTGTCTGTCTTTTTGGTAATGTTAGCCACCACTAATGCTCATTACTTAAGTCATTAATTTATTAAGACTTAATAAATTCTTCTTGATTTATTTGTTGGAATGATGTCTGAAGGGATATACCACTTCAGTTACTATTTTGTCTTCTAGAGATATAGTTTGTATACATATACCTAATAAATGCTTGTACTTTTCTTTCTCAGTTTTCAAAAAGTTATTCCCTAACATCTTTCAAAAGTAGCTGATTAGTTTTTTACAGGGAGAGTATCACAATGTACTCATGGATTTAAAAATATTAAATGTGTTCTGATGCACTGAGGTTATTACCCTTATTACTGTTCACATTATCTCATCTTGACCATTAGAAGCATTTTTAATCTGGCCTTTAAGTCCTTTTTAGCATCCTATTCATTTTTAATAGTTACTTTGCCATCTGACATATGGAAAGTTGCTAGAGACTCAGCACACACATTGTCTGCCTCAGTCCATGAATCAGGCACTGATGACCACAGAATATGTGTGAATCTAGCTGATACCAGAGGCATAGACTTAGGAACAATAATAATTATTATTTTAAGTTATTGAGATTGGGGTGTTTGTTATACAACAATAGCTACTGAGATGGAAGATAAACATGAAGAAAACAAGAACTAAAAAATAATCACCGGGAGAATGAACCTAGAAACATCAAATTTTATCTACTATGAAGTTTAAAAGATGGGAATAATAACAATATAAAGATGAAGATCATTTAAAATCTAGTACCACACATTTTCTAGGCTAAAATGTTAAGTTTTCAAATTGACAAGCTAATATTAGCTTTATCTAATGTACTAACAGGACTGTAGATACACAAGGAAAATTCTGTAATATTTTTGGGAGGAATAAGGTTAATTGCTCAAGAATAAATATAAGAGTAGCATCAGGTATCTCATCAACAGCACTCTTAAATTTGGTGCATGTGTGTGTGAGAGACAGAGAGAGACAGAAGTGGTAGGTCTCCAGTCATTGATAGAGAAAAGTTTCCAGTAATCTCCTAGCTGCAGAAGCTTGAGTGACTGTATTTTTGGCTTTTTCTTGGTTTCTTAGGAGTCAAGAAGAACCAGTACACTCATAGCAAGCTGGCAGTATTCTCCTGATATCCAGAGTTCTGTGAAGTCCTGGCTCTTCGCAGAATTTGACAATGATCTGAAACTTTCTTTGGGATTCTTTTACTTATGTCAGAGTAATCTTCATATTAGTTCTCTCTCCTGAGACCCTAACAAAGCCCCTGGCCTTATGGGTATTGAGAGACCTATATATCCAAGAAGCTGTGTCACTCAGAAAAGACAGGTACACTGAAGCTAATATTGGACGGGAAGAGGAGGGTAATAAGGAGTCATGTTCCAGAATCCTGTTAGAGGGGAAATTTCTACATGAGGGTTTTAAAAAATTATTTTGTTTTTAAATTTATTTGGTTTTGTTACTCAGTTCATGAAGTTAAATTATAAACCTAATTTCTAGAGACAGACACGGCCGGCAGTCTGTGTGACAACCTATTTACATCCTGGTATTCCTCTTTGTCACAATGAAGGACTCAACAAAATAAGATGCACAGGTGACAGGACTTGGTCAGTGATGCTCTGCTCTTTAGGCAAGGACTCAGAGATACTTCTGGCCCTGTCCATTTGCTCCAACCCAACAACAAGTGTTTTTGCCCTCCTTGAAACATTGTCTGGTGTTGGTTTCCATTTATTTCTGGCTTTATTTCTACTCTTATATGTGCTGCTTCTCATCTCCTTTCCTGGTTCCTGTAGTCTATCCAAATACTACATGGTTGAGCCCCTCAGAGACTGGGCCTATTTTTAGTTAGATTTACAGGCGATCTCAAACTTCATATGTCAAAACAAAATTTTTTAAAAATTGTTTCTTCAGAAAACTCTTTCTTTTGTGTGTTACCCATACCAGCAAAGAATATCACTATCCATTTAGTTAATTACTCAGGTCAGAAACCTAGTGTTATTCTTTTTCCTCCATACTGCCAATGTAATTCTACAACAAGTCCTTTTATTTCTATGTGCCTTTGCTCTGATTTCCGCTACTCCTTTAGAGCTATCATAATATTTTGCCAGTATTATGGCAGCATTATCAGAAGTGGTATTCCTGTATTCCATTTTTCATACATCCACAAAAGTTATCTTAACAAAAATTAGATCACTTTATACCCCATTCTTGAATTTCAATGGCTTCCCACACATTCATTTAATAAAACTTAAATTTCTTACCATGATCTACAAATTGTTACATGATCTGGTTTTCACTGTGTCTCCAAACTTTCCAGTTTTTCTTAGCTTACCCAGTTACATGTCACCCACACTTACTATCTTCAGGTCCCTTAAGTGCAATAAACTTGAAATTACTGCAAATTCTTTAAATACACTTCCTCTCTCTGCCTGGCATTCTTTTTCTTCTTTTCTTCTATCTGGCTTTTTCTTTTTCTCGTAAGAAATCCTGCTCATATCCCATCCACATTGAATAATTTAGTATCCTGTTTATTTGTTCTAATTATAAAACACATATTTGTGTTTTAGTTTTCTCACCTGAAGGAACAGTAGGAATTAAATATTATTTAACAACATTAAGACTAAGACTAATCCCCCAAAGACTAAATGTGAAGAGTAAATAAATAAAAACATGCAAATGGTTTAAAACAGCAGTCATTTAACTTTTCTGTAAAGAACCAGATAGTTAATATTTTAGGATTACCAAGTCACATATGACCTTTCTGTCATGTTGTTTGTTATTTCTTTCCTTTTCTAACAGTCTTACAAAAATGTAATTTCAGCCTTTGCTTACTGGCTCTGTGAAAGCAGGATGTGACTAGATTTGGCCATGGGTTAGAAAGTCAACCCTGAAATAGAGTCAAGTACATAGTAAATGCTCAATAATGTTAGTCATTGTTGTGAATTGCATAATACAATATTTTATTTATTTTCTGTTTATTTTTTTAAATATCTCCCATTAAAACTTAAACTCCATGAAGGAAGGAATAGTTCTGTGTTCACCATTGTAGCACACACATACAGGTACTCAAATATGTTTAACATATTAATATCAGCCCTGGCTGGTGTAGCTCAGTAGATTGAGCTTGGGCCTGCGAGCCATACGATCGTGGTTCAATTCCTAGTCAGGGCACATGCCTGGGTTGCAGGCCAGTTCCCAGCAGGGGACTCACAAGAGGCAACCATACATTAATATTTCTCTCCTTCTCTCCTTCCCTTCCCCTCTAAAAAATAGATAAATAAATAAAATCTTTAAAAAATAAATTTAAAAAAATGAGGCTGAGCCTAAAAATTAAAAAAATATATTAATATCAAAACAGTGAGAACAAGATAGTTTATTCAGTGAAAACAAGAAATATATGGTATTGATATTGAAATAATTAATTAATTCTTTTGTGGGAACAGAAAAAATTGAGCCCACACCTCATTAAAAAATAAAATCCACCTGAATCAATGAATTAAAGTTAAAAACAAAATTATAAAAGTACCAGAAGAAAATTAGATTATTAAGAAAAATTCTTATAAAAATATGTTCATAGAATATATAATAGTCAACATTCTTTAAGGAAAATACCCTAAAACTTGTGTATGATAAAAACAATGGCTACCTGGCTGGTGTAGCTCAGTGGATTGAGCGCAGGCTTAAGAACCAGAGTATCGTGGTTCGATTCCCAGCGAGGACACATGCCTGGGTTGCAGGCCAGTTTCCAGCAGGGGATGCATGAGAGGCAACCATACATTGATATTTCTCTCCCTGTCTCCTTCCCTTCCCTTCTAAAAGATAAATAAATAAAATTTTTAAAAAAACAATGGCTAATTCAAGGACCAAATGACAAATCAGGGTATTATCAAGTGTCTGATACTGCACAGGTCGGTGAGTGTGCAGGGAGACAGGGTCACTCGTGGACACATAGTAGAATTTTAAATTGCTAAGATGCCATTACTTAGCCATAATGGATAGCTGCCAAATTAAACATAGTCTCTGAAACAGAAATTCCACATCAGATTATACTCTAGTAATTTATATTTATAAAAGTAAGGTCAGATATGTACAGGAACATTCACTGTCATATTATTTATTAAAGCAAAAAAAGAAACAACTCAACTGCCCATCTGTAGGGATCCTTTGTAGGTAAGTAAATTGTGATAACTCCATATGATATATGGAACTGAGTTGAATGTTTTCCAACCAATATAAAGAATGTGGTGGAACTAGATGCATTACATAGAACGATGCAGAGATAAATTTTTAAAAAGCAGTGGGAGGCTGCTTTTTAAATGGTATATGGTGTATGGTATATACAGACTATTCCTAATTTTCAAAGGTTATACATGATGGTATGAGTTTTGAAGTAGTTATTGGCTCTGGGGAAGGAGAACTGGGGAAACACTGGTGTGAGAGGGATACTAAATTTAACATTTGAGGTTTTTAATTTTTTACCGTGGTCATAGATTATTTGTCAAATAAAAAATACAAAAAAACTTAGCAGTATTTTTCCTAAAGGCTATATATACATTGGAAGAACAGAGTAAGCATTTTTAAAATGCTGGCATAACAAGTTCTTATAAAAACTTTCTTGATCATTGAATAACTTGAAGTTCTCAGCATAATTCTTCCCATTTTGCCACTTGCTAATTTGCTATTTCCTAAGGGTTTCTAACAGATAATTTTTCTCCAGATGGTTCTTTTTTTCTTTCTCTATATTTGCCTTTAAATGTCTATCTCTGTAATTTGATTTTCATCCATATTAGAGTTATATTATCATTTAAAAGTTTAGTGAGACTAGAGGATATGGTAAGTGAAACTAAATCATGTAGAAACAACTTGGATTTGAGTTTCCCTTATTTTACCGTTTTACTTACTCAATTATCTCTTCATTGCTCTCAAATTGCCTGAAATTAGGCAAATACTGTACAGATTCTTAGCTCCATGTAATAAATCCAATTTAGGTTTTTCCTTTCACTCTAGTTAAGTTAAAACTAAAAAGAGCTTTAGAAAAATGTGAAATTTGAACCAAGAAACTCCTTCAGTTCTTCTCTACCTTATACAATTCATTGAAGACTAATTTGCCTCTACTGTTGCAAACCAAAATTTCCTTCTACACAGTAGATTTATGAAATTTTAACATAATCCTTTTATTTATTCAAGATGATAATTACTTATTAGGTAGATAGTCATGCAAGGAATTGTCAAAGGTTATTAAGGTGGCACAGAAGATAAATAGAATGTTTCCCTCCTTAATAATTTTTAAGACATTTGGGATTAAAAGTTAAAGTAAGCTATTAAAATTACTAGTGTAGTGTTCTGGTAGATATTATGCATCTCTATGGCTTTAACAATTTTACAGATAAAAAAATGAAGCTAGAGGTAAAAACAACTTGATCCTTATCATCCAACTGTTAAGTGGTTGAATTTGGACTCAAACCTAACTGATTTGTCTTCAGATGAATCCAAGGTTTCTGAAGCCCACGTGCTATCCACTTTCTCTGTGCTATTTCCAAAACAATAATTGCTAGGCCGTTTGAGCACTATGTAATGAACATGATTTTAAGCATTTTAATGTATTAATTCACTTAATCCTAACAATTATCCTATTAAGTTATTAACTTTTGTGGCCATTTTACAGATGACAAAAACAAGGTGGTCAAAGAGAATCTGGTGACTTGGGTGCACTTAGGTGTGAAGCTCTAAAATGGCTTTCTTAGGGAAGGGGTATATGAAAAATGGCGTGGTAGCATTTGGGTAGGATTTGGCAGATGTAATGAGAATGAGAACAAGGTGCACGGACAAAAGAGATACAACAGAACTACCCTGGAAGTAAAAAACCAAAGGAGTTCAGCACAATTGAATACTCAAAGATAGAGTGTATGAGATATCAGTGATAATTCTGTAGTTTGGGGCTTACATATGGGAGAAGAGTCATGTAGTTAATATATTTACGTATTTGAAAATAACTTTTTTGGAAATGCACTGGCACAAATTCTAGTTAATACCATGTATCACTATGGCTTTAACTATTATGAAAATACTTATTCTGTAGTATCTTTTTCCCTGGCCACCAACCTGTTTTTACTTTTGCCTTCTGGTTACTTTCATTTGAACTACTGTAAGTAACTGACCCATGGCATTTCCAAAACCAATACTGTTATTTTGTCCAAATTTGTTTTCCATCTTGATTAAAACAGTCATAATCACCCAGTTACTAAAACTAGAAAACTTAGAGTTTTTTAAATCTCACCCTGATCTTCTTTCTAAATACTTATTTACCAAATTCTACTACTTTTACCTACTATATCTGTTTTGAACCCATCTGTATAAGTCTTCTCTACTACATGGGTCAGACAACAGCCTTCTTCCAATTCTTCAGGTGTTACTCATTCTTCAAATACCAGTTCACTTTTCTATTTTCTGGGATGCTGAAACTGGTCCTCCCTGATACAGTCAGTCACTATTTGTCTGTGTTGTTATAGTTCATACATTTTGAATGTTTTTTTATGTGTCTCTCTGCCCCAATCGGCAGTGTGTTCTTCAGAAACAATGCATTATTCATTTTCCCTACAGAGTGACCACAATGTTTGACACATGACAATGCTCAAAGAATAAATGAAAGGTGGAATGGAAGAGAAACACATCAGTCAGCTGGAGAGTTTTAGAGCTCAGAAAAAAAGGCCCACATCTAATCCATGCGCCAATCTTCTTGGCTCCGCCTTAAAAATACATTCAGAATCTAACAACTTCTTCACACCTACACTGCTTAGTCACTACCACTGCTTGACCAGTGCATGCAGCAGGCTCTCCATTACTTGCACTGATTCATAACATTTACTCTGCAATCAATCCTCACTACAGTCGCTGGGGTGATCCTCGTAAGACTTAGATCATGTCACTTTTCAACACAAACTTTCTAACGGCTTTCATCTCACACAGGTTAAAAATACAATGGAGTGCAAGGATTGACATAATCTGGTGCACTGGGACCTCATGTCTAACCTGTCTGAACGCTGCTTTGGGCTCTTAAAGACTGTTTTGCTCTGCCTAGATGCACTATCCCAGCTATTTACATGGTTTGGTCCCTCTCACTATACAATTTTGGCTTAGATATTACATTTCCTCTCCTTTTCCCCATCATGGACTATATCTTTATCTACATCTATTATCTATCTATCTATCTATCTATCATCTATCACCTATATGTATATGTAACAAAATAAATTCTTTATAATGTTATATGCTTATTGAAATATTAAATAGTTATTTATATCACAGATTTTTGTCCATTGTCTGTACCCCCTAGATTGTACTGTGGGAAGGGGCATTTTATTGTTTGTTTAGTCCTAAGATATTGCTTGATATAAAGTACTCATAAAATATTTGTTCCAAGAGTAAGAATGAATTATCAAAATGTTCTGAGATAATTCAGAGAAAATATATGTATGTATGTGTGTGTGTATATATATATGCTTAGAGAAGATAAATTGGTATCCGATTGTTTATTTTGCAGATGACTATAGGGCCAAGATTATGAACATTCTATTTGTCAGTCTGAGGGAAGAAAATGGATGAGCCTTGATAGGAAGGAGGGAATTGCGTTGTTCAGAATTAGGAACAAGACAGGACTGACAGGGGAGTGGTTATGCTGGGCTTTGGGGAGAGGAGACTCGTAGTGTGCCGCCAGCGGAGGCAGCCTGAGGTTTGAATATGTGAGTGCACATCTGTGCTGCAGGTGGGAGTGACAGCAGTGGCAGCGTATTCGAAACCAGCTTCTGTTTAGTTAAGTCTTATCACTTACCCGGGTAGGAAATGTGATCCTGGGGACATGGAGAGAAACAAGTCTCTCCTCCCGTCCCAGGTAAGGATGTTTCTATACAACAGTAAAAGGTTGGTACCACACTACTTCTGGCGTAGTGACACTGAACACCATGAGTGAACTTCTGAAATAGCTTCTTATATGTGCCTTTGCTTATGTTCAGGGACAATGTAAGTGGTTTTGCAGAGTTTTCGTTGCATTAGGGCATGTGGTAAGTGGAAACTGAAATCCAGCTTTTCCTCTTTTGCCCAGATGGGACATCTTTTTATAATCTCACAAGGGCTGTGGTAGGCTACTGACCACTGGATGCGTGTTCAGATATTCATATGCACATGCATGTACATGTGTGTATTAGGTGTCACAAAAGAGTTTCTTTAAAACAATAAAGTGTGATCAACCACAGTTGAATAAAATACTGGAGAAGACAGATTTCTTCTCCCCTTGCTCACACACCTACCCTCAGCCCTCTAGATAAACTTCCACCAGCCAGTGATGGTGGTGCATGCCTTAGTCACAGTCTGCCCGTCACCACTGCCCGAGGGAACAATGGCACTACAGTGGAGATACACAGGCTTCTACAGCATGTTCCTGAACAGACTTCCTGGATTTTGTTCCCCTGAAAATAGTAGTAAACAGGACTGACACTTTAGATAGAGAACAGTGTCATGGAATTGAATCTCCAGGAGGACTTACAAGGCAACTCTGGAGACTGGCAGGATGAGGACTGTGTGCAATTTAGTGTGAATATTAAATACAAAGTGACCTCATTTTGTACTCCAGCTGGTAAAAAAAGACAGATCAGGAACTAGAAATAAATAAAGGCAATAAAAGAATGAGCGGAAAGGAATTATTTAATAAAGATGAAGCAGGAGTTAATGAATTACATACAAACAAATAGAAACTCTTGCTGAATTGGTTTGTAAAGTGCTGTTTTTTTTTTGTATTGGAGGAACAGTTAAATAGATGAATCACTGGCTGAATTAAAAAATGAAAAAAGATGATTCCTAAGTACACAAATTTGCCACTGTAAAGGAAAAATAATAGATCAAAAAGTAATCAATAATAGAGAATCATTTTTTTGGAAATCTAGCTGAAAGGGGTAGTTTAAAGTAAAATATTAATTACAAAAAGTAACTGTAAGAAGAGATAGGAAAACTCAGTTAAACCAGTAACAAATTAAAAAGTTGTTTAAAAGACGTTGGAAGGTTTCCCAAATGGACAGCCACATCTCCTAAGATATTACACACAATCAGTGTAACAGGCATTCCTAACTCTGACAGAGAGAGCATCCAAAACCCATCCTGCTAACAATGGCCCACATTTCTCAAGCACATGCTTTTTGTTTTCAGACTGTCCTTAGTGCCCTACATTCATTAATTCATTTAATTTTTGTAAATGATGAGTTTAGTAGCATTATTATTTCCCATTTACAGATAGAGGAAAATGAAAAGCAGAGGCTGTGAAATGGCCTGGCTAGAATTAAAGTCAAATGCTAATGTCTGGCCCAAAGCTTAATATAATACTTTCACGTGTGGTTCAGTCCATAAAATTTAATAATAAGGCAACTACAACAAGAGTTATTTTGTAAGGGGCCAAAGCAGAAAAGTCATTTAGTGTTTTTGATTGATGTCAAAAGTATATTGAATAGAATTCAACATTTATTTTTAATAAAACTTACTTAGAAAACCATTTATATGTTACCCCAAATAGATGTAGACATATAACTATTTATATTTAATATACACATTGTATCTTCATCCCCAGAACATGAGGAAGGTACTGTAACTATATTCCTTTTACGAATGAGAAAGCATCTGTGTAAAATGTCTTGCATGGGCTACCAGCTAGAGCGGACAGTCAGATCTAGGCAGACCAGCTCCAGGGCTGGGGTGGAGTCAATGCACCATATTGCCTCTCTGACACGAACACCGTTGCGATGATGTCTCCTGGTACTGGTGAGGATGTTTTTTAAAGGAGACAAATACAAGTGGGACAGATGTCATAGCATCATAAAGTCACAGGTGTACAGATTTCAGTTTTAATATGTACTGCCTTCATGATGACTAAAAATTATTATTAATTTTACTCAAGTATACTCTAGAATAGCAAACATCAAAGAGTTTGATCCTGATTATAGGAAGGTTTTTTAAAACTTTAGCTCACATGAGAAAAATTGCTATTGACCAAAGGTGATTTTTGTCAAAACAAAACAGGCATTCAGTTAAAAAACAAATCAAAAACCATGAACAGACACACACAGTAATTTGTCAGCATTTGAACCAAAGTTATTGAACATTTTTTCATGACAATAGGTCACTTCAAAAAAAGAAAATATATCACACACCAAATATCTCACTCACTCCAAGAGCAAAACACAAGTAAACATTTGTGTTAATGAGATTACTGCTATTTCAATAAAGTTATGTGACATGTTATTTGTTTTTAATTAAATGTTACAGTTGTCAATTCATCACAGAGTAAGGCATTTAGACATTGCTGTATAATGAAACTGAGTACTCCAGGAGACCAGCCTGTGGATCACCTGGTGTAACTTTTGTGGATTATCGATAGTCCTAAAATCACATTTCAAGACTTACTGATGTAGAAGTAACCATTTTCACTGGACACTCCCATAGACAGGTATGAGAGACACTAGCCCCAGAGCATGTACTATGGGATGTTACAAGGTAGACATATAAGGTTTTTACTCTCTGACATCAATATTTTGGTGGGTTGATTAACTTAGTCTGTGTGTTTTGGTGAAACATATAGACACTATATATCAATAAAATTATGGTGTTCAATCATATGAATATTATAAGAAGTGAAATCTTAGGGAACAGAAAATCATCAGCATTGGCAAACAGTTTCCCCTTTCTTGGTTATTTGGTATCCTAAGACTGAACTGCCAAAAGGGAGAGCAGAAGAGATATAAAAGAAACGAATTTTTTTCTCAAAAGGCTCTTTATCCAAGAAGATTAAAAAAACTATAGATTTGTTACATAAATATATGAAATATGAACAATTTAAATCCCTGGAGGTCAAAACAGTTGATACTGAGCCCTATTAGTGTAATTATGGCCAACATCTTATCACGAACTAGAACATCAATGTTCATTGCCCCTTACATTACATCTCTTACCATTTGATTAAAACCAGGCTGACTTCCCTGGCTGGTGTAGCTCAGTGGACTGAGCATGGGTGGTGAAGCAAAGGGTCACCAGTTCAATTCCCAGTGAGGGCACATGCCTGGGTTGCTGGCCAGGTCCCCAGTAGGGGGCGCACAAGAGCCAATTACACATTGATGTTTCCCTCTCTCCTTCCCTTCCTCTCTCCCTAAATAAATAAAACCTTAGAGGAAAAACCCAGGCTGACTGGGGTTAGTTTCAATATCTGTTAGTTTCAATATCGGTGGTCTATACAGTGATGTAATGAACACACATAATATAGTAGCTTCACCCAGAGTGTATATGTGTTTGGGAGAACAGATAGTGGGTGGAGAAACAGGGCTAAAACAATAACCTAATACTTATAACATAAAAATTCCCCTTTAGACTTAGTAAAGTTTTCTGGTTTAATTCTTGCTATCTATGGTTTGTTTCCCAACAAGTTGAAAAACAGAATCCATCATAAAAAGTTTTAGGCAATTATGCTTTAGAGAAAAGAAATACAGGGCAAGTTTCTTTAATGTGGTTTATCTTTTTAAGATTTTATTTATTTATTTTTAAATAAACAGAAGGGAAGGGAGGGAGAAAGAGAGGGAAAGAAACATCAATGTGGGGTTGCCTCTCACTCACCCTTCACTGGGGACCTGGCCTAAAACCCAGGTGTGTGCCCTGACTGGGAATTGAACCAACAACCCTTTGGTTCACAGGCCAGCGCTCAATCCACTGAGCCACACCAGACAGAGCTGTTTTTGAGGTGCCTATATGCCACAATAATTTCTATATCTCAAGGACATTTCTATTTTCATAGAATGGACAGCTAGACAGACACATTTTTTTTCAGTTTGCATGTATTTTGGGATTACTCACATGGTATTTCTAAAAGGTATATTATAAATGTTTTAATTAGATAACTCTCCTTAAAAAATAACATTTATTTTGCCATTTTTGTAGCTGGCCCTAGACTTGAAGAAGCCCACCTAAACAGTCATAAACATAAATACATGTTTATCAAGAAATTTCTATTTTAAGAAATAAAATACTCCAACACAACAAAAGAATAGGGATGAAAACAAAATGAATTAGATTAAGGTCACAAACTATTACCAGACTGGTACAAGTGCTTTTGACCATTGCAACTTTCTAATCATAAATGTCACCTTACTGCATAATTCTCCTGTAAATAAAAATGAAGGGCTACTGATATTTCTATACAGCCCTTCATTGCTGTATTTTGTTTGAAATTTTAAAAGTCTGAAAAAGATAATTATTTCAGTTTTTCTATCTTTTCTTGTCTTTGAAAAAAATAATACTTGGATTTCTTTGGAGTTTATTTATAAACAACAAAGAAGTTTGAATAGGTTAATAACAGTTAAGACTGTTGATATTAGTTATCTGGATTCACTTTTGGTTCAGTGACTTCTTCCTTCCCAATGGCCTAAGACTCAGGCTGTGCTGTGCTCTTGTGTAAAATTATAATTTATGACATGGTGTTCATCTTTAAGTTTAACTCAAATGATTGAGAATACAAATATTAACTTTTTAAATACCAAGTTTTTACTGCAAATGTATCTGACACTTCTTAGATCTTTGGAAATTAGTGGAATACTCTAATGTATAATTAATGACACAAAGAACATGTTTACTATTATCTTCTTTCACATTAAAATTAATTTTCTCCATATGTGAACTATCTTTTTATATTAATTGACTTGAGGATATTAACACATTAAAAATAACAAAATATTGGTAGTTTTTGGAAATATTTAATATCATAAAATATAGGACCAAAGAAAACAATCATTTGAATATGCATATGGAGGGATAGTTGGTTTTTGTTATGCACATTACTCAGTATGCTATACTGAGTGTGGAAAAGGAAGTTTGTCATTGTGCCTAAAATATTTAAAAAATTTCTAAATACTTATGAATATGTCTATAGGTTTTACTATGGTATCTATGAAGAAAAATTAAGTATAAAGCTTAGCGTCTATTTCAATGACGAGAAACTTTGACTTTTTTTTAAGAGAAATAAATGTTCCTAAATGGTTAATGGCCTTAAAGGTAAAATACCTCAAATGCTTTAAGTGCATAAGAAGACTAACTTGGAAAACACGTAGTGTAAATTATTCCCATGAGCATGTGGAAATTAATTAAGCTGGCTCACCAAAAGAAAAAGTTAAAATGACATTATCTACTGATAAATTTAATGACAATATGCTTATTTAAAAAAGTAATAACAATAAAAAATTACATGACATTGCAAGGAAGATTTTGGGTTGACCCAGCTGCAGATTTACTATAGAAGCACTTCCTCTTGATAATATATACATCTAGTTTGATTGCCAAGATGAAAGTCATTTAATATCTCGGGATTGGCAAGAGACTAGCATAAAAATGGTTGCTGGGTTTTACTTAGGAAAGTGTAATTGCATTTAATTTAAATCTAAAATGGCAGAAACTATTATGCAGCATTTTCAAAAGTATGATTTTGACATTACCATATACAAGGGCAGTCCAGAAGTTATCCAGCTATGTAATTTGAAAAATAGAGACATTTATTGAAGAAGATAGGGTGAATCTCATTGACCATCTGAAATCTCTTTCCTTTCAAAGGTGATTTTAGTTTTGGGGAAATGCCAGAAGTCACAGGGCACCAAATCTGGACTGCAGGGGGCTCAGTCACCTAAGTGACCTGATGTTTCCCCCCAAAACTGCCCAAGATGTGATGCATGAGCAGGCACGTTGTTGTGTTGAAGTGCCGGTCATTAGTTGCCCATAGCTGCAGACTTCTGAATCATCCCAATAGTTTCCAAGGAGGAATGTTCAAGCTGGATGCAAAATTTGATGCAGAGTCATTGCTCTACTCGCTCAGTCATTTTGAATGTGACGGCCACACAGTCCACATGCTCACTCAATAGCATCCACCACCCCACTGACTAGCATAGTGAAGTCATCATTGTTCAGGCATGTGCATTCCAGTCCACTCTCCTTGGCTACCAGGTTACAAACATGTTGTGCAAACTTTTCTGGTTGTATTGACAATGGCTGGAGTTTTTTCAGACAGACCTCGTATGTAACACTTTTCACTTCTGACTGAATACTTCACTCTATATTATTATTAATTAAATGATAATATGAATGGAAAGTTTATAGCTTAATCGAAAAAAGAAGTGATGGGAAAACCAGGATAAAAAAGTGAATATATTTATAATTTGATATAAATTTAGACTTATTAACAAAGCTTTAAAAATACATGTTAAATATTCATATAGTCTGCACTCAGCTTCCTCAAATGTTAACATCTTGTATATCCATGGAAAATTAATTGAAACCAAGAAATTAATATTGATAGACATGACTAACATTAGGTTTTATTCAAATTTCACAAACTAGCTGAGTAATTTCTTTTCTGACCCAGGGGCCAGCCAGTTTCTGTATTGTTATTAATTGTATTTCAGTGTTCCTCAATCTGATTCAGCCTTAATTGTTCTTTATCTTTTATGATATTGATAGCTTTTGAGCAGCACTGATTAATTATTTTGTAGAATGTCTCTCCATTTGAGTTTGTCTGATATTTTCTCATGGTTAGATTTAGATGAGATACATGTCCTCTCCAGGTATCATATCAGGAGGTACATGTTGTCAGTATGTGATTACTGGTGATGTTATTTGATTGAGAATTCTGTTTTTCCTATCTTAATTTGTAAATTTAATGCAACCTCATTATTGAAATACCTCAGTTTATTTGGAGCCAGTTGAATGGCTATTAAAGGAAATCTTTAAGTACCTCTAAATATTAATATCTAGGTCCAATTATTCCCTTTATCCAGCGAAAGAAAAAATACTCTTTCTTTTTCTTTTTCCAAATCCAAGATAATCTATATCATTTAATGTCAGTATTATAATGTCAGAGGCTGGTATGGTTGGTGATTTGAGTTAGAAATGAACATATAATTAAGAGTGAATGAATTGTGGTTCAAATCATTAAAATGGAAACAGGAATGATTTCCTGTTTAGGAATAGCACTAGAATTGATTCCTATCACCGATATTGATTCATAAAATCCTATGTATATTCAAGTGAATTGTTGCGCACATACACGGTGACATAAAAAATTTACGAACCAAAACCTTTATAGACTCATTAATGGATGCATAGTATGCCTCAAACCACATTGCACGTGAAAGGACATGATAATTAAAAATGAACACTCAGCTTTGAGTTGTGTGTTATATTGTATGCACTAGGGCCGAAGGAGGGAACCAAAAAGTTCACCAAAAGCCGCCCTCAAGGAGCTTTCAATGATTAATGTTCTCTACATGTCTTTCTTCCTCACTTCTTTTCTCTTCATTTTCCATTTTTTACAAAACTTAACCCATGATGCCAGTGCTCGGAATTAAAACCCCAGTGTGAGAATCAGATTATACAAAATTATTTCACGAAATTCTGATCAACTTTCATGCCCAAGTGGTACAATAAAAAAAAATCTGTATAGGCCCTCTATTTTTTACTTAATTTTTCAATGTACATTTAAGTAACTTAATGCCACATTTTTAATGAATTTGAAGCATGTCCTCCTGCCATAACCAATAGGAAATAACTATCCTTTTCTATGACATATTTTTACGATTGGCAGCCAGAAATAGTTCACAAAGCAATGGTAGTTTTTCAAATGTATCCAGAAGGAACAGTTTAATATTAATTATGTTAAAACCAACATCAGTTTTTGGCACATGTTCTCAAATATCCAAACCAATGACACTAAATAAACCAATTTGGAAAGCCAATTCATTCAATTATCTGAAAATAATTTTTCAGTTACTCTTTCTGATGGGGCCTCCTTCATGTAGTTCTAGCCTAAACTGTACCTTTTTTAGCTGCAAAGCAATGACTTGGTAATCAAGGAAGCTAATAAAAGCAACCTGGTCATAATATTTTTCAGGATAAAATAATCTCTCCCATGTGCTAACCACTGAATCACTGGTTATTTTGGGTGGAGGTGGGAAAAGGGGTGGTGACTAAATTTAGTGCTGCTTTAAATATTTAGATACAAAGATGATTTTTGAAGAGAATTTCACCTTGCAGGCAATTAACTCACATGTGTCTGCCTGTTTGGTATATTATTGTTGGTACTGCAATTTATCCTCTTAAATAAGTTCTATTTCAGTCAGTTTATAAAAAATTCCTTATCAGAGTTGGACAACTAGCCTCCATAGAAATGTCTCTGGAAAAAAATTAAATCAAGTGCCTTAATTTTCAAAATTTAGAGATCCAAAGCATATAAATTTTCCTTTAGTTAGAAAAATGGAATATATGTATTTCCATCTTTCACTATCAGTAGTAGGCCTGAACCATTAAGGTACTCCCATGTATAATGCACACCCACATTTTTGCACCAAATTTTCAGAAAAAAAATCTTTTATTTTAACTTTTAATTCAATTATTTATTTATCTTTAAACTTGTTTTTTTGTATTATAAAGGAATTTTAGCATTTATTTTTAACATATTATGGCACAAGTCATTTATGTAACATATTATGACAAAACACAAGAACAGATAGAAGGCACCAGAAATTTTAAAAAGAATTAAGAACATTTTCATAGATATAGAATTAGTATTATCCATATATAATGCACATCCTTATTTTTCACTTAAATATTTGGGCAAAAATGTGCACATTATACATAGCAAATATGGTACTTAATGTCTAAAACCCAAATGGAATAATTGATAACTGGGGAGGGCAGAAACAGTTCCCTCTACATTCTAAGTTCTGTCTAGAAAGTTTTTAAAGATAAATTTGCTATCTTAGCCTCCTAGTTCATTTCTTGGTCATCTATGTCTCTTCATGTTACATAAAAATGATATTAAAGACTATTTAGCATTCACATTTTAAATTCTTCCTATACATTTCTTCAAAAAAGTTTGTATTCATTTTTTGGTTTAGGCTGTGATATTAGTTTAGATTTAAACATTTTTGTCTCCTCTAATTTTTTCCTGAATTTATAGTGCATATATGTAGGTTCGTATATCAGTATATTTAATGACATAAGACAATTTGGGCAATTACATGGGACATACAGTATTAATACATTAATAAAAAGAAGGATTTGAATGCTTACTGCTTTATTTTGTATAAGCTCTGTAGAGCAGGGGTTAAACAAAATCTATTTTTAATAGAATTTAAGTACAAATTATGTTTGATCATAATGAATTACTTCAATTTAAAAAGTATTCCATTATTTAATAATTTTTGCTTAAATTCTTTTTTATTGTTCCTATGTGACTGAACTGGAATTTTATGACATGGTTTGAAAACCATCATGCTAAGTTATCAAATTCCTTCAAATTTCTTTGTCTGCCATCCAACCCACAATCCTGTGTTATATCGCCCTTCCTGATTCAGAAGAGAAGTCCATCTCAATACAGTCAGACATGAAAAAAGTATATTACAAAAAACTTACAATGTCAGGTGTGACACAATTTTTAGAAGAGAAGGCATTATAAACATTTTTTAATTTCAAAACCTAAAAATTCTCTAGACTATTGGGTTTTAAAGTGATTTAAATATTAATTTGTAAACCCTAAGATAGAAATTATGATGTGCCTTGGTGGGTTCCTTCTTGGGTCCAACTTCTTTGGGACTCTCTGAGCTTCCTGGATTTCCTGGAAGTCTATTTCCTTTGCCAGATCGGGGAAGTTCTCCTTTATTATTTGTTCCAATACGTTTTCCACTCGTGGCTGTTTCTTTCCCCCTTCTGGTACCCCTATAATCCGGATGTTGGAACGTTTAAAGATGTCCTGGAGGTTCCTAAACCTCTCCTCATTTTTTTGAATTCTCATTTCTTCATTCCTTTCTGGTTGGATGTTTCGTTCTTCCTTCTGGTCCATTCGATTGATTTGAGTCCCAGTTTCCTTTCCATCACTATTGGTTTCCTGTGCATCTCCCTTCATTTCAATTAGTTTAGCCTTCATATGTTCCTCTAATTTGTGACTATAATCAACCAGTTCTGTGAGCATCCTGATCACCAGTATTTTGAACTGTGCATCTGAGAGGTTCCCTGTTTCTTTTTCACTTAGAGTTATCAGTTCTGGGGCTTTGAGTTCTTCTTGAGCCATATTTTGGACTGTTTGTGCCTGTTACATATGAGGAGTGGAGCCCTAGGTGTTCACCATGGCGGGGCAACTCAGTGGCTGGGTTGTGACGCTGTATGTGGGGGCGGGGTCAAAGGAAAGCAATGTCATCCCCTCTGTCACCTCCCACCTCTGGGGCTGCGCAGTCCGCAGTCCACAGTCCGTCCCACTGCCTGCGAATGTGCGACTTCGGTCAGCCGGCGCCTTACGCACTCACTGGGTTCGCCTGCTGGGGACTGCACAGTCCGTCTCACTGCTCACTCCTCTGCTGGTTTATCTGCTCGTGAACGTGTGACCATGGTCAGCCTGCCCTGCACCCTCACTAGGTCCGCACTGCTACCCCAGCTGCCTTCGTGCCTGGGTTGGGGGATCTTTCCTGCCGGACCCTGCTCTGCTGCTGAAGTTGGACCCAAGAAGGAACACACCAAGGCACATCATAATTACATTAGCCAAGATTAAAATGAAGGAGAGAATCCTAGAAGCAGCAAGAGATAAGGGGACAGTCACCTACAAAGGAGTACCCACCAGACTGTCAGCAGATTTCTCAAAAGAGACCTTACAGGTAAGAAGGGGCTGGAAAGAAGTATTCCAAGTTATGAAATCCAAAGACCTACAGCCAAGATTGCTTTATCCAGTAAAGCTTTCATTTAGAATGGAAGGACAGATAACGTGCTTCTCAGATAAGGTAAAATTCAAGGAGTTCATCATCACCAAGCCCTTACTATACGAAATGATAAATGGGCTTATATAAGAAAAAGAAGATGAAAAATATGAACAGTGAAAGGACAGCAAACTCACAGTTATTAACAACCACACCTAAAACAAAAGCAAACCAAGAGGACAGCTAGATCAGGAGTGGAACCATAGAAATGAAAAACACATGGAGGGTTAGCAACAGGGGAGTGGGAGGAGGAGAAGGGGGGAGAAGGCACAGAAAATAGCATAGAGGGTAGGTAAAAAATAGATAGGGGGGAGGAAAAGAATGGTAGGGGAAATATAGAATCTAAAGAACTTGAGACATGTGGTCATAAACTAAAGGGGGGGAATGGTGGGGGAGGGGGTGTGCAGGGTGGGGGGAATAGAACAACTGTAATGGTATAATTGATAAAATATTAAAAAAGAAATTAAAGTATGTGTGAGACAAATGACATAAAACATTTTTATAACCAGGGATGATTTATAATGATGTTTTAATATTTCTTCAAACAATATCTAATCATTTCCCTTAAAATAGTAATATTTCATTGAATATTTAAAGTTATTTTTCCTAAGATTAATAAATGGTTAAAATGGCAACGGTACTAAAGTTTTATAAGCCAGTTCATTGAATCCATATTGCTATGTTTTAAAAAATGTCTTTGGTCAAAATATAAATTAATTTTTAGGTTTAAATTTTGTAATTCATTCTTATTTTTTGAAAACACACTAGATACCATCAAATGTATAGTCTACAAATTGCTTTTAATGGTTTCAGAGTATTTTATTTTTCTCATTTAAGAGAAGAAGGAACTTTTATACATATAGTCAAGAGTTGGTTGAGTCATGTCAGAATTTTTAGTCAGGTTGTCTCACTTTGGGCGTACTGGCCCTAAAATGCTATCTTGAAGCACTAGAATGACTTGGAAAATGAGTGCATGTTTTCTAGGGAATATGGATTTTAAAAACGTCAGAAAGTAGGCCCTGCACCTATCAGGTCTTTCCTGGGACACTTCCCTTGAAATGAGAAAGCCGTCCACATGTTAATTAAAACACTACCCTTTATGTAATTAATGTCTAAGAATGTTACAGCCCAAGCAACTATCTGTTATTTTTCAGAACATTTGACCACTTTTTATACCAAAATATTATAGAGAGATTTAGTGATCATAGATGCTTAAATTAACTATTAACATCATAGGTAGAAAATATTGGTACTAGAGCAAGAGTTATTATATCAGCAATATTAAGAACTTTTAAAAAATGTAATAATATGAATTAACTTAATAAATGACCTCAAGGTATGGTTTCCATTTCTTAATTTCTCAGCTTTTTTGAGCAGTAATTGACATAGAACATTGGGGAAGTTTAATATGTGCAATATGATGATTTTTCACATGTATCTATTGAAAATGATTGCTACATTGGGGTTAGTTAACACCTTCATCACCTCACATAATTACTTTCTCTGTGGTAATAACATTTAATGTTTACTCTTTCAGCAAATTTCACGTATATAATATTGTCAACTACAGTCACCATGCTGTAGATTGGATCTCCAGAACTCATTCATCTCATAGCTGAAAGTTAATGTTCTGATCTACATTTCCCCCATTTCTCCTAACTCTCAGCTCCTGGAACCCCACCTTCTCTGTTTCTTTGGCTTTATCTTATTTAGATTCTACGTATAAATGAGATCCTACACTGTCCATGTTTCTCTGTCTGACTTGTCTCACTCAGTGTATTACCCTCAAGAAGGCCCATCCATAGTGTCACAAATGACAGAATTTCCCTTTTAGTGGCTGGATAATATTCTTCTGTGTGTGTGTGTGTGTATCTCACATCTTCTATACTCATGCACACATTGACGGGCACCTAGATTATTTTCATATATTGGCTATTGTGAAAAATTGAATACTGCTGTAATGAATATGAGAGGGAAGATACATCTTCAAGATCCTGATTGCATTTGCTGTGGGTATGTACCCAGACGTGGAATAGTGGATCACACAGTAGTTCTATTATTTTTTGGAGAAAGCTTCATACTGTTTCACATAGTGGCTGTACCAATTTACAGTATAACCAACTGTGCACAAGGATTCCCTTTTCTCTACATCCTTGCCAACACCTTTGTCTTTTTTATAATAGCCCTTCTAACAAGTGTAAGCCTTTATCTTATTGCGATTTTGATTTGCATTTCCCTGGTATCTAGTGATGTTGAGCATCTTTTCATGTAACTATTTGCCATTTGTATGTCTTCTTTGGAAAATGTCTATTCAGGTCTGCTGATAATTTTTTATTGTATTGCTTTTGTTTTTGTTTGCTATAGTATTGTATATTTTGAATACTGACTCCTTATCAGATATGTGGCTTGCAAATATTTTCTCCCTTTCCATAGCTGGGATTTTCATTTTGCTGGTTGTTTCTTTGTGTATGCATAAGCTTTTCACTTTGATATGGTCCCACTTACATATTCTAGCTTTTGTTACTTGTGCCTTTGGCATGTATCCAAAAAATCATAGTCAAGACCAAGGTTAAAGAGTTTTTTCCTTATGTTTTCCTTTAAACATCTCATGGTTTCATATCTTATGTTTAAGTCTTTAATCTATTTTAAGTTAAATTTCATAAGCAGTGTAAGGTAAGGTCCATTTTTATACTTCTATATGTGATTTTCCGGTTTTCCCAACATTTATTGAAGACACTATTCTTTTTCCATTGAGTATTCTTGGCTCCCCTGTCCAATATTAGTTGACTTCACATGCAAGGATTTATTTCTAGGCTCTTTATTCTGTTTCAATGGTTTATATGTCTATTTTTATGCCAGTACCATACTATTTTCATTACTATTGTTGAAATCAAGAAGTAGATGCCTCCAGTTTTGTTCCATCTCAGGATTGCTTGGACTTCAGGGTCTTTTGTAGTTCCATATGAATTTTTAGATTTTTATCTATTTCTGTGAAAAAGTGACATTGGTATAAATAGTTTTGGTTGATGTGGACATTTAACACATTTAATTATCTGATCCATCAACACGGGATATCTTTTTATTTTCTTTCATCAAGACTTAAAATTTTCAAAGTAGAAATCATTCACACCCTTGGTTAAATTTATCTCAAAGGACTTTACTATTCTTGATGACATTGTAAATGGGATTGTTTTTATTTCTTTATCAGAAAACAATCCATTTATTTATAATTGATAAGTATATGATAGGCAGTGCTTTCTTTTTCTTATTTTAGGTCCATTTATTTATTTATTTTACTTTAAAAATTATATTATCTTGTCAATGTTACTACAGTTGTTCCCAATTTTTCCTTTTTTGTCTCCCTCCACCCAGCACTCCCATTCCTCAGGCCATCCCCAAACATTGTCCCTGTCCATGTGTCCTGCATACCTGTTCTTTGGCTACTCTATACCCAATGCTGTGGTTTACATCTCCATGATTATTCTGTAAGTACCAATTTGGACTTCTTAATCTTCTCACTTTTTTCATCTATCCTCAGACCCACTTCCCATCTGGCAACCATCAAAACATTCTCTGTATCTATGCTTCTGTTTCTATTCCACATGTTTATTTTGTTTTTTAAATTCATTTTTTTTCATATTCCATTTATTTATTTTTAGAGAGAGGGGAAGGGAAGGAGAAAGAGAGGCAGAGAAACATCAGTGTGCGGCTGCCTCCCACTCATCCCCTACTGGAGACCCAGATTGCAGCCTAGGCGTGTGCCCTTACTGGGAATTGAACTAGTGACCCTTTGGTTCACAGGCAGGCACTCAATCTGCTGAGTCACACCAGCTAGGGCTCAATTGTTGATAGATATATATTTATTGCCATATTATTGTTCATTTTTTCCTTCTTCTTAAGAATGATCTCTAGCATTTCATATACTACTGGTTTGGTGATGATTAACTCCTTTAGCTTTTTCTTATCTGGGAAGCTCTTTCTTTGTCTGTCATTTGACTCTAAATGATAGCTTTGCTGGGTAGAGTAATTTTGGTTGTAGGTACTTGCTTTTCATTACTTTGAATATTTGTTGCCAGGCCATTTTAGCCCACAAAGTATCTTTCAAGAAATCATCTGAAAGTGTAATGGGGGCTCCCTTGCTTTTTTCTTGCTTGTTTTAAGATTCTCTCTTTGAATTTAATGTTTGGCATTTTAGTTACAATGTGTCTTGATGTGGACCTCTTTGGGTCCATTTTGTTTGGGATTCTCTGTACTTCCTGTACTTGTATGTCTATTTCTTTTACCAAATTAGGGAAATTTTCTTCCATTAGTTTTCAAATAGGTTTCCAATTTCTTGCTCTTTCTTTTCTTTTTCCAAACTCCTATGATGTAAATGTTGGTAACTTGAAGTTGTCCCAGAGGCTCCTTACACTATCCTCATTTTTTCTGATTACTGTTTCTTCTTGTTCTGATTGGTTGTTGTTGTTTTTTGCTTCCTTATGTTCTATATTATTGATTTGATTCTCAGCTTCATCCATTCTACTGCTGATTCCCTATAAATTGTTCTTTATTTCAATTAGTGTATCCTTTGTTTCTGACTGGATTTTTTTCTGACTGGAAGTCCTCACTAAGCATCTTGAGCATCCTTATAACCAGTGTTTTGAACTCTGTATCTGATAGATTGTTTTTCTCCATTTTGTTTAGTTCATTTTTTTCTGGAGCTTTGTTCTGTTCTTTCATTTGGAGTGTTTTCTTTTCCTCTTCCCTGCATTTGTTTTTATATATTGTAGAACTAATACATCTCCCAGACTTGAAATAGTAACTTCCTATAGTGGGTGTCCTGTAGTGTCCAGTGGCACAGGATCCTTTATTACTCAATCTGGATACTCTAAGTGTACCCACTATTTAGGCTGTGTACACCCTCCTCTTGAAGTTGAGCCATGATTGCTGTTGGCATGTCCAATGTCAGTCACTGCCTATGTTTTGTCTGGGGTCACACAACATTAACTACAAAGCAATCTGCAGAAGGCTGATACTTGTACAGGGCTTGGAGGAGCATAGGAGAGTCCAAGCTATGAACCAAGTCTGACTGCTGCTAGTGCCAAGCCTGGGGCAACTTGGCAAGAAGTATGGCGGTTGCTGAAACCAGATGCTACTTATTTGAGAGAATTTAGGAAAACTGTAGCATGGGCCAAGACAAGCCATTCCTATGGAAAAGCCACTGGAAACAGCTTGGGTGGGCCTGAAATGGGGGTGGGGCAGAGCCTCAGGAATCATCAGGATTGGGCAAGTAGCAAGAGCCATGTTGACAGAGTCTCATATATAGCACCCACCTGCCAGCTCTGTGGCTCTCTGGGGGAGGGCTCAGAAAAGGAACAATGGTCTGCCAGCACTTCTGTCTGGGAGAAAGCTGCCTCCTCCCTAGCACTTGCCCTGATGCTGGACAGTTCAGTTCCTCCCTGTATGTCTCTTGTGCTTTTCAAGCTGCTGCCCCAGTGCTGGAGGTCAGAAAAAGTGAGTCCAGATAAATCTGTATATGGACCCTGTAAGAGGAACTGTCTACAACTCCAGCAGTTCTTATCTTCCACAGTCTCAATCCCCATTTGTTTTTACAGTCATAATTTATAAGGACTTATCTTCCTGGCACTTGAACCGAGGACAAGAGAGCCTACTGTGGGGTTGGGACCCCTCACTCCTGAGGTATTCCTCCTGATTTTTATCTACCACATATGGTTATGGGACCAGCCAATTCCACATATCTATGCCTCCTACCAGTCTTGATGTGTTTTTTTCTTTAACTCCATAGTTGATTTTTTCTTTAATTCCATAGTTGTAGGACTTCCATTCAGTTCAATTTCTGACAGTTCTGAGTGATCGTTGTTCAATTATAGTTTAGTTATACTTTTGGTGTGATTGTTTAAGGAGGTGAGCCATGTTTACTGACGCCTTTATAAAATCTAGCAGTGCTTTTCAAAGTGGACCTGTGGCCTTTTCTGAGAAGAGTTTGCAAATCGATATTTTATGAATTAGATGATTCTTATACATATTAAAATGCATAAGAAAAACTTTGTAGGGCAGGACTATATACATAATTTTATTTTAAAATTAGTAGAGCTTTGGGAAGTAATCTGTACTTTATTTTTAGGCTTTGTATTTTTTTCTCTTTCTATCACACTCATTTTCTTTTTCTGACACCCCCCAAAAAGGTGACATCACTTAATTTAATTTAATCTAATTTAATGTAATTCATTTTCTTTTAAAGCCATGTTGCTATCAGTGTGGGGAAGAGGGCCAGTCTTTTTGGAAAAAATAGGGTTTGCCTCTTTCAAAACACTATGGATTCGTGAGAGCTAGAACATTATTGCTTCAGACCCTAAGCCTTGGCATTCCTGCCTTCCAAGCGGAACAGATTTGGTTTCGTTTTTTGGTAAGGGCTTTGTATCTTCACAATAATTACTGTACATTTATCCTTACCTGAAGACTTTTTTCATTTTTGTTAGAGACAGAGGAAGGGACAGAGAGAAACATTGATGTGAGAGAGAAACATCATTGATTTCATTCCATATGCACCTGGATGGGAGGGGACTGAACCTGGAACTTGAGGCATGTCCTGATCAAGAAACAAACCCAGAACATTTCAGTTATGGGAGGATGAGGCTGCAACCAACTGAGCCACACTGGCTAGGAAAATAATGAATACCTTTGATGTCAAGAACACAGAGAGAGATTACAGTCTCAGAATCTCACCTCGTATAACTTATTCACATAGAGATTTTTCTTTATTATTTACTATATGGGGAGTCCTTAATTATGACTGTTGTGCTAACAATTTTCCCTTTTAAAACTATGCATTGTATAGTTTCTCTCTCTCTCTCTCTCTGTCTCTCTCTTTCTTTCTCTGTCTCTCTCTTTCTTTCTCTGTTTTACTTTTCCCTCATGTGTGAAGTCCAGAAAAATGGGATAAAACTTTAATCAGTAAATTGGACTGCTTGTGTTAAGCTTAGAAAAAAAGTAGGCTCCAAACTACTGTTAACATGAAATTCTATTTTTCTCTGAATTTCAAATTTCTTGCTATGTGCATAATTGAGAATAATCCATTTATGAATTTTAATTTTAATAAGCAGTATTATTCCCACCCATGTCACTATGGTACAATTTTTGGATATATATTCATTAAATTGAATATGGTTATAGGAAATGATTTTAAAAATTACTGCCAAATGTAACAAAGCTGTACAAAGAAAAAAGTTTGCTTCCTTAGTAATTTTTTCAAAATATTTAGTTAATATTTCCAGAACAAACATCAATTTTCAAAATTTAGTATTTTGGCTTCTTTAAAATCACATCATATTAAATTTGATTTGATCCATTTGGTCATTTGAGACTTTACCTCCAAAAGCTACAATTCTGACATAATTTCAGAGGTTTTAAGCCAAGTGCAATAGAAAGGAAAATCTAAAAGAAAGTTGAAAGGTAAAAAAAGTTACATAATTTTAGAGGCTAATATTTTTAAGTGAACAAAAAGGACAGGTATACATTGGCTCAACATTACAGTTCAATTTATTTAATATAAATTTTAAAGATTGATTTTCAACAGATTTATTTTATTAGGTTTATGGAGACTTTACTATAACACATTTTCTAAATCCAGCCCTTTATGATTAATAGACTTTTAAAAATATTTTGTCAGTTATTAAGTTATATAGGTTGCTATGTTGTTGTATATAGGCTCTATAAGCTATATAGGTTGCTCTGTTGCTGCCTCTAATATTCTGTGTTTTGGGTTCATTAAACAGATGAGGACATATGGACAGCAGAAATGCAGGGCCTGCAAAATGGACAAAAAGATGGAAGAATGTTTCTGTTTTCACTCAGGCTCACATCAAAGTTGTACGCTTTCTCTTCTTCGATCATGATTTGGGGGACATTTAAGTTTTTAAAAGAGCATTAAGTTATTTTTTTCTGACCATGAAAATAACAAAAGTTTATTTTAGTCAATTAGAAAAAATTATGAAGTATGAAATAAGAGGAAATAAAAATCACTTGCTGTCTCACTACCTAGGACTGATAAATACCACCATTTGGTATGTATTTTACTGGCCCTTTTATACCTTAGGAATGATGCCACATATACTCTTTTGTACCTTGCTATTGATTGATTGATAATATAAAATAACTTATTTGTTTTGAAATATGCTAGTTTTTCAAAGTTAAAATACATCCAGTAAAAAGTTAAAATTAGAGTGGATAGTGTCAGATGTGTCCCTGACTTTAAAATATTTCCATTCTCTACAGGTAACAAGATGTAACCAAAATTAATAGTCTGATGCACAGCAGTAAATGTTCTTGTATGAATCTGTTATGTGATGTGAGTATAAAACAGCTGCTTAACAGTCTGTAGTACAGTTGGAGCACAGTTTATTGACTTTAACTGATAATCAAATGTTAGTTTATTTCTGCCCTGGCTGGTGTAGCTCAGTGGATTGAACACGGGCCTGTGAAGCAAAGGGCCACTGGTTCGATTCCCAGTCAGGGCACATGCCTGGGTTGCAGGCCAAGTTCCTAGTAGGGGACACAAGAGAGGCAACCACACGTTGATGTTTCTCTCCTACTCTTTCTCCTTCCTTTCCCCTCTCTCTAAAAAATAAATAAGTAAAATATTTTTAAAATGTTAGTTTATTTCCAAACATTCTCTGTTAGAAGCATGCTGCAGCAAATACACATGCACATATATTTTATACATTTAAAGGATACTTTGAGCATTTGTGTAGGAATTGTAGAGATGGAATTTCTTGTTTAATAGTTAAGGGTATTTTAAATATTAATAAATGTTTTTGATAAATTTTTATAAAATACTCCCAGAGATTTATGTATTTTGTTTTGAACAGCTAATCCCTTGTTAGTGCTGAATATCAACCTTCTTTGTTTTTGCCAACATCATAGAAAAATAGAATTTCATTTTTATTTTTATTTTTATTTTAGGGTTATTATTATGATATATTAGTGATTTTAACATCTTTCATATGCTTCCTTAAAAATTACATTTTTATAATTCTTTTTAGATCTGCCTGTTCATATAGCTCAATTTTCTTTCATGTTTTTTCCTTCCTACTGATTTGTAAAGGTTCTTTATTTATTACTTATGTTGTAAATATTTCTTCTCAGTGTTGATTTTCTGTTTGAAGGTTGTTTATAGGATTCAATCTTGATATTGTAGAAGGTTTTTTAAGAAGCTATTTTTATAAATAATAGTAATAGTTTATAGCTATATAAACACCACGTACTAGGCAATATTCTGAAATTATTTCTAAATCGAGATACTTTTAGCACTCATTACCACTAAAGTTCTTTTGTTATAATTTTATCATTGTAATGATAACAAAGAAGAAAAGTGAGGCACAGTGGAGTTAATGAGTGTCTTAATTGAATGTCTAAATACACGTGACTAGAAAACCGCACACCTAGGACATGAACCTAAACTGTTGGTTGCAGAGCCTGTGCCATGAGTCTTTCCGTTACATCATCTCTCACAAAAGCTTTAGTCCCTGGTTATTCTCAGGGTGGTGGGATATTGGAGAACACATCACAAAAGATAGGGGTGTGGTAAGGCTGGCGTTATGTGCAGATGGACCATTAACTGTACAGGTAGGGATATCCATTGGGGGCTTTCTCCCTAGCATTTCTCCTAGAGTCCCCATTCCCTCACCTGTTAAATAAAATCTTGAAATTAATGCTCTTCTTCAGAATTTTATGCTTCTTGAGATTACCAAAAATTTTATTAATTGAACACACGTTAATAAGAATAGTGCCCTAAATATTTGTTCATGTTGGAAAAGATGGAAAAAATAAGAAGTTTCAGCCCTTCTTCCCCATACAAATGCTGGCTTCACAATGGCACATGAACCGAGATACCTTTGTGAAGATTATAGACCTAGTTAAGAAGTTACAGTACCACAAGTGAACACAAAACTTGAAACAGCTGCATTGAAATGGATAAAAAAATGTTTTACCTACGCCCATTCCTCTCCTAAGGCTGCACTGTTCAGTGCAGAAAGAGAATACTGGTCAGCAGCCACAACTGCTCCATTAGGGTGAAAATGAAGTGTCGAGCGTTCATTTTCAAATGAATGCTTTCAAATGAATGCTTCAAGCATTCCAGCTTCTCAGAAGACTGCCCAGGGGAATGGTTTCTGTTTGGATTCATACGGAGTGCTGACAGACCAAAACAGTTTGGATACCTGGGGACCCCTGGAAACAAAGAAAAGGAGCTGGTGGCTACTTCAGCAGATGAATGGAAAAAGATAAACAGATTAGCTTTCAATAGATAAATGGATGAAGAAAGGGTGGTATATACATACAATGGCATATTATTCAGCCATAAAAAGGAGATTCTGTCATATTATACAACATAGATGGACCTTAAAGGCATTATGCTAAGTGAAAAAAACTAGTCATGGAAGAACAAATACTGCATGATTTCACTTGTACAAAGTATCTAAAAGAGTCAAACCTATAGAAACAGAAAGTAGAATGGTGTTTACCAGAGACTCAGGAGAGGAGGAAGCAAATTGCTGTTCAATGGGTTTAGATTTTCAGTCATTCAAAATGGGAAAATTCTAGAGATCTGCTGTACAAGTAGTGCTTATAGTTAGTGATCTGTATCAGACAAAACATTTGTTTTGAGATAGACCTTATGCCATGTTTTTTACCACAATAAAAATATTCACTTATGTTTACACTTTTGGTAACTAGTTTTCAGATAGTTTTTGCATATGGATTTCAGATAATTTCTGCATATGGATTTCAGGGTCCATATGTGGAGTAGATGAGGGGACTGATAGCCTTAGGGACTTGGGAAGTCTGCTGTGCCCAGAATAACAGGTAAAAATCAGAACATCCAATAGGAGGCCCTAGAGATCTTAGCAACTTATGGCAAGTTTTATATAGCAGGAGTTCTTTTTTAATTTCCTCAAAATGAAATGACGTTAGTTCATGGGCTTGCCATTTAAGTGGATCAATATAGGCACCCTTAGAAATTCAGGGTTACACATCAATTTATTCCCATCACTTTGCATGTCTTATGGATCAAATTAAGTATTGATCAAATGAGGCCACCAAATTTCCTCCTCATTTTATTACATATATACAGGCCACCTTTGTATGACTATTTCAGCAATGCTAATGACTTCATAGACATTTGAAGTCAGTTAATAATTTGATTAAAATAATGAGACATCAATTTAAATAAATTTATAACTTATGTATAAATGTGTATATAAAGCATCATTTGCTTTTTGTCAGTAAATATATAAAGTATGATTTTTCTTTTTTCACATAAAGCATTGCTCATTGCACTACAACTTTCAGTCTCTTGTTCCAAATATTTCTGTTGGAACAGGCTAGTATATAAATCTGATGTCTTCCTTCAAAAAATTAAGTATTTTTGTCATATCTTATGAACTATGAACATAATACAAATGTAAACAATATACAAATAAAACATACTAAAACAATTTTTAAATTTAAAGCTACTTCTGTAGTAATTTTACATATTAAAAATAGTATTAAATTGTTATATATTATTTTGCTACCTATATTATAAAAGAAGAAAAATGAGAATAGTAATATAAAGCTATAACATTCCCTTAGAATCTTGCAAAGAAATATATTTTCTTTAAATTTCTCCTAAATTTTTATAAATTTTTATGTCCTTTGCACATGGACAGTGTATTGTTACAAAATTTCTTTTCTCTGGGATTGGTTACATGCAGCTATTTGAGTCTGGTAGTATTTTGGTAGTATTTAAGTTTTGCTTTTTTAGTTCTGTTCTAAAACAGGCTTAAGTTTTTAAAAATTGAAGAGGGTTGAGAGAGAATAGGGACAGTTGGGCCATACCCATCTTCATCTGCAATTAAAACTCATATCTGAAAACATTTGCATAATAATTAGATATGAACACCCATATACATAGAATTTATGTGTATGGAAGTGGGCCCTCAATCCAATGTGAGAATACATATTTATAAACATAAAACACATATGTGCTCTTTGTAGGCTCCAGCCGGGTATTTCAGCTTTGGAATGCACACTCACTAGGATTAGAGTTGAGCTGGACCACCCACAAAAGCAAGGCCACCCAAGGAAAATTTGAGACCTGTGCAAGCAGAGCTGCCAGGCTTGCCTCGTGAGAACAGCTGGCCACTGCAGCACCTGCTGCTGCGTTCCAGACAGCTGAGGTGAAGGCTGTGTGGGCCCAGCTGCTTTTAGGATGGGCACACAAAGACCACTGCTGCTTGGGCATCTGTCAACTCTTGCTATATTTGGTGCAGGAACTTTGGCAGGGAGTTGTGTGGTCTACCAACTAAAATTTAGCCTGATTAGTCACAAACCCAAATCGTGAAATCACAGGGCTAAACGGAATCTCCAGTGAAGGAGGTCTCAAACTTCGGTGTGAATTAGAATAGTATTGGAAGCTTCCTGAAAAGGCTGATTCCAGACTCCGTACTTGAGCGTCTAATTCAGTGGGTCTGTGAGGCTATTTGCAGTTTGAATTTTTCAGTAAGCCCCAAAGTATATCCGGATATATATTGATTTAATATACACGAACCAAGGGTTGCATTTTAAGAGTTCAAATTAATATCAGTTTATAACTATCACTTGAGATCTGTATTAGAAATAAATATTACTAGGTCTTATTATTAACTCAAAAGTTAAGGAGTATGGGAATTTACCTGAAATTTGGAAATCACTAATTTCTAAAGAGATAAATATATGGGGATCATCAAAAGTGTATGGTTTTATATTTTTTATTGTTTAAATTAAGGGTATGAGTCTTTTCATAAAGGAAAAATTATTTACATATATAGAATCCTGTATTTTTTCCTTTAAAATGTAAACAGCCTGATGAAATTGTAGGGATAGGAGTGTCAACTTCATGTGTACCTCTTTATATTTGTTTTTCTCTTAGTAGTAAGTAAAGCTTTCAGGATTTGACATGGGAAGATACTCTTATAATACTTAAGATATGGCAAATTAGACTATTCTATTTAGAAAAAGATATTCCTGTGTGGTCCAAAGGACTACATGGACCTTGCACTAGTTTCTCTGGTGAGGGAAGGGCAGCTCTGCTGTCCAGTGTCCCCCTCTGATGGTGTCTGCTTGAACAGGAAGAGATCTGGGAGACCGTGTTTGCGTATTCCTCCCTCTGCCTGAGGAATACCTAGGCCTGTAGGGTGTCTGTGATCCATCTAACATTATAGTTTCATGAGTTTTGTCTTTTTGGAGAAGAGGTTCATGGCTTTCATTAGATTCTTAAAACATGAAGAGAGAAGACCTGCTTTATCTAATAATGAGATGGTTACGGAGTTTTGTGACCCAATACTATGTCTTTTCAAGTAGAAATAAAGGAAAGTATTAGCATGAGAAGAAACACATAGACCAGCGGAATAGAATAGAGAGCCCAGAAGTAAACCCATGTTCCTAAGGTCAATTAATATTTGACAAAGTGGGCAGAAGCATAAAATGGAGTAAAAATAGTGTCTTTAAAATGGTGCATGCAAAAAAAATGAAACTAGACCGCCAAGTTATACCACACACCAGAATAAACTGAAGATGGATAGAAGACTGAAATATAGGTCATGACACCATAAAAATCCTAGAGGAGAACATATGCAGGAAAATTCCAGACATTCTGTGAAACAGTATTTTCAGCAATACATCCTCTAGGGCAAAGGAAATAAAGGAAAGAATAAACAAATGGGACTACCTCAAATTAAAAACTTTCTTTCTTTGATGATAAAGAAAACATCATCACAATGAAAAGAGAACCAACCATATGGGAAAACGTGTTTGCTAATAATACTTCAGACAAGGGTTTGAGCTCAAAAATATATAAAGAACTCATACAACTCAATGACATAAAGACAAACAATCCGAATAAAAAATGGCCAAAGGTTCTGAATAGACACTTCTCTAAGAGAGACATACAGAGGGCCCAGAGTCACACGAAAGGATGCTCAGCATCACTAGCCATCAGAGAGATGCAAATTAAAACCACAGTGAGATACCACCTCACACCAGTCATAATGGCTATTATAAACAAATCAACAAACAAGTGTTGAAGAGGATGCAGAGAAAAGGGAACCCTAGTTTACTGTTGGAATGCAGACTGGTGCAGCCACTGTGGAAAACAGTATGGAATTTCCTCAAAAAACTAAAATGCAACTGCCTTTTGACCTGGCAATTCCACTGCTGGGACTATACCCTAAGAACTGTGAAACACCAATTAGAAGGAACCTATGCACCCCAATGTTCATAGCAGCACAATTTACAATAGCCAAGTGCTAGAAACAACCTAAGTGTCCATCAGTAAATGAGTAGATCAAAAACCTGTGGTACATTTACACAATGGAATACTGCACAGAAGAAGGGAAAAAAGGAGCTCCTACCCTCATGAAAGCATGGATGAAACTGGAGAGCACTATGCTAAGTAAAATAATTGAGGTAGTGAAAGACAAATACCATATCATCTCTCCTCTAAGTGGAACCTACTCAACAGAACACCAAATGAGCAAAATAGAACCAGAGGCATGAAAACAAGAAACAGACAGTAACCATAGGGGAGGGGGATAAGGGAGGAAAGAAAGGGAAGGGCCTAGTTAAATAACGTGTATAAATGACCCATGGTCATGGACAACAGGGTGTGGATTATGGGAGCAAGGAGTGGAGGGGCAGGGGAAAACAGCAAGGGGAAATTGGGACAACTACAATTGAACAATAAAAAGAAAAGAAAGAAATGGAGGAGAACTACATATAACTTTCATCTTAGTAAATGTAAATGAATCTGGAACAAAGTAAGTGAAAATCCTCAAGCTTTAACAGCTTTTTTTCTGTCAAGAAAGTAAAATATCATGGTCAATTCAAATATACTTTTTCATTTATTAAATGTTTTCAATGCAGCATGATGGCTTTGGATGTGAAGCTTGTGCAGCTCATTGGTAAGTTCCTTCCCATAAATTTCACTCTGGTGATATCCCATGCATTTGACTCTTTTACCTCTTTGATGTAGTTGAAACCTATCTACTCTTTCATATGTGGTCTCCCAAATACATACACATAAACACACAGACACAGGCATGAGAATGCATATACATTTTCAAGATCCTATTTCCTCATACCCTCCTTTTCTTGTTGCTATGATAGAATGTTTTCTGGTTCTTGCTTTGGAGATAATGGCAGAATAGAAACTCTAGAATTAGCAAGGTCTGAAATGAATATTTAAATGTTCCTGCCACTTGGAGATGTGAAATACTGGATATTTATGTTTCTGTAGCTTTTGAGTGATGGCCCTTCTGTATGAGGAAAGAGGAGTGTTGTTGAAGAGAGAGAGGGAGAATTTCTCCAGAATTAAAACCCATTTACAAATGTTAAACCTTTGCTAATTATCCCAGAACATATGTATATTGATTCATTAGCAAAAATTGTTTTGAAATTGTTGATGTATTCTTTTTAATCCTGAAACTAGAACCTGAATGTTTGCATGGTATTTCAACACATTTTCCAGTTTATCAAATATCATTTAAAATACAGGTAATTTTCATTTATTGAATTTACATTCTTGAATCATTAGCAAATTTGGAGGTCAAGACATTTCATTTTTCTCAAAGTTCCTCAATATGAAGTATTAGCAGCAAGGTTAATAGCTGGCATCCAAAGTAAGGGAGCCTTGTGGGATTATTGTAGGAGACCCAGGTGGTGTTGGAGAATGGGTGCTGAAATGCACACATTGTGACATGCTGTTTGGAAATAGAAGTGAGTAACACCAACCCTCCCCACCACATTGATTCTGCAGTTATCAGCTATTAACCTGGATCTCTGGAGACCTGACTATGTGCATGTCACTCTTCAAGGGCTAGGGAGGCCAGAAAGGTGAATCAGACATAGATTCTGCAGTGTGGGATCTAAATTTACTAGCAAAGGTAATTCATGCTTTAGAGCTATACCGTAAAATAGAAATATGTCAAAAGCAAATTATCATGGGCATACGTAGAACTGAACGATTCCTTTATGTTAGAGGAAAGCAATAAGTAATAAACATACTTTTTAAAGAAAGTTATTTCTTCTTTTAAATATTTATTTAATTAGTTATTTAAGAGAGGGAAGGGGGATGAGAAAAAGAAGAGAAACATCTCTCAGTTCCCTCTTACATGTGTCCCAACCAGGGACCAAACCACAACCTAGACATGCAACCTGACTGGGAATCAAATCGCCCAACTTTCTTTCACTGCCTGGCTTATTTTGCTCAGCATAATGCTTTCCAGTTAGGGTCTAGAGGGGAGAGGGGAGAGAATCAGGGGAAAAGGGGAAGTACTCAAATGAACAAGTATAAAGGACACATGGACAATAACTAAGGTGGGGGGCAGAGATGGGAGGGAGGTGAGGAGCACTGGGGGAGGGCAGGGCTGGGAATACAAGAAAGAAAACTGTACTTGAACAAGAGTTAAATAAAAAAATTTTAAAAAAACCCAAATCGCCCAACTTTCACTTTGCAAGGAAAATGATCAGCCAACTGAGCCATACCAGTCAGGGCTAATAATAAAAAAATTTAGAAATCTGTGAAGAATGCTTACTTGGATTGGTTTTTGAAAGATGAAGGCAATTAAAGGCATGTACAGAGATTTAGAAAATCTTTTCTCCACCAAGATGTTGAAAAGTTTATCATCTGCATGGGATTGAGTCAAATAACTGGCAGGAGAAGTATATCCACAACGGTAGTAACTTTTTGAAAAAGCAGATCCATCCAAGATACCGTTTGATTATCATTCTTTCATTTTAGTGTGGTACATTGTACTACTCTACAACAGTTTGCTAAATAAAATAATATATAATTTTTGTTTTAAAAAACTACTTTTGTGGTCAGCATTGTATTGAAAACTAGGTAAGAAAAAAAGACAGGGTCTAGTCCTTATTGAATTTATTGTTTGAAATGGAAAGAAACAATAGTCTGATAATTTTACTTATATATATATATAATTATAACTAGTACAAGTTTTATAAAAGAGGCTATAAGAGAGTAAACAACAAGAGAAAAATGATAGCAGATACTGGCTTAGTGAGGAAGGCTTCTTTGAGGACATGAGTTAAGTGAATGAATGGTGGTGGCATTATGTGCACAGATGATAGAATAGGGATGTGGCATGGAGGACACGGGTCAATACGAGGTGGAGAAAGAAGAAAGTCAACATTCTACATAGCAAACCAAGACCAGTGGGAATCTGTAGGAGAGTTTAACAGAAGGGACCAGGTGATATAAGGTATGTGTTTTGAAAAATGATTTGATAGATTTATGATCATGGGCTAGTCATATAATCTGAGAGTTATTTTCCTTGATCTTTATAAAGGAAATACTAATATCTTATTGTGTTATTAGAGGCACTTAGGGATAATAAATGTGTTTGGTGTGTGATATATAATAGGTTTAGAATTGGTTCTTGGTCATTGGTTAATATTGGGGTGTTACTAGGATTAAATGGAGCTACAAATGTGATGTTGCTGACAGTTGTAAATTTTAAATATATATGTGTGTGTGTGTGTGTATTCACATGTCCTTTCTCTCTTCTCTTTCTACATAGCATATTGAAAAAAGCATAAGACTTTGAATCAAACAAACAAAACTTGAGTTAAAATTTTGATTATGACTCTTTTATTTATTTATTTATCTTTAGAGGGGAAGGGAAGGAGAGAGGGAGAGAAATATCAATGTATGGTTGCCTTTCGGGCGTCCCCTGCTGGGAGTTGGCCTGCAGGGAACTGGCCTGCAACCCAGGCATGTGCCCTGACTGAGAATCAAACCGCAATCGTCTGAGTCGCAGGCCCGCGCTCAATCCATGATTATGACTCTTAACTTAGGAAACTCCTTCTGCAAGATTTAGTTTCTTCTCTGTAAAATTGGAATAATGACACCTGTCACATATGCTTTAAAATCCTTGAGTAAGATAGTATTCTGAAAATTCTCATCACTTGAAAAACTTTATAGAGTTATATGATATTTTTATTATTTTTACATCCTTTGGATATTGGCAACTATGCTGACTTAACTCGGACCATCAACTGATGACCAGCAAGGCCATCAATCTTTATGGATTTCTTTTCACTGTTATTGCTTACAAATTCAACAATGGAAAGACTCCAAACTCTTGGTCAAAGGCTCCCACACCTAGGTAAACTTGTCATATTTTGCCTTTGCATATCACCTCTGAACATTTGTGGCTGGTAATGAAAATGAAACATTAGTTTGATCCCTGACTGTCCATCAGGAGTGACTGAAAGTTTTATTCTCTCAGTTTATGTGCTAAACTGAACCATAGCTAAATCTTTTTTTGTATCTCTTTTCTGGGACTTCTGACCTCTTCCCTGAAGTGGTTTAATCTCTTCCTTAATTGAGTTATGAAAGAAGATTAATCATTTCATCTTGGAGACTGAACCCTCCCTAATTTGATTTTCTGCACTATTTCTCAAATGTTCTTTTAATTCTTATTTTAGTTAAACACTTAATATGGCTGTATTATATCTCACTTACTTGAGAAATAATTTATGTTTTAGGTTTATTAATCCTTTGGATTTTCCTTTATCTTCTTACCTGGGGCATTTTAAAATAAGAAACTTTAAGGCATATGTACACACATCACATTTTTATAATTATCTTTTTAAATGATCTTGCAGCACAGGGAAAATGCCAAAATGTTTGTGTTGGAATTCAAATCACGATGAAGATATCTGTCATCTTGGTATCCACTGATACCAAGTGGATATACCAGTTGTGCTGGGAAGAGTTTCACGTATGTGAAAAAAAAGTACAGAACAGAGGAATTGTGATTTATTTTGTATTGTCTTTTCTTGAAGTCCTACTACTGAAATAAAAAAAAATTATAAGACATATAACCTTAAGAAAATAAAAATATATAGAATCCTCCTGTTATACTTAAGAAAACAGAGCTCTTGATATACTATTTAAATGTTTCTTCTATAAAAGGTTAACTTACATATATGTATTGTCTTTTGCATCGTTAGTACATAGCAGGCTCCTGTGTACATTAATTAAACACTTTGGATACAGGAGAGAATATGCCTTGAAACATTATTTAGAGAGCCAGAAATTGTCTTCAGTAAAGACAGTTAAAGAAGATGAGTGAAACATATGAATTTCCTAAAAGCTCCTAAGAATTATTGAAAGCTACTGTCTTTTGCTGCATTTTCATACTAAATTCTTGTTACTTCAGGAATGTCTAGCTAGTACAGTAGCATCTGTGTTTATGATACTGTAGAGTCAATTGGCATTAAACTCAGAGTGGCCATTAAATTTTTTGATACCTAAGACTAAATATTTTTTCTTATTCTATTGATGGGAGACAACTAACTAGAAATCTTATAATCCCTCTCTTTACTGTAACAGAGAATATGGTTTTCACTAGTCAGAGAAGTCAAAATTGGAGTTGGCTCCTTTCTCTCTTTTCTGTTACAATTCTTCACTGTTACAATTGCTCCCAGTTATACAAATAATTTTAAAAAGTAACATTAAAAATGTATTTTGCATCAGACACTGTGCTATATGTTTTATATTAGTTTTAACAATAGTTTGTTAAGATGGGTACTATTAGTTTTATTTGTATTAACAGGAACCCCGGGATTACAGAGTTGAAATAAATACATTTCTGAGAATCACACAGTTAGGAAATGGTGGAGCTGGAAATCAAACCCAAGTCTTGGGTGCCAGGAAAATTAAATTGAGGCAAGAATGACATAATGGGTCAAAGGAAGCCACCAATAACGAATATAGAAAATAAGAAAGAGACTTAGAGGCTGACTCTTCTGGAAAACAAAACAAAACAAAATAAAACAAAATAATAAAACTTTGACTCATTAATATGGTATAGGAATTTCATTTTTATAATGGGTCTACTTATTTTCTATAATAGTAGAAAGGACCAATGAAGAACAATAAAAGAAGTTTAGAGAAACACAAAGTCATGTATTTAGAAATAGTATGCTACACAGCAATGTCAGATAATGGGAGGCCATAGAATCTTCTGCACTGTGGTTTATAAAGGAAATAGAAAACAATTCTCTGGGTTTGAAATTGTGGAGGTTCACATAGAGGTAATGCCCCTTACTATTCTCTAACTCTCTCCTTGAAAGACAGCCACAGGTAGGGTCAAATAAACTTGCAAAGGTAGCTACATGGAGTAGAACTTTGGGTCTTCAACACGAGCCTGTAAATATGGTAATATTTGTCAAGAAGATTTAACTAAAGCCAAAAATAATGACATATTGGGGAGAGGGGAAGAAGAAAGGTACCAGTAACTAAAATAGAAGCTTAGAGGCTAACCACACTGGCTTGCATATTGGTGAGAACTTGAGAAATCTCCAAAATATGATAAAGGACAGCCCTGCCATAGAGCGCTGTAAGCTATTCCATGGATGAGAGCCATGCTTCATGAACTCTGTCCCATAAATGGAAATTGGGCCTTGGACTGGCTCCCCCACCTCACATTAGATAGACGGAATATTGGAGCTCTTGATCCAAAGTAGAGGTATACTTAAGAAATATAATCCTTAAGAAATGGAAATTAATAAGATCAGTCAACAATTTTAAAGAAATGCATTCAATTAATGGAATTATTTCTGGGGAAATTTGATGCAAGCTTTGAGAAATTTAAATGATAGTCATTTTATTTTAGTAGTTAACTTAGAACAATCTACATTTCCTCTACAAGAAATCTAAGTGCTTTTAGAAATCATTTCACGTTTTCATCAAAGTTTTTAAATGGCTTTTAGGTTTGTAGAATTGTTTGATTCCAGCATCTAATGACTTTTTACTTTTAGTATTTGGGAATCTCCAAGAGAAGGTGATCTATTACAAAGGAATAGACTGGGCTACGGAAGGTGTTCATTCCAGGTGAGACTTTCTTTACTAGTTTGTACATGTGGTCACAGGTGAATTACTCACCAAAAGGTAACTAATTTCCTCATCTTTGAAAAAATGAGAGTGTGTTGTAGATGATCTCTAAGATATGTTATGTCTCTAAGAACTATAAAATTCTCAACTGTTATTCACTGTTTGAAAGTCAGTGACTTGCCCAGGTAAATTTTCTATTTGATGAAGAGTACTGTTATCACCTAGAATATTAAAATCATTTTGAAATTCTTACATAGTAAATTTGAATAGCAGATGCCAATTATTAACTGTTCTTGGTGGCAGTGCGTTTGGAAGGACAGAACTGACAACCATCACAAACAGATACCATCACCATAGCCAGCAGCTCTGTTGATATTTGTCTTTGCAAATTCACATTAATGGAGCCACCTGCTCAGAATATCAAACACCTCTGTACAACCCTGCAGGAAGAAACAAAAAAAAATCATTGCTAATGTTTAATTGGAATGAGTGTCACTAGCCGCATAAACACTCTGTAGTCAATAATTTCAGTCCTAGCTGGAAAATAAATTGAGAGAGTACTTTAAGCAGGTGACTGTGCTTATTGTACTCATGTAAACAAGCATTAATTGATTTTTCCTATTCCTCTACATAACTAGTTATAAAATGTGGCTGTACATGGTTATTACCTGGGGTACTTAAAAACATCTTTATCTCCCAGGCTGTGCCTTATATACGTTAGGTCTAAATTTCTAAATGTGGAGTCTAGGCACTATTGTTTTTAAAAATTCCACACATGATTCCATTGTGCAGAGTTGTTTGAAAGCTGCCATTCTTAATAATTAAATTGCTTCAGATATATCAAATAACATTATTTCCAGGGAATATTAAACTTTTAAAATAATATCTATTTTTCCAGCTGTTCACTATTTTAGAAATTGAGACTTCATAATATTTGTTTGTGTCTATAAGAACTTGAAACTTAAACAGAGAAAGAGCAAATACTTGATCTTCAGAGTAAGGTGTGATTAGAATCCAGTATCTTGAAAACCAAAATATGAAAAAATAGTCCCCAAAGAAGGAAAGTTTACCTGAAGTAGAAAAAACAAAATAATTATGAGCTAGAGAGAAGACTCAGTTCAGAGGCTTGATTGGGAAAAAGGACTATCTTAGAATCTTCAACTGATTTTATCAGAGAAAGTAGAAAGAATTATTGGAAAAATTAAAGGTAAGAAATAGAATATAAATAGTTGACTATTATAAAATTATTGATTATTCAAATAAAGAAGTGGACTTTATAAGATGACTTATAAAGATGGAACATACAAAGATGATATCAGAAAATCAGTATTTTTTTAAAACCATGTTGGTGAATTTATCAATCATATACTCTTCCCTTTCATCAATAATTAACTCATAAGTATTGGGTTTACCAAAAAAGTTTGCACGTTTTTTCCATAAAATAAAAGACACATTTTTTATTTTCACCAATAACATTATTAATTTGGGTATTTTGAGAATGTCAGCTATCTCCCATGTGGTATGACACTGATTGATCTCGATTAATGTCTCACCTTGATCTCTATCAACTTCAACTGGTTTACCCCACTGTGGGGCATCATAGTCCACAAAGAAATCTCCAGCCCAAAACTTCACAAGCCACTTTTGACATGTTCGTCACTCACAGCACCTTCTTCATACACTGCACAAATCAAATAGGAGCTCCTTCTTTCTTTCTGTTGCACAGAATTCAGTTTTGTAAAAGTACCACAGTTTTTTTATCCACTCATTTACTGATGGGCACTTAGAGGATTTAAAAAATTCTGTCTCTAAATACCTCTTCCTGGTTGAGCCCAGTGGATATTCTATCCCTGTAATGGTAGTAATGGGTCTTTTTCTTCAAGATAGTATGTGTTTCCAATGTACTTTAACTTTTGTTTTCCAGGACAAAAGCTCAAAAACATGAAGCCATTTTTTCAGTGCATGCACACCACGTGCTTCCCTTCCGGCCTATCAGTTGGGCAGTGCACCCACAGTTGGGCAGTGTACCCACAAGGGAACAAGAATAGAGCAGGAAAATATTCTTCTCCCCTTCCTATTTCCCTCCATCAAGTACTTCACTTCCTGTGCATATAACAATCACCATATAGGGGAATTATATCATCATGTAAATGCAAGAGGCCCAAGAGATGAGACATTTAAGAGTGGGCAATCCAAGCCAGGAAAGTCCTAAAGGTATTGGTATGTTCAGCAATAAATACTGTTCGATTTGTAATATGTGACTCTTAACAAAGTGCTTTAAAATATAAGTGCTTTGGTTCATATGCCAGCCTCTTGATATATAGGCTATCTTTTATTGTGTCCATTTTGTAGATTTGAACCTGGAGCTTAGAAAAGTTAAGGAAACTCTTAAAGTAGTAATTGTGGAGAGAGGCCTCACATTCCAGGTTTGGGATTCTTGTCTTTTTCTTTCATTGCACCATGCTGTGCATCAGGCTGTATACCCCAATAGAATATTCTGAAGAAATAAAGGTAAACCTAGTAGACTCTATGTCATGAATCTATAGGTATGTTTATGAGCTCGATTTTGACTAGATGCTATACAAATTTCATAAATGAGAATAACTGCATTTTTAGAGATTATGCAACTCTGTGAAGCAAGGATCAGAAAAAAGATTTAAAATGTATTCTAAGGACTAGATCTTCCAGTGGTTGCACTGCATTCCAAATGTGTGAAAAAGACAGGGAAAAACATGAACTGCAATAAATTATGGCTAAAGTGAGTTAGCTTATTAACTTCCTTTCTTGGTTTCCTGGCAACTGGCAGCTAGCAGTTCTTAGAAGCTTTCAAAACCTGGGAATGATAGGCATCCTCAAGTTCAAAGACTCCCTTGAACCTTTTGGACCTACAACTGCAGCTAGAAGTCCTGTTGAAACAGGCTTCCCTGGGTAATTTCCAGCACAGTTGGATACACAGCACTGTTCAAACTAGCTCCATCAAGGTTGTACATCACTGACATTCAGATAGATTTCAGAGAACAGAGGCTGCTTGTGAGACTGGCCTGGGGCACGTACACCTGGTATTTCTTACCTGCTCCACCTGACCCTGGTCACTACAACAGCACTAATGAGCATTCTTCTACTGACACAGGTGTCAGGCACTGCCAGGTGTGTTTCATACATAATTAGAAAAAAAATATCTATGTAGGGAGGACTTTTTCCTTACAGAAGGAAACTTTTGCTTAATAATCCAAATATTTAAAAAGATTGTTTTTACATGAATTAAGTTCCCTAGAGATAGACTGTCATCATTGATATTAAGTCATCTATATTAAAGATCTGCATGTTCACAATAATTGGCTGGGTAGATTCATGTTCAGGAAGAGAGAAGAGCTCTGCTCAGAAATAAAAGATTACATAATGTCCTGAGTTAGCACTGCTCAAACTGGTATGATTCTCTTTAATTTTAGAGAGTGTAGGTGGGTATATGGAGCAGAAAGGATCATGTCTGCACAATAAAACACTTATAAAAATCAACTTCCATTCTTATTTTTTTAATAGCAAGTAATTCTATAGGCAACTCTTAGTGGTGCTCTTAAAATTGCAAAATTAGTGCCTTGGCAACTTGCTAAGAAAACTCATCTGCAACAGGCAGGACTCAGGTTACTGAGGCCAGTTGTTCAGAGTATTTCATCAGATATCACATACAGATCAGTCCTGGCAAGAGGTGGCTCCCCAAAAGACTGGGATCTGAAAGATGTTCTGTTAGAGGAACACAAGCTCTTGCTATAAACAAGAAAAAACAGACTTTGGTCCCATGAAGACAATCCCAAAGTATCTGAGGTCCAGAACCCTTCTAGAAAGAGACTGCTGTTGAAAGGACTGATTGCTCCATTGTCTGATTCCTCCTTAATTAGATTCTGCAACAAGGTCAAAGTCTTTCACTTTATGTCCATAAATAATCCTGAATGACAATAGTCCCGATTTATGCTCATAAGGGGTCTGTGTTTTAATTTGATAATAGAAGCAAGTGTTTTAGAGAATACAAAGTACAGGATAGCTTGAACATAGATTTAAGAGATCTACTAATTCTTTTGCTGAGGAAATGGTTGCAGAATATGAGATATCTGACATGAATTATATGTTGCCCTATCATCTTCCTAGAAGCTAGATGACTTCACCATGACATACTGACATCTCTTCAAAGGCAGGCGCACATACTTCCTGTGTCTCCTGTGAGAAATATCCCCTGGTTTTAAAGTAGATTTGGCATAATGACTGTGATAGTTTCCTTCACAGTCAAAATTACTTATTAAAATTTTATATAAAAATAATGCAAGGTACTTATTGGAGCTACAAAAATGTGTAATATTATTTTATGATTCCTATATTAAGATGCTTAGATTTAGTTTGCCAGGCACCATGAAAGATCACTTGTTCTTATGTTTTTTTATAATCCACTCAAACACACATGAGCTGAAGTTTGGAGCCAAAATATTTTTTATCCCTTACTGTTAATTCATTTGCAATTCTGGACCTCCAACTTAGGGTGAAACAACTTACTTGCTTCTCAAAATCTTTTAGTTTTATAAAATATCTTGAAAGAGATAGACCAAACTCATCTGTACATATTGGTACATTTATTTAAAATGTACTTCTTAAATACCATGCTTCTTATAATATTTTTATGCCAATTAATTGAAAGAAAAAATGCCCATTTTGATTCTTTACTAAAAGTATATATTTCTCTCAGGGCATAAACTGAGTTAGCTCAATGCATTTTTGAATTATTTGGAAAGATTTTTTTCCTGGCTAACATATGTAAAATCCATCTCTCTCTCTCTCTCTCTCCCCCCTTTTCTATTCTTATGCTTTTGTTCCTTCTAAGAAATTTTATATCTAACAAACTGAATATTTAATTTTTTCTTTAGTTATTATCTGTTTTTCCCCATAAGAGTATAAATTTCATGAGGGAAGGACCTTTTCCCTATTTTAAAAAGTGTTGTATCCCCATACCCAGAATGTATCCGGTGTATTATAGATGCTCAACAAATGTCTTTGAACAACCTGTGACTGCTCCCAGAACCTGAATTCACTACTTAGTGTCACAAACTCTTCCTCAAGATTGGGTTTATAGATGGAGTGAGTCATTGTAGCTCTGACAAATATGGCACAAAAAGATTGATTGACTCTGTTAAGGAATCAATAAAATGTAATGATCAGTGATTTTTAGGATAGATATAGGAAGTTGAGCCTTCCTTTAAAGGAAAACATTGGGTTGCCCACATGTTTATTATATATTTAGCTTTAAAATGACATATGCATTATAGAAACTTTCTTCCTTCTAAATTGAACTTTTTCATGAATACAAATTTCATCATTAAATGTCACATCCACACACAAAAGATCTTTCTAGCACTTATACTTGACATTTAACTTTTTTTACCATTAAGACAAAGCCAAATAATGTTCAGGGGCATTTGAAAAATACATAGTAGTTAAATAATTTGAGAAAATACAATAACTCTGTTTCAAAACATTTAAGGTAAACATATATTAAAGGATGAAATCTTTGAGTATGGGCTTACTCAGATTTAACTTAACATGGCAAATCTGTGAAGCTCTTTGCTTAAAACACAGGAAGCACTATAAATGAAGGATGATTAAAACACTGAATTACACAGCACTGAGTTCTGCTTCATTATGAAACAAACTCCTGTTAATTAAATCAAAATCATAGCAGAGAGCAAATAAAGCCAGAATATGTGCTGAAGTCTAATTTAGAATCAAAACATGTCTTTGTTGCTCTTTGTATTAGTAAGTAGAATTTAGAAAACTAAGAAAATAGAACTATTTACAGTGAACTTGCTTTACATTTCTAGGGTCTTCATATACATTTGTAATAGTCTTATCATAATTTGGAGTTTCTCAAATAAATATAGAAGCACTCTTTTGAGAGACCTTCTATCCCACAAGGGCAAATTTTCACTTAACAGTAGCAGTGAGTCTTCAGCTGCTTTGTTCATAATGATTCTGTGGTTAGTGAATTTGGAAAAATATTGCCACTAAAAATAAGGTAAGACCTCAGTATTCATTCACAAATAAGCTGAGAGCAAATTCTATTCCTCTTATGGATCTACTTACTACAATTGTGAAACTGATGACTTGGTAATAATTCAGGGAGAGGCTGACTGTACCCTAGATTCAAGTACGATGAATCCATACCTGCTTCAACCACTGAAATACTTCTCCTGTCACATGGCAGTAAAAAAAAAACAAACCAACTGTAACTAACCAATTTATAGTTGTACAAACTGATTCTGGAAGCAGGAGCTTCTATTCTAGAACAAAGTTTTCTTGATGCCAAAGTCATACCAAAAAGTAAAACTATGGGTCAGATGCATTTTTTACATATTAATACATGATACCATTACATTTATATACAATGAATCATAAAATGATATAACATTTACCTCTATTTTTCAATCCCAATTTGAACTGCTCTTTACTTTGATACTATTTAAAGTAATATTATTAAATAAACCCAGATACAAATATAACTGCCTGATTATTGCTAACATTAAAATTAATACTGTATATGTACATGAGTGATTTTTAACTTTTTGTCCTTGTATGGTGCATCATGGGATCCCTGTTCTGAAAAGTAAATACTTAATGACTTAAGAGCAGAGTTTTTCTCCCTCCATTTTGCATTAAACAAACTAAGCTCATCACTATTTCTGTGGTTCCTTCCTGCTTTGTTCATCCTGCTATATTTCCTGTATTTCTAGTTACATTTCCTATTTTTCCAAAGTCCAGAATGGAGCTGTTTCTATGAAGATTGCTCAAGAAGACTGCCCACATGTTGTTTCTCTCCCCCCAATGCCAGTGCTGGACATTACAGTAATCCTTGTGTGACTAATGCTGTGGGCAAGCATTAGTTTCTACAGGTCGTTTTGTAGGTTTTACATAATTATTTATGTCATATTCTCATCACTTGGACAATACTGTACAAATGTTTTCTGCCTCCAGGATTGGGAATCTTCCAGTCACACCAATTACACAGCCTTGGTTAATGTGTAAAAAGACTACGTCACAGGTAGATTTTATGTGAGAGAATATATAAGATAATAGACAAGTTTTCAAATTTATTATTGTGTTTTTGTTGGCATTAAATATTTTCTAATTACAGTCTTTTCTGTTGGAAAAGAAACAGTATTTTTTCATCCAAAGAAATTATTTCTAAATGAATAGCTCAGAAAAATATAATTGTTCTCATTCACTATTTTTAGATGAAGGCTCATGCAAACATTTGATATTGAAGTACTCAAATGGTTGCCTACATCACATACATCTCTACATGCCAGGTTGTCTCATACAGCAACAATTATTTATATATAAATTGGTGGCAAGGAATAAAAAGATTTAGGAAACTGTTTCCCGTAGCAAAAACAGTGTTACTAAACACTGTCTTTCCTACTCTCTCTCCCAGGACTCCACTATCTAGCAAAACTTTATATGTAAATTAAGTCCCCAAAATATATCTCAATAAATTAAAAAATTAAGAGCTAACATTTTCTGACTTCAGCACTTTTCAAGCACATGGTAAAAAATATCTTTATAATATTAAGTTGCAATAATATCATAAAAAGTCCTGATAAAATACCAGCACTGAAAAAAGAAATGAACAAATAAGCATTTTAGGTTAGCAAAGGTACCTCTGTACTCCTAATTCCATAACTACTTTTCTTTGATTAAAAGTTTTGACATGGTGGAAATAATTTTTCCCTTCAAGTGTTCTTGTAAGCTCATGTTTTGTTTTTTGAGAAACTATTTTGGGATCATTATTTTGCAGCTGCAGAGAAAAGTGATTTCAGCAGTATTCAACTTTGTTTGCTGCCAGGGACAGACTTAGTAAATGGGGAATTCCACATGTTCTCATATCAAGGATCTGATTTGAGGGCCAAAGAGAAGGCATCAGTACTTACTCATACATTACTCAAAAACCTTGTTAGTGCTTTAGATGTCAGAGAACTTAGAGAAGGGGAAATCACCTTCATCTCCGTACATAATGAAGCCACCCCTTAGTAAACTGGACCTGAACAATAAAACACAATTGTGGTTTAGTTACATAAGTCAGCTGCCTTTTCCCCACGCAGCTTTCTGTGCAAGAATGAGATGGGCTCTTGGGAATTAGAGATGCATTCACAGGAAGAGGGTCTGCAAATTGTTCCAACTGCAACAGGACTTCATTTCAGTGCATGCTGGCTTCCGATAAAAGTATTCTTGCTGGGCCTAAATCTATTCTGTTTCCTGCCACAAAAGTCCTACGTATGTCACAGGAAGCTTCAAGGGAAGAAGCCCCTAGAGAAGAGGGAGTTGATATAGTAACATATCTATATCTCAGTATCAAGAAGACACGCACCTGCAGGTCCACAGCTGCTGAAACCAGAGAGAGACCGCAGCATCACAGTCCTGTGCCCTGGACTCGGACAGCACAGCACAAATCGATGGATGATTTCCGCTTCCCCACACTTTTACCATTTCTGTCTTTAATACTCTAGTTGAGAAGAGCATTAGAGAAGCAGAGCCAGCAAACACTAAGTGGTATGCCAGAAGGAGATGAAGAGATAGATCTTTACCTTCAATTGTTTCTTAAAGTTGTTGAATCTTCCAATATTAAATTCCTCCTAAAGTACCTTCATAAAAGGTGGACCATTTGAACCGAGACTGGTAAATTTTTAGGGTTCCATCAACACTAGTTCATCCCCATTCATGGCAGCAGCATTCAGTGTTTTGTAAAATGAGCATCCAGTAGAGAGAGCATGATGAAGGCATAGATTTGGGGAGACGAGTTCTAGAAAGAGAGACAGCACAGCGGACTGTTCCTCCACACAGTCTGTTCCTGAGAATAGGTTCCTGGATTTTAGAGAAGAAACTAAATAGAAAGGTGTTGGGACCAAACCTAAGCAACTTTCCATTACAGATAGGGATGAATCCCAGCTAAAGGCTTCCATCAATAAATAATAAATAATAGTCCCTTTACTAATCTGGAGGAGAAAAATATCCAAAAATATAATGGCAATTTTGAAATGACTATTTGGAGTCCACACTTAGTTAGACTAGCTAGAAACATCGGTCATTCCTACAGATTAAAAATGCAATCTTTATTAAAATAATGATATACTTCACAGTTATATAACAAATATTTCAAAAATTTATATGAAAATGTAAACAACCTTGAATAGCCTCAGCAATCTTGAGAAAGAAGAACAAAGTGGGGGGATCACAATACCTGATATCAAACTATACTACAAGGCTAACTATAATCAGAACAGTCTGGTACTGGCATAAGAACAGATACATAGACCAATGGAACAGAACAGAGAGCCCAGAAATAAACCCACATCTCTACAGTCAATTAATATTTTGACAAAAGGGGCAGGAACATAAAATGGAGTAAAAATAGCCTCTTCAACAAATGGTGTTGGGAGATCTGGACAGGTACATGCAAAAAAATGAAACTTGACCACCAACTTACACCACATACAAAAATAAACTCAAGATGGATAAAAGATTTAAATGTAAGTCCTGACACAATAAAAGTCCTAGAGGAGAATGTAAGCAGGAAAGTGGACAAAGAACCTGAATAGGCACTTCTCCGAGGAGGACATACAGAGGGCCCAGAGACATATGAAAGGATGCTCAACATCACTAGCCATCAGAGAGATGTAAATTAAAACCACAGTGGATACCACTTCACACCAGTCAGAATGGCCATCACAGACAAATCAACAAGCAACAAGTGCAGGCAAGTTTGTGAAGAAACGTAAACCCTAGTACACTGTTGGTGGGAATGCAGACTGGTGCAACCTTGGTGGAAAGCAGTATGGATTTCCTCAAAAAACTAAAAATGGAACAGCCTTTTGAACTGGCAGTTCCACTGCTGGGATTATATCCTAAGAATCCTGAAACACCAATCCAAAAGAACCTATGCACCCCAATGTTTATAGCAGCAAAATTTACAACAGCTAAGTGCTGGAAATAGCCTAAATGCCCCTCAGTAAATGAGTGGATCAAATGTGGTACATTTATACAATGAAATTCTATGTTGCACAAAGAAAGAAGGAACTCTTACCCTTCTCAACAGCATGGATGAAACTGGAGAGCATTATGCTAAATGAAATAAGCCAGGTGGTAAAAGACAGATACCATGTGATCTTACCTATAAGTGGGACCTAATCAACAAAACAAGTGAGCAAAATAGAACCAGAGACATGGAAATAGAGAACAAACTGACAGTGAGCAGAGGGGAGGAAGGAGAGGGATAACGGGGGAAAGAAGGGGAAGGGCAAGTCAAGGAATGTGAATGAAGAACCCCTGGGCAATAACATGGTGGAGGATTGAATGTGGGATGTAGGAGGTGAGTAGGCAGAGGGGAGTAATGGGGGCAAAATGGGGACAACTGTAAATGAATCACAATTTTAAAAAATGAACAATAAATAAAAGTCTATTGGATTAGGAAAAGCAATTCAAGACTGTTACTCTTCTACCACTTTACTAAAACTATTTTTCGAAGTTATTAACAGCCTGATAACTAAAATATTTCATTGCTTTTTTCAGTTTATTTTTTTCTCTTTATTTTCAGTTTATTTTTTTCTCTTTATTTTCTTTAACTCATACTATTTGATACTCTCTAATTTTTTAAATTTCTGATAGTTTAGTATCTTTGCTCTTCAAAAGTGACAGAGAAGGTTTTGAATCCAAAATACTGATTAAGGGGAATTAGGCCACAAGGAGTCAGAAGGTGGTGGCCTCAGGCCTTATTGCTAAGAAAGCACTTAAATAGGCAACTGAACAAGAGAACAAAGAAAAGCAAGAAAAAACTTCTTGTAACACTTCTCAGAACGTATATCTGTCTGTTATCTGATGGACTTCAGAAGAATTTTCCTATCTCCACACACAACCCCAGTTAAAAGCATGCGGAGTTAGTTCCTCAAGGCTCAACTTCTAAACCTGGTGGGTATGTATTCCTTCTTCTCTGAAGAGCCACAGCAAATGCGAGGTAAATTATTTAAAATCTTTATTTTCTGACATTTATAAACAGTGTTCCTGATGTTTTCAACAGGGATTAGTCTTCTCTTTCATGAGGTTTGATTTTGAATTCAAAATAGGGGGATTTATATGATTCTGGAATACCTCCAAGTTCACAAATTCTTCATTGCAGAGTTAAGGGCGTGAAAGGAAGTGTAAATATTTGGGGAGTAGCCTGAGTCATTCCAATGGAAATATCCCCCTTCTGGTATTTTGGCATGATCCGAAAATGCCCCAGGCCTGGGCCTTGACTTTTGATCAAATGTAAAAGATTGAAAATAAATGTAACATATAGGAACATCTTAATGATTCCCCTGAGCCCTATATTTTCCATAAATACCCATTATAAAAAGGGAATTTCCTGATACATATTGAATTAGGAGAGTGCAGTGTGAGCGTCATGTCTGAGAGGGCGAGGGTGGGGCAGAGAGCAGGGAAGAAACCTTTTCGCCACCACTACTTCCTAACCTGAACGGGTGGGGGAAGGAGCGTTTCTCAGGTTCAGTGTGAATTCCCCAAGTACCTCCTAGAGCTGATTATCTGAGAACAAAAGTGTAACATTCTAAAGCTGGAAGATAGGATTGGATTCAGTCTTTATTAATTGAATTTTCCTTTTTAAATTTTTGGTTAATGGCATCATGGAAACTGTATTTAAAAGTTGCCTAATCTCTTTCTTAGTTGTTACTGTATTTTTGTGTGATTTAAACTTTCTTTTTGAGGTATATTACATACCAAAAAGGCAATGAAATTTTCCATATATTTTCACTCATTTCACCATAGCCTAGATCCAATAGAGGGCATTAAGTGGCCCAAAGATAGCTGTTCTCCTGCCCCGTCCAGTCAATACTGCCCCACCAAGAGCAACCTTTACTACTATTGCTTGTTTCTGAACAAGTCAATGGTATACTACTTATTTATTTATTTGTTTGTTTATTTATTTGGGGGGGGTTGTGAAACATTCTGTAAGATTCAGCTATCATGCTGCATGTAGCAGTAGTTCTTTTTAACCACCATAATATTTGACTATAAACATTTTAAAAGTCATTTATGCATTCTATTGATGAAGCATATGTTGGTTGCGCTTAGGCTTTTAATAATGTCCATAAAGCTGTCATGAACCTCCTGGTTCTTTTTGCTGTACATATACCATCCTTTTTTCAGGTACATATTTATGAGTAAAATGTCTGGGTCATAAGATAAGTGACAAGAGTAACATGTCTTTTTCAGAGTGGTTGGGCCATTCTACAACCCCATAGTAATACATGAGAATCAAGCTGTTCTGCAGCTTCACCAAAACTTGTGTGATTCAACGGGGTTGCTTGTGTCAGCAGTTCTCTTTTTTCTTTTCAGGTGCTGTGTAGTACCCTACTACAAGCATTCATATATCTATTGGATATATGATACATTCATATCATATATCCTACTACAATTCACACATCCCTTCTACTACTGAAAGGTTTGTGGGTCCCTAGCCATTATGGAAGTATGTGATGGTATTTCTCCATGGCTTCAAATTTCATTTCCCTGAGGATGTATGATGTTGAATATCCCTGTCACATCCTTCTGCAAGCAGGAGGAATGTCCTTAAAGTACATAAGCATTATTGGTTTCATTAGTACCCCCAAATCTATACATGGAAGTCCTAGCCCCCAGGAATTCAAAATGTGATTTTACTTGAAAATAGAATTGTTTCAAATAAAATTCATTAAGATAAAGTCCTACTGCAGTCGGTGAGCCTCTAATCCAGTGACTTGATAATAAGGGGAACATTTGTACATAGTAACACCAGGGAGAACATCATGTGAACAGAAGGATGCAGGGAGCAAATGGCCATCCGTAAGCCCAGGACAGAGAGGTCTGGAACAGACCCTTCCTTTCCAGGCCTCAGAAGGAACCCGCCCTGCTAACTCCTTGATCCCAGATCTCTAGCACCCAGAACTATGAGACCATAAATCTCTGTGGCTCTAAGGCACGCAGTTTGCCATGCTTTGTTACAGCAGCTCTAGAAAACTAGTACAATCAGCACCTGGCTGCTCACTACCTGTCCTTGGTCAATAATCCTAGTGGCAAGATGTTACCTGTTTCTTTGGGGGGAACGACCACGTATGTTGGGGTCTGAATGGCAGTCAGCATCCTGCCTCAGAATACATTTTGGGGCCTACGTTACAGAAGGCAGTTGAGACAGGGATGACATCGGCTGTTTTCATGTTAAAGCATTCATGAAGCAGAAAACAATGTTAGAGTGCCTTAGCCTCTTTGCTTAAAGTCTTGAAGTAATGCTCCAGGCTTGTTTTCTGCTTTGCCAGTTCTGAAGATTTCAAATGAAGATTCCATTTGGCCCTTACTGAGGACTGCGTGCACTTCACAGTGCATGAACACCAAGGATCTTTATTTGTGTGCCTTGTTAACCTCACTAATTCATTAGAAACAATATATAAGCAAACAGAATTTATAATACTGATGCCAAAATAACACTTATGAGGGATTTTGTATAAAAAATGTAATTATCTCAGTAGATTTAAGCCTGTAGTGGGAGAAAAAAACAAGTGTGGACATTTCAGCTCCATACCACACTTGCCTGAATGATTTACCTACATTGTAACTGTCACTCTAATATTACCTGCCTCAGTAAATTGATGATTGTAATGGAGCAAATGAAATATGGAAAAGAAAACAATTCCTCCTAGAGGAATGAAAATATACAAGAGAGATGCTCAGTAAAACAGCACACAATCACAGAATATAAAAACACCTTTATGTACTGCAGATGGGAAGACATGTCTCAAGAGCACTTGTTTCTGAGACTTTCCACCCTCCTTGAAAACAACAGCTGGAGCAATTAAAACAGAAAAAGTGACATGCAAGTGTGACACTGTGAAAATATGTAGCGATGACTAAGTTTCTAGGCAGGGAGTATGCAGATGCACAACTGGTGAAACAAATGACTTCTTTCTTTGTTCTTTTTTTTCTTTTGGAATGTACACAAGTATGTTAAGGAGATTCATGCACCGCAAAGTTCATAGCAGCACAATTTACAATAGCTGAGTGCTGGAAGCAACCTAAGTGCCCATCAGTGAATGAATGGATTAAAAACTATGGTACATTTACGCAATGGAATTCTATGCAGCAGAAAGAAAGAAGGAACTCCTAGTGTTTGAAACTGCATGGATGGAACTGGAGACCATTATGCCAAGTGAAATAAGCCAGGCAGTGAGGGACAAACACGGTATTATCTCACCTTTAAGCAGAACCTAGTCAACAAAACAAACAAGCAAGCAAAATACAACCAGAGACACTGAAATTAAGAACAATCTGACAGTAACCAGAGGGGGGATTGGAGGGGATAATAAGGGGAAAGGGTGAAGGAATTTCAGGAACAACTATAAAGGACACAGACAAAACCAAGGGGGAGGTGGAATCAGGGGAGGGAGGTGGGGATGGCTGGGGTCAGGGGGAAAGGCAGAAAACTGTACTTGAACAACAATAAAATTTCAAAAAATGGGGGGAAAAGGAGATTCAAATGAGCTTAATGAATGGTTTGGTACAAACTAACCCTCACAAAAGATTGACACCTCTGAAATGAAATTAAAACTGGTAATTATCTTCATTTATTTTCTAAATCAGAGTATCTGAAGAAAGGACAACAGGTTGGTATATCTGCATTTATGAAACTCTGACAGGGAAATGTGCTATACAAAGTGTCAGCTCCCTTTCCTAGCAAACCCTTCTGACTTTTCTTTACAAAATTGCCCTTGCAGCATCCTGACATCCCTCACCGCTGATAGTGGGCACAGTGAAAGGTCAAAAGTGGGAAAGCTCTCAAGATGTCCTTGTTTCTGGCCTGTAAACATTTCTGTGAAGAGTTCATTAACACTGCTCTTCATAGCAACAATACAAAAAGACATCTCCCTTTAGAGTTGCCTGGGAGTCAGCCAATTCTTTGACCAAAGTTTATATTAAAGATTAGAGAAATGTGCTATACTACCATTCAATACTTTTCATTTAAGTCATCCCTCTGTGACTGGTTGAATATTCAGAACTACCTAGTTAACCAAATTGCAATATCAATGGAGAGACACGATTTTGCTCTAATAAGCTGTCTGGTATGGATTTTTACACTAGTCACCTTTGAATCTGAGCAAATAATGAGAGCAACTCACCGAATAGGAATAGGCCTTTATCACTTGAACCTACTTTGCATGTTAGGTTTAATAATCAGGGAGCAGAAACCAGACTGGGCCCACCTGTGTTTGGGAACTCCTCCATGGGCTCCATGTTCAGGTTACACATGTGAGAGAAATAGTTTTTGCCACCACCATTCACATGCAAAGTATTATTTCATTGTAGAGTTCCAGGTGCTTTTTAGTTTTAGTAATATGGGACTATCCCTTTCAAATAATAAAATAAATGTAACCTTGGGGACATCACATCATCTTTGTATGTACTCCATATATAATCCTGTGTATACAAATCTGAAATGATTTCTTACAGTGTACGTAAACCAAACCTGAATTTCTAAACACTTACTTTTATAAATCTACCTTGTGTACCAGCTGTCTCCTTATAGCCACACCGTGATGAAAAGCCTTCCAAATATTGGGTGAAAGCCACCTCCAACTTGCTTCTTTATTAGTATGTGTTCTCTATTGGGATATATCATCTTGCCATTCCCTTAAGATAAGGAGAGCAGGTGTGCACACTGGAAACTCACTCTGTTTAATTGTTTCCCCCAGTAGAATTCCAGGACTTCCAAGGGCTTTAGAGGTCATTTGGTGCAGCCTAAGTTGACTGACTATATATTGTCTACCCAGGAAAACAATGAACATTTACTAATCATGTTCAAAATGTCTTCTTGTGGCTTGGGGTATCTTTATTAATCTAAACCACAAGAGTGGATTCAGAGAAATGGCTGCAAAGATCCTTTTAAATGAAGAAAATGCAGTAAAGCAAGAGTATTTGGTATCTATTTATTATCTGGTTGCCTTTTTCCATCTTTGGTGATTCAAAGTGGGAATGGATAATAAATATAATAGATATAAATTTTTTTATTCAGTAATTTACTCTAGAGAAGAGATGTTAGAAAGAGAAAAATTCCCATTTAAAAAATTTTTCCATTAATTCAGAAATCACCTATGATTGTCCCCAAATCCTCAACATGCCTATATTTTCACCTTTCTATATGCTATTACTAATTCTTCCTACTGTCATTTTGCTAAGAGAATACAAGCTGATATCTGCAGTGCCATAGAATCACAATTTTTCCTTTGAAGTTTATGGCAATAACATACAAAACAGAAGTAAAATGTTCTCATTTATTGAAAATTTTTCTCTATATGTTCTACATTCATATGCCATAAATAGGATTTAACTAAAGGGACAAAGTGATATGGAAAAACACCTTGCAATTCAAATGACTGACAGCAGCAGAAACACAGCACACCCTCGGCAGCATGTGGACTGTAAGGTCCGGTGCCACTGGGGGCTTGCTGCGAACCTGGGTTTACCCAGGGTTTTACCCATGGGTTTACCTGGTGGGTTTAATCGCGACCGAGGTTTCATCATACATAAACATGGTGCGTATTGCTTTTAGAGTGAGGTTTTTTCCAAGGGGAAATGTTATTTGAATTATATGGCATATATATATGCCATACTAAGGCTGAAGAGCAAAAGATGCGAAGGGACAGATTGGAGAGTGAAAGTAGAAGCGGAAAAATTTGGATCTCCATTAAAACTGGAAAAAGGAAAGAGTAAGGCATTATTTCTAGTATTTATGCAATAAGACCAAAAAAGGAGACAATTTCAAAAATATGTTACTTTCCAGATACATGATAAGTTACGAGCTTTCACTACTGAGGCAAACTGAAAGAAAGCAGGCATTTCCTAATTTTCTCAGATGACATGTATAAAATATATATTAATTTAAAAGAATATATAGCAATATATGTACATAGAAATATATCTCCACAAGCCCCTACAGTCTGAGTTCTCCAACTCTGAATATTAGTTGGTAAAATAACTACATTCCTAGGCATACATTCAAGAGCTACATGCCAATATGTGTCTTTCTCCACTTAAGTCACAAAAGAAAGTTTACCACAAACTAAAAGGAGGAAAGGGAGTTACATTATGGTTAATACAGAGGTAAACCCATTACTACCCCTCAGGAAAGGGAGCCTTTTGTGCTGACATCATAGTAAATAACATCCTGCCTGACATAGAGTATCTGCACATAACAGATGAAGGACATAACTATGTCCTTGGGGACATTATTATGACCTTGGGGTTTATATTAAGGTTTCTGGCACCAGGTGAGCAAGGCTCCACTAGGAAAGTGAAGGGTAAGTGGTTTGCCCTCTACAGGAATGGGTGAGGCAGAGACTGCCTTGTGATGTATGCAGAACGACTCCTTAACATGCAAATCAATAAAAAAATAGGTATAGTTTTATAAATGTATAACACAAAAAAGGAAGAGACTAACACTTCAAGGTATTCACAGACAACAGGTGAAAAAAACTGAGAACCATCGGACAGACACAGCTATATATAACACACACACACAAAAACACGTGCAGATACACATTACAGACATAGCCTACCTATACATATAAATGTTCACATGCATCAGAGATTTCACCAGAATTACAAAGAAAGTACTCAGAATGCAAAAGAAAATTATGTAAAACAAGATTTATAATTTGTATGAAATTCTTTTTCATTCATTTAAATTCATAAATGCGGAAAAAGAAAAAAAGGCAATGGATGAATACTCTTATCCTGAATAAAAACTTGAATGTCAATACTCATGACTTAAAAGACAGAGAGAATGGCACCTCATTTTTCTCTTGAATGGGGCATACTACTTTGTTCCTGAAGCATTTAAAGCCAACAGAAGGGAAGGATATTTGGAAATAGTGTTTGGTCACCGATGGTGACAATGACAAGAGTGACAAAACAGCTGTGATGAATTGTTTTCCTGTGTTAAACACTACATGTTCCAGGCACTGTTTATATGGACAACCCCATTTAATCCTCCAAACAACCCCTAGTTTCAAGATGGGGAGATATTACACTAGACAGAGAGGAAAAGTGCCTCATACAGAGTAAACAGAAAAACGGCAATCTGAACATACAATGTCTCATTTCAAATAACTCTACCATAACAACAATGCCACCATGAGATGATAAATAATTATAATTGTAATATGGTAAATTGCAATTTACCCAAATTGTAAGGTCTATAAACTCAGATTAGGTTGAAGCTGAATCATCTGTACTAAAGAAATGATTGGGATATTTTATTTTCGCCCTCAAAAGAATAATCATAGAATATTAGAATCTCAGAGCTTAATAAGGTAATTAGACAAAGTTTGATGATTTTGCAGGTGAAGAAGTTGAGCCCTACAGAAGTTGGGACAAGTAATACATATATTATTGTACATAGGACTAGAATAGTGGTTTTCTTATCATTCCATTGTTCTTTTCTCTGTATCACATTATCTCATTTAAGTGAGAATATCCAAAACATACCTGTTTGGCAGGTAGTTTGGTAGGAAGGTGTGAGCATTATTTTTTTTAAGCTGAAAATCAGTTTTATTCATAAAGTTAGAATTTTGAAAACAGTCGGATGCTTACTTTGTGCTGTAATGACTGAACTGATATGTGTATGTGTACTGGAGATGCAAACACTACACAAATGAAGAATCCGTTTACGCTTAATTATTTTTGTGTTTATTAATAATGATTGTTCCCCCACCCCCTGACAGAAACATTTAACATAAAACTCCAAAGAAATCCAACAAATTTGGGGGGCTAAATATTGCTTTTACTTTTATTGATGATGAAATTGAAGAAAAAATTGCCAAGTCATGCCCCTAGGTTTGTTAGTATCATATGCATTACATTTTGATAAATGTTGGGCGATTAGAGAAATCTTTAAATCCCTATTCTGTAGTCAGATCTCAGAGAAAAAGTAGGTTTTATTTTGTTACATTATTGCATTTTATAATAATTAAAATTTAAGAGTAGAGTCTATAAAAACTAAATGGATTAAATCAAATGAGAATGTTGTACAGAGAAATTAATTTCTCAAAAATTCATGCACAAATATAAAAATGAATACAGCACTGGGTTATCACTTCAATAACAATTTGCTGCATGCCTGCTTCCCTTCTGGTGGGAGTATACAAGGGCTACATGAAATGGCCCCAGTCATCCTTGAGGTTAGTTGAAATCCAACAAGAAACCTATAATAAAGGTGTTCAAAGATACTACCTCAATACAAATGAGGGGTAAATTCATTCATGAAACCTGAAAAAAGAATTGTGAGTAAAATTTATCAGAAGGTAACACCTGATCTGGGGCCTTATGGAATTGGTTTAGGGATATCAGTGACAGATGAAAGTGATGAATTAAGTCCCATAAACCAGTGCTCAAATCCTCCTATGGGACTTTGGTCAAGAGATTTATACTTTCTAGGCTTTCCTCCTCGCCTATGATATGCAAATAATAGTGCTTATGTGACAATGTTGTGATTATAGCTAATGGATGCAAAGTGCCTGGCACTTTGGTAGCACTCAATAAACAATCGCAATGTCTTTCATGGAAGCCAAGGCAGAGGGCAGACTCAAGTTCAAAGGAAGAGTTTATGTAAAATCATAGAGATATAAACATGAAAGCCCTTTTGTTCTCATACTTTGAAGTCTCACATGTTGTATGCTCTGATTTGCTTCTTGTAATTTCCTTCTTAATTTCACATGTTTAGCCAGACTTCACCTTGTGTATGAGTTGAAGCACATCCCTCCACAACATGTTGAAGCTGTAATCCCCAATGTGAGAGTGTCTGGAGATGGATTCTTTGGGAGACAATTAGAACTAGATGAGGTCATAGGGGTAGGGCCCTGGTCCTGTAAAATTAGTGGCCTTATAAGAAGAGACATCAGAGAGATTTCTCTTTCTACAGACATGCAAAGAGGTCATGTGAGCACACAGTCAGACGGTGACCACTGAAACCCAAGAGAAGAGGCATCAGAAGGAAACATACATTATTGATTGACACCTTGATCTTGAACTTCCCAGCCTCCAAAACTGTAATAAAATTTTGTTGTTGTTGTTGAAGCTGCACATTCTATGGTGTTTTGTTATGGAAGCCAGAGCAGACTAATATACCCTATAACCCCACATCTGGGTATCCAGCTGCTCCTTCAACACTCTCACGTATCAATAATCCCCTATATATCTCACAGTGGCTTCCCTGCTTTCACTTCGGTCTCTTTACAAACATTTACACACATGTCAGAATAATGCTGTTAACATATTGAACTTAAATAATTCCATTTTGGGAACCCCTTTGAAACTTCTCATAGAACCAACAATAAAATGCAAACTCCTTACCAAGATTTTGAGGTTTCTCTTACCAAGTCTATTTATGTTTCCAAATTCCTTTGCATCCCCTCTTCACTGACCCATTATGCTCCAGCTACAGAAACTTTCAGAATCTTGAACAGAATGAACTCTTTTCCAACTAAGTGCCATTGCATATTGTTTCCTCTGCTCAAAGGCTCACTTATCAATTCTTCATGGGGCTGTTCCTTCTCCACAACAGATCTCAGATCAAACTCTTTCTCAGACAGAAATTCTCTGACCACCCAATCTAATTAGGTCTCTCTCCATTTTTCTTGTAATTATATACATATTTATGTTATTATATATGTATTTGCTTGCTTGCTATTTCTATCACTCCCACTGAATAGTGAGCTCCATAAGGAAGGATATATGTATGTCATTTTAAAATTGCTCACTTGTTCTGAGAAGCCCTTAACCAAATTCCTCTTTATAAGCTTGAAGCCCCCACAACTCAATATAAAGTTACTATATTTCTCTTTCATGGAAAGAAGAATTATAAAAGTATTACTTTTTATAGTTTCTAGACAATCAAATTAAGATCTAAATGATTTTCAAAATTAAATATATACATTTTAATAAATGAAACATTTAGTGCTTTGTCCTCATGCTGATAAATTTATGGAAGCATAGAGAGGGATCTAATCATTAAATATATTTTGAATGAGGTAATGGTGTTTTGGTCAAGTCTCATCATGGCCAAATAGTTTGAAATCTGGAAGATGATAAAAAGGCTAGAAAAGGTGAGATTTCTTTGAAACAATCACATCAACATAGTTAAAATATAATGTCTTTACTATTATGAATAAATAGTATAAAACACTTATACAAGTATATAAGTCACACATATATATGACTAAAGGAAACACTCTTAAGTAATAGTACTTAGCACAGTGTGTGGAACATAGCAACCATCTAGCATATTCTAATTAAATAAATCAATAAATGGATTAAACTGGGGTGTGTCCGAGAAAGAAGGGTGGTGGTCAGAAAGGAAAGATCTTGCTTGTCATAATAATAACTTTTAAATTTATCCTTTAAATGACTAAGAGTCATCCAAAAAAATTAAAAAAGAAAAAAACAATTAGATTTGTGCTTTATAAACATCCTTCTCAGAATATTGTAATATAGAGTTTAAAGACCAAAATTAACAAGCAGAGGATTTTTAAAAATCCTTCCAAGGTCATTGTAATTTTCCATAACAGATATTATTAAGGTATGATCTAAAATATTTGCCTTAAAGATGAAAATGAGAGTATAAATGTCAGAAGCAATTCAGTGGTAAAATTTCTAAATTGTACATGACAAAGAAAAAAAAATTGTGTTAACACCATGACTTATGTTCATAAGAATAATTGGGATAAAACAGAGTAATCATATCTGAGGCTGATGTTGGTAGTGTGGAGATAAGTATGTTTTGCAACATCTACATGGACATATACAGGAGGCCTTGTGAAATACTGATGTAAATATCAGGGAAGCGCTAGAGAAACACATTAGAAGGTCATCGTATGTAGGAAGCAGGTCAATTCATAGGCAAATTCATTCGATAAAGATTTATGGAGTACCTCTCATGAGTCAGGGACTGTTCTAGGTAATTTGGATATATCCATGAACTAAGCAGATACACATTAGTGCTCTCTGAGAGTTTATCTTTCCTTTGGGCAGCACAGACAATATGCCAAAACAGAAAACTCTGTTAGTTCCCTGACCATAGCCTCCTGGCACTGATGATTCCCCTGTTTCCAACTATTTCCACCCAATTTCCAACTATTTGCACCTCTTTTCTGAGGACTCTCTTGTGCTTTACCAGGAGCAGCCCTCGAACATTAATATGCAGGAATTGGCAAAAACAAAACAAAACAAACAACCCCCCCAAACACCCGCCATGTACTCCAGTTCCTTTACACTTCTTATGTGTATGTTTTATGTTGTCTCACAGGATCTCTAGTAAGATCAACTCCACTTGCCCACAGTGGTACCTTGCTTGATGTATGATTACGGGCTACACTTCTTTTCCTACCCTCTCCCCTAGTCTAGTTCCTCCTTTGTCCCCCACCTCCAAATATGTCTATAGACTTCTTGTCTCAGGTTCTGCTTCAACTAAGAAATAAGCACATTAAATAGTTAAATATGGTATTTTTGTAGGTAATAAATACTATGAGAGAAAAAGCTAAATGAACAAAAAGAGCACTGAGCTGGAAGACTGAGAGTGAAGGTAAAAGTAGTAAGAGATGAGTTTGGAAAATATACCTGTGGTGGGGGGGGAGGATGGGACAGAAGAATTTCAGACAGAAGATACAGAGCTGTAGGCCACCTTAAGAATTTTGACTTGTTCTCAGATAGAAACAGGAAACCATTACAGGGATTTGAGCAGGATCCTGTGATCTGACTTACATTTAAAAACATTCATGTTGACCATTTGATTAAGAATAGGCAGTAAGAGGTAAGGGTTAAGGAGACTACTAGAAAATAGCATAGTAATTCAGGCAAGAGTATACAATATTTTGCACTAAGGTAGTGACAGTTGAGATGGTACATGATGATCAGATTCTAAATGGTTGAAGGTTGAGCCACTAGGGCTTTATGGGGATGTGAGAGAAAGGGAAGAGTTATGGTTGACTGCCAATGACTTTGACATGAACAAGTGGAAGATAAATTTACCATCAATTGAAATGGGGATGTCTAGCCTGAGTTCAGTTTGGGCTATATTTCACTGTTGATTTTAGAATCAAATCATTGGGGAATGAAAAGCTGGGAGAAGACATATTGGAGGTTTGAAGAGAAAAGTAGTCATCTAACAAAATGGAAAAATAGGCAGCATTAAAAATCAACTTTGGATTGTGACTATAATACTAAGGAGGAAATAGTTAGTTTTTCTTCCTCTTTAGGAGATTCAGCTGCACAGCTACGGATAGACTAAAAAGACTGATTTAACTGGGATTTTTATTTTGCCTAGGAAGTGCCATGAAAGGAGAAAATGGCAAAAGAGACAGTATGTGCAAGGGAATAAATACAATGATCTACAACGGAATTTCAGCTACTGAAGAAGGATGAAAAGAGTCCTAGAACGAGTGACCTCAACATACAGAAGTGCTCAAATTGTGAGATGCATGCAACTGAATTTATGAAAAGTATGGGTAGTGGTAATAAGTTTGGAGTGTGACTGTAGGGGTGAGTGGATGAATAAGTGATATAGATGAGATCACCAGAGTAGAGCAGTAACTGAGAGGTCAGACTGCTAAAGACTAACCTACTTGTTTACTGAAGTTACAAACTGATGACAATGGTATTTCTCAGAAATAAGGGGTATAACTTGGAATTCAGGTCATATACTTTCATAATCTAAAGGTTTCTAGTGAAAGGGGGAAGAGGACATTGTAGAGGTGGAAATGATGAAATACCTTGCTCCCAAGTTCAGTGGTTTGAGAAGAAATAAAACTTCTTGGGTGATATGAAAGAGAGGCAGTTTTCTTTGAGTAAACTTAGTTTTCTCCTAGATCAAGAAGGTGAGCTGAATGTTCAAAGAAGAGGTTGAGGAGTTTTGCAAATGATGTACTGTGGATAATAGAAGGCAAAGAGGGAGGATTTTAGGATTTGGGGAGGGGTGGGAGATAGGAAAAGATGTGCATATTTAGTAAGATTCCATAGGGAGAGAAAAATCAAGTGAAACAAATAGCCATAATATGGACAAAACCCAGAAAACACTCAAAGTAAAGAAAAATCATAAGGAGAAAAGACGATGAGAGGGAAAAAGTGATTAAAAAGACAGAAAATAATCAAATAGTGTCAAATACTGGTAAGATAAGAGAGACTAAAATTGTGATTGCTTATGATACAATCTTATTTTATGCCATTTTCCATCTCTCCTCTTCATTCTCTACATTCATCTGTTATAAGGAAATAAGCAAGAATTCAGGTAGCACATGTTACCTCCTCACAGGTTGTCTGTAAAGACTAAGCTGCTTGGTCTTTAAAGGGACATTTAAGGGTTTATAATGTTTTAGTGCAGCTGCTAAAAATTTTTTGTCACCCTACAAAGAAAAGTTCTAGATTTCTTTCTAATAATTATTTTAAGCTGCATTGTATTCTTTCCAATGCTCAGCCAAAACAAAGGGGGGAAGCAGAGGAATGCTAGTTCTCTGGACCACAGTAGAAAGACTTAGCTCCTCTACGTTTCCAAAGAGTTCTTATAAATCAATGCTGAACCCAGACTTTGAGTCAAGATGGAGGTGTATGTAGACACACTTCGCCTCCTCATGTAACCACAAGAAGAATTACAACTAACCTCAAAACAAAACCCACCCAGAACTGCCAGAAAATTAAACTTCATGGAAGTCCAACAACCAAAGATTTAAAGAAGCCATATTCATCCAGATGAGTAGGAAGGGCAGAGTCACAGAGTCAGGGTGGAGAGGATGCAGTGTATCCTGGGGATGTGGGAGTAGAAGGGGCAGTCCCACGTTCATGTGTGGTGGATAAAACTCAAGAGGGATACCTTGGGAGTGAGTGATACCAGCCCCAGACCAGACCATACAGCCCAGGGTTCTAGCACTGGGAAGGTAAAACCTCATAATTTCTGGCTGTAAAAACCAGTGGGGGTTGGGGTGGCAAAAGAAACTCCCAGTTTCTTAAAAGAATCTGTTTAAAGGTCCTACCCATACTTAGAACATACTCAAACCCACCCACTCTGGGGATCACCACTAGGGCAAGAGGTAGAGGGGTACCAATTGCATACAGGAAGGGGGAGAAGTGACTGAAAATTGGACAAATGCCAGGCAAACCTCCAGAAGCCAGGCAGTGGCACTGTCCCCTCTCTGACCCCTCCAACCACACACACCCACAACATGGTGAAGTGGGTTGCCCTGCCCTAGTGAATACCTAAGGCTCCACCCCATGCAACTTAACAGGTACTCTAAGACAGGGAGTCAAAGTAGCTCTACCTAACACACAGAAACAAACATAGGAGGCTGCCAAATTGGGGAGACAAATGAATGTAGTTTAGGAATATAGTTTAAATGAAAGAAGCAGAATAAAACCCAGAAAAAGAACTAAACAAAGTGAAGAGAGCCAACCTAGCAGATGAAATTTCAAAGTATTGGTGATCAGGATGCTCAGACAACTCACTGAGTATGCCAAAAACATAGGGCAGAAATGAAAGCTACACTCAGTGAAACAAAGAAAAATTCAGAGAACCCACAGTGAAGGGAAGGAAGGCAGGGTTCAAATCAATGATTTAGAGCACAGGGAAGAAATTAACACTCAACTAATACAGAAAGAAGAAACAAGAATTCCCAAAAAAAAAAAATAAGGAGAGTATTAGAAGACTCTGGGACAGCTCTAAAAATGCCAACATCTGAATCACAGGGATGCTAGAAGGAGAAAAGGGAGAGCAAGAAATTGAAAACTCATTTGAAAAAATAATGAAAGAAAACTTCCTTAATTTGGTGAAATAAATAGACATACAAGTCCAGGAAGCACAGAGAGTCCCAAACAACTTGGGCCCAAAGAGGACCACACCCAGACACATCATAATTAAAGTGCCAAAGGTTAAAGATAGAGAATCTTAAAAGCAATGAGAGAAAGGCAGAGAGTTACCCACAAAGGAGTTTCCATAAGACTATCAGCTGATCCTCAAAAGAAAATTAGTAGGCAAGAGGGGACTGGAAGAAGTATTCAAAGTGATGAAAAGCAAGGACCTACAACCTAGGTTACTCTATGTAGCAAAGCTGTCATTTAGAATGAAAGGGCAGAGAAAGTACTTCCCAAACAAGGCAAAGCTAAAGGAAGTCAGCATCACCAAGCCATTATTATATAAAATGTTAAAGAGACTTATTTAAGAAAAAGAAAGATCAAAGCTGTGAACATTAAAATGACAACAAACTCGCAACTATTAACAACTGAATCTAAAAAAACAAAAACAAAACAAACAAAGCAAACAACTAGAACAGGACTAGAATCATAGGTATGGAGAACGTTTGGAAGTTATCAGCTGGGAGTGGGAAGGCAGAGAATCGGGGGAAAGGTAAAGGGATTAAGAAGCATAATTGATAGGTACAAAATAGATAGGGGGATGTTAAGAATAGTATAAAAAATGGAGAAGCCAAAGAACTTATATGAATGACCCAAAGATAGGAACTAAAAGGGGGGATTGCTGGTGGAAAGTGAGGTACCGGGTGGAGGAGGGCAAAGGGGAAAAAGTGGGACAACTGTAATAGCATATTCAATACAATATACATAAATAAAGAGTGGACTCAGTCCTAACTCTGAATGCTGCATTTTAATGATGGCCTAAGCAACAAGTAGTGATATTATGTATACATGGTGATTAATGAATGAATTTATATTCTTTGAGTAAATCTAGAGATAGGAGATTCAAATTAAATTTGGTTAATGTCTAATAGTTTCATTGTTTTTATAAGCAGATAAATTTGAGTCATGGAATAAATACTCTTATTTTTAAAAAAGCTTAATTGGTGTATAAGCATTTATTCATTTTGTTTAATATTTAATTAAAAGTGAGAGGATTTAACAAATTTATTTAAATGCAATCAGCTTGGATTTGATTATTGTGCATTTATCCAGTCTTTTTATAGTTATACTTTTCTCAAATAACAATGATCCTGAGGAAATTACTGATGCTCATATTTTTGTTTAGTGAAATTTAATCAAGCAAATGAAAATCAAAAGGATGACATTATGTTTCTGATACAGATAAAATTAGGGCCGGTTGTATAAATGTTTTGCTTTATTTTGAAGCACATTTTTCTGCACACTTTCCAGCTGTAATCAAACTCTTGTGTGCTTTTCATTATCTCTATTAATTAACCCTTCTTATTTTTGTAGCGTTTGAAACCTCTTGCTATACACTGGAGGTCTCAAATCTCTGTAGCTTGTTCCAGAGCTCAGACTGAGGAGAAACTGCATTATAAATGTTATAGAGCAATTCTTGACCACTTTCAGCTTCTACTGAAGTCAGTCAGAACTGCTAAGAAATGCAGATGACTGTAATGGAACAACAGTAATTTACTAAAAAAATTAAAAAGCAGCAAATATCACCTTGAAAAATTTAAAGATGATACTGTTTATAAAAGCAAGGTGTCTCCTAAAACTATCTTTAAATTGAGTTCTCATTTTAAACCTTAATGACCATTTGACTTAACTATTAAAATGTGTTAATATTTAGTGAAATAAGCACTTAAATCTCATCTGGACTGGGACTGCATGGGTTAGTCGCCAGGGCTGTGACCTTAATCGGTTTGAAATAGCATCTGTAATTTGCTACTCATCCATATGCTAAAGAAAAGTCTTTTTCCTTCTTCAGTTCCATATTGCAGTCTCAAACGTGACTTCATGAAATTCTGCTTCTTAATTTTGAGACAGCACTCATGCAGGGTAGGGTGAAAGTAGGTTTAAAGTTGTGAGGACATGGAACAGAGTTTAGTCTTGTAGTATTACCTTTAACTTACTGTATTAGTTTCCATCCGAACAACCATACCTACTTTTGCCACACTCTGTATATGATCTTTATTCGTTCAGTTTGTCTTCTCTCCCCCAATCTCTTTACTCCTAAGATGCAAAGCAGAACTGCTAATCAGCTTCTGCTTTTCCCTCAATTGGGGCAAAGTCAACAAAGGAGGAAGCAAAGTGATTTGTAATGAGTTTCTTTTAGTAAACTGACCTTTGCTCCTAGAGATGAGTGAGCGAGTGAGTTCATAACGAAGTCTTCAGGTGATCTGCCAGAGGCTAATACATAATATTTGTGGGAAGGGTTACTGTCAAGTACCCACTTTTTTCATCACACAGAAAACCATATCTTAGTGGTCTGTCTTCCATGTTTGGATTCCTTCCCCATCTTTTGTGAAGATCGCTTCAGTAAGATCCTGCTGAAAGTTTTTCACATAACCGAGGGATATAATTGCTCCAAATACACAAGCTCCCTTTGCTGGATTAATCACCTCCCTTAACCCCACTTCCCTAAGTCTATCAACTGTGAACAAGACTCACTGTGTGATCCGCCCCTTCTGTGTAGAGTAACTCACTACTTTGTTGGCTGAAAATGCTATCATTATGGACCTGACACTTGAAACAACAATTCACTATCAGAATTTAACTGCTGATTTGTAGTTACAGACACTTTAAAAAGTGATTGATTAAAATTTACTGAGCGTATTAAGGGTCATTTGATTATCCTCATTATTCATTTAGACAGCTTGAAGTAAAATCTGTAAGTCCTAAGTCCTATTTAATTTTTATTTCTTTCCTTTAAGCTTTGTTATATGTTTTCCTCTTAGCAGGATTAATTTGGCTACTACCATTTGGGTAGTTTATACATTTCAGTTGGTATTTTCACATCTGAGACTATTACTATATGTAATTAAAATATATTAACATATGGAAATAAAAAATAATCTTCCTTGAATTACTCAACTATAAATATCAGAATGGCAGAATGATAATTTATAAATGTTTACATTTAGGGTCTTTTGAATAAGCATAGAGCATCACAACTACAAACAAGGAACAGAACGGTCATTCTCTGATTCACTTGGACAAATCACCACTTGGTTCTTAATTAGTGAGTTTGAAGAAGAAATTAAATCATGTGACTTCATATATATGTTATTTTATAATGCTTTTGAGATGTCATAAATAAAATAACAGCTTTAGCCATAAAATACAAAGGATGAAATCAAAGTTTCAAATATATGCATGCTATATATGCATGTAACATATTTAGAACTTATGTGAAAAGTCCAAAAGAGAGAGAACTTCTGTATTCCTCATTCATACAATCATTTATCCATATGTTCAATTATTAAAAATAACCATCTCCCTGATTTAATAGTCTTAGGTTTAGTTTGTGGGAATTTATCTTTGTCTTTGAATTAAGGGCTCAGCAGTTTGTTTTTCAGTTAAATATTTCTAGGAAGCTCATTCAATACCTACTGTGTCCAGTATGCTTAATATTCATAAATAAGATGAAATTATGATAGCAAAAGTTTTTATCTTAATGAAGTCACTATTTTATAATATTTGCATAAGTACAAATATTGAATATTCATGTAATGTTTAAAATTCACATCATATAAAATGATTGCTATAATTACATTAATTTACAAGAATAAAACATGCAGTTACCTTCCATTCTTTAACCTTTTATTTCTGATATTAAAATGTTAGGATTCAGAGTCATCCTAGGCTCAGAGAGTCCCGATTTTTCCTGTGTCACTGTAAAATTTGCCACTTTCATCAACGTAAGTATACAGGAGCAGAATGATGCCCGGTTGCTCTCTCTCTCCCCCTCTTTTTTTTTTTTTTTTTGTGGTCAGGTGATGCCAGACAATGTTTCTAAATTCTGTATTTTACCTAATTTAAGCTTTTCTGGTATGAAACTTTTCAGCACCTAGTTAGTTGTTCATTATATTATTTCATCTTTCTATCCATATCTATATTAATATAAGCTATTAATATTTGTATATGAATAGAACATATTTTAAATATCTAATTCACTTAAAAATTTACCTTGCTTTATAAAAATAGACCAATTAAAGAATCTAACAGTCAAACTTTTAATAAGAGTATTAATTTCTCAATAGAAAATTAATAAAGTGCCAGGATATTATACAAACTGAAAGAAAATACAGGGAATACATGGATAATGTACAGAGAAAACACTGACTGTTCTTTACCTGAGATTAAAAAGCACGGGGTGGGGACAGTGAGGAGACTACACCCCTGAGGGGGCAGTTCTGTGGGACTTACAGAATGGGACAACAGATTGTGCTAACACCAGCTGAGTTCTAAAAGACAGGAAAAGATCAATGTTTCTGTTGTGTAAAATTTCAAGCTTCAGTAATGCCACTGTGTCAAATACAGTAAACATTCTGCTAGTCTTAGAAAAGTATGGACAGCTAAAAGTGAGTTTTGAAAATGTAATAGAATATGTTATTACCTAGAGGAATCATAGATAAACATATTTTTTATTTTTTATTATTTTTAAAATTTTTTATGTTTACTTAATTCTTGTTCAAGTACAGTTTCCTGTCTTATAGTCCCAGCCCTGCCCCCCCCAATGCTCCCCACCTCCCTCCTATTTCCGCCCATAATTTAAAAAAATGTTTATTTCGTCTGATAAACATATTTTTTTAAATTATGGGACAAATGGTCTTCATTTTCTAATACTTTTTGCTTCTGAAGAGTAACTTATGTTTAAAAATTATGTGTCTTTGACTAAACAAATAATAAGTAATAAAAAGGAAAATACTTTCTACTACTAATGAAGGCATTTGATATTTAAGTCACCATTCTAGATATTACAATAGGGAATTTTAAAAAAATAGACATGGTTCTTACACCCCCAAATCTTTGAATTTATGGGAATATTATGGGAAACATTTCTGGGAACTTAGATTGATTTTTTTTCCTGATCTAGACTACAGATTTTATTCTGCAGCCGTTAGTCACATATGAGGACTGTCCAGAAGGTATCCACCCATGAAATGTGAAAAATAGAGACATTTATTGAATATACAAGAAGCATTGTACATAGAGCAATGACACCTCAGTCCCCTTAAAAGTAGGTACCTTGGGACCTCACACAGTTCTCCCAGTCACCATTAGCTGCCTCATCATATTTTCCTGAATCTCATCCATGGTCTGAAATCTCTTCCCTTTCAAAGGTGATTTTAATTTTGGAAAAAGCCAGAAGTTGCAGTGCACCAAATCTGGGCTGTAGTGGGGCTGAGTCACCTGGGTGATGTCATGTTCCACCAAAACACTCTGCATGAGACGTGATGCATGAGTGGGTGTGTTGTCACGAGTCACCAGTTGACCATAGCTGTGGCCTTCTGAATCATCCAATTAGTTTCTGCAGAGGAATGTTCAAGCTTAATGCAAAATGTGATGCAGATTAATTGCTGTACTTGCTCAGTCATTTTGAATGTGATGGCTACACACAATACACCTGCTCACTCAACAGTGTCTACCACCCCCACTGACTAGTATGGTGAAGTTGTCATTGTTCACTTATAAGCACTCCAGTCTACTTTTCTTGGCTGACAGATTACGTGGATGTTGTGCAAACCATTCTCCTTATATTAACAATGGCTGGACTTTTTCTGGACAGACCTTGTATATAGGGAACAAAGTGGGCAGATGGGGTACATTACTGAATGTATTTGAGTAAAGATGCATGGACAAAATGAAGCTTTAAGGACACTAATGTGGAGGTCGGTAAAGAAACTAAAGTTTTAAAAAACAACATACATAGCATACACTTGAGACAATTAAAGATGTCAATGCAAATAGCTAACATGAATACCTTCAAGATATTTGGAGTATTATATTTTTCTTTATTGTTATAGAACATTTTCTAAGTTGTTATTGAATTTATAAAAATTATCAATTGTATTAGTTCGTGTCAACATGTCCTGGGGAAGGAGTGGGAACTTTTGGGAAACAGAAGTACTTTTAAATGAAAGGGAGGGAAGAAGGGAAGAGAAGGAATTTACTGAATCAGACCGAATCCTAGCTGCATATAATATGTTATTATAATGATATATCATAATTATTATATATGATCATAATTATTATAATGATCTCTGTCTACATAGTTCTCTCTCACTAGACTGTAGGCATCATGCAGGCAAAGAGGACTGAATTTTTTCACATTTGTATCATCCAGAACTGCCAACACATTATCTTGCAAATAATAGACTCACAACCACTTCAAAATTAACTGAACAAAATCAGTAACATATATTTGTTAGTAAGATTGTTCAAATCTGTCACCATAGAAGATGGTAAGCTTTGTGAAAGCAGGGAGTGTGCCTGTTTTGTTTTTTTTTAACTTACTACTGTGTCATTTATTGCAGCAAGTACAGTACTTGCTGCAATAAATGATTATATCGGACTTCAGAGAAGCCATCCTCAGTGATCCCTAAAGCCCTGGGTAGGCTGGCCCTTAAGTAGTACCTCCTATATGAGCATGAGAGGAACTCAGAAAGCATTATCATGAATAAGATCATCAATTTTTTTCAGTAACACTGTAGATGTCAGTTGCTTTACCTTGTGCTATACAGCATTTCTGAAAAATAGTGAACATAATGGATATTTTAAAATTATAATAGTAAATGTAATTTTATGCCAGGCTCTTAGGCACTTAAAATGTTCTTGAGAATATTTTGAATCTTTCCAATCACAATATTTTATTGGTTATTTTTAACATGTGCTGTGATAGTCTTTTTCTTTCTACTTAGGACTCAGGAGTCTTCAGACAGCCTGCTTGTTGCTCCAGCCGGCCAGAGAGCCATCCAAGGTAGGTTAACTGCAGGGATCAGGGCTGAGCATACAGGATGCTGCCTGGCCTCAGAACTCCCGGAGTTGCCTGTGAGGTTACCCAAACTAGCACTTTTCACCCGCGGTGAGAAATGACAAGATGTGGTCATTCCATGTTGAGAGAGCTCTTGCTGTTTCTGCTGTCACCTTGATTTTTCTTTTTCGGGTGTGTAACAATGAAAATGGATCCCATGGGGCAACTCTCACACTTGTTACCCTCCATTTCCTCAGTCTAACTGAGTGTAAGTAATGGAACCGCATTTTAATGGCCCACTATCCCCAGTGCCCTCCTAACCCTTCCACAGAGCTGCTTTGTAGCTGATGAATATGACAGGCGAGGCTAACCAACCCTTAGGCCAGCAATATTCTCATCTTTAATCCATCATAGACATCAAAAAATAATGAGATTTCTTGAAACAGTGCCGGGGTGAGCTCATGTGACACTGAGATGATAAATTTACTCAACCACTCACAAAGAAGGAACCCACACACCCAAAGACCCAAGTTAATTTCACGCTGCGGATGGGGCACCATGTGGGGAACACGGGTGCTTTTATTTCTCAGCGTCTTGTGTGGAAATTTAATTTTTCCATTCCTCTCCTGGAGATGCCGATAAGAGAGATGCTCAAGCCTTTGTGCGCCCACCTATCACTGCTGTAAAATTATGATAAAATGAGACACTTAAAAAGTTTTATTTTAGAAAAAAAGAGAAAAGTAGAATTTATTTTCTTTTAACATTTAAATTGAATGGCTCTAACCTAAAGGACCTTAATAGGTTAGAAATGGCCCCAAGCACTGATTATCTGATGGAGGTGTTTTAGCAGGGCTCCAGAATAGGCACTGATCCCTCTAGGCTATTGTGGGTAAATGTGCTTCTTTTACCAGAGTTTACAATTTTGAGTTTAGTGACAATTGAATATTAAATTATGTATATTTTTATACTTCTCACATGGCTCAGCAGTTATTACTTTTCTACTGTGCACTAATATGCAAAGAATGTTCTTTTTTAAAGATGTTTTCAACAACATGGAAAAGTCAAAGACACTTAGTGTCTATCTCCTAACAATCAAGTGGAAGTAAGCTGTCCCCGAATAGTTCAAACTCTGTGTTGGGTATTATGATTAAATGTATATTAATTCTATAGCTTTCACAATTCTATTATCTGGTTTACAAAGGCACCTTTATCTGCATGATATTGGAACAACACCAGACAACTGGCCCACCAGGGTATCTGCCACCTTTGCCACAACTTTAAGCGGAAGCTCACGGGGCTGCCCCGGATCTGCCACAGCAACTGACTACAATGTTCACAGGTCAGCCCTGCTGCCTGAAATGCCATAAGGAGGAAAATGTTACTTAGCTTCTGCTTTATTGCCTCAAAAATACCAACATTTGGGAGAAGAGAGATAATTCTCACACATCACCAGGTAATATGGGAAAGTTGATTAGTTTCTATCCAAAGTGTCTTCTGAGACCAGCAGCTTCAGAATCATATAAGAGCTTATTAGAAATTCAGAATCCCAAGGCCCATTACAGTCCTTACGATTCAGAATCTCTATTTAACAAGGTACCCAGGTGGATTTATACCCACATTAGAATTTTAGAAACACTGGATTAGATTGTTTGGATTTAAGACAAGAGCTTCAAAGAATATATAGATAGTGATGCTTAAGGGAAAGCTATAGGGAAAGCAGGTCTAAAATGCAAGTTGGCATATTTTATACTTTTCTGAGGTTTTAGTTTATTACATCATGTATAAAGTATACTTATGGTGGTTCAACTCTATTATATTAAGAATGTGTTTAATTTTCAAGAAAATATTTTCTTTTGGATTTTAGGGTGATGTTCAAGAGTAGATTCTATAGGAAATTAACCCTGTGGACAAGGGAAAAGAAAATTAAGCATATTTAAGAAGAAGAACTAAATCTTTAAAACTACTATAAAAAATAAAACTCTTTTTGAAGACTTTGTTAATGGCTTTTAAGGAAGAGCAGGTCCAATATCTATTTAATTAACATCCCAGGGAAGAAGGTAAAAAGAAAATACTGGCAAAACACTGTGTGTGTGTGTGTTTATATTGTTGTTGAGATCTGGGCACTTAGAAACTGAAAATGAAAAAATAATTTATGCCTTCACCTTTGATCACAAGCTTGACTCAAAAAAAAACCTGCTAGTGTTATTCATTGTGCAAACCATGTATATATATGAGCCAAATATAGTCCTTCCTTACTTAAGCCTTAACCTAACTCCTACAGAAGCAGAGTCCAGAGCCTGGCCATGTGGTTTCTGAGAGTCTGGGCTAGGCACAGAGAGTTGGGTCAGAGCTGCCCCATGAGTTTCAGAGATGCCAATAATAAAATTTGCAAAGCAAAGGCAGAGCAAATATCCAATTAGACCATAACAGCACACTTCACAATGAATATTTGAATAAAGAAAAGAGAATAAAGAACAGAATAAGAGGATAGAAATGAGCCATCTGAACAGAACATGGATATTCAGAAAGAGAATGGGGACCAGATAAAAGTTGAAACCCTGATGAGCTAAGGTGCAGAAACAAGGCCCTTCTCCTGGCTGCTTCCTAGGTTGGAGAGGGGATGGTACATTAAAGAAATTGAGGCCGTTTGGACAGCCTAAGAGCACTGGTGTAGCAAGTGGTGGAAGTCTGTGGATGAAGGAACTGATGATCACTGTGACACCAATGCAAGCCAGATGCAGTCCTCCACCTCCTGCAGAGGCCCCAGTGCATGTCATGGGAAGCCTGAAGGAAAGGGTCTTCAGCAAGAAATTCTGACTCAGGCCCCATTCATGGCATTGTGCCAATGTTCAATCATCAGAAAATGTCCTGATGATCCTTCTAGGCCGTAGGCACTTTGCTCAGATGGTCAATTTTTGGAGAACGGTTTTTCAAGGAGATAAAAACCAGGTAAAAAGTAGAGCTGCTATCCATAAGGGTGTCTTCAGTGGAGAATTAGCAACAATTTGTATGTGAATTCTGTGGCAGAGAGTAAATGCATTAGTGATTTTAGAGTAGAAATTATGTTAACTGAAGTTTCTTCAAGTTCCTGAATGATGTGATCTAATTTACCTATTAGCAGTGGGGTGGGGTTGTAAAATGGTGGGTTGCAGATAATTGTTAGAATCTTTGAGGACTTTGAAAACTCCAAAACTAGTTCTAAGAGGAAATTAGTTGGCTTCATTGTTCTGGGAGATAAAAATCATATCTGGGTGGGGAAGATGTTATCAAAGGGATTAGAGATCTAGTGTGCACAGGATTGGAAAGAGGGTGCAGAGTAAAGGTTTGCACTATTTTCGTCTTGTTCTGGTTTGCAGGGGTGTTCAGCCTCTTGGTGTTTCTGGGCCACACTGGAAGAAGGAGAGTTGTCTTGGGCCAACCCATGGCCTGAAGGCCATACATTGTGACACATAATCACAAAAACAATCTCATAATGTTTTAAGTAAATTTACGATTTGTGTTGGGCCACATTCACGGCCATCCTGGGCCACATGTGGCCTGCAGGCCACGGGTTGGACGCCCCTGGTAGAGGATAGTTTCATTTTACGGTTTAAAATTAGGCACATGGTGGGATTCATCAGGTCTCTCTTTTGAGTATATGCCACCACCATGGATTTAGCACACATGGGAAAATTGGCCACCTTGCCAAATTGGAAATAGAGCTTCCCCACTGAGCACATTATTCTCTCTATGGGCATCAGCAGGTGGTCAGCCTGTGCAGGCAGCATGAGAGCTTTATTCTATTTCCATATTAGTAATGGGAGGTCTAATGGCAGAGCGTCAAGGAGAAAAGTTATTACTAGAGGGCTTCTGATGCTCCCAGGGAGGTCTCCCAATTCAGAAGGTCTGGAAGCCTCAGCCCATTCAGCCAGCTGTGCATGCAGAACTTTCCTGCAGCCTTCCTGGACCTGGGCCTATACAATGGAGTCATTTCCTCTTTATGTCCTGGAGTTGGGGCCAAAATTCCACAGGGTAACAGGTCACTGATTCTGTCCCTGCCAAAATCTACCCATCTCATTGGCAGGCATCATCCAAGGATAAGGTTGTGAAAGATGTTGCTTAATACTGTTGGGAGATAAGGTATTCAATAAATCTGGCAAGAGACGGGTGTGCCTAGGTATCTGGCCTCCCTACCGAGCATGAAATCAGGAGGACAACACCTATATTTATTTGGAAGTTTCTCTTCTATGGGGACAAGCGGAGTAGTACTCTGTGATGGACCAAGTTCAGAGAACCATTTGTAGTTTCAGCATTGATACACAGACTATCTATAACTGTAGGCAATCATAGAAGAGTACTGAAGAATCCTGTTTTCAAAACCCTGAGCACACCCTTATCAACTGGTACAGAATGCTTACTACTATGACTGAGTGTAAAATGGGCAGATAGTGAGTGTAATAACTGCAGTGGTGAGAATTGAGTCATATGGTAGAACATGAACTACACCTTCATGGAATAGCTGTCTGCGTATGTAATTTTTCCTTTTTTGTTTTTAGATTCTTTCCCTTTTCTCTGGTTCTGCTCTGAATTGTAGAGCACTGATCCTGACATTTACATGTCTTAGCTTCTTTGCCCAGCATCTTCTGGTTAGGGTGGTCAATGGGAACGAACCACTGCTGGGAGACTGGAAGGTGAAAGAAGAGAGAAGCCAGAATATTTTTCTTTATTTTTTCTGCTTCCAGTATTCTTTAATAATGGCTGCGTCTCCTCCATAGCCCCAGCTCACACAAATAGGCTCTGTAGTCTCACTACGTGGCCTTGGGTTCAGAGTTTCAGTAACATCTTCTCTCTGCGGCTTTGCAGTCTTCATAAAGCTAGCAGCTTTTTTATTTTACATTTTGGGCCTCTGGAATCTGTTGTAACTAATTACCCATATAAAAGTCAATTTTCTTTATTTAATCACTTGGCATGGGGGTTCTGATATAATTGAACAATGTCCAAGAGTCTTTCTGGGGCAACAGGGAATGCACATTATGAAATGTGGGCTGGGGATGAATGAGCATGGGCTTGCATTCAGCAGGCAGATCAGACTGGAATCAAGGGAGAATTGAGCCATAGTTTCCAGGAGCAAAGCCTCATAATCAACCTGATTAGCATGCTAATGTGCAAGGTGTTAGGCAGAAAGAAGGAAATTAGTGTACCTAAGTAACCTATGTAAATGGGCTCACAATAACAATAAACCAATAGTCCAGTGTTGAAAAAGGTTATATTGCTAACACACAACAAGATTATTCTTTGCTTTTCCCTCAACTCAAAGTCTCTTTCATCAAGGTTACCTACACAGTACTTCTTTCTTTCTCTCCCCTGCTCCCTCCTTCCCTCTCTGTATTTCTCTCTCTCTTGCATCTCCTTCTGGTCATCATTATTTGGTCTACTCTTTATTTTTGCATTTCTCTTCTCTTCAGGACAAGCCTTTTATGTAAATCAATTCAGGGTGGTGCATAATGACTTATAATTTATATTTTCTTCTATCCCTCTCACATCAGGTAACATAAACCAAAATCAGAATTGGAGATATTAGATCAAAATAAATTGGCCTGAAAAGAAGTAGAAAGATAAACTCAGAGATATTATTCTCATCAGGGCTGAAATGACCTTTTTCATAATGATTGTTCCTTATTCATGCAAAGAAAAAACTCTGCTAATGATAATAAGCTCATTCAGACACTTGGGATCCCAAATTGTATGAGGAAACCAGGTATAGAATTCAGAGCATACCCATGCAGAGGGATAATTTGTCTCCTGGGTAAATTTCCAATGCTTCTCACAGAGAACATATTCAATGGATGTTTGTGAAATGAATGTATAATACTTGAATTATAGTACAGTATCCTATCAAGAGTTCTAAAGAAAATAATTACTATATATAAATATGTAACTATGGTAGTACTCATTCAGAATTCCAACTTTGAATATGAGAAACAGATCTTCCAGGCAGTGAAATTTAAAATCTCCTTCCCTCATTTTCCCATTTCCTGTGTCATGAAAAAATCCCTCAACTCCAATTGACTCAATTACTAATTACTGACAATATCTTCCTGAGATGGAATTACCATAAAGTATTCTGAAAAATGATCTATGACACCATGGGGATCAGGTGAATAGGTTTCCAAGAAGACAAGCAATCCCACCCTGGGAACAAAACTTAAAATGCTCCCTTTTCATCTTATTACAGTCCCAGGGAATGGTTTACCAGCTTCAAGTTATTGCTTCTGGTCAGACATTATTTATTTTTTAGTGTTTTGCAGAAAATCCTTATATCCTTTCCTAGCTTCAAAACAAATTCATAGTTCTTTTTCCATTGCTAAGTTGTTTATTTGAGCAATAAGAAGGGGAAGGTATCAAAAGTAAAAATAACAATAATCTTAGATGTTCTCAGGTGGTTGTTCTATAATTTAGTTGTAATTTTTATGTGGTCATGGGAGGAGGTAAACAGTTTACTTACTTTGCTGTCTCTACCAGAGTCTTTTTAAAGTACCTACATACCTACTAGAATGACTATAAACAAAAAGACATATAATACCAAGTGTTGATGAAGAAGTAGAGAAACTTGAACTATCACGTGTTAATTGACTGGAATGTAAAATTATACAGCCACTCTGGAAAGCAGCTTGGTAGTTTCTTGAATAGTTAAACATAAATTTATCTGACTCAGCAATTTCATAGTTAGGAATCTACCCAAGAAAATAAGAAATATGTCCACATAACAGTATGAATGTTCATAGTAAAAATGGAAACAATTCAGATGTCCATCAAGTGATAAAAGGATGTAAAAATGGCATAAAGACTATTATTCAGCAATAAAAAATAAAAATATAAGCCCCATCTACTTATGCTACAGCATGGATGGAACTCTAAAACAGTATGCTGACTTAAAAAAGCCAGATATAAATGACCACATATGATATGATTCCATATATATATATTATACTCAGAAAAGGCAAATTTATAGACACAAGAAGCAGACCATTAATTGCCTAGGGCTGAGGTGATGGTAAGAATGAACTACAAATGGTCATGAATGTACTTTTTGGAATTTTAAAAATGTGCTAAATTTGGATTGAGATGTTGGTTATATAATTCTATAAATCTGATTTTAAAAAATAGTCCAATAATATACTTATAATGAGTAAATTTAACACAGATTATATTTCAATAAAGCTGTTAAAATTAAAAAAAATAATGTGCAGCCTGCACATTGTATGATACTTAATGGTAAGAAGCTACATGCTTTTTACCTAAAACTGGAATGAGGCAAATGTATTCTCTCTCATCATTCCTATTCAACATTTTACTGGAAGAATTAGCCAATGCAATAAATCAAGAAAAGAAAAAAAAAAGAAATATAACTATCTTTGTTCACAAAGGGCATGATTGTCTATGTAGTATATCCCAAAGAGTCAACAAAAAAGTCCTGGAATTAATAAGCAAGGATAGTAAAGTCATAGGATACAAGCTTAATATAAAAATTTATTGTTTTGCATATACTAACAATGAATGTAACAAAGACATTTATAATAGCAACAAAAAATGAAATATTTAGGCATAAGTCTAATAATACATGTACATGATCTACATGCTCAAAACCACAGAACTTTGTGAAAATCAAGTCAGATCTAAATGAAAAGCATGATATTCCATGTTCATGGATTGAGAGACTCAGTGTTGTAGAGATATCCACCCTTCCCAATTTGATTTATAGATACAACACAATCACAATTAAAACCCTAGCAAGCTATAGAGTTGATAGTGACAGTGATTCTAAGGTTTATATGGAAATGCAAAATACCTAGAATAGTCAATACAATATTGGTAAAATTTGAAATTTACATGATTATATTTCAAAACTTGCTATAAATCAGGTAGCAAACACAAGGCCTGTGGGCCAAATCCAGCCCTCCACCTTGTTTTATCCAGCTCAGCACCTTGTTTCTACCCAGCAATAGCACTGAGCTTCTTGCCCTTAGTTAAGGAGTGGCTACATTTATACAGTCCTAAAATTACATTTGTCCCTTTGAAGGCAACCTTGATGCTAATGTGGTCCCTGGTGGAAATGAGTTTGACATCCCAGTCTACAGTAATCAAGACAATGTGATATTGGTGAAAAACTAGATGCAGAATGGAAAACACAGCAATAAAAGTACATAAATATAATAAAATGATTCTTTATAAAGGAATAAAGGCAATCCAATGCAGAAATAAACGGTCTTTTAATAAAAGGCAATAGAACAATTGGGTACGTAGATGCAAACAACAAAACAAAACCTAAGCATATGAGGAGATACTCAACTTCATATGACATTAAAGAATGGCAAATTAAAACAATGAAATGTTACTATATAATTTTTAGAATATCTTGTTCTTTCCCCCTTCCTCCTCCCCTCCAAAAAACACAAACTGATTAAAGCAATTGCTAGTGAGAATAAGGAGTAAACAGACTCTCACTTATTCCTGTTCAGAGTGCAAAAGGTACAACTCCTTTGAAAGACTTTGGCAGTTTCTTATAAATACATGTAGTCTTAGTATTTCATACAACATTGTGATTCTAGGTGTTATCCCACCTAACTTGAAAACTTACATCCATGACAAAAATTGCACGCAAGTTCCTTGCAGCATTAAACATAATTGCCAAAAATTGTATGAAACCAAGTTGGCCTTTGAAAACACTGGGTAGGGGGTGGGCAGGGCTGGGAATATAAGACAGAAAACTGTACTTGAACAAGAATTAAAAAAATTAAAAAAAGAAAGGCAAATGAATAAACAAACTTTGGTACATTCATACAATAGAATATTATTCAGTTACAAAAGAAATAAGCTACGAAACTATGAAAAGATATGGATAAACCATAGTGCATATTTCTAAATGAAAGGAGCCATTCTGAAAATTATATATATTATATAATTCTAATTATATGTCATTCTGGAAAAAGCAAAAAGTAGAGAGAATAAAATGATCAGTGGCTGCCAAGGGGTTTGGGTATAGTTTAAAGGGATTGAATGTGTGACCCACAGGGGATTTCTTTCAGGGTAGTGGAACTATTTACATGGTACTTCAATGGCAGATACATGACTTTATGAATGTGTGAAAGATCATAGAACTTCACAGCACAAGACAACCTTATTGTCTGAAAATTTAAAAAGAATTGTTTAGGAGGTCAGTGGATCCCAGGATGAAATAAAGAATGATGAAACAACAGCTTTAATTTTCCTTTTACTTAAGTGAATTTATTGGGATGACTTTTGTTAATAAAATCACACGGGTTTCAGATATAGAACTCTATATAATACATCATCTATATTTATATTGTATTGTGTGTTTACACTACCAGTCAAGTTTCCTTCCATCTCCATTTGTCCCCCCTTTCCTTTTTTTCTATCTCCTCCTACCCCTCTTCCTTCTGGCAATCAAATTGGCAGATTGTGAGAAATTTGAGGTCAAGAACTATGTCTTACTCATATGAAAATAACTGGAACCTGAGAAAGAAGTCACATAATTAATTCTAGCTCAATAAATACATGATCATTCTGTTCACCTTATGCAAACATCATTTTATTTTTACTGTTATATTTAGGCACATACTTCCAGCTCTAAGTAGTCATTCATCTATGAATTCAGAGGTAGCAGGAGCTCTATGTTTTCAGCCTCAAAACAAAAAATTCTATATTTGTATCTGTTTGAAGGAATTAAAGTCTGTGCCTTTGGATAAAACGAAAATGCCATTCATTACCCATCATTCCAGAGGTCTCCCCGGGGGCTTTCATTTCTATCAGCCTGGTCAGGCAAACATCTGTTGCATTGTCTCTCAAGATTTTTCTTGCAACTGTGGTAAGTTAGATTAAAGTATTGTAGGGTTTTTTTTTCTGTATGTGAATTGCTTTCACTCTGATGAATTAATTTTGGAGTGAGATCAATGAAATTGTATTATCTTAACCTGAGTTCCTTGCTAATTATTATGTATCATAATTATCTTTATTATGTTTTTTTAAAAGAGGGTATTGTAACATGGTGGGAATTATAGATGAGGCAGTCAGGGAGTCTAAACATAGGGAATTCTTTGGATCCCTCATAGACTGAGACAACAGGATGGCGATTACTGGAGGTAAAGGGGTATTGGGGAGGTAGAAGAGGTTATGGGGGGATAAATAGTGATGGAAGGAGACATGAATTAGGGTGATGGGCACACAATATGGTATACAGATGATGTGTTATAGAATTGCACGCCTGAAACCTATATAATTTTGTTAACCAATGTTACCTCAATAAATCAAATTTTTTAAAAAAATTCAAAAAACTTCTAAATTCACACTGAATATCTTGCTCTTTCTTTTGGAAACACTGGCAAAATTTCAAGGCAATCCAAGAGAAAAATGTACCCGTTATTGTGTAAATCCTCTTTAGCACTGTAGGCTTTGCAGAGTTTTCATATTACTGTTATTTGTGGATAAATGTATTCAATTTCTGACCACTTTTTAATGATGACAAACCTCCATACTGTGTCAAAGCATCATTTGTCAACTCATAAGCTGCCCAGTTAAACAGGATACCTCCAAGCTGACATAACTCTAGGGTAATGTCAATCACTGCAGTTTGTGGAGTGTCTGCTTACATCCCAAGATGGACAAAATAGGATTTCCAAAGTCTAGAAAAGACATCCCTTCCACTTTAGCTTGAAGAAATCAAACTAGATTGAGACTTTTTTACAATGGAAATTTAAAAGTTTGCAAAGTACCAAACTCCTTCTACTTTAGACCAGCTTAAACCTTCCTTCTGGTTATCTGTGCCAGGTGACCTGCCTTCCCAGGCCCACTCCTGCTGTCCTCACCGATGCTATATATTCCTGCCACATAACCGACAAGACAACGATCCAGCTCTGACAAGTGAGTTTCCGTATGCTTTCCGGCATGTCTTTAATTTCAAAGGTCCTGAGATTTTGGACATTGGGGGTGAATTCTGGTGGCCCTGGAAAGCCCCAAAACAGTATTCTCGCCTTCCATGATGAACCTGCCCAGTACCCAGGATACTCTGTTAACTTATTGCCCAATTTTGGTCAAACGACATTATTTCTGTACATGTTAGTTTTCACATTTGTAACATGAAGAGAACTACACTTACCTCATGGGTCGCTGGAATACTAACTACAACTAGTTCCCGTGCACAGGGAATCATGTCTGGGGCCTGGCATGCTACACGGTGCACAGGACAGGGGCTGGCAAACGTCGGCTTACAGTTGTGAGTTCATGAGCCACAGTTGACTCTTGGATTATTGTTTATTAGTCATTGTAATATTGTGTGCCACACAAACAACTGTAAACCCATTCACCCACTCCTGTATGTTTTTGCTCTTGTGACTGGTTTTCCAGCAGGACTGCTGCTTTATTAGCTTTTGCGGGGGACTGTCTCCTGAAATAATGCTGTGGCTCTTTCCCTACTGGGTTTGACTTTGTGGTATTTCAAGCCTATCTGAATCACACTCGAGATCACCACAAGTTTTAGAGTATCCCCTCAATCTTCAATGGCCGCACAAACTTGGAATCTCATTAAACAGCAAGTTCTGATTCAGTCAAGTTGAAGATGGTGCCTAAGATTCTGCATGTCTTGCCAGTTTGCGAATGACGGGGATACTGCTGGCCTACAGATCCCATTTCAAATAGTAAGTTTTTAGGTAACTGTTTCCCAGCCTTGGCTGAATATTAAAGTCAGCTAGAGAGCTTTTAAAAATCTCAGTGCCCAGGTCGAATCTCAGACCAGTTAAGAATTCCAGGCAGAATTCCACCATTTCTGCCTTCCTATCTTTTTGCCTTCCTTTATTTATTCAACAAATGTATATTTAGTGTCTACTATCTACTGAACAGTGGATAAATAATAGTGCCTAACAAAAGTGGCATCTGCTTTCAATAGAATGCTTGCTTCAGAATAGACAGGTGGTTCCAAAAAGAAAATTGTTGTAAGTATGTTTTCAGGAATGGGAGAACGTTTTAGAAGTTACCCTTGGGGAGGAAGATGGCGGCGGAGTAGGACAAAGGATTTTGCTTCCCTCCACGCGACTGAGAAAAACCAGGCTGATCTGCAGAGGAGCACAGTGGGTACTCAACAGGGACCCAGCATATAGAAGGCAGGACTCCAGAAAGTGTAGCGGACACTGAATGACCAGAGGTTGGAAGAGAGGAGACGACTGCAGATCATCAAGGGAACAGTGCAGAGGCTGCAGGCCCTCCTCCGGGCCACGCCAGGGCCCTGGCCAGGTCACCTCAGTCTCTGAGAGCCGAGGGTGGGCAACAACAACCCTGGGAGAGAACTAGTCACCGGCACCCTCCCTAACCAGCAGGGCACAAATTGGAAAACACCAAGAGAGATAGGTTTGCCTGTAGTGGCAGAGAGAGGAGTGGGCATTGGGAAGCAAACCAGAGAGCTCTGGTAACCCATGGAGTCAGGCTGTGGTTGCCGGCTTGGGGAACTGAGTCGCCCCTGTGTTCCCGATAGCCTGAGCCAGGGCTCCCACAGTCTTGGGGAGCTGCAGGATACTGGCAGTGCCCCTGGAAGAGTGCCAGTCACCAGCTCCCTCCCTACCGAGCCAGCATAGACTGAGAAGCACCAAGAGTCAGGCTGTAGTTACCGGTTTGGGGATCTGAGAGTTGCCCTGCGTTCCTGGTAGCACTCGTTCCCGGTAGCATGGGACTAGAGCCGGAGCTCCCACAGTCTCGGGGAGCTGCAGGCTACTGGCAGGGCCCCTGGTAGAGCGCCAGTGGCCAGCTCCCTCCCTACCCAGCTGGGCACAGACTGAGAAGCACCGGGAGTCAGGCTGTGGCTGCCGGCTTGGAATAATTGTGAGTTGCCCTGTGTGTTCAGCCACAGCACTGGGAAAGGTCCAAGCCCAAGCCTGCGAGACTAGGAAAGCCTGGCTGGGAGCACACGCCCTCACACCAGGCCAGGCCTGGGAAGCCTGGGGAAACACCTGCTCTCAGTGGGGCGCGGGAGAGCGGTGCTAGTCTGGATCTTGGGAGGGGACTGGCAAGACCAGCTAAGTTCACCGAGATAAGAGAAAGGCCACACTAATAGCCCCTCAGGCTGCTGCAGCTAGGGAGACCAGAAGAAAAGGTTTGACCAGCTGGAAACCAACAAGAGGAGGAGGTGGAAGTGGAGAACATGAAGATACCTGTAGAAGACTGCACCACTGAATTTCACAGGCATCCTACCACAGAAGTTCACACCATAAACCCAGGGAACCAGAAGAGATCAATTTAAGAAGCTGAGGCCAACAAGAAGAGCAACACAAACAATGGAAGACAAAGAAACAATCCCCAAATGAAAGAAAAGGAGGAAGTCTCAGAAAGAATGTCAGATGAAATAGAGGCAAGCCAACTATCAGATACTGAATTCAAAGCACTAGTTATCAGGAAATTCGAAGAACTTACAATGAGCTACCAGAAACTACAGGGGAGCTACAATGAACTCTCTGCAAACTATACCAACATGAAAAAGGAAATAGAAACAATCAGTAAAGGCCAAGAGGAAGAATATAATTTCTGAACTGAAGAACACAGTAGAAGGTATGAAGAACAGAATCAATGAGGCGGAAGATCACATAAGTGAGATCAAAGACAGGATAGAAAGAATCTCCCAGATGGACCAAATAATGGAAAAGAGACTCAGAAAAAATGAGTTGAATTTAAGAGAAATGCAAGACAATATGAAAGGTAATTATACCTGAATAATAGGAATACCAGAAGGAGAGGAAGAGGAACAAGGGATAGGAAACCTACTTAAAAGAGTAATAACGGAAAATTTTCCTAAGTTGAGGAGAGATAAAGTCACACGAATCCAGGAATCGCAGAGTCCCAATCAGGTGGAACCCAAAGAGGCCTACTGCAAGACACATCATCATTAAAATGACAAACCTCCAAGACAAAGAGAAAATCCCAAAGGCAGCAAGGGAGAAAAAGGAAGTAACATACAAGGGGGTCCCAATAAGGTTAGCTACTGACTTCTCAATGGAAACATTCCAAGCAAGAAGAGAATGGCAGGAAATATTCCAATGAGAAACAGAGGCCTACAACCAAGGTTACTTTATCCAGCAAGGCTCTCAATCAAGATAGAAGGCCAAATAAAGAGCTTCCAAGACAAAAGAAGTCTAAAAGAATACGCCTCTACCAAACTAGCTCTACAAAAATTACTAAAAGGGCTGCTTTAAGGAAAGGAAGGAAAAGAGAGAGACGGAGAGGAACACGGGTACACAAATGGCAATGAATAAGTACCTTTCAATAATAACCTTAAACGTAAATGGATTAAATGCACCAATTAAAAGACATAGAATAGCTGAATGGATAAGAAAGCATGACCCACACATATGCTGCCTACAAGAGACCCACCTCAGGTCAAAAGACCACCACAGACTAAAAGTGAAAGGATGGAAACAAATTTTCCAAGCAAATGGACAAGAAAAAAA